>NC_092781.1:45113102-47513102 GCF_047496795.1 Chiloscyllium punctatum | reverse complement strand
AAATAACCTTACGAATACTGCATCCCCATTCAAGTAATTAAAGACGTAGCAACAATTTAGGTTTTGTCAATACATTGCAACAATTGTATGACACTTTGGTCGTTTCCGATAATTTCTGAAAGCTTACAACTCCAAACAAAATTGTTTGACAGTAAGCTGGTGTTGTGTATTTTTTACCCATGTCCACACCAGGCCAAAACCAGCACCTCCATATTGTGACGATCAAGAAAAGCACGATGTCGGCAATATTGTCCGACTTTCTGCCCCTCTTCCTTTCCTTCATGTAAGCAGTAAATTGGTGAAACAAACGAACTTAGGGATGTGGAGGAGTTGGCCATTCAACTACTCTAGCCTGCTCTGCCTTTCATTATGATCGATCTCAATGCGTGATGCCACCTCCCCGATATCCAAGATAAAATTTGAATATGTTCTTACATTTATATCTTCATTTGGTCTCAACCAAATGTTACTGGTTTCGCCATTCTCAGCGTGAATAGATTTCTCCTCAGTTCAAACGTAATGGTTCTAATCGTTTTGTGGAGAGGTGAGATCAACGCTCACAGAGCTGCTTGGAAGGTGAGTGAAACCTTTCAAAAAACTTACATCAGACTTTGGAGCCTCAATTAGTCAAGAGGTGAGAAAGAGCGAAAGAGGGTTGCTGTGAAGGTGATTGAAAACGATAAAAAGAAAAAAACTTACTTCGGGCGTCGGAGCCTCCATTTTTCGAGAGGTGAGACCGAGGAACGGAGGGCTGCTGGGAAGTGATGGAAACAGTTTAAAAACTTACCGCGGGCATCGGGGCCTCCACTTGTTGAGAGCTGAGAGAGAAGAACAAAGGGGTTCTGGCAAGGTAGTTGATACTGCTGAAAATGCTTACCTGGGGCCTCCGAGCCTCCATTTGTCGAGCGGTGGGAGGCCGCTGGGAAGATGAGTGAAACCGTTTAAAAAACCGTTTGAAAGCATCAACCATCCATTTGTCAAGAGGTGAGAGCGAGGATCAGGGGGCTGTTGGGAAGGTGAATGAAACAGCTTTAAAAACGTACCTTGGGTCGTTTGTCTAGAGGTGAAAGCGAGAACAAGATGAATGTTGGGAAGTTGAGTGTAACTTTTTATTTCAGTCGCGACTGAATCCGAAATACAAGATGCGTCGTGTCTCCCACCGCCCTCTTCCTCTCACAAAAAAATGTGAATCTGTGGTGAGTTGATCAGGTATGAATTTTCTATTACTTTTCTTAAGTTTTTCATCGAAACATTTGATGAAAACTTGGCTTTTTCATTCACCTGATCTTAGGCTCAGCTAAAATTTAAGTTGAAGGTGGCAAGAGAATTCAAACCCGTGTTTTTCTTCTCCTTCTCAGTGCAGGAGGTTAGTGACACAGCTGATGTCCCTGGCTTCTAGTGCAGGAAGTGTTTCCAGTTGCAGACGTTGTTAGACAGCACGACGACACTGGAGTTGCGGATGGACTAACTTTGTAAGATACACGATGCTCAGGGCGCCATGGATAGTATGTTTCGTGAATTGGTTAGACAAGAGATCAGGATAGCTTTCGGATCAACGACCATAATGCAGAAAAGGAGTAGGAAGATAGTGCAGGTGTCCCATACGGTCATCTCCCTCCAAGGCAGATGGACCATTTTGAATATTGTTGGAGGAGATGGCTTACCAGGTGAAGGCAGCAGGAGCCAGGTTCATGGCACCGTGGTGTTCTACTGTTCAGAAAGACGGGACAAACAGTTTGAAGTCTGTAGTCACAGGGGATTCACATGTAATGGGATTAGATAGGCGGCTGTGTGGTCGAAAACGCGATTCCTGAATGGCATATTGTCTCACAGGTGCAATGGTCAGGGATTTCTCAGAACGGCTACATGGCATTCTCAAGGGGGAGGGTGAACAGACAGTTGATTTGGTGCATATAGGCAGAAACAATGTGGTTAAAAAAACGGGATGAGGTCCTACAATAGAATTTAAGGATTAGGAGCCATGTTAAATAGTAGAACATCCGAGATAATGATCTCTGGATTACTACCTTTACCACACAATAGCGAAAGTATAGAGGATAGAAATAGTAGCATCGTGCATGGCTTGAGAGATGGTGGAAGACCGAAGCATCCAGATTTTTAGGACAATTTGAACGTTTCGTTGGGAGGTGGAGTGATTACTCATTTGGATGGTCTCCACCTGGGCCAGACTGGAAAAAAATGTCCTTGCGTGCGCTTTTGCTAACGTTGTTGGGAATGGTGTAAATTAATGTGGCAGAATATTGGGAACCAAATGAGGTTAGATGACAGTAAAGAAGCAGCAACTAAAGCCAGTACGGATCTGCACAATGAAATCTGCATGATTAAGGAAAAGGGGTAGCAGGGAGCAGACGACGAATGCAAAGGAACTGGTGATCTGATGTGAATTTGTTTTAATGCATGAAGTACATTAGGTAAGGCAGATGAACTTCGGGCATGGATTAGTACCTGGAAGAATGATGCTTTTGATTTTACTGAGATTTTGTTGAGGGAATAATTGGTAACTAACCATCCCAGATGAAAGTGAGCACTGCCAATACTGGAGATCAAAATCAAAATTAGAATGGTGCTGGAAAAGCACATCAGGTCAGGCAGCATCCGAAGTGCAGGAAAGTCAACATTTCGAGTAAACGCCCTTCATCAGGAATGAGGCAGGGAGCCTGCATTGTGTAGAGACAAATGGGCGGGGTGGAGCTGGGGAGAAGGCAGCTAAGAGTATAATAGGTGGATAAAGGTGGGGATGAAGGTGATAGATAGGAGAGCAGGGTGCGACGGATAGGTGGGAAGGAAGATCGGAAGGTAGAACACCCACCTCCAGAACCATCACTCCTTAAATATTCCACAAGCTTCTCCCCACCTCCAGCACAGCTCGGCCAACATTAGCAATGAAGCTGTTACATCACCACGGTGATCAATGACATTACTTGTGCCCCCATCGTTGCCGTTTCAGCAGCCACTTCCGCCCATCACGACTTCACATGCACCATGCGTGACATCTCTTCCGCCCCTCACGTCATCCGTGACGTCACGCGTTCAACGACTTCCACCACCTACTGACATGTTCGCCTCCACTTACACTCCCAACATCGCCTATCACCTACCTACTGCCAACACACTCCCACGGATCCCACTGTCAAAATCCCCGCCCCAAACCCTAAGGGGAAATTCACCCCTGCTTATGACTCCACCCATCCCCCACCACCACGTCCACTCCAGTCATAGGCTCCGCCCCAATCCCAGATACGCAACTGTACCAGGTCCGAGATCCCAGCACTGCCGAGTATTCATCATCCCCCTAGACCTCCCCACACAAACTACGAACGATCAGTCCTCAGCAAAGGCCTGACCTGCATTCCCCTGCGCCCACGCATCAATGAATTCAACGCGGGTCGTGACGTCAAACACTTGATCTGCTACTTCTGCCTCAGAGCTTCCTTTCTCAGCCAAGACTTCAGCCGACCTTCTGAGGACCCCTTCACTTGCCTCCAATACACTCCATCCACCTGGACATCCCGTGCTGGCCTATTACCCGCCCTTGACCTCTTCATTTTCGATTGCCGCCGAGACATTAACCACCTTAACCTCTGTACTCCAACCTCTTACACTCAAAATGTGCAGTCCGCCACGACCTCTGCTCGAATCCCAACCTCAGCATCAAGCCAGCT
The DNA here is from genome assembly GCF_047496795.1 of Chiloscyllium punctatum. Taxonomy (NCBI): domain Eukaryota; kingdom Metazoa; phylum Chordata; class Chondrichthyes; order Orectolobiformes; family Hemiscylliidae; genus Chiloscyllium; species Chiloscyllium punctatum. The sequence goes on along the minus strand of NC_092781.1, from coordinate 47,509,419 downwards.
GTCTAAGGGGGCGCAGTGGTAGTCACGTCCTCCAACTCTGCCCTCAAACCTCACCTCTCCAAACGCAACAAGGACAGAACCCCAACACCCCCGCCCCGGTTTGTTGAGGGAAGCGTGAGAGGAAAGAGTTGGCGCTTTAACAGATATCTTTGCAGCATACTTGAACTCGCATGAGGTCCAGGAGGACAAGCAAATCGCTAAAATAGACCTTTGAGCCCGATATTACTTTAATAGAAACGGAGGGATAAGATGTATTCGCATTTGGTAGAGAATGGACTTATCAGCAATGGGCAGTATGGGTGTGAGCGGTGAAGGTCATGTCTCACAAACCTAATGACATTCTTTGAGGAGGTGACAAAGTTGATTGATTGGGGAAAGGCTGTAAATGTCATATATATGGATTTTAGTAAGGTGTTTGGTAAGGTTCTCCATTGTTGGCTGATGGAGAAGGTGATGTCGCATGTGGCCTAGCGCGTTCCAGGTAGATGGATAGAAAACTGTCTGGGTAACAGGAGACAGAGAGTAGCAGTTGAAGCGCGTTTCTCCAAATAAACACGCGTGACCAGTGGTGTTCCACAGGGATCCGTCCTGGGAGCACTTTGAATAGTGATATACATAAATTATTTGAAGGAAGTTATCAGTTGCCTGATTAGCAAGCAGACAGATGACACTAAGATTGGTGGTGTAGCAGATAGTGAACTGGACTGTCAGAGAATACAATATAGATAGATTGGAGAGATGGGCAGAGAAATGGCGGATGGAGTTCAATCGACTCAAATGCAAGGTAATGCACTTTGAAAGATCCAATTCAAGAGTGAACTATACAGTTCGTGGAAAAGTTCTGTGGAAAATTGACGTACAGGGAGATCGAAGTATTCATGTCCATAGGTCCCTGAAGGTGGCAACACAGGTCAGTAATGTGGTCAATAATGCAGACGGCATGCTTTCCTTGATTGGACTGTGTATTGAAAAGAAGAGTTCCCAAATCGTGTTACAATTGTATAGGACTTTGGTTCGGCTGCTTTTGGAATACTGCGTACAGTTCTGTTCACCACATTCGCATTTTGAGTGCGAGCAGCAGCTAAGGTTAAACTGTTTGTTTTAAAAGTACTTACCGGTAGCGGGCAGCGGTGTTTTTTTTCACTCTCTCTTCACAGAAAGACCGGGAACAGCAGGGGGAAGTGACGACGACCAGAGAGGCAGCCGGGAAGGAAAGCAGTGAGTATAAATACTCACCCTTCGACGCTATTGGTCATTTTGAGTGCGAGCAGCAGCTAAGGTAAGACTGTTTGTTTTAAAAGTACTGACCGGTAGCGGGCAGCGGTGTTTTTTTTCACTCTCTCTTCACAGAAAGTGCGGGAGCAGCAGGGGGAAGTGACGACGACCAGCGAGGCAGCCGGGAAGGAAAGCAGTGAGGAAAAATACTCACCCTTCGACGCTAACGGTCATTTTGAGTGCGAGCAGCAGCTAAGGTAAGACTGTTTGTTTTAAAAGTACTGACCGGTAGCGGGCAGCGGTGTTTTTTTTCACTCTCTCTTCACAGAAAGCGCGGGAGCAGCAGGGGGAAGTGACGACGACCAGAGAGGCAGCCGGGAAGGAAAGCAGTGAGTATAAATACTCACCCTTCGACGCTAACGGTCATTTTGAGTGCGAGCAGCAGCTAAGGTAAGACTGTTTGTTTTAAAAGTACTGACCGGTAGCGGGCAGCGGTGTTTTTTTTCACTCTCTCTTCACAGAAAGCGCGGGAGCAGCAGGGGGAAGTGACGACGACCAGAGAGGCAGCCGGGAAGGAAAGCAGTGAGTATAAATACTCACCCTTCGACGCTAACGGTCATTTTGAGTGCGAGCAGCAGCTAAGGTAAGACTGTTTGTCTTAAAAGTACTGACCGGTAGCGGGCAGCGGTGTTTTTTTTCACTCTCTCTTCACAGAAAGCGCGGGAGCAGCAGGGGGAAGTGACGACGACCAGAGAGGCAGCCGGGAAGGAAAGCAGTGAGTATAAATACTCACCCTTCGACGCTAACGGTCATTTTGAGTGCGAGCAGCAGCTAAGGTAAGACTGTTTGTTTTAAAAGTACTGACCGGTAGCGGGCAGCGGTGTTTTTTTTCACTCTCTCTTCACAGAAAGCGCGGGAGCAGCAGGGGGAAGTGACGACGACCAGAGAGGCAGCCGGGAAGGAAAGCAGTGAGTATAAATACTCACCCTTCGACGCTAACGGTCATTTTGAGTGCGAGCAGCAGCTAAGGTAAGACTGTTTGTTTTAAAAGTACTGACCGGTAGCGGGCAGCGGTGTTTTTTTTCACTCTCTCTTCACAGAAAGCGCGGGAGCAGCAGGGGGAAGTGACGACGACCAGAGAGGCAGCCGGGAAGGAAAGCAGTGAGTATAAATACTCACCCTTCGACGCTATTGGTCATTTTGAGTGCGAGCAGCAGCTAAGGTAAGACTGTTTGTTTTAAAAGTACTGACCGGTAGCGGGCAGCGGTGTTTTTTTTCACTCTCTCTTCACAGAAAGCGCGGGAGCAGCAGGGGGAAGTGACGACGACCAGAGCGGCAGCCGACACCCGGAAGCAGGTAGAGCATAAGCTTACCTGGGTAGGTTTGTTTCCCCTTTAAAAGCGCGCAGCTGAAGAACCCGAGGCACTACGGAGGTAGTGCCTCCCACCCGCCCTCCTCCTCTAACCTAATAATAAGATCCATTGTGGTAAGTAGGTAAGTGCTGAATTTTGCTTGTTGCATTCTTTAGACCCAGTTTTGTTTTAAAATAAAGGTTAGCTTTAGAGGGATGGCAGCGAAGGCAGTGCAATGTTCCTCCTGCAACATGTATGAGGTGAGGGATGCCATGGACGTCCCTGCTGATTACACTTGCAGGAAGTGCACCCATCTCCAGCTCCTCCAAGACCGTGTTAGGGAACTGGAGCTGGAGTTGGATGAACTTCGGATCATTCGGGAGGCAGAGGGGGTCATAGATCGGAGCTATAGGGAAGTAGTAACTCCAAAGATGGCAGATAGATGGGTGACAGTGAGGGGGACTGGGAGGAAGCAGCCAGTGCAGGGACCCCCTGCGGCCGTTCCCCTCAAGAACAAGTATACCGTTTTGAATACTTGTGGGGGGGACGACTTACCGGGGTAAGTGACGGGGCTCAGGCCTCTGGCACGGAGCCTGTCCCCGCTACTCAGAAGGGAAGGGTGGAGAAGAGCAGAGCAATAATAATTGGGGACTCGATAGTTCGGGGCAAAGATAGGCGGTTTTGTGGGAACAAAAGAGACTCACGTTTGGTATGTTGCCTCCGAGGTGCAAGGGTACGTGATGTCTCTGATCGTGTTTTCCGGGTCCTTAAGGGGGAGGGGGAGCAGCCTGAAGTCGTGGTCCATATTGGCACCAATGCCATAGGTAGGAGGAGTGCTGAGGATGTTAGACAGGCTTTTAGGGAGCTAGGTTGGAAGCTCAGTGTTAGGACGAACAGAGTTGTTGTCTCTGGTTTGTTACCCGTGCCACGTGATAGCGAGTCGAGGAATAGGGAGAGAGAACAGTTAAATGCGTGGCTACAGGGATGGTTCAGGAGGGAGGGATTTCGGTACTTGGATAACTGGGGTTCTTTCTGGGGAAGGTGGGACCTCTATAAACAGGATGGTCTGCACCTGAACCTGAGGGGCACCAGTATCCTTGGGGGGAGCTTTGCTAGTGCTCTTGGGGGGGGGGGGGGTTAATCTAACTCTGCAGGGGCATGGGAACCCAGACTGTAGCTTTAGGGTGCAGGACCTGGAGTGTAGGGAGGTTAGGAATATGGCATCAATCTTAAAGGAGGGTGCCTGTAAACAGAAGAGTGGCTTGAAGTGTGTATAATTTAATGCCAGAAGTATACGAAATAAGGTAGGTGAACTCGGAGCGTGGGTTGGTACCTGGGATTTCGATGTTGTGGCTATTACGGAGACGTGGCTAGATCAGGGACAGGATTGGCTGTTGCAGGTTCCAGGGTTTAAATGTTTTAGTAGGGTCAGAGGTGGGGGTAAAAGGGGTGTGTGTGTGTGTGTGGCTTTGCTTGTCAAAGATAGTATTACAGCGGTGGAAAGGAAGGTGGACGAAGATTTGCCATCTGAGGTAGATTGGGTTGAGGTTAGGAATAGGAGAGGTGAGGTCACCCTGTTAGGAGTCTTTTACAGGCCTCGTAATAGTCCGAGAATCGTTGAAGAAAGGATTGTGAAGATGATCCAGGAGAAGAGTGACAGTAATAGGGTGGTTGTTATGGGGGACTTTAACTTTCCTGATATTGATTGGGAAAGCTATAGCTCAAGTTCGTTAGATGGGTCAGTGTTTGTCCAATGTGTGCAGGAGAGTTTCATGACACAATATGTAGATAAGCCAACAAGAGGTGAGGCCATACTGGATTTGGTTCTGGGTAACGAACCAGGCCAGGTATTCGAACTAGAGGTAGGTGAGCACTTTGGGGACAGTGACCACAATTCGGTGATTTTTACTCGAGTGATGGAGAGGGATAAGTGTGTACTACAGGGCAAGAGTTATAGCTGGGGGCAGGGAAATTATGATGCGGTGAGGCATGACTTAGGATGTGTGGATTGGAAAAGTAGATTCCAAGGCAAGAGCGTAATTGATATGTGGAACTTGTTCAAGGAGCAACTATTGAGTGTACTTGATAAGTATGTACCTATCAGGCAGGGAGGAAAGGGTCGTGTGAGGGAGCCGTGGGTTAATAAGGAATTGGAATCCTTTGTTAAATGGAAGAGGGCGGCCTTTGTAAAGATGAGGCGTGAAGGTTCAATTGGGGCGATTGAGAGTTATAAAGTAGCCCGGAAGGACCTGAAGAGAGAGCTAAGAGCAGCAAGGAGGGGACATGAAAGGTCCTTAGTTGGTAGGATTAGGGAAAACCCTAAGGCTTTCTATAGGTATGTTAGGAATAAAAGAATGACTAGGGTAGGAATAGGTCCAATCAAGGATAGTAATGGGAAGTTGCGTGTGGAGGCTGAAGAGATTGGGGAGGCACTGAATGAATACTTTTCGTCAGTATTCACTCAGGAACAGGACCTTGTTGTCGATATGAATACTGAGGCACGAATACGTAGATTGGATCGCTTTGAGATATGTAGAGAAGAGGTGTTGGAAATTCTGGCAAGGGTGAAAATAGATAAGTCCCCTGGGCCTGATGGCAATTATCCTAGGATTCTCTGGGAAGCAAGGGAGGAGATTGCAGAGCCATTGGCCTTGATTTTTGTGTCCTCTTTGTCTACAGGAGTAGTGCCAGAGGACTGGAGGCTAGCAAACGTGGTTCCCTTCTTCAAGAAGGAGAGTAGGGATAATCCTAGTAACAATAGGCCAGTGAGTCTCATTTCTGTTGTGGGCAAAGTCTTAGAGAGGATTGTAAGGGATAGGATTTATGCACATCTGGATAAGAATAATGTGATCAAGGATAGTCAGCATGGTTTGGTGAAGGGCAGGTCGTGCCTCACAAACCTTATTGAATTCTTTGAGAAGGTGACTAAGGAGGTGGATGAGGGGAAAGCGGTAGATGTGGTATATATGGATTTTAGTAAGGCGTTTGATAAGGTCCCCCATGGTAGGCTACTGCAGAAAATACAGAGATATGGCATTGAGGGTGAGTTGGAGGTTTGGATTAGGTATTGGCTGGCTGGAAGAAGACAGAGGGTAGTAGTTGATTGCAAAGGTTCATCTTGGAGTGCCGTCACTAGCGGTGTTCCGCAAGGATCTGTTTTGGGACCATTGCTGTTTGTCATTTTTATAAATGACCTGGAGGAAGGGTTAGAAGGTTGGGTGAGCAAGTTTGCGGATGATACGAAAGTCGGAGGAGTTGTAGACAGTGAGGAAGAATGTGGAAGGTTACAGCGGGATATAGAGAAGCTGCAGAGCTGGGCAGAAAGATGGCAAATCGAGTTCAATGTAGCTAAGTGTGAGGTGATTCACTTTGGTAAGAGTAACAAAAAGATGGGGTACTGGGCTAATGGTCGGTTACTTGGTAGTGTGGAAGAGCAGAGGGATCTTGGTGTCCATGAACACAGATCTCTGAAAGTTGCCACCTAGGTAAATAGTGCAGTGAAGAATGCATATGGCGTACTGGCTTTTATTGGTAGAGGAATTGAGTTCCGGAGTCCTGAGGTCATGCTGCAGTTGTATAAGACTCTGGTGCGGCCGCATCTGGAATATTGTGTGCAGTTTTGGTCGCCATACTATAGGAAGGATGTGGAGGCACTGGAACGGGTGCAGAGGAAGTTTACCAGGATGTTGCCTGGTATGGTAGGAAGATCCTATGAGGAAAGGCTGAGGCACTTGGGGTTTTCATTGGAGAAAAGAAGGTTTAGGGGTGACTTGATAGAGGTGTACAAGATGATTAGGGGGTTAGATAGGGTTGACAGTGAGAACCTTTTTCCACGTATGGAGTCAGCTATTACAAGGGGGCATAGATTTAAATTAAGGGGGGGTAGATATAGGACTGATGTTAGGGGTAGGTGCTTCACTCAGCGAGTCGTAAGTTCATGGAATGCCCTGCCAGTAGCAGTGGTGGACTCTCCCTCTTTATGGGTATGTAAGCGGGCATTGGATAGGTATGTGGAGGATAGTGGGTTAGTGTAGGTTAGGTGGGCTTTGATCGGCGCAACATCGAGGGCCGAAGGGCCTGTACTGCGCTGTATTCTTCTATGTTCTATGTTCTATTACCAACTGGATGTGAATGTTTTGGAGAGGTTGAAGAGGAGGTTCGCCAGGTTGTCGCCTGATATGCAATGTGCAAGCTATGTATAGAGGTTGAATAGATTAGGATTAATTTCATCAGAAATAAGAAGGTTCACCTCACTTTGCGTCTCTCTCTCTATCTCACTCTCTGTTTCTCTACTTCTCTGTCTACCTCTACCACACTCTCTACCGCCCTCTCTCTACCTCACATTCTACCTTGCTCTCTCTTTCTCTCCACGTCTCTCTCAAACTCAGTGTCTATGTCTTTCTCTACGCCTACGATTTTCTTTCTCTTCCTCTCTCTACCTCTACCTCTCTATAACTCTCTCTCTCTGCCTCTCTTTTTTCTTCCTCACTCACTGTCCATCTCTCTCTACCTCCCTTTCTCTCCCTCTCTATCTCGACCTCACTCTCACTACCTCTATCTATCTCTCTGTTTCTCTTTCATTCCCCACCAGTCTCTCGAACTCCCTCTCTATAACTCTCTCTTCCACTATCTCATTCTCTAACTTTACATATCTCTCTATCTGTACCTCTCTTTTCTACCGTGCTCTCTTCATCTAAGTCTATCACTCTCTACCTCTCTCTTCCTCGCTCTCTGTGCCTTTCTATCTATCTATCCGTCACTCGTTTTCTCCATACCTCTCTACCTCTCTCTCGAAATGTCTCTCTCCACCTCTCCCTCTTCCTCTCCTCTGTCTCTAAGTTTGCTTCTCTCTCTGTCTGTACATCTCTTCTCTACCGCGTTCTCTACCTCACTCTCTTCTTCTCTCTTTATCTACCTCTCTAAATCTCTATCCCTCTCTACCTCGCTTTCTCTACCTCGCTGTTTCTATATCTCTGTCGACCTCTCTGTCTCTCTTTCTCTCCCTACCTCTGAACCTCTATCTGTCTCTAAATCTCTCTCTGCGCCTCTCTCTCTTCCTCTACCTCTCTCTCTAAACTTACCTCTCTTTCTGTACCTCTCTTCTCTATCTCTCTCTCCAACTCTCTCTCTACCTCTCTCTATTTGTACATCTCACTTTCTCTACCTCTCTCGCTCTCTTTGATTCTCATTATATTTCTGTACATCTCTCCCCTCATCTCACTACATACGAACAAAGAACAAAGAAAATTTACAAGCCAGGAACAGGCATTCGGCCCTCCAAGCCTGAACAGATCAAAGTCCACTATCTTAACATATGCCCGATTCCTAAGAATCTGTATCCCTCTGCACGCCACCTTCCCATGCATCTGTCCAGACGCACTTTAAATGAATCCACCGTGCGTGCACCTACTACATCTACTGACAACGCGTTCCAGGCACCTACTCCCCTCTGTGTAAAGTACCTGCCGTGTGTATCCCCATTCAACATTTGAACTCTCCGCTTGAAAGCGTGATATTGAATCATTCACCATGGGGAAAAAAGGACACAATTTTTCCATCTACGCTGTCTGTGCACCTCATGATTTTGTTGACTTCACTCAGGTCCCCCAGTTTCCTTTTACCTAATGAAAACAATCCTAACCTACTCAAACTCACTACATTGTGGGCTGCGCGGTGGCACAGGGGTTAGCACTGCTGCTTTACAGCGCCAGAGACCCGTGCTCAATTCCTGCCTCAGGCGACAGATTATGTGGAGTTTTCACGTTCTCCCCGTGTCTGCGTGGGTTTCCTCCGGTTTCCTCCCACAGTCCAAAGATATGCAGGTCAGGTAATTTGGCCATGCTAAATTGCCCGTGGTGTTAGGTAAGGGGTAAATGTTGGGGTATGGGTGGGTTGCGGCTCGGTGTGGACTTGTTGGGCCGAAGGGCCTGTTTCCACACTAAGTTATCTAATAACTAGCACATTGCATACCAGGCAACAACCGCGTAAAATTTCTCAGTAACCTCTTCAAAGTGTCCACATCCTATTCGAGAAGTGGCGACTAGAATTCTAGACAGTATTCCAAGTGCAGCCAAACCAATGTCTCAAACAATTCTAACATGAGATTCCAGCTCTTATACTAAATCTAATGAAGGCAATCTTACCATATTCCTTCTTGATCACTCTATCCACCGATGCAATAACCTTCAGGATAGAATGGACCTGCACTCCCAGATTTCTCAGCTCATCATCGTTTCCTAAAGCTCTTCCGTTTACAGTATAGTACGTCTCGAATTAAACTTCCCAAAATGCATCACTTCACATTTGCCTGGGTTGAACTCCATCTGCCACATCTCCCCCCAACTCTCTAGTCTATCTACATTCTCCTGTATTCTTTGACAGTCCCCTATGATTTTTGCTACCAATCTTTGTGTCATCTGCAAACTTTCTGATCATACCAACAGTGCCTTCTTCCAGATCATTTATGACAAACAACAGTGGCCCCAAAACTGAACCCTGTAGAACACCACTTGTCAACTTTCTCCAATTGAGAAACTCTCGCAAACTACTACTGTGTCTCCTGTTGCTCAACCAGTTCTTTTCTACCTGGGTCGAACACCCTGAACACCATGTGACTTAACCTTTTCCATGGGAAACCTTATCAATTGCCTTATTAATGTCCATGTATATGTCATCTACAGCCCATCCTTCATCTATCAACTTCGTCATTTTCTCAAAGAATTCTATTACGTTGGTAAGGCACGATCTCCCCCCGCAGAACAAAACATGCTGTCTATCACTGATAAGCCCATGCTTTTCCAATTACAAATAGGTCTTATCTGTCATCACCTTCTCCAGCAACTTTCCCACCATTGATGTCAGGCTCATTGGTCTGTAGTTATCTGGAATATCCTTACGACCCTTCTTGTACAGAGGGACAATAGAAGCAACCCTCTCGTCATCTAACACCTCACCTGTGTTAATGGATGTAACAAAGATATATACCAGGGCCCCAGCTATTTCCTCTCTCGCCTCCCTCAGCATCCTGTGATTGATCGCACCCGGTCCTGGGGATTTGTCCAACTTAATCACCACTAGCCACCCAACACATCTTCCCTACTTACGTCAACGTGATCCAGAGTAACTAAAATTCTATCTCTCATCTTACCATTCATCATGTCCCTCGCCTCAGTGAATTCTGATGTAAAGTAATCATCCGGAATCCTGCCCATTTTCTCAGGTTCGGCACACAACCTTCTTTTCTTATCCTTTAGTGGATCAATCCTTTCTCTTGTTACCCACTTGCTTCTTATATGAGAATAAAAGGCTTTGGGATTCTCCTTATTTCTGCTTGCTAAAGCTATTTCATGATCCATTTCATCCCACTTGTTTCCTTGTTTAAGTCTGGTCCTACTCTCCTGTTATTTCTCCAGGGCCCGTTGTGTTCCTAATTGCCTGGACCTGAAATATTTTTCCCTTTTCCTCTAGGCTCGTCGGACGATTTCTCCTGTCATCGCGGTTCACGAATCGTGACTTTCCTATCCTTTGCTTTCAACTGGACATGCCTATCTTGCACTATCTTTAACCTGTTTTTGAAAGCCACCAGTGTATCAAATGTGGACTTCCCTTCATATCTGTGTTAAATCCACGTTTCCCAGCTCATGCCTGGTTTTGATATCATTGGCTTTGGACCAGTTTAGTACTCTTCCCTTACGGCAATTGTCTTCTTTGTCTACGGGTACTCTAAATCTTACTGAATTGAGGTCACTGATCCCAAAGAAATCCCCCACCGTAACTTTTACCACTTGGCCTGGCTCATTCCTAACACGATGTCCAATATGGCCTCTTCCCTCGTCGGACTGTGGACATACTGCTCTAGAAAACATTCCTGGATTTTCTTATAGATTCTGCCCCATGAAAACGTCTGACACGAAGTGTATCCTAGTTAATGTTGGTAAAATTAAAATCTCATGTCACCACCATCCTATTGCCTCTACATCTTTCCATAATCTGTTTACTGATTTTTTCTTCTACCTTACGCTCATTTTTGGGAGGCCGATAATACAGCCCCAAAAATGTTACTGTGCCCTTCTTATTTCTCAGGTCCACCATAATGCCTCACTATGGTGGGAAGATGCGTTGGGTGGGCGGCACGGTGGCACAGTGGTTAGCACTGCTGCCTCACAGCGCCAGAGACCCGGGTTCATTTCCCACCTCAGGCGGCTGACTGTGGGGAGTTTGCACGTTCTCCCCGTGTCTGCGTGGGTTTCCTCCCACAGTCGAAAGATGTGCAGGTCAGATGAATTGGCCATGCTAAATTGCCTGTAGTGTTAGGTAAGGGGTAAATGTAAGGGTATGGGTGGGTTGCGCTTCGGCGGGGCGGTGTGGACTTGTTGGGCCGAAGGGCCTGTTTCCACACTGTAAGTAATCTAATCTAATCTAGTACTACTCAAGCCCTCCACAGTCTCTTCCTTTCGCACAGCCGTAATTTCATCCCTGACCAGCAAAGCAACTCCTCCCGACCTATTAATACTCTCCCTGTCCTGTCTGAGGCCGCTATATCCTGAAACATTTAGTTGCTAATCATGCCCTTCCTCCAACCAAGTTTCTGTGATTGTAGTAACGGCATACTTCTTGGCACCTATCCAAGCCCTAAGTTCACCTGCCTAACCCACGATACGCCTTGCCTTAAAGTATATCCACTTCATGCCTCCCGTTCATTTGCGTTCCTCTGCTCTCTGCCTACTGTTCCTCTTATTAAGGTTAAATTAATGATTCTTACAGTCTCCAGTTTCGACCTCGAATTCTACTTGTCGGCTCTTCTGGTTCCCAGCTCCCTGCCACAATCGTTTAAAACCTCTCCATCAGCAGTCGCAAAAAATTCCCCCAAGTTCCAGTCTGGTTCAGGTGTAGACAGTCCAATTTGTAATATTCCCAACATCCCCACACACGGTCGCAATGCCCTGAAAATCGGAACACCTCCCTCCTAAACCATCACTCAAGCCATGTGTTCATCCTGCCTATTTGTTTATTTCTACGCAAGTTAGAATGTGGCACTGGTAGTATAATCCAGATCACTGTTTTGAGGTCCTCATATTTAACTTCTCTCCTAGCTCACTGAATTCTGCTTTCAGGACCTCATCTCTTTTTTAACTTATAGCATTGGTGCCTTTATGCACCAAGACAAGTGACCATTCATCTTCTTCTTTTCGCATGCTCTGCAGCCCATCGGTGACATCCCTGACCCGAGCACCTGGGAGGCAACATACGAAGCGGGAGTCCCGTTTTCGTCCACAGAACTGCCTATCCACTCCCCTTACATTAGAATCCCCGATTACCATGGACAGATGAGTCTTTGGTCACCCTTCTTAACAGCAGTGCCCACCACGGTGCCATGCTCTTGGCAACAACTGCCCTCCCTTGGTGAGCTACCTCCCACAACAGTAACCAAAACAGTACACCTGTTCTGGATGTAGATGCCTGCATGGGACACCTGCACTACCTTCTGACTCGTTTCCTGCCTTTTGGTCACAATTCACATCTCCCTCAGCAATTCTAACCTGCGGTGTGACCAGTTCACTAAACGTGCTATCCACGACATCCTCAGAATCGCGGATGTCAATCGCAGTGGCAATCCGCAGCTCCAGAGCTGGCATGTTGTGAAACAAGAGCTGCAGCTAGACACACTTCTTTAAAGCATAAGTGTCAGGAACGTCAGCCACGTCCCTTAACTCCCACATCCAGCAAGAGACACAAATCATCGGTCTGAGCTCCCCTGCCATTGTAAACCTCAGCTTCATATCAACAAAAAACCATACAATTCACTGAAAAATGTGAAAGAAAATAAAGAGAAAAATTAAAAACCTTACCTTGTGGAGTCTTTTCTTCTCGTTACAGGAGGGCGGGGCGGGAGACAGATACTACAGTGTAGCATTTCGGGTTAAGCCACTGGCCAAATATATCCTAAGTACTTCCTTTCCCGGAACTCTCCTGTTCTCCACGTCACTTTCACTCTGTCTCCTCCTGCTCGCGGACAGGAAAAAGGCTGCGGGCGTTGAAAGTAAGAATATAAATACTTTCCTTAACTTCCTGGCCCCCTCCTTGTCTCCACGTCAACTCCGCTCTGTCTCCCGCTGCTTCTGGATAGGAAAAAGGGCGCGGGTTTCAAAGGTAAGAACATAAACAGTTCCCTTACCTTGCCGGCACCTTTAGGGTCTGGGAGTAGAGAGGTTGTGTTTTGTAGGTGTGGGTGTGGAATGGCCAGGGAGATGTGGAGCTGTGTGTAGAGAGAGAAAATGAGGGAGAGACTGAAAGGCGGGAGGGAGGGAGACAGAGAGTAGTGAGAGAGAAGGTGAGTGAGAGAGAGGGAAACGTGGAAGCATGTGGTGCAACCAAGGATTGAGAGTGACAGATAGTGGGGAAGAGAAACAGTGTTTGGAGAGAGAGGGAGAGAAATGAGGGGAAGAAGGGGAAAGGAAATGGGAAGAGAATGGAAGAGGGGAGAAAACTGTGAGACAGAGGGAGGGGCGGATGCGTCACCGTGGTCGAGTGCTGAATTGTGCAGTAGGCCAGATTGGAGTGGGGGACCCACAGGGGAAAGCACGGGTAGAGTGACTTAAAACCAACTCCTGAACTCAGGCCTCGGACCCCTCCGCTTACGAGAGGACCACGACTTGGGGCCGTGACTGTCTCTCTCCTGCTCATCTGCCTCAAAACAAAGGCAAGCATCAATATCGTTCACTGAACAAATTTATTGTTTAAAAATCTAAGTGATACATACAATTATTGGGATTGTGCCTTTTCTCACTGGCACCTGAGTTGAGAGAAATATTGAAAAATGTTCCTGTAACCCCACTATGCGATATGGTTAGACAAAACTCCACTACCCACAGTCTGTTACCACAGCGACAAACTGCTTCATCGCGAAAATACTGGACTGAAATGAGAAAATGCCGGATGGATTGAATAATGAGTTAATTTGATTGATTGATGAATTTCGGTCGAAGGATATTTCAGCACATTCTACAGCTGTTGTCTGAACTTTGTCTGGGTCACAGCATAAATCGCGGTGTTTGTGCAGCAACTGAGGAGCTGCAGCACAAAGCCGAATTCCCGCACAAATGAATCGAGATATACAGAGGTATCCACAAGCCACGGTATCCATATATATCCATATAGAAGACACTGTGAACGTTGACCATAAAAAAATGAAATTGACCCAGATCACAAACAGTAAAAAGATGGATTATTTTTCGACTTTTTGTTTCTGTATCAGACTGAGCATACCATTTCGTGTCAACCCGGAGTCTGCTGCGGGCTCTGCTGGTCACTAAAATGTACCTGACGGTAAAAACAATGAGCAGCAGAATCAGGGCAAATGGGAGAGCTGGGTTAGAATGTGGTGGAGGAACTCGATTGTACAAGAGTATTAAATAGCGTTTGTAACAGTACAAAACCGATGCGAGTTCCCCAGCATATTCTGAGCTGAGAGCATAAAATATCAGAAAATGTTCTTTAAACGGCTCAGAACAATCACTGCTCCCAGATCCACAGCCACTGTTTTCTCACTGCAATATTTACTTTTCAACTTCTGGTGACAAATGGCCACAAATCGATCAAAGGTGAAAGTCACAGTGCACAAGTCAGAAAAGTCCGTATCTGCATAAAGCACGACCGCGTGGATAATACAAACAGGGATGTCCAAAAGGAAATGATAATGTTTATTATGAACAATAGGAATGTGTCTCAATATCAGCTCGAAGATAATAACCATAGATCGACAAGGAGTGCCACAAGGATCTCGACAAGGAGTGCCACAAGGATCGGTGCTTGGTCTACTACTTTTCTTCATTAATATGAATGATTTGGATGGGGGCACAAGATGGAAAGTTAGTAACTTTGCAGATGACACCGAAGTTGGAGGTGTAGTGGACAGCGAAGAAGTTTACCTAAGATTACAACGTGATGTTGACCAGATGGTCAAATAGGCTGAGAAGTGGCAGATGGATGTTAATTTTGATATATGTTAGGTACTGCATTTTGGGAAAACAAGTTTTAACAAGACTTATACACTTAATGGTAATATCCTCGGTAGTGTAATTGATCAAAGCGACCTTGCAGTGCAGGTTCATAACTCCCTCAAAGTGGAATTGCAGGTAGAAAGGATCATGAAGTATGCGTTTGCTATGCTTTCCTTCATTGGTCAGAGTATTGAGGACAATAGTTGGGACGTCATGTTAGGGTCATACAGGACATGCGTTAGACCACTGTTGGAATATTGCGTGCAATTCTGGTCTCCTTCCTGTGGGAAAGATGTGAAACTTGAAAAGATTCAGAAAAACAATTACAAGCCAGGGTTGGAGGATTTGAGCTAAGGGAGAGATTGAATAGGCGAGAACTGTTTTCACTGGAGCATCGGAGGCTGAGAGGTGACCTTATACAGGTTTATAAAATCAAGAGGGGTATGGATAGGATAAATAGACAAAGTATTTTTCATGGGGTGGGACTTCCTGAACGAGAGGGCATAGATTTATGGTGAGAGGGGAATATATGAAAGCAACCTCAGAGTGCACTTTTCAACTCAGAGTGTGTTACGTATATGCAATGATTTGGCAGAGGAAGTGGCGGAGGCGAGTACAAATACAACTTTTTTAAAAAAACATCTGCATGAGTTTATGAATAGGAACGTTTTAGATGGTTATGGGCCAGGTGCTGGCAGGTGGGACCAAACTGGGTTGGAATATCTTGTCAGCATGGACGAGTTGGACCAAAGGGATTGTTTCCATGCTGTACATCTCTATGACTCTATGATTCTGTAACTCTGGAGAGGATGTTTCAATTGGCAGGTGAAACTAGGACAAGGGGGCAAAGCCTCAAGGATAGAGGGAGCAGTGATAGGACGGAATTGAGGAAGAACTTCTTCATCCAGAGCGTTGTAAATCTTTTGAATTCCTTGCCCAGTCAAATGGTTGACGCTAGTTCAGTAAACATTTGTTTTCAGGTAAGTTTTGTTTTAACATTACACAATTTAACATTTACAGTGACCGCGCATGTAAGTGCAGCTGAGTCCACGAAATTATCAGACATGACTAGGACAGAGTCGTCATCTCTGGGTTGTTGCCGGTGCCACGTGGCAGAGAGGCAAAGAATAGGGAGAGAGTGCAGTTGAACACGTGGCTGCAAGGATGGTGTAGGAGGGAGGGCTTCAGATATTTGGACAATTGGACTGCATTCTGGGGAAGGTGGGACCTGTATAAACAGGACGGGTTGCACCTGAACCAGAAGGGCACCAATATCCTGGGGGGTAGGTTTGCTAGCACTCTTCGGGGGGGGGGGGTTTAAACTAATTTGGCAGGGGATAGGATCCGGACTTGTAGTCCAGCAAGTAAGCTAGCTATGTGTCAGGATGTCCAAGACTGTAGGGAGACTGTGGAGAAGGTAGCACTGACAGGGACTACTTGCGGAGACAGAGATGGGCTCAAGTGCGTATACTTCAATGCAAGGAGTATCAGAAATAAGGTGGTTGAACTTAAGGCGTGGATCGGTACCTGGGACTACGATGTTGTGGCCATCACGGAAACATGCATAGATGAGGGACAGGAATGGCTGTTGGAGGTTCCTGGTTACAGATGTTTCAGTAAGATTAGGGAGGGTGGTAAAAAAGGAGGGGGGTGGCATTGCTAATTAGAAATGGTACAACGGCTGCAGAAAGGATGTTTGAGGGGGATCTGCCTCTGGAGGTAGTATGGGCTGAAGTCAGAAATAGGAAAGGTGCAGTCACCTTGTTGGGTGTTTATTATAGGCCCCCCAATAGCAGCAGAGATGTGGAGAAACAGATTGGGAAACAGATTTTGGAAAGGTGCAGAAGCCACAGGGTCGTAGTCATGGGCGACTTCAACTTCCCAAATATTGATTGTAATCTCTTTAAATCAAGTAGATTGGATGGGGCGGTGTTTGTGCAGTGTGTCCAGGAAGCTTTTCTAACGCAGTCTGTAGATTGTCCAACCAGAGGGGAGGCCATATTGGATTTGGTACTCGGTAATGAACCGGGACAAGTGGTGGGCTTGTTCGTGGGTGAACATTTTGGTGATGGTGACCACAATTCTGTGACTTTCACCTTGGTTATGGAGAGAGATAGGTGCGCACAACAAGGAAGTTTTTACAATTGGGGGAAGGGAAATTACGATGCTGTATGACAGGATTTGAGGAGCATACGTTGGGATCATAGGCTGTCAGGGAAGGATGTGGTGGAAATGTGGAACTTTTTCAAGGAGCAGATACGACGTGTCCTTGATATGTATGTACCGATCAGGCAGGAAAGAAATGGTCGTGTGAGGGAGCCTTGGTTGACGAGGGAGGTTGAATGTCTAGTAAAGAGGAAGAAGGAGGCTTACATAAGGTTGAGGAAACAGGGTTCAGACAGAGCAGTGGAGGGATACAGGAGAGCCAGAAGGGACCTGAAGAAAGGGATTAGGAGAGCTAAGAGAGGGCATGAAAAATCCTTGGCGGATAGGATCAAGGATAACCCTAAGGCATTCTATGCGTATGTGAGAAATTTGAGAATGACGAGAACGAGGGTAGGTCCGATCAAGGACAGTGGTGGGAGACTGTGTATTGAGTCGGAAGAGATAGGAGAGGTCTTGAACAAGTACTTCTCTTCAGTATTTACGAACGAGAGGGACCGTATTGTTGAAGAGGAGAGTGTGTAACGGACTGATAAGCTAGAAGAGATACCTGTTAGGAAGGAAGATGTGTTGGACATTTTGAACAACTTGAGGATAGACAAGTCCCCCGGGCCTGACGGGATATATCCTAGGATTATGTGGGAAGAAAGAGAGGAAATTGCAGTACCGTTGGCAATGATCTTCTCGTCTTCACTGGCAACGGGGGTGGTACCAGGGGACTGGAGAGTAGCAAATGTTGTGCCCCTGTTCAAATAAGTGAATAGGGATAACCCCGGGAATTACAGGCCAGTTAGACTTACTTCTGTGGTAGGCAAAGTAATGGAAAGGGTACTGAGGGATAGGATTTACGAGTATCTGGAAAGACACTGCTTGATTAGGGACAGCCAGCACGGATTTGTGAAGGGTAGGTCTTGCCTTACAAGTCTTATTGAATTCTTCGAGGAGGTGACCAAGCATGTGGATGAGGGTAGAGCAGTGGATGTAGTGTACATGGATTTTAATAAGGCATTTGATAAGGTTCCCCATGGTAGGCTTATGCGGAAAGTCAGGAGGCATGGGATAAAGGGAAACTTGGCCAATTGGATAGAAAACTGGCTAATCGGTCGAAGGCAGAGAGTGGTGGTAGATGGTAAATATTCAGCATGGAGTCCAGTTACAAGTGGAGTTCCGCAGGGATCAGTTCTGGGTCCTCTGCTGTTTGTAATTTTTATTAATGACTTAGATAAGGGAGTCGAAGTGTGGGTCAGTAAATTTACAGATGATACAAAGATAGGTGGAGTTGTGGACAGTGAGGAGGGCTGTTGTCGGCTGCAAAGGGACTTAGATATGATGCAGAGCTGGGCTGAGGAGTGGCAGATGGAGTTCAACCCTGCCAAGTGTGAGGTTGTCCATTTTGGAAGAACAAATAAGAATGCGGAATACAGGGTCAATTGTAGGGTTCTTGGTCAGGTGGAGGAACAGAGGGATCTTGGGGTCTATGTACATAGATCTTTGAAGGTTGCCACTCAGGTGGATAGAGTTTGTAAGAAGGCCTATGGAGTATTATCGTTCATTAGCAGAGGGATTGAATTCAAGAGTCGTGAAGTGATGTTGCAGCTGTACAGGACTTTGGTTAGGCCACAGTTGGAGTACTGTGTGCAGTTCTGGTCGCCTCACTTTCGGAAAGATGTGGAAGCTTTGGAGAGGGTGCAGAGAAGATTTACCAGGATGTTGCCTGGAATGGAGAGTAGGTCGTTCGAGGATAGGTTGAGAGTTCTCGGCCTTTTCTCGTTGGAACGGCGAAGGATGAGGGGTGACTTGATAGAGGTTTATAAGATGATCAGAGGAATAGATAGAGTAGACAGTCAGAAACTTTTTCCCCGGGTACAACAGAGTGTTACAAGGGGACATAAATTTAAGGTGAAGGGTGGAAGGTATCGGGGAGATGTCAGGGGTGGGTTCTTTACCCAGAGAGTGGTGGGGGCATGGAATGCGCTGCCCGTGGGAGTGGTAGAGTCAGATTCATTGGCGACCTTTAAGTGGCATTTGGATAGGTACTTCTAGGATAGAAGTTCGGCACAACATCGGCACAACATCGTGGGCCGAAGGGCCTGTTCTGTGCTGTATTGTTCTTTTTCTATGTTCTATGACCTTATTGAACGGCAGAACAGGCTGTAAAATTCTGGAGGCCTACATGTACGCCTACATTTTATTTTTTTTATGTTCTTCTGAACACCAATGGATTGATCGGTAACACAGGAGCAGTTACACAACCAGCATCAAAGGCTGTATCAACCACCCCTTTACATTGTTCTGTAGCACTGTTAGATTATTGCCCAGCTTGGGGAAATTTGCAACCCCTGCTGAAAGTGACAGAATGTACTGCTCCCATTAATTTATATCTTCAATGTATCATGATAAGGAGTGTTCTGTGTGTGAAAATAACTGCCAGAGAGTGGTGACTGGGAATCCGTTTGAAAACAAACAAATGGGAGGGGTTTGCGAAATAGACAGAGAGGGGAGACTGAGAGACAGTGTCTTGGAATAATGTATTCACAGGTTTCAGAATGCTGAAATGAAGACATTGAGATTGTTTCCTGCCAAATGGGTCAGTATTCCCAGAAATGATGAGTGAACGGGATATTGGGGTGAGTTCAGATGATGGTGATCTTTGGATGAGTATTTTGTTCTGCAGCTTTGTAAAGGGGGCTGGGGTCAGCAGAGTCTTCGACTCATTGGGCTGAATCTCATAATAGTGTGTCTCTGTGTCATTTTCATTTAGTGGGATGGAGGGATTTTCTGCTCGAGGCCGAGATGGTTTCCTGGTATTGTCTTGTCAAACGCATCTCATTAACTACCTCCCAACCCCATTTTGTCCATCTGATTCAATGCCAGCACGAATGTCACACCCATCATGTCTGGATGTACTCATTATCGCCCAGATACCCCTGGATATTCCGTGATCGATGACACTGCTCACACACTTAAGCTTTCTTCATTTGGAGCTCTCCAGCACAGTTTACAAAGAGCATTGCAGATAAGGCGAAATTGCACCTCGATTTGTCGACAGAGGCACAGAGTCCTGGTGGATAGGCGAGTACAAAGGAGGGGGCATTCTCTTCCCAGAGGGTGCTACACGGCCAAACCCACGGAGCATGGTCTGAGCTACCACCCAGCTCAGTGCAGTATCTGCGGTCTGAAGAAATGTCCAGAAATACAATTCAAGCGTCAATAACCTTCCCCTCCCTGCCAGGATAAGTATCACTGTATTCTCTCTGTTCACTCACACTCACTGCATATTTGTTAGAGCACCTACCCTCGAACAATCCCACTGTCAGTTCCGTCTCCCTCGGCACAATTTAGAAGCCTTAGCCCTGATGCCATCTCACTTTTGTGTCGACTTGGTCCAGTGAAGTCTCCACAGACTCGATCGGTAGGACGGTGGGCTCACAAAACATCGTCTCCACCACAGCCCAGGAAGGGAGCACAGAGACTGCACCTCAACCTCCTCCTGGAAACAACTCAGATACTGAGACTAATCTATAATATTTACTGCTGTCCCCAATTGTGCTGACAGCTTCAATAATCTGTGATAAAAATTACTTGAGTCCTTTTGCTTCTGCAGCCCCATTATAATTATACAACCTGTTTATATTATCTCCAAAGTGCATTATCTCGCATTACTGTGCTTGGATCCTCATCTGCCATATAGCTGAACACTACACCAATTAGTCACTGTTACTCTTCCAGACTGCCTACCACAAAATGTACAAATATCCAGCTTTGTTATCTGCAAGCATTGAAATTGTACTAGAATCGGACTTCACTCGGAAGAATTGAAATACTGATATACTCAAATCTTTAAGTAAGGCAACAACTGGCAGACTTCCCGTGAAACCAATCAAGTAATTGCACACTGCCATTCAAGTAACAGACTTACTTACACACAGCAGACTGAGTGAATGAAATATTGACAAACGCATCATGGAGCAAGATGAATTGCAATAGACTCCCCATGTCTATGTAAATGTCAGTGTTTTTGTGTGTGAGTGAATGGCAGATTTAAGACAGGTTTAATTCTCAGTTTACGGAGATGCAAAGTCCCCTCTGCTGGTCTTTTCACGTTGCAGCACAGGTGGTGGCTGAGGGTGAAAGCCATCAAGGACTAAATTATGATGGGGGGGAGGGGGAAGCAGCGCACAGCTCTAATTAAACTGAGAGCAGTGCACAGCTCTAATGAAATTCTAATTATCAAACCCTTAATTAAACATTAAGCCATGTGCTCTCAGGCACACTTACAATTACACGATAGGCTGTTTTAGAGAATAAGGTAATTCTACTGGAGCCCCACAGAATGGAACATGCTTTTGAGGAATAATGATATTGCTTAAACTGCAATTTGAAAGTGTTCTATTTTTCGGCAGTATGCCTAAGACAAAGTGCATATTAAATTGTATTTCCACTGAAATTGCATCTAGTACTCTCCGAGTTAAGCATTTTTGAAGATGTTGCTGATGAATTTTATTGCAATTTCTCTAACTTCCAAAGTTCTGTGATGTACTCTGCAGGATAATGTTTGTAAATGTGAAGTCATCCATTTTGTTAGGATAATATGTACGAGGCGAGGTAAATCCCTCCGTTAATTTAAATCAGGCACACAGAAAATCTTTCCTCGCACGGTAATGTGTTCAATTTGGGGTTGCAAAGGAAGATACAAAATTTCACTGCTTTAAGGAAAAAACTAACAATTTTATTCTTTAAGTCGAAAAGAGATCGTCAGACAACCACTATTTACAACTCCTTTCTCTTAAATCTCATTTTTTACCTCCCACACTAAAATACTGGCCTGGTAAAAATGCCGCATAAGTTATACAAAACAAAATCAAGTTTCAAAATTAAACAGCTGTGTCGATTCTCCTCTGTCGATTTTCGTCTGGAGATTTTCCTCACGCATTATTTTTCCTTCGGTCTTCTGCAGCATAAATTTCTGACTGGCAGGTGCCTTGCACAGTGCTACTCTGCTGGCAGTTAGTCGGTGCTTGGCTGCTCTTTGCCGTTCTTCCCAATTGTTCGGAATATTGATTTTTATACGTTAAAACTTCAAACCGTGACATTTGGCTATGTGTCATAAAAAAAACTTCAAATTAGATTGGATTTTCGTCTCATGAGGCAACTTTAAACTGATTGGCTAAATTCGAATTTGTTGCATACCATGGCAACGCACCTCCAGGGATTTGTTTCATGTCAAAATGATATATTTTAAATTGTTCACCACACTCTGTGCTTTCAGTAACTCATTGCTCGGTTTCACGCTCTCTTAAAGGTACAGTACAAGCCTGCACATTCATAACAAATATCAGACTGCACTATTATTTAAATGGTGAAAAAATGCAGCATGTTACAGTTCAGAAGAACCTGGGTGTCCTTGTGCATTAACCAAATTAAATTGGTTTGCAGGCGCAGCTGATAATTAAGGCAGCAGATGGAATATCCTCCTTCATTACAATGAAGCTATACACCTAATGACACAGACAAATACAGATATAGATACTCATACACACAACCTTAATTACAGAGTCATGCAGAAACAGCAATGTTTTAATACAGAGATACATAGGTTTTTGATTTATGAGGGGTTTAACCATTCTGGGAAGAAGCGAGAAGAATGGTGCTGAGAAACAGAGCAGCCATTATCGGACAGCAGAGAGGTCTTAGTGGCACAGTGGCCAAAATCTGCTCCTGTATCTTGTTCGTATGGTTATATGAGACCTTAAAACGAGTACTGGGAGTCCAGAGTCAGTTAAGGCTACTGGATATTTGATTGTAGAGACAATGGTAATGTGGAAACGGTTTGGTGGCCTCAACTGTGCATGTCTATTACTCGTTTTTGTTCTTGCGTCTCAAAAGAGTTCATGCTTGTGCGTGCGGTTAACACAGTTTTGACATAAAGGGTCCCCCATTGAGATGAGGATATGTCTTTATTCTTAGGCCTGTGCCGTCTGTCATGTCCTCCTCCACAAGGAACAGTGAAGATTGGGTCATTGAAGATATTCAAACCTGAGATCAACTAACCTTTGGCATTGGGGTGAGTAATTAATGGGGAAAAGGGGTGTCCAGTGACAATCAGATTACAATTAGCATTCTGAATGGAGCAACAGACGCAAGGGGCCAAATGATCCAATCTATGCGTTATCTCACTCAACACCTCAACGGCGTTGCAGAGGAAGAGGAAGATCCCATTCAACCACTCAGAGTCATTAAAATGAGACAGGAAGCGAACAATCAGACCACGCCCCACCCCCAAGATTTACACAAGGATGGAATGGAGTCATTCACCCCGTTCTGAAATTCCACAACACAGGACGGGAACATTCAAATATTCCAAAGTGCTGCCCAGGAAGAGCTACCCCCGCCACGCCCCACAGCATGTTCCAATTTGGTGATCGAGTAACATTATTTTATGTTTCAGTTCAAAGCGGGAGAAAATACAACCTGCCTGAGAAGGAATGTTCTGTGATTCACCCTCACGTTCCTTATTTCTCCTCACAAAAAATTGGTGGATCTGAAAACACTTCACTCATCTTTACCATGCGTAGAGGCTCCCTGTCGATGATTCATTGGAAATTCTCCACTATCTGAACCAAAGTAAATTTGGTCAAATCCATCTGTTCCTGGAGGAAATCCCATTGCCAACAGATTGAGTGAGCACAATAACTTCCAGGATCAGAGTAATATTTGGGCAATCACATTTTATTTCTTTTGCCGTGGGTGTAGATATTATTCAGAGACAGTTCTTCCTCATTAGCACCCCGTACAGATGCTTGTGAAATGGAGTACTGACTTAAATGTTTGGTTGAGTCCACAACCAGATCAGCCATAATCTTAGTGCTGATGTAATAGGGTCAAAGAGTTTCTGCTCCATATTTCTGTATCTCTAAGTTCCATTCAGACTCTCAAAGCAACTAGACAGTAGCAGCTGGTTACCACTTGCTCATTGTACCTGGTGCACAGCAACAGAGGAGATCATTCATTCATCAAGTCAATCACATTCAGTTGGGTGTGGGTTGGACAATTCTCGCGAAAAAAACAGCACAGGCTGGATATTAAATCGTCCCCTCCTTTATCTTTATACAGTTTCGCCTCTCTGTAACTTGTGCTCAATCTATTGAACATGCTACAGACCCAGATTCACTGACTGTAGAGACTCCATATCTCACTCAGAGATGGCTCACAAGATCCTCTGGTATCTCTGCAACATTTCCCAACAGAATTTTCAAGAACATAACAGCCAGTAAAATTCTAAAGTCATAAAAGGAAAAGCTAAGTCTCAGGAGCAGTCCATTTACATCCTGAAGCCTGCCTTTGCTGTACGATTCGATCATCGTTCATCTGTTACAGACCTCAAATGTATTTGGTTTTCTCGAAATTAGGTAGAGCAAGTGAGTTCGGTGTTCAATGTGGAACGTTGGGAGCCAGGGACCATGATTCAATTAAATTTTAAAAAGATAAAGAAAAGGATAGGCTGATACATATGTCAAAGTTTTGAGTTCCTAAAAAGTCAATTCTGATGGCATTAGGAGAAACCTTTTACAAAATGGTTTGTGGAGAGTGCTTGCATTTAAACTGTGATGTTTCAAAATGAAATGTAATGGGAGTTCAGAGACAGTATTTTCCTGTTCGTGTGAAGGGCAAGGATGGCGGAAGAAGGAACGTTTTGTTTCCTGAAGGTATTGAGACTTGGTCCAAGAAAATAAAGAGGCCGAGGTCTGGGATAGAAAGTTAGTACCAGTGAATCCGATCTGGAGTGCAGTTGGTGTAAGATTATACTTATAAGGAAAATCAGAGATAAAAAATTGACATGACCTAGTTTTTACAGATAAAGTTAAGGAGAATTCAAACAGATTCTGCAAGAATATTAATGGCACATACTGTCATAGAATCATTGAGATGGACAGCATGGAAACATATCCTTCGGTCCAACCCGTTCATGCCGACCAGATATCCCAACCTTATCCAGCCCCACCTGGCGGCACCCAGCCTATATCCCTCCAAACCCTTCCTATTCATATACCCATCCAACTGCCTCTTAAATGTTGCAATTGTACCAGCCTCCACCAGATCCTCTGGCAGTTCATTCCATACACGTACCACCCCCTGCGTGAAAAAGATGCCCCTTACGTCTCTTTTTATCTTTCCCCTCTTACACTTAACCTATGCCCTCTTGTTCTGTACTCCCTGACACCACGGAATAGACTTTGCCTATTTATCCTATCCATGCCCCTCATAATTTTGTAAACCTGTGTAATGTTACCCCTCAGCCTCTGACGCTCCTGGGAAAACAGCCCCAGACTGTTCAGCCTCTCCCTATAGCTCAACTCCTCCAACCCTGGAAACATCCTTGTAAATCTTTTCTGAACCCTTTCAAGTTTCACAGCATCTTTCTGATAGGAAGTAGACCAGAATTGCACATGACTTACTATGGCGAGGATTTGGCCCCTTAAAACTCAAACAGCCATTGATGTGAGAATGTTCAGATGGAGAGTTGGATTTATTCTGTTTTACTTGTTTATCGTTACATGTCCTCTGAGGTGTAAATTGAAAAGTTTAAAAGTCGCGTCTTATGGTGTCATCCTAGATACAAAGTTACTGATGTACAGAACCATGGTACAAAGCAGAAAATATCGAAAACAAAGTCAAAATGTAAAAGATTGCAGTCCTTCCCATAAAAGTGGAAAAACACAAAAACACAGTTAACTGTTCAAGACGGAGTGCCTGATCACGCTACTTTCACACTCCTCCCAAGGATTCAAACTCCTCTACTCCAACTGCGGTATAGTCCATTCCTGCTAGATATGTGAAATTTGATGCGCATATTTTGTGTCAGGATCTGTCATGTAGAACTTAGAAAACTAAGCAGGGATATTTTGAAAAGAGGTCACTCACTGAAAATGAAGTGCTGGATGTCTGAGAATTCATAAACAAGAATACATACCCGAGATCTGATGAAGCTTGGTAGGACGTTGTGGTGGTCCAGCAGAGACATTTGTATCATCATCAGTCACGGGTGAGGTGCAAGAGGACTGGAAGATGGCAAAAGCTCGAACATTTTTATTCTCAAATGGCCGCAGGGTAAGACAGGGAACTACAGACAGGTACGTCTGACTTCAGTGGTGTGTAAGTGAAGGGCATTCTGAGATACATGATAAATATGCATTTGGAAAGGCAAGGACTGGTCAGATATACCAAAACAAAGCAGAAGTTGCTGGAAAAGTTCAGCAGGTCTAGCAGCAGCCGTGAAGAGAAATCAGAGTTAACGTTTCGCTTCAGGTAACCCTTCCTCAGAATGGATGGGAGGTGGGATTATGTCGGTTGCTGTGCAGAAGGTAGGATAGTGGGGAGGGAATAGTAGGAAGTGATAAATGTTGATAGAGACCGAAAAACAGAGAAAAAAAGAGTTGGACAGAAATGTTAATGAATGTTAATCTGGCTGGGAGGGTGGTTAGCCTTTAAGGGAGACTGTTGGTGGCTAACATTAAAGTCGAATCACAGGTTATATGAAAACAAGGCCTGGTGTGGGAGCTCGGGAGCTATGACATATGAATGTTCAGGCCCTAAAATTATTGAATTCGATATTGTGCCTGGAAGGGTTGCAAGGTCACCAAGCTGAAAGGGTTTCCTTGTTCTTCCAGCTTGCACTGATCTTTGCTGCAACACTACAGCAAGTCAGAGACGGATATGTTGACAAGGGTACAGGATTCTTTTTTAGATTACTTACAGCATGGAAACAGGACTTTTGGCCCAACAAGTCCACACCGACCCGCCGAAGCGGACCCACCCACACCCATTCCGCTGCACCTAACACTATGGGCAATTTAGCATAGCCAATTCACCTAACCTGCACATTTTTGGACTGTGGGAGGAAATCGGAGCGCCCAGAGGAAACCCACGCAGACACGGGGAGAATGTGCAAACGCCACAGAGTCAGTCGCCTGAGGCGGGAATTGAACCCGGGTCTCTGGCACTGTGAGGTAGCAGTGCGAACCTTTGTGCCACCGTGCCGCCCACGGTGTGTTAAGGTGACAGACAATTGGAAGTTCAGTGTCTTTCTTCCGGGCAGAAGTAATTTGTTTTGTAAAATGGTCAACCAGTTCACGGTTCGTTTCCCAATGGTGAGGAGACCAAATGGTAAGTAACAAATGCAGTAAAATAGATTGCGGGAAGTGCAGGTCAAGTGCGTCTTCATCTGAAAGGTGTTTGAGCCCATACAAACTGAAAATGGAGGAGAGAAATGAGGTGTTGATACACCTGAAGCAGTTGCAGTGGAACGTGCTGTGTAGCTGTTTGATAGGGAGTGTCTGTTGGGAATAATGCAAAATGTGGACCAGGGTTTCCCGGTGGACCAGCGAGGGGAGGGGTCTATATGTCTGGTGGTGGCATCTCGATGGAGGTGGGGGAAATGGCGGCTGATGGTGTTCAAGACGGGGATGCTGGTGGAATTGTAGATAAGGAAGAGGGAAACACCGTCGCTGTAAGGGTAGAGAGTGGATCAGGGTGGAAGTGCAGGATCTGGATTATATCCCTGTTTTGCAATTAACTACAACGGTGCTGACAAATCCTCAGTCAAGGAAGATATTAGAGCTACGCAGGGCGGATTATCGTAGGAAATCATGTCTCACAAACCTTGAGAGTTTGTTGAGGTGAGCAAGAACAGAGATGAAGACCGAACGGGAGAGATTGTTTGCCTGAAAGTTATGAATGCCTTCGAGAGGTACTGTACAGTAGACCCGTTAGAAAGTGCAAATCACATGGGATCAGAGAAAGCTAAACAATTGGATAGTATGTTGACTTGACAGGAGAAGGCAGAGGTTCGTGGCAGAGGCTTGTTGATCAGCCTGGAGGCCTGTAAAGAGCGGAATGTCACAAGGATCGGTCCTGGGTCTGCTGCTGTTTGTTTATTTTTACAATGATTCGGATGAAAATATGGGAATCATTGGGTGTTAATTTGTGGATGACAAACGAATTGGCGGTATAATAGACAGTGAATAAGGTTATCTATGATTACAATGAGATGTTGATCATTGATGTTGATCATAGGCGAGTGAGATGAGGCAGATGGTGTTTAATGCAGATAAATGCGTGGTGTTCCATTTCATATAACAAACCACTTAATTTACCCACTTAATTCTGGAGTCCCGAGGTATGTTACTGAACAGGGAGACTTGAAGTACAGGTATACAGCTCCTTGAATGTTGTGTCAGAGGTGGACATGGTGGTGAAGCAGTACATTAACACACTTGCCTTCATCAGCCAAAACTTGAAGTACAGGTGTTGGGATGAGATGATATATCTGAAGAAGGTAATGATTAGGCTACATTTGGAATGCTGGGTTCAATTCACATCGTCCTGGTATCGGAAGGACTTTACTGAACTGGGATGTGTGCAAACATATTTGAAATGATGTTACCAAACTGGAGATATTGAGCAATATCGTTAAGCTGGGTCTTCTTTTCCCTGGAGCATAGGAGGCTGAGCTTATGGATATTTTTAAAATCATGAAGAACCAGGATCCTGTCAGTAGATTAGGTCCTTTCCACAGGATAGAGGTATACAATATCAGTGGGTTGAAGGTGAGTGGGGACAGTTTAAAATGGATTGAAGAGGCAACTGCTTCGCACAGACGGTATTGTATATCTAATGAGCTGTCAGATGACGTGGTACAGGCGAGTACAATTACAAGACATAAATGATAATTTTCTGGGTATGTGCTAAACGCAGGAAAATTCGGACTAGTTCAGATTAGAGAACCTGGTGAGCAGGGATGAATTGGGTGGAAGGGTCTATTTGCATGTTTGCAGAAAGTGAGTACAGCAGATGCTGGAGAAAAGAGTCAAGATTGGAGTGCTGCTGGAGAAACGCAGCAGTTTAGGCAGCATCCGAAGAGCAGGAAAATCGATGTTTCAGGCAAAAACCCTTCATCAGAATGAGCCGTTTTTGCCTGAAACGTCGATTTTCCAGCTCCTCAAACTTTCTTGAATAGAGTATTCCTGATATTGATATGGTGGTGTGGAGTTGCTGTCACATTTTGACCGTGATAATTCTTCAGTTTACATTTCCATCAAGCCAATCTGTGGTTCAGTGTTGAGTGTGGGTAAATGTGCCAGTGTCTGGAAGTAAAACATTTGATAACCCGTTAAAGCCACCACATCTGGCTGCTTACATTCCAAATATCAGATCGAACGGAGACGGTGAAACGGTCCGAAGACCAACTAACAAGATTGAAGTTCTGCAATCCTGTTACATCGAGGAATAAATGGTGATGCACTAGAAAACAACTCCTGCAGTAGGAATGACAAAGACAATGGGCCCTTCCACCATTCATTCACTCGGACTGAAGATTTTCAACAAGCCGTGACCCTCAGGAAACTCAGGCTTGGACATCTATCTGACAATGTCGAACATGACAAAACTATTTTCGTTCTCCTCAGAGGAGAATAATTACAATCTAGCCAATGTCCACACGCTCAATTCCCATCACGAAAGTCAAATCGGTGGAAGTTCTTTCTGACAGAGCTGTCAAGCAGCTCAGAGACAACCTGCTCAGTGTGCTTTCTGATAGATGCCCATGTGGAGAAGCTGTGGAAATGTCACTGGATCACTAATCCAGAGCAGGTCAATGCTCTGGCAACTGGTGGAAGTTATAAACAATTAATAAAATATGGCGATTTCAAATCTGGTGTTTGTAATCGTGACTTTGAAGCCAATGTCGACTATAAACATCAAGTTGCTTTCGAAATGAACAATAAGGAGGCAAATATCCCGTGCTTTCCTGGAGCCTCCTAAAAGTGACTCCAGACGCACAGACATGCTATAAACTTGTCAATGGTGTCTGAAACCTCCAAGCAACAGATTCAATTAGTCCAAATGCTTCAAGGCCTTAAATTATATAACCAGGCACAGCGCTGGGCACGAGCCTCGCTATCAGAAACTGGAATGGGAAACACTGTTATGTTCATCCTGCA
This sequence comes from Chiloscyllium punctatum, assembly GCF_047496795.1. Lineage (NCBI taxonomy): Eukaryota > Metazoa > Chordata > Chondrichthyes > Orectolobiformes > Hemiscylliidae > Chiloscyllium > Chiloscyllium punctatum. Next base: position 47,479,692 of record NC_092781.1, on the reverse strand, counting down.
GAGCCTTCATTCCTTACATCTGAGAGCTTGCGATAAAATTTAAACAGCTTCTCCATAGACTGCGCAGATACCTCTGGAAAGGAGTAGGCCATTCAACCCATTGAGTCTCTCCAGTTCAGAGAGATAGGGAGATGTATACAGGCTCAAAGAGGAGAGACAGCACGGTTGCATGTGACTAAATTGGCTTCAGAACGCTATGCAAATCGATTGTAGTGCTTGGCAGCGATAACGCAGGTAGGAGTGGCGGTATGGACTGGAGGAATATATACAGGTAGGCAGGTATGTAGGGATATGAGATGTGTACAGAGGTTGTGTGTTAAAATAAATTGGGAGCCAGGACTGTTTTAGGGTCTGGAGAAAGTTACAGTGATGTGCTTTTGGGGATGGAGGAAGGTGCGCAGATGGAACTGTTGGCAACGAGTGGAGAATGTCAGAGAGTCAAGGAGAACTCTAAGTACTGGACAAGATGGCAGAAATACAGATTATTGCAGTAACTGCAGGAGGAGCTTACCGAGTAAGTTATCGACATTGGAGCAATTTACAGTGATTGAGGAGGGCAGTCACATTGGAGCAGGTTTAAAATATGTAGTGGGATTATAGGGAGGAGAGGAGGTTGCAGGGTTAGCAACTGCTTTAGGAGTTAGAAGGATTGAAGGCATTTGCATTGATAAGTTGGACCCGAACGTTTTCCTTCCTTACTGTACATTGCTAAGACGTGAAATTGATACAGTGTTGAAAAGGGAGCACAAATACAGATGATCCCAGGGTTCAATACTACCCTGTTCAGAGATGCCACTTTCACCTCTGTTGTACTGATGCTCACTGCAAAGCACAGATCTATGGTGTTTCAGGAAGGTATAGTACATCCGTGCTGAATGTCGCCCTCTTGCTCGAGTTTGGCGATTAAGCCAGGAACTGTTATGCTCTGTGTTCATCCTTCAGGACTATGGCTATGTCATACCTTGTTAGCCGATGTTTGGAGCCTTCTAATTGCTCCCTGCTCTCTGTTCACTGTCAGTGATCTTACCTTGTTGACGGATTTATGGATGATTCCAGCAATCCCTTCCGTTTATCTCTATGCCTGACCATCTGATCTCAATGTAGTTGTGGATGAGATAGGAGTCGAGAATTTTCTGCAGTCAGGAGATTCCTGAGTACCTACAGCAAACAGAGAAATAGAATGGGAAGTTCGAATAATGCAGTGGGGGTGACACATTTAGAATGGCACTGATTCCCCCAGAGATCTGGAAAGTCCCAGTCTCAATCGGTGGCCTGTGATGCCTCATCTCTGCAGTGGAGAATTCTGTTGTCTCAGTATCTCACAGTAGCTGCACAAGATGCAGTCAGAGGCAACAGTTAGACCCACAGTGACAGATACCACATGGAGAGATACTTGGTGATGTCACAAGAGTTCAGGAACGTATCAAGATAAAACAATATGAGAACGAAGGGGCTTTGATTCATGGAGCGTTGGTATCAGAAGGAAGGAAAACGTTCGGGTCCAACTTATCAATGCAAATGCCTTTTACGGAGTGGGCTTGAAACAGACAGAGAGGATGCTGGGACAGCATTCAGGTGAAAGAACGTTTTCAATTCTCAACAGAAAACGTGAAATATCAAAACAGCATGGTGATGTAACGAATAAGTTTGTGACAGAACATTTTGAAAATAAATACTTTGCAACTTTCTTTATGGAACAGACCAACTACATACAATAAGCTAGGTGGACATGCGACACAGACTTAAAATACAGTTATTCACTAGAGAGACGTGGTTACAAGGCGAACAAAACTTTGAACATTAATATTCAACAGTACATATCCTTGTTAGGATATCTGTAGCAGTATCTGTACTCCTGACAGAACAGCAAAAGCATTTGGACTCATATCAGGGAGGAGTAACAGTCCGAATGTGAAGTATGTGTAAAAAGTGTCAGGAATACAAATAGCAGAAGAGTTTTAGGCCACCGAACAGAATTTGTGCTTATCACTGCATTAAGAAGGAATTCATTGGAATTTGTAGTAAAGGCACGGTGATTATTATGGGAGAGTTCAGTATTCATATAATTTGTAATAATTACGCTAATAGAAGTGATATTCGAAAAGGAGGTTCTATTATTATTTCTTGTCAGTATTTCTTTAAAAACGCGTTGTGCAATTGGCTATGGAAGCAAATATCCCAAATTGACCGTTAGCTGATAAAGCTGATTGAACGAGTAATGTCACTCCCAGAGATCTTCTGGGAAATTCTGATAAGTTGGAATTCATAGGAATCATAAAGTTTAAAGTGACCATAAAGCAAAACCAACGATCATAAACAAAGCCACTTCGTGAGTTTGTGAGGAGAACTAATCAAGGTAAACAGGGGAAACAAACTGAAATGTGTGGCTTTAAATGAAGAATGGAAAACATTTAAAGGAACAGTACAAAATATCGAACAAAAGGAAATGGCATTTAAACAGACGGAACCTCTCTCACTCAGGATGGAAGAGTTCATATTCAATTGGAGGTGGTCAGAACACCACGAAAGTAAGTGTTTCAGAAATATGGATGCTGGTGTTAACGGGACCACAAGGTGTCTCCTGGCAGGTCAGACGAGTAGGAAAAGGAATCATTGCCAGAGTTGAATGAGATGAGAGGACCATGGAGAATTGATGGTGCTGAAGTTTGGAGGAGTGTTACAGAGAGTAGCCAGGGCCTGAAAGATTTTCCAAAGCCTGCACGAATTGCTGCAGCAGGAGATGTTTGCAGCTGTCGCAAGCGAAATGTGCACGTTTAATTTTTCATTAATAGGATGAGGATGTCATTGATTGGATCGGCACTCATTGCCCACTACTAATTGTGCCGAGCAGATCTGACTCAGCCACATTGCTGTGAGTCTGGAGTCACATGTCGGCCAGACAAGGTAAGGATGTCAGACGTCCTTCTGTACAGGATGTACCTGAATCAAATAAGATTTTGAGATTGTCAACAACGCTTTTATAGTGTCCTGGTTGATATCGTGGACAGCCCCAGCCTGGCATCCCAACAGCTATTCTCACTGTTCTAACCAATAATGGTAAGCATATCTAATGCATGCATCACCAGTCTTTCTCGTGTGATGCAACTTCCAAAGCTCTGTTCAATTCCATCTGTAGGTTTCTGTATTTGACAAAACTGACGGGGTTATTAACATTAACTGTACAAATCCTGCTCTGGTTTGCCTGAGTAAAATGCAACGAGAATAGCTCTAACTGATATTTCAAACCCACTAGCCTAGTGGTTCTGTTGATCACTGTGTCCGCTTAGATAAACCTCTTTACTGTCTATTGTAACATACACTTCAGTAACACGCACAAGTGTGTTAACTCTGACTCCTGTGTTCGCATTCATTATATACGGCACAGAAAAGTAAAAAGTATCAGGAATACAAATAGCAGAACAGTTTTGGGTCACCTGGCTAATCTTGGACGTGGAGAGATATCATTTTTTATTTGAAAAGAGGTTGCATAGATTATGATTGTCCCCTTCAGAGTCTGGAAGAATGTCGAGCCATGGGGAATAACCACACTATGAATTAAACCAAACACACAGAAAAGCTCACCTCGCTGAGTAATCTGATAAATATGCTTGTCACGGTTGACCAAATTGCACTTCTTAAAGAAAATAAGACTATATTTTGATCACTATAGTTGAACATTAAACAACAAATATTCAAAACTCTAAGACCCCTTGATCATAACCTTTTGTAAGCTGCCTCCAAATCCACAACAGAACGCTATTCCCATCAAACGCTTCTCAAAGGTATTTCAACCTAATATCCAAACAAAACATCCACAGTCATCTGCAGTGTCTGTCTTCTTCCGGCTAGAGATCTCCCTTGGTCGCAGTCTTTCTTTTTTACTGCGGATATATATTCATATGAAACGCGCTCATATGGAGCATGTTTTCTCATTTCGTGAGTCTCTGTCGATGGCATTTGCTCTGTCTGAAATTTTCAAAATATCTGCACGTTAATGTCCCTAACATCGGATCATCTCATTGGTTCGATATAGGCAAAACAATAACTTTAAACTGGATTGGGTTTATTATCCTGGAGTATAATTTAAACTGTTTGCTTAAATTCGAATTGTTCTCAAAACATTAACCAACTCAGGTTTGCATTTTAAATCCAATTTTCTATATTTTCAATTTTTCAGTGCACTCTGCGAATGCCATGCCGTCACAGGTTCTTGTCAGGTCTCAGATCAAAACAGCATTCATTCCTTTAAAGGTACAGTTCACGCCTTCAACTACATAACAGGAACAAGAGAGAAACTGAATGAAACTGAATGAAGATTCTGTGGGATTTTTCAGGGCGGTTGCCAGGAAGTTAGAAAGCAGAACATGACAGTACTACAATAGGCCTTTCAGAAAATCATTTTGGTCGAGGGTCGTAAAAAATGATTTGGAGAATATCTACGAAATTGCTTTTTGGAGAAGTTTGTCGTGGAGACCACTAAGGAACATGCAATACTGGATTTAGTGTAATGCAATTGTGCAGACTTCATAAACGAGTTTAATGTGAAGGAACTTTTCAGACCCAGTGACCATAATGTGATTGAATGTATTCTGCAATTTGAGAGTGATAACGTGGAGTCCAGAATCAGGTATAATTACAGTACAGTTCAATGACGGCAACTGACGATGCATGAGGGAGTAACTGGTTAAAATTGACTGGGGGACGAGGCGAGCTAGAAAGACAATGGAGAAGGAAGGGAAACGTTTTTGGGAATAATTCGGGAGACTCAATCAATATTCATCTCTGGAAACAAGAAGGATGTTATAGATAGAGTGAGGCAACCATGGTTGAACAGGGTAATCAGGGACAGTATACAAACAAAAGTGACAGCATATAGTGTGGCTTCTTGCAGTTGGAAATCAGAGGATAGGAAGCTGACAAAGATTAGCAAAGGAGCACAAAATAAGGAGAATATTAAATATGCAGGTAGGCTAGCCAATAATAAAAGAAAAGATTGCAAGATTGTCTTTTGATACAAAACGGTAAAAAGATAGGAGGAAGTGGACATTTGACCTTTGGAAAATGAGGAGAGAGAAGTCGTACTGGGGTCCAAAAATGGCTGAGGAACTGCAGAAACAGTCTGCGTCCATCTTCACAGTGGAAGATAGGAATTATATTCCATAAATTCAATCGAGTCCGGGCGCAGAGATGAGTATGGTGGGCATTACCAAGGAGAAGATGCTCGAAAAACTGAAAGCTCTGAAAATGGATAAATCGCTTGAACCAGATGGGTTCCAGCCTAGAGTCCTGACGGAAATGACTGACGAGGTAGTGAAGGTTTTATTAGTGAACTTCCATTTATCACTGGAATCACGGAGAGCCTCAGAGGACAGGAAAGCCCCTAATATACAAGCCCTGTTAAAGAATAACGTAAGGCTGAATACGTTCGATGAAAGGTCGATTAGTCTGACCTAAGTCGTTGTTAAGATTTAGGATTCCATTGTGGTGGATGAGATTTATGAACAATTGGAAGTGCCCAATGAAAACAGAAGTATGCTTTCATCATGGAGAGGTTACACCTGATAAATCTTTTAGAATCATTTGAGACATGCAATGAACATGTTAGACCAATGAGAGCCAATGTATGCTATGTATCTGGACTTCCAGAAAACATTTGGTAAGATGCCACCCAAGAGACTGCGAAGTTGGCGAAGTTATTCTTCTCAGGATGAAAGCCAGTGACTCATGGTGTTCTGTAATGGTCAGTTTTTGGACCACAGTTTTTCACTTTATATATTAATGATCTGGATGAAGCAAGTGAAGGCAGCAGATACAAAGATAGGTGGAGCGGCATGGAGCATTAACTGGGACAGTGAGTCTGCAGAAAGATTTAGATAGGTTAGGAGAGACAGCAAAGGCAAGGCAGACGAAATATGACTTGGGAATGTGTGAGGTTATGCACTTCGGTGAGAAGAATAGAGATATGGACTATTTTATGCATTGGTAGAAATTTGTGAAATCTGAACTGCAAAGAGACTTGGAAGTCCTAGTCCAGTTTTCTCCTAAGGTAAACTGACAGTTGAGCTTGGCATTCATCTCGAGATGACTACAACACAAAAACAGGGATGTACTTCTGAGGCTTTATAAAGTTTGTCAGAGCACATTTGGAGTCCTGTGAGCCATTTTGAGCCCAATCAATCAAGAAGGGTATATTGGTCCTGGAGGAACGTGTGAGGTCTCCGGCATTATACCTGAAGGAGCAGAGGATTATGAGGGGAGACCGAATAGAAATCTGCAGAATAATGTATCGCCCTAATAGAAAAGATTTTGGAGAGAAGTTTCCATTTGCAGGAGAGGCAAGGATATGAGGGCACAGCCTTAGAGTAAAGGGAAGACCCTTTGGACCTATAATGAGAAAGTCCTCCAGCCAGAGACTGGTACATGTTTAGAATTCATTGCCACAGACGGGTGTGGAGGTCCGGTATTTGACTATATTTAAAAGAGAGTAAAGTTTTTGATTGCCGATTTGATTCAGGATTAATGGGGAGAAAGCGGTATAATGGGGTTGATAAATGAATGAGCCACAATTAAACAGACTTAATGGGTCGAATGGCCTAATTTATTAGATAGATTAGATTACGTACAGTGTGGAAATGAGCCCTTCGGCCCAATAAGTCCACACCCACCGGCCGAAGCACCACCCACACAGACCCATTCCCTACACCTAACACTACGGCCTATTTAGCACAGCAAATTCACCTAACCTACAAATCTTGGACTGTGGGATTAGGTATTTGGTTGACAGCGAGAAATACAAAGAGATCCTGGTCAATTGGATGAACGAAACTTAGAGATGACTGTGTAAATGATTTGCATATGAACTTAAGACGTATGGTATAACATTCACAGATGACACCAAAATTGTTGGTGCAAGGAACAGCGAACAAGATTACCTCAGAGTACAAGGGGACCTTGATCAGATGGGCCAAATGGCCGATGAGTGGCAGATAATATTTAATCTAGTTAAATATGAGTTACTACATTTTGCAAAGGTCAGGATTTATACATTTAATGGTAATGTAGTAGGAAATATTGCCGCAGAAACAGACCTTGGAGTGCAGGCTCATAGTTCCTTGAAAGGTGATTTCCAGGTGGACAGAATAGCGAAGAATGCATTTGATATGCTTGCCATTTTGGTTAATGGCTTGAGTACAGGATTTGGCAGGACATGTTGCAGCTTTACAGGACAACAATTAGGCAACATTTGGAATAATGTATGCAATTCTATTCGCCTTGCTATAGGAAGGATCCTATGAAACTTGAACGGAGCCAAAAGGCATTTACAAAAATGGAGCCAGGATTTGAGCTGTTGGAAGAGATGGAATAATTTGGTAGAATGTTACCAGAAGAATGAGAGGCATCGATATGATGAATAGACAAGATATTTTCCTGCAAACCAGAGTGCACATAGTTAATCGATAGTGAAAATATTTGAAAAGGATCTAAATGGCAGCGTTTAAACAAAGAGGGTGATGCATGTCTGGAAGGAGCTGCCGAAAATGTGATATAATTACAAAAGTGGAAAATCTTTTGGACGTGTACATGAACAGAAATGATTCAGAGTGATATTGGCCAAATGCTGGAAAATGGGATGAGATTAATCTGGGATACTTGTCTGCGTGGACGACTTGGACCAAAGTGTCTTTTTTCCTATGTGCACCTTTTTAGCTTTCTGATTTAGACTGGACACACATTAGTATCCCATTTATCCATTAGCTGTCGAAATTCTAGCCTATGTTACATGATTCAATGGAAATTCTTCATTTCAACATTATGAAATCTGTGAACGTATTATTATATGACACTGTCTCTCAATCTCACCCTCTTTGCTTGCAATTTCTCTAGGTTTACAGATCAGTGGACTCTGCATGCTGGACAAATATGTCGTCTAGGAATATAATCCATGCATTGGTCTGGTCTGCACAGTTTTCAATGCTGGTTTTGTGAAGTCGATAGAAAATGTGGCATTACTGACCATTTCAGCTGATCTTGCAATGACTCTATTTGATGTTCTCATTGTTGAAATAGGACCATGCAAGATCTGGCTCCTCCGACGCGTCCTGCAACTTGTCCATTATGTAATTGCCCAGTTGTAATGTGATTAACTGTCTTGTATCTGTACCTGATCTTTGGATTTACTCATCTCAGAACATTGGGTTCCACCTTGAAGAAGCTCATGAACAATAAGACATACTAGAACTTTTGCTTTTACTTTACTGCATGGTGATACATGTTGGACAGGGAGTTTCAGCAGCTTTGAAACAAGTCTTAGTAACTTTTTTTTCTGTGTCTGTCCACTGAACAACTATGTTAGTCACTCTCTGCGATTCAAGCACTCAGTAACATGAGGAATCACCTCGACAGTTATTGATGCACACCAGCCTGCTAAGTTGTCGCTGAGTCGCGTTTGATTTATTTATGTTTTTGTAAAGTTACTCGAATTGCTGAAGATAATTTCCTAGAGGTTACCTTTTAAGCTGCTTTGGAAAATCAGGAAGACCAGAACATTTGGTGACCACTCTGAATATGTTATTGTGACTATTGTGACAGCATCTGGATCGGCCACATGAAAAGCAAATGCAACAGGGTCTGCCGAGATGCGAATTACTGGAAAATGGAATGAGCAGTCACAATCAGGTCAGCCATGGTCTTATTGAGAGGTGGAGCAGGAATGAATGTTCACCGCTGCAACTTATACACATATTTCTGTTTTTAACAATGCAATTCAATCCCACTTCTCTCGCAGTTTACCATACTGACAGGTAATGAATAAACTCCTCCTGTCCCAGGGTAAAAGTGTTCTGCAGTCTGCCCAGCCTCCAAAATTTTCCGTGTATCAGTCTTCAGTAGTTTACTGACTGCCTCGCGATACTGTGTACCAGGTTTTTGAATATCTGCTCCTGAATAATAGGCTTAAGAGGCTAGGTGGTCTCCTGCTGCTAACGTGTAATGGAAGTGAAGGACTGAATGGTCTGTTCATATTGCGAACTCCTTCTATTGACTGAAATCCATTATATTGTTTCTGTAACACATCCACAAAATCTGAGTAATCCGTCTCTATTTTCTTTTCTCTGCAATTAAACTGAAATGCTGACTGGTTGTTGCGTTTTTGTATGACATAATTCAGAAGCTGAATGGCCTCCTCCGGTCGTCTGTAAGAGAGCGAGTCATTAAATGACGCAGCAACACATAGATTATGAGCAGCAGGAAAACGGTGTCTAATGGAGTTACCTCCCTTCTGAGTTATAGAGAAATACATAACAGAGCATACTCCAAACAGAGTGTGCTCTCTTGAACAACATTGTGCAGCTGGAGAAAGACTTCTCTATCTTTTGAATGATTCCCTTTGCAAAATGAGCCAATATTCCAGCTTTCTACTTCTTCAACTGTTAATTGGCGAGAGTGAACTGAATGGATTCCTGCTATCTCTTTGTAATGAGCATATGGAGAAAGAATTGCTTCCCCCGTCACAGCAGAGCAGACCTTTTAAGGTTATGAAAGAATTTTAGAAAGGGGCATTTAAAATATGAGTGGAAGCATTCAATGTCAACGAACAACACGTATTGTTATTCGGGCTTGTGGTCTCTAGAAATTTCCACACCAGTCAATTTAATTCATCGAGTCTGTTATTTTATCCCTGCCTCCGTTTATAAACATGGCAATGCATGTAAAACTTACACTGTTCTGGCACTACTCCCACAGGCAAAGAAGAAAAAATAAAAAGAGAAAATATTTATGATCCATCCCTTGTCAACCGTCATGCTATCCATCCAGAACGAATAAATGTTCCCTTTTGTATTGATTTGCAAACTGCGGAGCCTGTTTGTTCAGTGACTGTGATTAATACCAGTCTCCATGGATTCTAATAATCCCAGTGGATGATTTCTGTCTTTATATGATAAATGAGCTCCATTCAATGTGATATTCCATAGTTTGGGTAGGAACATCTTCAACAACACTTAAAGGGATCAGCACCTTTTGAGAGAGGAGGAGAACTGCTATGTTACAACAATGGACAGGAGTATATCGCAGGATATTTCGATTTTCCTTAACATATATGGTTGGTTTCCGTTACCATTGCGGATCTATTATGCAATTACGATTATTCAATATATTTATTTTCCTATCCTGGCTATCGTTGGCGTGCCTGGTAAGTGTTACTGCCCAGTTTCTATAAACTACAGTTAACTAAATCATTGTTCTTACATGCCCTTTACACTTTTTGTTAGTTATTATTATCGCTGAGGCTCTGCTTTCTGATATTCGCTGTCCAAACCACGACTAACTGCATCCGTTAACCCATTCATTGACTCTCTCCGTGTGTGCTTCTGGCACTGTTCCTCCTTGGTGTTTGTGTTGAAAAACGCAGTTTTGTCTTGAGAAATACGGTTGATTGTATCATAACCTTTGTTATTCATCTAGTGGGAGCATGGAGATTTCGGTCTTCTGGTCTGGTTACAAACTCAATTTCCTTCCACTGAATCCTTCCCATTACTTGCCAATGTCTGAGCCTGAAACCGATGAGGTACAACTGTGATGATGCCTTTGGACATGAGATGTGCAATATACTTCACTCGCTCTTCCTATCTGTTATTTGAACTTTACTCTACGAAATACTGTCTTAATAATAGCAATTATCTGCTGATGGCACACCCAGATTCAAACCTGCAGAAACAAATCTGACTCGACAGTCCACGGCCCGAAATTCCACTAAAGTTCCATCCATCCAACATTCCTGCAATGGACAGGAAGAGAGATAAAATGCTGGCAGCCCCATTTATTGTCACTCACAGAAAACTTCTCCTGCTAGGCATTTATCTCGTGGAAGTATAGTCCCAATAAAGTGGCAAATGTCTGTGATACTTCCCATGTTATGCAATTGTCCAGTTTACTGTAAAATACACTCATATTATCTACACTTCTTCCCGTGCTGTGCTGTTAACTTCACCCTGTTTTGGATGTCTGGACTGGCTGTGTAGGGCAGATTAAGATAGGTGTAAAAACAAATTCAGTTGATCTGGCAATACCTTAATTCAATGTTTTCATTCTTGTCATTTGGTTCACCATGGTCTCATTCCTCCAGTTAGCCCCACTCCACAACCTTATGTCCAATGTTTCCACGACATGTTCTCATATCATGCATGTTACCATCTTGAATGTGAATTTATCTTTCTATCTGTCTCTTTCTCTGGCATTGAGTTTTTGCTCCCTCGTGTTTTCGAGTGCCGGAATGATGCACTTCAAACAGTAAAATGGTGGTGTTAGTTCTTGTTTAATTTCCCAGATGTCTCGTATGATGCTCTGCGTTGGACAGAGGCTTTCAGCAACTATGACGCACGTCTTTGAACCTTGGCTTCTGCCTGTTTACTGGACGCCAGCGTTTGTCCCTCTGAGCTGATCGTGTGGTCAGTCACATGAGGAAGCCCCTCGAGTATTATTATTAAGGACGAGCTATCCAACTTATCGCTGAGGGGCTTCAGACTGGCTTCTGATTTTATAAAGTTAGTGAAGGTGCTGGGAATAATTTATTGGAGGTTATGCTGTGAGTTGCCTCATGTGTTCACGGAGACCAGATGGTTCAGTGACTCATCTGTGAATGGAACATGGGAACTGTTGTTACAACATCTAGGTCTGCAACATGAACAACAAACGGAGCAGTGACGGAGCTCTGAAACCACGGAGCATGTTTATATGGGTAAAGGGATCAGTTGAATTCATCAATGCTATTCCAAGAATAGATTATCAGGCTACACTTAACCCAGGAGCAGAGTGTGAGGGACCCTGGATGAACAAGGATCTGATAACAGAACGGTGTCACCTCCTTCACACCACGGGTAGTACGGCGCAGACAGTGACTGTTAGGGTTACACTTCCATTCAACTTCAATAACCTGGAACGTTCCAGGTGTATCTCTCATTTCACAGTCCGTCGTCATCAATGTCACCATGTTGTAACAGACCATACATACAATGGGGTGAATACAATGTTATATCCCTCAGCAGGGAGATGCCAGGTTTTATTTTAGAAGCTTATCTGGATTCCCGATTATGTACATTGCTCTGTGGTGTCCTCATGTCAATGGGTAGATGTAGAAAAACTTAAGAAACATTCACCCTATTAATGCCACAGTGTGACCATGCATAGCACATCATGCTGGCAAATACCCACTGTCATGGCAGCAGCCACAGCCTCTTGATCAGAAGCAGTCAGCCATTTCCATTGTCTTCAGATATCCATTCAAATGAAACAATGGTATCTCGGGTAAAGATCATGGTATAAAATGTCTTCCCCTACACACTCTTCACTACCAACCAACAACATCCCGGGTGGACTGAGAGAAATGGGGCCACTGCTAACAACAGAGATCACAGCATCAGACAGATGGAGCAACACTTTCTGTGAACCCTTCAGTACGCACTGTAGCACTAAGTCCTGTGATCTCATTTCTTTGCCATCCACCTTTCAATTCTTCCTGAAGAGATTTGACAGGTTCGCATTCAGACACATTAGGTACCAACTGCCAATTTAGTCCCATTGACTTAGCCTATTTGCATTCTGTGCAATTTGTTTGGTAACCACTCCTTTCCCACTACTATTTAGTACATTCAATGAGCTCAATTTTAAATAAAGACACCAACGAAGTGTATCAGTGGACAATTCAGCCCATTGAGCCTGATCCGCTATTTAATGCAATCATGGCTGATGTCATCTGCGACTCTCTTCCACGTTCCTGCCCGCTCTACTTTATCCATTGTTTCCTGAATGTCCCAGCATTCCCTACATACTGCCGTAGTAAATTACAAAGATCCATAACCTGTTGAGAAAACTGAGTTGTCATTACCTCAGTTTTAAAAATGCTCTGCCTTAATCGAAAACTTTGGTCTCTTGTTCTGATTGGCCCACATGAATAAATATAAACTTCATATCCATGTTGTCAATCAGCTTTAGCATCTCAGAGAACTCAATAAGATGTCCTGTCATTCTTGAAAACTCCGGAGATGATCAGCCTGAACTGCTCGAGCTCTCTCAATGAGACAAAGTCCTCATCTGTGAAATCAATCCCGTAAACTTCTTCTGAACTGGTCCTATTGCAACTACTTGCCTCCTCAAGTCAGGGCACCAACATTCGACAACATACTCCAGTCTCAATCTCACTCGAGCATTGCGTTATTTTAGCAACACTTCCCTCCTCTCAAAATGAAATTGCACTTGCCTTGTTCATCACTTGCTGTTTCAGCATATACGTTTTCTGTGGTATGCATGATGGAACCCAGATCACTTTGCACATTAGTACTAAGAGATTTCTCTCCATTTCGATGGTAATTTGTCTTTCTATTCCTCTGAGCAAAATGGTTAACTCCATATTTATTTACATTAACTTTCACCTGCCACATTTTGGATCCTACACCCTACCTTTTCATATCCACTTTAAATTTCCGATATCATGCCATATTTACTATACCCTTAGCCAAACAATATAATAGGTTTTAAGTAGTTGGACCCTGAGAACTGTGCTCTATGGCACCCAAAGTTGTCAATGGTAAAAGAAGTGCATCTATCCATCATATGCATTTTTTATTTTGGATAACCAATCCTGGATGCAATTGAATAATTTAATCTTAACCCCAGGTGCTATTGTTGCACACGTTAACCTTACATTCAGCACATTATTAAGTGCATTCTCGAAGTCCAGAAATATTATATCGCTTGGATTGCCGTCATCATGTCTGGAGCACTCAAACAAATTATCCAAATAGGATTATTCCTTCATTAAATCGTGGTGATTCCGCAGAATGTCACTTTGACGTGCTATAATGCAATTTTAAGGATTCAAACAATAAAAACTGTAATTTTCCTTATATCCCAACAGTTTGCTCCCTGTTTTTTATTCCCTCGTGACGATGATTATTCTACGTCCTTCCCTTTCTATAACCTTTACGTTCATTTTTAATTCCTGTGCAATGGGCATAGGAAGTGATCAGCTCTGACTGCTTTGCAAGTGGCATAAATGGTGGAATGGACTCTTTCTCTTACTGTTATGAGGTGCACGTGAGACTATACCTGGGATTTTGTACAGTTTTGGTGTCCTAAAATAAGAAAGAGCATACTGGACACAGAGGAAGTGAAATGGACATTCTCCAGAATAATACCTCACATGGCAAGAGCGTCTGATGAGGAAATGCAGATGTGATCTTTCCAGTTTGAATGTATGAGTGTTGACCGTTGTCAAATTTCGAAAATTTACATTTACTGAACTGACTAGCACAGGAGAAATGGCGAAGTGGTAACAGGCAAGGTTGGAGAGAATCCCAATACATTCTACTTCTACATCAAGTCTAACAGAATAGTTCACGAATAATTATAGCCCATTGGATACCAAGGGAACATCCTGTGTGTGAAGCTGGAGAATACTGTTGAATCGTTTTTAGGGGGCTTCACATCTGTTTTTCTTCGGAGAAGGAGAATGCAGTAACAGAATTCGAAGAAATGGGCTGTGAAGCTCTTGAGCAGTGTGATGTAAGGTGCGAGCAGTGATTGATGGTTCCAGGTAGTTTAGAACTGAAATAATTTCCAGATCCAGACGAGTTTCATCTGAGGATGCTGTGGGAGACAAGAGCAGAAATACCCGGACAGAATTTTTAAAGTCAAATCTGTCAAAAGGGAAGTTGTTGGCGAACAGGAGAATAGGTAATGTGGTTCCACTTTATAGGAAAGATAGTAGAGATTAACATAGGAAATACAGGACAGTCAGTAGCATTTCAGTGTGATGGAAACTATTGGAGAAAATAGGGAAGGAGTAAATTGGTCTCCAGCCAGAGTGGCAATGTTTGACAAGGCTTACTCAGACGTAAGTCATGCTTAACGAATCTCATCGTACTTTTTTAAGGAGGCAGTTTCTATTGTATTTTTTAGTGAGGGTTGTGACAAAGCGACACGTCGGAAACTGATGAAGATTGTAAAATGTCATGCCATCAAGGGGGAATTGGCACATTGTATCAAAATTGCCTTAGTGGCAGGATGCAGACAGTGGTGGTAGAAAGCAGTTTGTGTGATGGAGACCAGTGTACAGTAATGTACCACTGCATTCAATGTTATGTCCCTGATCAATTGTTATATTCATAACCTGATGACCCGACTCCGATACAGTGCGAAAGGTGACAGGTTTTTATGTTTGGTCTTCCCGATATAGAGAACACCATATCAGGAGCACAGAATGCAGTAAACTAGTTTGGAGAAGAGGCAGATGAACCTCTTTCTCACCTGGAAAGTTAATTGGGATTATTGATGGAGGTGAGGAAGGTGTTGTTCCAGCAGGTTTTGCATCTCTTCTGGTTGCAGGGGGAGTTGCGAGGTGGTCCAGGAAGAATTAGATGGTAGTGTGGCACAAACCAAAGAATGGCACAGGGAACGGTCCTTGTGGAAGATGAGGCGGATGGTGGGATCAACCCTCGTTTAATGCATCCTGTGCTCCCAGTGTGGTCTTCTCTTCATACGATAGATTACATGTAAATGAAGGGAATCTTTCGCTGAACATCTCAGCCTGACCCGTAAAGACCTCCCAGTCGTCAAACATTTCAATTTTCCCTCCAACTCACTCCCTTTCTGATAGGACTATCCTTGGACTCCCACATTGCGACAGCCGAATCTGGCGACAAGCTGGATGAACAATACTTCGTCTTCCGCCTGGGAAGCTGACATCCCAGAAGACACAGCAGTGAGTTCTTCAATTTCAAATGACCTTCCTTCCCATCCCTGATTCAGTTCGCAGCCCCTCTCCCTCCCTTTCATTCCTCAGAACAACATTCTTCCAGTTACCAATCAGATTCAGTCTTTTGCTCAATCAATCAGATGATGCACTGTACCTGTGTTTACTTGTCCACACCTAACTACGCTGCCGGCGCCTCCTCCACCCAGCCTCTTTATCTGTGCCTTGCCTTACCTCACGCTCCAGTCCTGAAGAATTGGTAAGCCTCAGGCGTTTACTTCACTACTTCCTCATGCTGCCTGGCTTGCCGTACTCTTCCAACTTTCTGCTTGTCCACCTTGGCATTGAACAACTGCAGATTTTTGTTGGAAATCTGTTCATGTGCAATAGCCAGGAGAGAATGAATGGATTGTTCTTCTTCTGACCCAATAGTTTCCTTGCGCTGGATGCCTTTATCATAATACTGCAATTGCTTATTGAACTCATCTTTATATAGTGTGGAAATATGTAGTGTCTCGTAGTACTGTTACTTGCATGTTACCTACACGTTAACAGCACAAGCTTGCATTTTGTCCAGGTTTTGATAAGTTAGCAACTGAAGCGTTCACAAATTGAACTGAAGATTGTGTAATCTTCACTAAAGATATTCTGGTTGAACAGAAGTCAATGATAAGGCAGCTGAAGCTGAAGGAATTGCATTACCAAGGCCCACACCTCCTGCCTCACCTCCATCCAAGGCCCCAAAGGAGCCATACACATACAACAAGGTTCCAGCTGCACTTCCAGAAATGTCAATTATTGTTCCCGTTCCTTCCAATGTGGTCTCCTTTACATTGGGGTACAGAACGTCTTTTCGCAGAGCACATTAGGAAACACCTCTGCAACGCCCGCAACAAATAACCCCACAGCCCCGTGGCTTAACGCTTCAACATTCCATCATACTCTGCCGAGAACATACAGGTCATGGGCCTCCTCCACCACCACTACCTCACTGACCAAAATCTAGAGGAGGAATGCCTCATTTTCTGCCTTGGAACACTTCAACCCCAAGGCATCAAAGTGAACTTCACCAGTTTCCTCATTTTCCCTGACCTCATATGACCGCAACTCCAATCTGCCAGCTCAGCAACTACCTCATGAGCTATCCTACCTGCCAATCTTCATTCCCACCTATCCACTCCACTTTCCTGTCCGACCTATCACCTTCGTCCCCACCTCCATCCACCTGTTGCACTCTTTGCTACCTTCTCCCCAACACCACCACTCCCATTTATCTCTCCACACAGAAGGCTCTCAGCCTCATTCCTGATGAAGATCTTATTTTTGAAGACTTGATTTTCCGTCCATTTTGATGCTGCCTGTCCTCCTGTGCCTTTACAGCACTAATCTAATCTTTACTCTGATCTCCAGCATTTGCAGACGTCAGTTCCGCCTTGAAGATGTATCTTATCGAGGAAATCACCCCGAGGATTCGCTACAGACATATACAGGGTTTGGGAAGTTTAATGTAAACCAGGCATATTGTCTCCTGAATGGCCTAATCATTGAGCAGTTTACAACTGATTTGCATTTGGCTGACAGGCCTGCTCCACTAACTGCACATCAGGCTCCAGGCTGAACGATCTTATCCTGTTCTGATGTAACTGAAAAACACATAGGCCAAATCTACTGCCCGAGGAGAAAGTGAGGACTGCAGACGCTGGAGATCAGATTCGAAAAGTGTAGCGCTGGCAGGCAACATCCGTGGAGCAGGAATGTCCTGAAAAAGGCCTTATGCCTGAAACGTCGATTCTCCTGCTCCTCCGATGCAGCCGGATCAGCTTTCTCAGTCCCACAGGTTTCCATGACGATATCCTCCTCAACATTCCTGGTAAATTTATCAATACTTCACTCAATGTGTTAGGCACGATCTGCCACGCAGAAAGCCGTGTCGATACTCCTAATCTATCCTTGCGTTTCCAAATGCATGGACATCTTATCCCTCAGAATCTTCTCAAGTAACTGACCTACCATACACGTTAATCTTACTGGTATGTCGTTCCGAAGCTTTGTCGCACTCTTCCTTCAAGAAGGGAACGACAATTGCTACCCTCCAGTTTTCCAGGACCTCACTTGTGGATAATGATGATTCGAAATTGCCATCCAGAGGCCCTACAATCCCTTCGCTAGCCTCTTGCCATGTTCCTGGATATACCTGATCAAGACCAGGTGATTTACCGAACTTCAGACGTTCAAATATGTCCAGCACCTTCCCTTCTGTTATATGGACTGTTGCCAAGATGCCACCACGAACTCATTCAATTTGCCAAGGCTCCACGGTAAACACAGAGGAAAATATTACATAGAACATAGAACATCGAACATAACAGCGCAGTACAGGCCTTTCGGCCCTCGATGTTGTGCCGCTCTGTCAGACTAATCTGACCCCATCCCAAATACACTGTTCCACATACGTCAATTTGCCTGTCCAATGACGACTTAAATGCATTTAAATTTGGCGAATCTACTTTCGATGCAGGCAAAGCATTCCATATCCTTACTACTCTCTGAGTAAATAAAAAACCTCTGACATCTGTCTTATACCTATTCCCCCCCCACCCCCACCCCATTTTAATGTTGTGTCCCCTCGTGTTTGCCGTCCCAATACTTGGAAAAAGGCTCACTCTGTTCACCCTATTTATCCCTCTGTTTATCATGTATGTCTCTATTAAGTCACCTCTCAACCTTCTTCTCTCTAACGAGAACAGCCTCAAGGACGTCAGCCTTTCCACGTAAGATATTCCTTCATATCAGGCAACATCCTAGTAAATCTCCACTGCACCCTTTCCAAAGCTTCCACATCCTTCTTATAATGTGGTGAACAGAATTGTACACAATTTCCTCGTGTGGCCTTACCAGACCTTTGTACAGCTGCAGCATAACCTCCCGGTTCCGGAACACAATCCCTCTATTAATAAAGGCCAAAACACTGTATTCCTTCTGAACAATCCTGTCAATCTGGGTGACAACTTTCAGGGATCTGTCTCCATGGACAAGAGATCTCACTGCTCATCTGCACTCCCAAGAATCCTACCATTTGCCCAGTACTTTGCATTCCGATTACACCGGCCAAAGTGTATCACCTCACACTTGTCCACATTAAACTCCATTTGCCACCTCTCAGCCCAGCTCTGCATCCCATCTATGTCTCTCTGCAAACTACGAAATCCTTCGTCACTGTCCACAACTCCACCGACTTTAGTGTCTCCGCAAATTTACTAACCCACCCTTCAAAGCCTTCATCCAGGTCATTTTAAAAAGTGACGAACAGCAGTGGACCCAAAACCGACCCTTGCGGTATGCCGCTAGTAAGTGGACACCAAGATGAACATGTTCCATCAACTACGACCCTGTGTTTTCTTTCAGCAAACCAATTATTAATCCAAACTGCTGTGCCTCATACAATCCCATTCCTCCACATTTTGTATAATAGCCTCCTGTGTGGAACCTTACCAATGCCTTGCTGAAATCCACCTCAACCGGTTTACTCTCATCTACCTGTCTGGTCACTTTGTCAAAAAAACTCAATAAGATTCGTTAGGCCCGACCTACACTTCACAAGACCGTGCTGACTGTCCCTGATCAGATTATTCTTTTCTAGATAGTTATAAATCCCATCTATCATAACCTTTTCCAATACTTTACCAACAACTGAATAGAGACTCACTGTTCAGTAATTATCAGGTTTGTCTCTACTACCCTTTTTGAACAAGGGAACCACATTTGCTATTGTCCAGTCCTCAGGCACTATTCCTGTAGACAATGATGATTTGAAGATCAAAGCTAAAGGCTCGGTAATCTCTTCTCATGCTTCCCAGAGGTACCTAGGATAGATCCCATCTGGCGCAGGGGACTTGTCTATTTTCAAACTCTGCTGTATTTCTAATACCTCTTTCATGTGAACCTCAATCTCTTCTTGTCTAGATGCAAGTATCTCTGTACTTTCCTCTCCAACATTTTCATTTTCTATAGTCGAAAAATATTTATTTAGTGCTTCCCGGTCTCCTCTGATTCCACACACAACTTCCCACTATTATCCTTGATTGGCCCTAATTTAACTCTCGTCATTATTTCATTCATGACATAGCTATGGAAAACCTTAGGGTTAACCCTGATCCGATCCTCCAACAACTTCTATTCTGAGCACTCTTTGTAGGTCTTTCTTGACTTCCTTGTAACCCTCAAGCGCACTGAGTTTTCACATTTTAACCTAACAAAAGCCTTCTTCTTCTTTTTAACCAGGCATTCTACTTCCTTAGTAAACCACGGCTCACACGTTCTATATCTTCCACCGTGCCTGACAGGTACATACTTATCTAGGGCAGCAGGGTGGAATTAGTGGGCAGCAGGGTGGCATTAGTGGGCGGCACAGCGCCAGAGACCTGGATTCAATTCCCGCCTCATGCATCTCTCTGTGCACATTCTCCCCGTGGGTTTCCTCCGGGTGCTCCGGTTTTCTCCCACATTCCAAAAATGTGCAAGTTAGGTGAATTGGCCTGGCTAAATTGCCCATAGTTTTAGGTGAAGCGGTAACTGTAGGGGACTGGGTCTGGGTGGGTTGCGCTTCGGCGGGTCGGTGTGGACTTGTTAGCCTGAAGGGCCTGTTTCCACACTGGAAGTAATCTAATCTAAGACACAGAGGAGCTTTTCTTGAATAAGCTCCACATTTTTAATGTGCTCATCTCCTGCAGTTTCCTCGCCCATTCTACGCTTCCTAAATCATTCCTAATTGCATCGTAATTTCCCTTACCCCAGCTATAACTCTTGCTCTGTGGAATACACCTATCCCTTTCCATCACTAAAGTAAACCTGACAGAATTGTGATCGCTGTCTCCAAATTGCTCACCAACTTCCAAATATAACACCTGGCCAGGCTCGTTACCCTGTACTAAATCTGAAGTGACTTCGCCCCATGTAGGCCTCTGCACATACTGTGTCAGGAAGTCCTGCTGCACACACCGGACAAACACTAACCCATCGATAGTACTCGTCGTGTCGTGATCCCAATCAATATTTGGATAGTTGAAGCCCCCCTGACAACAACCCTGCCTCTCTCGCTCCTATCGACAAGCAACATCTCTGGGACTATTCGGAGTCCTAGAGAAAACTCCCAGCATAGTGACTTCTCCTTTCCTGTTTCTAACCTCAGCCCATACTACCTCAGTTAACGAGTCCCCAAACTTCCTTTCTGTAATTGTAATATTTTCCCTGATAACAAAGCCACACCTCTTTTGCTGTCTTCTCTATTCTTACTGAAGCATTTGAATCCCCGAACCTGCAACAGCCATTCCTGTCCCTGCTCTATCCATGTTGCCGTAATAGCCACAACATCGAAGTCCCATGTACCAACCCACTCTGCCAGTTCACCCACTTTATTTCGGATGCTGCTCGCGTTGAAGTACACACACTTCAAACCAGTTTCTCGCTTGCCAGTGTCAGGCACTTGATTTGGGACTCCATAATCTCATCATCTTCTGTATCTGTCCTACACTTTTGGTTCCCCTCCCCCACCACATTAATTTAAACTCACCTTAATAGCTTTAGTGAATTTCCCACCCAGGATATTGGTATCCCTCTGGTTTAGAGGAAGACCATCCTGCTTGTGGAGGTCCCACCTACCCCAGAAAGATCTCGAACTATACAAAATCCCGAAACCCTCCCTCCTGCACCATCCCTGTATCCACGCGTTCAACTCCTTTCTCTCCCTTTCCTCACCTCAGTTGCACGTGGCACGGGTAGCAATCCAGAGAAAACAACTCTGTTTGTCCTAGATCTAAGCTTCCATCCTAGCTCCCTGAATTTCTGCCATAAGTCCCCATCTCTCTTCCGACCTATTCACTGAGGACGTCGTCCAACTCTTTTGGGTCACCATATACATGTTCATTTCGGACATGTGGGAGCCCTATTCTCTCTCGAGTTATTATATTGTTCCCTTTATTTAAAGTAAAATACCTCTTTAGATTCAACCTAATTTCCTTAGCCATTTCCTGCCCCTTTTTCTCCCTCCTGCTTTCTTTCCTCATTAAATTTCTGTATTCCTATATTACTCAAGTGACTACCTGGAGCCCGGCCTCCTGTACCGGAGCCACGCCTCTTCCTTTGCCGGCAAAAACCTTAATACTGCTGTCATCCAGCGTTCCTTATCCCTGCTAAACTTGCCCTTCACTCTTACCGGAACACTCAGATTTTGAACTTCAGCTGTCTCATCTTTAAAGGACATCCACTTGCCTGAAAACAAGCGACTCCAATTAAACCATGCCAGCTCCTGTTTTTTCCACCTAAATTTGTCTTTCACAGATCTAGAACTTGAACCTGTGGCCAGTTTTGTTCCTTCCCATAATTACTTAGCAAATACTAGAACTGTGGTCACTGTTTCCAAAGCACTCCTCCGCTGTCACATCCATCACATGTCCTGCCCAATTTCCCGGGTGCAAGTCGAGTTTTGCCGCTTCCTGTTTGATGAATCTTCCCTCAATGACATAACATATGGGCGGCACGGTGGCACAGTGGTTCGCACTGCTGCCTCGCAGCGCCGGAGACCCGGGTTCAATTCCCGCCTCAGGCGACTGACTGTGTGGAGTTTGCACATTCTCCCCGTGTCTGCGTGGGTTTCCTCCGGGTGCTCCGGTTTCCTCCCACAGTCCAAAGATGTGCAGGTCAGGTGAATTGGCCATGCTAAATTGCCCGTAGTGTTAGGTAAGGGGTAGATGTAGATGTAGATGTAGATGTAGATGTAGATGTAGGGGTATGGTTGGGTTACGCTTCGGCGGGGCGGTGTGGACTTGTTGGGCCGAAGGGCCTGTTTCCACGCTGTAAGTAATCTAATCTAATCTAATCTAAAAAAAAAAGATCCCATCCCATCTCAGTGTTTAACGCTCTTACAATCCCAGTTTATGTAAAGAAAATTAAAATCTGCTGCAAAGGCAGCACTGTTGTTCCTCTAAGTTTCTCCTATTTCATTGCATATTCATTCCACTAATTTCTGTTGACTAATTGGGGTACATAGTACAACCCAATAATATGTCAATCCCTTTCTTATTTTTAGCTCCACACACAAAGCCTGCCTGTATGGTATTTTTTTTATTTCATCTCGGATTACTGTTCTGATACACAGCTTAATCAAAAATATAAGTTTCTCTTCCCTTCCACATCCGCTGTCCCACCTAAACCACCCACACTCTTGCACATTTAGGTGCCAGTTGTGCCGCTCCCAAACGTATATTTCTGTATTAACCAAGATATCCCAGTCCAAAGTCACTAACCATGCCTTGAGTTCAATGGCATTACCTGCCACTCCGCTTGTATTTAAATAAATGCAATTTCATCGAACAGACGTTTCTTTTTCTCTTCCTGTTACAACTGGCCTGTCTCTCCAACTGACTATTTCTGAATGCTGTATCTCATTCTAGATTCGCTCATGGCTCCCGACTGTTGATGATCCCACATCCCCACAACTTCGATCACGCCGACCCGGCTAATCTGGATTAACTCCCCAACCCCCGATCACTTCCAACACTAGAAAAGCTGGCCACTGAGATATTGATGCCACCTCCACTTCAGATAAGCTCAGTCTCTCCTAAACAAGTCACCTCTGCCCCACAACGATACTAATGATTGATACATCACAATACCTGCCCACGCACCAAATCTTCAGCTGTGCATGCCGCGGCCACATTCTCCTGTTCTTATATTCACTAGTACATGATACTGGGAGCAGTCTGAAGGTTACCTCCGTCAAGGTCTTTTTTGATTTATTTCTTCACTCTCTCATATCACTTGATAGAAATGACCACATACCGACCTCGGTCCTTTGTGGAAATATGCACAGTGACTTATGTTGGTTCACCTACACCTTTGAGAAAGTTCTGCAGTCGCGTTGAGACCTTGCCACCTGGGAGGCAAAACGCCACCCTGAATTCCCGTTTGTGGCCACATAATCTCCGTTGTGCCCCCTTAAGTATCGAGTCTCCAACTTCTACGGTCCTCTTAAACACTACAATTTCTCGCTGTGCCGCAGAAAATGTGGTATTGCCATCAACACAGCTACTGCTGCTTTCTTTGGAATGGTAAACTCTGCTCTCCATGCCCCGCCCACGCCCCACCCCCACGTTACCAAATATGGTATATTTGCTTTCCAGGACAATGGACACAGGGAATTCGGGCACTCTCTGCCTTCTCATTTGCCTTTCGTGCTGGTAACCCAGCTACCATATGCCTGGAATGCGTCAGGCAGCAAGGACTTATACGCTTAATGGAAAGGTCCTGGGGAGTGTTGCTGAACAAAGACACCTTGGAGTGCAGGTTCATAGCTCCATGATAGGGTAGTGAAGAAGGCGTTTGGTATGCTTTCTTTTATTGGTCAGTGTATTGAGTACCAGAGTTGGGAGGACATGTTGCGGTTTTACACGATATTGGTTAGGTCACTGTTGGAATATTGCGTGCAATTCCGGTCTCCTCCCTATCGGAAAGAAGTTGTACAACTTTAAAAGGTTCACAAAACATTTATAAGGACGTTGAAAGAGTTGAAGGATATGACCTATAGAGAGACGTTGAACAGGCTGGGGCCGGTTTCCCTGGAGCGTCGGAGGTTGAGGGGTGACCTTATGGAGGTTTACAAAATCATGTGGGGCATTGGTAGGATAAATCAACAAAGTCTTGACCCTGTGTTCGTGTAGTACAGAACTAGAGGGCATAGGTTTAGTGTGAGAGGGGAAAGATTTACCAGGGACCGAAGGGGAATCTTTTTCACACTGAGAGTAGTACGTGTACGGAATAAGCTGCCAGAGAAAGTGGTAGAGGCTGATACAATTGCAAGAGGTGAACAGGTAAGGTCAATAATCTCAGGCCGTGTATTGTTCCTTGGGCCAAGGATATTATAGTTGTTACAGAAACATGGCTAAGATAGGTACTTAGGTGTGACCACCTCACATCTCGAGTGATTCTGAGTGCATCCAGCTCCAGAAGCAGTTCCCTAACTCGGTCTCCTATCAGCTGAATCGGGGTTCACTTCCCACATGTGTCGTCATCAAAGATGATGGACTTTACCCTGAGCTCCCACAACCTCCAGGAAAAATATGCTGTTACCCTAACTGACATCTCAACAGTGAGAAGACTAAAGAGACAATTTAAAACGACTTTAAGTATGCTTCCATGTACTTTTCACTGAGCTGGTGCTCTCCAAAGCCTCTCTGGTCAGACCCTTCCTGATTACACTGTTACCAACAAATTTTGCATCAGCACATTTCGCTTTTTGCTTTGGCAACGAAAGGAGAAAGACACGACAGTGATGCAACATTTGGGTGCTTAGCTCTTCCTGAAACCAAGTTCACGAGGACCTGCTCTTCATTGCAAGTGACTGCTTCGACTGGAAGTGAGTTTTGCTGAGGTTTTCCTTCGTGTAGTAGCGACTGTGTTGATGCAAATCTTCACTGGAGAGCCAATCAGTGTTGACGCCCTCCTCTGATGATCCTTCCGACTGATTAGTATTGCGTTCATGCATTACTTGAATCCGTTGATTGTATTCCAAAGCATAACTCACTCCAGCCGGGCAGAGATTGATACTCCCAGGAATACAATGGTATTAGAGAAAGGAATACCTTCAGACTGGTAAGCAACATCTGCTCAGTAAGTCTGCCTTGGCATTGAATTTGTTCTGATAATTCTCCATTCCACTTCCCCGCATTTACTCCGTAACTCTTATTTGAAATAGATATCTGCCTCAGACGTGAACTTATTTAATGATCCAGAATCAACAAACTTCAACATATTCTAAAATTGTTTCCCTCCCACTGATGTAAGAGCTGGTGGTCTATAATTCCGTGGTTTACTTATGGTACTCTGTGTCAAATTTGAACCTGTGTTCGATGCTATACAGAACTCTAACACCTGCTCTCTGGCCAGATGCAAAATAAATAGAAAATAAAACTGCTTCCAGAATGTAATCTCCTCCTCACCAACCACATCAGCCTAAGATAAAACTCATCTAGATATGAGGATTTGTTTATTCCGCCTAAAGTTACAGGTCTTCCTTGCCCTCCGTATAAAACTGCTTAATTTCAAATGATCACTGTCCCTGATTCCAGTGACTTCTTCTCCAATATTAAGACCGATATGAAGTCCTCTTTTAACATGTTCTCCGGCTCCATGTCTCCTTGCTTCCTAATGCCCATCATTTTTTTCCTTATTAGTGTCTACCTCTTAAACATTGATGGAATATCTTGCGATTTTTGCTTACCTCGCGTGCTAATGCTTTATCATGCCGTCTTTTTGCTCTTCATCTACCTTTCTTAATTTTAGCACGGCAACTTATTTACTATTCCAGTAATTACATTCGAATGCTCACTTTATATCGTATCTGGTTTAATGTTGTCTTTCTGGTTTTGAACCGTTCTGAATATTAGTAGACAACCAAGGTTCTATTGGCTTGTTTCCTTAAATTTCATGTTCAGTGTAACATGTTGAGTCGACACTTCCATCAACTCAGTTTTGTACCTGGGGCCTCCCCCGACTCCCAACTCCACCCCACACCCAGACACTATTCTTCGACAGTTTTGCACACAAGTAACTGCATTTTGTTCAGATCCTGCCTTACTTTCAATAGACGATGGCCCGCATTCCAGGAAACTTGAATTTCAGATTTATTTTTCTCTCACTGAACAAACGTAAAATATATGACGTTATGCTCATAGGTCTGGGAATGCTCTCCCAATCCTGCCTAGAAAACCTAACTAAATTGTTGCATCTTCCAAATGTTAATATAAGAAGCTGTCTGGAATAAATTTCGGTACACCTGTGCTCTCTTAATAAAAATTCTCCCTGCCCCAATAAATGCTGGGAAATGAAATCCGTGAATGTAATTATCCAGTTATTGCTTTTGTAATGTGAACAGTGACTTGGTTATCTATCTGTTCCTGTATTTTGTTTTACCTGGGGCACTATAATATATGAGCTGAAAATGTGTTGCTGGAAAAGCGCAGCAGGTCAGGCAGTATCCAAGGAGCAGTAGAATCGACGTTTCGTGTATAAGCCCTTCTTCAGGGCTTATGCCCGAAACGTCGATTCTCAAGGTCCTTGGATGCTTCCTGACCTGCTGCGCTTTTCCAGCAACACATTTTTCAGATCTGATCTCCAGCATTTGCAGTCCTCACTTTCTCCTGCTCTATAATGTATCCCAAATGTTCTGCTCTTTCATTGTTTTGATCTTAACCTTCACTCACAAAGACACATTTGAAGACCTTCCCAAGATATCATCCGTCCTTACTGCAATAACTCACTCCATAATTAATAATGCAACGCCACCGCCTCTTTTACACCTCTCCTGTCCTCCTTATAGTTAATGTAATACAAAATATTGAGTCACTAGTTTCGACTTCCCTCTATTAAGTCAGTATGCTGACAAAAACGTCACACTTCCACATGCCAGCTCATTCTCTTATCACGTGTCTGTCCGATAATATTCCCAGAATGAAGGTAAATCACATTCAGCCTGGAATGTAACAACCGTAATACTTTGTAACTCGAATTTTTCAGTCATGCACTGTTTGTTCTCAGGCTGCCCAATCAATGAAACAGTCATGCAACTCTGGGACTGAATGAATATTTGTTTAATTATAAGTTCTATGAAAAAGCAAGTATTTACCAAATGCAACTTTCCAAAACTGAGCAGACAATTCCCATACAAGGAGTTTTTCACGATTAATTCCCTGCTCATTGAGCAGAGGGGACAGCCCTCAGTAACGGAGAAGGTGAAGACTGCAGATGCTGCAGAGTCAAAATCGAAACGTGTGGCACTGAAAATGCACAGCAGGTCAGGCATTATCTGACCATGAAGAGAACCAACATTTCAGGTGTAAGACCTTCATGAGGAATGCACTGGTGCCTTCCCATGTTTTCCATTCCTTGATTCACAGGATATTCCAATCGGCATTTATTCAAGAAGGCATCACCGTTTATAACACTGAACGCCAATAATTTCGTTCAATAGGCGTTATGGAGTAAACAAATTTGACGTGAAGCATAGACTTTTTCACACAGCTTACGGATTCACATCAAGTGTTGAACGTGTGAGTGAGTGAGGTGTGTAATATCAGGAAACTGGGGAGATGTGTTAGACCAACACTTCCAGTTGTGTTGCATATTGTTACATTCAACTGAGTGACCGTCCAATGTGTACGTGCTGACCTACACCAGATACTTTCCAACACGTTCAGTTGTGAAAGTGATTCATGGGTTGCGTTTTGCTCTGGTGTTCTTCATATCTATTCCGTTGGGTAAGACATGTATTAATATGTGGCCATCTACACAATGTGAAACTTCATGTTGATATTGGCGAATGTGAATGTGACAGTTATTAGTTATGGTTTCAGAAGGTTCACTGTGAGACGCAAGGTGTTGCAGAAGACTGTCCAAATGTCAACGACTTCAGTCAGTGCCTGGTCCAGAATGCCGATTGAGGATTTTGTGTAGCATAACAGATGTCACCAACATAAGTAACTTGGGCTTTGTGATTCTGGCACGCTATGTCTATATATCTGATTCCTGGACTAGACATGGAATGAAGATGAATGTGTAAGACAGGGTTGCTGGTCATGTTCGCTACCCAATTTGGAAGGCACTTGTACCTACACAGACGATAGTGATAACCTGTTGGAAAGACTCCACCCTGCCTAAGGTGGATTACAAATTATTTATTGTCAAAAAATGACTGAATTCCTTCCCTGAACCAGAATGGAAGCCCCATCACAGATGAAGATATGGGCATCTGAGAGGTAGCACAAAATGGCAGGGCATGGCCTTTGGGAGATAGGACAAAATGGCACCTGCAAAGTGCACAAAAGAACTTCTGCATTGCTAAATTAAAATTGCTCTCAACCAGTCAGAAACAAGAAACCGTAGTCTGATATAATTCCGACAAATAAAACAGAAATAGCAACGGAGGGAAGACAGAATGGTTCGCTATATGGAAATCCTACAATTAGTCCTGAAAGCTGTGTAAATAAATAACCACATTTGCAAATTTCAAGGTGAGGAAATACTAAACCACATATTGCAAGCTTTGAAAAGGTGACTTAAAGAATTACACCTTAATCAATATCATTGGTTCAAATTCCTACCCATGAAAGAATTATAATTATTCATTGGTTCTAACTGTGCGATCATGCTCCATGTCTGATGATGATAAATGTATACAAATCTTATGCAAATACTGTAAGTTTGTTGGATTCTTTTGATTGCCAAGAACATTTTATACTTCTGTGCGAATCAGATGCTGCCAACCCAGTGCTGTAATATACAATAAACAATTGTCTGCATGTTGGACAAAGAGTCGTTTACAGCTGCGTTAATTGACCGATCGTGTAACCAAGGAGACTTATATATCATCATAGATCATCATTTGGTGTCTTGACTCAAATCGTTACGGACAGACCATCGGCAGCGGCGTACGTGCCTTGAGTCGACCACGATTAGGTGAAGTGGAATTGCCCACCCAGACGTGAGTATTTCCTCCTCCGTTTAGTTTTCCCCTCACTTATTTTAGGGTGAGCGTGACCCTTCACTGGCTTTGGTCCTGATAGAGCCCGACAAAGTAGTGGTCACAGAAATTTACAATTTCTGAAGTTTTGACATTGAATACTGGTTTTAGAATTATGCATGAATTGGAGATTTAGTTGAGCAAATGTTTAAGAAAAAAGTCTTTAAAGATGATAAGTTTTGGAAGTAAATTGAGATAAGAGAAAAAGGTGGTCCAGACTCCAAAATGGAAGTCTGATGGGACACCTGTCAATTGTTTAAATTCCGAAACGGAATGCTGATGGGACACTGATTCATAAATAGTGTCTATATTGTGAGAAGACAAAAAGGTGGTTCGGGTTCCAAAACGGAAGTTTGATGTGACAGCGAGCAGTGGTTTAGATTCCAAAGCGGAATGCTGATGGGACACTGTCGCAGTGATAAATTGTGACATGAGTGAAAGGTGCGTCGGATCTCAAAAACGGACGTCCAATGGGACACCAGTGAGTTGTTTAGGTTCCAGAACGGAATGCTTATGGGACACTGACTCTGTGATAAACACATTTTATACTATTGTGTGAGAAGACAGATGTCAAGAAATATCACGATATATTGTAATGGTACGATAAACTGAGAGATTATACAAAAGGTGCTTTACGAAAGGTGTTTCAGGTTAAAAAATGGAAAATTGAGATAAGAAGCAAAGGTGTCCGGTTTACAACATTAATTCCGATGGGCCACCACTCAGTAGTTTAGAATCTGAAAAGGAATTCTGATGGGACACTGAGTCTGTGATCAATCAGCCAAAAAAAAAGAAATTATTGAGAAGTTGTGAATTTTGATTATTACAGCAGATCGCTGAGGGAAACATT
Source organism: Chiloscyllium punctatum (assembly GCF_047496795.1). NCBI lineage: Eukaryota > Metazoa > Chordata > Chondrichthyes > Orectolobiformes > Hemiscylliidae > Chiloscyllium > Chiloscyllium punctatum. The sequence goes on along the minus strand of NC_092781.1, from coordinate 47,449,527 downwards.
TGTAGGGACTGAGTTACTTGGACAAATAGGACTATAAGGTGGAAGTTGTGGGTTGCGAGGATATATATATATATATATATATATATATATATATATTCCTACGTTAAAGACTAGTAATGCGGCATTAAATATTTGTCCACTGTTGAATGATAAAGGAGGAGATTATTATCGAATATGTGTGGGTGTGTGTTGTTCTAAGAGAGAGAGAGCAGTTTGTTTCCCTCCAGCCTGTAGAAGATTTAACTTATGGTTTTTTGGTTTTTGAATGAATATTTGTTTTTATTGTTTGAATGTTGCGAATGTTCTCTGGAGCTCAAACCACTTCCCATCAAACAATGCGAGCACTCAACAATCACTTTGCATATTTCTTATGGTGCTCAAATGACGCATCTTGCAAAATATCAGCGTTTTACTCCTGTAGGCCTGACCAGAACCCCTGCTGAAACCTTTCAATAACTATAGTAAGAAACCCTCTCTCATAATCATAAAAACGGGCTATTATTTCTTGGTGGCGAAGATGATCCCCATAAGGTTGCTTTTGGAACCCTTGTTCCCATAACAGTACCTTGACATGGCCAGTGGACAAGTTGATGGAACCTTCATCTAAGGATGACGCAGTGGTCGGTCTCAGCCGACTTTTGCTCCAAGTGGAAGTATCCCAAGGGACTTGGGATCAACTCACGGCACTTGATAGGCTGGGGAATCCTGAGTGCCTTGCGTTTGGGAGGATTGGCAGGGGTAGCAAGTCAAAAGAACAGTAACTACCTCATCTGCAGCCTGACCATTCTAGGAAATAAGACCAAAACTGCTCTGGAACAAATTACACTGGGATGATCAGACCTGCATCTTTACTCTATGCAGAATCGGTACGCCTTAGACTATGTAGCATCACAAGAATGTGGGGTCTGAACAATTGTCCAAAACAAAAGCATTATGGGTATTCCCGACCGAACTGATAATATTACCAAGACACAAAACGAGATCCAGGTCTTCCTTGATGAGATTACGGAAGGGACTATTTGGAGAAACTGTGGATTGTGCTCATGGCACAATTGGTTTATCAATTTTGCTATATATAGGAATCATTCTCCTCTGTCTGTTTGCAGGCATTGCTATTGTTAATGCGTTAAATTGCTAAACATATGAGGTCCCTTCATGTTGTAGATTCGCCACAGAACATGCTCCTTTTGCAATGTGAAGGCTCACCCCCATGTGTTTATTACGATGATAAATGTGACCAGGTGAACAGCAAAGAGGATGTTGACCTTTGTAATCCCTTGAAAGACATTCGTTTGGATTAACCTTCTCTTTTAGTGATCCCATGTGAGGATATGGGCCTCTGGGCGGTAGCACAAAATGGCTTCTTGGAGGTAGGATAAAATGGTTCTGCAAAGTGCACAAAAGAACTTCTGCATGACAAAATTAAAATTAGTTCTGAACCATTCAGACATAAGAAACCGCAGACTGATATAATTCATATTAATAAAAAATAAAAAAAACAACGGAGGTAGGGCAGAATAGTTCCCTCCGTTGAAATTTTACAGTTAGTCCTTGAAGTTCACCACGTTTGCAAGCTGTGAGATGAGGAAATACTAAACCACATCTTGCAAGCTGTGAAAAAAATCACACAAACCATTACAACGTTATCAATATCATTGGTTCAAATTACTACCCATGAAGTAATTTTAATTATTCATTGGTTCTAACTTTGCGATCATGCTCCATGAGTATTGATGATAAATGTATATAAAGCTAATTCCAACTCTGTAAGGTTGTTGGATCTTTTTGATTGCCAAGAACTTTTCATACTTCTGTCCGAATCAGATGCTGCCAACCCAGTACTGTAGCATACAATAAACTATTGTTTGCATGTTGGACAAAGAGTCGTTTACACGTTTGCTGATTACCAATCGTGGAACCGAGTGATTTATAGATCATCGTAGATAATAACAGACAGCTGCGAGGTTTAGTACCCTGTGCGTTTAGTCAGATCTTCAACATATATTTTCAAAATCGGTCATGATTGCAATGTGATGGATTTATTGACCCGAACAATATTTTAATATTTGTTGCTTCATGAGTTGGCTAAAAATAAGATATGGAATATGATTAGTCAACTGAACGTTAACTCCATCGTTTCTGAAAACAATTAGCTTGATTCAATATTTATGGAACTAAAATAGAAATCCCGTCCACATTTTATAGAAGAAAAAAAAGCATACTTTTTTTCTACATTGAACAAAGTACATACGTTCTGACTATTGCGGTGTTCCCAATTACATATTCAATTGCAGGATCCAAATTAATATATCCTCGGATTCACATCTGGAAAGTTATTGGCGTCTGAGAGATTATGTATTCAAACTGAGCAAACGATTGAACAAACAATCGTAATTTGTGCGCTTGTGTATTTAGTTATAATTTATCATTTAAATTTCTCGCTGAAGTGCACGAGCTTCAACAATTTCCTGACACTGTCTAAATGACAATAATTCAACATGCACTAAAATATTAATATCAATAAACGGTTGTGCTACTAATTTGTAGTGAAAAATAATTCAGAAACTTGTGCTTTGTGGAAATATTGGTATTTAATCTGAAATTTAGTGAATGAGAATACGCAAAAAACGATTAACATAAGCTCATGTGAGTGAAGAATCAGACCTGTTCGAAGAGTTTTGTGCTAAAACAATGAAGTATATGCTTTAGTAATTGGGGCACAACATTTAAAATATTCATTTTCCGAGTAATCATAATGAGGCTGCTCTTGCAACATTTGTTTTTCAAATGGCTATGTTGCAGCAAATATGACCAAATATAATTGGATGCTGACTTTTATTAGCTTCTTCACAAGATAGAGTACATCGTTTGTTATGACATGGCGGTGAACCCTTCTGCTAATTAAACCAAACCATGAGAAAAGCTCATCTCACCTCGTTATCGGGCAAAGTATGAATGATAGAGAACTTCCACATTTCGCTATTTAAGAAGAAAAAATTAAATTATTATTTAACTCTAAAAGTGAAAATTAAACCAGAAGTGTTTCCAACTCGAAACCTCATTTCTCTTAATTGCTTTACATGTGCCTCCTTCTCGCAACATTGTACTGTTCCATAAAAGTCTACATTGAAATTACATCAACCTAAGTTTAAAACCAAACAGTGGTTGTCATCTATGGAGTCTGCCTGGATCATTTTTTAGGCCTTTTGTTTCGAAGATGTTTCAAATGAAAAACGTACCATGCTGGCAATTACTCTGCAATGGCATTTGGGTTAACTGTTAAACTTTCAAAATATCTGTTTGTTTAAACCCCTCACAACAGATTATCTCATTTGTTCGAGGTTGGGCAAAAAAAGAAGAAATTCAAATTTGTTTGGGTATAAATATCTAGGGGTAGAACTGAACTTTTTTGTTAACTTCGAACCGTTGCCAAAACAACAAACAAAACTCAGGTCTTTGTTTCACAGCCATTTCCTATAGATTTTCATTTTTCCAGGACATTCTGAGTCTGCTAGTCGGTCATGTGACAGGTACCTGAAAACCCTCAGTGCAAAACAGCTTTCACTCTCCCTTAAAGGCAGAACGCACGCCTTCAACTGCATAACATACCCCCCAAGAATAAACTGAAGCATAACAATGTAAAGAACTTAATTTCTTCCTAATTTTGAAACCCATTACAATGAAATTCATAAGACATGAATATCTATTTATAATCATTTTTCCATGCACGCAAACGCGCACACAAACACACATACAAATAACGTTTGTATATGTTCACTCTTATCCATATGTTATCCGTTAATTTGGCGATTACGCATCTGCTATCACATTCTTACGAACCGCAACATGTCTGAATTGTAAATCAAAAGACTGTAACTAAAAACTGCAATGAAATAGCTCGGTATTCTGGTCTTTATATTGTTTCAATAGTGTCAGAGGATTGTCATCCGTGCACACAACCGTCTCCAATGCATTTTTCGTCACATTAGCATTAAAATGCTTTAATGCCAGTACCAAAGCCAATAATTTCTACTTGATGGAAGAATTTTTTTTTCTCGTGGGTGTTGAGTTTCTTTGAAAAGAACCAACTGACCTTTCAATTCCATCATTATCTTCCTGTGACAGTATGTTTCCAACTCTTATGTTGCATCGATTGCAACTTTGAAAGGTTCTGAAAAAGATGATGCAGCTAAAACTGGCGAAGTTGTTCATACTTATTCTCAAATGTCAAATGCCTCTTGACATTGTAGTGTCCACCGGAATTTTATTCTTCTTCAATAAATCTGTTGGCTGTATGACGACAGTGCTGCAATTGGGAATAAACTTCTGGTAGAATCAGTTTTCCCAAAATTCCAGCACCTCTTTGTTCGGGGTTGACAGCTGGATTTCCTGAATGGCATTCGACTTTGTATTTCTTGGATCAACTTACTTTCCATGTGCCAATGTTTTCGCGAATTCTGTTTTCATTAAGTTTATTTTAAATTTTACAACTCTTAATCATCAAAAGAGCTCTCCGAACTCTAACATGTGATCTGTCCATGTCTCACTAAAGATCACTACATCAACAAATTAGATTGCACAGTTTGATGAACCAGCCACAATTCTGTTCACGAGTCTTTGTAATGTGGCTGGTGCGCTCTTAAGTAGAACTGAATCAGCCCATTTTGGGTTACAAATGCAGAATCATCATTTGCATTTTCTGGTAATTTACCCGCCAATAACCACACACTAAGTACAACTTTGTAATGTAACTGGCTTGTCTAACGTTTTCTGTTCAGTACTCCAACCTTGGTATACGGCATTGATGTTCTGTTACTCCCACAAAATCGATGATGCCCGTCAGGTTTGGGAAACAACGCTTTTCACGAAAACCACTCGCTCTGACGCAGTTCAATGATATCCTTGTTGATCAAAGTTTGGTAGAAGATTTGTAGCTCGGGTGCTCGTTGTTGTGGTTCTGTTCGCCGAGCTGGGAATTTGTGTTGCAGACGTTTCGTCCCCTGTCTAGGTGACATCCTCAGTGCTTGGGAACCTCCTGTGAAGCGCTTCTGTGCTGTTTCCTCCGGCATTTACAGTGGCCTGTCTCTGCCGCTTCCGGTTGTCAGTCCGAGCTGTCAAACAGAGAACAGCCAGGGAATTCCTAGAGGCATGGCACTCATCCACAGACTCTATCAACAAACACATCGACCTGGACCCAATATACCGGCCACTACAGCGGACAGCTCGAACTGACAACCGGAAGCGGCAGGGACAGGCCACTATAAATGCCGGAGGAAACAGCACAGAAGCGCTTCACAGGAGGCTCCCAAGCACTGAGGATGTCACCTAGACAGGGGAAGAAACGTTTGCAAGACAAATTCCCAGCTCGGCGAACAGAACCACGACATATCCTTGTTGAGCATTGCATCCACTTCCTTCTGGACCTATTTGGCTTTCAAAGGATTAAGCCTGTACGGGTGTTGCTTCTACATCATGTACAATAGCACCCGTCCTCCCCATCATATTCCAGCATATGTCCTCATGCTGCTGCATCAAGCTTTCAATTGAGCTTTAACCTCCAGAGACAGATACTTCCCGATCCTATCCCATTCTTCAAGGATATCCTCATTATTGAACGTATTTTGAGTTACATTAAAGTTCTCGACATGTGAATTTCATTCCTCAATCTGCAGAGCAGTAAAGCAAACCTGTTTCGACAGTTCCCTCCCTGTATTATAAGAAAGTTACAACATGACCACGTGACATACCAGGCAGCGATTTTTTTTTTCTATCCGACATCTTTACCAGTTTTTTTTATCTGAATCAACTTTTTTCTCAGTTTCATAGGGACCACATAACCGAACTCCTGCAACTGGTAACTATACTAATGCGTCATCCTCATGGGAATAAGCCCGAATTTCAGAGATTTTATCTGACATCTGCTTCAGTTTCTCCAGGTGTGCCATCTTCAGTTACTATTCAGCTAAATCACCTACCCAATTTCATTTCACCGTCACCTCTGATAGATAATCCAAGTTTGAGATCTCTGACTTCGGTCCTGTTATTGTTTTATTTTCTCTTTAATTATACCCGAAGGAGCCTCTCACTTCTTATCTGAATACTGATTCAAATGGAGTAAACTGGGTAGATTTATTTTGGTCATATGTAGTGTCAAACAATACGAGTGGAATACATTTAACCCAATCATTCGGGTAATTCATGACTTTACGCTCTTAACACGGTCTTGAATGTTTGATGTACCATTTCCAAAGCTCCGTGAGATTTAGAATGATATGCACTTGATTGAAAGTGTTGCATGCCTAAGCTATCCATGACTTCCTTAAACCGCTGAGCAGTAAAGCTAGGCCGTTTATCCGATTCAATCCCTCCAACTAGCCCATACTGTGTGAAGAAAGCCAGTGAGGCCTCAAACACCCTTTTCCCCTTAAATCATTGGAATGGAAGTTTTCCAGAAATCTGGCAGATGCATCCATTATGGTTAGCAAATGCTGGTTTCCACTTTTAGTTTCAGGAGAGGAGCTACACAGTCAATCTTAACCCGCATGTAACGTTCTTCAAATGCACTAATTGTCAACAAATGTGTTGGTTGTATTACTGCCTTTGGCTTACCTACTATTTGGTATGTATGCTATGTACGGCAAAACGTAACGACGTTCTTGTGCATTCCAGGCCAATAGAAATGTTTCTGTACCCAAGCCTGAGTATTCCATACACCAAGGTGATCTGGACTGGTTATTCATATGTTACCTGCTGTCTGTATGCTGCGGGCGACGCCATCTCGTGCACTTCTTCCCATTACTCCACTGAGCTCACCTGCTGTGGTCCCGATTTCCGTGTTACAATTCTATGCTAGGGCGGCACGGTGGCACAGTGGTTAGCACTGCTGCCTCACAGCACCAGAGACCCGGGTTCAATTCCCGCCTCAGGCGACTGACCGTGTGGAGTTTGCACATTCTCCCCGTGTCTGCGTGGGTTTCCTCCGGGTGCTCCGGTTTCCTCCCACAGTCCAAAGATGTGCAGGTTAGGTGAATTGGCCATGCTAAATTGCCCGTAGTGTTAGGTAAGGGGTAGATGTAGGGGTATGGGTGGGTTGCACTTCGGCGGGGCGGTGTGGACTTGTTGGGCCGAAGGGCCTGTTTCCACACTGTAAGTAATCTATCTATCTATAAATATCCTCAGGAATACTCTCCGACTTCTGCTCTGAATATGCATCAAAATCTGTTCTTGCCTCATCTTTCTATTGTAATCCGTTCTCTTATAGATGAAATACTTTTGCCTAATCCTCTGCCTGTTCAAATTTTCCTGCATCATTTTGTCAAACAGGGGGTTTGCTAAGTGAGCGGAAACTCCTTTCTCTGTCTCGTTAGTTTTCTTCTTCGTGCTGTGACGTATGATGGTGAGATATTGACTCTACACCGTTTGGGAAAATTCCAGTTATTTTGCATTTAACTTCTCAGTTCCCCAGTCTTCGCTTGGTTTCTCCACAACAAGGGATATCGCTCCTACCTTGGATCCTGTTAAATCGTTCCCAGGAAGAAACTGCATTTCTGGAGCTAACAATCCGTCAATCAGTCCCACTCTTCCTTCTCCAATCTGGAGTTGCCAAACCAACCTGACAGAGGGGGTAGCGAAATTGCTGTCCATCCATTGCACAAATTAACACTCTCTCGTGTAACAGGTCAGACAGAGTGCAAATACGATCATCTCTTATTATTAGGAACTGGTTAGATCCTGTCACTTTGAAAACTGTAACTTATTTCCCTTCTCCCCCTGTCCTTTCTGAATAAACTTTACCCATAGAGGCGAAATCATTGTAGAGATCAGACACGAATTCCATACCCAGCCCCTGCCTTGGCTCTGCACTATTCTGCAGCTTCTCGACGATTCTCGTGGCTTCCCTGACTAATTTCATTAATGCCACTGCCTTACACTTTTTACCAGGTATTTTCCCAGTGCCATTTCTTAATGATCAGCATTGAGATTTTACGTCCCACTTTACCACAGTGGAAATACCTGAGATATTTCGCCTCCTTTTAATCCTCTTGGGCTTCGTTTGAACCTGTGTTAGAGAATGTTCGTGCCCTCTAGCCTATATATTGTATTTAAGATTTCCCAGTCTTCCTGTTTCTATCCCTTATAGGAAAAGAATCCTGCCGATAGCTACACCTATCAGTATGGCCCAATGTATATATATGTGCCACCTCTGTGCTGTTCCAACTTCTTGAAATATGGTTCATCCACATAAATTCTTATCATCTCAGTAAGTGAGTTTTTAAACTCCTTCAGCAGAAACATCTCTCTAAAAGCCACATAAGTCATGTCTCCTTTTATGTCCCCCATCCATCTATCAAAATTACCATGTTTAATTCTTTCGCACTCAACATCAGTCTGACCTGGTTCCTTCTTTATGTTTCTTAACGAATGCCTTACACTTCTGTTACCAATTCAAACTCACTGAAAATGGCCTTTTTGACCTTACCATACTCTACTGACCCCGAAACTGATAGCGCTGCATATGTATCACTAACCTTTTCTGTCAGCATAGTCTGAAATAGTATTATCCACATTATCCTCCGGCCATTCCATCTACCAAGTAGAAAATTAGGAGAACCGTTGCTGGAAATCAAAGTCAAAAACTGTGATGCTGTAAAAGCACAGTGCGTCAAGCAGCCCCCATGGAGCAGGAGTGTCAACGGTTTGAGCATGAGCTATTAATCAGGAATGAGTAGGATAAATGGTCTTTCGATGCTGTCTGATCGGCTGTACGTTTTCATCACCACATTTTTTGAATAACATGTTTTTTTAATAACAATTTTTCAAATGAAATCAAGGGAGCTTCGACATTTTTGTCATCAAAATGTGTCAGTGTTTTAACATATTTGTAGATATCATGACCTTCTCTCATCATCTTCTTCGTGTTACTGGACTTTCCTAAATAAATTCAGAAATTCTGAACTTCAGATTCCCTCTACCTTTCTTTTTTCTCGCACATTTATCTCACATTCTTCTCTCTCTCTCTCGTTGAACAACCTTCTCTCTCTTTCTTTTTTCTCTCTCCCTGTGTCTTATTCTTTCCCTCTCTTTCTTCGCTCTCTCTTTGTCTTTCTCCTTTCCTTTTTCCTTTCTCTCTTTGTTAAACCGCCTCTCTCTTTCTTTATCCTTTAACTCAATTTTCCTCAAAGGCAATTTCAGTTTTTCTTTCTCTCCTGCACGTGTCTGTTTCTCTGACATATTTAAGTGTTTGAATACCTCCTCGATAATTTCAATCTTACTTTGGTCCGCGTTTGAATCCAATTCTATACCCTTTGCTCCTTCTAAAAGCATGGTCGTTTTCTGTCACTCCAAACGTTCTTCGCAAAATTGAGAATCATCTTCAAATCCCAGAACTTTGTTCCTAAATTTAAGAGTCATTGCTCTCATTTCTAATTTACCCAACCACAAGTAACGGAAATTAAGCACATTGTCTCGCCTACATTTTATTTACAGATCGAGGACTTCCGTATGCAAATGTTTGAATTTTCAGGTATCTTTCATACACAAATCGCTTCAAATCTGTGCCTACGTCAGACCGGATCTGTCTAAATGCGTCCAAATCCTGGAGCCGAGCACGCAAACTGGTACAACACGGCAGTGAGCACTTCTGATAACTAAACCAACCACCCAGAAAAGCTCATCTCAACTCGTAATCTGTTAAAGTATAAGTGAAAAAGAACTCCAAATAACACTGTTTAAAGAAAAAAACATTTATTCTTTAACTCTAAAAGTGAACATTACACACCAACTATTTTCAATTCTAAGCCTCTTTATTTAAATGATTAGTGTCTGCCTCACACTGTATAAATTATACTGTTTCTATAAAATGTTATATTAAAATTACATCAACATACGTTCAAAACCACACAGCGGTTGTCGCCTACGATGTCCTTCTTTCAGGGGAATATCTCACTGGGTCATATTCAGTCTTTTGCTGCAATGATGTTTTATACGGAGTGGTACTTTTGATACAGAGTGTATCACTGTCTGTGATTCTCGCGATCGCACTTGATCTCACTGACGAACTTACAAAGTGTCTGTTTCTTTATATCTCTAACATTGCATCATCTCATTGGTTCGAGGCGACCAAGAACAATAATTTCGAATTCGATGAGGATTTAGCTCCTGGGGAATAACTTGAATTGATTGGTTAAATATGAAATGTTGTGAAAACGGCTACACAAAACTCGGTCCTTGTTTCAGAGCCGAGCATTACATCTTTTCAACTCTCCAGTATACTCTGAGACTGCTCGTCAGCCACATGGCAGATCACCACAAACTCTAAGTGCGAACTTATTTTCACTCTATCTTGATGTATATTACACGAACTGAACTTCGTAACAATTTACCATATAGAAGGATGTGATTGGGTCATTTTCCAGACCTATCTCTGAAGACTATTAAATTCATATCTTTCAAATATATATCCAGCTCTCTTTTGAATATTCATCCACAACTCTCCTCGCCAGTCCTTTCAAAATCCTAACAATTCGCTCAACAAAGGCGTTGTTCCTCACCTCTCTTCTAGTGCTTTTGCTGACTCGTAGATGCTATAATGGCAGTTAACGGAAACAGATCATTCGTGTTTTTTCCTGCATTTTTTATCATCATGTTGTACACCAGAATAAGATCACATATTTGTCTTTTCAGATTCGGAAAAAGTAAGCACTATTTGTAGCATCCTTCCGTTAACTAAATCCTCTGCTCTTAAAAGGTTATTAGTATGCCTGCACAAAGTAATATGGTATCACTTTCTCTCTCTCTCCCTCTCTCTCTCTCTCTCTTTCTGTGTGTGAGCGTATCTGAGAAAGAGAGGGAGGGAGGGCAGTGAGAGAGAGAGAGAGAACACTTGTTTGTAATCTCTGGATTACTCCCGGTGCCACGTGGAAGGGAAGTCAGGATGAGGAAGGTAGCATACGTTAACATGTGGTAAAAGAGCGAGGTCAAGGTTGAGTGTTTCACATATTTTGTACAATTCGGATTTCTTCGAGAATAGGTGGTACCTGTGGAAAGAGGACAGTTGGCGGCTTAACTGCAGGAGCAACCTTATCATTGTGGGTTGTTTTCTAGTGCAAGGCAGGTGGATTTAAACTAATGTCAGTCAGGTCGGAAGCAAAGCGGCAGGTCAGAAAAAGAGCAGGAGGAAGAAGTGAAAAAAACGTCCTGAACGTCCAGTCAAATGACCATGACGAAGTTTTATCAGGCAAGATTTTCCACAGATTTAAGGAGTAATGGTGAGACCACATCGAGAGAGCTGTGGCGTAGTGACGTGAAAAGTAGACCAGAGAAGATTCACTCAGCTGATTACTGTGAGATACGTTTCTCTCAGGAGGAAATCTTTTCCAGACTGGACCTGGATCTGCTGGTGTTCAGGCAAATTACTGAGTTTAAACCCACAATATTCTGTGAGTCTGGTCAAGTCGATGGCTGAAACAATATTTCGAATTGCACGAGAAATTTACACGAGTGCATGGACTGCAAAACAAGAGAGCATCCCAGTTGAAAGATGGATTTTTTTTTTCTAGGGCCACAGTCAGATCGTCCTGATTTTGTCGCTTGGGGGAGTTGGTTCAAGTTGTCCAATCACTTTCTCCTGATCTTTGTTTCTACGGTTCTATTGTCTTTGCAAGATGAAAAATAATTTCAGAATTCTCGTGGCCATAAAGTCTCACTCTTTCAGAATTATAATCACAACGTCAAAATGTGTTTTTATAACCAACCATGGCGAAAAAAACTCGTGGTTGTTCCATGGTTTTCCAGAAAGATCAGACAATTAGGACAAAGAGAAAGACTCATTAAAGCTGCTTTTGAATTCAGATCAGGTCGATCACGTTTCTTTAATTGTGCTGAATTTCATAAACTTTTTTTGTTTTCTTATGAGGTGAATTCCGTGAGCAAGACAAGCAAATATTCGGCAAAACCGCAGAAACCTGCTGTTCCCGACACTCAGCCGAAACTTCGAAAAACAACAATCTATGAAATATTCTATCCCCAATGTTTCACAGGAAATTCTATTCCCGACATTCCTGGAAACATTCTGTAAACAATATTCCCAGTAAAATGGTTCACCTGACATTCCACAAGACATTCGGATCAGGTCGAATAGATTTCTTTAATTGTGTAGATTTACTTGACTCGGCAATTGCCGGAACATACATGACCCGACATTTCCCGGAACATTCTAAACCTGACAATCATCAGATCATTTTATAGTCGACATTGGCCAGAACAGCTTCTACATAACATCCCCCAATACGTTCTAAACAAAACATTTCCCCAAACATTCTGTTCCCGAAATTTCCAGGAACGATCAGTACACCACATTCTCGGTACCATTGTATACCAGACATTTTCCACAACATTGTATACTGGGCACTCCGAGGAGCAATGCGTACCAGACATTCTCTGGCACCTGCGATGAATGGCATCCACTGGAACATTCTATGTCCAGCATTTCTGGAGCATTCTGTTACTGACATTCCCCAAAACCTTCTATACCCAATGTTGCCCACAATATTCTGTAACTGATTTTCATCAGAACATACTATACCACACATTCCTCAGAAGACTCGATACCCGACAGTCCCCGATACATTCTGTAAGCGATGCTCCGCGGAACAGTCCATCCCCATGCCCGAAATCGTCCAGAATGTTCTTTACCCAACATTCTATGCAACATTCTGCAGTAACTATTCCCTTGAATATTCTGTGCACTGTACTGACTGTAACATTCTAAAATCGGTATTCTCTACATCCAAACTTTCCTGGAACCTTCCATACCTGAAACCGCTAGAACGTTCTATAAGTGATGTCGAGTGATGTAGCCCCAATATGTACAGGACGGAAACAGAACCGTTAGTCCAACTTGCCCATGCAACAAGATACTCTTACGAAATCCAGTCTCATTTGCCTGTATCCAACGACACCTTTCCGATCCATATTCTCACCCAAATGCCTTTTCAATGATGTTATTGAACCCACCTCCATCACTTGCTCATTTAGCTTATTCCATACGCACAGTACCTTCTGAAAGATAAAGTTACCAATTATGTCCCTTTTATATCCTGCGTCATCTCAACCTGAACATCTGCCTCGACTTCAAGACTCCTCCACCCTCGTGAAAATACGTTGCCTGCTTATCCTATCCATGCCCCTCATGATTCTGTAAACCTCTATAAAGTCAGCCCTCAACCTCCAACGCTCCAGTGAAAACAATCCAACACTTCATCTCTCTGTATAAATCAAATCCTGCGATCCTGGTAACATCCCTGCAAATCGTTTCTGACCCCTTTCAAGTTTCACAATGTCCTTCCGATAGGAACGAGACCACAATTATATGAAATGTTCCAAAAGTGACCTAACCAATGTTCTGTAGAGCCCCAATATGACCTGCCCCTGTTATATTCCATGCTCTGATGAAAAAAGGAAAGCATAGCAAATGTCTTCTTAACTATCCTAACTATTTATGTCTCGATTCCAAATAACTATGAGCATGCACCCCAAGGTCTCTTTGTTTCGCAACATTCCCTCGAACCGTGCCATTATGTGCAAAAGTTCTGTTCTGATTTGATTTTCCAAAATGCATCATCTCATATTTATCTGATTTCAACTCCATCTGCCACTCCTTATTCTAATGGCCCATCGGCGCTTCCTGTGAACATTCTGCGACCAACATACATCAGAACATTGTGTATCCTGCATTCCAGAGAACATTCTTCCTCGAACATTGTATATCCGACACACCCTGCCAACCTCTGTTTATATTCTCAAAAAAGCATTCCATATAACATTCCATGCTGCATATTCCCACAAAGATTTTATCCTGTACATTTCCTGGTACATTCTAAAACTGACGTTTGCCGGAATATTCAGTAGGAACTATCCCCGTAAACTCCTATAACCGGTATCCCTGGAACATTCAATACCGGACATTCCCTGGAAAATTCTATACCCGACATTCCCTCGAAAATTGTATACCTGACATTTCATTGAAAGTAGTATATACGGCATGCCACAGAACCTTCCATAACTGACTCGATCTGGAATATTCTGAAACGGATAGTCTCTGCAATATTTTCCAACAACATTCGCAGACATGTACCAGACATTTCCCAGTACATTCTTTACAAGACATTCCTTGAGCATTTTATAGTCAATGTTCTCCAGATCCATCCATAATGACATTCCCCACAACATGTTGTACTTAACATAACCTAGAAAATTCTATACTAGAAATTCTCTGTAACATGCTACAACCAAGCCTCTCCTGGACATTGTGTGCATGATATTTCCCAGAAAATTCTATATACGACATTTCTCAGAATCTTCTATAGATCACATTCTCCAGAACAGTCTGGACCTAACATTATGCGTAACATTGTATATCCGACATTCAAGGGAGCAGTCCATATCCAAGTACTCCCTGGACCAGCCTGTAACCAACATTCCCCGCAACATTCGATGACCGGCTTTCCCCAAACATTGCATACCTGCCAAAGCTTGGAACATTCCAAAATTGATATTCTCTCCAATCTGTTACATTTGACATTACGAGAACACTGTGAAACTGACATTGCCAGAACATTCTGCACATTACATTTCCCGGAATCTTCTCAACGTGACATTGCCAAGCATATTCTAGACCCAGGATTCCCCAGGTTTTTCCATAACCTACTTCCTCTGGTCGCTGCCATACCGACAATACCTGGATACTTGGTAACCGACAGCCCCATTATTTTCTATCGCGCTAATTGACTTGACACTTTTGAGACTGAAATTCGCCAGACCATTTCATGCCTGATATTCCCCAGAAAATTCTGAACTCAACATTGCTGGGAACTTGCCATTCCGGACATTTCCCAAAATCTTCTACACACGACAATTCCAGAAAATACCTATACCAAATACTTTTTAGAACATTCTGTAACCGATGTTGCCCAGACCTTTCCATACTCGACCTTACCCAAAATATTCCATTAACGACTTTTCCTGGAACATGCTACACCTGATGTGCACTAGAACATGCGATATCTGACATTCCACGGATTATTCCATCAGTGACTTTACCCCATAATATTTTCATCCAACACGCCCGGGAACCATCTGTACTTCTTCGCTCCCCAAAAATCCAAACCCAACATTACATAACACATTCTGTACACGATATTCTACAGACAATTCGATATGCAACATTTTCCAGAAAATGCTATACCCGTCCTTCCCCAAGACAATGTGACCATGACATTATTTGGAACATTTCGTACCCAATATTTCCCAAAACATTCTGTACCCAACATTCTCTACAGTTTGCTACACCCGTCATTTACAGGAAAATTGTGCGCCTGACCTTTCCCTGAACAAGCTGTACGTGAATTTCCCTGGAGGAGTTGACAGACACTGCCCACAACCTTCTGTACACAACATTTACTGGAATATTGTATACCCAACCTGCCCCAGAACAGTTGACACCTGACATTCACCGGAACATGTGATACCCAATATTACCCAGGACATTGCGTACATGAGATTCCCTACAATGGTCTGTAACCGTCATTCACTGGAATATTCCATACCCAACATTCTCCAGGACGGTCTGTACCTGTCATTCCACGAATCATTCTGTAAGCGACATTCCCCCATGACAATCTCTGGTATATTCTACGCCTGACATTGCCCCAGAACAATCTGTACCCAACATTCATTGGTATATTCAGGAACCGACAATGCCTGGAATATTCTGCAACTGAAATTCCCCAGAATCTTCTATAGCCGACACTGCTGGGAACAATTTGTATCTGACATGACTCGCAACATTCTGCACTCGACGTTCTTCAGAACATTTCAAACGTAACATTTCCCAGAAACCGTGAGTAACCACTTTGCCTGGATCATTCCATACCCGACAGTTTTTGAAATATTCTTTGACCGACATACCTTGGCACAATCTATAACAGCATTTCCTACAATATTCCATGCTCACACACACCAAAACATTCTATATCCAAAATTCTACTGAGCATTTTGTACTTAAGCACACCTGAAAAAAATCCTGTTACTGACATTCCCCAGAACATTGTATATTCGATACTCCCCGGATCATTGTCATCCTGCCACACTTGATGCATTCTATACCAGATAATCTCTGGAACATGCTGGACATGCCATTTCTCAGAAAATTCAATGTGCGACATTGCTCGAACATTTTACGCCTGATATTACCAGGAACAATCTAAACTCGACATTTCCCAGAATACTGTGTACACAGCATTGCCCAGAACATTCTGTTCCCGACATTCCCTGGAACAATCTGTACCAACATTCCCCTGCGCATTTGATACCAAACATTCTCCGGATTATGCTACATACATCATTCCCCAGAACATTGTATACCTGACATTGCCTCCAAAATTCTGTAACCGACATTCCCCGGATATTGTATACCCGACAATAACAGAACCTTTTCTTCCTGGCATTCCACGGATCATTCTGGAACCTAAATTCCCCAGGATATTATTTCCATGACAATCTCTCAAATATTTTGTGCACGACATACCCCACAACCATCTATATATAGAACATAGAACGTTACAGCGTAGTACAGTCCCTTCTGCCCTCGATGTTGCGCTGACTTGTCTGCATAACTGAAATCGATCTAAACTACACAATTCCATTCACTTCATCGAAAAACCATTTAAATGGCCTTACAGAAAATTGGCGAGTCTGCTACTGTTGCAGGCGCCGCATTCCACTTCCCGACTACTCTCGGTGTAAAGAAGAAACTAACTCTGACATTTGTTCTATATGTATCATACCTCGATTTAAAGCTATGCCTCCTCGTGCTGTACATCACCAACTAAAAGAAAGGGTTCTCACTCTCCACTCTATTCATCTCTCTAATTATCTGTGGTGTTTAACTTGAGTCACGTCTCAACCTTCTTCTCACCACGGAAAACACCCTCAAGGCCCTCAGACTTTCCTTCTCATGACTGCCCTCGAGACCAGGCACGATCCGAGTATATCTCCTCTGACCATTTCCAAAATTTCCACATCCTTTGTAAAATGTGATAATCAGAACTGGACACAATACTCCAAGTGAGACCGCAGCAGTGCTTTTACAGCTGCAGCATGACATCATGGTTCCAAAACTTCATCCTTCTAATCAGAAAAGCTAACACACCATAGGCCTTATTAACAACCCAATGAACTTATGTGGTAACTTTGAGGGATCTATTCACATAAACATCGAAACCCCTCTGCACCGCTACACTGCCAAGGATCTTAACATTCGTCCAGCAGTCTACATTCCAGATGTTCCTTCCAAAGTAAGTCAATTAACCAATTTCTGCATTAAAATTACTTTCTGCCCGAACATTCAGTTAACGAAATTCCTGCAAGCTTTTACATTAGGCTTTCACTACAACATTCCATAACCGAAATTCCTCAGAAAGTTCTGAACACATTAACCGGGAACATTCTACACTGGGCATCCACCATTACCTTCTGTTCATGACATCACCCTGAAGAACCCATGATAAATATTTTCTGGAACATTCTGCAAGCAACATTCCACCGAACCGCCTCGACCCAGACATAACCCTGAAAATTCCATAAACAACATTCTCCTGACAGTGCGATATCCGACGTGCCAGATCAATCATTACCTGACATTTCTCAAAATAGTCTGTGCACGACATTGCCCAAAACATTTTCTTCTAGCTTCTGCCCAGAACATTCTTTAACAGATATTAACAGAGCATTATGTGAATGACATTCTCGTAAATATTCTGTACCTGAAATTCCACTGAACATTCTGTACTCAAAATGCAACTACACATTCAAAAACCGGCATTGCCAGAACATTTTAATAACTGACATTGCCCGCAAATTTCTACACTCAGTTTCACCAGAAACTTGCATAACCCGACACTCCGAGAAAAGTCTGAACACAACATTCCCGGGAACGTTCTGTATCGGACATTTCCCAAAACCTTCCATACATGACACTACCAGAAAGTTTTCAGACAATCTTCTATGTTTTTTCTGGTTATTGATTTGGCACATTTAAAACATTTTCGCGCATTTTTCCAAGTGTTTCTGGTGACTCATTTGGCACTTTCTGACTCTTTTTTGAAGTATTTCTGGTTACTGATGTGACAATTTTAAATATTTCCTGCCATGTTGCTCAGTGTCTGTTGTTACATATGTGGCACTTTTGTCCAGTTTTCGACGTTTTTCAGGTTATTGATTTGACGCGTTTAAATCTTTTGAGGCATTTTTCTAAGTTTATCAGGTTACTCATTTGGCATTTTTGCACACATTTCTAAGGTATTCTGGTTACTTATTTGACACTTCTAACGATTCTCGGGCATTTTTTGAAGCATTTCAGGCTGCAGATTTGGCTTTTTGAGATACTTTTCAAAGTTTTCTGGTTCCCGGTTTAACAAGTTTGAACACTTCTGGGCACTTACCTCGCTTTACAGGTTAATCACTTCATATCTTAAGACTTTTATTACCTTGCAGAACCGGACCAACTCTCACCGTGGAAAATTGTTGAAAGTCAGTCAGATCACGACCCGCACTCTGTGCTGGCTGTGCACACCATTTTACTCCAGACTGGATGGTATATGGGGCTGCTCTCTCGCCTGGAATTCTCCAGGCAGTGTAAGGTACCGGGTTTGCTGCCTTGTAAAGGTGCAGGACATCCCACTGTGGGAAATCGGTCAGTGCATGGAGCGCAGGTCAGCCCTGAAGAAGCCACTGGTTGCAGAACACAGCGACTAGACCACAACGCTTCCTGGCCTGGAAGTCACAACCTCGGTATGAGGTTCCAGATTCAATCCCTTGCGAATGAGTTGCATTTTCCACCACGCAAAATCTCTGAAATTCGGTCAGAATACGGCTGATTTTCAGCACAATCCGTTCAAATCAGTTGCAGGTCACTCTAACCGTATCTGGCGAAACTACCGGCCTGGAATTCACTGATGTCCTGGAAGGTGGCGGATTCGCAATGTGCCAATGAAAAGATGAAAGTTTTCCCATCGTGGGAAATCCCTGACACCGGTTTTAAACATGGTACACCCGAGTCGAGTGTATCACACTGCTTTCACACCACATGGACTGAATGCAGCAACGTTAAAATGCTGGGAATTAATAAAGACTGCTTGCAATTCCAGGCTCACGTCCTTGTCAAAATATTCCCGAAGAAGGGCGTATGCCCAAAACGTCGATTCTCCTGTTCCTTGGATGCTGCCTGACCTGCTGCGCTTTTCCAGCAACACATTTTCAGCTCCTTGTGAAAATAGACGACTTTCCCCCGTGAATATTCGATGAGACGCGGTCACAACACGGTCCGCATTCGGTGCTAGCGGGGCACATCCTTTGAAGAGCCCCCGATCGAATTCCACTCTGCTGATGAGCTGTAAATTATCTAAGTCGATACGAAGCCCCGATTCGCTTGCCAAAATGCAGCAATTCCCACTGTGGAAAGTCTTCAAACTCCCTGACAACATGGCCCGCACTCGGTGCCAGCATGGCGCATGTTTTCCAAATACCCCGCCCTGAATCTACCGGCGCCAGCTGACCTCAAATTCGCAAAGTTGCTGTGAAATCGCTGAAGCATTTCCGTGCCAAAAGGGCACAGAAAATCACTGATACTGGGTGACATCACGGACGGCCCTCAATTTTAGCTGTGCACACTGTTTGCATGTCCGCAGACCCATTTCAACATCGTTACCCGACATCTAAGGCTCAAAATAGTATGACCTCATGCCATCGCTCCCTTCCCAACAGGAAGCGCATCCCACAGTGGAACATTGCTCAACCACTTTGAAAACATGGACAGCTCTCAGTGATAGCGGGGCACATCCATCATAGATATCCCGGACCCAATCCATTGGTACCACCTGTCCTCAAATTCTCAAGTTAGTACGAAATCTGGACATTCAAAGGAGCATGTTTTAACTGACACTCCCTTGAACATTCCGTACTCAGCATTAGCCGAACTCAATGTAAACAACATTTCCTGGTGCATTCTAGATCTAACTTTCCACAGAATATTCTACAAACGATACTGTCAATAACACTGCATCCTTGGTACATCCTGGAACTTTCTGTACTCTACATATGGTGGAATATTCTGCACCTTAAAATTTTAAACATTCTGTACCCGATATTCCTTGGAACATTTTATTGAAAAAAAACCAAACTTTTTTGTACTTGACATTCCCCAGAACATAATATAGCTGACAAACACCGCGACATCAGTACCCGACACACTCGAAAAGATTCTGGTCACACATCCCAGTACATTTTGGACCCTATCTTCCCTGTAACTTGTATAACTAAAATTTCCTGGAACATTGTAAACCCAAACGTACTCAGGAACATTCTATCCATGACATTCTCTGCAGCATTCTATAAGAGACGTTTTCGCGCATATTCCATACCAGATATCCTCCAGAACATTCGATACCAGAAATTCCCCAGACATTCCCTAAAACATTATATAACCTGCATTTCCGGGAACATAATATACCTGACATTTCACGGACCGTTCCGTACCCGACATTGTCTGTTTCATTATCAAAGTTTCTACACCCAACATTCCACGGAACCTTCTGTAGGTGTCATGCCTCAAGGATTTCTGTAGAGGACATTCCTGGAAATATCTGTACCCGATGTTCTCCAGGCAACTTTATACCCAACATACACAACAGCATTCTTTCACCGACATTACCTGTACCTTTCTGTACCCAATACACCCGAGAAACTTCTAAACTGACCCAACCTGGAAGGCTTGCGAACATTCTTTGATCGACATTCTCTGTACAATACTATATTTCACATTCCTTGGGACATTGTGTACCTGACAATCCCCAGAAATTTCATACCCATCCTTCCCCCAGATATTCTATACTGGACATTCTCCAGAACATTTCATACCCGAAACTCGGCAGAGCATGCAATCACTGACATTTCCCAATCATTATATACCTAACATTCCCACAAATATTCAACACACGACATTTCCCATCGCATTTTGCACCGGAATTTCTTTGGATCATTCTATGCGTGACATTCCAGGAATATTCTACATTCGACATTCGACATTCCCCGGGACATTCTCTATGGAAGAGTTCTGGCATTTTCTACACCCGTTGTTCTCCATACCACTCCGATGTTCAACAGAGCATTCTTTGGACGACATTCCCTGAAGATTATGCTCCCAAAACTCCTGGGAACGTTCCGTAACTGATAGAACCCGAAACATTCGCTACCCGACCTTTCCCAGAACATTCAGTACGCGACATTCCAAGAAACATTCTGGACCGGACATTCCTGAAAAGTTCTGCAGACAAGTCTGTGCACAAAATTCAACGGAGCATTCCTCAATGGACATTTGCGGGAAAATTCTGTAACTGACTATCCCAGAATATTCTATGCCGACACTTTCCAGAGCGTTCTATACCTGATACATCCACGAACATTCTTTTCCTGACACTCCAGGGAACATTCTGAAGCCAACAATCCCCAGATATTTTGGACCCGACATTTTTCGAAACATTTTACACTCTATCTTCTACAGAACATTCGATGCACGAAATTGCACGGAACAAACCAGACCCAAAATACTCCGGTGACTTTCATTGCAACATTCTGTAAGACATGTTGCATGGAATGTTCTTTACTTGACATTTTCCAGAGCATGTTTTTATCGACATTCCCCACAACATTCTACACTGACGTTCGCCGGAACATTTTATTTGCAACATTCCCCTGAACCGTATTATCCCAACACTCCACAGAACGTTCCATACTCGACATTCTCCAGAACATCTTATACCAAACATTGCCCAGAACTTTCTACAAAGGACATTCCCCTGAACATTCTTTACCTGACGTTCCCTGGAACATTCTGCAACCGACATTGTCAGAACATTTATAGCGTACATTCCTCACATACTTCAATGCTCGCCTTTCCCAATATTGCCAGAACATTCTATAACCGATATTCTCCAGAAACTTTGCATAAACGACGTTCCATGCGACATTGTAACCTCACATTCACCACATAATTCTGAGTCGTATGTACCCGAGAAGTCACTTTGGTGTACGTTCATGAAAATCTTTTCTGCACGACATTACGTGGACATTATACTCCCTAAATTTTCTGGACCATTCTGTAACTGACATTCCCCAGAACTTCCTAAAACCGAGATTTCACAGAACATGTTATCACCAACATATACTGTAATTTTCAGTAACTGAAATTCACTAAATATTCTATGAAAGACATTCCCTGGAAAATTCCACAAGCAATATTCCATGGAATATTCAGTACGTGGTATTCCCTAGAGCATTCTATACCCAACATTCCCCAGAATATGCTCGACCGACAGGACTTTGTGAACCTGACATTCCCTGGAACATTCTGTCCCTAACATTTCCCGGAGCATTTTGATCTCGACTTTTCCTGGATTATTCTATATCAGTCATTCCCTGGAACCCTGTATACCCAACATTTCCCAGGACATTCTGTACCCGTCATTCTGTCGAACATTCTGTACTTGACACGACATTGAATATTATAAACCCAACCTTGACAGAAAATTCGATAAGCTACTTTCCCGGCACACTGTGTACCCGACATTCACTAGATCATTCTATATATTAGATTCCAGCATATTCTGAACTCGACATTCCATATGATAATGTGCTCTCGATCATCTGGGAAACATTCTGTATCAGACATTGTTGGACTTCTCTTTCCCGACTTTCTCTACACTATTCCTCGGCTCAGTATATCAACAACAGTCCTCGGAATATTCTTTAACCTGCAATCCCAGGAACATACTGTACCGACATTCGCCGGAGCACTCAGTAACCAAATTGTCCTAGAACATTCTGTGGCAATATTATATGACTATTTTATATTCAGCAGTGCCTGGCATAATCTATACAGGACATTCCCCTGAAAGTCTATACCGGGCAATACCTAGCACATAGAACATAGAACAATACAGCACAGAACAGGCCCTTCGGCCCACGATGTTGTGCCGAACTTCTAACCTAGATTAAGCACCCATTCCATGTAACTATCCAAATGCCGCTTAAAGGTCGCCAATGATTCTGACTCTACCACTCCCACGGGCAGCGCATTCCATGCCCCCACCACACTCTGGGTAAAGAACCCACCCCTGACATCTCCCCTATACCTTCCGCCCTTCAACTTAAATTTATGTCCCCTTGTAACACTCTGTTGTACCCGGGGAAAAAGTGTCTGACTGTCTACTCTATCTATTCCTCTGATCATCTTATAAACCAAGAGGTGAGGCCATACTGGATTTGGTTCTGGGTAACGAACCAGGCCAGGTATTCGAACGAGAGGGAGGTGAGCACTTTGGGGACAGTGACCACAATTCGGTGATTTTTACTCTAGTGATGGAGAGGGATAAGTGTGTACTACAGGGCAAGAGTTATAGCTGGGGGAAGGGAAATTATGATGTGGTGAGGCATGACTTAGGATGTGTGGATTGGAAAAGTAGATTCCAAGGCAAGAGCGTAATTGATATGTGGAACTTGTTCAAGGAGCAACTATTGAGTGTCGTTGATAAGTACGTACCTATCAGGCAGGGAGGAAAGGGTCGTGTGAGGGAGTCGTGGTTTAATAAGGAATTGGAATCCCTTGTTCAATGGAAGAGGGCGGCCTTTGTAAAGATGAGGCGTGAATGTTCAATAGGGGCGATTGAGAGTTATAAGGTAGCCCGGAAGGACCTGAAGAGAGAGCTAAGAGCAGCAAGGAGGGGACATGAAAGGTCCTTAGTTGGTAGGATTAGGGAAAACCCTAAGGCTTTCTATAGGTATGTTAGGAATAAAAGAATGACTAGGGTAGGAATAGGTCCAATCAAGGATAGTAATGGTAAGTTGCGTGTGGAGGTTGAAGAGATTGGGGAGGCACTGAATGAATACTTTTCGTCAGTATTCACTCAGGAACAGGACATTGTTGTCGATATGAATACTGAGGCACGAATAAGTAGAATGGATGGCTTTGAGATATGTCGAGAAGAGGTGTTGGAAATTCTGCCAAGGGTGAAAATAGATAAGTCCCCTGGGCCTGATGGCATTTATCCTACGATTCTCTGGGAAGCAAGGGAGGAGATTTCAGAGCCATTGGCCTTGATTTTTGTGTCCTCTTTGTCTACAGGAGTAGTGCCAGAGGACTGGAGGCTAGCAAACGTGGTTCCCTTGTTCAAGAAGGGGAGTAGGGATAATCCTAGTAACAATAGGCCAGTGAGTCTCACTTCTGTTGTGGGTAAAGTCTTAGAGAGAATTGTAAGGGATACGATTTATGCACATCTGGATAGGAATAATGTGATCAAGGATAGTCAGCATGGTTTTGTGAAGGGCAGGTCGTGCCTCACAAACCTTATTGAATTCTTTGAGAAGGTGACTAAGGAGGTAGATGAGGGGAAAGCGGTAGATGTGGTATATATGGATTTTAGTAAGGCGTTTGACAAGATCCCCCATGGTAGGCTACTGCAGAAAATGCAGAGATATGGCATTGAGGGTGAGTTGGAGGTTTGGATTAGGAATTGGCTGGCTGCAAGAAGACAGAGGGTAGCAGTTGATGGCAAAGGTTCATCTTGGAGTGCCGTCACTAGTGGTGTTCCGCAAGGATCTGTTTTGGGACCATTGCTGTTTGTCATTTTTATAAATGACCTGGAGGAAGGGTTAGAAGGTTGGGTGAGCAAGTTTGCGGATGATACGAAAGTCGGAGGAGTTGTAGACAGTGAGGAAGGATGTGGAAGGTTACAGCGGGATATAGACAAGCTGCAGAGCTGGGCAGAAGGGTGGCAAATGGAGTTCAATGTAGCTAAGTGTGAGGTGATTCACTTTGGTAAGAGTAACAAAAAGATGGGGTACTGGGCTAATGGTCGGATACTTGGTAGTGTGGAAGAGCAGAGGGATCTTGGTGTCCATGTACACAGATCTCTGAAAGTTGCCACCCAGGTAAATTGTGCAGTGAAGAAGGCATATGGCGTACTGGCTTTTATTGATAGAGGAATTGAGTTCCGGAGTCCTGAGGTCATGCTGCAGTTGTATAAGACTCTGGTGCGGCCGCATCTGGAATATTGTGTGCAGTTTTGGTCGCCATACTATAGGAAGGATGTGGAGGCACTGGAACGGGTGCAGAGGAAGTTTACCAGGATGTTGCCTGGTATGGTAGGCAGATCCTATGAGGAAAGGCTGAGGCACTTGGGATTGTTTTCATTGTAGAAAAGAAGGTTGAGGGGTGACTTGATAGAGGTGTACAAGATGATTAAGGGGTTAGATAGGGTTGACAGTGAGAACCTTTTTCCACGTATGGAGTCAGCGATTACAAGGGGGCATAGCTTTAAATTAAGGGGGGGGGGTAGATATAGGACTGATGTTAGGGGTAGGTTCTTCACTCAGCGAGTCGTAAGTTCATGGAATGCCCTGCCAGTAGCAGTGGTGGACTCTCCCTCTTTATGGGTATTTAAGCGGGCATTGGATAGGTATATGGAGGATAGTGGGTTAGTGTAGGTTAGGTGGGCTTTGATCGGCGCAACATCGAGGGCCGAAGGGCCTGTACTGCGCTTTATTGTAAAAAAATATTAAAAATTAAAAAAAACCTCTATCAAGTCACCCCTCATCCTTCGCCATTCCAACAAGAAAAGGCCGAGAACTCTCAACCTATCCACGTACGACCTATTCTCCATTCCAGGCAACATCCTGGTGAATCTTCTCTGAACCCTCTCCAAAGCTTCCACATCTTTCCTAAAGTGAGGCGACCAGAACTGCACACAGTACTCCAACTGTGGCCTAACCAAAGTCCTGTACAGCTGCAACATCACTTCACGACTCTTGAATTCAATCCCTCTGCTAATGAACGATAATACACCATAGGCCTTCTTACAAACTCTATCCACCTGAGTGGCAACTTTCAAAGATCTATGTACATAGACCCCAAGATCCCTCTGTTCCTCCACCTGACTAATAACCCTACCATTAACCCTGTATTCCGCATTCTTATTTGGTCTTCCAAAATGGACAACCTCACACTTGGCAGTGTTGAACTCCATCTGCCACTCCTCAGCCCAGCTCTGCATCATATCTAAGTCCCTTTGCAAACGACAAATGCCCTCCTCACTGTCCACAACTCCACCTATCTTCGTATCATCTGCAAATTTACTGTCCCACCCTTCGACTCCCTCATCTAAGTCATTAATAAAAATTACAAACAGCAGAGGACCCAGAACTGATCCCTGCGGAACTCCACTTGCAACTGACCTTACAGGAACCATTTATGCTGCTGGAATAGTCTGTCATCGACATTCCCCAAAATGTACTCGATTGGCCTTTTCCCAAACATTTTATACGTGACACTTAGAGTCATAGAGTCAGAGACATGTACAGCATGGAAACAGAACCTTCGTTCCAACTCGTTCATGCCAACAAGATGTCCCAAGCCAATGTATTCTCACCTGCCAGCACCCAGCCCATATCCCTCCAAACCATTCATATTCTTTTACCCACCCAGACGCCTTCAAAATGTTGCAATTATACTTGCCTCCATCACTTCATCAAGCAGGATCGTCCAAATGCGCACCACCCTCTGCATGAAAAGGTTGCCCCTTAGCACTCTTTTCTATCTTGACCATCTGATCCTAAGCCTACGTACTCCAGTTCTGGTCTCCCCACCCCAGGGAAAGACATAGCTATTAACCCTGTCTTCATGATTTTATAACTGTCCATAAGTTCACCCCTCAGCCCCCGGTGCTCCGGGGAAAACAGACCGAGCCTATTCAAACTCTCCCAGTAGCTAAAACCCTCCAACCCTGGCAACATCCTGGTCAATCTTTTCTGAACTGTTTCAAGTAACACAACATCTTTCCGATAGGAAGGAGAGCAGAATTACACACAATATCCAAAAGTGACCCAACCAATGTCCTATACCACTGCAACGTGACCTCCCAACTCCTGTACTCAATACTCTGAATAATAAAGGAAAGCATACCAAACGCCACCTTCACTCTCCTATCTAACTGCGAGACTACTTTCAATGAGCTGTGACCCTGCACTGCAAGGTGTCTTTGTTCAGTAACACTCCCAAGTGCTGCTAATACTTGCTTTCCCAAAATGCAGAACCTCACATTTATTTAAATTAAATTCCATCGGCCACTCCTCGTCCATCTGGCTTAGCTAATCAAGATCCATTGTAATCCAAGATCACCTTCTTCCCTGTTCACTGCACCTCCAATTTTGGTGTCATCTGCAAACTTATAAATTATGACTCTTATGCTCACATATAAATCCAAAGAATAGATGACGTAAAGTAGTGGAACCAGCTTTCTGACACTACAGTTGTAACCGGCCTCCCGTCTGAAAAGCAACCATCCACCACCACCCTCTGTCTTCTACCTTCGAGCCAGTTATTTGTCCAAATGGTTAGTTCTCCCTGTATTCCATGTGATCTAGCTTTGTGAACTAATCTCCTACGGGGAACCTTGTGGGTTGCCTTACTGAAGTCCATATAGATCCCGTCTGACGATCTGCCTCATCAATCATCTTGGTTACTACTGCAAAAAAAAGACACGATTTCCAGCGCAAAAAGCCATGTTGGCAATCCCTCATCAGACCTTGCCTTTCAAAATACACGTATATATTGTCCCTCAGGATTTCCTCCAACATTTCTCCCACCTCTGACTTCAGGCTCAATGGTCTATCGTTCCGTGGCTTGTCCTTATCATTTTTCTGAAATAATGGCACCACGTTAGTCAACATCCAGTTTTCCAGCACCTCACCCGTGACTATCGATGATTCAAATATCTCAGCAATACGTCCAGCAGTCAATTCCCTCGCTTCTCAGAGAGCTCTCGGATACATCTGATCAGATCCTGTGGATTTATCGAATTTTACGCATTTCAAGACATCCTCCTCTGCCATATGGACATTTTTCAAGATGTCACCATCTATTTCCCCACATGCTATATCCTCTACGTCTTATTTCCACAGTGAACACTGATGCAAAATACTCGTTGCACAACTCCCCCATTTCCTGCTGCTCCACACAAAGTTTGCCTTGCTGCTCTTTGAGGGACCCTACTCTCTCGCTCTTTACCCTATTGTCATGAACGTATTTGTAAATATCATTTGGATTCTCCTTAACTGTATTTGCTTAAGTTATCGCATGCCCCCTTTTAACATCCTGATTTCCCTCATAAGTATACACCTAATGCATGCATGCTCTTCTCAGAATTCAATGGGTCTATTCTGTCTATGCCTGCAATATGCTTCCTTCTTTTTCTTAACCAACCCCTCAATTTCTTTCGCCATTCAGCATCCTCTTTATCTACCAAACTTTTATTTCCCTATAACAGGAATGTACTGCCTCTGCACTCTTGTGATATCATTTCTGACTGCTTCCCATTTTCCAGCAGATCCTTTGCTTGAGAATATCTGCTCCCAATCAGGTTTTGAAAGTTCTGTCTAATATTGTCAAAATTGGCCTTTCTCCAGTTTAGAACTTCAACTTTTTGATCTGGTCTATCTTTCTCCATCTTGATTTCAAAACTAATAGAATTATGGTCGCTGGTCGCAAAGTGCTCTCCACTGACACCTCAGTCACCTGCCCTGCCTAATCTCCCAAGAGTAGGTCATGTTTTCCACCTTCGCATGTAGGTTGATCCACATATTGAATCAGAAAATTTTCTTGCACGTGTTTAACAGATTCCTCTCCATCTAATCTATTAACATCATGACAGTTCCAGTCTTTGATCAGAAAGTTAAAGTCCCCTACCATAATCACCCCATTATTCTAACAAAAAACTGAGATCGCCTGACAATTTTAAGCTGAAAGTTCCTCTGACTATTCGTGTTTCGAGTACACAGTCCGAAAAATGTGATCATCTCTTTCTTACTTCTCAGTTCCAAGCAAATAACTTCACTGGATGTATTTTCAGGAATATCGTCCTCAGTAGAGCTGTGATGCTATCCTTTTTCAAAACTCCCTCTTCTTCCTTGCCTCCGTTTCTGTCCTTCCTGTCGCATTTGTATCCGAGAACATTAAGTTGCCAACCCTGTCCATCCCTGAGCCATTTTTCTGTAATTACTATAATGTCCCTGTCCCAAGTTCCTTACCATGCCTTGAGTTCATCTGTCTTCCGTGCAAGGCGTCTATCATTGAAATAAATGCAGCTTAAGTATTCAGTCCTACGTGGTGTCTGCTTTGTGCCTGCCTGCCTTGATCGTTTCGCTCACTTTTTTCTCAACTGTTCTGGTCTCAGATTGAACTCATTCCTCATCTCTCCTTGGGTCCCACTCAGCTCACACACCATTCACCACCCCCCCTCCCAATCTTACTAGTTGAAGTTCAGCCGAGCAGATCGAACAAATCCCCCTGCCAGTCGATCGTTCCCCTTCGAATTCAGTTACAATCCGTCCTTCTTGTGCACTCCAGACGGGGTCCCAAAGATCCAAAAATGTGAATCCTTCTCCCATACACCAGCTCCTCAACCATTCATTTGTCTACTCTATTCTCATATTCGTGGCACCAGCAGGAATCCAGATATTACTGCACCCATTTTTAAATGCCTAACTAACTCTCTGTATGCTACCACCAGAATCTCAACCTGTTCACTTACTATGTTGCTGGTTCCAATGTGTACAGTGACCTCCTGCTGGTCCCTCTCACCCTTGAGAACATTCCGACTTCTCTCTGTGGCATCCATGATTCTGGCACAAGGGAAGGAACACACAATTCTGAATTTTCGCTGCTGGCCACAGAAACATCAGGCTGCGCCTCGGACTCGAGTGTCCCATATCATAATGATCACTTGCAAACTGACTTACCCTTCCTTGTAATAGAGGCAGTTTCAATACTCGAAACATGTTTGTTCATGCTGCATTCCCCGAGCATCCATCACCCCAACCTTTTCCATAACAGTAAACTTTTTTGAAATTGATTTATCTGCAGAAGATTTCTGCACTACCTGCCAACCTCTCTTACCTTTCCTAGAATTACCCCATCAATGTGACTGCATTTGCGACTTTTCTCCCTTACAATAATTGCTTTCCATGACACCCCCTTGCTCCTGTAAATTCCTCATTTTCTCTAATTGTCGCTCAATCGGTCCATTCGATCCGATGGAATTAGCAAACAATGGCATTTATTGCAGATATTCTCAGCAGTAACATGCAAACTCTCACGAACTTCCCACATCAGACAGGAAGAGCACAACACTCTTGTCGGTGCCATTTTTGCTTATTAAAACCTGCAGACCCAGAAAATAGCCCCATCTTATTCTTCGACAAAGCACTGCTTCAGGCTAAGTTAATATTTACCGCTTACATTTTTAAGTTTAATCCAGAGACTTTTCTCAATGAAACATAGGAAACACAAATTCTATCCAGCATCCTACAACCGGCATTCCCAGAACATTCTGAACCCAAGACTCACCAGAACATTCTGCTCCCAATATTTCAACGAATTTTCGATTCCGAACATTGCCTGGAAATTTCTATATCCAACGTTTCCCAGGATGTTCTATAACCAACATTGCCCAGTACATGCAATTTCCAACAATCCCAGGACGGTCAATAACCGAAATTCTCAATACATTCTAAAATCATTGCTTCCTGCAAACATTTCCTGGAAAATCCTATAACCAACATTCCCAAGGTTATTGTATTACCGATATTCGCCAGTACATGGCGTTTCTGCTATCTCGGAATATTAGAAAAGCATTGTTACCTGCAAACGTCTGTATGAGTAATTTCCGAAAATGTTGTATCATGTTTGGCCGCAAATTTCTACACCGGAACCTCCACGTATCCTTGGCTACATGACACTCCCGGAAAGTCATATGCTCAACAATCCCCAGAACATTCCCCACTCTGCAATTGTCAACAAATTCTGTAACTGACACATCCTAGAACATGATGTAATCGACATTCCCTGGAACATGATATGACTGACATTCCCCAGAACATTGTACAAAGCCATTTAACAGAACATTCTATACCCGATATTCCACAGATAATTCAGTTCCAACACTTCCTGCAACATTCTGAAGGAGACTTTCTGTGGAACATTCTATACACTTCCTTCGCTGGAACATTCTGTCACAAACACGCCACAGAACATTCTACACCTGTCATTCCCTGGAACATTCTGAAAATTGACAAACCCTTGAACAGATGAATCCCAACACTCTACTAAATATTGTATCCCCGACATTATGTGGAACAGTCGCTACTTACCGTTCCACAGCAAATTCGATAACCGACGTTCCTTTAGAATATTACTTACCCAACTTTTTTCAGGATAGCTGGACCCAACATTCGCCCGATCATTCAGTAACCAGCCATTCCCGGCGAATTCTGTGCCCACCATTGACCATAATATTGTATCACCAATACTCCCCGGAACATTTTTACTCGACATTCCAGGAACATTCTGTACCTGTCTTTCCCCGGAATATTATGTACCTGACACTCACCAGAACATTCTATATCCGACATTCCCCAGAAAATTCTATATCCACCAGTACCTGGACCATTCTATACCCACAGTGCTTGAGCATACTAAAATCGATGTTTTCTTTAACATTCTGTCCCCACATTCACAGAAATATTCTACTCCCGACATTTCCGGAGATACTTTATGGCCGACATTCTCCGAAAATGTCTGTTCCTGAATTTCTCTGGAACATATAATGATTAACATTTGGGCAGAAATTGTGTACACGACATTAACTGAAACATTCTTTATCCACCGCTGCCGACAGCATTCTTTCCCTGACACTCCACGTAGCATTCTGTTCCAGACTTTAATCAGAGAAATCTATGTCCGATGTTTCCCTGAATATTCTAGATTAATATACCCCAAACCATCCTATCCGTGACATTCCCCTGAAGATCTTATACCAGAAATTGACAGAAAAATTCCACACCCGACATTCCCCAAACATTCTACACCTGGCAGTTCCCAATCGAGTCTGAAAAATTGTCCAAAAAGAATCGGTACTCAGCATGCGCCAGAACATTCTATATACGACAATCCCTGGAATATTCTCTACACGATTTCCCCTAATAATCTATACCCAAAATTCGCAGGAACTTTCTACAACTGACATTCCCCAGAAACGTCAATAACTGACATTCCCAGAACATTCCAGGAGAGACTTTGCCTGCAAGTGTCTATGCCAGACATCCCCCAGAACATTCTACCACTAATATTCTGCCGAATATTCGGCACTCGACACTGCCTGAAATCTACAACGCAGGACATTCCGCGACACTTCTATACTCAAAGTTCTCCAAAACATTTTACACCCGCCGTTCTCCGGAACATTCTGTAAACGGCATTTCCAGGAACATGCTATATTGGCCATTCCCGATAAATGGTATAACCGTAATTTCCCGCTACATTCTGGAACAGATATTCGCTGGAATAATCTTCAACCAATATTGTCAGAAATATTCTCGATCCGACATTCCTCAAAACATTCTGGAGCCGACTGTGACTGGAATATTGGTACTCCAGATAAAATGTTGCCTTTGGAAAGTTCTATACTTATCATTTTCCACGCCATAATGTAACCTACAATTCACATCTGAGACTCTCTTCAAACGACAGTCCTCTGAATATTCTGATCACAACACTATCCGAAATGATTTATCCCCCTCATTCACTGGAAGATTATGTTTAAGACATTAACGGAAACAATGTATCCCTGACATTCCCTGGAACACTCGATACTAGACATTTCCCAGAACATTCTTTACATGACATTCCACCCACCATTCGGTACCTAACATTCTCTGGAACACTTTCTAAACAACATTTTCAATTTCGAAACACTGAATGCTCCAAAACATTCCAATACCGACGTCTGCCAGAACATTCAGTACTCGAAATTCCCCAGAAAACCCGATGCCCGACAATCACTGAAAACCTCTGCACGATATTACCAGGAAGAGTCTACACTCAAGGTTTTCTGGAACCTTCTATAAAAGAATTTCTCGAGAACTTTCTATACCTCATATTACCCGGAATTTTCCAACAAGCGACATTCCTGGAATGCACTATATCGGACATTTGCTGCAATGTTCAGTCTGTGATATTACCCTGAACATACATTGCCTGAAACATTCCATACCAGGCACTCCCTGGGGCATTCTAAAACCGACACTTCAGGTAACTTTCTGTATCCGACAGTTTCGGGAGCATTCAATGAAACACATTACATGGAACATTCTAAACCCTGCATTCTCGGATCGTTCGATGGCCGACAGTCCCTGGAACATGCTTTGTCCGACATTCTCTGAGACATTATGTATCCGTATTCTCCAGAACTTTCTATCCACAGCAGCTTTTCGACCATTCCATTCCTATCGTTCCTCGGATAATTCTACATCATCTAGCATTCTCCAGAACATTTTGTGGCTGGCATTCCCTGGATCCATCTCTAGCCAACATTGATCAGAGCATGACATACTGGACAATCCCCGGAATACTCTAAAGCTGACACACCCCGGAATATGCTGTGCACGTCAGTTCCAGGAACATTCTGTAGCAGACAATGCCCAGAATATGACAGATCTGACACTCCCTGGAACATTTTAATCGTGACACACCGAAGAACATTCTGTTTCCGAAACTCCCCGGAACATTCTGCACATGAAAATCTCCCTTGCCTTCAACACACGACGTTCCCAAGTTCATATGTTAACATGAATCCCCCAGAACATTCTATGCGCAGCAATCTCTGGAACATTCTACCTCACGTATTCCCCGAATATAGTATAATGACCAGCC
This sequence comes from Chiloscyllium punctatum, assembly GCF_047496795.1. Lineage (NCBI taxonomy): Eukaryota > Metazoa > Chordata > Chondrichthyes > Orectolobiformes > Hemiscylliidae > Chiloscyllium > Chiloscyllium punctatum. The sequence goes on along the minus strand of NC_092781.1, from coordinate 47,415,653 downwards.
CGAAATATTCTCGATGTGACGCGCCCCAGAACATTATTTTTCCGACAGTCCACGGATAATTTTTTCCACAACGATCCCGCTAATATTGTGTACCCAACATTCTATGGAACATTCGATCTTCCAATATACCCGGAAACATTCATTAACCGATTCTATCTGAAACATTCCACACATGACAGTCTGCAACATATTCTGTAGTCCATACTGTCCAGAACATTTTACACCTGACGTTTCTTGGAACATTCTATAAATAGCATTACACGGAATACTCTAATCCCAACAAAACCTGAACCAACCAAAATCTGTCATTCCCGGCAGGCTCTAGAATATTCTGCACTAGACATTCCCTGCAACATTCTGCAATCGATACTGCAGTAACTTGCTGTAACCAACATTTATCGAAACATACTTTACTCGACATTGCATGGAGAATTCCATACCCGACATTTCCTGAACATTCGATACTTGTCATTTGCCAGACCATGTTATTCCCGACATTCATCAATACATTGTGGATACAACATTCCCCACGACATTCTACACCTCTCATTCTCCGGTAGTGCTTTCGGTTGAATATCCTGGAAGCATTGTGGGAATGACATTCTTCAGTCCATTCTATCCCCGACAATTTACCAGAACATGCCATCATTCTCCAGACTATGCTATACACGACCTTTACTGAAAATTTCCTTTCATGCCATCCCCCGCAATATTCTATCCCCAACATTCTCTGGACGATTCCCCGTCCAATGATCTACAGAACAATCTATACCCGACATTGCACTGAATATTCTACGTGAAATGTTCCCTCTGCGAAGCATTCTACACATGATAATCCCCAGAAACATTCTAAATTCTGCATTTAACAGAATATTTTAGACCTGACACTCCCTTGAACTTTCTATAAACGGAATTCTCCTGAATATTCTCGTCCCAAAAATCCCCGGAAATATCGAGAGGCGCCAGTCTCTGGAACTGTCTGCATTTGATATTCCCGGGAACGCTGTATCCTGGTATATTCTAAAAAACGGCATTTCCTGGAACATTCTCTACTCGACCTTTACTGGAAGATGCGTTACCGAGAATATTGTGTCGAAAATATTCCCTTTCTGTCTGCAAGATTGTCTTGAACATGCTATACCTGACATTCACCAGAAGATCCCATCCCTGGCATTCCCCAATTCATTCATTGCCAATTATTCCCCTAACGTTCCACACTTGACATTCCCTGGAACATTCTGTGGCCGACATTACACAGTACATATATAGCTGACACTGTCCGTAATTGTATACCTCACCCATCACGGAACATTGCGTTCCTGAAATACCACAGAACATTCTCCAGTGCGGTCTAGAAACGACAGTCCCACAACATTCTCTACCCGCCATTCACTGAAACATTTCCCCGAACATTCTATCCCTAATACGAAAATCGTCTAGCCAACATTCACCAGAACATTCTGTGCCAAACATTCTTCTGAACATTCTATCCTCAACACTCCCCAGGACACTCTCCATCTGAGACTGACTGGAACATTCTAAAGGAGGAGAAAATGAGGACTGCAGATGCTTGAGATCAGAGCTTAAGTATGTGTTGTTGTAAAGCGCAGTAGGTTAGGCAGCATCAAAGGAACAGGAAAATCGACGTTACGGGCATAAGCCCTTCTTCAGGAATGTGGAGGGGGTGCCAAGCAGGGTAAGATAAAAAATAGGGAGGAGGGGCTTGGGGAGCAGCGTTGGGAGTATGATCGGTGGAAAGAGGTTAAGGACAGGGTGATACGCCAGAGAGGGAGTGGGGGTGGAGAGGTCGGGAAGAATATTGCCGCAGTGCTGACTTTAAGGGTTGGGACTGAGAAAAGGTGGGCGGAGGGGAAATGAGAAAGCTGGAGAAATCTGCGTTCATCCCTTGTGTTTGGAAGGTTCCTAGGCGGAAGAGGAGGCGCTCTTCCTCCAGGCGTCATGTTGCCATGGTCCTTTGCAGAGTGGGAGGGGGAGTTAAAGTGTTCAGCCACGGAGCTGTTGGGTTGGTTGGTGCGGGTGTCCCAGAGGTGTTCTCTGGAACTTTCCGCAAGTCGGTGGCCTGTCTTCCCAATGTATAGGAGGCCACATCGGGTTCAGCGGATTCAGTAAACGATGTGTGTGAAGGTACAGGTGAATTTGTGACGGATATGGAATGATCCCTTGAGGCCTTGGAGGGACGTGAGGGGGGAGGTGTGGCCGCAAGCTTTGCATTTCTTGCGGTTGCATGGGAAGGTGCCGGGAGTGGAGGTTGGTGGGGGGTGCGGATCTGATGACGGAGTCGCAGAGGGAGTGGTCTTTCCGGAACGCTGTCAGGGGTGGGGCGGGAAATATATCCTTGGTGGTGGGCTCTTTTTGGAGGTGACAGAAATGACGAAGGATGTCAAGATGTATCTGGAGGTTGGTGGAGTGGTAGGTGAGGACCAGTGGGGTTCTGTCCTCGTGACGATAGGAGGGACGGGGTTCAAGGGCGGAGGAGCGGGAAGTGGAGGAGATGCGGTGGAGAGCATCGTCAATCACGTCTGAGGGGAAATTGCGGTCATTGCAGAAGGAGGCCATCTGGGATGCTCGGTATTGGAATTGGTCCTCCTGGGAGAAAATGCAGCGAACGCGAAGGAATTGGGAATGTGAGATGGCGTTTTTATAGGGGCATAGTGGGAGGAGGTGTAATCCAGGTAGCTGTGGGAGTCGGTCGGTTTATAGTGCACATCTGTGTTGAGTCGGTCGTCTGAGATAGGAATGAAGAGGTCTAGGAAGGGGAGGAAGGAGTCTGAGACGGTCCAGGTTAATTTGAGGTCGGGGTGGAAGCTGTTAGTAAAGTGGATGAACTGTTCAACCTCCTCGTGGGAGCACGAGGTAGCGCGGATACAGTCATCAGTGAAGCGGAGGAAAAGGTGCAGGGTGGTGCCAGTGTAGCTGCAGAAGATGGACTGTTCCAGATATCCAACGAAGAGGCAGGCATAGCTGGGGCCCATGCGGGTTCCCATGGCTACTCCTTTGGTTTGGAGGAAGTGGGAGGATTGGAAAGAGAAGTTGTTCAGAGTGAGGACCAGTTCAGTCAGTCGAAGGAGGGTGTCGGTCGAAGGGTACAGGTTGGTTCAGCGGGAAAGGAAGAAGCGGAGGGCTTTGAGTCCTTCGTGATGGGGGATGGAGGTGTATAGGGACTGGATGTCCATGGTGAAATGATAGGGTAATGGAGGTGTATAGGGACTGGATGTCCATGGTGAAGTTTATGGGGGATGGAGGTGTATTGGGACTGGATGTCCATGGTGAAATGATGGGGTAATGGAGGTGTATAGGGACTGGATGTCCATGGTGAAGTTTATGGGGGATGGAGGTGTATAGGGACTGGATGTCCATGGTGAAGTTTATGGGGGATGGAGGTGTATTGGGACTGGATGTCCATGGTGAAGTTTTGGGGTAATGGAGGTGTATAGGGACTGGATGTCCATGGTGAAGTTTATGGGGGATGGAGGTGTATTGGGACTGGATGTCCATGGTGAAGTTTTGGGGTAATGGAGGTGTATAGGGACTGGATGTCCATGGTGAAGTTTATGGGGGATGGAGGTGTATTGGGACTGGATGTCCATGGTGAAGAAAGTCGAGATTCCGTGGAACATTTTACCCTAACATTCCCTAGACTATTCTATAGGCGATCTTCTCTGGAACATTTTGAACCCCATGTTCTCTGGAACATTCTTTACCTGACCGAGCCCACAGATGCTCATGCGAACATTCCCTGGATCATTCCACACGTGACATTCCCCAAAGCATTCTGTGCCTGTCACACTACGAAACAATCTGCTAACGGATTTTCGCATCACATTCTATACCCAACATTCCTTGAAACTTTCTACACGAAACATTTTCTGGAATATTCCGTAATCGACATTCACTAGAAATTTCTACACTCTACATAACCAAGGATATTCAGTAACCAACATTCCCCAGAACATTCTGTAACCGCCAAGAAACTTCAAAATAAGAAACTCACAAGAACATTCAATAACTGACATTCCCTGTTACATTCGAACCTGACAGTCCCCAGAAAATTGTGAACCCGATATTTCTCGGAACATTCTCTGCCTGGCATTCCGCCAAAACTCCTATAGACAAGATTACTCGAACAATTCTGCACCCAATATTGAGTCATAGCGTGATAGAGATGTACAGAATGGATATAAACCCTTTGGCCGAACCCATCCCTGACGACCAGATCTCCCAACCCGATCTGGTCCCACCTGCTAGCATATGGCCAATATTCTCCCAACCGCTTCGCATTCATGTACCCATCCAAATGCCTTTTAAATGTTGCAACAGCCTCCACCACTTCCTCTGGCAGCTCATTCAATACATGTACCACACTCTAGATTAAAAAGTTGCCCGTTACTTCTCTTTTCAGGAACATTCTGTTATCGATACTTACTGGAAACTTCTACAGCCTGCATTACGAAGAATATTCAGTAAGCAACATTTCCCAGAACATTGTAACAGAAATTCCACAGATATTTGCCAGTAATATTCTGCTCAACATCCTAAACCCAATATGCCTCAGAATCATCTGCACCCAACATTCCTTGAAACTTTCTGTAACCAACCCGCCTTGGAATATTTTATGCCAATCATTTCCCCAGAACATCCTGTCAGAGACAATCCACAGAACATTCAATACCGACCCTCCCCGAAACTTTCTTTCCTTGGCAATCGCGGGATCATCCCAAAAGTGGCTTTCTCTGCAATATTCTAACATGTCATTTCATGGAACATTCTGAACAGAGCATTTCCTGGAGCATTCTATGTCAACATTCCCCAAAACATCCCTTGCACGACATTACCCATGATAATACATATTCAACATTCTTCGGAATATGTGACCCCCGATATTCTCCAGAATGTTCTTACGCAACTTTGCCTACAACATTGTATTACCGATATTCAGTGCAACCTTCTATTCTCCAGACACTCCAAAATACTCTGTGCCCATTGTTGCGCGTTTCTTGTGTATGCAAAATTTCCCAATATATTGAGCATTTGATATTCCCTCGAACATTCTGTATCCGACATTCCTCTGGACGTTCAGGACCTGACTCTTGACAGAATATTCTAAAGCTGCCATCATCTGAAACATTCGGTTTTTGACATTCCTCAGTACTTGCTTTCACTGACACTCACTGGAAAACTGGAAATCCGACATTAACTGGAAACTTCTATACATGATAGTCCTCGGAACATTCTGCACCCAATTCTTCCAGAACATTGCGTCACGAAATTCCCCAGAAACCTCCATATCTGACCTTATCTAAAGTATTTTGTAACCAACATTCTCAGGAGTATGCTATAACCAATATTCCAAAGAACATTCGAAACTTCACATTCGCAGAAATTTGTATATACGACATTACATTCAGCATTCTATGCCCTACACTCCCCTTAACATTCTATACCAAGCATTAACAAGCACAGTGTATAGATTAGAGTGGTGCTGGAAAAGCGCAGCAGGTCGGGCAGCATCTGAGGAACAGGAAAATCGACGTTTAGGGCAAAAGCCCTTCATCAGTAATAGAGACAGATGGAGAGATACGTGAGAGACAAATTAGATTAGATTTCATTACAGTGTGGAAACAGGCCTTTCAGCCCAACAAGTCCACACCGACCCGCTGAAGCGCAACCCACCCATACCCCTAACCTAACACTACGAGCAATTTAGCATGGCCAATTCACCTGACCTGCACATCTTTGGACTGTGGGAGGAAACCGACGCAGACACGGGGAGAACATGCAAACTCCACACAGTCAGTCGCCTAAAGCGGGAACTGAATCCGGATCTCCGGTGCTGTGAGGCAGCAGTGCTAACCACTGTGCCACCATGCCGCCCACAAATGGGGAGTGGGGAGAAAGTACAGCATAGAGTACAACAGGCGAATGGGTTTGGGGATGGAGGTGATAGGTGAGAGAGGAGTGTGGAGTGGACAGGTGGAAGGGAAGATAGACAGATAGCAAGGTCGTGAGGGCGGTGCTGAGCTGGAAGGTTGGAACTGGGGTGAAGTGGGGAAGGAGAAATGAGGAAACTGCTGAAAATCACATTGATGCCATGGGGTTAAACTGTTCGGGGGCAGAGGATGACGCGTTCTTCCTCCACGAGTCAGGTGGTGATGCAGCGGCGGTGGAGGAGGCCCAAGACCTGCATGTCCTCGGCAGAGTGGGAGGGTGAGTCGAAATGTAAAGCGACAGGGCGGTGGAGTTGATTGGTGCAGGAGTTCTGGAGATGTTCCCTAAAGCGCTCTGCTAGGAGGCGTCCAGTCTCCCCAATGTAGAGGAGACCGCATCAGGAGAAACGGATACAATAAATGATATTGATGGATGTGCAGGTAAAACTTTGGCGACTTGGATGGAAGTGAGGGAGGAGCTGTGGGCGCAGGTATTGCAATTCCTGCTGGTGGCAGTGGACGGTGTAAGTAAGGGAGGGTGATAGTTGGGCGCATGGACCTGACCAGATAGTCAAGGAGGGAACGGTCTTTGTGGAAAGCGGAGGGAAATATATCCCTGGTGGTGGGGTCCGTTTGGAGGTAACGGAAATATTTTCAGATGAACAGTGTATGTCTGACCGTTCCTGCAACGTTCTGTAATCGAAATTCCCTAAATATATTCTATATCCACAACTCCCCAGAACATTATGCATATGAAATTTCCTGGAACACTTAATTTCCCACTATCCTCTGGCGCATTCTAAACCTGATATTCCCTGACCATGCAGTAACTGACAATCCCCAGAATATTCTTTAACAAACTTTCCTTGGAACATTCTATACGAGGCGCTCCCCGGTAATGCCATACCACACATTCACTGGAAAATTCTTACACGATATTTACCAGAAATATCTATAGCCAACATTCCACGGAATATTCTGTACACGACACGGCATGAAACATTGTATTCGCGGCATTTTCCAGAACATTGTACAGCCGACATGCCCCAGAACGATGTGCACCTGAGTCTGCCTGCAACCTTCGAAACAGACATTCTCTGCAACTTGCTGGAACTGACATTTGCCGGGCCATTCAGTGTCCAACATTCCACAGAAAGTTCTCTACCCAACACACTCCAGAACATTCTAATGCACATATTCCCTGGAAAGTACGATAACCGAAGTTCATTAGAACCTTCAACACCCAACTTTCCCCAGAACATCCTCTGAACGACATTCCCCAGTACATTCTTCACCGGAAATTTCCTATAATATTTTATATGCTGCAGCGGACCTTCCCAGGAATATTCTATCCCCGATTTTTTTTTTAGAATACTGACAGCTTGGAAACGGGCCCTTCGGCCCAATGAGTTCACACCGACGAGCAACCCTCCCAGACCCATTCCCCTGCATTTACCCCTGCACCTTAAACTGCGGGAAATTTTGCATGGCCAATTCACCTAGACTGCACTTTTTTGTACTGTGGGAGGAAACCGAAACACCCAGAGGAAACCCACACAGACACAGAGAGAATGTGCAAACTCCACACAGTCAGTCGCCTGAGGCGGGAATTGAACCCGGGTCTGTGTTGCTGTGAGGCAGCAGTGCTAACCACTGTGCCACTGTGCCACCGTGCCGCCCCAAAACGGTGACATTATCTGACCGACACTCCCCAGAATATTCAATACCCAACGTTACTCGGAAGATTCTGTACCCAACATTTCATTGTGCACACTGTACACGACAATGCATGGAACATGGTAAACCGGAGACATGACAGAAAAAATGTACCTGACTGTCTGCAGAATCTTCAAAAACCGACATTCATTGTGACATGCTGTCCACGACATTGCTCTGGACGTTCTGAACCAATCGTTCTGCTGCACATTCGAAATCTGACATTGCGCTGAACACGCTGTAACTGAAATTCCCCATATGTCAGACATTTCCCAAACATTCTATAGCCAGCACTTTCCAGAACAGTCAATACCACACATTCCCTGGAATATTCTGCACATGACTTTACCTAAAAATGCGTTTAACTGATGTTGCTAAAAATGTCTGCACCCAAAATTCCGAAGATCATTGTATATCAGACATTCTCCAGTTCATTCTATAACCGGAATTACCCAGAATAGTCTAAACCTGACATCCCCCAGAACATTGTAAATCTGACTCAGCTTGAATCTTCCTAAAACCAACATTTTCTGCTACATGCTGTAACTGATGTTCGCCAGCACATTCCACACCCAACATTCTCTCGAGAATTCTGTATCTGACTCGCCCCAGAACATTCTCATATCCACATTCTCTGCAACATTCTATCGCAATATATGCTGGAACCTTCTACACCCGACATTCCCTGCAACATTCTAAACCCGACATTGCATCGAACATTCTACTACTGACGTTCCCCACACCAATGTATACAGAACATTAGTCTGAAAATTGTGGAACTGACATTGACTTGAACATGATATCAAAATATTTTCCCGTAATATTCTATACATGACATTTCTGGAGCATTCTTTAACCAACATTCCCCAGAATAATCTATGCCTTACCATACCTGGAACATCCGATACCAAACTTTACACGGAATAATCTATAAGTAACATTCTCCCAGATATTCTGTATTCAGCATTCCCCGAAACATTCTATACCCGATATCCCCAATAACGTTGTACACCAGGCATTCCTAAGCTTATACATTCCGACATGACCTGGAACAATCTATATACGGCATTCTCTGGAACATTTTATACCCGAAATTCTGGGAACAGTCGATACCCGACATTCACCAGAAAGTTCTGTACAGGGCATTCCCCAGAAGTCTCGGTACCTGATATTATCCGGAAAGTTCTGTACCTGAAATTCCCTGGAACTTTTCATACAAAAATTATCGAGAGCATTCTAGAACAGACATTCCCAGGAACATTCCATATCTGATGCTCTCCAAAAGATTCTAAAACTGGCAATCTCTGCAACATTCCCTACTCGACATTCACCAGACTATTCGACACCCAACATTCCACACAAGATTGTAAAATTGACATTCCTTGGAGCATTCCATACCTGACATTCCGCAAATCATTCTATGTCCTATCATCTCTGCCAAAATCTGCACCCAACTTCCCCAGGAACATGCTATCTTAACCACTCCTCAGAACATCGTTTGCATGACTGTCCCGGGGACATTCGGTACCCGCCATTGTTCGGTACATTCTATAACGGACGTTGCACAGAAGGTTTAGCACCTGACATTCCCCCGAACATTCTATACTGCACATTCTGAATGTTCTCTACCTGACATTCCCTGGAATATTGTTTAACTGACACAGCCCGCATCATTCTTTACTACAATCCGTATTCTACAGAATAGCGATACCGAACTTTAACTAGAACATGCGATATCTATCTCTCAAAGGAACCTTCTTAAACTAACATTTTGTGCAACATGTTACATCCGACACACCCCAGGACTTCCTGTACCTGACATTCCCATGACGTTCTATACATGACGTTACCTAGAACATTCTGTACCCAACATTCCCTGAATATTTTATTCTTGACATTCCCTGGAACATTCTATAGTTGATGTTCCCAAAACTCTTGATACCTGGCACTAGCCTGAACATTCTCAAACCGACATTCCCTGCAGCATTCGACAACCGATACTCCCCACAACATTCGATATACAACATTTCCTGGAAAAGTGTATGTCTGACATTCACCCAAAACATTCAATACACAACATTCTTCGTAACATACTGCAACTGATATTCCACGGAAACATCGAAACCCATCATTTCCCGGAATATTCTGAAACCAAAATTTCCAAGAATATCTTTTACCCGACATCCCTAGAGTATTCTATAAACAACATTCCCCAGAACATAATATACCAACATTCCCGGGACGCTCGTAAGTGACATTCCTGGAACATTGTGTTACCGACATTCCATGCAACTTTACATTCCCTGCATTCCCGATAACATCCTGTTTCTAATATTCTACGGAAAATTCTGCACCCAACATTACTCAGAATTTTTTATGTTCGTGATTCCCCAGAACATTCTGTACCTGAAATTAATCACAACATTTTATACCCGACATTCTTCAGAACAATCTGCAACTGACATTGCATGGAATGTTCTATATTCGATATTTCCCAGAACTTTCTGTACCTGACACTACCTGGAACATTGTAAAACTGACATTGTCTGTACTGTTCACTCGGCAACATTCCCCACAACCGTATGCATCTGACATTCCCCGGAACACTCCGCACCAAGCACACCCCAGTAACTTTGACATGATGTATCCCAGAACATTCTACACATAACATTTTCTGGAACACTGTGTAACCGTCAATTCATGTAATTGTCTGTAACTAACATTCTCGGGAACATTGTATAACTTACATTCCTCCGAACATTCTGAACCCGACTTTCCCTGTAACATTCTAAGGCTGATGATCCCTGGAACATTCACTTCCCGACATTCTCTGGAACCTGCTGTAACTGATGTTATGCGGAACATTCTATGCCTGACAATCACCAGAACAATCGATACACGACATTGCTTAGAACATTCTACAATTGACTCCCACGTAATGTTCTAAAAGTGACTTTTTTCTACAATTTGCCATGCCCAGCATTCACTGGGACATTTTGTACCCAACATTCCTTGAAACATTCAATATCCTGCACTCGTCAGAACTTTCTAATACCTATATTCTCTGCAACATTGCATCCAAAACATTCCCTGGAATGCTCGATAGCCAATATTTTGCAGACACCTGCCTCTACCCCAACCAGTGGAAAAGTGACATTTGCTGCAATGTTCTATGCCCGACGTTCCACAGAACATTCCGTAGCTGATACCCTTGGAACATTCCGTACTCGACATTCACGAGAGAAATCTGTCCCGGAACATTCCCCGAAAGTTCTGTACCCAGAACGTGTTACATCCGATATTCCGCGAACATTCTATCGCTGATCAGCGCCAGCACATTCTGGAAAAAATATTCTCTGTAAAAAGCCATACCCGACTGTCCCAGGGTCGTTTGTGACATTCTGCAGAACATTTTGTACCTGACATTCTCGATATCACTGTATACCCAACATTCCCCAGAGCATTCAATATCCAACACTCCAGGGAATGTTCTACCCCTGATACTCCCCAGAACAGTCTATGCCCGACATTCTCGGGAGAATTTCTATCCGACAGTCCACGGAAAACTGCGTACAGACATTGAACACAATATTCTGAACCCATTTACTGGAACATACTATCCCTGACATTATATATGAACGTCCATAAATCAGTGAAGTGAACAAGAAAATACACCCAGATGGAAGGGTCGTTTTCCAGGGCGAAGCATACCATGAAGTCCCCTGAGGCAGCGAAATGTTTAAATGTGTTTTCTCTGCATTTACATTGCTTTACGACAGAGGAATGATCGCAATTTAGAACAGAAGACAAAAGTAATCCTTCTCCATCTGTCTTAAAGGAAATGGGAAGGTTTCCTTCCGGAGAGCAACGCTTTCTCCCCCCGTATTCTGAACTAGAAAGATGTGATTGGTGTCTGCCCTATAGTGATTGACTGCGTGTTAGCATTGCTGAAATCATTTGGCCTTATGGCTGTCTGAGTGCTTGGGGAAGGAGGGTTTCTTGTGGTGTATGTCACAATTTTAACAGTAATTCACATCTTGCCATTTGTTATTGCACCTCCAATTATGTAAATAACTCTCTGAAAACCGTGTCATATATAAAAATTTCACGATGTCCTCAATCGAACTGGTAACTTTGCCTCCAAACTGATGTATAATTTATTTGTTTTCCTTCCTGACAGTGAATGTAGTGACGATCTACATCCTGCTTCATAAAGATTGTGGATTGTCTCCATGTGTCAGCCGTTACCTGGGGGCCATGGCAGTGGCGGATCTCCTGGTCATTATCCTCGACCTGATATTGAGACACATTCCAATTGTTTATCAGGAACAATTTTCTTTTCTCGAGTCTATTCCCACGTGTAATATCCATGCCATTCTACTTTATACAGCCACTGACTATTCTGTCTGGTTCACTGTCACTTTCACCTTTGATCGATTTGTGGCCATTTGTTGCCAGAAGATGAAAAGTAAATACTGCACTGTGAAAATGGCGGCTGTGGTTCTGGGAACAGTGACTGTGTTGAGCTGCTTAAAGAACATTTTCTGGTATTTTATGCTCACTACTCGTTATTGGTGGTTGAACGATCCCTGGTTTTGTCATGTAACATTCGATGTTCGATCATCCCGTGTCTGGGTCGCAATCGAGTTCATCCAGCACATTTTAACACCGGGACTCCCATTTGTCCTGATTCTGCTGCTTAACGTTTTCACTGTCAGACACATTTTACTGACGAGCAGGGCCCGTAGAAGACTCAGGTCCCACAACAATGGGGACGCTCAGTCTGACACAGAAATGAAAAATCGAAAAAAATCCATTATTTTGCTATTTGTGATCTCGGCCAATTTCATCCTTTTATGGTCAACATTAATGGTGTATTCCATATGGAGACGGATGATGTATATTGTGGATACACCTTTGCATCTACCGAAGTTTTTGCAGGAATTGGGCTTCATGCTGCAGCTCCTTGGTTGCTGCACAAACACTGCGATTTATGCCATGACTCAGACTAAGTTCAGACAGCAGCTGAAGAATGTGCTGAAACATCCCTTTATCCAAATTCATCAATCAATCAAATTCACTCATTAATCATTTTACACAGTTTTTTTTTCAGCTCAAAGTCTCAGCAATGACCCAGCCAGTCGCTATTGTAACAGATGCTGAGTTGTCCAACCGTATGCAACAGTGGGTTATGGGGCACATTTCAGTGTTTCTCCAAACTCAGGGACCAGTGATAAAAGGCACCATACCACTGCCTGTATCTGTATCTTCAATTTGGAAACAATAAAAATGTTAATTAAAGTACCAAGCAGCAGTGTGAACTATATTGTTGATTGTTTTTGTGTTGAGCAAGCTGAGCTGAAGAGAGATAGATTCAGCCCCAAGTCCTGGTCCTCAGGGAAGGGGAGGCGACTGGGCGTGAGCTCAGGAGTACTGTATGAATCGGCTGTCTTGCTTTTACTTCTGGGTCACCCACTCCGACTCAGCCTTGATACAATTCGTCTCTCTCCCTTCTTCCCTTTCCCTTCTCATCTCTCTCCCATTTTCACCATGTAGCTCTCCCTCTCTCCTTTTCCCATTTACCGTCTCGATTTCACCGTCCCTCCATTCCCCATCCTCTTTCACTCTGTCGCTATCTTGCACTCTGTACCTTCGAATTTCCATCTCTCAAAACATTTAGACATGAATCCATCTCTCGCCTACCGTTGGGAAGGGAGCAGACTGTGGTGTGAAGAATCAGGCATCGGTCTGGTAGCATTACGGGGCGTGGCTCAGTTGCCATTGCTACGGGACACGGTGTGGTATGTGAGAAAACTGACAGTTATGAGAGGGCAAATGTGGGGAAGGGAACACATTAGTCTCTGCAAAGGGCTGAAGAACGGGGGTGGGATACACGAGGAACGGATTGGGAGAGACCCAATGTCTGTTACTTGGGGAATCGATTGGGAATGGAGTCAAAGACTATTGTTAGGGGATTCGCTGTGGAGTGGTTCGCAGGTGACTGCTCAGTTTGGGAAATGTTCGAATCAGTGAGTGTGATGGTGGAGGATTGAGAGCAGAGCGTGCAGGAGACCGGTGATAACGTGAGTGTCAGAGACTGAAGGTGACAGTGACGTGGTGTGCGTGAGTGGGTCAGGTTCCCTTTGATGAAGTGAGTGTGTGGGGCTCAGGGTGATGGTACGAGGGTATGGGTGTCAGAAGTGAGCATGAGTTGGGGCAGGTTGACAGTGAGCGTGTGAGATCAGGATTATGCTGATGCAGTGAGTGTCAGGCGATTCCGCTGTTTTCGATGGAGTGAATGTGAATGGTCAGAGTGACGGGATGTGGCTGAGAGAGTAATATTGACAGTGACGGAGTCAGTGTGTGGATGTCAGGTTAATAGTGATGGTGTGAAAGTGAAGGGTACAGGATAACTTTAAGTGTGACGTGGTCAATGTGATGTGATGGAGGGAGTGTGATGGGATTATGCTGACGGAGTGAGTTTGCGGGCGTCAGAGTGAAATGTATTAGCCAGTCTGAGAGAGTCAGGGTGGCATTGACTGGTGTGCATTTACATCAGCCCTTACCAAATTGAAGATTGATTGACATAGACACTCACCATACCAAGGCTGTGGGTCAATGGCTGGGGAAATGTGTATTAGAAGAGCAAGGTAATTGGCACAGAATTGATGGGCCATCCAGTCTTTTTCTGTGGTTATGGATCTCTATCACAATGTTTGCCTAGGTATTTATCTTCATTTGGTATTCTTCTTAACCCCTGTCTGGGGAAAGGAATTCTACAGACACATATCGCTGGATTAAGAGAAACATCACCCCTCCACCCAGAATCGTACGTCTGGAGGCACATATCGGCCCGACCAGGTAAAGACGGCAGATTTCCTTTCCTCAGGATACGTGAGTGACTCTGATTCGGTTTTTACACCAATTGATGATCAGTTCAACACTCATCATTACTCAGATTCAGTTCGTTTTCCAGATGTCTTAACCACTCGGGCGTTCAGTTCCTGCCTTGGTCAACTGTCTGTGTGGAGTTTGCACATTCTCCGTGTGTCTGCGTGGGTTTCCTCCGGGTGCTCCGGTTTCTTTCCACAGTCCAAAGATGTGCAGGTTAGGTGAATTGGCCATGTTAAATTGCCTGTAATTTTAGGTGATTGGGTAAATGTAGGGGAATGGGTCTGGGTGGGTTGCTCTTCGGAGGGTCGATGTGGACTTGTTGGGCTGAAGGGCCTGTTTCCACACTGTCAGTAATCTAATCTACTTTCATAATCCATTCTCAGGGCTGGGAATGATCCCGTGTGGCAGAAACATTGACCTATCCTCCACCTTCCCATCCTCCCATCCCCATCGATTTACTCAAATTGATTCAAGTCAAAAATGTTGGGGCTGAAAACTGCATTTCAGTCGTTCTGCAGGAAGCACGAGAGGCTGTGAGGGAGGGTGCCTGATTACAAAACGGTCTCCCTTTCTGAGTGCCGCCGAAAAAGTCTCTAGAAATTAACCCCCGAGGTTCAGGATGCTGAAGGGTGATAAATAACAATCCGACTGAATGACGTAATAGGTTTGGACAGAGATTAATACTTGAATCCTTCCCCGCTTTGGCCTTGGGTTCCTGCCTTTAGATTTTCGGGTTGGAGCTGGGATCTTGGATGCACAGCAAGTTGATCTCCTCTTCGCCATTCGCAGCTTCTTCTCAATAATGCATGAGATGGTCGTTTGCTTGGCTCCCCGATATCATGTGTTGTACATCCAAAATGAAGATGGCAGCAGGAAGGAGTCATCACTGGTCACGGCAATCGACTCTTGGAAATAAAAATCTCAGTTACACTGGAAGTCCACTCAGCACCAAGGCTTTCCCCACCCCAACCTCTATCTTTTTCACTCGGCCGTGAATACCTGCTCCTGTGCCCTTTGTCGACATTGTTCTTTGCCTCCTGCAGCCAACAACTGAGAGGAATACAGGTATCCAAGTTCTGAGCCAGCCCGCGCCCAGGCAGATGGGGAAAGGGCCCAGTCTGTAATTTGGAGTGAGCCAGTAGGTGATTGGATAGAAAATGAGAAGGCTGGATGCAGGAAATCCGAAACGACTGAGAACACTCAGCACGTCTGTGGGTAGAGAAAGAAAGAATTGTGCAGGTGCGAGAGAGGCAGAGTCAATATTTAGGATCCAGTCATCCTTTCTCAGAGCTATCGTTTCTATTTTTAAATAGCAAAGTGGCTATGTTGGTGACTGTGTCTTTTTGTGGGATAAAGGTTATCCGATCCTTCAATATGCAGAGGAAGTACGGCAATCTCAATCAGTCGCCATTGAAATGATGACGATTTTGCCAAGGGCAGTCATCCACTGGTTTGGTGGAATGAGGGACGTGTCGGACCACATATCCAGTGGAGTGCCATGGTGGAATTCTGATCAACCTCGCCTGACAATTGGGCTTCTTGTTGACATTTCCATGCAGGGGGCATTTGGGCTAGACCAGAGGGAACGGGTTGTTGAGCACATATTATTATGCATTCGATGCAAGTTTTTGAAACATGGCAGGGGAAGGTGGTATTTTCAGAACCCCTTTATGATTCTGTGGCGATTCCATGGATCTGACCTCTTTGTAGTTGTCACGTTCGCTATTCTGTCTGATTGGATACTTTTCAAAATCTCCTGCTTCAATCACTCCCCCCGCCCTTGTAGGACAACTAACCTGGACCGAGCGTCCTTATTTCTTGAAATGCACAACTACTCGTTCGCCAATTCAAAGCAGTACGAAAACAGCTAAATATCTGAAGTGAAAGTGAAAAAAGCAGTGGAGAAATTCAGCTGGTCTGATAAATCTGCGGCGAGAGGAAGAGCAACTGAGTTAATGACCCGTGTGCCGTGAGCATTTTGTTAGTAGGTACTCTGGTAAGTGCACATTGTCTTTGGGGGAGTTCTTGGTTTGTCAAGCACGTCATCTACTGCAATCTGTACCAGTTCCATGATGAAGGGTTCCTGCTATTAGATATGATTTCTGTATCGCAGCCAGTCATCATCCAGATCTGATTGATTTGATCTATAGCCTTATCAGGCCCAATTCATAAATGCTGACAAGAATGTCAAAACGGTCAGCAAGCCAGCTTCTCGAATTGCTGAGACAGAGAAAGTGTGGTTTTACTTTGTCCGATTCGTGGTGACACGTTATGAATTCAAACCTGGCAGAACGCTGTGCCAACAAAATAATACAGGCGTATTGAAATCGTTGTAGTGAACAGGACTCACAGAAAGCATTGGAATCAAAGTAATTAGAGAGTACCTGCTACAACAGTCCAATTTGACGTGTTACAATACGAGGTAACCTCTCAAGCTTAATTTAAAACCAGTAACATTGAAAAGATTTACCCATGCAGTAATCTGTAAAAAGCCGAGTGGCCAACAACTATGTAAATTAAAAATAAATAACTTTGCTTCTTAAACTATATCAGAGAATATTTAACTGATCGCTATTTACAATTTCTTTCTCTCATCCATCTTTTACCTTGCCTTCAAGAATACTAGTCCAATAACCTTCCCATTAAGGTTTACAAAACAACACTTCTTATCTCAAAACTCGGCAACTGTCAATTCTTGTCTTCAGATATTTCAGCGTCTTCTTTCTTGCTTGTTAGGAATATCTTCGTCTCAGGTTACTGATCGAAAACATACTTTGAAGAGAGTCTTTTTATTAAATGTAGTGTATTGTATGTTCGGACTTGGCAGTTCTGCGCTCACCTGTTCAATTTTCCCCGTATTGTACCCCGAAGCATCTGATTGTAACATTATCTTTTAACATTGTCAATATACTCAATTCAGACTGGATTGCAATTTTGTTTTTTTTCCAGGGTAAAGTTTTAACTGATTTATTTTTATCTCCAGGCAACGTATTAATCGAGTTGTTTGACCCATCTTGAGAACACTTGGTGCTGTGTTCTGTAGGTCTGCTACGTTTACCTCATCTTAAAGGTACACCCACATCTTCATAATATTTCCCCCAAGACAAAATGAACAACCAAAATGAAAAGTTGGCTGTTTTTTCTACCTTTTAAAAACACTACCCTAACCTACAGGTAACTTTTATATTAGTTCAGTTTATTTTTTTTCCTTTTGCCTGAACATGTATTAAAATAAAATAAAACAAATCTGATCTGAGGTCTAACAATCAAATCCACCTGCAATTGCGTTCTTTGGAACGCAACATGTGTGGTTTTTAAATTAAAAGTCTGCAACAGAACATTCTGATCAAATAGTATCATATTCTGATCTTTAAAAAGTACTATGAAAGAAGGTGGATTGTGATCAGTGCACACAACAGTCTCCAACACATAGTTCGTGACATATACATTGAAATGCTTTAAGAACAGTACCAAACTCAATAGTGCTTTTCATTTTATTTCCTCTGGTGGATGTTGATCTTCTTCAGAAAGTAACAATTTGGTATTTGAATCCTATCTTAATTATCCTGTCGGAATACAACTCCAACTCCAATGTCACGAGCATCGATGACGACATGAAAAGGTCTTGATAAACCTCGTGCAGCTAAAACTGTTTTGTTGGTTAATATCCATTTCAAATGGTAGAATGCCTCCTAGACTGTTTCTGTCCAAATAAATGTTGTGTTCTACTTCAGCAATTCGGTTAAAGGTGCCACTATACTGCTGAAGTTTGCAACAATCTTCCAATAGAATCCACTGAGTCGAAAGAATCGAACACTTCTTTCTTTGATGTTGGTCAAGGAAATTCCTCAACAGCGTTCGTCTTCGCGCTCCTTGGGGTAAACCTTCCATGACCGATGTTATGTCCCAAGGAGGTCACCTCTGCTTTCGTGAATTCTGTTCTATTTAATTTTATCACCAGGTTTGCCTCTCATCGTCGTTCAAAGAACTCAGCCACCTGTACCATGTGATCTTTACAATATTAGACCAGGGAAACCCAGTGGATGTGGACTATCTCGACTTCCAAAAGGCCTTTGATAAGGTGCCACACGGGAGGCTGCTGAGTAATGTGAAGGCCTATGGTGTTCGAGGTGAGCTACTGGTATGGATTGAGGATTGGCTGTCTGATTGAAGGCAGAGAGTTGGGCTGAAAGGTTCTTTTTCGGACTGGCAGCCGGTGACTAGCGGTGTCCTGCAGGGTTCAGTGTTGGGGCCACAGCTGTTCACGTTATATATTAATGATCTGGATGAAGGGACTCGGGGCATTCTAGCGAAGTTTGCCGATGATACAAGGTTAGCTGGATCGGCAGGTAGTACTGAGGAAGTGGGAGGCTGCAGAAGGATCTAGACAGCTAGGGAGAGTGGTCCAGGAAATGGCTGATCGAATTCCATGTGAGCAAATGTGAGGTACTGCACTTTGGAAAAAAGAATACAAGCATGGACTACTTTCTAACCGGTCAGAAAATTCATAAAGCCAAAGTACAAAGGGATCTGGGAGTGCTCATCGAGGATTCTCTGAAGGTAAGCATGCAGGTTGAGTCCGTGATTAAGAAAGCGAATGCAATGTTGTCATTTATCTCAAGTGGATTGGAATGTAAAAGCACCGTTGTACGTCTGGGACTTTATAAATCTCTGGTTCGGCCCCATTTGGAGTACTGTGTCCAGTTTCGGTCCCGACACCTCAGGAAGGACACACTGGCACTGGAGCATGTCCAGCGGAGATTCACACGGATGATCCCTGGAATGGTTGGTCTGACACACGAAGAACGGCTGAGGATTCTGGGATTGTATTCATTGGAGTTTAGAAGATTAAGGGGAAATCTACTAGAAACTTACAAGGTAATACATGGTTTGGAAAGGGTGGACGCTAGGAAATTGTTTCTGTTAGGCGAGGAGACTAGGACCCGTGGACACAGCCTTAGAATTAGAGGGGGTAAATTCAGAACAGAAATGCAGAGACATTTGTTTCAGCCAGAGAGTGTTGGGCCTGTGGATTTCATTGCCGCAGAGGCAGTGGAGGCTGCGATGCTAAATGTCTTCAAGGCAGAGATTGATAAATTCTTGATGTCACAAGGAAATAAGGGCTACGGCTTTTTTTGCTTTTGTGGTCTTCCTGACTTCCCTTGTCAACCATGCCTGCATCATCCTTCTTTTAATATACTTCACATTCTTTGTGATGAGTTTCTGCAGTACCTCCTGAATTAACCATGAGAACTCTTGCCATTGCTGCGCTACTGTCTTCCCTTCCAGGCTCCCACTTCTGCTCAACTCCAAACAGCTCCATCCACATGCCTAAGTCGTCAACCTTTATTCTAATCCCGTCACATCTTTGCCATTCATCTCCCTCTTAAACTGCAGGTGACCTGCCTTATATTATGTCCTTCTGCCTTCTCGTTGTTTCTTCACCATACACATCTTAATCAAGTCTGCCTCGTTACACATTGCGAAACCAAGAAGTTATTCTAACCACAATGCTTCTAAGTCTTCCGAATCAATGCGCTTGTTGCTGTCAACTTCTTCTTGTTTTTTTCTCTAACCAGCCAACCCCGCACTCTCTGAACATCTGTCTGTCTTTTCGAACGCCGTGTATCCTTGTTTATTTAGTTCCCAGCCCGGATATCCTTGCAGGCACGTTTCTGTGAGACACACAATACCGTATCTGCCAATTGGCATTTGTTCTACAAGCTAATTTAGCTTGTTTCATAAACTGCGTATATTTAGGTACAACACCCTCAGTCCTGCGGTGACTGCCCTCTTTATCTGCTGTGACTGAAATAGTCTCATGAGATTTTACATATTTTCTGTCCTCTTACATATAGTGCAAACCTGAACCTTTTCAGAGCCCTCCGATACTTTAACTTTATCCATCACTTTCACTGCAAGTGAAACCAACCCCCGCGATCGAGTTGAAATCAGTACCTTCAGACCACGGTTGCCAGATTCTCCAGCACTTCAGTCCCAACAGTATTCAGGTGGAGATTATTTTATTGCAACAACTCCATCCTCCTCACGTTTTGACCCCAATATCCCATGAAGTAGAACAGATTTCTTCAACACCAGTATTTACGGTGAACTTTTCACTCGTTAATCTTGCTGACCTTGTGCCAATGTGCGTATGGACCAGGTAGTAATGCAGGGATTATTCCCTTTTTGATTCTATTATCTTATTTAGCCGCAAGCTAAATTCATTTAATGCAATCTCTTTTCTCTTTCTACATTTGTCGACAACCGGATTGTTCCTCTTCCACTCCAAGTTCATCTGCAGTCCGGATGAATATTCTAAAGCTGGGCTCCAGGTAAGCAACACAGTATCCAGGGCACTCGATTCTGGCAACAGCGAAGAGTCTCTATTTTCCTGACGACACTTTTACAGATTACACCTGTATTTCTCTTTTCTTTCCCACTTAAATTACTGCCTCCATTAAAATGCAGTGGTCAGCTTGCTCATCCACACAAAGAACAAGAATCTCAAACCTGTTCACCAAGCTAAAGAGCTGAGAGTCATTCAGCGCTTCGCCCAGTTCCCTGTACCTGCCCCTCTCTTAGTCACACCCTCCTAATCTAAGGGATCTGACTGCCTCTTTAAACATCTAAATCTTCCCCACCCTGATGTGTGGCACTGTTTGTTGCTTAGACTCCAAGTCATCAATCTGAGCTGGAGTTCCTCAAGCAACGAACACCTGCTGTGAATTTGTTGTCTCCTTAACTTCCTTGGTTGTCCATTGTTCATTTATCAATCTCTTAGAAGATTTTTGCCTTACCGTGGTGTGTTGTAGCAAATATAAATAAGGTACTGTATTGACCTTCAGTCTATTTAGAATTTCCTCTTTTCGGAGGTCATTTGCTCCACTGATTCCACCCCATGGACAAAAAAAAGATTCAATCAACATTAGTGGAAGTTGTTTTGCTAGAATCTTTTTGGCGTCAGATATCGGAAAACTTTATATCTCTTCAGACATTAGTTGCACAAACTCTGTATCTCACCGGTTATTGATTTTGTCGTTTGAGAGTGAATGACCATTGAGCAAGAAAGATTTATTCCGACCAGTACTAATTTGGAGGCCGAACAGATCTGTGGGAAGCACAAAATAATGTGTTTTGGAAAGTACATTTGATCTTTACGCAATTTTAATCTATTAACATTCCGCCTGAAAAAGTGTGTTCAGCTCACCAGCAGAATTGCCCATTGAAACCAATTTCTCCCATCTTAATCGTCATTCATTTATTTCAGGATAACAAGTACAAAACATCTGCTCTGCGACTTCGTAATTTGGCAAGCTTTCCTCTATCCAACTCACTCTCAGTGCCACGAGAAAGTTTTGTGCTTCACCACATTCGTTTTTCTCGTAGTACTTCTTTAGTAATTATACTTTGTTCCTCCCACAACTTCTTAAGCATTAATGGCTTGTTTGAAGAATATTCCACCTGAAAGACTGATGAAAAATGTCTGTTCAGCTTCTCTTCCACTGTTGCTGCAAACAATCAGGTTCAGTTCAGGCGTTGGTGCGTGGCTACGTTAATTTGGATACCTCGCTTCACTTGCTCATGTATTTAAAAAAGATCTTATTATTAGTTCTTACCTTCCTCATCACTTTACCCGCGCAGCTTATTTTGCCTGTCGTTTATTTTCTTTTAAGTGCAATTTGCTGATTTTTAATTAATTACAGTCTTCTCAGTACTTGTAATAAGGTCTCCTTCTCTACTTTCCTTTTCACCAAAATACTCTCCTAACGTACTTGGCCAAAAATTGTTAATTTATTTCTCTCTTAAAATTGTTCACCTTACCGGAATATATTTTATCTGATTAACTTTTTAAATGACTGTTACAGCTTGTTTAGTGTAGTTCCTCACAATCTATTTCCCCATTTCACTTTCGGTAAATTGTCATCATTTGATTTTAATCTCCTTCATTAAAGTTTGTTTAAAATTAAAAATCTGTTGTTTTCAGCTCGAGCAACTCACACTCTTTCTGAATGAATTCCATCACGTTATGATGAAGACTACTTCATGATATTTTACTCCAACGTCATTTATTAAACGTGCCTCATTGTAAATTATCGGATCAAGATTGCCTGCTTCCTGATTAGCCCGATGGCACACAACTCTAGGAAACTATGACCCAAGAAGCGTTCGTAAAACGCTCAGTTAACCGGTTAACTCAACTGCCAGCGTTTCCGTCTTTGCGTTTCCTCGTGACTCTTGTTCAATTATGTGTTCAATGTTAAGGTTCATAACATTTATTATGTTGAAATGCGTTTTCCATTCCATCAATTTCTTCGAGGAATGAGCATAGTTACCAAAACTCTCGAGTCAGACTTGAACAATAATTTGTTCATAAGAATTCGAGAAATGTTTTAAATTTTGATGGGAGATTTTGTAATTGTCAACAGCTATGGTACACCTTAAATGCTTTTGGCAAAGAATT
Organism: Chiloscyllium punctatum; assembly: GCF_047496795.1. Lineage (NCBI taxonomy): Eukaryota > Metazoa > Chordata > Chondrichthyes > Orectolobiformes > Hemiscylliidae > Chiloscyllium > Chiloscyllium punctatum. Next base: position 47,392,634 of record NC_092781.1, on the reverse strand, counting down.
CAAATCTACGGTATTCTCAATATTGGAAGAAATCTAATCTTGGTCAAAAATGCCGCAAAGAACTGTCCTAAACAAGCAGAGAATTTGTGATGTTGGCTTGAATTATTACTTGAAATGCGTTTCTTTACATGCATTTCTCTGAATAATACTATTCAGTAAACCATTCCGACGACGGATTAGCTTATCATTAGATAATTGCCAGTGTGTTTGAAAATTGATAAAGCAGTTGTGAACAAATTAACTTCTTCTCATCGTCACAGTCAAAACTGTTGATAGACATGAAGCTCAAGGTCTCATTAGAGCTGTGGTTTATAACAGAAAAGTTCTAAGAACGATGTCTTCATGCCTGGGGATTTGACGAGCAGAGAAGATGCAGAAATGAGAGATAAATGACTCTTTTTCGTGTTGGCTACCTTTCAACAGTGAGTTCCTACAATGGTCAGAGGTCAGTCACTTAAATACTTGAAATGGCTCTGCAGCCAATGGTATGTTAAATAATTTTATAGATCACATTAAGACAATGGAATGTCTAACCTATTAATAAAATTCAGAGAGTCGGCAAATTACCAACGGTAGATCAGTTGAGCGGGCACAATAGTTTCATATGCCGTGTAACTTCGGAAAATGTGCATTTGTTGACTTTAATAACGGGGGAGGTGGTGGGATTAATGTATATCAGTATTCTTTTCACAAACGTGGTAGGGAACTAACTGTGCCTTCTGGTGCAAGAATCTCAAAACGTTACAGATCGATCAGGGGATTTGGAAATTAATGAAAATTTTGGGTTCTACTGTAAAGGGAACGGAAGTAGGTAAATTTTATTCACTCACAAAAACAGAATTTGATGGAAAAGCTCAGCAGGTCTTGCAGCATCTGTGAAGACAAATCAAAGATAATATTTCATCACCGCTGACACCCACTCTGACCTGCTGAGCTTTTGCTTCAATTTCGGTTTTTGTTTCTGATTCACAGCATTCACAGTTCTTTCCACTTTTATTTGGTGAAATGGTACTTGTTGTGTGGAAAGCATAGACAGAAAGAAAACTTAAAAATGAATACAGGCAGCTGGTAAATTCAATTTCAAATCAGGAGTTTGATTTCAAATGCAAGGTATTGATGTTGCTTTCTTCTGTTTCGTTAATCTCGTCGAAGTTGTGCCGGTTTCTGACAACTTTGGTGAAAGGCGGTAGCATTCGGGATAATTTGTTGTTCTGTAAACATCAGCACATTCAATCAGTTCACAACACAAGAACATGTCGAGCAGGTAAGAGACACAGCCCACCTGGTCTGATGCAGTACTCAATGAAATTGTGGCGGTTTGCTTATCCTCAAATTCAATCATCTGCCTTATACACTCTGCACTTGATCCTCCGATTGATTAAAAATCTGTCTATCTTACTTGAATGACACCCATTCTAGCAGGCTACGGTCTGGCAAGTCTACATTTTAGCTATCATTTTCTAATTTGATTCCACAATCTAAATGAATACTAAAGAAACCCAACGTTCATGAACGTCTTTGTCATGCTTTAATATTTAATGATATTTTGTCTCAGTTCGAAAGGGCAACTTCTGTTAGATCCAAAGGTGCGTCACCCTAAGTGCCTTCTACCGTTATTCTTTCCTTCCTTCACCAACATTCCATCGAAATCATTCAATCCAATATTGGATAGTGTTATAATAGTTTTTTCAGCTTGTATGAACTAAGCGTTTGCAGTAACCCTCACTTCAAAGCTTTCTATTTGAAAAGTCACATGCTTTGACATTTTCAGTTCCCAGATTTGATCTCTGAGAAACCGTGTCTCCAAAATGGCCTTATTGCATTTGAAGGCAGTTAACTTCAAATTTTCAAATCCCTTACACACTCTGGTACCTTTTCACCATTGTCCTATTGCAAACTGAATTGATCTGACTTATTCGATCTGTAAAAATAATAATAAGGGTGTGATCATGACACCTAAACATGTAAGAGGTCAGACATGTTATCTGATCTGTGAAAGTGTTTGAGTTTTAGTCTTACTAATGAAAACGACCGTCTCCTACTGGATAAAAATAGTTAGTGAGAATATGTTATAGATCAGGCCAGACCACTCAAAATATTTTAAGAAGTTTGCGTCGTCCCTGACCTTTTCTTGTTTGCAGTTGAATGCTTACCATTTGTAAAGATTATATTGGCATTTTCAGAAAAACAAAACGTTGACTTATTTCTGCAAATCCCAGTCTTTGTTTCATAGATAAATGCAACCTCAACTCCAGGTCAACTGCAAATTGCGATAGCTTTGCCTTAATTACTTTTTGTAAAACTCCGAAGTAACAGCTTCCAAACGCAGTAAGTGGCTGAATGAGCTATTACTACGCAAAGCACTGGTTAAATTAACCAAATTCAACACCTGAAACAAAATATACTAACATCTATGACACGCTTCCTTTCAGTCCAACAACGCAAACCCAAATTTTGAATTATAGAATCATCGTGGAATGCCTCCCAATCTTTTAAGGAACAGGACAGACCTCTCACAAAATATTACAAGAAAGTAATCTGGAGCCAAACATTTATTATATTAAAGGCATATTGACGTCGGTGCTGTTCAAAGCACTCTGCTTAAAGCAAAAGGAAATTTATTTAAGCACTATATTTGAAACAAAAACAAAGGAAAGCAGCATTTAAATAGCTTAACCATTGGAAAACACAACCGACTCGATGCAGTGAGAATTACTAATTAACTGTTCCAATGCAGTAATATCTCAGAAGCAACCCACGCCCCACCCCCACACTTTGGCAAAAAGGTAAACTCAATCACAGATTGTTACAGGTAGGAAGGAACAACATCCATGTAAGAGAATGTCAGTGGAATCCTTTATTGAATTTCCACCACTCACACGTCTTGTAATTGCTACAGTGAAAATAAAACTAAAAACCCTGCACTGTGAAGAGCGGTTACTGCTCTTTCATTGTAAATCTGGTAAACACCCGAGATTCTTTGACACATCTACTTTTGAAACGACTCTTAAAAAGCAAGAACAAAATAACCTTTTTGAAGTGACACCATCTTCACACCTTCCCCCTTAAAAATAAGAAACTTCAACATTTAAAAATGGCTTCATTTCAAAACCCTGAGGCTTACTGTATTAGTGCACTACCATACGCATCCATTACATGATTACAAGCATGAAAGCAATTGCAAAAATATTTTACTGCAATCTGTTGGCTTCAAGGAATAAACACATTTATTTTTCTTCATCTGTGCCGCCATAACACTTTGACAAATGAAACGTTCTCATCCTGACATGTGTATCAGTTGGAAATTAGTGACCACAGTAGCACATTCCTTTCAAACAGTCATTACATTTTGAAGTAGAATGCCTGAAAACGATTTTAGTTGGTCATGATGAGTACGTACAATTGTCTCAGTTATATTGCTGGGAATAAAAATGTTGAAATTTAGCGCCAACACCAATCTCGAGGACTTGTTCTCAATCGGGGGATATTTCTGTTGAAGGATATTACATTCCTGTAGAAACATTCAATAAATCTTCCAATATTCTCTCTGTCATCTTGCAAGAGTGCAGCACCGACAACCACATCACTCACACGAGAGACAACTTGATTCACTTTGGGTAATTATCTATCACTGGAGTAGTTGTTAACATATCTTTCAGGCTGTCAAATATCTTCTGACTGTGTGCCATTTACTGAAATGTTCTGCATTTCTTCAATAAGTAGTGCAGTTAATCAACCACAATGCCGAAATTCGGTATGATTTAGATAACCCCACTCAATTTCAGAAACTGTCATACAGTTGTCTTCTTTGATGGTATGACTGACTTTCCAATAAGGAATCAAATTTGAATCAAACTTTGTAACTGCATTGACTTTGCGATAGTGTCCAAATAACCGAAGTGTACTTTTTTTTTAATATTTCCAAGGGTGATGTCCAGTCGCTGAAATCAACTTCGACTATATTGTCTTCGAAGACGCATTGAAACTCTTTTGAACCTGTGGAAACTTTACAAGCTTTAGGATGTAACATAATTGGAACAACGTTTCCTGTGTCTACGTCATACATGATTACATTTGTATTTCTCAGCGTGTTCCCATATATCTCCCCGAAAGATAGCAATAACTCTTCCTGGTCAGTTCGATTCTCCTCTGGAAGTTTACTCAATGACTAATTCCAGTTATTGAAATCTTCCTCATTTTTCAATTAAATTTGAGAAATGTCCAATTCAGAATCCTCTGAACTTGCTTCTCCACTCTGGGTTGTAATCAGTAACACATTCTCTGTTTTGTTTCAGTCCATGTCAAAATTTTGGTTCAGCCATTCACATGACACGCTGTTAAATTTCTTTTAATCGGGAGTCCTCATCATTTAATTCAACTCACTCTCCTTTCGGCTTGCTGAAGTTAAGTAAAACTTGTTTTTAATGTCTACCGATCGCTGGAAGTAAATTTGACATTTTATCTCCGTTAGCAAAATTCCGAGATTCTGATTTTTTTGTCTGCTTCCTGATTCAATTAGCTTATATAACCTAGCTTTCGCCCTAATAAGTCCACACAGACGAGCAATCCACCCAGACCCATTCCCCTCCAACTAATTCTACGGCCAAGTTACCGAACTTGCACATCTTTGGATTATGCGAGGAAGAAAACACCCGGAGGAAACCCACGCAGTCACAGGGAGAAGGGCGGAATTGAATTGGGTCCTTGGTGCTGTGTGGCAGCAGTGCTAACCACTGAGCCACCGTGCGGCCCCTGCTCCCTCTAAAGCAATGGTTTGAAAACATATTTTAAACTCAATTCCCCCATTCTCTTTTATCTTTCTGTAAAATTGACTATATAGTCCAATATGTGGTCTTTAAATTCTCACTCACTAATTTCTCCGTAATTAATTTCTGTGGTCCTCTCACGACATGCACAAAATACACTCAAATGGAGTGAAGTTCGATTAATTTGATCTGCCCCTTATGGCAAAAGGTACGACTGGAATCCCTTTCTCTGAGTAGTCTGGATATTCATGACAATACACCATCAACACGTTTTTTTTTCAAAGTTTGATCAACCTTTCCGAGGGTCGCTGCGATTGTGCATCGTATGCAGTTAATTTGAATTGTTTTAATGCTACGCAATCAGTTATTTCCCTGAATTACTTCGATGTAAAATTCCCATTGCCTGATATGGATGGCATGTCTGGTAAGATTCAATAGCATCCTTGTACAGTGCAGGACAATAAAAAAAAATGCTTTTTTCTCGAGATTTATAACGGCTATGTGAATTCTTGGTGCTAATTCACATGAACCCTCAGACTTCTTTTCTAGTATACACAGTTAATGCACCTGCATGAACTTCTGCCCATTTCTCATTGTCTGGAATATCTGATGGTGTTCATTTCTTCAACACGACATTATTTTTAAATTATTAACATTGCAGAATGCACTCAGATTTCTCATCTGTTTACGCGTTTCAGTACATGTGCTTCAGTTGTTCAAAACGCATCTTTCTGCAGTACCTCAATTAATTTCACTGCACTAAATATAGCCACTTTCTCCTCCACCTGTTCTTGTATTGTCTCAAACTTTCGATCAAACGTTTCTCTGATAATTTTGCGTCAACTCCTTACCTGTACTCTTTGAAATCTCCTTATGTTTCCATTGATTTTGGTAACTTTGTTATCAAATAACCTCTCAGGGTATATTTCCTATAATAACTCAGTTGCCCTACTTTTCCACTGAATATTCAAGCATAGTACGCAGCATTGCTCCCTTTGATTCAGATATATTGTTATAAGTGTCACCGGTATTCCTGGAGCAGATAGTTTCTTCTACCACCACTACTCCACTGATCACCAGATACTGCAACATCACTCTCCATAATGGAGCACTTGTGGTCTCACTATGGATTTAACCAAACTGCATTGTTTTTCTGGTAGGAGTCCTTCTGCGTTACATTTATCCTCATCTCTCATATTCAAATACTGACATGATACCATATCTGTTAATGTTGTATCTTCTTTACATGATGGTCTTGGCTTCTGCGAGTAAGCCATAGCTTCGAAACTATTTTTTTCTCAGAAGATTTGGCACTTCCTTCTGAACCAACCTACGATCAGGCAGTACCAATGTGGTGCAGCTGTAGAATTGCCAATGTGCTTTTCTTTAACACTTAACAAAATTCACTGGTTTCTCCTGTTTTGTTACAGCGGTCTTCCATGTCCTTTTTACCCTCTGCTTTGATTTCATGTGGCCCATATTATTTCAGTGAAAACACCTGAGCATTCTAACATCTCTTTACCGTTCATGAGCTTTCTTTTTAACCTGTCATAAGCAATTCTTATTATTTTCGCCAACATACTTTCCTGTCACTCCAATGTATATTTCTATTTTCCCCAATTTGTATCTCTCACGAATTGTAATTTATATTAGAAATTGAGCTTTCATCGCTAATCAGCAGTTTCGCCTGTGTGTAATGTGACACGGAAATACAAGAGTTAAATTAAACGCACGTGGCAAAGTGTAACGTGATATGACCGTAACGACAAATTGTGTGAATATAAAGGTCGAATTTCGTAATTTCAACTTTTACATTGTTTAAAGAAATAGACTAAATATATACTTAATTGCATTAAATACCTCATCTGTACAGTAACTCTGAGATCCAACATAAATTCGGGAATTCAAGACATGTAGCATTGATCCACTTTGCTGGAGGGAGAAGGCAACAATTTTGAAATCCGAAGCTGATGGGGGAAGTCAGGTTCCCGACCGGGACCCGAGAAGTAGCGAGTGTAACAGAATTACGCACTGGCTGTACAAATCACAGGCTAAGACAACTTCCACAAGAAAATTGTATCCTGTTTTAACAATGTCGCCCCAAAATCTACACGCCACAGATAGATAGGTAATGGAATGATTACCACTTAAGTGAACGACTGGAACTCCAATACTGAAGAACTTTGACACTATGCAGGATAAAGCAGGCCGTTAAAATTCATTATTGGCAACCAACTTCAAAATGTACTCGATTTGCCTCCGATTTTAATGTGCAGCTGAATGTGCAGTCTGTATGATTCATTGCATTAATTCTCCTCATCGTAACCATTGGCACCTTCGAAATGTCCATCACTGGGAGGTATAAGTGCACCAGAATCATAAGTGTAACGCCATCTTAAATTTTCCCTTGATTTGAAACCAACCTGACTTAGAAATTCTTCAAAATTGTCTGTCACTATGGTAAATTGATAGAACACCACTCCCAACAGCTCTATCCGTGTCCTGGTTGCGCCTGAGCCTACAGAGGAGCTAGAAGACAAAATCCCACTCCTTCCCAATTGCATTTAGTGTATATTTTAAAAATGGCTGTGCCAGCAGAACCCAACTACAGAGTTTGATCTTTTAAAGAAAAAAATGGAGTGATGTTCTTCAATTTGTTACATTGTTCGGCAAGGTGATTAAGTCCATGCTTGGTCTTGTCAGATGCGGTTGTGCTTTTTCACTGTGTAAGGGTAACAAGTATATGGAGCAGTGTTGTCAGACACTGGTAAACTGCAGAAAGTCTGGCACTGGGTCAGTGGCTCATGGCTTCAAGGGTTAGTCTGGAAGAGTGACGAGGGTGTTTGAGTACTGTGGATAAAGTTTGCATCATATTGACAATGTTGTTTAATCCGTGACAGACCCCAGTTTTTATAAGCAGTACAGCTCAGCCTTGGCCATGGTGATGACAAAGTAATCTTTGTAAAGCAGTCAGAGGCATTGTCCTTTTATTTGGGCAAATGTGATTCACATTGTGTGATGGGACATTGCACCATGGAGGCCATGGAAGAATATTACAACACACAAAGAGTGAAGCATTTAAACGATTTGGCAGTGTCACCTGTGTATACATCTGGGTTAATCTTGGATAATCTTCTGAACGAGAACCAAATTCAAATTGGATACTGACCTTCGGGTGCGTGATAGGAATTGAATTGTTCAATACTTAGTGGAATTCCTAATTCACTGTCAATTATTCTGTACAAATATAAATTCAAGATGTTCACAGAAATACAATAGTTAAAAAAGTGAGTTCGAAGTGTTTTTTTTAACAGATGTAGATAGATTCCTGACTGCGTGAGAAGAGGAGATTCACATGCAGGAGCTGTGATTACGGAGTGACCCAGATCTACGATCGTAAGCTTTGCTGTCCCTCAGTATTGTGCCATATACAGAGCCACTATGCTTCTGTCCTTTTCTTCAGGTTGCTAATAGTAAATGTTAGATTAGCATGAATTATCTTAGCTATTATGAACCATTTTGCGGCGAATGTTGTTCTATATCTGTCGTTCATTCAACACACTGTTGCACTGGACATTGGTGCCTTTTTTCAACGAGGCACCAATGTCCAGGTCGACAGTATGTTGAAAGTGAGCGGCGGTTTACGTCTCCATCCTTAAATAGAATCTCGAGAGGAAGCATTGTCTTGACTGAACATGGATGGAATTCCAGCAACAATTGCAAAATTAATTCTAATGAGACATAACGGTCTAGAGGTATTGTCATTAGATTGTTAATCTGGAAACCTCAGTGAGATTCGGGTATCTGTTTTCCATCATGATAAGTGCTGAAATTTGAATTGAATAAATTTCTGAAGTGAAGAATTTAATGAAGCTTGTGGAAGTTTCCAGGCAGACACCGACTGATTGATTGACATTCTGTCGTGAAGTTAACTGTCTTAACTACATGTTGTGTCCTAATAATGATTCAAGGCCTCAATCAATATGATCGAGTCTTAACTGCCCTGTAAACAATAAAGGTTTGTCAATAAATGTTCACCTCACCGTTGACGCCGATACAGCTTCTTTAACTAATAGGTGTCACCATATGTTAAACATTGCTTGTCAGATGGCAGGCACAATAACCTGAATGAAAGTGGTTTTTTGATTGACTTAGTACCTGAAAAATAAGTTCGGCTTGTAAATAGTGATGAAAGCTTGATTACAAATTACTTTTTAATGTTCAGCAGAATCAATTGCCCTTCATCACTTCAAAGCAAGCTAGCGTATTACTTTTATTCTACGTATTCTCTCAATTGTAGGTAATCTTTTAAATATTTTTACTGTCAGTAAATGCAGTCTACCCCAAAATAGGAAAGGCTCTCCACAGAGCTCGTACTTGACCATGAATAAACAAAATAAACTTTTTCTCTTCCATGTATCGAAGTAAGAGTTTAACTCCATCTCATTCACTAAGCTTTTTCACGCATGAGTCTTTGTCTTGAGAAAGAAACAGAAATCAGATTTTGTGTTGGCTGCTACAGTTTTCCAATCTGTTTTGGCTGCAGGATTAATCTCTGAATGGGGCTGATAAAATTGCACAAAGCTGAATGAACAACATATCTTATGTTAAATTAAAATCGCTGAAGAATAACCATGTGATAAAGTCAACTAAGAGGAAATCTCTGGCATGCACAAAAAGGAAGACGTTTCTCAAGGCTGTGAAGTGTTCGACAGATTCAGTGCCAACATTAAGCCGTCATGGATACTCATAATATTTAAATTGATCAGTTTGTGACACTTAAGACAGGATTTTATATCCGTGTGGATATGTTTCTATTTAGGCACCAATAGTGAACTGTTCGAGCTTGAGGGAAAATGTTGTGCAGAACGGTGAAAGCCAGCGTGGGGTAGTATTTCTTTTCTGTAATTGAGCTGATATAATCCATTCTGGTCTTGTGGTTGAGAAATTTTCACTTATTCGAGAATTGTGTCAATGTTATTTGTGTTTGTTGAGTAGAGTGAAATTTCCCTGCGTTTTCTTGCGCCTGTGCTCAGTGGTTTGAGAGTTTCTGTTCGGGATCAGACGACATTGAATCCCAAGGCTGGTCAGAAAGCCTTTGATCGAGCCTGAAGTGCCAAATTTCTACGAGAGCAGGGGATTGGAGAGAGGGCGGTCAAATTCCGCTGCTTTTTCTGTCTTTTGACATGTGAGCTGAGGAAGAGACTGTGATTGGTGGGTTCATTTCGCGTCTGTTATTAACGGAGGGAGTGCAGAAGGAATCGTTAATTATCTTCTTCAAATTAATATAAAACAGTTGGATTATACAGGACTGCAAAGAATTTTCTGACTAGGGAGCTTGAAACAGAGATAAGTGGAAGAGTGTGAGACGAGATTACTTGTGAGAGACCTGTGGATGTGACGAGCGAAGGTGGCAATCAAATGCACCTAAAATAAAGTTTATTGCTGATATTTATCAATCCTACTGATTGAATTTACTTAATTCGTAAAATATTTCAATTCTGCTTCAAAGCAGAAGTTGTTCAAACACAAAGCGACAGTGGAACTGCAGAAAGACAGTGCTGCATAAGCGATCACATAAAAATCTGCCTCGCAGAATAAACTGTACCAAAGCTGCATTTCAAAATCTTGTTCTTTGAAAATTGAATCACACAGATAGAGTTAAAATGTCGCAGACAATCTGAACCTTGATATAATAGCTATCACAGGACAACAGGAACCCAGTCCACCCTTCGTGAATGAGACCGTTTTTCTTTCTTGCATTGCACCCACACTTCAGGATAGAGATTCTCATAATGTACAAAACTCACTTCAGTCATTTTAATCTCGGTTCCAAGTTCAAAGTAACTTGTGGGAAACCGAAATGAAAGTACAGTGCACCCAGGATACTTTGTTTCAGAGAATGGTGAAATCTCTTCAAAAATAGCGAATTAAGTCAGAGCGGAAAACATGAACCTGACATTTTCATTATTCTGTCCGTTTGAATGAATTAATTCCCTGTTAAAAACGCACTAACCTGTTAATTCAAGACTTTGAGTCTGACATCTGATTTAAATACGGCAGTCTTGCCAAGTTGTGCAGAACTTACTTACAGTTTGTGATAGACGTGTAAATTTCTTTTTTAAACATTGACCAGTCCATCCTTGTGGCTATAAGTTTTCCATTCAAAGTACAGTAGTGAGTTCCTTATTGATAGAATGATATTTTTCTTGCATCACTACCAGATGTACCAATCGCCTTTTCTCGCCATCCAATAGATAATTTATACTTTCTAACCTCAATATTTTGCTTTTTTATTTCTTCTGTGCACGTATTTCCATTTTTCTTTTATTTTCCTGCAGACATGCTTTCAATGTTCAGTATCGAATTCTTCTCATAAATGTCTTAATTTCTCGAGTTAAGATTAGATTGCCTACAATGTGTAAACCGGCCCTTCGGCCCAACCAGTTCACACCAAACCATTTCCTTCTGAATAATTCACCTGAGACCATGAACAATTTAACATAACCAATGCACTTGGCCTGCACATTTTTGGCCTGTGGGCAGAAACTGGAGCAGCAGGAGGAAACACATGCATACAGAAGGAGAATGTGCAATCTTCTCACAGATAAGTCATCTAAATGTGCAGTGGAACCCGCGTGTCCCTGGCGGTCTGAGGCAGTAATGCTTCCTTGTTCAAGGCGTCAGGAAAACGTTATTTTGTACGGATAGGTTTAATTTGCTACACCAGTATATTCAAGCAAGTGACATCTGATGAGACTTCGTTCTTTTCCTTTTGGAAGAATCCCCAGTCTCCCCATGCCTGATGACACAGAAAGTGAAAATCCTCTTTTGTAAAAATTAATGATCAAAATACCTCCATAATTCAATATTTACAATGTGAATGAAAGCCGGACTGTATTCTGTAGCTGTGCAAGTAATGCAATGTTTAGACTAGTATTATACCATCCAGAATTATATTCAGGCAACCTCAGGTTTTCGCATTACATGAGCTTCACCACACTGCACAGGTTATCTGCTGAGATATATAAAATTAACTTCCACATGCAAGTGTAAACTTAGAATTTGGCCATGGAGTTTATTACAACTTATTCAAAATAGCCATTTCCAAGATTATTTGTTTTATTTCTTTTATTGTGAAGTCATCTAAGTGAAAACTGAGGTTTTCGAAGTACTACACTTTCATAACAGGTATATCAGGATACGGAAACAAACCACTTACAAGCTTGAATCATTCTAATTATCTTGAAATCATATAGAACTGACAGTATGGATACAGACCCATTGCCCCATTTGGCCAACGCAATTTCTCTAAACGGGTTTCACCTTACTCTCGATATTGCAACTCTATCCGCTCATTCCTCCATTCCTTTCTTCTTCATGATAACAATGCAGTTCGTTCCCTTCGCGGGATTGGTATAAAGACCATTGGTTTTCTCGCTATGAATACCAGGACTTGCTTTAAGAGCCAAGATTTAAAAGAGTGCAGATGATACTAAACTTACGAACATCATAAATATGGAGTAGAATTACACCAGTCATCAAGAGAACATAGAGGGTCAGGTGAAATATGCAGTCCACTGCTGATGCAATTTGTATGGAAACATAAGAACTAACATATATTGAGAGGAACAACATAGAAAGAAAATATAAACGGGACGATGTTAAGAAAGCATACGAATACAGAAAGGAGTTCACAAATCTGGGAAGGGAGAAAGATTAATTGTTAAGGCATTTTGAAAATTATTATGGCACATAAATAGTTGAACTGAGTACAAGAACTGGGACATCATATTAATCTTTACAAACCAATGATTTAAAATCAACTGGAGTATTGTGCACAATTAAAGGCGGCAAACTTTAGAATGTGAATAACTTAGCGAGTGTACAGAGAAGATTTACTCGAATATTACAGTTATACAGCTGTGCAACGGAATTTAGCAGCTGGAATTCTTATCAATGGACCAAACGAGTTGTGCATGCTACCATTCTGTAACAAAACATGGTCCGCCCAAATTTCGTATTGGATTTATTTGTGACTATATGACAGGGGCTAAGTTTCTAAACATGGAACTCTCTAGGCTTACTGTACAAAGTGCTTCAACATTTTAAACAAAAGAAATGAACGAATTACAGATGCTGGAAATCAGAAACAAAAGTTGTGTCTTTTCTCCATAGAAATCAGTCCTTGGCATTGGTTATTGAATTTCACATTTTCGTTTTAACCACCAGCATCTTAGATGCAAATATCATTATCCCACTTTATTGCCACAAATATATTTGTAGATAATTATCATGAAACAAAAATATTTGTGGTGTCTTACTGATGGTTCTGTTGTTGCTGATGTTTCACACTGTTATTAAAACGGAAATATAATTCTAATGTGTTATTATAACTATCACTGTAGGTGAATTATTATTCGTTCGTGAAATACAATATAGTTGCATTGTCTTACTGGATTTGAATATATGGGATGGCAGAGGGGTTGCTGATAGAGGGGAGTGGTCACATTACTAACTCTGTCTTGACGTACATATTATACGGTATTGACAATAGTATTGCGCCTCACTTATGACAATGGAATCTTAATAAAAGGAAAGAGACGTTTCACCTTCTCATTTGCTTGGCAAAGATTAATTCACACTTATTAAAACCTTATAGATATTAAGAGATTTCAAATAGCTTTGAGGAGTACGATTATTGAAGAGAAATCAATCAACGTCGAATGATTAGATGAAATATCAGCAACATGGAAAATAATTGAGAAAAATACTCAGCATCACAGACACAGTCCAGTGTTATCTTATTTTGTTTGAACTCCACTCTCGCTATATTAATCACAGCGGTCATGCAATGGTCAGATTTTTCTTTTGTTCCTCACCCTGGAAAGGTTTGCGTCACTTCTTGCCTTCAGTCAGGTCTGCATCATCTGAGGTCACAGCCATGTGCCAGCTCCTGCACATGAACGGATTAATTTTTATTTCTTATACTTGTATCTGTTTAAGGTGATTAATGATAATGGATGAGAAGAACTGAGGTCAAAGTAAATTTCAGACGTCATTATCTGTCATTTCCTGTGATTACGATCGTTGCTGAATATGCCAGGCGACTCAACACGTGCGAAAATAGGAAGGTTTTGTTACCAGCGACTATTTTCTTGAGAAATCAAGAAATGTTTGCTGTCAACTTGATTTTCGATCACCGCTGTATTTACAGGAATTGTATAATTATAAAATATTTTAATGAGCGACATCACTTTTGTTAATTACTGAGATTTTTAAAATGTAGCAAAATATTTTAATTCTTTTGTTACAAATAATTTCTGATATTTGGTATTACATTCCAATTTATTTTATTATCTTATGTACTGATGTCATTGATACAGCTTACATTTTATAATACGTTAAACACAGCAAAGAAAAGGGAATGTGTGATATATGCATACTTGGGATGGCATATAAAGCTGAAAGTGCTATTCAAATCTTGCAGAATGAATAAATCCATTCAGCAGTAGATCTGCAACATTTCTATGCCCGTAATCCAGACACAAAACTTAGTTTCAATTTTTCAATGATGCCCTGACCCCGTTGCTGTATGACAGACTTGGCGAAGTTGTTATGGAGATTGTCTCAGTTAAAACTCAGAATGAAACCTTTTGGCTTTTCGTGAAGTAGATTAACAAACGATAGTGAGTGGCCAGTTCTACCAATCAGTATTTCCACTTTTTATTTTTACCTGTAGCAGCTGGAAGTTGTTTGGATCCCACAACGGATGCAAGCCTTAGTAAATGATTCCGAACAACGACAGTCTCTGAAATCTCTCCTGATTTTGAACGACATGTAATAATCTGTGTCTGAATTTGGCTTTTAGCCAAATGGTGTATTTATGGGATAACATTTAATTAGAGCAGTTAATTTGAAGTAGGCATTGAGTTCAGTTTCCCAACAGGTAAGTTAACCTAAATGCATCATTCTTTTCCTTGAATTTCAGCTGTCGTGTTTCAATAACTTATCTTTTTTCGTAACTTGTTAAGGTTCCAAGACCGCAAGAAGGCACTGGCAAGCAACAGCTTGTTTAGACGTGTATCGACTTCAATGGCAGGAGCATCCGAAAAAGGTGAGTGAAATTGCAGCATGCGTTGCTACCTGGGATCTCGATTTTGTGGCCATTTCGGACGCATGGATGGAGCAGCAACAATCATGGTTGTTGCAGGTTCCGGGTTTAACTGTTTCAATAAGAACAAAGAAAATGGAAAAATAGTGAGGTGGGGCGTTGGTTTGCGGCATTTGTAGTCAAGGACAGTATTACATTTGCTGTAAGGACGTTTAAGGACTCCTCAACTGAGGTAGTATGGGCTGATCATAGAAACGGGAATGGAGAGGGCACCCTGTTGGGAGTTTTCTACAGGGTTCTGAATAGTTTCAGAAATGTAGAGAATAGAATAGCAAAGATAATCTTGGATAGGAGCGAGAGTGGCAGTGTAACTGTTATGTGGGATTAACTTTCCAAATATTGACTGGGTATACTGCCTTTCAAGTCCTTTAGATTTGTCAGTGTTTGACCAGTGTGTTCAGGAGGCTGTTCTGACACAATATGTAGATCGGCCAACACGTGGCGAGGCTATATTAGATTTGATACCGGGTACTGAACTCGGCCAGGTGTTTGGTTTGGAAGTAGGTGAGCATTTTGGTGATAGCAACCACAATTCGGTTATGTCTATTTTCGTGATGGAAAGGGATGTATGGAAGGGAAAGATGTATACCTGTTGAAAAGGCACTTATGAATCGATTAGTCAAGATTTAGAATGAATGGCATGTCGAAGGCAACTGCAGGAGATGGGAACAGTTAGAATGTGGAACATCGTCAAGGAACGATCCTGCGGAGTTTTGATCAGTGCGCACCTGTCAGGCAGGCAGGAAAATGTCGAGTGCAGTTGCCCTTGTTTCCTCAGGACGTCAACTTCTTTTTAAGAAAAAGGAGAAGGCTGAAGTTAGAGTGAGATGTGAGCCTCAGCTCGGGTGCTTGAGACTTGCATGTTAGAAAGGAAAGACAGAAAGCGAAAGCTATTAATAGCTAGGAGGGGACATGAGAAGACCTTGGCAGATAGTCCTGAGGCCTTCCATATGTATTTCTGGAGTGAACGAAAGACTTGAATAAGATTATGGCCAATCAAGCACAAAAATGGGAAGTTGTGATTGGAGTCAGAGGGATAAGAGAACCACGAAACGAATTATTTTCGTCAGCGTTCACACTAGAAAAAGACAATGATGTGGGCGAGAATAATGAGGTACAGGCTACTAGACAAGAACACATTGAGGTTCCCAAGAAGGAGGTGTTAGCAGTTCTGGAAAGTTTAAGAAATAGATAAGTCCCATGGGCTAAACGTGATTTATTCGAGGATACTCTGGGGAAGACAGGGAGAAGATTGCTGAGCCTTTAGCTTTGAACTTTGTCTACAGGAATCGTGGCAGAAGACTAGAGAACAACAAACGTTGATAAGGGATAATGACACAGCTTTGTGAAGCTTAGGTCATGCCTTACAAACCTTGTTGAGTTCTTTGAGAAGGTGAACAAACCGATAGATGACGGTAAAGCGGTTGAAATGGTGTATATGGATTTCAGTAAGGTTTTCGTTAAGGTACACTACGTGGCCTATTGCACAAAGTACGGAGGAATGGGGTTGAGGGCGATGTGGTGGTTTGGATCAGAAATTTGATGGCTGAAAGAAAGCAGAGGATGGTGTTTGATGAGAAATCTTCATCCTGGAGTTGGGTTTCTAATGGTGTACCACAAAAATCTACTCTGGGTACACTGGTGTTTGACATTTAATACATGACGCAGATGAAGGCCTCGATGAATGGGTTAGTAAATTTGCGCATGACACTAAGTTACAGTGAGATGTGCACAGTGAGGAAGGATGTTGTAGGTAACAGAAGGACATTGATAATCTAACGAATTTGGCTGATCGGTCGCCAGTGTAGGTGAGAATGGATAAGTGTGCAGTGATTCCCGTTGGAAGGAGTAATAGAATTCAGAGTGCTGGGTGAATGTAATTTTTTTAGAGCGTAGATGAGTTGAAAGATTTCAATGTCTACTTACACAGATCCTTGAAAGTTGCCACCCAGGTTAAATAGATTGTTAAGGCAGCATACGGTATGTTAGCTTTAATTGTAAGACGGACTCAGTTTAGGAACCAGGTGGTCATGCTGCAGCTGCACAGAACTCTGGTGTGGCCACACTTGAGATATTACCTACTACTCTGGTCACCGCATGATAGGAAGGGTATTAAAGCTTTGGAAAACGTTCTGATGAGATTCACTGGGATGTTGCCTTGTATGGAGGGAAAGACATATGAGTAAAGATTGAGGGACTTGAGACTTCGTAAGAGAGAAGAAGGTTGAGAGGTAACTTAATTGAGACACATAAGATACGCAGAGGACTAGATCGGGTGGACAGTGACAGCCATTTTGTCCTCAGGTAGCATTGGCAATCAAGAGTGGACATCCTTTGAATTGAGGGATGATAACTATAGAATAGATGTCAGAGGTAGTTTAGTTACTCAGAAAGTCGTAGGGTTGGAACACACTGCCTGCAACTGTAGTAGACTTGCCAAACTTTAGGGCATGAAATGGTAATTGGGTAGGCATATGGACGAGAATGGAATCGTGTAGGTTACATGGGCTTCAGATTAGTTTAAATGATCGGCGCAATATCGAGGGCCGAAGGGCCTGTACTGTGCTGTAATGTTCTACGTTCTATATTCTACCATCAAGTGATTTGACGATATACTTCATATCTATCTGTAAAATAAGAAAGAAAAGGTATGTTCATGGCTCCATCCTTAAAATATTTTGATGAGATTTGCTATTATCCACAAGAAATTGTGGCAACCTCTCGCCAAAATTCTCTAATTTATATTTGGATTGATGGTTATTGGTCTCAAAGTGGTAGGTGTTAGTGTCTTTTGTTTCAGGATCTGAATTTATTTGGTTTGAAAGGTGTGCTTTGTAGTAATGTTTCTGTCAGACACAAAGAGTTTTGTGGTGTTGTAAAAATTAACTTCGGGAGTTATACAAAAAAAGAGCAAGGCAAACCTCTTGAAATTGGAAGACATACTGGAGCTGGGATTTACATTGTCTCCTTCACGAGGGAGGTTAATTACACTTATAGCTCGGCATTTGTTTTTGGTGGGAATGCCATCTAAATGTTTCAAAATTGCTAGAATTCAATTGCTGAAGAAACAACTTTAACATGAAATAGCGCTGGAAATGCTCGAAATAGGATTATAAACAGATCAAAAATAAAAGGAAAGAATAGCCCTGGCAGAACAAAAGAAAGACAAAGAAAGAATAACCCTGGTTGAACAAAACGAATAGTGGACGAAGGTCTGAGCAGAAGAAACGACGAGAAAGAGAGAGAGTTTGAACTTCAGATATTGTGGTTTAGATAGGAAAGTCGACTTCAAAGGATAGAGATGAAGGCAGAATTTACGCTTAGTGAGGAAGATAGTGAAGATGAGTGAACCAATTGTCACCAAAGCCATATGTCCAAGCATGTCCTAAATTTGATGAGAAGGATAAGGAGCTTTTTTTATTCATTAATTTCAAGAATTGGCCAAACAGGTGACGTGGCTGGTGACTTTGTGGATTTTGTTAATCCAAGCAAGAGTGGCCGGTAGAGCTAGTGATGTATTTGCATAACTATCAGAGGAGGTACTTCGGAAGTACGAGGAGATGAAGAAGGCCTTCTAAAGTACATATGAGTTAGTGCCATAAGCCTACACGTAACGTCGCAGGAATCGCCAGTTCAAATGGACATTGAGTTTGAAAGAATCAAACAATGTGGAAGGGTTAGAAATTATGGAAAAAATAAATCCTCAGATGGAAGGGGAAGATAGAAGTCACTGAAGTCAATGCAGATAGCTTGCCAAGGGTGGAAAGAAAACAAAAGAAGCGGAAAGAAAAGTTAAAAAGCTCCAGTGTTTTCACTGCAATACAGTAGGCTACATGAAGTCACAGTGTGAATTGTTTCGAAAAAAGCATTGAGAAAGTGAATGCAATAAAACAGGATAAGTCAGTGGATTTGTTGATGTGGGAAGGGAAAGCAGTGGATATTAAAATTCTGTAATAGAAATTACAATTACTTTGGAGATTGTTTGAGAAGAAAGTGCCAGAGCCTTTTTTAAAAAAACAAAATTGCGAGGGAAAGGATTGCTCACATATCTAAGGAATATGAGAATACATTATAATTTTAAGGATTACAGGAGCATGTCACACTTTTGGTGCTGACGGATGAAGAGATATGGCTTTAAGAAGGGCTATTGTTGGAAAAGAAAAGTGGTAATATATGGATTTCATGCTGAAATGCAAAGTGCTGCATTATGTAAATTGAAGTTTGAGTGTCCGGTGAAAAGTAGAGACGTGGTAACAGGAGTACGAGAGGAAATCCCGGCTCCGGGAATTATAATGATACAGCTGGATCACAGGTAGGAGCACTGCAACTGCGTTTGAAATGCCAGAATAAGATCCGCAACTGATATATTGAACGAAATCTATACTGACATTTTTCTTGAATGTGGGATATTAGGATCTCAAAACCATGGATTGAAGTAGGAGGAGAAATCGAAGAATTAAGATAAGGAAGTTGATGTCAAATTATCAGAGACCATGTTTGATCAAGTAGATGAAACGATACAAGAACAGATGGAGAACAAAGTGGACATCTTTAGATTAAAGAAATTAACTGAATTACAACATAGTTGAAAAACAGGAACTAGGTGGAAAATCAAACAAAAATCAGGTTTTCTGTCATGCAACAAGTTATTAATGTTACTTCCAGTGATGGGTGAATCTTTAAAAATATGCTTTGGTCGTCCTTATCAATGTACAATTGCCGACAAATAAATAAAAATAAATGAAACTAGTCCACCTCCTTGTAATATTTTGTGGTGGGTGTGTTTTCTTGTCCATAACTTCTCACTCACATTGTATGAGTCGATTTAATTTATACACCTTTAACATGTAATTGCATTGGTACTGTTTGCCTTCTGAGTGCTTGTTTTTAGCAATCGCTTCCTCACGTCATTTTTAAAAATATTTGTATTTTTTCCTACTCTCCATAGGTATTTACCTTTGCTGACATAGCATTGCCTGAGCCTAAACATTTTATTATATTGTTAATAACAAAGCTTTCTTTTAGTTTCGTCATTTAGCTTAGTTTTTATCTTTTTGTAGTTGTGTACTGTTTATATATATATATTTTATATATATATATATATATATATATTCCATGAATATTCTCCATTATTCTAAATATTGCCTTCTGATAACTTTTCTAATGTACCTTCAGACGCTGAAAATATTGCAACATACTGCATTAATGGAGGTTGAGCTCTCGTCATCTCCATTGCGAGGTGAAACCGATTATGAACACTCATTTCATATATTCCCAATTTAGTTTAATATATTTGAATTTCATTTATTTCCACTACAATGATCTTTAAATGATCTGAATGTTTAGGGGCATCGTTCACACTCGAATATGTATGAGTCTAATGCAGGTCTCTGATATTGGAATCTCAATTTCCCCATCGCTATAAGAATGAGCACTAACTTTGGATACCTCTCCACTGCTTTCACCATTAAGTTTATCCTTACTTCCTCACTTTTACTCTGGAGATCATACGACTGCTATAAAGATAGAAATTTTCATCACTTGTTTGCCTCTCCAATTTTTCGAAACGTCTCACAATCTGTTATGAGTAATTTCAATGACTTTGAGTTTTCTTCGGACCTTCAGAATCGTTATACACTGTGATCTATGCAAAATATGTCATGCATTTATTTGTTTAAAACTGCATAGGTTTGCTGCTCTGTACCAGCGAAAACCCAATACACCTGTAAGCCTTTCAGGTAGACAATATGTAACACATCTGATATTGTAAAATGAACTGTGTGCATGAAGAAAACCGTATGTTATTAGATTAAAGAAGAGAGCGCCAGTTGCAGCGTTGTGGGAACAGGCCAGAATAGGATCAGAGTACGAGAATGAAGCAATTATTCGTGCAGTTTTTTTCAAGATTGGAGACTTGAAAAAATGCATGATAATGGATAGGACCATGCTCGCAAGCCGAAAGAGAAAGTCTCTTAAAAGTAAAGGGAGGAAGTGGTAAAAACACAATGTTTGTCTCAGACCCTGAATGCTCTCACGGGAAGATGACGTTTTGTCGATATGTGTGGAAACATACGCAATTTCATCGCAAACTGGTTATCAGAACTGTACAGTGGATAACACGAAGAAGTCCTCATTGAATATAATGGTGACTTTGTTCGACCGGAGATTTGGTTGTGTGAATATATTCTTGCACATATTGATGGATTTATTTATGCGAGAATAATGACCTAGATGGTGGATAGATAGAATAAACAAAAGACAGACAAGTTGTCACGATGATCAACGAGATGATAACATGCAAAAATAACATAAATCTGTTTTACAAACAAGGCAAGTGAATTTCTAAACACGAACAGACAAATGTTAAAAATAAAATCAAACAATTTGGATCTTAAGTGTTCAACAAGAGATTGATGGTCTTTCTGTCAGATATAGAGGAGCGGTTGATATTATGATTCATGTTATTTTAACTGTTGGAATGTAACAATAAAGTTTAGGGAGCAAATACCTCACAGTCATTATCGGGTTCGGTCAAAGCATTTGAAGCCAAGTTTGAAAGATAACCTCCATTGATATTTTGCCTGCTCTATTGAAATGGTCAGTAAACAAAGAAGAGGAGAGGGTCGAAACAGGCACTGCTTCTGTCAACTCTTTCCGCTGTCTTAAAGTACAAAATATTTCATGAACTAGATAAAATATATGTTAGGGAATCGTTTTCGGAGTCATTTCTCAAAGTTTTAGGAGAACTCCTAAATGGGTGGCACGGTGGCACAGTGGCGAGCACTGCTGCCTCACAGCGCAAAAGACCCACGTTCAATTCCTGCCTCAGGCAACTGCCTCTATGGAGTTTGCACATTCTCCCCCTGTCTGCATGTGTTTCATCTGCGTTGTCCGGTTTCCTCCCACAGTCCAAAAATGTGCATGTTAGGTGAGTTGGCCATGCTAAATTATCCGTAGTGTTAGGTGAAGGGGTAATTGTAGGGTAATGGGTCTGGGTGGGTTGCTCTTCGGAGGGTCTGTTTCCACACTGTAAGTAATCTAATCTAATCAAACTCCTGCGGTTGGTTTGGTGACAGAACGTCACATGAGGTAAAGCCACAGTTAAAAATCACAGCATTTGGGCTGAACCATTAGCTGAATTTTGAATGTATGAACAGACAATTATTGTGGAACAAATAGCGCTGGTGTGACTGTACAGTCATCTTGGAAGCTATAAAGCGAATTTAATATTAAATTTAACAAGGTACATTGAAAAATTCCAAAGATTTTGTGCTGAACCTCTCTTAAACCTCTCTTGGGCGGCACGGTGGCACAGTGGTTAGCACTGCTGCCTCACAGCGCCTGAGACCCGGGTTCAATTCCCGCCTCAGGCGACTGACTGTGTGGAGTTTGCACGTTCTCCCCGTGTCTGCGTGGGTTTCCTCCGGGTGCTCCGGTTTCCTCCCACAGTCCAAAGATGTGCAGGCCAGGTGAATTGGCCATGCTAAATTGCCCATAGTGTTAGGTAAGGGGTAAATGTAGATGTAGGGGTATGGGTGGGTTACGCTTCGGCGGGGCGGTGTGGACTTGTTGGGCCGAAGGGCCTGTTTCCACACTGTAAGTAATCTAATCTAATCTAATCTAATCTAAACTTTGGGAGACAAAGGATGTTCACAGTTCTGGGCTTCACATTTTATGTGGGATTTGAATGCATTGGACAGAGTGGAGAAGAGACGTTCGACAAGAGTATGAACAAATTCATGAGGATCGATTGGCGGCTTTTAGGATGTTTTTCTTCTCGTGGATAAGGCTCAATCGAATGTTGAAGGAAGAATCCAAAATTATGATGTCTTCCGTCAGTGTGGATTGGTAATAAATGTTCACATGGAAAAATAAAAACATAACAAATGTGCCCATTTTCAAACTGTGTCTGTTTTGGTTAGTTTTGTCTGAGAAGAAGCGAATCAGAAACCTTTTTGTGAATGTTTGGAATACTGCACGGAGTTGTGATGAGGCAGCTTCAATTGAGCCATTCAAGTGCAAGTTAAGTGAAAAAAAGGTCATAAATATTCCGAAGTGGAGGAACGGCAACATTCTGGTGCTCAGTCAAAGTTTCCCGAGTGCCATTGCAGAACCGAGGGGTTAAATGGCCTTCTGTTCAGTAATAATTCGCTCATTCAGTAAGTTCTCCACGCAAGTGATGTTGTCGAAATTGAATTTACAGTTCAAATGCTAGAAAACGTAATCTGAATTTTGTTTTCAAAATTAAGACTGACAGTCTCACTTAGTATATATTGGTATCAAATATGCAAGCAACTGACTTATGATTCACGTAATTGCCAGTACAAGTCAACACATGAACACACTCCATCAATTCAATAATCTCTTTATGCTGCTCTGTTTTTTTGAACATTTCCGTATAGCCTCAAATATAGCTTCCAATATTCAAAGCATCATATTTACTTCAAAATGGTCTCACACTATACATGTTTTACAACATTCTTCATTGCAGCAACATCTGATCAATGATTGTGAGGGAATTAGTGAGGGAATTGGACGAGGAAACAAAATAACACAGATGAGGATAGACTTCCTGCAGTCTGCAGTGCCTGGTGAATATGCGGTTCTTACTGCTAGAACTCCTTTAATTCTATCCTCATTGATTCAATCGTCAGATTTCATGATAAACTAGTTATCACCTTATTGTGAATACGTGCACCACATGGCACAATTACAATGTGTTCATCCCTCCTCTCGATATCATCACAGACAAATGCAGCTGTGGTACGCAACTTATTGATTCGAGAGACAAGTTGCTTTGTTCATATGTGATCCGAAGGACGTTCAGACAGACAGCGATGCCATTCATGACTCCAAATAACGTCCGATTAGGCAATGGATTTCCAAATCGTTTTTTATTCTGATCGTATGCTTGGCTAAATCTTTAATAATAAGGAGCTAAAAGGAGACGTTCTACTTCCTGTGTTTTTTTTTCTGAATCCATGAGTTTTTTTTTAAATGTGGAGTTCAACATCACCAAACTCGCAATCTATAACCATAGTCTATTGTCGTTGTCTTTTCATCTGTCTTCTCGTTGCAGTACGATCAAATCTAATATAATGGGATTTTAATGAGTCTGTTACAGCCTTAACTGCAAGTATCATTCTGAAGGAGTGTTGATGAAGTTATTGTAAGAATCTGTAAAATAGACTTCATAATATTAGCACAAATATAAAAGTGTGCATTCTTTTAAACTTGCCAAATCGCAAGGTCCAGAGCACATGCCCAGCATCTGGCTCGTTCGCTTGTCAGTTTTAATCTTTATTTCATTTCTGATGATAACTTACAAAATTACTGTGCCGATTCAGAGTGTATATAAATGTAGACCTTTGCTGGGAGTTGGAATTTACTTATTGATTAAAAAACGGGGAGTTCTGAACTGGTTTATCTCTTCAGGACAGCAAAGATATCTTATAACTCATCTTAAAATTCCTTTTGTTTGCATCATACTTAATGAAAATAAGAGAAAAGGAAAATCGATAAAAATGAAGTTAACCAACATTTTACTTTTGATTTGAAGATGTCAGTGTTGGACTGGGGTGTATGAAGTTAAAAATCACACAACACCAGGTTATAGTCCAACAGTTTTAATTGGAAGAACTAGCTTTCGGAGTGCTGCTCCTTCACATGGTTGTGGAATAGACAATTGTAAGACAAAGAATTTCCCAAATCATTTGGTTCAGCGCACATGCCCAGCATCTGGCTCGTTCACTTGTCACTTTTAATCTTTATTTCCTTTCTGACGACAATTTACAAAATTGCTGGGCCGATTCAGAGTGTATATAAATTCAGACCTTTGCTGGGAGTTGGAATTCACTTATTGATTAAAAAACGGGGAGGTCTGAACTGATTTGTCTCTTTAGGACAGCAAAGATTTCTTATAATTCATTATATAATTCCATTTTTTTGCATTATACTTCACGAAAATAAGAGGAAAGGAAAATCTGTAATACTGAAGGTAACCAGCATATTCCTTTTGATTTGAAGAGGTCGGTGTTGAACTGGGGTGTATGAAGGTAAAAATAACACAACACCAGGTTATAGTCCAATAGGTTTAATTGGAAGCACGAGCTTTCGGAGTGCTGCTCCTTCAGGTTGTTGTGGAATACACAATTGTCAGACAAAGAATTTATAGCAAATGTTTACAGTGCGTTGTAACTGAAATCATTCATTGAAAGTATTCGTTTAAAAAAAACCTTGATGATTTGCTGAGTCTTTCATCAGTTAGAATGACCTTGTTCTTTTTACTTCTTTCATATGTAATTCACAAAACCTTAAAAGATACATTCTCAGGTTAACTTTAACAATTGGTGTCAGCCCTGATAATGTGTTGAAGGTTTTCGCCCCCGTGTGCTGTTGTCTGTGCCATAACGTTTAATCTTAAAAAAAAATTAACAGCGCCTAACTTGGATTCATGCATTTTTTCAGCAAAGCAAAATGTAACTCTGCAAGCACAAATTCACCCCACAAACGTAAATGTGTATGCATGCATATTGGGTTTTGTGTGTGTGTGTGTGTGTGTGTTTGTGAGTGAGTTGCGCATCGTATCCCGTTCTTATGTGGGCATACATGAGCAATTCAAGTTGCCCATCATATACACCGGAACTGTTGAGATGTGAAGGAACGTGACTGGCACCTAAAAGTACTCAGGGATGCCCTGATAACAGCGGGAAACATGCTCAACTCATCGACCTCCAGTTCTGGTGTGCCACAGCAAGGAACCATAATGACCTCTTCAGGAGGCAGGCACATGCTGCACCGAAGACTACACCAGGTTCTTCGCGACATGCAACACACGATCAATGTGGATGAGCACTTCACCAAGTTTTTCCACACACCTCCACTACTTGCCTTTAAACAACCACCAAACCTCAAACAGAACATGATTCATAGCAAACTGCCCAGCTTTCAGGACAAGTCCATACAACCCTGTCACGGTAGGCGCTGCAAGATGTGTTAAATGTGGGCATGGAGTGTACCATTATACTTGGTGACATCTCCCACTATGTGCGTGGCAGGTACCCATGGGACTCAGCCAACATAGTCCATATCATATGCTGCTCATAATAATGTCCTGAGGCATTGTACATTGGTGATATCGAACATAGGCTACTACAACGGATGATTGGGCCCCGCACAATAATCAACAGACAGGAGTGTTCCCTCCCAATTGGGGAACATTTCAGTGTCCAGGACATTCGGCTTCAGACCTTTGGGAGACAGCCTACAAGGCGGACTGCGGGACAAGCAACAATGAAAAGTGGCCGAGCAGAGGCTGATAGCTGAGTTCGCTACCCATAGGGAGGACCTCAACCAGAACCTTGGGTTAAGGTCACACTGCAGGTGATCACCATTGTACTATACACACGCACAGAAAAACCTAAACACATCCACAAACAGCTCCACACACACACAAACATGCATGCACACACTCACACTCAAACACGCTCACACACACAGACACTCCAACAAACACACAGTCACTCCAACACAAACACACACACGCACACACAGACACTCCTATACACGGATACGCACACAGACACACACACTCTCCTACAGACACACACATTCCCATACTCACACATGCACTCTGCCACAGACATCAAACGCGTTCACACACACATACACACATACACACAC
Organism: Chiloscyllium punctatum; assembly: GCF_047496795.1. Lineage (NCBI taxonomy): Eukaryota > Metazoa > Chordata > Chondrichthyes > Orectolobiformes > Hemiscylliidae > Chiloscyllium > Chiloscyllium punctatum. The sequence goes on along the minus strand of NC_092781.1, from coordinate 47,366,012 downwards.
ATATTCTCTCTCACAGACACTTACAAACCCCTACACCCCCACAGGGGGCGAACACCTTCAACACATTATGTGGGCTGGCACCAATTCTTAAAGTTAACCTGAGAATGTAACTTTTTAAAAAAGATTTTGTTCTTCACGTATGGAAGAAGGGAAACTAACATGGTCATTCCAACAGATGAGAGATTTAACAAACAACCAAGATACTTTTCAATGTATGATTTCAGTTCCATCTTGCTGTAAACTTTGCTATAAATTGGGTGTCTTGCAATTTTATAATCCAGAAACACGTGATGAATGGGCAGCGCTCCGAAAGCTAGTGCTTCCAACTAAACCTGTTGGACGATGACCTGGCATTATGTGATTTTCAACAGCATTAATTCAATGATTACGTTAACATCTCCATTTATAACAATTATAACCAGCTTTTGTGTTGATGTAAGTAAATCTAGCTGCTGAATGGCACGAAGGAAATTGCATATGAGTCTGAATTTTATCACTTAATGCAAACAACATCAATAGGACGTCATCTACTTATATCTCTGGTGACACAGCATCAGGTATAATAGGATCCCTTGGAAATTCAACATGATGCATCAGAAACAACAAGCGGACATTGTTACTTCTCAAAGAAATGCATGCTCCACCAAGAGGTCCTGCATATGCCATTTACTACACTGCACTTGCAACTATTGCTATCCCAGGTAAAGTGGTGGTTATTTAACGAGGTGCTGGAACTTATCCAGAACTACAACGTAACACAGGAGTTCTGAGGAAAACCACATTAGACTAAAAACATTAACGCTGTTTCTGTCTCCACAAGTGCTATATCCAGCATTTTGTTTTTATTTTTCTGTGATGCCGAGAGTTGAAAGTTGGTAAAGTTGCAAAAAACGTGATGCCCAGAGCGCATCAAAATGGTGTGAATTTTTCCCATCTGTAAAGGTTAGATGATTTTTTTTTCTTTCTTGGCAACGTTTCCTTCAAGGTCTGATTAATGTAGCAGTGTTTCAATGGATACAGTAAGAGATTGTGTTGAATAATGTGAAAAGGATTTTATTGAAAACGTTAGTTTAATCAACAATGTGATTTGGTTACTTCACGTAAAATTGCTCCTGTGCATAATAATCTTTGTCCCGACAGTGCCAATCAATGAAGGCAGGAATTTATAAATAGAGCGAATGTAATTAGACATAAAGAGAATAAGATTCTTTTCACACAATTTGACATGGTAACATTAAAGTTGTGAAAGTGTCGAACTAAAGTAATGGTGAACTTTTAATTTAAGCGTGTATAATTATGAACTGCTATTATGCAATGGATTGGAAGTATCTATTTCCTGAACAGAGAGAACAATAATCCGCCCATATTGATAAAGTGTTTGAATGAGTTTTCATGATGAAATTGAGGCGAAGCAAAATGCCCATCAAGAGAGTGACTGCAATTGAAATATTCTGTCTGCAGTAGTGACACACGCAGAAATTTTCATCACAGGATACGGGCAAACTTGGACATACAGATTATATGTTCGCAATATAAACGCTCCAAGATAAAAGTCTTTTTGGATTTAAATGCTTCAGTTCCATTAGCCCAAATTTGTTCTACCTTCTGTTGCATAATGTATAAGATTAAATTATTCTCTGAAAAATGTTTTGAGTCGGTCAAAGTTCGTGGACTGATCACTCAGATTTGTGTCGCACAATGAAATCAAAGAACATGGAACTTCAATAACAATATGTAATTCGAAACACCAACAAATCAGTCACCTACTTCTTGGGACACCGAAGGCGCTCCAGTCATCAAATGACTAATGTCTCTTTCTAAATCAAGCTTCCAATAATTTTTTTTTTGCGAGACAATTCCACCAACTCTCATGAAAGGCGGCATATGGATTAATTAAATGTAGATGTCAGAGGCGATAAACTAAATAACAACGAAATGTTGGCAGAGAAACATAAGTTGGATAAACGTAAACTATTTTTACTCATTGGGAATTTTCGAGATAATGGGCATATCCTAAGGTACAGGAGCGATGCTAGGATGAACCTTGACACTCATGGGATGTTCAAGGTTTGGAACCGGTTCCACAGCCGGCAGGAGATGATGGATCATTTATTACTTGTAAACCAGAGATCAATGTGTTGTTTTTGTTGAGCAAACGTAGAAAAGGCTCTGGGGCCAAGACATCTCTCTACAATAAGGTCAGATATCAGTCATGATCTAACTGAATACTGGAAAAGACTTGAAGTGCTGAATGGTATATTTCAGTGCATATTTCTTTTTAGCCCACTCCTGATGTTTAGCTCCGATTCACCGTTTGTAATGTATGACTGGTTTGACCTCATAACCTGTCCTACTATGTAAAACGCCAAACATTCAGTAACTCTTCTGAAATTAGTTAAACTAATTCCCAGACGTTTGTTAGCTGCATCACATTAATGAACAATGAACTGGATGCTCACTTATCATTAAGAATTCTTCCAAATTATGGAAGATCATTTATATTCCCAATTAACTTTCTTTACAGAAGATTCGAAAATATATTAACTTCTACCAATTGTTATTAAATAATTTGCAATACACACTCACTGCAATTCTGCAATGCAGTTGACAAAGTGGGAACAACCCGTCTTTCACTTAAAACTGAAAGATCAAAAACTTCTTCTGACTTGCAGTTGAAGCACCCGAACCCTCTAATTCGTGTGCTATTATTGAATTTAAAATCAGCATTCAAATATTAAAGACATATTTTACTGTTACAATTCTAATCTACATTTCTTTTCGTAATATTAAGCAATTGTTCAATTTCCACTAATAAGGGTGTAATTCAATCAGTTTGTAACTTTATCAAGGAAGTTTAACAATATTTGTTTGAATTGCACAATTAACTTGGGTACATATCTAAATCTTCACTATGCATTTTGTAATTTTAATCTGAATCAATCTTCTGCGATTTTTGGATTATCTACCTCTTTATACAAAGTTCGATTGTTGATCTCTCCCCAGGCGTGACCACTCTCTTTACAGCAATCCACTGCCCCTTCATGTCTTTTCGACGTTGTGTTTACGCGGTTTATTCTTTTATCGCCCTAATAACAATAAAACCGCTATTGAGTGTGAACATTCTACATGGCACAACAACCCATACTGAAGCATTATCTTACCATATTGCGTTGCAATTTAACTGAGTAATACATCAATTCAACATATCCTTGAAGACTATTGGCAATTTAACATGGTTAATCCACCTAATCTACACAACTTTGGACTGTGGAACGAAACCTGAACACACAGATGAAACCAAAGAAGACACGGGGCAAATGTGCAAACTGCACACAGACAGTCGCCTGAGGCTGTAGATCGAAAGTGGGTCCCTGTGGCTCTGAGGCAGCAGTTTTAACGACTCGGCCAACGTGCTGCTTTATTGCCAACAAACATTTCCTTAAGATACAACCAAACTTTTCAGATTAATTTGTTGATGCCACTTCTATTTTATAAATGCCAAATATTTCAGAATACAATAGAATCAAATTTTCCTTTTGCCTTTTAATAGATAATAAATGTGGGACTGTGGCTCAAATGGACCTTTCAAAAATGCCCTTCCTAAAAACGCTTATATGTTTGGAACTTCCTATTTGCTGCACTCTGTCAAAATTCGCTAATGATCATTCTCACGTGACACCTTTTATGTCCTTTTCTGGATCTTCCTTTTTTTTATACAGCAACTCTGTATGAAGATTGCTCGTATGTTTGTAAATATCTGCTCCATGTCGCTTTCAACCTCTTTCGACCACCGTGTGTCAGTTAAAAACCCTATGTGGAAAGTTTATCAACCTTAGTCATGGGGTGCAATAACAGAGACAATCTTTGTTCAACGATTTACGTCTTTGATTGCTGTCTCTTTCAATACATTGTCGTTAATTTTCATGAAATACATTTCGATGTATTTAGTTAACAATTCTAACACTAACTGTTTCAATAATTTATACATTTGAATTCATTTTGTTTGCGTTTCGTTCCCTTTATGTTTGTGCTGTGTTTCATTCTCCTTATGTCTGTAATCGGTTTCAGCTGCATATGGTAGATGCATTTTTTACTGAACTGTCAAATTTTGGACGTTGCGTTTATAAACAGTGAATGTCCTGGAATCTATTTTGGCATTGAATGAAATGTAGAATGATTTTTTAGATACATGGTATTTATGCACTTCGCACAATAAATATGATAAAAATAAATTATATGTAATTCCCTTTCAGTTAATATCATGGCGATCGTGATACTGTCCCGTGGAAGGTGTGGTCTCTCAAGCTGTATCACGAGGTATCTTATCTTCATGGCAGTGACGGATCTCCTGGTCATTATCACTGCAGTGTTATTAAACAGAATTCCAGCTATTTATTTTCCAGGCAGTTTCGTGTTCATTACTCCAGTGTGTAGTTTCAGCATTGCATTAATTTATGCATGTAGAGATAGTTCAATATGGTTAACTGTGACTTTCACATTTGATAGGCTTGTTGCCATTTGTTTCCAGAAACTGAAAACAAAATATTGCACTGAGAAAACAGCAGCTGTGGTAATTGGAACGGTTTGTGCCGTAGCTTTTTCTATTAATATCCCATGGTATTTCATGCATGAGCCAATTTACACCGCTGACAACATACCATGGTATTGTCGAATGAAGAAGATACGTTATACTTCACTTATGTGGACTGTATTTGATTGGTTCGATCGAATTGTAACTCCTTGCCTCCCTTTTTTTCTGATTGTTCTGTTCAATACTGTGACCGTTCGGCACATTCTGGCGGCTAGTAGAGCCCGAAGGAGACTCCATACCCATGGCAATGGCGAACATAAGGAGGATAGAGAGATGGAAAGCCGAAGAAAATCTATCATTTTGCTCTTTTCCATCTCCGGGAACTTCATCCTCTTGTGGATGACCTATGTTGTGGAATTCTTTTGCCACAGGTTTATAAAGGATTATAAAATTACTGGGTTTTATGACCCTAAGTTTATTTTTCAGGAAAGTGGAAACATGCTTCAGCTCTTCAGCTGCTGCACAAACACATTTATTTATGCAGTAACACAACGTAAATTCCGAGAGCAGTTGTATGCTTTGTTGATATATCCATTACGTCTAATTCTTAAATTTTAAAACAAACATGACAATATCAATTCTGGTTTGATTTCTACAACTTGAGCTCAATGCAGGAAAATAATGCGATTTGTTTAATACGTGCAAATTTTATTTATTTTCAAGACTGTTAAAAATCATAAGTTAATTCGCATGTAGCAAAATCAGAATATTGAACGAATGTTAAGCTACGGCACAATGTAGTCGATAATATTCCAACAATTTTCATGAAAAATGGCCTTCCTATAGGAGAAAGACTCATCTTTAAATCTACTGTTGTTTTGCTGTGCAAGTGAGTCTGACAGACACATTTCTGGCAGAGGTCCTTCTTGTCAAACTGAAGCAAACCACTGTGGAAGACAGAAATACAAAATTCAAGCAGAAGTTCTCGTCATTGCTTCAGCTGTATGTTATTCTCCAAACTAGATTGGAAACGTAGTATGTACATTACTTTGTTTCTGAGCAAATAGTAGCTATTCTATGCTTTCACACGACATAAATAAAGTTGATAATTGAATTCTTTCTGCGATTTATTAAAGTGCGTTTTTTCCCCTGGTTTTGCTCAATCAATTTGTCTAGTATTAGTTTGTTTGTGATAGTTTCTTACACTCAGATTTGGATTGATTTGGAACCAAGAAAATGCTTTTTGAAAATATAATGTTGTGGAGATAGAAAGTTTAAATAAATGTCTTAAATATAATAAATATATGTAAGGATGCACTGACTATTAAAACAAGCTGTTAATATAAGAGGGAAGATAAGTTAAGTTCGAAATGAAAATAAACGATGAAAGTGCAAGAAGGCAGAAACAATTAACCTCCATGGAGGGAGCATAACAGTGAATGTTATTTATAATTTTATAGGGCCTTCACTGAACGAATTTTGAGTTTAATTAACTCACAGATAAGTGCACAGGAAACAGGAATGCGATATTTGAGGTTGTCGACACTGACGTATCGAAAGTATACCAATTGATGTATACAGATAAATGAAGAGTGCAGCATGATTTAGACCATTAAGTTATTTAATGAGACAGAGGAGCAACGGCTGTTCAAGTTGATGCTACTACCAACCCAAAGGCAGAAAGGTAGTAGAAGGAAATACAATTTTTCTCTTAACAAATATCAGCATGCCATTTGTTGCCTGCTTCTTTGACACACGCTATTCAGATTTCTGCACTTTGCGTGAAATTACATGCTGAGGAACCACTAATTCCCAATATTCTTCAAACCATCCCCAATCTAAAGTATAACCATCCCTCACATTCTTTCAACATTAGTCCCAAAGAATATATGCAGTGCAGATCAAGGCCGTTGGATGCTGCAGTGACCCTCCAAGGGCATCGCATCCGCACCTCGAAACACTGCATTGACTATGGCTAATGCACTTACCATGCACACTACAGGGCAACTTAGCATAGCCAACGCACAAAACTTAACGCCTTTATATTGTGGGAAAACGTGAAAGCATAGAGTCGCCGAAAGTTCATATACAACCTGGATCCCTGGCGCGATGAGGCAGCAGTACGAAACACTGCCATCGATTACTTTTGCATATCAAATATTTTTGGTCAGTAGTTGAATTGCTCAGTCAGTAGATGTGATTCTGACATATAACATCAAACACTAACTGCGGTGCAGGAGTGAAGATTGGAAGTTCTGCATGCACTTTTATAAAATACATCCATAATTATGTATTATATTCCGAAGTAAATTCATTATTACTTTCATGTCGAGTCCTCCTAAAATTTGTCATAACTCTAGCCATAGCAACACTTGATTTATCAAGAAGTACGCATTTGTTGTTTCAGATTTTGGTTCGCTTAGCAGCAGAATCATTCTTATCACTGCCCTAATAATAAAGGAAAATGATAGATTGACTGGCACCTTCTTCCTCGAGTTGCCTTAACCGCAATGACTGCTCTTCACAAAGTGAGAATTCAACTTGATTTGACCTAGAAAACGAACATATTTTGGAAATTTACAATGCACAAGATGATATTTTTAAAAACTATGAATGATAGAGATAAAGTATTAAATCATTCAGACAAAAACACAGTAAAACAAGCGAATCTCTGTGGGAAAGTTGTTTGCATTCCTTGGAGTAGGGATTTAATGGCTATTTTCTTCTTAAAAATAATTGTGTCAGTCAAAAGAAAAGAAATCAAAAGAAAAACATGGTTTCATCATCTGAATGTAAAGGGAGACTGGGACAAACAAATGCAATGTAATGTCATTCGAATTATAACTGAATATGAAGAGAATGTACAACGTGCCATACTTACCCAATTAAATGGCGGCAACAGTATGACCTCTGAATCACAAAATTGTGGCTTTCCGGATATTCATTGAAATCCCTTTTGAATAAAATTCAAAATGCAATATTTCTGACACAATATAACTGTTATGTTCAAATTCCTTGAACAATTGCAATATTCCAGTTAAATGCAGATTGAAATGAATGCGTCAGAGCACACCTGCTGATCAAATCACTCACTGTTTTGTTATGGCTGGTACTGTCAGTTTTCATCATCCAGAATTGTTCTTTCTTTATTTGTTTTTGAGCCGGTTCCCTGGAACGTGCACAACACTTGGTTTAGGTATAGCCACAAAACATTGGCATAATTTTATCTGGATGCTGTTTTCGACGTATCACAAAATCGCACAACACAATGAGTTATTGAATGCTTAATGTCTGCACGAGCTCTTTTTAACAGCAGTTGCATTAATTCCTTCCCCCGATCTCTCAAGCCATTCTTCCAAATTGCACTCATGTTACGTATTTCTCCAACTGCCGTTCCATAGTCACTGAATTGGCATCTACCATCGGGCTTTATGTATTTGAGGCCCTCGACACTGTTTGCATTATTTATGTTTTGCCCATTGACTGCTCTTCTTTTGAACAAGAGTGTTTCAATAGTGGAAAGTGATCAGTTAATGGTTCCGGTTGGGTGACCCTTCCTCATAATTTTTTCACTTCGGATGAAAGGTTAGCCGACCTGAAACGTTAATTTGGATAACCCTCCATAGTTGCTGCCTGATCTGCTGAACCTTTTTCAAAAAATTCTGTTTTTTTGTTTCTTTCTGATTTACTGCATCTGCAGTTATTTCAGTTTTTCTTTAACGTTCAATTAGTACTGTACAGTGAACGATACTTCAAATAATGCCCAGCCTCTACATTCATTGTCTAAAATCTCATGAAACCGGTTTTGGTCCAACTGGTTTCATTGAAAATACAGATTTCTGGACCCTCATTCCTTCTTCATGTGTTAATGAGAAAGGATATATTTGACACAGACATAATAGGTCGAAGATTAACAAGTAATACAAAATTGTACGGTGATGTTATTGGTTTATTTTTTCTGAAAGGTGGATTGTTTGCTGCAAACAAATGTCCTTTTAACATTTGGCATTTGGTTGAAGGAAGAAGTGATGGCATAGGAAAGATCTTGGTGACAGGCTCATCATCACCAATAATGTGTTGCAGGCTGTGAAGAACATGGTTTACTTTCTCTGCTCCTGGGAAGTACTGAACGGCGAAGTGTATTCTGTCGGTCGAATCCCGTGTCTGTCTTCTGAGGAGGTTATTACGGTCATCATGCTGCCTCAGGGTGGAACTGGTGATTGATGAATTGAGCTTCGAATCCAGTACTTCAGCATCTTCAACACCTTCACTTGTTTGTCGCATTCCTCCCCTTATGTACAGATTATGTGAATGCATAGGGCTTGAATGAAGGAAATGGCTTTTTAAAGTATGTTTAGTAGGAAGCTAGAGAATTGCATCATCATAAGGTGATTTGATGGCTTGTGATAAAGTGAGTGATTGACGCCCCCGCCCCCCCCCCCCCCAACCCCCCATGATGGAAATGTATGTACCCACTAATGGTACAGATTGTAAATGGTAATGCAGGTTAAGTCCGATCGTGGGATGAAATTTGTTGATATCCGTGTCAAGTTATTTTGGTGAGTACTCACCATGAGCCCAGTGGACAACAATGTCGACTATGTACCTGATGGATTGCGTTGGTCAGAGTTCATGTGAAGCAAAGAAATCTGTCCGAACTTGTGCATATTACGGTGGAAATATGGACCCGATTTTCCGTGTGTCTGGATGAAGAGCTGGTTGTCAAAGGTGAAGATGTTGCGGTCGATCATGAAACAAATGTGTGTTCCGATGGTACCTGGATATTGGCAGTTATTGGTATTGAGTACGAAGGCTGTTGCAGCGATGCCACCATGGCATGGAAATGATGTAGCAGAGTTCAAAACGTCCATCTTTACGATGAGCGTTCCTGTTACCACTGGTTCCTGGGTGCCGAGTTTCTGTAAGAAATCTGACGTTTTGCGATACTTATGTCAGATATGTGATGTCTCACTAGCACCTGAAGAAGGTGAGAAGCTACGATGCTTGTGTTTTCAAATAAACCTGTTGGAATATGTGACGGTTCCGTGCGACTTTTGACTTTGGGTCCACCCTAGCCAACACTGGCAATTCCACATTATTTGTATTCATCTCTGCTCGAAATACAAAAGGTTAAGAGTTTGCAAGTGTGCAAATAACCCTGATATTATATGCATAAAATCATTCTTAAATTCCTTCCTTTACAGCAACAAAAAAAGAATAACGGGGGTTCTTCTTAAAGCTTCTGGTGAAAGTACACCAAAACTTCGATTGGTATCAACGTTTCCTATTCTCACTATACTTGTTTTATCTTATTGCACGTCGTCTTTGTACCTAATTTGGGCTGAAATCACTCTTCTTTTTCATAATCGTCATATCAATGACATTTTGTTTGCACATAAAATGCTGGTTGCATATTCTTTAATAGAGGTTGAATATTGTGCCATTTAAAATGCACTTTTTCTCTGCATGCTACTTTCAAGATGGATCAATTCAGAATGCTTTGTCTCTGAGGTTTTCTCGTGTGTACCATAATAATGCCATTTTATCATCTTGTCATGGAATACAATGCTTATCACTGTTTAATCTATCGGGAACATTTTTTTTTCAAAAATGTGATTGCTGCTCGCATGCCGAAATCATCAACAATATTTATGTAAGTTATGTTTCAAAATGTAGTAATTACAGGGATGAAGTGAGATCCGTTTATGCAGCTTGCTTGAATTTACAGAGGATATTTAACCATGTATCATTCAACAGATTGTTTAAGAAACAGAATCCAGGAAGTTATGACTTTATATCCTGGGAAAACTTGAATTAATGTGAATCACTTTGACAGCCCCCCGTATTTGGTGCTCCAGAACTAAAAAGAATATTATTATGATTCTTGCATAATAGCATTGTCAGCTCTGTTACAAGAACATGGCTTCTCAGGGAATTGTTCTCGTCCCAGACATCTTCATTCCATTCATAAATCAACTTCCTTCAATCGTATGTCCATACAATGCATTATGTATTGCTGAGTGCCTGGCTGACCTCGTTACAATCATTACACATCTCTCCTCTGAGTCCAAGGACATTGGCCTTTTAAGCAGGTTGTCCTGAGGCTTTTAAGCTGTTGGTCACGTTCCTCCAACTCTTCCTCTGGTATGGATGGTGTCTAATGAACAGTCGCTCACCTCTTACACATCGAGCATCTCAGAAGAAAGAAAGCAGCAAAGACCAGAAGTAGAGACATCCGCCATGTCCATCTCAGGGTACAAGGTATCTTCAAAGCTTTATGGCGAAAGGGAACCCGTGCGTTCCAGAACAATCAGCAAGTCGTTCGATGTTCCTGCGTGTTTTGCTGTCACTTCTTTTGCGAGTTGGAGCTTTCTTCTGGTCCACGTGATATTTCAGGGCCGACGATCCTACCCAAAATTTGTGCATCACTCGACCTGATGTCTGGTCTACAATGCTTCTTAACCATGCAGCGCCATTCCCTTGTTTGCTTCACGACACTTCATCCCCGATGTAAACTTTTACCCTCGCTTAGTGAAGGCTTGTGTTCAACGTTAGTGTTCCTGAGGCCATTGCAACCTTCACCACATGTGCGGGAAATATAGTTTTAATCTGTTGTAGAGTTTTCTCCCTGCTGAATTTCTGTGATAGCTTTTCCTGTGGTTGTATGTGTTTTTGTACAGTCATCGAATAGTAAACAGTGCAGTTCGATGTCTTGTGAAGCCATAGACTGATTTTTTAAAACTCTGCCTTCAAAGTTGGGACTGCACTTTATACCAGGTGAATTGATGTTCTACGGTATGGGATTGTCCTTGTATGACGAATACCATTCTATTACAGGAAATACTCAATCTCCTTGCTTTTAAAGAGCGTCCGTTATCTATGACCAAAACACCCGGGAATCCATGCAATTCAAAATGTGCCGGCAGTTTTTGGACAGCGTCCCCATATGCCATACAAACTCTATTATTATTCAGTCATTTTGAATGGGCGTTCGCAAAGACTCAGAACATTGAGCGCATTCAACAACATCTATAATGGACATTAACCAACGTCAACGTTTGCGTGGCAATTCATGAAAGACATGAAGCAGATAGTTGTAATCTGTATCCTTGTTGACATTCGCCGCACTACTTCCCCATGGCAGCTACGTCTGCAATCTATTTTGTCCAAAACACATAACTCCTTGACAACAGTTTCAGTTTGTAAAGCCGTGGATAACCCTGCAAGAGTTCAAGTGGTTTATGGAGGCGGCCTTTTCTTGGGGCAATCAATCCGACTCCTCATAACACTGTGGTATGCTCGATTGTAATCGTATCTCTGCAGGTCCTAAAATGTTTCAGTTTTTGTTGTTAGAGCCTTTGGGGTTTCCCCATCAGCACCAGTTGCTACCGTCTTTTCAGGACCGGATCTTTCTGCGTCACAATTTTGATATTGTCAGCTGTGACTCGAACTGTGCCCAGAAAATTTAAAACTATTATGGACTATTCCAGTGGCGGTACTTCCAGTGGTGCATGTGCCAGCAGGAGGTTGCTAATTGGATCTGCATTTCATATTTGTTTTTTCAGTCATTGTTCGAAATTTTAATATACGCACTTAGACTCAGAAACCACTATTGCATTCAGCCTGAAGCTTTAGGTGGAACTGTCTTGTCCTTTGTACGTAGGCCTCGTAGGGATTTCTATTTCCATTTCTGAGTGGTGCTGTACAATTGCCCTCACTCCAGTGGTATTGCCCATGCAGAGTCAGACTGGTGGGTGTGTCCACATCCATCCGCATACCCTACAACCCATGTGCTCCACTTGCCACATTTTGCAATGGTAATGACAGTTGTATTGCCTGTTTGAAATCCAGACGGGCTTCAGCTTTTAAGCACATTTGTCTGGGTACACCCTAAATCTCGCTTTTGTTTGCACAGAACAAAGTCCTCAGAGGCCAGTATTCATCACCAGATCACCTTTTACTCATACGAGGAGAGTTGTTGACACTAATTTAGCTTCGTCAGGGCCAGCTTACACGGTGAGCAGAATCTCTGACACCCCTGTTTGTATCTTCCAGCTACAGTCTACTGATTAGATCAGGTTAATAGACCTAATCAGGAACTTCATATTTTGTGATGGCCGACCACATTACAATCACGACACTTTTGAGACAACTCGAGGAGTTAGAACGTCGAACGACTCACACAACTGTAGCGGGCTAAAATTTAACTCTGCCTGAAAAAAAGAGTGGAGCCTTATTCCTTGTAAGTATTCAAATAAAGAACAGAACAAAAAAAAAGCTAAAGTTATGTTTGACCATCATAGACTCCATCTGATTAGGTTTCCCTTGAAAACTGAAATGTGGTTGTGTCAGAAGCACGATGATTGCCACTGATCAGGAGGCAACTGATCAGTCCCTTCTGTCATGGACAAAAACGAAAGTCGAAGATTGCCATTGTTTGGAAAACAAAATATAGCTTGGACTTGAATATGAAACTGCATCCGGCTCAATTTAACCTACGAATACACTATAAATGCTGAACAGATTAAGCAAGGTAATCCTATGTTCTGGTGACTCCTTATTTGCTATAAATTTTGCTCTTTCATTGATGCAATTGCAACGAAGCTGGTTATGAACAAACGAAGGGGAGAGAAATCCGTGTCCTTTTTCATGAATGGAACGGAATCTACTTTCTGATAAATTTTAATGATGTATTCTAGTTCATTGTCCAGATATTACTGAAGAACAGAACTTTCCAGGCAAGAATAACAAAAAAGAATAGGCTCATACCGGACACGCAAAAATGTACAGTCAGAGCACTAAGGTTAGCAGTCATAGGGGGGCTGTGGCTTTGCGGCACTTCGTTGTGGTTCTGTTCGTCGAGCTGGGAATTTGTCTTGCAAACGTTTCGTCCCATGTCTAGGTGACATCCTCAGTGCTTGGGAGCCTCCTGTGAAGCGCTTCTGTGCTGTTTCCTCCTGCATTTATAGTGACCTGTCTCTGCCGCTTCCGGTTGTCAGTTCCAGCTGTCTGCTGTAGTGGCCGGAAAATTGGGTCCAGGTCGATGTGTTTGTTGATAGAGTCTGTGGATGAGTGCCATGACTCTAGGAATTCCCTGGCTGTTCTATGTTTGGCTTGCCCTATAATGAAAGCGTTGTCCCAGTCGAATTCATGTTGCTTGTCATCTGTGTGTGTGGCTAATAAGGATAGCTGGTCGTGTCGTTTCGTGGCAAGTTGGTGTTCATGGATACGGATCGTTAGCTGCCTTCCTGTTTGTCCTATGTAGTGTTTTGTGCAATCCTTGCATGGGAATTTGTACACGACATTGGTTTTGCTCATGTTGGGTATCGGGTCCTTCGCTCTGGTGAGTTGTTGTCTGAGAGTGGCTGTTGGTTTGTGTGCTGTTATGAGCCCCAGTGGTCGCAGTAGTCTGGCTGTCAGTTCGGAAATGTTCCTGATGTATGTTAGTTCCTGATCAGCTGTTTAAGAAATCATGAATAGATTAGGCCTCCAACACTTTAAATCAATTGTGTTCCGTCCTGAATCCCAGGGAGCTTTAGAAAGGAGGCATCACACCCTGAAAACCAGGTTAAGAGCGTACTGAGAGATAACACGAATGATTAGGTAAATTGCGTCCAATTCATATTGTTTACCATTAGAGATGCCCCAAACGAATCTATTCAGTTTAATCCATTTGATTTAATATTCGGACATGAAGTGAGATGACCTTCGGAATTAATTCAAGAGGTATTGACATAACTAAAGTCAGAGATCTCACACTTGGGTCATGTATCGGAGACGAGGGAGAGATGAGATCGGATAGGGATTTAACTAAACAGCATCTAAAAAGGGCACAGTGTAGAATGAACGAAGTGGTAGATAAAAACTGTGAAATTTGAACATCTTCCCGAAGCAATGACATATTTGTACAGTTGGCAGGGATAGAAAATCCCTTCAAAGCCAGGTGTAATCATCCCCATAACATTGAGAAAAGCTGAGTCAGGTGAACTATCCAGTAAAGATGCCAGTTGGAAAAAAAAGCTTCAGGTATGTCATGTGAACATATTGAAATTTTTTTATACTGCAGAGGCAGAACTGGAGAAAAAAGTGTTAGCTACTGCCCTGCAGAGTGAGGAATCAAATTCAGATGATGTGGATTTTGCTGTGCCTCAAATTACATTAAAAATGACGAAGTCGTTCAGGAGTGGTGTAGGTTAGTAAGCTATCTGTCTCAGGAGCACAGAATGCAGTTGAAATAATTGACACTTTATAAGTGATGGGAAAAGAAATTTCTGTGTTTGCGAAACCCAGATAGGACAGTCGTGCCCTTTGGAATGACGACAGTCCCCGCCACGTTCCAAAGACACATGAATAGAGTTGTGGCTTGCTTAACAATCTTTGCAGTCTATGCAGAAAACGTTGTGATGTTTTGGTAAGTCCCAGAAACATCACATGGTGCATAGGCAGAGTTATTTGCATGACGACGAGATGCAAAACTGATACTCACACAAAATTGAATTGGCAAAAGCAGAGTTGATGCTCATTGGTCATAATACCAGTTTTGAAGGTTGATACCACGGAAAACAAAGAGGAAGGCCATCCAGGAACATCCATGACCAACCTGGAAGAAATAGTGTTTTGATACTTAGGACTGAGATGATGATATCCGAACTATGTTCCAAACGTCAACTGGAAAGTGGAAAATATTAACAAATTAGGTGAAAAAGATCACAAAGTTTCGGTGGACAGAACAATGTCAAGAGGCATTTGACCATTTGAAAACAATATCAACCAGCAAACCAGTTTTAGCTACACCAAACGTATCTCTGCGCTCCATAGTTACCATCGATGTTGGTGACATACAAAGTAGAGTTATACTGCGGCAGGTAGATGACGATGTGAATGAACTGCCAGTTGATTGCTTTTCAAAGAAACTAAACATCCACTAGTGGAAATATTCCACCACCGAAAAAGAACTGTTGATTTTGATACTTGCAACATTTTCATGCGTGTCACTAACGATGAGTCAGAGATGGTTGTCCGCACAGATTACAATCCTCTTACGTTCTACTTTGTTGGAGTCTAATGTAACGTTCTTTCTATTTACATGTCAGTCATGGCGTGGATCGTAAGCATGCAAGTGTACATTTAACTAATGGAGTATAACGAAGATTGGCATATGCTCACTGTTACATTAAGGTGGGAGGAAGTTAATATGAACTTAGATGAAAGTTACCTGTATATATTGGTAATTTATTTAAAGAATAAAAATAAAAGGACACCGCATTTTCATTATGATTGATAATTTTTTCTTAAGGGGTGTGTTATGATGATGTAGAGGTGTACGTTACCGTTAAGAGATTTGAAAAACTAGCAGAGCTACCCGACAAAGCACAAGGTGTTCTGAACAAGGTAACAATGTAATATTTCATCGAACAGTTATGTTAGCTGGGTTGCTATGAGACAAAACCAACTTTTAATTTCGGCAAATCAGTTTAAATTATGCCCCAAGACACCAAACACCAATCAAGTTTGAATTCAGTATTTTGATAATATTAAAACAAATAAACAATCCAATGCTTTGGGGTATGAATGTCAGATGTTGCTTGCGCGTAAGAGCTCTCTAAAAGGTACCTGTCTGGTGAAGGGGTTTGCACAGAATGAAAAAAAAGAGACTAAGCTGGAGAGAGAATCTGCAGAGGAAAATCTACAAAGGACACTCGGCAAAGCTGACTGGTTTCGAGACTGATTTTTTTGCAGCTCGTAATCGGGATTTTTATCGGACCAGTGTTGTCGAGGGTGAGGTAAAAGTTAGGGTCAAGGGAAAGGAGTTGTAAATAGTTGTTAGTTAATTATTTTCTGTTAGGCGTTTTAAAATGTTGTTAATTTTTTTATTTAAATGATGACTTTGGGATTGTTTGTTGCCTCTCAAATTTTAGCAGATCACAGCGAGCGGGTGTGGTGGGGTGGGGAGAGTGGCGAAACGTTTTCTGTGTTGCTGGTTTAAGTTAGCAGAGGGGTTTACCTTGTGTCAAAACAGCGCACAGGATATTTTATTGGAATAACACGCAGAGGTATACAATAGAACTGATAGGCCGGAAAGTACATACGCATCTAAGTTTTGGAATACTAAAGCCTGTTGAGATCACCCCATCAGTTTCATGGCATTCCCTTTCCACTCTGTTGCCCTTATAATCTGAAAACAGCCTCACACGATGATGCGGGTGCATCTGTTAAAAGTGGCACGAATTGCCAATTTCTAATTGCTGAGACGGCAGTTGAGAGTCAACCATATTGTTGATGGTCTATATTCATACAGAGGCCAGACCAGGTAATGATGTCTGATTTTCTTCCCTCAAGGACATTAGGGAGTGAAATGGTTTTATCTTTGTCGTTAGACAATTGTTTCATGGTTACCATTATACCCAAAATTCCAGATTATTTTTATTGTAATAAAATTCCAACATTTACCATGGTGGGATTTGAAACCTCGTTAAATCCAGAACATGAACTAAGTTTCTGGTTATATGTACAACCTCTCCTGCACTTTCTTCAAACTATTCTGAAGCATAAAAAAGTACTGTCAAATAAGCGCTCTGAACCTGCCCCAGTCATAATCCTCAAAATACTCTGCACAATGTTGTCCTCATTATATGCATATTCTAATATTGAGCAACATGTGAAAACGGGAACTGCTGTCATTCTGAGAAGATAAATTAAGAGGGAATTTTTAAAAAATACATATTTTGGGCAGTTCTGCAACTCGACATCACGACATATTTTCACAAATTCTCTCATGTTTTCTTAGGGTCACGGAATAAATTTGATGGTATTATTGATGGATGTCTGCATGCATCAACCTCCAAAAATAAGAAACCTCAGGGATCTCCGCACACTTCAGTGCAGAGCAGCCGGTCAGTGTAACAGTGCATCTATTAGGTTCTGTTTTTAAACTTTCCAGCACTGCAATGATTACACTCTCTTTCTCCTAGTTGATCTTATCCTACTGCGAATCCTCTTGCAAGGATGCCTACCTTGAAGAAGCTCTCCTCCTCCCTCTACAAGGATCTCAGTGAGTCCCTCTCTCACTGAAACCCCCAGGTCATCCACCTATCGTATTCCCAGCGCCCCTCCCCCAAATTCCCTCCCCCCTACCTTTTATCTCAGCCCGCTTTCCACACCAGCCTCATTCCTGAAGAAGGGCTTATGCTCGAAACGTCGATTCTCCTGCTCCTCGGATGATGCCTGGCCTGCTGTGTTTTTCCAGCACCACATTTTTCAAATCTGGTACTCCTGCATCTGCAGTCCTCACTTTCTGTATAGCGTCAGTAAAATTCACCGAGACAGCCATCAACCCACCTCTTACCATCCCTTTCAAACCTACTTCATTTAACAGTTGAACAAACAAGGACAGAACATCCATGGGAAAATCACGACCTGCATGTTTCTCATTAAGTCAGAACACTTGCCTTAACACTTATACAACAGTTCTTGACTGTCAATCGGTCACATTTATTTCACACCTTTTTTGTATTCTGTATGTTTCTGAATCTCGCAGTCGCTTAAGGCCGTGGAATCGGGTATCCTCCAACTTACAAATGGTACCATGGCATTAACACATATTTACATTCTCTCTGATGGGTCTCTGAAGAGCTTCCGAAGAAAGCTATGTATAGATATAGAATCCAACGCACATTTGATACCTTGGAACAAGTCGAGGGCTTCATTGCAGTGGGCAATCTAAGTCTTAACTTATAACAGAAATATCGAAGAGTATGTACTTGGTCACAAAATAGAAGTGGATAATGTTATTCTTATTTTGATATTCACTCATTTCACGAGACTGCTGCTGTCTCTGTCAGCATTCATTACTCCGCGTGAGCTGTCGTCCAGAAGATTATGACGTTTGTGTGATGATCATTCATCGTATTGTTCTCTGGAAATAAAGGATTGATCGAATCAAATGCAAACCATCGAATTTTAAATCAGATTCAGAATGGACGACATACAACTAAAGCGGAAGTAAATGCCCACATGATTAAACGCTCATGGTTGGTCTTGCAAGTTTAAAAGAGGGAACACAGTGAGTAAATAGGTCATGCCATTTCTTGACAAGAAATGTGAATGAGGCAGGTTCAATGGCGAGCATTCAAGATTGGAATTGGGTGCTTATGTTAAATATTGTGCAGCAACATATGGAGTACATTACCATAAGGTTTAGGATCGTTACTCGCTCGATTAGCTGAAAAGACTGCATTGGTTCCATGAAACGTCAATTATACTGTGATCAGTGAAATGAAATTATCATAAAGACAATGGGCTGAACTGTTTATAACCGTGCTGCAGAAGTTTTGAAACTGCTTTCTTTGGATACCAGATTCAATCGGATACTGGTCTCGTTCCAACCTTGCTGCAAACAAGCACAAAAAAGCTGAATTCCAAACGTTAGTTCAATGTGACTGCCCTTGATATCAAGACCATGTTTGATTGAGTGTGATATTGTGGAGTCTGAGAAAGACGCAAGACACTGCAAATCAGGCGGAAGATCCTCCACGAGCTGGTGGCCTATCTTGCACAAAGGATATTGTTTGAGGTGAGTGTGGTCATTCATTTAATCTAATTTCAGTCATTTCTGTGCAGTTGTTAATCAGGTCAGTGTCCTGAATTGTCAATATCCGCTGATGATTGCACAATAATCGTTATTTTGGCCACTCATCTGATCTGAAAATGTGTTGATGGAAGAGCGCAGCAGGTCAGGCAGCATCCAAGGAACAGGAGAATCGACGTTTCGGGCATCAGCCCTTCTTCCTGAAGAAGGGCTGATGCCCGAAACGTCGATTCTCCTGTTCCTTGGATGCTGCCTGACCTGCTGCTCTCTTCCTGCAGCACATTTTCAGCTCTGATCGCCAGCATCTGCAGTCCTCACTTTCTCCACTCATCTGATCGCAAATCAGTCTCTCTCCAGACCAGACCTGGACAAATTCCAACACGGTTCTGACAAGATGCAAATAGCATTCACGCCACACAAATGCCAGGAAATGATCATATCCAATGAAGTATATACCCATTGTCTGTTGACATTCAATATTGTTACCATCACTGAATGCCCTTACTGTCACCATTCTTGGGTTTATCATCTGGAACAAGAAAGAATTTAACCATTGCCCTTTGACACTGAACTGAGCTACCATCACTGAGTTTCCTCCATTATCAAAATCATAACATGATCAGATGCTGAAATGGAAACGCCATATCGATAGTATGGCTGCAAGAACAGGCAACAGGCTGGAAATCCTGCATAGAGGTACATACATCTGTGTGGTAAGTTGATTTTATTTTTCGTGAGGACAGATAGACTCCTTTTATCACACTATTTTCCAGTCTTATTCAGTTAATGCCTATGCTGATTTTCTATGTTCTACACGAATTTGAAAATATATTACTTTATATTCCATTAATTTCAGCATTTTAGCTCACCTAACTTGGCTTTTCTCTCGTTTTTTTGAGAATGTGTTGCTGGGAAAGCACAGCAGGTTAGGCAGCATTCGAGGAGCAGGAGAATCGACGTTTCAAGCATAAGCCCTTCATCAGGAATGAGGTTTGTGGGCTGAGGCTGAGAGATAAATACGGGGTTTAGCTGAAAAAAGCGATAGGTGGATGAACTTGAGAGAGATGGTGATATATCAGAGGGGAGGAGTGATAGACAGATCCAGTGGGCGGTGCCGAATTGGAGGCTTGGGACTTGGACAATCTGGAAATTACTCGTTTTTACTGAATGACTGTTTCTCATCATGAGCCAACTCTCTATCTGGTTTACAAAATTATGAGGGGCATGGATAGGATAAATAGACAGAGTGTTTTCCCTGGGATTGGGGAGTCCAGAACTAGACGACATAGGTTTAGGGTGAGAATGGAAAGATATAAAAGAGACCTAAGGGGCACCTTTTACACACAAAGGGTGGTACGTGTATGAAATGAGCTGCCAGAGGAAGTGGTGGAGGCTGGTACAATTGCAACATTTAAAGGCATTTGAATGGGAATGTGAATAGGAAGGGTTTGTAGGGATATGGGCCGGGTGCTGGAAGGTGGGCCAAGATTGGGTTGGGATATCTGGTCGGCATGGATGGGTTGGACCGAAGAATCTGTTTCCATGCTGTACATCGCTATGACTCTCTGACTCTATATCTTCAGAAAATACCTCTCGTGACAGTAGTAAAGCTTTGTTTTGAATTCACTCAAGCCTGAGTAGGACTGATCTTTGTTATTCATGCATTCAGGAGATTTGCATACGAGTGGCAGGACAATTAAGTTAAGTCTCAATCAGATCGGACATAACCGCATTCAAAGAACGAGCAGAAGTTCGATACCAAATCACAGCTAAGTGCCTTCATATTAGTTATAACGTCATGGTCTGAGTTGTTTCATTTGACCCACGGCTTTTTTTTTTGGAGTCGTTATTTATAACTCCAACCAAAACCTTCAGCAAACGCTTTCAGTGCGTCACAATCTCACGTTTATATATTCCTGCTGACATATCGCCATGCCGTGCCCTAGGCGAATAAATAGTATTCCAAACAAAAATGATGTTATCTCAGGAGATACTTCTGGATATATCAAAACACTTAAGTTGGAGTGATATTATTATTCAGTGTTATGCTTTGTTCCTTTGACAATCTTTAAACTGCATTTATCATTGCTGAACACTTACACATCTGTCTGGAGCCCAAACTTATAAATGTTTGAATGTCTAGGGACAGTGCCTCAGCATTTTGCACCGCTCTTTCCTGCAGAACCTTCTCAGGTGATATCTAAACCTCTTCTGTCACTTCAAGACTTTACAGCGTCATCGTAGCACAATGGGCAATGGAATACAAGTAGTTAACTGAAAATGTTTATTCAAAGACTAATCCTGTTAGCCTCCAGGATGCTAATTGTCTCCATTTAGGCTTTCCCGTCTGCCTCCAAGAATGTTAATTGACACACTGGAGGCTTTGCAAATTACATAAATAAGAGATTCCTCTCAATGTATCATCTCTTCGAGCAAGCAGCACACTGTAAATCTATGTAGAGGGCAAAGAGAGGTCAGGATCTGAGAGCAAAAAGTTGGAATTTTTACGTCAATGGAATAAATCTTCATGCAACAGAATTGAAGCTTGCCGGAACTGATCAGAATCTACATTATTGAAACAAACACATCATATTCTAAGAGCAGTGACTAGGAGTATATCCACAATGGATTTGAATCTGACAACCACACATTGGAGAGTTACAGCTATCAAGAGAAGCGTGTACCAGGCGTTTCATGTTCTTTCTACACGCTATGACCAAATTCCAATCCATTGGCGAATCTATCAAATACTTCGGATTATCCAAGCAGTATATTATCCAATACTGGCGTTTGTTGGTGTCCCTGGTAAGTCACTTTAATCAATTTTGATTTTGGTTTAAGACTGTAGACTTGTATTTCTGACCAATCCATTGCTTTCGATATTGATTTTTTTCAAAGAAAAAAGCTTTTCGCTGCTCACAGACTGACATTTTCTCATGAATCAATACCCAACCGTGAACCGTCAATCCATGACTTTAATTAATTCAGATATTTCTTGCCAAGTAGTTCAGATATGTAATTCTCTTCCTCTGGGGACGTTGAGATTTGAATGCGGGGGCCCTGGCAGCAAGGCTGGGACCATACCACTCCATCACAGCAAACCTGAGACAATATCAATTCAATTACTAACTCCAATTAATTTGACCATAATTTTACTCATGTTCAGAGCTCATTCATTCCATGTCTTTCAGAGGAAAATTTCTGCAAAACAGTATAACACAACCGTTAGCTTTTCATGTTGGAGATCTCAGTGTAAACTTTTACACGTTAGTGTATGTTGTGTATCTTCAGTGTAACATTCAATAAAACATCTCTTCACATCTCACAGTATTTCAGGTATTCTATCATATCTTTGTTCATTTTACCAAACTGTCAATCGCCTCCTAAATTCTGCTGCTTTTCCTTTTTTTCTTAATGACATTGCTATATTTTTTTCTGATCATTTTTATTTTTACAAGAGAATTCCCTTAATGTATTGGCAACAATGTAGGAAACGAAACTTATACACATTGGCTTAATTGCTGCAGATTTGAAATCCAATCCTCACACTGTCCTGATCATTGCGCACTGGACATTGGGTTAACAAGGTTGTGTAAATATTCAGCAACCTATTCCGTACATGGACTTAAGAAAACGCAGTGGAAAGGTTATGAATATATCCCATACAATCCAGTATATACAAGAACGTACACACACGGATACATACATGCATGCATGTGCTCATGTGGGTGCACACCAACACACACATGCACCCATACACACACTCTTGCGATATTTTTGTTCATCTGATAATTTTGATCATAGCCTGGTATATGAAAAATCCATCATACTAATACTCATTGCGCTCAATTACTTATATGGGTTTCAGTCAGGCAACAAGTCAAATTCTATACTTTCAGTTCAAGATTTCGCTCTCTCAATAATATTTGTTCTGCTTAAACTATTTTAGTCACCTTCTGTATTTAATGTAGACAATGACTTACGTCGTTGTCACGACTATTGAATGCACTGCTATTAAGTTCAGGACCTATGAGACGATCCAGCTTGTTCTGAAAGCCATTGATACAGATGTTGTTGCATGTTGAAAATCGTATATCAATCATGTCAACTTTGTTTTCGATACTTTTTCTATGAAATTATGGTAATTGCCCACACAGCTTATTCTCAGCTGTGCATCCACTTCCGTGTGTGGGGAAATGGTCCAATTTAAGATGAAACCGTCTTGCCAAGATTCATTGAATTTTAGTTCAGTCATAGGGTTTCGGTATTATTGTTGGGGGCAAAATCTATTATCCATCTCCCGGTGTCCCTGAAATGTTGACGATGAAATAGCTTCTGGAACTGTGCAATCCATGTACCACCAACACATCCAGTGTACAATTACGAAGGGAATTACGGGTCATTAACCTAAATACACAGCAAGAATGCTGAACAGATGGAAATCAGGGTTATACCGAGCATGGTGAGGATTAAGAAGGTGGTGCGTTTCTTATTTACGTCAGCCCTCGCCCTTCCAAATGGTTATGTTCATGCAAATAGAAGGCATTGAGAAATGTGACTTCTGAGTATATCCAAATTATCGTGTAGACCAAACACACTGCTGCTATTAGATATCTGCATTCGAGACAGTATATGTTCTGTGGATTTGCTGTTAATCCAGCTGACTTCTTTGGCCTGGACAGTGTCAAGCTTCTTTTAGTAACGTTATTGGAGCTGCAAACATCCAGACAGGTTGGTGGCTATTCAAATATATAATGAAACAAAGAACTACGAATGCAGGTAATCTGAAATAAAAACAGATTATTTTGGAGAAATTCATCACATTTGACAGTAGCTACGGAAAGAAAATACACATCATATTTAGATTTCAGAGACCTTTCGTCAGAATGAATCACACTATCGGCTTGTGCCTTGTTGATGATTGACGAATTTTGGGGGGAAGCCAAGACATATGTTACTTGCTGTTGGATTCTTGGCTTCTGGTCAGTTCCTGCAGTCATTGCACGCAAAGGATACATCAGTTCAGTTTCTGTTCAATGGTAGCTTCCCGTTGCGTTACTAAAGGGGAAACCAGACATGCTAACATAAGTGAATATTAAGGGGTGTTTATTCTGCTCTCGTTGGAGATTATCACAGTCTGAAATTTTAGGAGCAGGTATGTTATTTGCAACGTTTTAGACCAAGCATTGGATATTTAATCAGTCGTGCTGTATTTCGATTTATATTAGCGATTGCCCTCTGACTTAATGTGGCTTCAGCAGTGTTAGTGGAAACGATGTGCATTTCTTTCGAGCTGCTGCCTTTCGACCTATCCTCGGAGGTCACATGACGAGATCAGACATTTCAGTGCGCACAACAAGCGTTTCAACTGCACTGCAGCTTTTTCTGAAACAAAATAAAGAAATAGAACTGTAGCTCCTGAAATGAGCAAAACGCATAACTCAAAAGCTGAATGATAAGGAGAGATTATTCTCACCATACGTTTTCTAGTATCATTTTCACAACTCCACAGGAATTGGCTGAAGAAATCATCTTACCTTAGTTTGTTCTTTAAAATTGTGCATCCGCTTTGACCATCAGCTGCTGCCTACCATCTGGGCAATGTTACTGTTATATTCGTGCCTGAAACTCACAATTTAATTCCAGGACTGATCAAGTAATACAATCGCCTTGTCTTGCATCAATTGATGTATCTGGTTGTTATCCTTCCCAGTCTTACCATTTAACGCCCAAACATTTTCTTTCAGCTAGAAATAAAATAAAAATAAAGTGTGACGCCCAAATCATTTTACCACATTCCACACTGAGGGCAGCAGCGTTTATGAACTTCTCCCCGAAAGAGTATCATGAAGTTGAGGGAGTCAAGACATTGAAATGGATTGTTCATGCTCTGTGCAGACGCAATTGACCAAAGGGATTTTTTTATTGTTGTGATTATTATTGACTCTTTGACTCTACGCTGTCACCAAATTATTCTGCGCACTCATTTTGAATGGGCCGACACTCTATGTTGTATGTCTTACATTTTTCACCTGCCATAAAGTAATGTCATGTATTTATTTTAATCTTCCGTGTAATATCTTCCAGAAAAGGTACCATCCCCTGATACCGAAGTGAGTGCCGATGTACTTTGGCTCATAATAATGCAACGTATTTTTCTTAAAATAAATATCCTACCTTCGAGTGCCCTGCATGCTTCCCCAATTTTAGTACATCGTCTCCTCAAGGGAACCTGGGAAGCTGTCTGCCAACCACTGTTTCCGGCTTATGGGTACCCCCAACTGTAATCTGTTCATCATTGAAGATGATGCATTCAGTTTGGAATGCTAAGAGACGGACTGTGTCTGAACCATGCTCTGGAGAATAGACATTCGTTGCGTGAAACAATGACACACTTATTTTTTTTTGAAAAAAGTCTAAGTTCAATCATTTCAATGCATTAGAATAAACAGTAACACGTTTATAGATCCAAAGACTGCGATTTAACGTTGACATCAATCTAATGTACGATTTCTCTGTTTATTTCCACGTCACAGTTAACATAATGACGATCATGATACTGAGTCGTCAAGACTGTCGTCTCTCCAAATGTGTCACGCGATACATGGTGGCCTTGGCAGTGGCGGACATACTTGTTATTATCTTCGATCTAATCTTAAGACACATTGTTCTGGTCTATAAACATCACTTTCTTTTCATACGGACCATTCGCATGTGTAATATACATGCTGCACTTATAAATGTTGTCACAGATTCATCTGTCTGGTTCACTGTTGCTTTTACTTTTGATCGATTTGTGACCATCTGTTGCAAGAAGTGGAGAAGTAAATATTGCACCATAAAAACCGCAGATGTGGTTCTTGGAACACTTGGAGTACTATGCTGTTTAAAAAACATCAGCTGGTATTTTATGTTAACTGGTTTCTACGGAATGTGGAACACCCCGTGGTTTTGTATCATGGCTGAGGAAGTTCGCTTGTCTCTGGTCTGGACAGCAATCGAGTTCTTGCATCACGTCTTATCATTGGCCGTTCCATTTGTGCTAATTGTGCTGTTCAATGTTTTCACCATCAGACAAGTTTTACTGAGCAGTCGAGCTCGCAAGAGGCTTGAGTCTCAGAGAATGTGGGAGTGTCATGGTGATTCAGAGGGAGAGAGCCGGAGGAAATCTATTGTTTTCCTATTTGTTATCTCAGGAAATTTCATCGTGCTACGTGTTTTGATGACGCTCTTTTATTTGTGGAAACGGATAACAAACTTGGGCTATAAGACGATACATATACATTACTTTGTACTTGAACTGAGTTTCATTCTGCAAACCTCGGGCTGCTGCACAAACAGTTGTGTTTATGCCGTTATCCAGTCGAAGTTCAGAAGACATTTAAAGGTTATGATTAAATATCCCTTTTCATGCTTTTTCCAATTAGTTAGACGATGTAAATAACTGAAGCACTGGGAGCTTAGAATTGATGTTCATTTCATTTCACATTGTGTGACATTGAGTGGGAGGTTGCTGTGGTATTCTCTAATGGTGAAGAAAACGTACTCCTGAGGCCTTTTTTCTTCAGCAAATGGGGATTATGTTTGGATCTCATTGCCACAGTGATCAGGTTGTGTTCTGCAGACTGCTCATTTGATGACGGATATGTTACATGGCGTTCGTTTAGGAATGCAATTACAATGTTTAAAATATACTTGGATAAATATATGAATAGGGAAGATTAGAAGGAATTGTGGCCGGAGCAAGCAGATGGGAACAATTCCATTTGAAATTTTGTTCGCAATAGACTGGTTGGACTGAAGCGTTTTTTTCCCTGCTGTATGACACTGTGAATCTGTGATGATTGTCAGTGACAGCAGAGTGAGAGGTGAGTGGGACTGATTTTCTTGTCTGAGAACTTAACCAAAACACGCACATCCAATGTAGGTAACGCACAGAATTATTATGAGCTACGGCCCGCCCTCACTACTGGCAACGTCCTGTTGAAAGGACAACAAAAACGTTAATGGAGGACTTAAATATGAATATGGAATCCGACAGTAATCAGACCAAAGGCTTTTATTCCATCTGTTGGACCGATGCTGATGTAGGATGGAGACGTTCATCTGAAAGGATTCTGCAGGGTTTCTTTTTTATTCTTTATATTTCAATCCGTAATTCTGCACATTTAATATAAGAATTACATTTGCTTTCCATTGCCTTTATGCAGCTGCAATGGCTACACTCCCTGAAAAGCCATTTAGGATCATCTTCTGTCCTACCATGTGCAATGATTTTGACATCATTTCTACATGTTTTCTCTTTTGAATTGATTTGAATTCGCGCCTTCGACTTCTGTCAAGGGAGGCATTTTCACCATCCAGAATTTACGTTTCCCTCCATTGGAACTACCACAATGAAGTTCTTTTAACGCTTACTGATTTTGCTATCTTCCAACGACACTGGAACAGAACTGCATATTAATGTACTATTTGGTCAAAATAATCATTATTGAAATGTAATGTAGCTTCATTAACTTAGCATTCTACATTCATTTTGTTAAAGGCTGATGCACTCTATATTTCATGAGCTATGATCTAAATCTGTCATATCAAATTAAACAAATGCCATACATATATAAACCCTTGTGTGTCGTTACCGTCTTCGTTTTCCAAATAATACTTTGGATTTAATACTTCATGAATTTGTTCAGCAAAAATGACTAAGATCACATCACTCTAAATTAATCTGCATCAGCTCCGTCATCCATTTGGTACTTTACCTGCTCTCCAGGTAATTCACGCAACTGTAGGTTTTCCCCTCAGGTCAAGATTTGAGGTCGTGCTCTGCATAGCAATATTTAAAAGTCAATACATCTCAGGAAGGACAGAAATCAGAACACTGATTTTGGCAAGATCAACTCGAACAAATTTTCATATCGAAAACAACATAATCGCTCATCTCATCTCTTAACATCTTGAACATCCACCAAAGTGGAATCCTGACGAAGGGCTTATGCCCGAAAAGTCGATTCTCCTGTTCCTTGGATGCTGCCTGACCTGCTGCACTTTTCCAGCAACACATTTTCAGCTCATCTCTCAACATCCCTGACACTCTGCGAACTTCCTATTGACATTGATTCTGTTCCTTTAAACCTGGTACCCCAATTGAGAACACGCATTTTTTTCAAGCTTTTTTTTCAATAGACAATACACAATCGGTGCAGGAGTAGGCCATTCAGCACTTCTAGCCTGCACCGCCATTCAATATGATCATGGCTAATCATTCATAATCAGTATCCTCTTCTTGCCTTATCTCCATAACCCTTGATTCCACTATCTTTGAGAGCTCTATCCAACTCTTTCTTAAATGAGTCCAGAGACTGAGCCTCCACTGCCCTCTGGGGCAGAACATTCAACACATCCATAAGTCTCTGGGAGAAGATCTTTCTCCTCATCTCTGTCCTAAATGGTCTACCCCGTATTTTTAAGCTGTGTCCTCTGGTTCGGCACTCACCCATCAGAGGAAACATGTTTCCTGCTGCCAGAGCGTCCAATCCTTTCATAGTCTTACATGTCTCAATCAGATCCCCTCTCAGTCTTCCAAACTCAAGGATATACAAGCCCAGTCGCATCGGTCTTTCAGTGGAAGATAATCCCGCCATTCCAGGAATTGACCTCGTGAACCTACGCTGCACTCCCTCAACAGCCAGCATGTCTTTCCACACATTTGGAGACCACAACTGCACACAGTACTCCAGGTGTGGTCTCACCAGGGCCCTGTACAGCTGAAAAAGCACCTCTTTGCTTCTATTCTCAATTCCTCTTGTTATGAAGGCCACCATGCTATTCGCCTTCTTCACTACCCACTGTACCTGCTTGCTTGCCTTCATTGACTGGTGATCAAGAACACCCAGATCTCTCTGTACTGCGCCTTTACCTAATTTGATACCATTGAGGTAGTAATCTGCCTTCCTGTTCTTGCCACCAGAGTGGATAACCATACATGTATCCACATTAAACTGTATCTGCCATGCATCTGCCCACTCACCTAACTTGTCCAGGTCACCCTGTAATCTCCTAATATTCTCATCACATTTCACCCTGCTACCCAGCTTTGTATCATCAGCAAATTTGCTAATGTTATTGCTGATACCATCTTCTATATCATTAACATATATTGTGAAAGGCTGTGGTCCCAGCATGGATCGCTGCGGTACCCCACTGGTCACTGCCTGCCATTCCGAAATGGAGCCCTTTGTTTCCTATCAGCCAACCAATTTTCAATCCAATCTAGTACTTTGCCCCCAATACCATGCGCCCTAATTTTACTCACTATCCTCCAGTGTGGGACTTTATCAAAAGCTTTCTGAAAGTCCAGATACACTACATCTACTGGATCTCCCTCGTCCATCTTCAGAGTTACATCCTCAAAAAATTCAAGAAGATTAGTAAAGCATGATTTCCCCTTCATAAATCCATGCTGACTCTTTCCTATCCTGTTACTGCTATCCAGGCGCGCCGTAATTTCATCCTTTATAATAGACTCCAGCATCTTTCCCACCAATGAGGTCAGACTAACTGGTCTATAATTTCCTGCTTTCTCTCTCCCACCTTTATTAAAAAGTGGTACAACATTCGCCACCCTCCAATCCTCAGGAACCGACCCTGAATCTATCGAACTCTGGAAAATAATCACCAACGCATCCAGATTTCCCGAGCCACCTCCTTCAGGACCCTGGAATGTAGACCATCAGGCCCCACAGACTTATCAACCTTGAGACCTCACAGTTTCTCCAACACCAAATCCTAGCAAATGTAAATTCACTTAAGTTCAGGTCCTTCAGCCCCTGTTACCACAGGGAGATTGCTTATGTCTTCCCCAGTGAACACAGATCTGAAGTACCCATTTATTTCTTCTGCCATTTCTTTGTTCCCCGTAATATATTCCCTTGTTTCTGTCTTCAAGGACCCAATTTTAGTCCTAACCATTTTTTGCCTTGCACATACCTCAAAAAGCTATTACTATCCTCCTTTATATTATTGGCCAGTTTACCTTCGTACCTCATTTTCCCTCTGCATATTTCCTTCTTAGTAATCCTCTGTTCCTCTTTAAAAGCTTCCCAGTCCTCAGTTTTACCACTTATCTTTGCTATGTTATACTTTTTCTCTTTTAACTTCATATGTTTCTTAACTTCCCTCGTCAGCCACGGCCGACCATGCCTCCTCCTGGGATCTTTCTTTCTTTTAAGAATTAACTGATCCTGCAACTTCTGCATTATACTCTGAAATATCCGCCGTTGTTCATCCACGGTCCTCCCTGCTAAGGTATTGCACCATTGAACTTTGGCCAGCTCCTCCCTCATAGCTCCATCGTTCCCTTTATTCAACAGAAGTAATGTCACTTCCGACTGTACCCTCTCACTCTCAAATTGCAGATTGAAGCTTAATGTATTATGGTCACTACTTCCCAATGGCTCCTTCACTTCGAGGTCTATGACCAATTCTGGTTCGTTACACAATACCAGATCCAGAATTGCGTTCTCCCTGGTCGACTCCAGCACCAGTTGCTCTAAGAATCCATCTCTGAGGCACTCCACAAATTCTCTTTCTTGAGGTCCAATACCATCCTGATTCTCCCAGTCTACCAGCATGTTAAAATCCCCCATAACAACTGTAGTAACATCTTTGCGACAGGCCAATTTCAGCTCCTGATTCAACTTACATCCGACATCCAGACTACTGTTTGGGGGCATGTAGATGCCTCCCAAGATGGTCTTTTTACGCTTAGCATTTCGCAGCTATATCCACACTGACTCTACATTCCCTGACTCTAGCAACCCCCGCGCAAGGGACTGAATATCCTCCCTTAACAACAAGGCGACCAACCCCCTCTGCCCGTCAGTCTGTTCTTACGATAGCACGTGTAGCCTTGAATATTCATTTCCCAGGCCCTGTCCACTTGAACCCACGTCTCAGTTATCCCCACAATATCGTATCTGCCAATTTCCAAAAGAGCATCAAGCTCATCCATCTTTTGTGTAATGCTTTGTGCACTCATGTATAGTATTTTTAATTTGTTACTGCTCTCACCCTTCCCATCAACCCCTTATTTCACTCAACCTTACAGCATGATCCCTTTCCGAGTTTTCTGCCTCATTGATACAGTTGTCTTTCTTGACTTCTCTTGTTCTAAATTTCCCTTCAATTTCCTTTTTAAACATCCAGTTTGACCTCTCCCCCCGCAATTTAGTTTAAATGAAGCGGTGTTGCAGTGAAAAACCTGCCTGCCAGAATGCTGGTCCCGACCCTATTAAGGTGCAAACCGTCTCGCTTGTAGAATTTACGCTGACCACAAAATGTACCCCAGTGATCCAAGAACATAAATCCTTGCTTCCTACACCAGTGCCCCAACCACACGTTCAAGTCCAGTATCTCCCTGGTTCTGGCCACACCCACTATCAGTTTCCATTTAGACATGTTTTAAATAGTATTATTGTCATGAATCATCAGTCATTCCACCCTCGTTTGCAAGTCATCTTTTTAATCGTCTCCCTAGTCCCGTGATTGAGCTCACTGGGCCAGCGGTTGTCTGATCAACATATTATCACTTTTGAACCACGTGTTGCAGTGGCAGAATCACATCGTTCAAGCATTATCTGAATTGTCTGAATTGTATTCATCAAATAACATGATCTACAATGGAGAAGTTTGATGGAAATTATTTGAAATAGAAATACTGTGTACAATCCATGTTCAAACTTCCTTATCTGTTCTCACTGTGTTTGAGGACATTTATTTGGAACTGGCATATAATTATGTCACACCATTTTATGTCGGGAATATCTGCAAAGTTTGGTTCCCATTCCTTTTATTCTCTCAGTCACTTTGGAGTTCAATCTCTCAATCAAACTGGTTCAACCTCTTTATTCCTAACCATACGGGAAATCCACTTCAATATTTTCACTCTGTCTCCTTTTCATGTCAGAATGTTCATATTCCGAAATACGTCGGTACTAATTTGCCTTCCATTCTGCAGCACGGTTGCTCTGTATTAACCCTGCTGTTTTACGGACCTGGTGACCGTGGCATGATACCAGCCTCGGGCGACTGTATGTGTAGAATTTGTACCTGCACCTTGTGTCTGCATTAGTTTTCTCCCAAAGTACAAAGATGTCGAGTTTCATTGGATTGGCAGTAGAAATACAGGATGACAAGAACAGGGGAGGGAGTATGTCTGGGTGGGTTACTCTTCAGTTCTATGGTGTAGAATTGATTGGCCGAATCGCTTCCATCTACATATGTATTCTATTATGAGCGTCTCATCTCTATGTCCCTTCAATTGACTCAGTTCTTGCTGATTTTAACACACATAGATGTACACGCGGTTCAGTTATTAGCAGAATAATACAAATTAAACTCAGTGTCCCTCGAAGTTTGAATGTTAAGGGATGATGCATGCAAAGTCTTCAAGGTATGAACGGAAGAACAAGAACAGATGAATAGAAACAATTTCCACTTGTTGGAGATTCCATAAAAGTGGTAGATTACCTGACGAAAATAGGGCCAGATTGTTCAGGAGAAATAACATAATGCACTTGTGAGCAGAAATCGTGGGAGATGTTTAATTGTGTTTTCCTTAAACATCTGTTGACGCTAGATCGTTTGATAATGT
This sequence comes from Chiloscyllium punctatum, assembly GCF_047496795.1. Taxonomy (NCBI): domain Eukaryota; kingdom Metazoa; phylum Chordata; class Chondrichthyes; order Orectolobiformes; family Hemiscylliidae; genus Chiloscyllium; species Chiloscyllium punctatum. The sequence continues at coordinate 47,333,240 of NC_092781.1, read as the reverse complement.
ATATCTAAGATTGCCTTTTATTGTGATTGTTTGATTAACGAGATTGTGAGAATAGGACAAAGGCAGATATAAGGAGTTTGGCAACAGATCAGCAATTATCAGGTGTTATGGCAGAACTGGCTCGATATGATAACTCGTCGATGCTCTTTTATTATTCTCAGATCCTTTTATCATTACCTGTGGTACACGGTGAGACTGGACTTTCTGGTCAACGTAGTGTTATCCGTTGCTGTAGTGAAATTTGTAAATAATGCTGCAGTTCACACTATGCACGGTTTACAAAGAAATTGAATATTGTCGCTGCCAGATTGAATGATCATCACATGGGCGGTTTTGACATGGATTAGATTAGAGCTTCTTCAATCTTGTTAAAGCTGCATTCCTCTGAGCAATGGAGAGTATTGTGGGGCATTTTTGGCCTGTGCCTTGTAGGCAGTGCACAAACACTGGAAAGTAATATGGAGAGTTACGCACGGCAACAATGCATACTTTTGGGGATCAGAGTGAAAATATTCAATCTAAGAATTCTAGTATCTATCTAAATTAAGGAAAATGTCTCAGGCCACACTCAGGCAAAGAGCTCACTATCAAGTGCGAGGTCAGCCACACCACTGAGTCTTGGACCGTGCCAGCAGGCACTAATGTGACAAAATAGCTGCATGCGTAGTAACCGATCTCCCAGACTTCCTTCCATTTCTGTTTTCTCCATATTAGAGGGGCAGTTCTGTAGAATTGACAAAAGGAAGAAAAAAAAAACAGACCCAGAGGTTTGTCAGGCAGTGGGCATTCGTGGTCATTCTGGTAACTATTAGATTAAGGAATATTAGAACTAATACAATCAGAGATTTCATAAAACGTTGGTGGAACATTAGATACAGAAAGATCTTTAATCTGGGAAGAAACAGGTGAACCCGTCACCAGTAGTGACCCAAACCGGGCACAACATCGTTTAAATAAAACAATGACAAGGGAAACCGAATAGTAACTCCACTCCCATCTCATGGTGCAAGAATTTAAAAAAGAAACTTCAAAGCTCGTTCAAGTACAAATTTACGGACATATTGGAACCTCTGCCTTTACGAACCATCTCGAAAACTGTCAAGGGTAAAATAAATTTGTTAAAGTAGAAGCATCGTCAGATAACTGACAAACAGACTTCTCTGACAAATAGAAATCCTGACAGCATAGAAACCCACAGACACACTCAGGTAGCAGCTCACCAGAATAAAGGACCCAATACACAACATGTGCAGGACGAATGTAATTTACAAAATCCCATGCAGCGACTGCACTGAACAATAAAAATTTAGGACACACAGGCAAACACCTAGCAACCAACATCCATGAACACCAAATGCCAACTAAGCCATACGCCCAACTCTCTCTGTTTTCCATACGTGCAGACAACAAGAACAATTAGGTAGTTTATAAAAGATCAACAGGAGATGATCTGTTACATGTATGTTTTTGTTAAAACAGATTAAAACAAATTAGTTTAATCAAATTCGTTATACAGTTCAATTTAACTGTTCGTGAGTTCCAGTCGATATTAATTCTTCGAATTTCCAGAAGACATCGTGGGACGTTTCCTGATTGTCGAAAAAACTTAAAAGATGCATCATTATTGTTGTTCACCGTTCTATTCCCTTTACAGATTCGGCCGACGACAAGTGAAGCAGCGTCCACAGCTGTGGTCACCACAGCACTTTGTCAGAAAATAATACAAAGTGAAGCACAACTCTGACCTCAAAAATTACTGTACTCGACAATAATTGCGGCTCTATGCTTTTTTATTCACTCCACCTTTGTGATATAGATGACAAAGCGAGTTCTATGCCCAGATCTGGCCTCTTTAAATCGGAAACACTCGGAAAGCTATGTACAGCCCTGTGCTGAAAATCTCTTCTTGAACAACAAGCAAACCTCAGAGCACAGTTCAGACTTCTCACGATGATAGTAGGACTACACTAGTCGCCATTCAACATTTGGAGCACCAAATACCTTAGATAGAAGAGTGCTGATAACTCTGGTCTGTATAGACCTTGGTTAGATTAAATTAGATTCCCTACAGTGTGGAAACAGGCCGTTCTGCCCAACAAGTCCACACCGACCTTCAGAAGAGAAACCCACCAAGCCCCATTTCTCTCTGACTAATTCACCAACACTATGGGCAATTTAGCGTGGCCAATTCACCTGACCTGTGCATCTTTGGCTTGTAGGAAAAAACCGGAGCACCTGGCGGAAACCCACTCAGACAAGTCGAAAATATGCAAAATCTACACAAACAGACACGCGAATCTGGATTCAAACCTTGATCCCTCGTGCTGTGAGGCAGCAGTACAAGCCACTGAGCCACCGTGCCAGCCAGAATTGAAAATCTTTGGAGAGATTGCTTATAGAGTCATATAGAAGTTCAGAACAGAAAATACACAACAAAAAGTACTTTTGAGCAACTTATCTGCATGCCAAACAAAAACAACTGTGTTGCATTTCTAATTATGTTGTCGAGCCCTTGGGCCATAGCCTCTAATTTCATCCTGAGATCTGTATGTTTCTTAAATGTTAACGGATTTTGGCACTTATACACTGTGAGTTTGAGATTGGCACCAATCTCTGTAAAAAATATTTTTCCTTTGAAATCCGCTGAACATTCCACCCCTTACTGTAAATCATTGCCCACGGTCTTTCATCCTCCCAACAAAACGAATCGTTTCTTCCTACCCAAGCCATCTTTTCCCAAGTTAATTTGATGCAGAACAATCACTCGCCCTTTCAATCACCTCTGTCTAAGCATAGCAAACATGTCTGCCTTTTTTTTGTGATGTGGACTGATCGCAATGTGCACAGTGTACAGTCCTACTCTCAATCTGATTGGTTAGCTGTTATATAGAGTCATATGTGATTTTTTTTTGTTTTTTCAAATATGGTCATCACAATGTTTACTGGAATTGAGCAGTGTATGGTGCTCTCAGATGATCTATGTTAGATATATGGAAAACAAAAATTTCACATATTGTTCCATGTAACAGCTGACCAAACATATTGAGAACGAAAGACACCATACGCATAATATGCAGAACCAACATGATATGCAATTTTGTATGTAACTCACGATCACAATCATTACATCAGTCAGACTGGGGGGAAAGAAAACGTTGAATCCGGATACACAAACTACAAAGAGCATCAAAACACCACGACCAGTTCTCCCTCATCTCAATATGCACAGACAAAGCAGACAGTCAATTTAACTGGGGTAACATCAATATCTTAGGTCAAACTAAACACACACCTGCACTGGAATACTTACAGACCATGTTTTCTACCAGCAATGTCATCAACAAACATGTTGACATATTTCCCACGTGCAAAATATTACAAATGAATGTCGGAAGTGGTAAAATGTAAATTAACATTCGGCATAAAATATCAAGCGGAGTAGAACAGCAGCACTTCAAGGAAGTCACACAAATGATGTTACCTAAAATGGTGATGAAACGTTTGCAAGACAACTCACCATATCGGCGAGCGAACTCGCAACCACGTTAACACATTCCTTTCAATGCTTTGGAACGTCTTGAATGGACACTGCTGCCAGGGTATTTACACGACAAAGGCTACACTTCTAAAACTTGACAAATGCAGAAGATCGGCAATTTTCCATCATCATAAGTCATGGTAGATTTTGTAAGGAGACAACACAATAATAACAGATGTCAATGAAATTGCACATACTTGGAAGGAGAAGAACATAAATGAAACTATGGGAACAGAGCGAGACAGATCATGGTGATACAGTGTTAAAGTAAGGATACAAAGAGAGTGTAAGAGAAGAGAAGAAAGAAAAGGAAATGGAGAAATATTCACAGCAGTAGTAATCTCAGTCTGATGATGCGACATAGATTTCAACTAAAACTGTTCGATACCGATTGAAATTTCACGTGACAGAGAAAGCGAGATAAGAAGAAAGATAAAGAAAACGGGTCACATTTTGTCTCAAGTCTTTCAAAACCACATGACATTCCAGAGGTCTGCCCAGATAATGAACTATAGTTGAAGAATCATCATAGATAAATCCTAGATAACTGGTCTACCAAGATGGCGCAGAGAAACTCCAAATCTGCAGTCAAATCCTGTTGGGGCAGATCTTTGTAATGATGTGGCTGCATTATCCGAAATAAATTGCTAGATCCAGAATTAAGGTCAGGCCATTAGTTAGCACAATGGTTGCTTTGGGGTCGGAGGTATCTCTACGTAACAGGCTCGATTTTGAACAAAGAACCTTACAAATTAATTTTCAGAATATGTGTAATGTCTTGAGCTGCAGATGACTGCAGGACGCTGTTCGACCAGAGATCTGTGAGAACAGACAGCTTTAATCTTGCAGCAAGCGTTAGAAAACACAGTCGGGTCGCACAATAGCAGACACAAACGACAAGGTTGGGGTGATGTCATGCAAAAATGTAGTGGATTAGAAAAGTGCATTGAGCTGTGAAAGTGATTACGTTTTACTCTTAACAGTGATAAAAGGAATATAGTCCTCTGATGCAGAAGAGTTACTGAGAATAAGTGCTGTCACTTTCATCCCCAAAACACTATGTCATTGGAATATGTTGCAATGCATCTGAATGATAGAGGGACAGTGACTAACTGACCCTGAACGTCAGGTGGGAAAGAAACTGCACACAACTCATGAGATAAAGAATGCTAGCAGGAGCAACACGCATAAAACCTATAACAATGAATAACAGAATTTGAGCAATCCTTACAGAAAAGGAATTGTGCAAAATACGTGTAAAAGATTATAATAGTTAACATTTGAGTGTGAATGTCGGGATAAATTGAAAGAACGCAATACCTGATGATTACCTTTTTTGATAAACATAATTGAATCATGGTAAGTAGGGGTGTCGATAGGGATGTCCATCATTGGACAGGTCTGTCACAGGATTGGATGTATAGTTTATGAGGTAGGAACAAAGCCATTGTTGCATGCAATCATTTAGATGTGAAGCAAATAAAACTGTTGTGCCCCACTAGGGAAATGATATGGTCATTGATCTCTCTTCCGATTTGAGCTGGATTTTAAGAGGGTTCCAAGTAAAAGCAAGATTCGGAGTGCTCTATCGCTTCGCAAGCACCTGTGGTAAACATCCCGATTGAAGATCGATTGACAAGGTAAAAATGCTTGAAAATCTATATCAACACATTCAGGAACAGCTTCGATTTTACTGTTATCCAAATTATGAATGCACCACACAGAGCACCAGAGATGATTTTTATCTGCAGCTTTTTTTCTGACGACATAACAATATATTGTGCGTTTTGTTCTATTATTCTGGTTTACTTAGATCAGGTAGATTTCCCTGGACAGCAGGAAAAACGATATTTTTCAGTGCATCCAAGTAACGTGAACATAATAAATCAATAAATCAAATTAAATGTAAAGTATCGATGTCAGTCTACAGAACCTGCTGTAACACCAGCAGTCACAGATTTGCATACTGGAGTCCACTCTCCACAGTTACCGTCTCTCTCCAGGAACAAAGCCAATTTTGTATCTAACACACCGACTCACTTTGTATTCCATCTGAGGTACACTCCTAAACAAATCCACCAGGAGGGAGCTTGCAAAATGCTTCAAGAAAGTCGATGCCGACACATTCCACTGCCATACCCCATTGATCAAATTAACCCAATCAAATTTGTGACACATGACGTCTCTCGCATAAATCTATGCTGAACCTCCTTCATACGAACATACTTTTCCAAATTCAAGTCAGTCCGGTCTATAAGTATATTCTGCAACAAAATCCCCACCATGACGTAAGCACAGCAACCCATAATTTCCCGAAGTATCAATCTTGCCCTTCTTCCACCATACGAACGACACTGCCTATCTTCCAGACTTCTGAGGCCTTGTAAAATACGATGCAATCATCTCTACAAAGGGCCCTGTAATTAACTCATTTGTCTCCCTTACATTCATGGAAGAGTTTCCATAAGATCCGGGGTGCGGGGGGGTGGGGGGGGGGGGGCTTATATATTTAATATGTTTTCAAGATACCCAATGCCTTCTCCTTAATATCGACATGCCAAAAAAACTTTAACACTCCAATCCTAAATCTTAAAATCGTCCATTTAGTTCTCATTAGAAAATGCTGATGCAAATTATTTACTGAAGGCTGCATCCACTTTTTCTGGCTGAAACCATAACTTTACTAATTTGTCCTTGAAAGGATATACTAGTTCCCTAGTTACCATTGGCTCCTAATTTACGTGTAAAATGTGTTGTGATTCTCCTTATACCTAATTTTCAAAGGCGTTTCCGATACTATTTCGCCCTCTTCGTTCCTCTTATAAGTTTTTGTCCTGCTCTCTTTATATTACTCAGGGGTGGAGTAATATTTCAGTTTTCTAACGCTTGAGTATGTCATCTTTTTATCCTGACTGATCTTTCAATATCCTTGTTACCCAAATTCCCCAAATCCTGCATTCCATACCTTTCATGCCCACATGAATGTCCTTCGTCATGAACTCTGACGAACTGGATTTACAATGTTTGCATCTGTCAGTTGTGGACAGATGAATTCACTTTACATTTGATCCATTCTAATGAATCTAGTTCGTGCCTATTATTGTTGTAAATAGTCTTCCCGTGATTTACCTTTTCAATTCGCGACTATTTTTATCCTAATCCATAACTGTCCCACATTTCACAGTACTACGATCATTATTCCCAACATGCTTCCCCACTGTAACTTAAAATTCGTGGTTCGGCTCATTCCCCAAACAGAAGCTCTGATGCTACCCCTTTCCTCATTAAAATATGCACATATTGCTTCCAAAAATCCTCCCGCATTCAGATTCTGCCCGATCTAAGCTACAGACTCTCTGGAAGTCCCAGTCAACGTAATGAAAAGTAAGGGGTGATGGTAGTAAAACGAGACTAAAAAATATAGATACATAAAGTGAACATGTAAAATTTATCAAATTAAGTTTCATGTGTCAAAATATACAATTGTACAAATTGACGAAATAAAGTATGACATTGAAATAATCTGAACATTCAAAGCTCTAAGATGTTGTGTGATCTAGGCATCACCTCGAGGTGCAGCAAATAGATATGAGCGAAAATACAACTTTTTGGGTTATTACAATGAGAATATAACTAAATGTTTGGGTCTTAACGTTCCAGCTATGCAAGGCACCAAGGGGATCAAATCTGGAATTATTGGACTAAGTATTGGACGCCTTTTTGAACAAATATTATCAATACACTGGAAAGAGTTCTGAGAATACGAGAATAGAATGCAATCGCGATAGCTATTTGGCCCAGCAAGTCCGCGTTCGTCCTTCGAAGACCATCTCATTCAGACCCACACGCTCCAAACATACTGCATCTCCCGTGGCCAACCCACCTCACCTGCATATCTTCAGATTGTGGTAGAAAACTGGAGTACCAGGAGGAAACCCACGCTGACACGGGAAAATATGCAAACTCCAGACAGAAGTCTCCTGAATTTGAAATCGAGCCGGGTCCCTGGTGCTGTGAAACATTAACGCTAACCACTGAGCCACCATGCTACCCCAATTAATCACAATTATGATTCAGTGATTGGTTTGCCTAATTGTGAAAGATGCTGAGGTCTGGCTTGTATTGGCTGGAGTACAGTAGGGTTTTGACAAAATTGCTTTTGTTTTCTAAACGTTTGAGTGGAACTAACATGTTTGATCCTCGTGTGGTTCAAATTCATATCATATACTTCCTATTGTCGTAGATGCTCCAACCAGAGTTCTCCGTTTAGAAATCGGGCTTATCAGTTTAAAACATCGATTAAAGCATTTTATCCCCTCACAGGTGATCAGAGTGTTTGGAAGTCTTACTTTGAAAATGTGGCAGAAGCCAAGTTCTTGATTTCTTTCACTTCAGAGGCATGCGGATTATTGAGAAGCAAGGTTTTGAAAAATTATCGGGAAGGCAGGTTTGAGCTGAACATTATTTCAGTCATCGTTGAATTAAATTCTGCTGGACAGTGTATTGTCTGAATGACCGGCTCGGCCCCAATTCCGAGGGTCAAGTACCCCGTGAATGAAATTGTACCCATTTTATCTGGTGTTCACAAGACGATGTTGCTCAGATCGTACTTTCGAAGCTGTTGCTGTCGAACTGGAATGTTGAATCAAATGTTGATTGTCTACGGTGCAAGGTTCGATGTCATGTATCTGAAGGTATTGCTGAGTGCACCAAATTTCTGCATTGAGTCGATGAGTCGAAAATTAACTTGGAGGAGGCAGAAATGATAATACTATTTCAGATGGAGACGAAATGATTTTAGTTTTGATGAATAAACAACAAATTTAAAACAGATATTGATTCAAATATGTCAAGCAAAATAAATAAATGTCCTCCGTTTTTTTTAAATAAAGAACAATAAAGCAAAGTAAAGAGGAAGCATAACTTAATAGTCTCTGATAAAGTTGACATCCTGTTTAGGTCAAGTTGGCATTTGATTTTATTATCTGAATATCTGTTGCTTGTTTGAACAATGTGTAGAACATTTAAAGCATTCTTCTCCACACAATTAAAGGATACATTAAAATAGCTAATTTAAATTAATTTGATCAGAAATAATGCATTTCAATCATGTGTAACGAACCTTTCAAAATGCAAATTGCACAGGTTTATGCACTGGTCAGAGTGACTCCAAGTAAGTTATAAATCAACAAGCCTATATCAGTGAAAAATCGCTGCCTAATCTGTTTTATGTCTTTGCAGGAGAAATAATTGAAACAGCTAATACCAAAGATCAAAATAAGAACATCTGCTCATTAGTTTGGATGATGTTACTGCAAATTAAATATGGGCTGCAACTTCAAAGTTTCTGGATTGCACTAAACCGGATGAAATTATAAGCACAAAAAAGGAACAGAGTTCAGGAGGACGTGATTGACTGGGGGAATATGCAGAAACATGTCCAAATAAACATAGTAGTACTAATATGTAAAGATAAGTTAGAATGGTTTTGCAGCATTTACGCTGTCAATGGCACAATCCAAGACAAATAAGGCGTCAGAGTTGTGTATGTTCATGATTCGGCCGCCTGCATCTATCAGGGAAATGGTGTGTGCCGAAGAAGAACGGTATTCCTGATGAAAGAAACAAATTAAATGCTCTTGGTGCTCACATCATGTAGATTTGTCAGATATTATTGAATTATTGAATTTCTACAGTGTGGATGCAGTCCCATTGGGTACAGAACAACCTTCTGAATAGCATCCTATCCTTGTTAACCTGCATTTCCCATGATTAAACCACCTCGCCTGGACATCTTTGGACTGTTGGAGAATACAATTCTGTATGCAGTGGATAATGCTCCATCGATGGATCTGATAATCTTTTAGCCGAAATTTGGTACTTAACACCAAACTGCAACTTGAACTGTTCCCATACAGCTACAACAGTAGCATCAGTCTGGCAATCTGAAAACTATGCTTAAATATTCTTCGCATAAAATGAAGGAAACAACTAATCTGTCCCTTGGCTCGAACATAGCTCATTGTTAATAGTTAAGTATGTCGCTATCTCTAAACTCACCTTGGTCCGCGCCTCTTGATCACCAGTTAAGTGAGGGAAAAGCATATTAACAGCTGGATGTCGAGTTTTCCTTCATAATCACCTTTTCACATCGGCTCAGTTTGGTTGACAATGTGGCCACTCAGTTCGCCACCACAAACCTGATTCAAACATGGAGAAAACCTGAACTCTGCAGGGGAGATTGATTGGCTTTGGATTCCAAGCCATTCTTGACTGATGTGGCATATATGGATCTTCGTAATATTAAAAACTATTCTCACTGAAACTTACATTGACAGGTGCGGTTGTGGCAGATAGTTTTTTGAGTCAGCATATAAATCTGCATGGTTCGCTCTCATACTTGTCCGAGCAATCACCTGGAAGAGTTGTGGTTCAGATCGCAATCATTACGTTTACTCGTGACGCTGAACAATACATGGAATGTCTTTCGTAGTGGCAGTTAACAATCACACCACAGACGTATAAGATAATAACCATTTGTAGAAGAGACATTCTCGTCAACACTACCTGACCTTCAGTAGCAGTTCCTGCATTGAAGCCCACGCTGTCAATATCCGATAAATTCCAGTAACCAAAAACTGTGGCCTCAAGAATTCCAAAATGTTATCAACATTGGACCTGATGACACTCCCAATTTTGTGAACAATTTCATGGCACATTCAATAGTATGATGAAATTCATTCAGCTTTGCGTAATAAATCCACATTGAACAACATTCAATAAGCTTTATACCATTGTAGTCACGACATAATTTCTTGAATCTGGATCCTTGTATAAGATGACACTACCGACACATGGTAGCACAGGTTTTACAAAAAAACATTTCACAAACTCGAAAAACTTGTCAGACAACATCTTGCAAACTTATGTCTCGCACCATCTGGTAAACAAAACAACAGGTACTTAGGTGATTCATCATTCGCAAGTTTCCCCTCCAAGACTCATTTCATATTCTGTCTTGGAAATACATCTCAAATCATTCAATCTCACTGGATGATAAATCTGGATTTTTGCTCCCTAACAACATTGTATTTTTCCGGATAACACATGATGATTCAAGAAGGTAATTCAAGACCACTATCATCGAGGTATTTAGCAAAACGAACATGAATATACAGCAGTGAATTCTGTGTACCCTGAATGAATTTAAAGTATTTTTTGTAAAGATGAATGTCAAAGGCCCAAAACCACATATTGAAGCTCTCTTACGAGATTAATAGAAGAAAATGTTTTTATAGTTGGTTGTTTTTTTGCAGGGGGAAAAAAATGGTCTCGGGGAAAGAAAGGGGAGAAAGATACAGATAATCTTTTCTATTTTTGCAAGATGAAAGTGTTGTTTTTCATTATTTCGGTTTGCGAAATGTCTGCTAATCGTGTTCTGTAAACCATGCTGTTAATTCAATACAATGTCAGGAATTAATGTCTTTTTCACATGAAAATTGAGATCCAGAGTATATAACAGAAAATGTACGCGTCTAAATAGCTGCATTAGTACGGTCAGTCACAGTGGTGTTTACAGAGACATCTTTCATACAAAATCCACTGACATGGGTTTATCTCAATTTGGTGATTACTACCATTGAAGGAGCGAGAAAATAATATGAGACTTAATTTAAACGCCGTCCAATTGTGACGAGTGTGATCAAATGATTAAAATTATACCACATTCCTCATATTGAATGGCCATATTAAATGCACGCTAAAAAATGTAAAAGTATTCCAATCTTTAAAAATGCAGTGAATAGTAAAAGCCGAAGTATACCACCATATCAGTTTTTGGAGAGTATGAATCACTTATTTCTAGGAATTGACGAAATTAATTATCTGCATTTCACTGTTGCAGCCAGCTGTAGTATTTGAACCAGTGTGTCTCACAGTGACAAACTGGAGTGGCAAAGCAATTAGGATTAATAAAAAATCCCGTCTCGTCCCCATTGCTTGAAAGTACTGAAAGTTTACTTATACAGACTATCAAACTTCCATTACAGTATTAGTTCTGTGGGGTATGATGCAATTTTCACCGTTTAAATTGTAAATTTAATTTGTAAATGTGGTGATAATTATTATTGTAGCGGTTCGAAATTTGGAGAATCAGCTTATGTGTTACTCTGTGAAGTATAAAACAATATAATACTTTAATAAGAATGATCAATATCCAATGGTACAATTATAACGTGATGAAGATGTATCGTGACGTCATTTTGACAGTGGTTCTGAATATTTATAATAATGCAGGCTTTTCTTTATTTTCGTGCAGAATAAATGATTGTGTGACCCAGTCCAGAGAATGTATCGCTGCGATTATCTTGTTTACTGGGGCCAAGGGATCATGGTGACGGTGACTTCAGGTAAGAACCTTGAACTTTCTGAGTGACTTTTTTTGATATATTATCCCTCTATTCATGTGAATAATTCCTGAATTAAATTAAAATTAGATCCTGTGCTGAACTTGGTTTGATTACGATTGATTTTTGTGAAACTGATTATAGACTTAAATTAAGTCTCAGAAAATAACAAAAGTAGTGGAGAAGGATTAAGATACTCAGTTTATTTTTATTAATGTGTTGCTGGAAAAGCACAGCAGGTTAGGCACAATCCAAGGAGCAGGAGAATCGACGTTTCGGACATGAGTCCTTCAGGAATGACGAAATTGTGTCCAGCAGGGTAAGCTTTAAGGTAGGGAGAAGGGACTTGGGGGAGGGGCGTTGGAAATGCGATAGGTGGAAGGAGGTCAAGGTGAGGGTGATAGGCCGGAGTGGCGGGGGGGAGGAGACGTCAGGAAGAAGATTGCAGGTTAGGAAGGTGGTGCTGAGTTCGAGGGAATTGACTGAGGCAATGTGGGGGAGGGTAAATGAGGAAACTGGAGAAATCTGAGTTCATCCCTTATGGTTGGAGGGTTCCTAGGTGGAAGAAGAGGCGCTCTTCCTCCAACCGTTGTCTTGTTATGGTCTGGGATGGAGGACAAGGACCTGCATGTCCTTTGTGGAGTGGGAGGGGGAGTTGAAATTTGAGCCACGGGGTGGTTAGGTTGGTTGGTCCGGATGTCCCAGAGGTGTTCTCTGAAATGTTCCGCAAGTAGGCGACCTGTTTCCCCAATATAGAGGAGACCACATCGGGTGCAGCGGATGCAAAAAATGATGTGTATGGAGGTTCAGGTGAATTTGTGGCGGATATGCAAGTGTCCCTTGGGGCCTTGGAGAGAAAGTACGTTTCTCCAGATGATGTTTGTCAACATGACAAGCTGCAGCTGAGCTGGTGGTCTTGCGATTGAAATTGCATGCGTCCGGACATTGTGCTTAATTTTGGATATCAGAGCAAATGGTTAACTCGAGTATGTGCTTTTGGAAAAGTAAATGCATTTTTTTGTTGTAATGCTTTGCAATGAAAGGAAATACTTCAGACTATCGTGCGATCGATATGAAGCAGAAAATGAACAGCCACCGTGGTTGTGAGCACAGCAATATATGCATTTATTTTCGCGTTCCCTGTGACTTTGGTGGCTTAGCTCAGCTGGTTCCTGTGTAGCGCTAATAGCGCCAAGGTCGTGGGTTCAATCCCCACGCTGACCATATGGCGCGCTTGCGTGGTTAGCGTTGCGGTGTTCGGGATTGTCGTGACTTTTACTTTCACCGTCTGCAAGAACTTGTCATATGATCGCTTGAGATGTGTATTCGTTCGAAAGCCGACCATCGCTGTCATGAACATCAACTCGCTGGTCCATGCCGGATCTCAGCTGCGTTGCTGTATTTCCAAACAACGTGCTCCACGAATCCACGAAGCAGGAAGCCTCACCTACGCAATAAAATATTTGACAGGGATAGACGCACGACTTGATCGCCGTACCCGTGTTGACTTGTGGATGTTGTCTTCAGCAAATCAATCAGTCTCAATTGTGTCCACAATCAAATGCAAAACATGAAAAATATGCAGTATTAAGCAGACGTGGCACAGTCTCAGAGGAGAACCAGAGTTCAGGCTTCAATTCAAATCAAAGATTCGTTCATGTTATTTTCCTGGATCTCTGTTAATACTTGTCACACGACTTCCAGAAGGACTTCATTCGCTTGCTCACCTCTCATGCATCGACACTGGAGTTATCTTATCACCAGCCATTAATAAAAGCAAATTATTGCAGATTCTGGATTCTGAAACCAAAAGAGAAAATGCTGGAAAATCTCAGCAGTTGTGGCACCATCTGCAAGAAGAGAAAAGAGCTGACGTTTCGAGTCTAACGGACCCTTTGTTAAGATAAAAAAAAGGGGTAGAATTAGGGAGCTATTTATACCAGGCTGACAGAAGGTGAGTCAAGGCACCAGAAGCAAAGGTGATAATGACAGTGCATGGAGAGATTAAAGCGAGATTAGGAGCCGTGAATGAGGCAAAGTGAAGACAGTGTTATGTGACAAAATATGTGGGGGATGTGTGAAGCATAGACAAAATGGAAAACAGTGGAGAAGGGTAGCAAAGCGGGAAGAGGAGAGGGAAAAGGTATTGAGAGAGTGGGGAGCGAGTGAAAGAGAGACAATCAAGAAATAAGAGGTACAGAACAGTGAAAAAAAACAACTGAAAAAGATAAATAAAGAAATTGAAATAAAATTACCAGAAGTTGTTTGAATTCAACAACCTTAGACAATTCTCTTTCATCTATTTTATTTATCTTTCTTATCATTTCACCTGCACTCTCATAGAGCCATTAGATATGGACAGCACTGAAAACACAGTCTTCCGTCGAACTCGTCCATTCCAAACAGATGTCCTCAACTGATCCAGCCACGATTGCATGCACTTGAGCCATTTCTCTCTCAACACTTCCTATTCGCATACACGTCCAGATTCCTTAAAAGTATTGGAATTATACCATCCATCACCAGCTCGTCTGGCAACATATTCCAAAACGCACCACCCTCTGCGTACAGCCGTTGCCCCTCACTGCCTTTGGAATTCTCACCCACCCACACCCCCAGATTTAAACCCTCTCGTTTTGCACTGTCCTACCTGAACGAAAGGAACTTATCTATTTACCGATTCATGCCCCTCATGATTGAAAAACCTCCGTAAGATCAGCTCCCAGCCTCTGACGCGTCAGCCAAAATAGTGAGTGAGTGTTCAGCCTGAAAACGTTTCCACCTTTTCCATTTTCAAATGTAGGATGTAGCATGCTGTCTGAAGCAATCATCTTAGCAGCTGATCTGTCGCCGAGAAACGCTGCAGGAAGGCGTGATAAGTTGCTAAATATGCTGTCAAACGAAGATTGCACAAGCAACATGAGTCAGTGAGCAAAACGTGCAATTGACTTCTGAGCTGACATCAAAGCAACTGCGTCGTTCGGGAGCAGAAAGAATTCCACTGTTAGATTACAATTCAAATGCATTTGGCATAAGTTTCGTAGCAGTTTATCAGCAGCACATAACCCTGACTCCAAGGGTCTGTGAGTATCCAGAAGAACAGTGAGCGATCGTTGAAAGTACGTTTCTCCAGACGATATTTGTCAACATGACAAGCTGCAGCTGAGCTGGTGGAATTGCGATTGAAATTGCATGCATCCAGACATTGTGCTTAATTTTTGATATCAGAGCAAATGGTTAACTCGGGTATGCGCGTTCGGAAAAGTAAATGCTTTTTCTGTTGAAAAGCTTTGCAAGGAAAGGAAATACTTCAGACTATCATGGAAGGGAGCACTGAATGTCAATCCTCCTTTCCACATACTCAGGCTTGTTGTCACATGCTGATGGAAAAGCTGAGACTTATTTCCTGGTTTTCTTACACACGTCGATACCATTGCACGAAGCAGCTTTCGAATGTTTTGGAATACATGTCGTAAAGCAGCATGCGTAAGTGTTACTCAGACATAGGCTTTAGCATTAGTAAATGTGGAATCTATGTAGGCGAAGGTCAGAAATACAAAGGTAATGACAGCGTTGCTGGAATAGGTGTTAGAATGTTGACAGGCTGAAATTTGCCTCAGACACGCAACGTTTGAGCATTCAGTTCGAGAGGGATGATCTTACATTCAAAACAAATGTGTTCAGCTTATATAAGTGTAATTGCAAACGGATGGGGGCAGGGCTTGATGGAATGCACCAGGAAACGGGTTTAGCAGCACAAATCTGTGAAGAACACTGACAATCCATTCAGGAAAACAGTTCAACGCTCACAGTAAAGATAAAATTCAAGTGAGATGGAAGAATTATTGGAAGGGGACGAGTGTATTATGTTTAAGTGGAAAAGTTAAAGATAGTAACAAATCGAATTAAAAGGAAAATATAAAATGTGGGAAATATTTTCGGTGATCAGATTAATAAGGAGGGAAACGGTAAACATCGAATGCGAAACTAGTGCTCATTTCAAAATAGAGAGCAAGAGCGACCTTACATAGAACGAAAGGAAGAGAAATTCCAACGTGAACATAGGCCTATACTGAATGAAGCTGGGAATTAGGGGCTGGGAACCAAGAAATGACAAAAAAGTTGAATAAACAGTATGCATTTGCTTTGAAAGTAGCAGGCAAATAACATTGTAAAATTACTAAATAATGAAGGTCCAAAAAAGGTAAAGAATACAATACCTTTCGCTGAGAAGAAGATAACAGAGAAATTAAAAAGAATAATTATCAAAAAATACATTGGAACTGATGAGGTGCAATCGACGATAGAAAAATAAATAACAAAAAATGTGTTAGATGCATTCATGGCAATTTTCCTACAATCATTAGATTTCACGAAAGTATCACTAGTTTCGGAAAGTGGCAAGGTAACACATTTATACAGAAAAAAATGCAAGGTCACAATGAAGTCTGACTGAGGCCATTATTGACCAATTAATATAATTTATTGGAAAAATTGTGAAATCTATAATAAAGCATGTAACACCAGAGCATTCGCGTGTTCCTGGGTAGCGCGGTGGCACAGTGGTTTGTATGGCTGCTTCATAACGCCAGATACCCATGTTCAATTCCTACTTCAGTCAACTGTTGGTGCGCAGTTTGCATCGGTTTCCTTCCACCGTCCGAAAATGGGCCCCTTGGATAAACTGGCCATGCTTGATTGACGGAGAAGGGTCTGTTTGAGGTTATTGTTGGGAGGGTCGTTGTGGACTTGTTGGTCCAAAAAGCCTATTTCCACCCTTTAAGTAATGAAATCTACACAACATGAGAATGGATTTACAAAATAGAAATCATTCTTGATGAATGTTTTTGAGAATACGGAGAAATAGTTAATGCATTTTTTTTATTTTCTGAAGGCATTTGATAAGGCAACACAGTTCAGATTAATTTATAAGATGACAGCCTGTGGTTTTGGAGGTAATATGTTACCATGGAGAGAAGATTGTGGAAATCACAATCGTAAGAGTGATTGATTAAAAAGTTTACTTTGCAGGATGCCAAACTATAACTACTGGGAACCACATAAATCAATTTCGGGGGATCCAAATATTTACAAAATATTTTAATTACTTTGATGTGGAAAGTGTATGTACTGTAGACAGTTTGGTAAATGGTACAAAACTTCTAGAAGGGGTAAGTGTTGGGTATGAAGCAAAACAAGTTGCAGGGGCTATAGATTGGAAAAGAGAGGGAACAAGAATCTTTGCATGTTGATATAATGTGTGTGAAATAAATTAGAAATGACATTAAAAGTGAGCTTTTGAATTTTAGCAGAAAAGTAGAGCAACTGAATATCATTTAAATACAGATTGAATTCTGGAATTTACTGAACAGATTTGGATATCCTTACCACAGAATGACGAAAAGCTAGCTTTAAATTTTAACTGCAACAAAGGCCATTGTAATGCTGGGCTTTGTTTAAAAATGGAATATTGTGAGTAGGAATAAGAAAAGGATACAGCAGATGAATACGTGGCTGAGGAGCTGCTGCAGGGGCGAGTATTCACATTTTTTGATCATTGAGATCTCTGCAGAAACAGAAATGACCTGAAAAAGATGTACAGGTTTCACCTGAATCGGAAAGGGACCAATATTCTTGCAGGGAAATTTCCTCGTAGGGCTCTGAAGGCTTCATACTGGTAAGGGTGATGATGAGAATCAACGCAATAGTGAGAAAAAGCCAAGGGTTGAGGATGGTAAAGTAGACAAGGTGAACGATTCTCAGGGTCAAGGCAGAGAAAGGTTGGGCATAAATTATGTATGACTGCAAAACAGCATTTACTTTAGTGCAAGAGGCCTGACAGATGAGGCAGGTGAACATAAGGCGTGGATGTGAATGAAGGATGGGGAGATATCATTACTGCAACTGATATGTAAGTCAGGATGAACAGGACTGGGAGCTTAATGTTCAGGGGTATACATGCAATATGAATGATAGACGGGATGAGGGGATAACAAGAGAGGAGGGGGATTGGTACTTCTGGTTCAGAAGCACATTATGGCTGGATGTTGCGAAGATATTCTTGGGAGATTTCCCAGTGACGTTACATAGATGGAACCTATTTTTGAAAAAAAGGGTGATCACCTTGCTGGGAGTGTAATGTAGTCCTTCCAATAGTCAATTGGAAATTCGCAAGTGAATATATAAGAAGGCCTGCGCAACATGTCTGAACAATCGGATTATGGTCGGTAATCTTTAACTTTCCAAACATATTTTGGGACTGTCATAGTGTTCAGTTCATGGATTGGGAGTAATTGGTTAGGTTTGTACAAGGGAACTTTGTTATTCAATATGTGAATGCACCTGCGAGAGGTTGTGCAATACATGACCTTCGGTTGCGAAGCAGGGCAGGGCAAGTGATTGAGGTATCCTGGGCTTCAGCATCCGGAGCACGTGATCGTAATTCTATTCGTTTTAAAACAGTTATGAAAAAGGTTAGAATTTATTTTTTAAAAATGAATGCTGCAAATTGGAGTGAGGCCAGGTTTGATGGTAGCAGACAGGAACGTTGAAAATTTGTTTGGGATGGGGATGGATGGCTATTCGCAGGAAAAGTGACGGTTGGGAAATGGGAAGCATTTAAGCATGAAAGTATGAGGGTTCAGTGATGGTATGTTCCTGTTTGTGTGAAGGGAAAACCTCGTCGGTGTTGGGAAAGCAGTATGACAAGAGAATTTGAGACTCTGGTCAAGATATAGGAGGAGACATATATCAGATGTAGACAACTGGGATCGAGTGAATCCGGGAAAAGGATATAAGGGCAGGAGGAAACTCGAGGGTAAAAAAGGGCCATGAAGTCTCTTTGACAAATAGAATAAAGACACCTTTATAATTCTATAATTACACTAAGGGTACAAAAAGAACCATGGAGATTAAACAGCCGCTTAAAGAGCAACATAGCTGTCTAAGTGTGAGACCACAAGAGATGGATGAGACACTGAACAAATATTTTGCTTTATTATTTACACCAATAGACGTATGAAAGCCAAGGAAACTGGGAAATACATAGGGCTGCATGAAAAAGAGTTCATCTCAGAGTAGAGGAGGCTTTGTATGTCGAGAAGCCGAAAAACAGAGATAAATCCCTGAAACGTGATCACCTGTTTCCCAGAACTTGATAGGAAGCTGGAGAGCAGATTCCTGAGCCCCTTGCTGAGACATTTGCAAATCATTGATAATCATGGATGAGGTGCTGGAAGACTAGAGATTGGCTAATGTGGTGGCATTATTTAAGATTACTCGAAGGGCAAACCAGGGAACTGGGGAATGGTAAGCCTTTCTCTCAACAATTACTGCAAGAGCTGCTGAGTTTTTTCCATAATTTCCGTTGTTTGTTTCTGATACACGACATCTGCAGTTCATCTGTTGTTTATTTAGTGGCCACAGAGTGCTGTCTTTTGGAGCGGAAGCCTGTTAGAACATAACACCACAAGAACGTAAGAAATGGGAATAAGATTCGGTCATCTGACCCCACGAATCTGTTCCCCGTTCAACAAGACCATGGATGATCATTGCATGGACTGAACTCCACTTACCAATCCGCTTACGGTAATCTTTCACTTCTTGACTGTTCAAAAATATATCTATGGTCGCCTTGAAAACAATCAATGAGATAGCCTGAACTGCTCCACTGACCAGAGATTTCCACAGATCCACAACCGTTCGGGTGAAGATGTTCTTCATCAATTCAGTCCTAAATCTGTTCTCCGTTATCTTGCGGCTACGGGCCCGAGTGCTAATTTAAACCCCCCAGTGCAAACAGCCTCCCTGCTTCTATCTTATATGTCGCCTTCTTAATCTCACATGTTTCTATAATATCCCTTCAAACTACTCTTCGAAATTCCTATGAGTGTGTTTCCAGTCTACGCAGTTTGTCCTCTCAAGCCTACTGTCTCATTTCCCGAATCAACCTACTGAATCGCCTCTGCACCTCCTCCACTGCCAGTGCATCCTTTCGCATTTAGCAGACCAAAATTGCTCACAGTACTTCAGGTGTCGCCCTAGCAGCACCCTCTCCAGCTTCAACAGAACCGCACTTCCTTTAAACTCCATCTCACTCGCAATGAAGGACAATGTTCCATTTGCCTTCTTAATTACCCGCTGCACCTGCAAATCAGCGTTTTGTGTTTCATGGACAAGCGCACTCAGATCTCTCTGCACAGCAGCGTGCTGAATGTTTTCAATGATTAATAGTCATAAGAATATTTAATAATTATATTGTTATTCCAACATTTACGAACATTGTACTCCGTCTGCCAAAGCCTTACCCAATCACTTAAATTATCAATACCTCTCTGCAGACTTTCAGTCTCTTCTGCACACTTTGTTCTACCACTGATCTAAGGGTTTTGGATAAACTATGATACACTACACTTGGTTTCTAACTCTAAACCATCTATTAATAGTGTAAGCTATTGCAGTCTCAACACTCTCCTCAGAAATACATCACTAGCCACTGTTCACCATCCAGATAAGATCCATTTATCCCCATTTTGTGTGTTTTGTTGGTTAATAAATCTTCTATCCATGGTAATACATTAACTATTAGCATGCATCTTTATCTTATGCAACAATAGTTTGTGGTGCACCTTGTTGAATGCCTTTTGGAAATATGGATACAATGCAACCATCGGTTCCCCTTTGCCCACCACACTTGCAATGACCTCAAAGAATTCCAATAAATTAGTTAAACATCACCTGCCTGTCATGAACCCACTCTCACCGGCCTGATGAAACAACGTCTATCCATTTAGAAGACAGATTCAAACATTTCCCCACTACATAGGTTAAAACCCACAGGCCTATAACTACCCATCCTTTGTGTATCTCGTTTCTTTAAGCAGTCAAGTAACATGTGCTATTTTCCAATCTGTCGGAATCGCCCCAGGATCCTTCAACCTTCATTAAATTACCACGAGCACATCTATTATTTTCTTTGCCGTCTTTATTAGTACCTTGGGTGTTCCACGTGACTCGATTCTGGGTCTGCTTTTGTTCATCATTCATGTAAATGATTTAGATCAAAATATCGAAGGTATGGTCAGTACGTTTGTGGATGCTACCAAAATTGGTGGCATTATATACAGTGAAGCAGATTTCAAAGATCACAAAGAGATTTTGAGTGCTTGGATCAATGCAATGAGGAATGGCAAATGGAGTTTAATTTTGATAAATGTGATGTATTGCTTTTTCATAAATAGAATGAGAGTAGAACTTGGACAATCGAAAATCGGGTCTCAATTACTGTTGTATAATGTAGACAACGAGAGGCTATGTATTGTTTGAAGTTTCCGTCATGTGGATAGGGTGCTTGCTTTAGCATGCCTTCCTTCATTGCCCAGACCTTTTCCCGTCAGAGTTGGGAAGTAATGTTGAGGTTCTGCAGGGCCGTAGTGAACTACACCGTGTCCATTTCTGTCGGAAGGGTATTATCAAACTGCAGACGGTTTAGAAAATATTTACCAGGGTGTTTTGCGGGGATGAAAGGTTGAGTTTCATGGGAGAGGTTGGATAGGCTGAACCCTTCTACTAGATCCTATTAAATCGAAGGGTAGTCTTATCGAGGGTTTTTTTTAGCCAAGAGTGATATACATAAGGCGAAAGGTAGGTATCTTTCCCCAATGTTAGGATAATTCAAGACTAGGTGGCATATTTTGAGAGTGAGAGGAGCAAGATTTGAAGAAAAAAGGACATGAGGGGCTTTTGTTTTACATGAAATGTGTTTCATGCATTGAAAGAATTTCTAAAGGAAGTGAAAGATCCAGGTACAGTTTTGAAAGTTGAAAGACATTGAACAAGTTCATGGAAAAGAGAGCTTTGGAGGAATTTAGGTGAAAGGCAGGCAATTGGAGTAGGGTTAGTTTGGGATTATCATTGGAAAGGACTTGGTGGATCAAAGGGTCAGGCTTCATTCTGTCTGAATGCATGACTCTTTTAGTCGATGAATGGCAGATTGAGTTTAATTTAAACAAAAAGCGAGCTGCTGCATTTTCACAAGGCAAAACAAAGCAGGGCTTATACGCTTAATGGTTGGGCCTTGTGGAGTGATGCCCAGCAAAGAGAATAAATGTACAGGTGCATAGTTTCGTGAAGGTAGAGTTACAAGTAGACAAGGTGTTGAAGAAGGCCTTTGGCACATTTGCCTTCATTTGTCAGAACATGAAGTATAGGAGTTCAGATGTCATGTTTCAGCTGTACCAAACGATTGTGAGGCGATTTTTAGAATATCGCGTATCATATTGATCCATCTTTTACCTGAAGGGTTTTGTTAAACTTGAGAAGGTGTCGAAATGATTTATAAAGGATGATGCAGCACGAGGGCGTTTAAGCTATTAGGTGGTCATGAATAAGCTGAAACTTTTCCTTTCCCTGCAGTAAGAGGAACGAAGACTCAGGGTTGGTTGGAAAAGATTTATAAAATAATGCAGGCATTGATAGGATGAA
The DNA here is from genome assembly GCF_047496795.1 of Chiloscyllium punctatum. Classification (NCBI taxonomy): domain Eukaryota; kingdom Metazoa; phylum Chordata; class Chondrichthyes; order Orectolobiformes; family Hemiscylliidae; genus Chiloscyllium; species Chiloscyllium punctatum. The sequence continues at coordinate 47,310,815 of NC_092781.1, read as the reverse complement.
TAACCAAGGTCTTTTTTGATAGAGTGGGAGAGTCCAAATCTATAAGATATAGGATTAAGTTGAGTGGAGATAAGTTGGGGAAGGCTTTGAGGGATAATTTCTTTCTACACAGCTGGTGGTGCATGTACGGGGAAAAGCATCTGCTGGAGAAAGTGGTGGAGTCGAGAAGAATTATAACATTTAAAATGCAACTGGATGGGTAGAGGAGTAGGAAACAATTACAGCTATTTGCCAAATGTTACTCGGTCAGATTGCGATATCAGTATAGCACAGATGAGTTGGAATGAAGGATCTGTTTCCGTGCAGTAAAACTGAATGACTACAAGTTTTGTTAAACTTAGGAAAAAAAAATGCCGAAATTTTGTTTCCACTTCCTCTAAATTAGTAGTCACAAAATTAAGACAGAAGAAAATTTCTTCTCTCAGAATACAGTGTATCTGTGACATTCTTTTCCACAGTCCACCGAGGTTGGGTCATTAAGTATTTTCAAGGGTAACTGGACAGATTTTCAATCGGTAATCAAATCAATGCTGATGGGGAAAAGGCTGAAATCGGAGATGAGGATTATGAGTTCAAGCGTGACGTCATTGACTGGAAAATCAAACTCCATTGGCAAAATGGCCTGCTTCTGGTTCCTTATAACTGGCCTTTGGCCTAAGTTAGTCTTTTCAGAATTATTATAGGCCTCATTAAAATATCCCTCAGTTTCAGATTGAAGCCAAGATGCTTCATTTCCTCCTTCTCATGAGAAAAGGCAAGTCTCGATAAAATCATTGGGAGATCGACCTTCTCCCATTTTGGTGGCATTGCATTCTGTCTCAAATGAAATGACTACATTTATAACCCTTCAGCTCTGTTGAATATTAATGAAACACAACTACAGCTGCTACAGAGAAGTTGAAAGACAGATTAAAACTGCATTATAATGGGGGTGGCAAAGTGGCTCAGTAAGACCATAAGACATTGGAGTGGAAGTAAGGACATTCGGCCCATCGAGTCCACTCCGCCATTCAGTCATGGCTGATGGGCATTTCAACTCCACTTACACGAATTCTCCCCGTAGCCCCTAATTCCTTGTGACATCAAGAAATTATCATTCTCTGCCTTGAAGACATTTAGCGTCCCGGCCTCCACTGCACTCTGCGGCAATGAATTCCACAGGCCCACCACTCTCTGGCTGAAGAAATGTCTCCGCGTTTCTGTTCTGAATTTACCCCCTCTAATTCTAAGTCTGTGTCCAAGGGTCCTCGTCTCTTCACCTAACGGAAACAATTTCCTAGCATCCACCTTTTCCAAGCCATGTATTATCTTGTAAGTTTCTATTAGATCTCCCCTGAATCTTCTAAACTCCAATGAATACAATCCCAGGATCCTCAGCCGTTCCTCGTAGGTTAGACCTACCATTCCAGGGATCATCAATGTGAATCTCCGCTGGACGTGCTCCAGTGCCAGTATGTCCTTCCTGAGGTGTGGGGACCAAAACTGGACACGGTACTCGAAATGGGGCCGAACTAGAGCTTTATAAAGTCTCAGTAGCACAACGGTGCTTTTACATTCCAACCCTCTTGAGATAAATGACAACATTGCATTTGTTTTCTTAATCACGGACTCAATCTGCATGTTTACATTTACAGAATCCTCGGCTCGCACTCCCAGATCCCTTTGTACTTTGGCTTTACGAATTTTCTCACCGTTTAGAAAGTAGTGCATAATTGTGTTCTTTTTTCCAAAGTGCAAGACCTTGCATTTCCTCACAATGAATTCCATCAGCCATTTCCTGGACCACTCTTTCAAACTGTCCAGATCCTTCTGCAGCCTCCCCACTTCCTCAGTACTACCTGCCTGTCCACCTAACTTTGTATCATCGGCAAACCTCGCTAGAATGCCCCAAAGCCAATCATCCAGCTCATAAATATATAACGTGAACAGCTGCGGCCCTGAAACTGAACCCTCCGGAACACCACTTGTCACCGGCTGCCATTGCAAAAAAGAACCTTTTATCCCATATCTCTGCCTTCTGTCAGACAGCCAATCCTCAATCCATCCCAGTAGCTCACCTCAAACACCATGAGCCCTCACCTTGCTCAGCAGCCTCCTGTGTGGCACCCTTACAAAGGCCTTTTGGAAGTTTAGATATACCACACCCACTGGGCTTCCCTGGTCTCACCTAATTGTCACCTCTTCAAAGAATTCCAACAGCTTTGTCAGGCACAACCTCCCTTACAAAATCCATGTTGACTTGTTCTAATCTGACTCTGCTCTTCCAAGAATTTAGAAACCTCATCCTTAATGATGGATTCTAGAATTTTACCAACAACCGAGGTTAGGCAAATTGGCCTATAATTTTCCATCTTTTGTCTTGATCCTTTCTTGAACAAGGGGTTTAAAACAGCAATCTTCCAACCATCCGGGACTTTCCCTGACTCCAGTGAAGTTTGAAAGATCTCAACCAACGCCTCCGCTATTTCCTCAGCCTCCTCCCTCTGAACTCTAAGATGTATCCCATCGGGGCCAGGAGATTTATCAATTTGAAGACCTTTTCGCTTTTCTATCACTTTCTCTTTTGTAATGGAAACCATACTCAACTCAGCCCCCGACTCCCTTTAATTGTTGAGATATTACTCATGTCTTCCACTGTGAAGACTGACGCAAAGTACTTTTTACGTTCTCCTGCTTTTTCCTTCTCTCCCATCACTAGGCTTCAAGCATCAGTTTGAAGTGGCCCAATATCTACTTTTGCCTGTCGTTTGTTTCTTACATATTGAAAGAAACTTTTACTATCATTTCTAATATTACTGGCTAGCCTACTTTCAAATTTGATCCTCTCTTTCCTTATTCCTCTCTTTGTTATCCTCTGTTTTTGTAGCTAGCACTGTAGTAGTTAGCACTGCTGCCAAATAGCACGAGGGAACCAGGTTCGCCTTCTGTCTTGGGCGACTGTTTGTGTGTAATTTGCACATATTCGACGTTTCTGCGTGAGCATCCTTCCACAATCCAAGGATACGCAGGTCAGGGTGAATTGGACATGCTAAATTGTCCAAAGGATATGTGTATTAATCATAAGTGAATGTCAGATGGGGGAGTGGATCTGGGTGGGTTGCTGTTTAGAGGGTGGTGTGGACTTGTTGGTTAGAACGGCCTGCTTCCATACTGTAAGGTGTCTAATCTAACTTTACCTCCCCTATCAAGCACACTGTTGACATGGAATATACATATGTTACATATTAAAGCTCTCTCATCATTCAGCCATTAAACACTGCAATGGTTGATAAAATACGCTTTGCATATGTTTTTATGTCTCTGTCTGTGTATTATAATCTTCCAGTGTAACAAAGTTTTGATGCATAATTTTGTTCACTTTTTATGCATGGATCAAAACATTATAACATCAGGATGACAATGATAAGGAGGTCTTAACCCTTTACAGTGTTATGTCAAAAGTTTTCCATCATTGTACAGCTCACGTCTGTGCTGGGTATATATTCCTCTGCATTGTGCTGTCCAATGCATTTATGCCAAAAACATTTTGGTTTAGACGCAGAGTAGACTGCGTCCAGGATTCCCGGAAAAAAAAGTTCCCGGGGCACGGAGAAGACAGTTTCAATATAGAGTAAGAGTCTCTCTTCACTTTAACATTAAACATTCCACGAGCTGTGCAGTCAACTTTAATTACAAATGAGATATGCATGAGACTGATCCATTCAACTTTCATCAGCCAATAATAATACTGGTGAGATACAATGAAAATCCATTTCAACATTAACACAATGAAGTCTCTCACAGCCTCGTTTCCATAAAACACTTCAAGACCATTGAATACTCAGATTATTGAGAAAATCTCGCTCTACTGACTTAGATCTCTCCAGAAAGAAAAGGATAAATTTGGCTGAGAAGATGCTCATATACAGAGGAGGAAGTGTTCGATGTCTTGCAACTTATAAATGTGGATAAATCCCCAGGATCTGATCAGTTGTAGTTTAGAACTCTGCGGTACGCTAGGGAAGTGATTGCCGGTCCCCTTGCTGAGGTATTTGTGTAATCAATAGTAACAGGTGAGTTGCTGGAAGACTGGAGGTTGGCTGACATGGTGCCACTGTTTAAGCAACGGTCAGGACAAGCCAGGGAACTATAGACCTGTGAGCCTGACGCTGGTGGTGGGAAGTTTGGAGGAAATTATGAGTGACAGGATGTACACGTATTTGGAAAGGCAAGGAGTGATTACGGACAGACAACATGGCTTTATGCGTAGGAAATCAAGTCTCACAAATTTGATTGAGTTTTTTGAAAAGGTTATCAAGAGGATTGATGAGATGATAGCAGTGAACGTGTTCTGTATAGAATTCAGTAAGGCTTTCGACAAAGTTCCCCATGGGAGAGTGGTTAGCAAGGTGAGATCTCACGAAATAAAGGCAGAACTATCCATGTGCATACAGAACTGGATCAAAGGTAGAAGACAGAGGATGGTGGTGGAGGGCTGTTTTTCAGACTGCAGACCTGTGACCAGAAGAGTGCCACATGGATCGGTGCAGGTTCCCTTACTTCTCGTCATTGATATAAATGATTTCGATTTGAGCACAAGAGTTACAGTTAGTAAGTTTGCAAATGACATCAACATTGGATATGTAGTGGACAGTGATTAAGCGTATCTCTGATTGCAATGGGATCTTGATCAGATGGGCTAATAGGCTGAGGAGTGGCAAGTGGAGTTTAAGTTAGATAAATGCGAGGTGCTGTATTTTGGGAAAGCAAATCTTAGCATTAACACATTTGATGTTAAGGTCGGAGAGAGTGTTGCTGAACAAATAGTCCTTGGAGTGCATGTTAATAGCTCCCTGAATGCAGAGTCGCAAGGAGATAGGATGGTGAAAAAAGCGTTTGATATACTTTCCTTTATTGGTAAGGGTCCTGAGCGCAGGAGTTGGGAGGTTATGTTGCAGCTGTACAGGGCATTGGTCAGGGCCACTTTCGGAATAGTTAACGCAAATCCAGTCTCCTTCCGATGGGAAAGATGTTGTGAAAGTCGAAAATGGTTCAGAAAAGATTTAGAAGGAGTTGCCAGGTTTGGAGGATATGAGCTATAGGGAGAGGTTGAATAGGTTAGGGTTCTTTTCCATGGAGAGTCGGAGACTGAGGGATAACCTTGTAGAGGTTTTTAAAATCATGAGGGGCATGGAGAGGATAAACAGACTAATTCTTTTCACTGGAGTGGGGAACTCCAGAAATAGATGGCGTAGGTTCAGGATGAGAGGGGAAAGATATAAAAGGGACCAAAGGTGCAATTCATTTCTCGTAAAGGGTGGTACGTGTATGGAATCAGCTGCCAGAGGAAGTGGTGGAAGCTAGTACTATAGCATCATTTAAAAGGCATCTCCATGGATCTATGAACAGGAAGAGATTGGAAGGATATTGGTTGACTGCTGGCAGTTGGGACTCGATAGGGTTGGATATTTGGTCTGCGTGGATGAGTCGGACCAAAGGGTCTGTTTCCATGATGGACATCTCTATGACTCTATGACTCAGTATGTTGGTGCGGCGTTGACTTCATGTTATTTAGGAAAACATTGTCCGATTGTGGAAATGCAAAACACAGCATCAGATATAAAAAATGGGAGAAGGCAGGATGGGAAAAGTGAAAGAGTGACAGAGAAAGAAACATTAGCTGTGCCAATCCATTTCGGATTTGTCGGGCTTTTTGTGGCGAAACGTGGAAATTTATGCCACTGTCACTTTAGAATCAGATAACTTGCACACTAAACTGGCCTAACATCAGTTAGAATGGAAATTCCCTGCCTACCAGCATAATGGGTCAATCCACAACAGCGGTTCAAGAAAGCAGCTAATCTTTTCAAGGGCAAATAGAGATGGGCTATCATTGCGAGCCAGCCAGCGATTCCCAGGTCCCACAAATGAATATTAATAAAAAATCAGTTGCTTTATTTGCATGTTTGCCACTATTTTTGTGCTGTGCTTGTGGGGAAATATAAACTGGGGTTTTGTTGTTCTGTCATCTATTCTAAGAGTTCTATTTGTGAGTTTATTTACATAAACACTTAACTGGTGTCAAAGAAGAGTTGATGACAGTATAGCCAGATGAACGAAGTTTTAAATGATAAGTTTCAAATAAAACCAAATTTAATTTAAGAATTAATAGACTGTTATTAATTATTCCTTTAAATGATTTAACAACTTATTTTAATTATTTCTGATTTCACACCATAACTGTCCTTATTTAATTTAATAATACTGGCCTTAGCCCGCTGTTTATGATCTGAGAACAAACAGTTAAACCACAACAAGATCGCAACTACCAAGGGTCATCAATTCATCATATGTCGTGGCGTAACACCAGTAACACTTAATCTCTCCTCTTTCTTTTATAGATATCTGTGATTCACTTCCTAAAGTCTTAAATTGGTTCTTGATATCTTACATGAGTGTAAGCAAAAAGAGAACAGCAAAATATGACGGAAGATAGTTACAAGTTATAAATAACTGTTCATTGATGCAACCTCTCCTTGCCTTTTACCTGAGATATCGCCGAAGTTTGCGAAAGGTTTCTGTGTTTAAATAGAGATTTGCAAATGAAACTAATAGTTGTCATTTGGCATGTTTCGCCCAGTGATAACTCTCAGGTGAATGTTAAAGTACTATAGCATCCATTATCTTTTGTGTCTTGTGTTTCATTGTGCAAATGGGATTGGAATTGAATACATTGTTGAGACCAACCGTCATCTGCCTATTTGGTTTTGATGCAGTCAGTGTGTGTTCACCCTCACAGGCAGGAAGACTGCTTGCATTGATAACCGGGAATTGGTGCCCGGTGTGCCATTCTCAGCTGACACAACATTTCCTGATTCTGTGTTCCAACAGCAAGCCACACATTTTATTTCTGATCAGAAAATAAACACCCAGGGTAACAGTCCAAGGAAACATCTGCCAATGTGACCTTTACCTGGTAACGGGTACATGGGGCGGTATGCAATCACATTGAAGTAACATTCACGAATCAACCTGTCGAACTCGGCTTAACAGTCAGATTCCACGACGTTGCTGGACGAATATCCAAACCGTGTAACAAGATCATTCGATTCTCAAAATCTGGAACACATCTACCGTACTTTTCAATGTTTCTGATCTTGCGCGTTTTGTTTCTTTATCTTTTGATATAATGTTTTTAAAATCTGTTTTAGACGCGAAGTCCTGCAGCCATAGTCTCCCCAGCCGAGTGGGGAGGTGTGGAGGGAGACACACAAACTCAAGGGAGTGGGGTGGGGGTGTTGGGGCCAGGAGGACACATAGACTATGGGAGTGGGAATGGTAGTGTGGAGGTAGAGGGAGACACAGTCCTTTGGAGTGAGGATGGAGGTGCGTGGGGAGGGAAATGAACATACTTTGCGGAGTGAGAATGGGGTTGTGGGGAAAAGGGAAATACACAGACTCTGGGAGTGGGGACGGGACAGTGGGAGGCATGGAGACACACGGACTTTGGGAGTGGGGGTGGAGTGTGAGGCGGACATAGATACAAAGACTCTGAGATTGGGGATGGAGATGAAAAGGGAGGGAGACACAGTCTCTGGCACTGGGGATGGGGATGTAAAGGGAGGGAAACACAAAGTCTCCCGTTGCGGGGATGAGAGTGCGAGGGTAGGTAGATGCACAGACTCTGAGAGTGGGGATGTAAATGTTGCAGGAGGGAGACACACAGACTGGTAGTTGGGATTGAGAATGGGTGAACAGACGCACAGATTGAAGAGTGGGGATTCGGGTGTGGGGGGAGGGAATCACACGGTCTCTGGGAGTAGAGCTGGGAGCGAGAGACACACAGATTCTGCGAGTGGGGGTGGAGATGTAGGGTGATTGAGACAACAGACTCTGGGAGTGGGGATGGAGGTGTGGGGTGAAGGTTATTTACACAGCTACTGGGAGTGGGGAAGGGGTGTGGGGTGAGGGAGACACGCAGACTCTCTGATTAGGGATGGATATGTGGGGGAGGGAGACGGACAGAATCTGGAATGGAAATGGGGATGCAGGTGCAAGGAAGCCACTCAGACTTCGGTAATGGGGATTAGTGTGATTGGGGACGGAGCCATACAGATTCGTGGCGTGGAGTTTGTGGTGTGGGCTGAGAGACACACATCGACTCTGGGGAGTTGGGATGGGGGTGTGGGGTTTGGAGAAACTCCAACTCATGGGACCAGGAATTGGCACATGGGTGGAGGAAGACACACAGACTCTTGGAGTAAGAATGGGGGTGAGTTTCATGGAGACACACAAACTCTGGTTAGTGTGAATGAGGTGTGCGGTGTTGGAGAAACTCAAACTCTGCGAACTGGAAATGGGGGTGTGGGGAGAGGGAGACAATCAGTCTCGGGGAGTAGGACTGTGGTGTGGGGAGTGGGAGACACGCAGAGCCTTAGATGTGGGGATGGGGTGACATACAGAGTCCGGGAAGTAGAGAGGTGGGTAAAGTGGGTAGGCGGGCACACAGATTCTGGGGAGTGGGGAAGAATAGGTCGGGGGTGCTTTCCCTGGAGCGTTGGAGGCTGAGGGGTGATCTAAAAAATGTTTACAAAATCATGAGGAGCATGGATAGGATAAATAAACAAGCTATTTTCCCAGGGATTGGAGAATCTTGAACTAGTGAGCATAGATTTAAGGTGAGAGGGGTAAGATATGGAATGGTCCTAAGGGAACAATTCTTCTCACAGATGGTGGCAAGTGCATGGATTGACCTGCCAGAGGAAGTGGTGGAGGCTGGTTGAATTGCAACATTTAAAAGGAATCTGGATGGTTGCATGACCAGGAAGGGTTTAGAGGGATAGGGATAAGGTGCTGGGCAAAGGTGGCTACATTTCGTTAAGATATCTGTTCGGCATGGATGAATTGAACAGAAAAGGCTGTATTCGAGCTGCACCACTCGATGACTCGATGACTACAGTGAACAGCAGTCCCTGTCTTTGATCCAAAGAACAGAAGTCCTCGTCATTCTTATGGAGGATAGCAGTCCCTGTCTTCATCATAGGGTACAGCCGTCCCCTTATTAACTATAGAGAGCAATAGACTCTGTCTTCGTCATAGGGATCAGCAGTCCACTTTGTTATTATAGAGAACAATGATCTCTGTCATTACTGTTGAGAACAGTAGTCCCTCATCTTTTTTTGTCTGTAACAGCATTCATTGTCAAAGAGAGCAGGAATCACTGTATTTGTCGTGCAGATCAGTAGTCCATGTTATTTTAGAGAACAGTCGGCCTTGTCCATATTGTAGAGAACACCAGTCTGTTTTTGTCGTTGAGAACAACAATCTCTGTTTTTATTGTGGAAAATGACTGCATAGCTGAGGAGTTGGTGTATGGGAGAAGGATCCACATTTTTTGATCATTGGAATCTCTTCTGGGGTAGAAGTGACCTGTACAAGAAAGACGGATTGCACCTGAATTGGCAGGATCCTATATACTGGCAGGAAGATTTGCTGGAACTGCTTAGGAGGATTTACCCTATTAAGGTGGGGGTGGGACCCAGGGAAATAGTGAGGGAAGAGATCAATCTGAAACTGGTACAGTTGATAAATGAAGCCAGTCAAACAGTCACGGCAGGCAGGGACAAAGCAGAGAACAAGGTCAGGCTGGTAACTTAAATTGCAAATGTTTCAACGCAAGACGTCTAACGGGAAAAGCAGATGAAATCATGGCATGGTTAGGAGCATGGGACTGGGATATCATAACAATTGCAGACACGTGGCTCAGTGATGGACGGGACTGGCAGCTTAATCTTCCAGGATACAAATGCTACAGGAACGACAGAAAGGGAAGCAAGAGAGGAAGTGGAGTGGTGTTTTGGACAAAGGATAACATTGCAGCTGTACTGAGGGAGGATATTCCTGGACAACACCAGGGAAATTATTTGGGTTGAGCTAAGAAATAAGAAAGGGATGATCACCATATTAGGATTGCATTATAAACGCTCTAATAGTCAGAGGGAATTTGAGATACAAATTTGTAAGATCTCAGTTATCTGTAAGAATAATGGGGTGATTATGTAAGGTGACCTTCACTTTCTGAACATAGACTAGGGCTGCCATAGGGTGTTAAGGGTTTAGATGTCGATTAACCTGTTAAGTATGTACTGGAACTTTTTCTAATTCATTATGTGGATATTCCTCCTGAAGAAGGTGCAAAACATGACCTCCTCTTGGTAAGTATGGATGGGCAGGTGACTGAGGTGTCAGCAGGGCAGCACTTTGGGGCCAGCGACATAATTCTATTATTTTTTTTAAAAACTGATGGAAAAGGATAGAACAGATCTAAAAGTTGATGTTCTACATTGAAAGAAAGCTAATTCTGATGGTATCCGGTAAGAACTTTCAAAAGTTGATTGGGGACGGATGTTCGCAGGGAAAGGTATGGCTGGAAAATGGGAAGCCTTCAGAAATGAGATATTGAGAGTCCAGTGATCGTATGTTCCCGTCAGGATGAAAGGTAAGGCTGGTAGGTGCGAAGATTGCCTCATGACGAAAGAAATTGTGGGTTTGAATAAGAAAAAAAGCATATGTCATGTACAGACAAGATAGTTTAAATCACGCCTTAGAAGAGTCTAAAGGCAGGAGGAACATACTTAACAGGGAAGCAGGAGAGCAAAAAGGGGACATGATAGAGCTTTGGCAATTGGAGTTAAGCAGAATCCAAAGGGTTTTTACAAATATATTCAGGATAAAAAGTGACTTGGGAGAGAATAGAGCCCATCACCAATCAGCAAGGCAGCCTTTTTGTGAAGCCACACGAGATTGGGGAGATATTAAACGAGTATTTTTCTTTATTATTGTGGAATAGGACATGGAAGAGATAGAATGTGCGGAAATAGATGGTGACATTTTGTAAAAGTCCCACTTGTTCGAGGAGGAAGTGCTGGATTTCTTGAAATACAGACAAGTGGATCGATCCCCGGATCTGACCAGGTGTACCGTAGAGCTCTGTGGGGAACAGGAAAAGTAATTGCTGTGATCCTGGCTGAGACATTTGTATCATCAATAGCCACAACTGAGGTGATAAAAAACTAGAGGTTAACTAACGTTGTGCTATTTTTTCATAGGGATGGAAAGGAAAAGATCTATAGACCAATGAGCCTGACGTTGATGGTGGGCAAGTTGCTGGAGGGAATCCTGACGGACACAATGTACATACATTTGGAAAAGCAAGGACTGCTTAGGATCGTCAACATGGCTTTGTGCGTGGGAAATCTTGTCTCACAAACGTAACTGAGGTTTTTGAAGAAGTAACAAAGAGGATTGATGAGGGCAGAGCGGTAGACGTGATCTATATGGATTTCAGAAAGTCTTTCGACAAGGTTCCACAATGGAGATTGGTTAGCAAGGTTAATACTCATGGAATACACGTAGAACTAGACATTTGAATACGGAACTGGCTCAGACATAATAGAGATATGATGGTAGTGCAGGTTTGTTTTTCAGACTAGAGGCCTGTGACCAGTGAATTGCCACAAGTTTCGGTGCTGTGTCCACCACTTTTTGTTATTTATATAAATGATTTAGATGTGAACATAAGCGGTATAGTTAGCAAGTTTGCAGATGACACCCAAATTGGAGATGTAGTGAACATTGAAGGAGGTTACCTCAGATGACAACGGCATATTGATCAGATAGACCAATGGGCTGACGAGTGGCAGATGGAGTTTAATTTAGATAAGTGCGAGGTGCTGCATTTTGGTAAAGCAAATCTTAGCAGGACTTCCGCACTTAATGGTAAAGTACTGGAGAGTGTTTGTGAACAAAGACACCTTGGAGTACAGGTTCATAGCTCCTGAAAGTGGAGTCGCAGGTAGATAGGATAGCGTTTGGAATGCTTTCCTTAATTAGCCAGAGTACTGAGTACAGGAGTTGAGATGTCATGTAGCAGTGTGCAGGACATTGGTTAAGCAACCACTGGAATATTTCGTGCAGTCTGGTCTCATTCCTATTGGATGGATGTTATGAAACATGAAAGGTTTCAGAAGAGTTTTAAAAGTATGTTGTCAAGGTTGGAGGATTTGAGCTATAGGCAGAGATCGATTAGGCTGGGTCTGCTTTCCATGGAGCGTAGGAGGCTGAGGGGTGACCGTACAGACGTTTATAAAATTATGAGCGGCCTGGATAGGATAAATAGACCAAGTCTTTTCCCTGGGTGTGTTCCCTCCCAGCGGTCCTGGACATTCGATCTTGGACCTTCGAGTGCCCATACTCCAAGATGGACTTCGGTACAGGCAACAAGGAAAAGTGGCCAAACAGAGACTGATATCCAAGTTCAGTACCCATGCGGATGGCCTCAAGTGAGATATTGCGGTCATATCAGACTACAGGTAACCCCATTGAACTATATACACACACACAAAGACACACACAGACAGACAGATGCAGACACACAGATACTCCTCCGCACATAATGTCCTACGCACACACACACACGAAGATCCTCTCTCATACACAAACACATACACTCCCACACTCTCACATGTATGCTCTCACACACTTATACCCCTTTACACTCAATCTCACAGACACTCATGACCCCGCCTCTCTACCCACCGACCCCCCACACACACAAAGCCACATGTACATATACATGTGCAGTGAACTTGTACTTGCAGCATTACATTTTAATTTGGCCGAAAACTGCATGAATCCATATAAGATTCTGTAAATCCGTTTTTTAAGATCAGAATCTGTCTGATCATGTGGCACAGACAGTCTCACATGCGGCAGCTCACACCTTAAATGTATTACCTGACCCGACAGGACACCAATTGTTAAGTTCACTTGAGAATGATATGACCAAATGTTCTGCAACTTGCATATGAAGAAACTGAAACCAACACTTTCATTCTAAACTATGAGAGACTAAACAAACATTCCAGGTCTTTTTCGATATATAATTTCAGTTACATCACACGGTAAAACTTTTGCAAAAGATTCTGTGTCTTAAGATTTTATACTCTAAAACTGCCTGATGATGGATCAGCTCTCTGGAAGCAAGTGCTTCCAAATAAACCTGTTGGATTATCACCTGGCGTGATTTTTAACTTTGTACACCACAGTCTAACTCCAGCATCTCCAAATCATAAAGAGATTGAGTCACTGGCAAAGCACATCTAGCGATATAAGCTGACACCAGAGTTAGTTGAGTCACTACTGAAGAGAATGTATAGCCTATTTTAGATAGAGTAATGCATTCAATAAATGAAGGAACTATCTTAGCCCAGGCACAAGATATAGTGTATTATCTACAAAGACAAAGACGCCAGTAGTTTAGAATATAATAGAAAAGTAATTCGTAGCGTATTGAAACGCACAGACATGAATTTGTGTTTCTGCATCTTCCGAGTCAAATTAATTGCATCAAAAATCCATGTGATAAATGTCATTGTCACACGTTGTCCCATCCGCAAAGCTCACTAGGTCCTTCCTAAATTTTGTATTACCATCTTCTAGCTGCTAGGTTCATTTTACAGCAACTTGTGAAGTTGTGAATTGTCTGCCAAGACGTTAGTCAAAGCTATACATGAAAGCAGTCCCAGGTCCAAACACTTTCACCTGAAAACCATCGCTATGCATCTTCCTTGAGACTAAAAAAAACAACTGCCCCTTTTGATCCGTAATTTCTAAACTTTGCTGGCATGTCAGTTGTGAAGAATGTTTTCAAATAACTTTTGAAGTGAAAATGGTCCAAATCAATCGGTTTAAAGTAACATCTCGTGTGTTACCCTACAAAAAAAAATGAAGCAAGTTGTTTCGCACGAGTTACTCTCAGCAAGTCTATGATGGATTATTTTATCAAAGAAAATAATTTCCAATGTTATGAAAGCTCAACTTTCTTCACTGCAATGTTCTGAACTTTAAGTTGCGTCTACTGAGTCATGAAACTGGCTGATCTGCCTAAAAGTACTGTGTTTGCATTTCACTTTGTTTATTTAATTTATTGACCTTATATGAATAAAGTTAACAATCACACTGAGCCAGGTTATACACCAACAAGTCTATTTGGAAGCAGTAGTTTTCGGAGCACTGCTCCTAAATCAGGTGGTTGTGGAGTATAAGATCGCAAAACATGTAATTTATGGGAAATGTTTCCAGTGTGATATAATTGAAACTATGTAATGAAAAAGACCTGGATTGTTTGCTTAGTCTCTCATCATTTAGAATGATCATGTTGGTTTCATATGTAAATCGCAGAACTTTTTAAAGTTACATTCTCCAGTAAACTTTAACAATTGATGTCATGTCGGCACAGATAATGCTTTTAAGGTGTGAGGTCCACTGTGCAAGACTGTCTATGAGACAATTTTCAGATTGATTGCAATCTGAAAGAAAAAAACAGATTTGCAGAATCTTATATGGATTCATAGGTGCACTTGTGAAGTACATTCGGGATGACAAAGTCGGTACTTCAGTAGATATTGTGCGCACTGAAATCTCCCATAAATCAGCAATGACATGGACAACTTTTTAATTGATGGTATATGGAACAAAATAAAATTGAATACTACAGGCAAATAACTCCCTTTCAATTATTCGAAATACTATCAAGGAGTGTTGTATGTGGACCTGGGGAGGCAGGAGAATCTCTAATTTAACCACATGAGAGAACGTGACGGAAGTGATTCAAGGTTGGAAATGCAGATAGACTGGTGCGTAAGAGTTCGAGAGGTGACCTTATACAAATTGATAAAAGTTATGAGAGGTAAGGAAAATGACAAATGTCTTTTCCCTCGTATGGTGGATTTCGAGAGCAGAAAACTTTTTTAGGGTGAGAGGAGGTGAGTTTTAAAACGATATCAGAGGACCATTTTACACAAAGAATGGTTCGTGGGAAGAATTAACTTCCAGTGGAATAGTTAGATACGGATACAGTCATATCTTTTAAAATACTTTTAGTTAGGTCTATGAATAAGAGATGTTTGGGAGGACTTGGGCCAAGTGCACGCAGGTGGGACTAGTTTAGTTTGGGATTATGTTTGCCCATGGACTGGTTGGACCGAAGCGTCTGTTTCTACATGATTTCTCTCCATGACTCAATGTCTAGCTATCTATCTGTTTTTCTCAATATTACATGGTGCTGCAGTGATTCTCCAGTGAACTGTTGATTTTTATATTCCGTAAGATCAGCTCCCAGCTTCTGACACGCCAGGCAAAATCGTGAGTGAGTGTTCAGCCTGCAAACGTTTGCACCTTTTCCATTTTCAAATGTAGGATGTAGCATGCTGTCTGAAGCAATCATCTTAGCAGCTGATCTGTCGCTGATAAACGCTGCAGGAAGGCGTGATAAGTTGCTAAATATGCTGTCAAACGAAGATTGCACAAGCAACATGAGTCCTTGAGCCAAACGGACAATTGACTTCTGAGCTGTTGCTGACACCAAAGCAACTGCGTCGTTCGGGAGCAGAAAGAATCCCACTGCTAGATTACAATTCAAATGCATTTGGCATAAGGTTCGTAGCAGTTTATCAACAGCACAAAACCCTGACTCCAAAGGTCTTTGCGTATCCAGAAGAACAGTGAGCGATCCTTGAAGGTACGTTTCTCCAGACGATATTTGTCAACATGACAAGGTGCAGCTGAGCTGGTGGCATTGCGACTGAAATTGCATGCGTCCAGACATTGTGCTTAATTTAGGATATCGGAGCAAATGGTTAACTCAAATATGCGCGTTCGGAAAAGTAAATGCTTTTTTTGTTGAAAAGCTTTGCAACGAAAGGAAATGCTTCAGACTGTCGTGCGATCGATATGAAGCAGAAAATGAAGAGCTGCCGTCGTTGTGAGCACCAGCAATATAGGCGTTTGCTTTCAGCCACTTAGTGGTGTTGCTTGGTTAGCTCAGCTGGTTCCTGCGTGTTATGAAGAACGCTTAGGTCGTGGGTTCAATCACCCCACGTACCATGTAAAGCCACGGCGTGGTGTTCGGGTTCGTCGTGGCTTTTACTTTCACTGTCTGCAAGAACTTGTCACATGATCGCTTGAGATGTGTATTCATTCGAAAGCCGACCATCGCTGTCATGAACATCAGCTCGCTGGTCCATGCCGGATCTCAGCTGCGTTGCTGTATTTCCAAACAACGTGCTCTACGAAACCACGAAGCAGGAAGCCTCACCTGCGCAATAAAACATTTGACAGGGTTAGACGCACGACTTGATCACCTTACCCGTGATGACTTGTGGCTGTTGTCTGCAGCAAATCAATCAGTCTCAATTGTTTTCACAATCAGATGCAAAACATGAAATATATGCAGTATTAGGCAGACCTGGCACATTCTCAGAGGAGAACCAGAGTTCAGGCTTCAATTCAAATCAAAGATTCGTTCACGTTATTTTCCTGGATCTCTGTTAATACTTGTCACACGACTTCGAGAGGGAATTCATTCGCTTGCTCATCTCTCATGCATCGACACTGGAGTTATCATATCTCCACCAACATCATAGAACCATTAATAAAAGCAAATTATTGCGGATGCTGGAATCATCATTTTTGTAGAAAAGGCCAATATACAATTAATGATGCCAAAAGTTAAAGAAGTTAATGTTTATTGGATAGGGAATATAGCAAGTGATATTCAAGACAGATGGGGGACGTGGGAAGCTGGAGTGTTTACGATGTTGACTTAAGCAAAACCATCTAAGTCTGAGCTGAACTATACAGTGATATGTGATGAGTCTCAGGATGAGGTGTTAGAAAGACAATCGCAGTCGAAAGACAGTGCTCCACAAACTTTGAGAAGTGAAGCAATGTTGTTAGGGGAGAAGGAAGTGATCCTGCAAATACAGAGAAATCCATTCCTGCCAAACTGGTAGAGTGTACCAGGCTCTGCACTGCATGTAGCCTTACTGGTAAATAAGGGATATCAATCTAAAGATTTAGGCCCTATGGCCAGGCCTGAAGAAACAATTAGGGAATGGTATATGCTCAAGACAGGAGTTTGGGAATCCAGGCATGGCAGCTGTATTAAAACACTAGCGTGCTGCAACTTGTCAGGGAGTCCAAAGGAAGCCAAGATAACAACCCAGCCGAGCATGCCAGTGACAGTGGAGGAAGGTGATCAATGTGGTAATGACCAATTGGATACATTACCAGACAATTTGTGGTCGCAACATGATGCAGATGGGGGAGATAGAAATCAGCTGGACCAATGCAAATAAGATTGAAAGCAGGAGCTGGGACAATAGTGACATTTATGACGAATGAAGATTCTCAAGGGTTGGTATACCATTGGAAAAAAGCCCAGAGAATGGGTGTGCCTTCATTCAGCCCGTTGTTAACTTGATGCTACATTCTTTGAAAATCAAGCAGAGGTTTGCATGAGTATATCATTCCCCCGTCACAGGGTATGGTGGAAAGAATTCATGGGACATTGACAGCCAAATTAAAAAAGATCTGCGCAAGCACAAACCTTAATTGCATGATGTGCTGCCGCTGGCTTTACAATCTAAGACTACATGAGCTGCTCACACCGCTTGAGATACTCACAGATAGACCTATGCCAGTGCCCAGGTGGAGAAGCCCATACAAAGGGCCTAGCTTGGAGCAGTTAAACTCAGAA
Source organism: Chiloscyllium punctatum (assembly GCF_047496795.1). NCBI lineage: Eukaryota > Metazoa > Chordata > Chondrichthyes > Orectolobiformes > Hemiscylliidae > Chiloscyllium > Chiloscyllium punctatum. The sequence continues at coordinate 47,293,237 of NC_092781.1, read as the reverse complement.
CATAAGCAATATATGCAGCAGCAACCTATGATACATGAGACTATCCACCTGCTGGAAATATAAAGGGAACTGACAGCTGTCAACGAGGAAGGACCGAGTAAGTCCGGGGATTGTGTGTACGTGCGGGTTTTTCGAAGATGCTGAAATAAGTCGAGGAGGGAGAGAACTTTCTTAGTGATTAAGGCATCATCTACCGCCATCCAAGTGGAAGGACGACACATATGTTACCACCTTAATCATTGTACTAAAGCTCTCTCACCGGCACAAATTCACTCTAACACTGAGGTAAGAGGAGTTAAGGCTGAAAAACATGGACACGGGTAGGACACACAGGAGGCTAGTACGCCTCCACAAGGTTCTGAACAAGGTTCAGGTGAAGTTCTTGGGAATCCTGATCATTCCAGAAATGATGCTTATGGAGATGTTGAGAACAGTCTTCCTGGCACAATGGATGGGGAACACATGGGGGGGTGCCCCTGATAATCACCTCTCTGATGCCAGGCCTGCATAATTTGACTTGGCGACCATTAACTTGGCAGACCTGGACAGGTAATGCCAGGGTTACTTTGTAGCCCTAGCATGGGTATGCGCCCGTGACAATCACTGGTATCAATGGGTAAACGACACGGTCGTAGTCATGGCTAGACAGGACTGCTTCCTGTGAACTAATTTAACCCCCCTCATGCTACGTTGTCCATATGCCCTTTAACTTGAGCATCTGTACTGAATGGTGTTTGCAGCACTCAAGCCGACCCCTTTAGCCGAATGATTCATCAACATACAGGCAATCCTCTTGCCCCCTTTTGGTGCCTGCTACTTTAGGCCACTATATTCTATCAGCAGGATAACGTGGGCTGGCAGCAACTCCAACGGTAGTGTTGATATAGTCCCCCGTGGTTCATCAGTAAGACTAATTACATGCTTGCAGAGGCTGCTTTCAGGAAACGGGAAGGGTTGAGTTTTGAAATCTTTAAGTGAAATGGCTACACACAAGTAGGCTACGTTATGGGTCTTTGTGGGAATACAATTCAAATGAAGGTGGACACCACATTTGGGGCTATTTTAAAATTCTCAACGTGTCCCACTAACAGATACTTACTGGCTGGGAGGTAAGAAAGTAGGATTGGGCATGACGCTGCCCACTGACTGGAGTGGCAGATTTGCCCGTCTAATGCTCCGACACGAGGTAGATGTATCGCCACACGCAGATTGAAGCTACGTTACAGTCGCCGAACTAAGAGACGGTATGTCACTGATCCGACAATTCAGATTGATAGTATAGGACAGCCAAGAGGTATTCCTAACGAGGTTAAGGCCCACAATGAGATTGCTGCGGGCTGGAAAGCTCTTATCCAATGAATGGGATTAGCAAGAATGCTGAATGGATTAATTACATGTATTACAAAAAGCAGAGATTTATCCATTATACTGATGGTTGTGGCCTTCGGAGAATAATTGGATGCTTACACCAAAATGACATGACAAAACAGACAGGCCTTCGATTGGATACAGGAAGAAAAAGGCGGAGTTTGTGTGATGTTTGGGGAACATTGCTGTACCTTTATACCTAACAACACTAGCACTGGGGGATCTTTTACTAAAGCATTGGAAAAGCTAAACAATCTAAGAAGGGAGATAAAATAAAAACAATGCAGCATTTGGTCATCAGGCTTTTGATTGGCTGAATACTATATTAGGGTTTTGGGGAGCATGGTTTGTCAAGATTGGCCTTACTGAAGTTGCAGTTTTGCTTGTTGTTGCCTTCATCTGTTGTTGTGCACTACCTTTTATTGAGTCCTTTTTAGTTTGCGTCACTGCACGGCAACTTGTGGTAATTTCAACTACCCCAGGAAATGCTTACTCCTCTGGTGGAACCACACTGTTCGATGGTTATGATCTAATAACTGCCACAGTGCAAGGAATATGTCCACGTGGGGACGTCGATGATACTTCTGAAGAACGTGTTGCGGGTCCAAGATTGTGAGGGATCTTGGGTCATTTTATCCTGTTCTGGTTATTGGAGGGCAGGTCTTTGGCCTAAAGGACCTCAGGAATGGAGGAAGAACCCTTTAAGTTTCAGACCCCGAAAATTATTTTGTCCATGTTGGGATCTATATTGCTGGTATTGGGCACAAGGGAGGCTAAGCTTATTGTTTTCTTTCCATGGGTGAGACCAGTAGGTCTCAAAGGGGGGAGTATGGAAAATAAAGAACAGGAAAGCATGGGAAGGGTTAAAGCATGAAGACCACTGGCATCTGTATTCTGTGGAAGGCAGGGGCAGGATGGGATAACCATCGTGAAGCATTTTTACACCAATTAGCAGAGTAAGGTTAAGGCTGAAAGGTCACTATGGCAAGATGAGATAACACAAATAATAAAGCATGTTCCTCTGTTAAGTGTTATTATGACAGGATTGGGACTATAAATATTTGGGACATGACATTAAAATAGCTAATTAATAGTTACGAGAGTGAGCTTGAGACAGGAGACTATTGTAACAGATGGAATAGCTAAATATCTATCATGATAGGTTAGTCTCCAATTGAAGATCACTGTAGCAGAGTTACCAATAAATATCCAACGGTGACATTAGAATAACATTAAGTAGAATGTACAACTTAGGTGATAAAGGGAATTAACACCACTGCTTTATTGTGAACCTAGAGTGAGGTACTTGATTAATGCAGTTGGACATGCTGATAAGCTAACAGAAACATGATTAAAACAAATTAAAAACCACGGAGCCTGAGGTCAGTGGGCTTTCGAGAATCAGCTTTCTCGGTGTCAAGGTTTTTTGTTCGCAAATACAAGGCCTACTTCTTGAAGCACTCTCTGCGTCTCCTGGTGGTTCTCTATATTTTCTCCACAACAGTGTGCGACAAGGTTCCTCGACTGCTAAGCCATAGACTGCTGAGCAAGGTCAGATCACATTGAATACAGTCTATTCAGCCTCTCCCCATAGCTGAAACCCTCCAACCCTGGCAGCATCCTTGGAAATCTTTTCTGAACCCTTTCAAATATTGTTGTCAATCATCTCAGTTTCAGTAAAGCGTTTGACAAGATTCCCACGGTAGGCTATCACAGAAAATACGGAGGCATGGGATTGAGGGTGATCTTGCGGTTTGGATAATTAATTGGAAGTAAGAACACAGAGGGTAGTTGTTGATGGGAATTGTTGCATCCTGAAGTTCAGTTACTAGTTCAGTTACTGCAAGGATCTGTTTTGATGGCCCTGCTGTTGATCAGTTTTATAAATGATGTGGAAGAGTGTGTAGAAGCCTCGGTTAGTACATTTGCGGATGCTATTAATGTTGGTGGAGGTTCAGATAGTGCCAAACGATGTTGTAGGTTACAGTGAGACATAGATAAGCTGCAGAGCTGGGCGGATAGGTGACAAATGGAGGTTAATGCGGAAAACTGAGAGGTGATCCACATTAGAAGGAGTAACAGAAATACAGAGTACTGAGCTAATGCTAAGATTCTTGGTAGCGTGGATGAGCAGTGAGATCTCAGTGTCCATATTAGAGCCCTGAAAGGTTCCACGCAGGTTGAAGGGTTGTTAACATGGCAAAGGTGTGTTAGCTTTTATTAATCGAGGGACTGAGTTTTGGAGCCATGAGGTCATGTTGCAGCTGTAAAAAAACTCTGGTGTGGCCACACTTGGAGGACTGGGCACGGTTCTGCTCACTGCATTCTAAGAAGGATGTGGAAGCTTTGTAAATGGTGCAGAGGATATTTATCAGGATGTTGCCTGGTACGGAGGCATATGAAGAAGGCTGATGGACTTAATGCTGTTTTCCTGAGAGAGACTTGACAGAGACACACAAGATGATCAGAGGAATAGATAGGGCAGACAGAGCCGTTTTCCTCGGATGGTAATCGCTCGCACAAGGGGCCATAATTTAAACTGAGGTGTGATACATATAGGCCAGATATCAGAGATAGATTCTTTATTCAGAGCGTAGTAAGGGCATGGAATGCCCTGCCTGCATCAGTAGAGGACTCGCCAATTTTAAGTCTTCTCAATGCAGTATTCCGGTGCGGAACATTCTCAACACCTGAATGGGTATTCTACATTACACCTTCTGATTTTAAACTCAGTATTCTCCACTGCAGCCAGCTTTTCCCGGATTTCCTGGTGTCGGCTCTGATCTGTATCATGTGCAAATATTTTACTGAAAACAAAATACTTGTGAATGTCTGGTTCAGTCCATATGTCCCGAAATGTGGAACTTTGCATGGCAGGGATGATCTCACAATTCCCCGTGTTACTGAAACAGTGATCTAGACATGGACTGTAGGTGGTGTAGAGAATGATACAGCCCACTGGCTGGTTATTGTGCTGGGTTCTGTTATTCAGCAGAGTTTGGAAAAGCTGAGCCGCGGTGCAGTTTCCATTGATCTGGGCGGGGTTCAGCAATTTACTTTCTGGGCAACGACTGCCACTGTTCGGCAAAACAGCGAGGTAATTTATTCCTGGGTAGTTCAGGAATAAGTTCACATCGTAGGTAATGAAAGGATGTATTAGTCTGCCGGGGTAAAAGTCTACACGTCTGTCAGTCTTTCTGCACTGGGAAGCAGGTAAAGCCACCAGGAAGGCGAAGTGTCCTCTCCCATAATCGGTCGCCTGGTGCCCAGCTGCTCTGCGGAACCTGAAAGAGGTAAAGCCAGGGTGTGAGTCAAGGAACAGAGTTTGGGTAATACATTCTCTTTGCAGCGTCAGTAGGCACGGTTTGAGATGGGTTATGTGGAAAAATCTCCATCATATGATAGAAAACGTGAAACCCTGCATTTGACATTTCAAGTTCTTGCATGGAAGGTCAATGTTGATTCCCTGTCCCAGTGTTGTAGTAAGCTCTGGAATGAGTGAGAGGTTTATAGAGAGAATCAGGGTAATTGACAGAGAGTAGAACAATGCTACTTATTTTTGTACAAATCCTCCTGCAATGAATCAGAGAATGCCACAAGCCTCCTTGATAACTCGCTATAACTTCATTTTAAGTTACTTTGACTGATGCACTACTTGATGCCACATGTTACACGTGATGGTTAGAAATAAATAGAGACGGGCAGAGAGAAAGAGAGAGAGAGAATGAGAGCTCCAGGTGCAATCAGCGGAAGCTCGAGGTAGGGAGAATTCTGGAAGAATTGTTAATCGGAAAAATGTTTGGGGCGTACAAAGACAAACAGAACAAAGGCTTGCAGACTGAAAGGAAATGGGAATAATAGCAAAGGAGGCAGAGGGAGACAAAAGGAAAGTGAGAGTTGAGTGAGATGATTCGGTAAACAGTAAAATGTTGCCTGTGTGGGGGATTTGGACTTTCTTTTCAAAGCTCACTCCGATGCATTTTACTCTCTCCTTTATTTCGGGGTCAGCGGGTGCTTTCGATTTCACTGTTAGAGATATGACCCCGGGAAATCTGGTAATAGTTTCCCTGGAAGTCGCTTCCTCTGGGAGTAATGAAAGTCCTGGTTAATGGGTTCAGACTTATTTCCCACAGCGACAGAGCACTCCCTATACCTGCCGTGTCCTCGCCATTTATTACCAGCCTACTCCAGGCAACCAGGCTCTGATTTGACCTCAGATTGAGCACAGCCCCCAGCTGACAGAGATGGTCAGGTAAGATCTGTTTCCCTGACACTTACTGATGGACAATGCCAGTCAAGGCACGGTTATCCAGTGCAGCGGCATCGGACATGGAGATTGTGGGCAGCACCAACACGAACAGGCAGAGTGTCCGCATTTTGAGATTTGTCAGCACCCTTTAACCGTCCTGTAGGAAAAACACAAAAAATCTGGAAAGGATGAAAAAAAAACAACTTGTTAAATTCATACTACATTGGCGAAAGTGTGAAAGATATGCAGGGACACACATGTCAGCAAACAGACAATGTCTGTCTATCGTCGTAGGTGGTGCTTGCCCAAAAGTTAAGCAGAAGTTCTGGTTATCTCCCTTGGGTCGATTTGCAGGTGAAGATTGAAGTTTCTTCTAGGAGTTATAGGGTACAGCTAACCCATACCCTATTACAACTGGAAGAGGGGTTGGTGGAGGAGATGTGGAGTGACAGTGCTGGACAGTGAGCGAGAGGGAGCGCGTGACAGTGAGAGAAAGGGACAGCGCTGGACAGAGAGAGAGAGAGAGCGCGGGAGAGTGAGGGATAGGGACTGAGCTGGACAGTGAGCAAGAGGGCACGCGGGAGAGTGAGAGAGTGGGAGCGTGGGACTGTGAGAGAGAGGGAGCGTGGGACAGTGAACAAGAGAGAACGTGGGACAGCGAGAAAGCGTGCAGGACACCGAGCAAGAGAGCACATGGGACAGCAAGCAAGGGAGATGACAGGACAGCGAGCGTGAGAGAGCACGGAACAGAGGAAGTGAACTCGCGGTAAGATGAGCGAGAGAGAGCGTGGAACAGCAAGTAAGAGAGAAGGGGACAGTGAGAGAGAGTGCGCGACAGAGAGAGACGGGAGAAGAGAGAGGAGGAGACAGCGAAAGAGAGGGGAAGACAGCAAGACGGGGGGGGCACTGTAAGAGAGAGAGAGAGAATGGGAGGGAGGGAGTTGGAGACAGATAAACCGTGAAAAGGACATATATAAAGAGAGACAGCGGGATACAGAGCAAGTGCAAGACAGCAAGAGAGAAATAGAGACTGAAAGCGAGAGAGAGGGACGGACAGCTAGAAAGAGTGTAAGAGACAGCAATAGAGGGAGGGTGCGACATCCAGTGGGAGAGAGAGAAAGAGAGACAGTCAGAGAGAGAGAGAGAGGGCGAGAGAGAGAGAGAGAGACAGCAGAAGAGAAGAACAGACAGTGCCAGTGAGCCAGAGAGAGAGAAACAGATTCAGAGAAAGTGAGCAATAGATCTGGGGAAGAGAGTAGTGAAAAAAGACATTGAGAGAGAGAATGAATGAATGAGTGAGTGAGTGAGAGAGAAAGTGAGAGAGAAAGACACAGAGATAGAGAATGGCAAAGACAGGGACCTGTAGAAAGACAGGCAGAGAGGGAGATACAGTGGGGTACAGGGAGTGAAAGTGAAAGAGAGAAAGGTGGGGGAGAGAATGGGAAAGAGATACAGGTAGTGAGAGATTCATAGAGGTAGCCAGATAGAAAGAGACAGTAAAAGAGAGAAAGAAAGAGAGATACAGAGAGAGAGAGATAAGCAGAGAGGGAGACAGTGAGAGATAGACACGGACAGAGACAGAGTCAGAGAACTTTAAAAAAAGCAGGAAGGAGAGAGAGAAAATGTGTGTGAGAGAGAGAGACTGGCAGAGGCAGTGGGAATATCTGAGAGTCAGTGATAGAGAGAAAGATAGTGTAAGAGAGAGAGAGGCGGCATGAGAGACAAAGCTAGGAAAGAAAGACAGTGAGAGACAGCAAGACAGAGAGACACAGAGGGAGAGAAAATGAGAGAGAAAAAACGCAGAGAACAATGCAGATGGATAGACAGAGAGATAATGACAGAGACAGATAGAGAGACTGAGTGATATGAAGAGTGAAAGAACAAGAGAAAGAGTCATTGTGTGAGAGAGCGAGATAATGAGAATGACCAAGCAACACAGAGAAGAGAGAGAAGGGGTGAGGGAGATTGTCTCAAATGGAGACAGGCAGAGAGATTCAAAACGACTCACCAACCTGAACCACCGCTTCTCTGAGCTAATTAATGAAACTGCCCTTGAGTCCTCAATTGATGTCACTGTCCCAATTGGCCCACTCCTTCTTTTGATTTGGCCAGGCACTTACATATTGCAACATAACCATCTCGGCCAGACGAACAACAAACATCAAGCCACCTCTTGCATCAACGGGGATTGAACGTAAAATGCAGAAGATAGTTTCGATTGCAGTTGTATATTCCTTTCCCTCTGAAACACACGATTTCTAGAACCTGGTACCTGGTTCCAGACTCCTCCAAAAGAAATACGTTTATTCATCGTCCAAACATTCAATGGAAAGAATCATGTCTGTGTCAGAAGGCAAGTACTTCATCTGCAGAAATACTTTTATGCTGATCTCTCCACTGGAAGCATAACCTTCCCTCATATGATCAGCGATTCTCTACACTTTACTCAAAGGCACAAGCCAGCTGACATCTGGCAAGTAGACAACTTGACAGTGAAGCAATGCCTCCCCACTGCTCCTGATAATGCGACAGTCTGTATAGTCTGTAGTCTGGTTAGCTTCCATTTAAATCAAAGATTTTAATGATTTTATCATTGATAACAGATTTGAGTTGCAAACATGAGCAAAAGCCTAAAAAGATCTAATCATGGAATACAGGTGAAGCTAAAGAGTATTGATACTTAAAGGAAGTGGTGTACCAAGCTGATGGTGGGTGGTGGGGAGCGTTTTCTGAAGCAGTGGTAAATGTATAAAATATATATAAAGCTGACGTTAAACCCCGGGCCCGGAGACTCAGAACAGTTTCTAATTCAGTAAAGGGAGGGGCTAACAAAATAATGCCTTGTGAGAGAAAACACCATGAAATTAAACTAGTGAGAGATATAAATGTGTTTGCAACAGCTTTCTGCAGGTAAAGCAAAATGTGATCAGGAAAGTCAAATATGTGCCCTCGATTGGCAGCAGAAGAAAAGCTGCAATTGGGACAAAGTAAACAACAGAGAAATAAAAATGATATTATTGACCTTTTCTCAGAGACAAAATTTCACAAAGTTTCTCAACAATACAACAGACACGATGCCCTCGTCAAAATGAGGAGATAGACGAACTGGTCATTCATGAACAAAAGTAGAACATAGAACATAGAAAAGTACAGCTCAGAACAGGACCTTCAGCTGACGATGTTATGCTGAGTATTAATCCTAATCTAAACCAGAATCACCTAACTGACGCATCCCTCAATCCCCTGCTGTCCATGTGCTTTTCGATCAGTTACTTAAATGTCCCTAAAGACTCTGCTTTCGCCACCACCGCTGGCAACGCTCTCCATGCATTCACAACTCTCAGCATAAAGAACGTACCTGTGACATCTCCTATATACTTTCCGCCTAACACCTTTAGACTATGACCCCTCGTGCCAGTCAATCCTGCCTAGGGAATCGTCTCTGGCTATCGACTCTATCCATGCCACTCCTTATCTTGTATACCTCAATTAGCTAACCTCTCTTCCTCCTCTTCTCCAGAGAGAAAAATCCGAGCTGAGTCAATCTGTGTTCGGAAGACAAGCCCTCCAGTCCAGGTACCATCCTGGTAAACCTTCTTTACATGTTCGCCAATTCTCCACATCTTTCCTATAGTAGGGTGACCAGAAAAATATTCCAAGTGTGTTCTCACCAGGGTTTTGTAGAGCTGCAGCAAAACCTCGCAGATTTTAAAAGTCGATTCCCATTAATGAAAACCAAAACACCATATGTTTTCATAACAACCCTACACAATTAGGTGGCAACTTTGAGGGATTTACCCACTTGAACATCCAGATCCCTCTGTTCCTCCACACTGCCAAGAATCCTGTCTTTAATCCTATATTCAGCATAAAGTTCGACCTTCGAAAATGCATCACTTCACATTCATCCAGGTTGAACTCCATCTGCCATTTCTTAGCCCAGCTCTGCAAATCTCCCTGTATCCAAATGCTCCTGACTTTATGAATGAGCCTACCGTGGGGAACCATATCAAATGCCTTGTAGTACTGGAAAAAATAATATAATCCTGGAATCTGAAGATCTGCATCTGTGAATCTGCAGATTATTGGTTGTAGTGATAAGTGCATAATCGTACAAATGTTGCTGGTTATCTTTCCAAATTCTGGAAACTTTGGACTCATTCCAGCAGATTCTATGATGTTGGTATGGCATCAACCCCAGTGAAATATCAAATTGTCTTGAAAACGATTATGTAAGTGGATGCTTAAAAATAAAATGGTCTGATTGGATGGAGTCAACACGAGTTTATCAAGACAAACCTTGTTTCACAAACTCGACAGAGCTCCGTCTTTGGAAGAATTAACTGGCAGAATGCATTCAATGTAAATAGTGAGGGTTTGGTATCCCGTCTGATAGAGTGTGTAACTGTAGATAACAAACTCGTTAGCATTCAGCATAGTTTAATGGCCAGTAAACAAATAATAGGAATACGTAGGCCATTCTCGGGTTAGCTTGTTGTGACCAGAATGTTTCCAAAAGGACCAGGCTTTTCACACCAACCATCCACAATCCTTATGCATGGTTTGAATTTTGTGACCAAATGTACGATTTACAAGTTGGCCGATGATGTAAACTGAGAATGCAAGTTTCGAGGTGAGCAAAAAGGCAATAAATGACTGTTACAAGCTAATTATCGAGGAATAAAAGTGTGGAAAATGTAAACCACCTAAGATATTACACTGGAGTGCTAGAAAATAGTGTTGTGGTGTTTCAGTGAAGATCTCATTCTTGGTAGGGGGCGGAGGAAGGCAGCACTGAATAATGTATTCCTGCTTCTAATTCCTACCTTTTCGGTGTCAGTGCAGTTATCCAACAAGATTATCCCCACAGCTCATCATGAGCTGAGCACGTTGCATCTCACTTCAAGTAAAAGATTCTTGTTGTGACTTTTCCGTCAGTGCGTCCAGCATGGACAGCCCTGTATTGTAGAATCAGGCGTTATTAAAACTGGGGCAAATACTAGAAATATCATTTTGTGTCTCATTGATTTTACTGCATGGTTATTTCACAAACACCTGATTAATGCAGACACAGTCATTGTATGCCATTGTAATAGAATTATAAACAAGAGTAGAGAGATTTCACAGAATAATATGAATCGAAAACTAGGATTCCAATTTCGAAGAAATGCATAAATCAAGAGAAATGTGGAAGCAACGATCTGGTCAAATTGGTAATTTGGTCTTGAAGCAATGTTTCCATGGATTAGTCTCTAAGAATAAATACTTATTTAAATTCATACGTCATTGGGCTGATTCATTTGGGTCTTCTGCAGGGTCGACATTGGAAGCCCATTTACAAAACATCACATTCCCTATCGCCCTGCAAATTTGTATTCCACAAGTACCCATAAAATTAAGTTTTGAGGTCAAAGCAGGATATGATTCTGCTCTGTAAATAAGATGCTTCTGGCTAGAAAAGGTACCCGAGATATTTGACTTTAACATTTAGCAGTGTTAGGTTACACAGGGCCAGAGAAACGACAATAGATGTCCCTGGATAAACAATTGCATACACAAGGAGAAAGAAACTAGAAGTTGTGGTGTGAGAGCTTCTGCATCAGGGGGTCGTTAACATTTCATGTTGGGTTCAAAAAACCAAACAAAAACAAAACAACATTTTGCGGACATCTTTCGATGCGCAAATACTATATACATTGGAGTAATCGTTGAGCATTTTTGACTAGTTTTTAAGGTTAAATTTATGTTGCTACGACTTTTGAGGGGCTGAATTCCATGTTCATGAAACTTCAAACCATATCATAAGCAAGAAGGCTGACATCTCTGCAGAGTTTCTCAGGTTGTCCGAGACCCAGCCATCTTCAGCTGCTTCATGAATGAACCTACCTCAAAAGCAGGATGTCCAACGACGAGATCACAATGCCCAGCATCATTCCGGATTCCTCGGATCCTGAAGCCGCCCATGTTCGTTTGCAAAAAGATCTGGAGAATATCCTGACTTAGATTTAAAAGTCATTTTTAAGATTTACACCAAATAAATATCAGGCAAAAGCATCTCCATTATGAAACAATTTAAACATTGTCCCTTGATATTCAATGGTGTTACCGTCACGAGCACCCTCACTCTCAATATCCTCGGGTTACTATTCACCAGAAACTCAACATGACTTTGAAGCTGGGGAGCTTGGGGAAATAAATAGTGATGTCTTGAAAGCTGTCCATATTAGAGAGGAGGTGGTGCTGGAGATCTTAACATCCATGAAGGTAGATATGTCCTCAGGACCTGATCAGGTAATTCTGAATACTGTCGAATATTTATTTCCCACCTTTTATTCATGTTAACCTAGTCTCCCTGGTGATCAGGACCAAGTCATCCACTCATGTCCATCTGTCTTATTGCAGTTGCTTTGCACATTCATGGAGAGAAAGTATAATTTACATTTTTATGAAAAGTTAAACTTGTCCCTTCCTATTCCTTTCTGCTTATCATGCTATTCCAATGTTTCAATCTTTCTCTGTTTTTAGAAATATCCACTGATCTGACCTCTGCTGCTGCCTCACCTCTCTCAGTTTAGACCGCTATCCATAATCATATTCATATGATTGACCAGGACACTGTTCTCAGCACTGTTCTCGTGAAATCCATCACAATGGGATATATCGCATTTCCTGAATACTGACACCAGCCCCCCATGAATAAAAAACACTTTTTCTGACAGTGTTGTTTTACTCTGAAATCTTCTGGCATGCTTTTGTGATTGACCAGTATCCCTGCATGTGGAATCCATCACTGCGTGGGTGTAGCTGCTGCCTCTGTCTGTCACTTTCTGTTGCAGCTGCTCTGAGATCCTGGGCCCACAAAATTTTCCACTCTCGGGTCAAGAGCAGAAACATGATGTTGCACAGGCCAGGATTGGAGACTGCGATTTTCGAGACCTTTGTGAAACTCAGTACCATTCCATATGTGTAATCCGCACAACGTCAGTTTAATTTCTGAATCTATCTAATTCTGTGTCTCCCGTAGTTGCTTGGAATTCCTGACTTGGCATAATTCCCAACTCCTGTCTCGTCCAACACCACGTGGAAAACAATCAACCAGCCAGAAAGATGGAGAGTGAGACCTACAACCTTCAATAAATCCTGCAGGTAATTTCACTTGAGTTGTACAAAGCGGAGATGAATTGGAGCGTTCCATGTTGGAGACCTACAAATGTGAAATAGCCAGAGGGCTGATGTGGGAGCACAAAGGCTCCATTGTCATCCTTCCAAGAGAGGCCTGCTTTCACCACTGTTTTACTGAGATTCACGATGATAGCACAGGCCACAGTTGATGACTGGGATTTTCACATGATGTTTTAATGAAGCTCAATTTAAGAGATGAAAGCAGGCCTCTTAGGAGAGGCTGATAATAATGTCGGATATCTTTTTATACTATTCTGTTCTTTGTCTTCAATACAGTATTTATATCACGTCTGATGATCCTGTGTGTTTCATCTTTTAAACTTTTATAACTTTCCCAATCTCTGTAACCTCCTCCAGCCACTGTTTCTCTCCCTATCTCTGCGACGTGCTCCAGTATTTAAAACATGCCCGATCTTAGCAATCTCATCCTCCAGTCATTGCAGTAGTCTCCAATTGCCTCCAATCTCTGCAAACTCCTACGACCTTCCTCGTGTGTGCACCCTCTTCCCGCACCTGCAACACTCTTTCCTCCCATCCCACAGAATCTCACTACTTCTGTAACCTCCAGCCGTTAATACAAATCTCCTGAACTGCTTAAAGTTCTCCAAACATTACATCCTTTCCTCCATGTGTAACTTGCTCCAGTCTCTACTACACTCCGTATTCGTGTAAATTCCTGAAGCCACTTTGACCCTCCACATATCTGTCACCTCATTCAGTCTCGACAATCTTCTCTGTGTCTGACCTTCTCCTGTTGCTGCACTGCTGCCTATCTCTACTTCCTTCTGTCACGATTAGCCTTCCTAATGCTGTAGTCTCCTGCTAAAACTATCCATGTCCATGTAACATTCTCATGATTGTGGTAATCACCTCCAGTCTCTGAAGCTGTCTTTTTGACCTTCCTGACCTCCTTCAGTCTGAAGAAAGGTTGCTAACTCTGTAACCATAACCATTGCCTACAGCCCACCATGTCACTGTCCTCACCCAGTCTTTCTATCGATCTCTGTAATCGCCTGCAATCTTCCTATTGTTGTACATTTCTTCCATTCTTCCAATAAACACTAATTGATTAACCTATTTCTACGCTACAAACTATGTCTGCTTCCTTCTCCTGTTCCTGCAACCCTTGTGAACTCTGTAACCTTATCCAGACTGTACCTTTTTATCTTATTGTCATACTGCATAGAAACAGGCCCTTCAACCCATGATGTTTCTGCAGACAACCAGCAGCAAACTACACTCATCTCATTTCGCTGCACTTGGTCCATAAGCTACAAGGTTCTGTCAATTTAATTACCCATCCTGATGCTTCTTCAATGTTATGGGAGTGTCTACCTCCACCACACTCTCAGGCAACACTTCCCATCTACATACCATACGATTGGTAAAATAACTACTTCTCAAATGTCCTCCAACTCACCTGCTCCTCACCTTAATCTTTTGCCCTCTTGTGTCTGATGGTAGGCAAAGGGCAAGATATTCTCGTAATCTACTCTGTCTGTATCTCCCATAATATTGGAAACATCAGTCAGATTCCTCGCTCAGCCTCCTCTACTCCAGCGAAAAAAATCTCAGCCTATCAGTCACCCCTCATAACTGAAACTTTTCATCCAAGGCAACATCCTGATGAATCTGTTTTTCACTCTCTCCGATGCAATCATGGTTTTCTGACAGTGGCCGACAGATCTTGGCACAGTACTGAAGATGTTGTCTCACCAATGTTTGTAGAAAGCTTCCTTACTCATTCATTCCTGATAAAGAGCTCATGCTCGAAACATGGACTCTCCTGCTCCTCGGATGCTGCCTGACCTGCTGTGCTTTTCCAGCACCGCACTCTCGACACTTGATAATGAAGACAAGCCTCCTAGACGCCAGCTTTCTCAACCTGACTCCCTGCACAGACCTGTTCATGGATCTATAGACTTGGACGCCACAACCCCTTAGTCCTCCCCAGTTTACCAGCTGAGCAGTATCAGACTGGGACTATCCTCGTCATTATCAACAGCGCCACCGATTTTTGTATCACCTTCAAACTTGCTAATTCCTGCTTCTGCATTCTCACAGAGTCAGAGAGTAATACAGTCTCTTCAGTTTGGCTCTTCAGTCCAAACTGGGCCATGCTGATTATGACGCCCACAAAGCTTATTTCAAGTGCCCACATTTCTCTATATCCCCCTCAACGCTTCCCATCCACGTCCCTTAAAAAAATGCTTTTTACAAAAATATTGCTATTGTACCCACCCCAACCACATCTTCTGGCAGCGCCGTCCATATATCCACCACTCTCTGCATACAAAATTACCCCTCAGGTCCTTCTTAAATCTTTCAGCTCTCACCTTAAACCAATGCCCTCGAGTTTTCAGTTTCTCATCCCTGGGACACCAACTCATATGCATTCATCCTATCTGTGCCCTTCATGATTTTATAGACCTCCGTCAGGTCACCCCACATTCTCTGACAACGCTGCATCAACACCCTTTGTCCCGTAGTTGTAAGCCAAGTGTGAATCAAGTTTCCCAACTTGTTTTGGATCCCTGGGCCCTTTCGTTTTGTACCAGCTTTCCACGTGGGACCTTGTCAAACGTCTTTCTTAAGTCCATGTAAACCACATCAACTGCGCTCCCTTAATCAATATATTGAGACATGTTTTGAAAAACTCAATTAAGTTAATCTTCCTTCAGTCCTGTAATCTCTCGTTTTTTTTATTTGTCTCATTCTTACTACACTCACTGCTTCAGTAAATTGTATAATCCCGAAAATACTTCTCTTCGATATAAACTTCTGTTCTTGCAATGCTCCATACGACTGTAAACACTTACCATCCCGAGAAACCTTTGTGACTAGAACGTTTGTCATTCATTACAGCATTCCCCATTCACTGTTGCCTACTCCAGCCTCTAAACCTGTCCCTGCCTCTGCAAGCTCATCTAGGCTGTACAAACCTCACTTTGGCTGCAATCTTTCCCATAGTCCCTACAGAATTCTCGATCTGAATAATGTTGTCATATCTCGACAATCCTCTTGATCGCTGTAAACTCTTCCCATCACTACATCACTGATTATCTCTGTAAGCTCTTCCCAACTCTACAAACTTTGCTCTGTCTGTAACCTCCTCTGGTCCATACACACATCCCATCTCTGGAAGCATCTTCAGTATCTCAAATATTCTGCTTCAGAATAACTTTCTCAATTCGATACATTCATTTCCATCTCTGTAAACATCTCTTTCCATCACAAATTTTCCTATCCATGCATTCACCTTCAGTTCCTACAAACTTCCCATTTACTGGTGGTGTGCGACAAGGATTTGCTTTGGGACCACTGCTGCTTGTCAGTTTTATAAATGACTTGGACGCAGGCATCGGTGGATGGGTTAGTAAGTTTGCAGATGACACTAACGTCAGTGGTTTGTAGGACAGTGCGGAAGAATATTGCAGTTGCATGGGGACTTGGATAAACTGCCGAAGTGGGCTTAGGAGTTGGAAATGCAGTTCAATGCAGATAATTCCGTGATAGTTCAATGCCAGGGTGGTAAGGGGACAGAGACCGAGAGGGCGGGGTGGGGGGGGGGGAGGTGTTGAGAGAGAAGACGGCAAGCGCGAGAGACAAACAGTGAAAGAGAGCAAGACATGATAGAGAGAGCAAGACAGTGTGTGTGAGAGAGAAAGAGAGAAAAACGGTGAGAGAGCGATAGAGGAACAGCAATAGAGGGAGAGAGAAATGAAAGAAAGAGAAAGCCCCAGACAGAGAGAGAGAATGGCAAAGGCAGAGACCCAGAGTGATACAGTGGGAGACGGAGGGACAGTGAAAATGAAAGGTGCAGAAGAGAGAGGGAAACAGATACAGATAGTGACACATAGATAGAAAGAAAGAGGTAGTCAGAGTGAAAGAGCCAGTAAAAGAGAAAGAAAGGGAGATACATAGAAAGTGCGATAAAGAGACTGTGTGAGAGAGAGAGACACTGAGTGAGACAGATTCGGAGCAGGTAAAAAAACAGGAAGGAGGGAGTGATAAAGTGAGAAAGAGAGACTGGCAGAGTCAGTGAGAGAGACAAAAAGGCAGTATGAGAGAAGCAGTATCAGAGAGACAGACAGAAAGCTAGGAGAGAAAGACAGTGAGAGATAGCAAGATAAAGAAAGAGACACAGAGAGAGAGTGAAAGTGAGAGAGAAAAAAACAGAGAACAAGGCAGACAGAGAGACAGAAAAACAGAGAGATGATGAAAGAGACAGATACACAGTGAGTGATATAAAGAGTGACAGAACAACACAGAGTCAGAGTGTGAGACAGCGAGATAGTGAGAATGGCAGAGCAACACAGAGAAAGAGCGAAAAGGGTTGAGGGCCATTGTATCAAATGGAGACAGGCGCAGAGAGAGAAAAGTTTTACCACCTCTTCTCTGATCTGATTATCGACTCTGCCCTTGAGTCTTCAATTGACGTCACTGTCCCTGTTGGCCCACTCCTTCTATTGATTTGGCCAGACACTTACATATTGCAAAACTACCATCTCGGTCAGATGAACAACAAACATCCAGCCACCTCTTGAATCAACAGGGATCGAACGCAAAAGGCAGAAAGTGGTTTCAAACACGTGTTTATATCTCTCACTCGTTTAATTCCGTGTTATTTTCACCCACAATGCATTATTTTGTTAGTTCCTACTTTAGGGACTTAGAAAATGTTCCGAGTCCCCAGGCCTGGGGTTTAACGTCAGTTTTATATATATTTTATACATTTAGCACATTCCCACTGCACCACAAAACGCTCCCCACAACCCACCATCAGATTGGTACACCTCTTCCTTTTATTGACGACACTCTTGACCTTCCCCTGTATTCCACGACTGCATCTCTCTCAGGCTCATGATTGGAATTCAAATTTGTTACAAATAATGAAATCTTGAAAATTTTCAATTTAAATGGAGGCAAACCAGACGACAACATATACAGACTGTCTCATTATCAGGAGCTGGGCGGGGTGGGGGGAGGCAATGCTTCACTGTCAGTTGTCTACTTGCCAGATGTCAGCTGGGTTGTGCCTTTGAGTAAAGTGTACAGTATCGCTGATCTTATGAGGGAAGGTTATGCTCCAGTGGAGAGATCAACATAAAATTATTTCTGCAGAAGAATTTTATGCCTTGTGATAAGTACCTATACAGAGGCATCTTATTTCCATTGAATGAACAATGAACAAATGTATTGGTTTAGCGCGGTCTGGAACCAGTTACCAGGTTATAGACATCAAATGGGTCAGAAGGAAAGCAATATACAACTGCAATCTAAATTATCTTTCGCACTTGGCGTTCGAACCCTGTTGACCCAAGAGCTGGCTGGATGTTCGTGGTTCGCCTGGCCAAGGTCATTGTTTTGCAATATATAAATGTCTTGCCAAATCAAATGAAAGAGTGTGCCAGCAGGGACAGTGACATCGATTGAGGGCTCAAGGGCAGAGTCGGTAATTAATTCAGAGAAGTGGTGGTTCAGGTTAGTGAAACCTTTCTGTCTCTCTCTCTCTCTCTCTCTCTGCCTGTCTCCATTTGATACAATCGTCCTCACCCCTTCTCTCTCTTTCTGTGCTGCTCTACCAGTCTCAGTATCTCGCTCTCAATCTCTCTTGTTCTTTCACTCTTTATATCACTCACTGCCTCTCTGTAACTGTCATCATAACTCTGTCTGTCTATATCTCTGTCTGCCTTATTCTCTGTGATTATTCTCTTACACTTTTACTCTCTCTCGCTCACACTGTTTCTCTTTCTCTATCGTGTTGTCTCTCACTGTCTTTCTCTCCTCGATCTCTGTCTCTCGAACAGTGTCTCTCTCATACTGTCTTTCTCTCTCTCTCTAACGGACTCTGCCAATCTCTCTCTCTCACTCCTTCTGCATTTTTTATGTGGTTTGACTCTATCTCCCTCAGTGTCTCTCACTCTCTGTTTGACTGTCTCTCTATCAATCCCTATGTATCTCCCTTTCTTTCTCTCTTTAACTCTCATTGTCTCTGACTACACCTTTCTATCTGTATCTCACTACCTGTATCCCTTTCACTGTCTCAAACCCCCACCTTTCTCTTTCAATGTCCCTCCCTCTCACTGTCGCTCCCTCTCCCACTGTCTCTCTCCAGGTCTCTGTTTTGCCATTCTTTCTCACTCTGTCTTTCTCTGTCACACTTTCTCTCTCACTCACTCATTGATTCTCTTTCTCTATCTTTCTCTGAATCTTTCTCTTTCTTTCTTTCCTCTCTCCCTCTATTACTGTTTCTCTCTCAGTCTCACACACACTGTCTTGCTCTCTTTCACTGTTTCTCTTTAACTCGCTATCTGTCTGTCTCTCTCTCTCGCCCCCACCCCGCCCCCATGCGCTCTGCTCCCTCTGCACCCCGGCATTGAACTATCTCGGAATTATCTGCATTGAACTGTATTTTCCAACTCCTAAGCCCACTTCGGCAGTTTATCAAAACCCCCGGCAACATTCTTCCATACGGTCCACCACTCCACCGGCTTTAGTGTCATCTGCAACTTTCTAACCCATCCACCTTTGCCTGCTTCCAAGTTATTTATAAAATTGGCAAACAGCAGTGGTCCTAAAACAGATTCGTGTGGCACACCACTCGTAACTGGGAAGTTTGTAGGAACTGAAGGTGAATAGACGGATAGAGAAGTTTGGATTGGCAGAGGTGTTTACAGAGATAGGAATGATTGTATTGACTCGATAAAGTTATTCTGAAACAGAATATTTGAGAGACTGATAAAGATTCCAGGGGAACGATGTGTGTATGAATAAGGTGATTTCAGACCCAGCAAAGTGTGTAGAGTGGGGAGGAGATTACAGAGATAACCAGTGATGTCGTGATGGGAAGTTTACAGTGATCAAAAGGGTTGTCGAGACGTGACAACATTATTCAGACAGACAGCTTTGTGGCGACTGAGGGGAAGGCTTCAGCCAAAGGGAGATTCGTACAAGCTAGATGTGGTTTAGAGAGACAGGGACAGTTTTAGCGGCTGGTGCAGTTAACAGTGAATGGGGAATACTGTAATGAATGACAAATGTTCGAGTCATAAAGGTTTCCCGGGATGGTAAGAGTCTACAGTCATATGTAGCATTGCAAGAACAGAAGTTCATATCGACGAGAAGTATTTTAGGAATTATACAATTTACTGAGGAAGGGCATGTAGTAGGAACGAGGCAAAGTAAAAAAGAGGGATGACAGGACTGGAGGAAGATTAATTTAATTCAGTTTTTGAAAACATGCCTCAACATACTGATTAGGGTAGTGCAGTTGATGTAGTTGACATGAACTTAAGTCAGGCATTTGACAAGGTCCCACATGGAAAGCTGGTACAAAACATTAAGGGCCAAGTGATCCAAAACAAGTTGGCAAACTGGATTCAAACTTCGCTCACAAATATGAGACAAAGGATGTTGGTGCAGCGTTGTCTTAGTAACACAGTCTCTGAGCAGCAGTGTGCCACTTTGTTCAGCGCTGGGATGCTTGCTGCTTATTGTTTATGAGTGTCTTGGAAGACAGGAAAGAATGTAAAGAATGTCTGAGGATGTTGTCAGGACAAGTAGGCCTGAGGTATAGGGAGAGTTTGGCCAGGAAAGGACTTTATTCCTTGGAATGTCAGAGAATGAGGAGTGACCTGACTGAGGTGTATAAAATCAAGAGGAATACAAATAGGATGAATGTATATATTTGTTTTCCAAGGGATGGGGAACTGAAAACCAGAGGGCATTGGTTTAAGGTGGGAGGGGAAAGGTTTTCGACGAACCTGAGGAGTAACTAGGGCACACACAGAGCGGTGCGTATATGGACTGGGCTGCCAGAGGAAGTGGTTGAGGCGGGTACCACAGCAATATCTTTTAAAAATATATTTTTAGAGTTGCATGGAATGGGAAGAGTTGAGAGGGATATGGAAGAATTGTGGGCACTAGGAATAAGCTTTGTGGGCTTCATAGTCAGCATCACCTAGTTTAGACTGAAGGGCCTGTTTCCACGCTGTATTACTGTCTGACTCTGTATGAATATATACTGTGGAATTCACAAATTGCAGAAGACACAAAAATCGGTGGTGCTCTTGATATTGAGGAGGTTAGTTCCAGTCTGATAGTGATTAGCTGGTAAATTGGGCAGGGCACTGGCAAATGGAAATATAAGGACATACACAATGAATTCTTAATTCCTGTGGAGTACTCAGGGGTTGTGGCGTCCAAGTCTATAGATCCATGAAGGGGGTCAGTGCAGGTTGACGAAGCTGGCGCCTGGGAGGCTTGTCTTCATAATCGTGTGTCGAGAGTGTGGTTCTGGAAAAGCACAGCAGGTCAGACAGCATCCGAGAAGGAGGAGAGTCGACGTTTCAAGCATGAGCTCTTCATCAGGAATGAATGAGCAAGGAAGCTTTCTACAAACATTGGTGAGACAACCTCGGGAGTACTGTTCCAAGATCTGTTTGCCTCACTGTCAGAAAATCATGATTGTGTTGGAGAGAGTGAAAAAGAGATTCATTGGGATGTTATCTTGGGTGAAAGGTTTCAGTTATGAGGGGTGACTGATAAGCTGAAATTCTTTTACTGACGTAGAGGAGGCTGAGTGACGGATCTGATTGATGTTTCCAAAACTATGAGACATACAGACAGAGTAGATCACGATAATTTCTTCCCCATTTCATACTGTCATACACAAGAAGGCACAAGATTAAGGTGAGGAGCAGGTGAGTTGGAGGAGTTTTGAGATGTACGTTTTTGCACTCAGAGGATGGTAGATAGATGGAACGTGTTGCCTGAGAGGGTGGTGGAGGCAGACGCTCTCACAGCATTAAAGAAGCATCTGGATGCGGAATTAAAATGCCGGAGTTAAGAAGCTTATGCACCAAGTGCAGGGAAATGAGGTTGGTGGAGTTTGCTGCTAATTGTCTGCAGGGACATCATGGTGTCAAGGACCTGTTTCGATACAGTATGACAATTAGATACAAAGGTACAGACCGGATAAGGTTACAGAGTTCACACAGGTTGCAGGAACAGGAGGAGGAAGCAGACATAGTATGGAGCATAGCAAGAAGTTAATAAATTTGTGTTTAATGGAAGGATGGAAGAAGGTTACAACAATAGGAAGGTTGCAGGCGATTACAGAGATAGGGATGGTTGTCAAGACTGGATGAGGTTCATGACATGGAGGGCTGTCGACAATGGAGGACTGAAGGAGGTGACAAAAAGACAGCTGTAGGAACTGTAGGTGATTACAACAATCAAGAGAATGTTAAAGGAACATGGATAGTTTTAGAGGCTGCAGGAGGTTACAGCGTGAGGAAGGCTAGTCATGACTGGAGGAACTAGAGATAGGGAACACTATAGCAACGGGAGGAGGTGAAAGATCGAGAAGATTGTAGAGACTGAAAAGGTGACAGGCATCGGGAGGGTCAAAGTGGTTTCAAGAGGTCACATGAATAGTGAGTGTAGTAGAGACTGGAGCCAGTTACACATGGAGGGAAGGATGCTGTGTTTGAAGAACTTTAAGGAGGTCAGGA
Source organism: Chiloscyllium punctatum (assembly GCF_047496795.1). Classification (NCBI taxonomy): domain Eukaryota; kingdom Metazoa; phylum Chordata; class Chondrichthyes; order Orectolobiformes; family Hemiscylliidae; genus Chiloscyllium; species Chiloscyllium punctatum. Next base: position 47,270,920 of record NC_092781.1, on the reverse strand, counting down.
GGTTTGTATTAATGGTAGGAGATTACAGAAGTAGTGAGTTACTGTAGGAAGAGAGGAAGGAGTGTTGCAGTTACTGGAGGAGGGTGCACAGATGAGGAGAGTTGTAGGAGGTTGCAGAGGCTGAGGGAGTTTGGAAAGATAGTTAATATTGCAGTAACTGGAAGATGAGATTGCTGAGATAGGTCACGTTTTCGAGACTGGTGCAAGGTACAGTGATAGGGAGAGTAATCGGCACCGGAGGAGTTGACAGAGATTGGGGCTGTTATTGAAGTTTGAAAGGTGAAACACACAGGACAAAAAGATATGACATAAATACCGGATTGAAGGGAGAGAGAACAGAATAGAATAAAAAGATCGCAAACTTTATTACCAGCCTCTCATAAGAGGCCTGCTTTCACCTGTTGAACGGAGCTTCATTGAAACCGTCTGTGAACATCCCAGACATCAGTTGTGGCATGTGTTGTCTGAGTTCAACTGAATCAAGCAGTGGTGAAAGCAGGCCTCCTGTTGACAGGATGACAGTGGAGCTTTTGTGCTCCCACTTCAGCCCTCTAGCAGTGTCACATTTGTGGGCCTACAGCTTTGAGCCCTCGAATTCATCTCCACTTTATCCAACACAAGTGAAGTTACCCGTAGGATTTATTGAAGGTTTCAGATCTCACTCTCCTTAATCTTTCTGGTCGGTTGAATGCCTTTAATGTGGTATGGGGTGAGACAAGATTTGCAAATTCTACTAAGTCAGGAATTCCGAGCAGCTACAGGAGATGCAGAAATAGACAGATTCAGAAATTAAACTGACGGTGTGAGGATTACACTGATGGAATGGTACTGAGTCTCATGGAGATCTGAAAAACACCAATCTCCATTCCTGGCCTGTGCGACACCATCTTTCTGCTCTTCTCTCAAGAGTTGAAAACTGTGCGGGCCAAGGATCTCAGAGCAGCTGCAACAGAACTTGGCAGAATAGGCAGCAGCTACGATTAGAGTGGTGCTGGAAAAGCACAGCAGGTCAGGCAGCATTCGAGGAGCAGGAGCAAATGCCCAAAATGTCGATTTTCTGCTCCTCGGTTGCTGCCCGAACTCCTGTACTTTTCCCGCACCACCCTAATCTTGACTCTCATCTACAGCACGCAGCAGCTACACCCACACAGTCATGGATACGACATGCAGAGACACTGAGTGATGCCAAATGCTTGAAGGAAGATTTCGGGAATCAACAACACTGTCAGAAGTGGTTTTGATTCATGGGGGGTGTCTGGCATCAGTATTCAGGAAAAGCGAGATATCCCAGTGTGATGGATTCCACGAGAACAGTGCTGGGATCAGTGTCCTGGCCAATCATATGAATACGATTATGGATAGCGATGTAATCTGAAAGATGTGACACAGGAGCAGGGTGTCAGGTCAGTGGATATTTCTGAAAACAAAGACAAAGATTGAAATATGGAAATAACATGATCATGTGGCTGAAGTTAAACAAAAAGGAACGGGATGGACAAACTTAACTTTTGATAAGAGTAAAAATTATACTTTCACTACTTAAATGTGCAAAGTATCTACAATAAGACAGCTGGATATGAGTGAATGACTGATCTGATCACCAGAGAGACTTGATTAACGTGAACCAAAGGTGGGACATCCATATTCTGGAGTACTCATTTTGCATCCAGATAGGCTGAATGGGAATACAGCTGGGAGGAATATTTTAGTTCGGAATAACAAGCAAGACTGACAAATTATTTATCTTCAGGTTATGAAATAAAGCCAGTGGAAAAGCAATTTGGAAGGACGATGCGCCAGGAATTGCAAAGGGAAGAACAGTTTAGCGCCTGCCGCACAGCACTGCATCCTTAAAACTGAATTAAACAGAAACTTATGGGATTTGTGAAAAGACATTTAAGCGATTGTGGGGGACCTCAATCTTCATGTAGTCTGAGTCAGTCACATTGGTAAGAGTGGTCCCGAAGTGGAGTTTGTAGAATGTTTTTGTCAGGCTTTGTTGGAACAATAATATTGGCCACTGACTGGGGATGTACCTGTTTCAGATCCAGCATTGCATCATGAAGCTGAGTAAATGAGTTTTGTCACAGTAAGTTATCCTCCAGGAAATTGGGATTAAGATGGAATTCAGAGGGATGACGAAGTTTTAAAGTGTTCCCACAAAGGACAAGCAATAATTGGGGACTAGAAGCAGATTGCCATGAGTTGAGTCTGAGAGGGAGCACTGCCCGATATAAACAGGGAAACAGTGAAATGTCTGGCTGCAAATGATCAGGGGCAAACATGTGCAGGAACAGCCTCATATATTCATCAAAAAGGCATATTCTTTTGCTCTGTGCACTCTCACCATCTGTTCCCCTCGGTTTACACCACAAACCCCAACATTTTCCGGGAGCTCCTTTCCAGTTCTGAACAAGACTTAGATAAATCTCAACACATTAACTGTTTCTCTCTCCACAAAACCTCCCTCAGCAACTCAGTTCCCACAGAACACTCTGGGTGGACTACATTACCCATGCTGCCGTGGTAGACAGCGCCTGCGCAGTACGGGCTGGTGAGCTTGGTGTGGTGGAGGATCGAGCCGCGGGCCCTCATGGGAATTGTAGTTCTGACGGGCACACACACGACGTGCGGCGGTTGGTGGTCAACGGTGGGGAGTTCGAATGTCCGCGCGCGGGATTCCCCCCGACCCGCGGTGACGTGGAGTGGCTGGATTTGGGGGCTCACCTGTGGAGGTTTTTAGACCCACAGACCTCCACCAATCAACAGCGTCCCTCCAAACCTGGTGATGTGGGAACACAGGGGAAATGGCACAGATATTACATCAATGGTTTCTCTAATTTCTGGGTGGAATATAAAAAGAAAATTACTAATTCCAGGGCACAAAGTTCCTCAGAACTATAGACTAATAAACCTAACGTCTATGGTGGGTGAATTACTTGATAGGATTGTGAGGGATAAGATTTATATGCATTTGAAAATATAGGGTTTGATTCGGAACAGTCAGCATGGCTTTGTGGATGGAAGAGCATGCCTCACAAATTTATTAGAGATCTTTGATGAAGTGACCAGCAAGATTGAGAAGGGCAGGGCAGGAAACGTACTCTGGATGGAGTTTTTGGAACGTTTTTCAGTGTTTGTTGGAACAACAACATTGTTCACTGACTGGGGATGTACCTGTTTCAGATCCAGCATTGAATCATGAAGTTGAGTAAATGAGTCATGTCATAGTAAGGGATCCTTTCGGAAATTGGGAATAAAATGCAATTCCAAAGGATGATGAAATTTTGAAGTGATCCCCACAAAGGGCAAAATATAACTGGGAAACAGAAATAGAGCCTTACGGCCTTTGATAAGTTTACACACGGTAGGCTGTTCTGGAAGGTTGGATCTCATGGAATCCCAGGCAAGCTGGCAAATTAGATACACAATTGGCTTGACAGTAGGAAGCAGAGGGTAGGAGTCAAAGGATGTTTGTCTGATTGTAGGCCTGTGACGATTGTTGTCCCTCAGGCGTGGTTGCTGGGCTCATTGCTGTTTGCTGTCGATATCAGGGATTTGGATGAGACTGTACAAGGCATGAGTAATCAGTTTTGCTGATGATACGAAAATAGGGTGGTATCGTGGACAGTGAGGAACATTATAGAAAATGTATCAGGACCAGCTGGGCAAGTGAGCAGACAAATGGCAAATAGAGTTTAATCTAAGTAATTAATTCCCCAGGGCCCAATCAGGTGTAAAATGTGTTGCTGGAAAAGCGCAGCATGTCAGGCAGCATCCAAGGAACAGGAGAATCGACGTTTCGGGCATCAGCCCTTCTTCAGGAATGAGGAAAGTGTGTCCAGCAGGCTAAGATAAAACGTAGGGAGGAGGGATCTGGGGGAGGGGCGTTGGGAATGTGATCAGTGGAGGGAGGTCAAGGTGAGGGTGATAGGCCAGAGTGGGGTGGGGGCGGAGAGGTCAGGAAGAAGATTGCAGGTTAGGAACGGGGTACTGAGTTCGAAGGATTTGACTGAGACAAGGTCGTGGGGGGTGGGGAATGAGAAAACTGGAGAAGTCGGAGTTCATCCCGTGTGGTTGGAGGGTTCCCAGGCGGAAGATGAGGCGCTCTTCCTCCAAGTGTCGTGTTGCCATGGTCTGGCGATGGAGGAGTCTCAGGACCTGCATGTCTTTGGTGGAGTGGGAGGGGGAGTTGAAGTGTTGGGCTACGGGGTCGTTGGGTTGGTTGGTCTGGCTGTCCCAGAGGTGTTCTCTGAAACGTTCTGCAAGTAGGCGGCCTGTCTCCCCAATATAGAGGAGGCCACGTTGGGTGCAGCGGATCCAAAAGATTATTGTGTGAAGGTGCAGGTGAATTTGTGGCCGATATGGATGTGTCCCTTGGGGCCTTGGAGAGAGGTAAGGGGGGAGGTGTGGGCGCAAGTTTTGCATTTCTTGCGGTTGCAGGGGAAGGTGCCAGGCGTGGAGAATGGGTTGGTGGGGGGTGTAGAACTGACGAGGGAGTCACGGAGGGAGTGGTCTTTTCGAAACGCTGATAGGGGAGAGAAGGGAAATATGTCCTTTGTGGTGGGTCCCGTTTGGAGGTGGCGGATACGTTGGTCATGGAGGCTGGTGGGGTGGTAGGTGAGGACCAGTGGGGTCCTTTCCATGTGGCGGTGGGAGGGGCGGGGCTCAAGGGCGGAGAAGGGGAAAGAGGAAGAGATGCGGTCTGGGGGGAAATTGCTGTCCTTGAAGAAGGAGGTCATATGGGTGGTGCGGTTTTGGAACTGGTTTTCCTGGGAGCAGATGCGGTGGAGACGAAGGAATTGGGAATATGTGATGGCGTTTTTACAGGCTGCAGGGTGGGAGGAGGTGTAGTCTAGGCAGCTGTGGGAGTCGGTCGGTTTATAGTAAATGTCCATGTCGATTCAGTCACCCGAGATGGAAATGGAAAGGTCTAGGAAGGGGAGGGAGGAGTTTGAGATGGTCCAGGTGAATTTGAGGTTGGGGTGGAAAGTGTTGGTGAAGTGGATGAACTGTTCAACCTCCTCGTGGGAGCGTGAGGCAGCGCCGATACAGTCATCGATGTAGCGGAGGAAAAGGTGGGGGGTGGGGCCAGTGTATCTGCGGAAGATGGACTGTTCCACATATCCTACGAAGAGGCAGGCATAGCTGGGGCCCATACGGGTGCCCATGGCTACTCCTTTGGTTTGGAGGAAGTGGGAGGGTTGGAAAGAGAAGCTGTTCAGGGTGAGGACCAGTTCAGTCAGTCGAAGGAGGGTGTCAGTGGAAGGGTACTGGTTGGTACGGCGGGAAAGGAAGAAGCGGAGGGCTTTAAGTCCTTCGTGATGGGGGATGGAGGTGTACAGGGACTGGATGTCCATGGTGAAGATATGGCGTTGGGGACCGGGGAAGCGAAAATCATGGAGGAGGTGGAGGGCGTGGGTGGTGTCCCGAACGTAGGTGGGGAGTTCTTGGACTAAGGGGGACAGGACCGCGTCGAGGTATGCAGAGATGAGTTCAGTGGGGCAGGAGCAGGCTGAGACAATGCGTCGGCCGGGGCAGTCAGGTTTGTGGATTTTGGGCAGAAGGTAGAAACGGGCGGTGTGGAGTTATGGGACTGTGAAGTTGGAGGCGGTGGATGGGAGATCCCCTGGGGTGATGAGTTTCTGAATGGTCTGGGAGATAATGGTTTGGTGGTGCGAGGTTGGGTCATGGTCAAGGGGGCAGTAGGAGGAGGTGTGGGCGAGCTGGCATTTAGCCTCAGCGGTGTAAAGGTCGGTGCGCCAAACTACTACCACGCCTCACTTGTCTGCTGGTTTGATGGTGAGGTTGGGGTTGGCACGGATGGAGTGGAGGGCTGCATTTTCCGAGGGTGGGAGGTTGGAGTGGGTGAGAGGGTTGGAGAAGTTGAGGCAGTTAATGTTGCGGCGACAGTTGACTATGAAGAGATCGAGGGCGGGTCAGAGGCCGGGGGGACAGAGATCGGCGTGGGGGCGGAGTTGGGCGTGGTGACGGAGATTGGCGTGGGGGCGGGGTTAGACGTGACGGTGTTCCACGTGGGGGCGGGGTTAGACGTGGTGACGAAGATCGACGTGGGGCTGGAGTTAACCGTGGTGACGCAGTTCGGCGTGGCGGCAGAGACACATGCAGAGCTGTGGTCGTGCAGATTAGTGATGTCACTGGCGGCGGAAGTGGCTGATGCGGTGGCCACCCAGGTGGCGGAAGTGGCTGTGCCGACGACAGAGACAATGTTATTCTCGATAGCCACGGAGACCGCGAATCTGTCGGTGATGGTCTTCCTGGCGATTGTGGAGGCGGTTGTCTGGGCAGCGTTTGCGGAGGCTGCGAGGTCGGTGGGTGCGGAAATGAAGTCACTGTCCGCAGCGGCGGTTGTTGCTGTGAGCGCTGTAGCAGCCGCATGGTTAACGTAGCATCGGCCGTCATTTTCGCCATCTCCAAACAGACCCCACCACCAGGGACATATTTCCCTTCCCTCCCCTATCAGCGTTCCGAAAAGACCACTCCCTCCATGACTCCCTCGTCAGGTCCACACCCCCCACCAACCCAACATCCACTCCCGGCACCTTACCCTGCAACCGCAAGAAATGCAAGACTTGTGCCCACACCTCCCCCCTTACTTCCCTCCTCGGCCCCATGGCACACTTCCATATCCGCCACAAATTCACCTGCACCTCCACACACATCATCTATTGCATCTGCTGCACCCGATGTGGCCTCCTCTATATTGGGGAGACAGGCTGCCTACTTGTGGGACATTTCAGAGAACACCTCTGGGACACCCGGACCAAGCAACCCCGTAGCTCAACACTTCAACTCCCCCTTCCACTCAACCAAGGACATGCAGGTCCTTGGACTCCTCCATCGCCAGACCATGGAGGAGGTTGGTCCATGGTCTAACAACGGTTGGAGGAAGAGCACTTCATCTTCCGCCTGGGAACCCTCCAACCACAAGGAATGACTGAGCTCATTTTCTTCCTGTGCAATAGCAGGCAGGCAGGGGCATGGAAGAACACAGCAAGTCAGGCAACATTGAGTTCTCCAATTTCGAATAACCTGCCTTCCCATCCCCCAATTCCTTTCCCACCCCTTCTCCTCCCTTCCAGACTCGCGACCCTACTTTCAGATTCAACTGGATTCCGTCCTCCCATCGTCCAACCCAGTGGTACCCCTTTACCTGTGTTAACCTATCCCCACCTCACCACCCTGCCTCCTCCTCCCTCGTCCTGCCTCTTTATCTGTAGCTCCCTTCCCCCACCCCAGTCCTGAAGAATATTTATCCGCAATCAGTTGATTTCTCCCCCTCCTGATGCTGCCTTGCTTGCTGCGTTCTTGCAGTCTTCTGCCTGTCTACCTTTCACCTTCACAGGAACATATAGATCTTCAACTCTAGCTGTCCCACTTTTATAGGCTTCCCATTTGCCCGAGGTCCCTTTGCCTGCAAACAAACTACTGCAATCAATCCCGGCAAGCTCCTAATTCTGTAAAAATTAACCTTGCACCAATTTCGAATTTGAATCTTTGGACCAGTTTTTTTTTCCCTTCTACGTAACTACTTTAAAATTTATAGAACAATGGTCACAGGTCCCAAACTGCGCATCCACTGTCACCTCACTCACCTCTCCTGCCCTATTTCCGAAGGATAGGTCAAATTTTGCCTCTTCCCGATTAGGACCATCTACATACTGTTTGAGGAAACTTTCTTGACGCACTTAATGAGTTCCATCCCATCAAATCCCTTAATGTTCTGGCAGTCCCGAACTGGGTTATACAAAGTAAAACTCCTTTTCCTGCAAGTCTCCCCATCTCTCTACATATTTTTGTTCCTGTAATTACTACTGAATATTTGGGGGCCCATAGAACAACCCCAATAATGCCGCCATTCCCTTCTTATTTCTTAGTTACACCCACAAAGCCACCCTGATTGATCCTTTAGTTATTTCATGTCTGATGTTTTGTGAAACTCTCGTTAATCAGAAATGCAAGTTCCCAGCCCCTCTTTCCATTTCTGTCCTTCCTAATGCATTTTACCCTGGTACATTAAGCTGTCAATCCTATCCGACCCATAGTCATATTTCCGTAATAGCTACACTATCACAGTCCCATGTACCTATCCACACCCAGAGTTCATCGATCTTACCTATCACCCCTTTTGCATTGAAATAAATGCCATTTAATCCAACAGGCATTCCTTGTTCCCCGTTTTGTTCCAGCCTGACCTGTCTTTTCAATTTACAAATCCTGATTACTCTATCTCTTTCCAGCCTCGTACTTGCGTCCCTGCTCTTGAGGATACCACCCCCCTGCCAATCTCCTTTCAACTCGCTCTTGTAGCACTAGCAAAACTGACTGCGAAGATATTGAAACCCTCTCCAGTGCGTGTGCGACCTGTCCCTCTTGAACGGGTCACCTTTGTCACAGAAAAGATCCCAATGATCTAAAAATCCGAATCCCTGCCCCCGCACCAATTATTTAGTCACATATTTATTTGCCATGTTCTCCTATTTTTAACTTCACCTGCTTATGACACTGGAAGTAATCAAGAGATTACCACGGTCGAGGTCTTGGTTTTTAAGTTTCCTCCTCGCTCTCTGTAATCACTCTGTAGGACCTCATTCCTATATCTACCTCTGTCATTTGTGCCAACGTGCACAATGACTTCTAGCTGCTCAGCCTTCCCCTTGAGAACGTTCTGCAGCCGCTCGGAGACATCCTGGCCTCTGACACCGGGGAGGCAACATACCATCCTGGATTCCGGTTTGAGGCCACAGAATTTCCGATCTGTCCCCCTAACAATCGATTCTCCTACCTCTAAGACCCTGTTTATCTTTACCCTTTCCCGCTGTGCCCCAGAGCCAGTTGTACTGCAACCAACCTGGCTACTGCTGCTTTCCCTTGCACGGTCATTTCCCGACACGCACCCACTCCCCCAATCTCAAAATCAGTAATTAGAATGGTATATTTGTTTTCAAGGGGAATAGCCACAGAGGATTCCTACACTCTCTGCCTACTCCCTTTGCCATTCCAAGTGGTCGCCCAGCTATTCTCTGCCTGGAACACGACAGGAAGCAAGGAACGCCTGTTGGATTAAATAGCGTTTATGTAAAGACAACACGGCTGACAAGTAAGGTAGATGAACTCAGGGTATGGATCTTTACATGGGACTGGGATATGACAGTCATTGCAGAAACAGGCTAAGGGAGGGACCTGGGTGTGACCACCTCACTAAAGCTCTTAGTTATGGAAGTTTTCAGTATCTCGGATGAACCTGAGAGTAGTCAGCTACAGCTCCTGAACACTTCCCATACATGTGTAGTCATCGGGGACAGTGGAAGTCTCCCTGAGCTCCCACATCCCGCAGGTAGAACATGTGACTGCCCTAACTGCCATCACGACTGCTGTCAGACTAGCATTAAAGGGCCTTTATCTGAGCTTACCTGCACATTTTGCTGAACTGCTTTTTACTGAAGCTTCTCGAACCAAAGCATTACTGCCTACTCTGCCAATTACAGCATGTCAATCGACGACTCCACACATATTTTTGGTTAGAGAAGAAGGGAAACACTTTTTTTATTTAAAAACTATACTTTATTCATAAAATATTTTGATGATCTATACAATTGTTGATGCAATTCATATGTCAGCGGTTTCAGGGCGTGCATAAGGGATCTCAAAGGCAGAGCCCTTCTCAAGAACAGCCAAGCCATGTCTTGGTGCTTGTTGGAAATTTCTGGCGATGAGGCATTCTGCCAAATGGCTTTGACAGCCTGCCCAGGGAGACGCTCAACAGGATCCTCACTCTCCTTTTCCCGAAGGGTCTCAAGGAAACTATGTGCTGACCACTTCCTGATGGACTTCTGGTCAAAAGTGTTATTTTTCAGAAATTTCTCCACGAAGGTCAGGTGATATGGAACGATCCAACAACTTGGAGCGTTCCATTGCTGCGAGGCCAGGCCCATCCTTTGCAACACCGGGGACAGGTAGTGTCTCAGTACATAGTGACACTTGGTGTTTGCGTACCGGGGTTCCACGCACAGCCGCACACAAATGTTACCACCAGAGTGAGGGTGGCATTGGGAGTGTTTTCTCCCCGTTGCCCAGATCTTTACACATTTAGTCTATCTTTGATCTCCATATAAAATGGAAGATGACCCGGGTGACTGCGATGGCACAGGTTCTGGGAAAAGGCCAGACCTGTGCAACATATAACAGCAATGACAGTGCTTCACACCTGATGACCAGGTTTTTCCCGCAATGCAGAGCGACCGTTGCTTCCATCTGCCCAGTTTCTTACGCAGTGTCCTGATACGCTCCTCCCCAGTTTGGCACATGCCCCAGCCCCGCCGAAGCAAATACTCAGTACCTTCAGGTGGTTGGCCCTGACGGTGATGGGGATGGAGGATTGGTCAGCCCAGTTGCTGAAGAGCATAGCCTCGGTTTATCTTGGCCCCCAAGGCCCGGTTGACATGGTCACATATGCACATGAGTCTGTGCACGGACAGCGGATCCGAATAGAAAACGGCGACGTCATTCATGTAGAGGGATTCCTTAACCTGTCGGCCCCCACTGACAGGAATAGTCACCCCTCTCAGGCCCGCATCCTTCCTGTTGGAATCCGTAAACGGCTCTATGCAGCACACAAACAAGGCAGGAGAAAGAGGGCAGCCTTGCCTGACTCAAGACCTTACTGGGAAGCTAACTGATTCCCACACATTTATTGAGACTTCACTGACAATGTTGGTATAGAGCATCTGATCCAATTGTAGATTCCCTCCCCAAAGCCCATTTTGGAGAGAACATCTCACATACACGTATGCAATATCCTGTCAAAGGCTTTCTCCTGGACCAGTCTGATGAGGCAGGTGTCCAACCTCCTGTCCTGCACATAGGCGATCGTATCCCTGAGGAGTGCGAAACTCTCAGTGATCTTCCTGCCCGGTAGAGCACAGGTTTGGTCAGGATGAATCACTGATCACAGAGGAGACCTGACCCGGTTGGCGATGAACTTTGACAAGATTTTGTAATCTGCATTCAATAGTGAGATCGGTCTCCAATTTCTGATTTCCTCCTTCTCACCCTTCCGCTTGTAGATGAGGGTGATGATGCCTTTCCTCATGGATTCATTTATAATTCCTACCAGAAACATACTGACATACACCTTCAGCAGGGCCTGGCCAATTAAGTCCCATAGAGTAGAATAGAGCTCAACCGGTAAGCCGTCACTTCCTGGAGTTGTATTCTTTTCAAAGGACTCGAGTTCCTTGGTCAGCTCGTCCACAAATAATGGCTGGTCCAGTCTCTCCCGTGTTCTGTCGTCTGAGAGCTCCGTGATAGAGGACAGAAACGACTGGGAAGCCGCGCTGTGGTTGGCTTAGAGTCATACAGACTGGCATAGAAGGATTTGTTGATCCTCATGGCATCAACCTGAGATGACGTGAGTGAGCCAGCTTCCACCTTCTTTGTGCACCTTCTGGAAGAGGAAACTTGAGCACGTCGTGTCCTGCTCCACGGAGCGAACCCTGGACCGGAAGATTATCTTGGAGGTCTCCATGGTAAAGTGTGAGTCTTGCTGGCCCTTCATCTCCTGTAGATCCTTCATGACATTGACCCCCACTGTCTGCAGCAGGAGCAGGTTCTGCATACTTTCCTGGAGTTGGGACAGTTTTGCCTGCCTCTCTCTCGCCTCTTGAACATCTTTCAGGATGAAGAACCTCTTGATGTTCCCTTTTACTATTTCCCACCAGTCTGCTGGAGAGGGGCTTCATGTTTCTCCAACCTGCGTAGTTCCTCTTGAGCTCCTCAATGTTACCTGGGGACAACAGATTTGTGTTCAGCTTCCATGTTCCCTTACCAGGCTTCTTCTCGTCCTGTAGGTGACAGTCGGCCAGCAGTAGGCAGTGGTCAGTGAAGAACACCAGCTTGACGTCGGTGGATCTAACGGAGAATGTTTGGGACACAAACAAGTAATCTATCCTTGAGCGCATAGACCCGTCTGCCCGTGACAAGATATATCTACATTGTGCTCAGTCTGCAGGGGTGCTGTGAGGCAGTGTGCACCTCCTGGTTCTCACTGGGTGGGGGTTGGCCTTTACCAGTACCGTCAGAGGGTTCGTCTTTTCCTGTTTCTCTCCACAGCACTTTGCCTCTACTTCTGGCGACAACCTTCCTTACACCCGTCCTCACCATCCGAAGAGCTGCCCATATCCTCCTCATGCAGGTGTCGTTTCCCCCTTTACTGGGTGTTTTTGGGGACCTGGAGGGTTTTCCACTTCCTGTTTTTTAAAAGAATTCACTCCTCGCCCCCCTCGGTTCCCTCCTCTTCTATTACCTCTGTCTGTTCTGTAGGAGTTTGTATTAGCTGATGCCCCTCCCCGCTGGCTGCGGCCTGCTACGCTCCAGCCTGTCTTTCCTTCTGGGTTCCACCTGACACTGTTCCCTTGCTGGTTTGAGGTGGCTTGCTGATATTTTGCCATCCACCTCCAGCCATCTGTGCGTAGGTGGCAGGCGCTCATCTTGGGCAGGCCTTGTACATATGTTCCACCTCTCAGCACAATTACAGTTCTTGCTCTCTTCTCATTCCTTGGTTGGGTGACTTTCCTGCTTGCAGTTTCGACAGATAGTCACCTTACAGTCTGCCACCATGTTTCCTGATTTCCCGCAGGTTTGGCACACTTTCGGCTGCCCTGCGTACATCATGTAACCTCAGCTCCCTCTGATTGCAAAGCTGGAGGGTGGGTGGAGGATGTTCCCACTGGCATCGACCCCTCAGGGTAACCGTGACCTGCCGTTTTCTGGTCAAGATCCGGAAAGGGTCGACCACATCATGCTTTCTCCCTCGACCTGGATGTTTCTTCTCAGGAAGATAAGGACATCAGCTGATGGGACGTGGGGATTGGACATATGAATTGCAACAACCCTACTCCTCTGTGCAGGAAGCACACACAACGGGACAGCCGACCAGATGGAGAACAGAGGCTCCCCTTCCTTCTCTTTGAACACCTTCAAGAGCTGTTTGCAATGCTTCTCGCTCCCGAAGGTCACATCGAAATAGCCTGTACCAGGGAAATCCTGCAGGCAATACACGTGTGCTGCGTCAAATCCGCAGCACTCGAGCAGAATCTTCTTGAGGGACACAGTCCGATCGACCGGTGTACGTTCCTCCACCTTCTTTACAGTAACCCTGACTGTGTTGTGAATGCCCTGACCTGGGCTACAAGCAGCTGCTGAGGTCATAGCTCGTACGTTGTCAGGTCCATGATATGGCGTTAGACTGAAACCAGCATGAGGATCCAACAAGGGCAGGTCAGCACAACCAAACAGTCCTCCAGTCACAATCCAGCGATGATCTCAATTAGCTCTGACGATTCGCCATTCGAAACCTATTCTAATAAGAACAGTATCTTGAACCTAGACTCGTCTTGGGAAGAGCACCTTATTGATCATGGATTAGTGGTGCTGGAAGAGCACAGCAGTTCAGGCAGCATCCAAGTAATCTCATGTCATCTCCCCTGCCGGGGAAGGATGGGTTGATGGAGTAATCAGGCCTTAAGCACCCCTTGACATCAGGTTCATGCTTGCCCTTGCAGGATGTGTTTAAGAGGTCTTCCTTCTGGTAGTGTTGAATGCGCTGATGCAAATCTTCACTCTGACAGCCAATGTGCATTGTCGCAGTCCTCTGGTCTTTGCTGTCGTTCTAATAAGAACAGGCGTTAATCTTGTTTAAAAATCTGTCCATCTCAGCCTTGAAGATATTTGGTGATCCGGCCGCAACAGCCTTAACAATTTTCTCCAATGGTTTCCCTTCCATTGATGTGAGACTTGGTGATCTTTAGTCACTATGGATTTTTTCTAGCACTCTGCATGAAAGTTGAACTTACAATAGATTTTGTCCTGTTCAATCACACCTCCTCTATGGCCAGACGCAAAACAAAAAAAAAACCCACAAAGTTTAAGAGCCTGTAATCTCCTCCCTCATCTTCCATATCGGTCTAATTTGCATTTCATCCGGATCTAGGGAGTAGCCCACTTTTAGTCCTGCATCAACTTCCAATTCTTCCTCATCAGGTGTCAATTTGCTCAAAGACACACTGTCAGGAACTGACAGTGAATCCAGGAACTGCTTCTCCAAAGCAAAGACCGATATGTCGTACGTGTTTAACATATTCTCTGGCTCTGTACACAGGCTGCTTTTTCGGTCTCGAATACTCCCTAGTATTTGTCCAGTTACCCTTTTACCCTTAATACACCAATAAAATGTCTTTGAATTCTTGAAAATATTGTCAGCGAATGTTTTTATCACCACCCTTTTTGCTCTTCTACTTACTTTCTTGAGTTTATCCCTATACGTTCGCTACTCTTCTGGGACCTCCATTGACCTGCAAACTTTAGACCTGTTTTAAGTATCTCTATCATTTTTAATTCCATTCTGAATATTTGTAAACATCCAAGGTTCTCCTGTCTTGTTTTCCTAAATTTCATCTTCAGTGTAACAAGTTGTGGTGACATTGGCATCGATTCCATTTTGAGAATGTGACCACCCCACCCCCACGCTCTTCTGCTACATTTCACCCAGAAGTAACTGTTCTGTGGCCAGATCCTGATTTATTTTAATACGATCTACCTCAGCAGTCCAAAAACCTTTTATTTTCGGAGTTTTGTCTTTTGATATTTTGCTTAACAAGCTAAACATGCATGAGTAACAGTCACTGGTGCGACAATGTTTTCCCAATCCTGCCTGCAATAAATAACTGGCTTCCTTCCCCACAGTGATGCCCAGCACTACACCACCCATTGTTATATCTGCTCCATGTTGATATAAGAAGCTCTCTGGATTAAATTTCAAGACATCTTCCCCGTCTTAATAAGTTATCACTGCCCTAATGAATATTTGGAATTGCATTGCCTGAATATAATGATCGTATTATTGTATTTACACACCTCAGTAAATTTATTTTATATCTGCTCCTATATTTTCTTTTATCTGGGGTACTATAATATATCCCCAGCAGTGTGCCTGTCATGGTTTTGATTCTCAGCTCTACACACAAAGCGTCATTAGAAGATCCTTCCAAGGTATCGTCCCTCCTTCCTGTCGTCATTGACTCCATAATTAACAATGCAATACCATCTCCTATTTTTCCCCTCTCCTGCCCTGCCTCTCGTTCTTGTACCACGGAATATTGAGTTGTCAGCCTTGACCTCCCTCAGACATGTCTCTGTGATGGACAAAATGTAACACTTCCACATGTCACCTCGTTCCATGATCACATCTGATAATATTTCCAGCATTAAGGGAAAGAACATCCACCCTAGAATATAACACGTGGAATACTCTGTAACTCGGAGTTCTTCAGTCATTTACTGTTTGTTATCAAGCTGCATAATCCATGAACCAAAACTGTAATTCTGGAACTGTTGAATTGTAATTCCATTTTTAATTAATGTATTCATCAAATGTAACATTCTAGAACTGAACAGTCAGCTCTACCTACAATGAATCCCTGGTGATTAATTCCCTGTTGAGTCTGCAGAGGAGTCAGCCCTCAATGATGGAGAAATGAGGACTGCAGTCGCTGGAGATCAGAGTCGAAAAGCGTTGGTAAAGCACACCAAGTCAGGAAACATCCCAAGGAGCTGGAGAGTAAAAACTACGGGCAGAAATCCTTCATCAGGAAATCATTGGTGCCTTCACATTTTTTTCCATTCTGCGATTCACAGGATATTGTGAACTGTATTTGGTCGGGACGGCAGCCCTGAAATAGAAATCAGTCAAACCGTCAATTGGCTGGGCAGGGAGTAGACAATATGAGGTGAAGGGCAGATTGGTTGAAGAACAAATATA
Organism: Chiloscyllium punctatum; assembly: GCF_047496795.1. NCBI lineage: Eukaryota > Metazoa > Chordata > Chondrichthyes > Orectolobiformes > Hemiscylliidae > Chiloscyllium > Chiloscyllium punctatum. Next base: position 47,255,082 of record NC_092781.1, on the reverse strand, counting down.
AGGATAGATAAATCCCCTGGGCCAGACAGGAAACACCCGAGGTTCTCACAGGAAGTGGCGCCTTTGACGATGATCTTTGCATCCTCACTGTCCACTGAAGTACTGCCAGATGACTGGGGGCGACAAATGTTAATCCCTTGTTGAGGAAAGGGAATAGGGATAATCCTGGGAACTACAGTATTGGGCAAAGTATTGGAGAGGATTCTGAGAGACTGAATTTATGATTATTTGCCAAATCAAAGTTTGATTAGACATGGCATCGCGTTTTGAAGACAGATCATGCCTCACACATATTATTGAATTCTTTCAGGATGGGACAAAATACATTGATGAATTTGGATGAGTGGGTGTGATGTTCATGGATTTTAGCAACGTGTTTGATAAGGTTCCCCATGGTATGCTCATTCAGAAAGTAAGGAGGCATATGATACAGGGAAATCTGTCTGTGTGGATATTGAATTGTCTGGCCAATTGAAGACTGAGGGTGGTAGTACATGGAAAGTTTTCAGCCTGGAACTCGGTGACTTCTGCTGTTGTTTGTGATCTTTATAAATGACATGGATAGTAAAGTGTAAGGATGCTTTAGCAAGTATTATGATGTAACAAAGATTGTTGGATTTGTGGAAAGAATGGAGAGCTGTTGTAGGTTGTAATGGGACATTGACAGGATGCAGAGCTGGGCTGATTAATGGCAGATGGAGCTCAACCAGGATAAGTGTCGTGTGATTCATATTGGCAGGTCGAATTTGAATGCAGAATACAGGATTAAAGACAGGATTCTTGGCAGTGTGGAGGATCATAGGGATCTTGTGATCCATGTCATAGCATCTTCAAAGTTGTCACCAAAGTTGATAAGATTGTTAAGATGTATGGTGTTCTGATTAGCCGGGGGATTGAGTTTAACAGACACGAGGTCGTGCTGCAGCAAAAAAAAACTCGACTTAGACTAGATGTAGAATATTGTGTTCAGTTCTACTTGCTTCATTACTGGAAAGATGAGGCTTTGGAGAGGGTGCTGAGGAAATTGACCAAGATGCTGAGTGAACAGGAGGTCATGTCTTACAAAGAAAAGTTGAGTGAGCTCGTGCTTTTCTCATTGGAGCAAAGAAGAATGGGAGGTGACATGATAGATGTGTTCAAGATGATGTGAGGCATAGATAGAGTGGATAGCCAGAGACATTTCCCATGGTGGAAATGGCTATCTCGAGGTGGCATAATCTTAAGATAATTGCAGGAAGGTTTAGGTGAAATGTCTGAGGTAGGTTGTTTACACAGAGTGGTGGGTGCGTGGAACACACTGCCAGCAGCAGTAGTAGAGTCAGCTGCATTAGGGATATTTAAACAATGATTGGATAGGCACATGAATGATAGTACAATGAAGGGTATGCAAGTTAGTCTGATCTTCGAGTAGGATAAAAGCTTGGCACTGTACTGTGCTGCACTGTTCCATGTTTCCTGTTTCACCCAGCTTGTGGGTTCTCACCAATTGTTGAACGTGTGACGGAGTGATGTGCATGAGATCAGGAAGCTGGGAGGGGTGTTAGCCCAAAACCTCCAGTTATGGAGCGTACGGACACCTGAGTGCCAGTGAAATATGTGTGTGTGTGATGACATACACCTGACAGAATACGCCAAGTTTAGTTATTAACGTGATTCTTGACTTGTTATTTGCTGCTGTTTTCTTCAGATACAATCTGATGGCTGAGCCATGTATTAATCAGATGTTTGCTATGTTTCGTAAATTGGTCAAAAAAGGATGTGAGCTATGATTATTCATCTGAACTATAATCTCTGAAAACAATTAGGTTGATTCTATATTTATGGAACTCAAATATAAACTCCTGTCAAAATTTTCTAATACAGAAATAAAGAATGTATATTTTATTTTATATCGAAAAAAACAACATGGTATCTAACTACATTGGTGACCAGAATTACATATTCAATATCAGGATTCAAAACACACAATTTCATTCCAATAGTTTGAAACTGGTTGGCTTCTGAATGATTACATGTTCAGAATGAGCAAACGATTGAACAATCAAATAGAATTAGCGTTTGCATATAATCAATCAGTTTAATTTCTCAATGAAATATACAAGATTCAGCTATTTGTCAGCAGTTTAGAAATGGGATTAATTCAGCATGCACTGTGAATACTAAACTAAGGAAATGATCTGTGTTATCAAACTTTAGCGAACAATAAGTAGAAAACTTTCAATTTTTAGAAAGAATGAAATTTGATAATAAATGTGGACAGTGAAAACAAGATGAACGTATTAATATGTGAGTGAAAAGTCCGATATTTTCAAAGAGATTTGTGCAAAAATGATGGCATATTTGTTTTAGAAATTAGATTACAACATTTAAAGTATTCATGTTCTGACTAATAATTAGATTTCATAATGATGCTGACCTTGCAATATTTGCATTTTAAATGCTTATGCTGCACGAATAATCAAATGTTTGCGAGCATTTACATTGGGAAATAATCTGATACTGACTTTTATTCGCATCTGACACATGACAGAGTACAAAAGTTTAAAGTACGGGAGAAGAACATTTGCCACTGTGTGTGCATCAGCTCCAGGAATGTCTCCCAAGCCCCACCCATTTGCCAGCCCTATCTTTGTAGCCTACTAAATTCATAATTTCCAAATATATCCAGTTCTCCATTTCACCTTCATCCACAACTTTTCGAGACAGTGCATTCCAAATCCGAACAACTCTCTCAATAAAGAAGTTTTTTTCTTATTTCACTCCCAAATCTCTTGCTGACAATCTTGAAATTACAACCCATTGATGCTGTAATGCCATCTATCAGAAACAGAGTTTCTTGTTTTACTCTGCAACCTTTATTTCTTAATTTTGAGCAATAAGTTCACATCAATATCTATTCTGCTCCAGGAATAATTAGCCCAATGCCTTGCAAAAACTGTAACAAACACTTCATCGGAAAAACAGGCAAGAAAATAGCCAACCGGAGACATAAACATCAACTCACCACAAAAAAAGACATGATCCACTGTCACTAGTATCCTCACATACAGATGAGGAATTACACCACATTGACTGGGTCTGCACATCCATCCTTGGATAAGTCAGAGACACGCAAACAAATTTTGAGACACATGTCATTCCAACTGGTTCCGCATCAACAAACATATCAATTTTAACTCCATGTAGGATTCTCTGAGAAAAAAAGGACCGGAAATTACATCACCAACACAGGAAATTACATTATCACCTCAAGGAAGTCCAAAGATTTAATTAGAAAGTGGGACATAACAGCAGCGCTTCACCGGAGGCTCACTGATGATTTTCCCTCGTATGGTGATGAACCTTCTGAAAATGAACTTTCCAGCCCTGCCAGCAAGATGACATCCAGAATAAACCAAATTTCTCTCCTCATTCCTTTAACGAAATCCTTCATTCCAGTTTTCATTCTGATTGTTTATAAGGTAATTAGTATTCTTCTGCAAAGTAATGTTGTGTCTGTCTGTCTGTATGAATGTGTGCGCGTATGAGAGAGACAGATCAATCGTCTCTACTTTCTGGATTACTCCCCATGCCATGTGGAAAAGAGGTAAAGATTAGGAAGACAGAATAGCTTAACGTGCTGTTAATAAACTAGGTCATGGGTGAGGGTTTCACATTTTTGGATCATTGGCATCCGTTTCAGGATAGGAGGGACTTGTACATAAAGGACAGGACAGAACTGGAGGAGCATCAACATCCTTGTGGGGAGGTGTGTTCGTTGCAAGTTGAATGGATTTAAACTGAAAAAAGGAGGATGGGAGCCAAAGCAGCTGGTCACAAACTGAGCAGAATGTAAAGGCATCAGGCAGGGCCAGTCTAATGATCATGGAGAGGGAAGGAATCATGTCAGTTCAAAATGTGAGTTGGAAGTTGGAATAAATAATACAGATGAGGCACAGGTTTTATTCAGAGATTAACAAATAAGGATGGAGAGTGTGGGGAATGTGAGGGATTGAGGTGTGTGAGATCAGGGACACGGTGCACAAGAAAATATTTAATGGGAAAGAGATTGGGGTGGAGTGGGGTGGGGAATGCTGTGGTGAACAACTGACATTAAATTCCAGGAAAACTTGGCGTTTTTCAAAGCTAATACCTGGGAAGGAATTGATTATGCTTTAGAGAAATGGCACCCTTTTAGCCAGGCATCTGTATTATATTGAAGGAAAAACTGTGTTCATGATATTGCTGTAGTTATGATAACGGGGGCAAACAGCTGTAATAATGTCAGTGCTGTTGTTAGGCAATACTTCTGTTGAGCAATTAAATTATCCTGAATGTTCCCAAGGACCGCACTGGGTTGAGTAAGTGCTGAAGCTCCATGAGATGATGCTGGTTTGTAAAATAGCCACTTATTGAGTACAGCCAAAGGAACAAACCAGCAACTGCCATTGCTTATTGCTTCAGAATATACCAGCGTGTTCATGGCTGCCGTCGCATAGAAACACGCAACAAAAAACAAGCCTATCACGTCTGCGCTAGAAAGTGCATATATAAAGTCTTTTTAAACGTCTGTGAGGTTAACTGCATCAACAACCCTTCTCGGCAATGCATTCCAGACTCATACCACCCTCTCAGTTTGTAACAGACTCCACAAATCCTCTCTCAATCCCCTGCCTTTTAGTTTAAAAGTGTGACCCTTTGATTTCAATTCTTCAAGTAAGGTAAACAGCTGCTGACTGTTCATCCCCTCCATTCCCCTTATGCTCTTGTACACATGTACCAGGTTCTCTCCTCAACCGTCCTTGCTGCAGAGAAAACACGAGCAAATTTAGCCCTCCCCATTTACAGCGTGAGTGCTCACTGTCTTCTTGCTTTTGACGTGCATCATCTCACATTTATCAGTGTTAAATTTAATCGGCCATTGACCTATATATCTGAATAATCTGTTTAAATTTCCTGTAGCCCAACAGTGTCCTCCTCACTGTGAACCACACCGCTCATCTTTGTGTCATCCACAACATGATTTATCATTCCACTGCCCCCGATCTTCCACATTCTCCCCATCGTCATTTATGCATATCACACAAAACCCACGATTTTCTTCCTGTTCTGCAGATTTTATTCATAGGAAGATTTGAGAATTCCAGTCTCATGCTTTTCCTATTTTGGTGAATTTACAGAGTGATGCAGTTATGATCTTTTATAAGGGTGCCACAAATAGCATTTTCGACAAAGAATTCAATTCGCATTTTACACTCTGCCCCTCTGCAGCGTTTTTCATAAAGCTTGTAACTAAATTAGAACGAACTCTGGTTTGGCACCTTGCGCTGGAAGATTAGCATTTTGCATGAAACTGTTCTTTGTAACATTCCCTGCAATACTCAGAGCTGAAGATTTTTTTTCACCTGCAGAATGGAAATTGACTCATTTATTGTTTGTTTAAATCAGTTAGTGTGATGAGGATACGTATTCAATTAAATTCTATGTTATGGACAAACTGAAAGAGAGCAAATCATATTCTCATGTCTACCTTGAATTGGAAGCAAATACATACCGTAAAATTATTCAAAATTGTTGAAGCACCACACTGGAGGAGACAAAACAAAACATGTCTGCACTTGGTGGATAAACCGAAATATAGATTACATGTACAATCTAAACAAGAATCAAATGATAGAAAAGAAAGTACAATAAATCTTTTCTTAATTTTCAATGGAAACTAGATCTCGATTTTCCTGAACAGTGATGTTTTCTCACCCAATCTCACTTCCCCCAAAACAACCTTTTCCCTGTTACTAAAACTTCATCTGCCATTCGTCCTTCTCCTTCCTACTCTTTCCTTACAATATTACATCCTTGCACTTTTTCTTCTACTGATACATTCCCTTCCACTGACGATCTACATTCACACCCTCTGCCACTCTCTCTGCAAGTTACACCAATTTCCCAGTTACTCCAAATTCTTATGGCCATCCCTTTCCCTTCATGCTTTCCAACTGGGATAATGGGAGCCGCTGGCTTCTGTGCTGCTACTGGTCATCAGTGAATGATGAGATTGAGATGATAAATGTCCAATAGGAACAGACAATATTGTGTGTGTCTGTCACTGTCTGATGCACCGTTAACAGGATGGCTTTGTTTCTCATGGTACAGAGTGGAGTGTATTTCTGTCTCTGTGTCACAGGGCTTAACGAAAAAAGCCTCATCACAAATAGGACAAATATATCCTCAGAATCAGAAGTCCATGCATAAGTTTTCCTTTAAATATTATGAGGAGAGTGAACACATTGTTCAAACAAGCCGTGTTCGATCGTTTTGCTGTTTATTATTTTAACTGATTTTCCAATGTCATTTGAGTGAGATCAGAGGATCTTCTCATTCATCAAAGTAGTATTTGGCTCATGTTTCACAGGGACCCTGAGTAAACTGTGGTCAATGGGAATCGCAGGAAATTCTGTGCCGTTAATTTCCTCACTGAACAATGACACCTTCCCCAGAGCTATTGGGAATGACAAATAAACTCTGCCCTTGTTTGTGCCTTCCAAAACCATGGATAAATTTGTCCTGTTAATAACATCAAGATAGATTATGTTTTTACAGTTTGGTCAAAACTCTCAGAAAAGTAAGGTTGCGTGCCACCCCATTGAAATCAGTAGGTTACAATAAGATGATGATCCCGATTATTTTCAATCAGTTACTTTCTGAGGACTGAGGACTGATCGTGCAATGTCAGTGCCACTGAGATCAGCATTTTCTCTGTCCAACAACATCGCATCACATTGGGTCAAGGCTGCAGCACTCCATTATTCTAATTTATTCTCCAGCTCATTCTCCATACTCACCGGATGTACTAGCCCCCCCCCCCTAATTTGCAACAATGTAGAGCTCCCCATAATATTCTGGAAGCCTCCTGTCCTCCCATACCCTGCCCTCTGACTCCATGCCTTTCTCCAACTCGACCTCCTGTCGTATATTCACCATCCCTCCTGAACTTCCACTCTCTGATACTGAATGTTCTGAAATGCAGAAAAGATATGAACGTTGTCTCTCTGTGCCCCACCTTAATGAAATTCGGGCTCGACAAGATGTTGAACTCTTCTTCTGCTGTCTTCGCCTCAGTGCCCATGGTTTCGTGCAAGATTCCTCTCACTGTCCCATAGACTCTGTAACCCAGCTCCAACACTCTCTACACCTGAACCTCTCCCTCTACACTTTTATCTGAACTCAATCTTAGGTTCCCTACAGTGGAAACAGCTCATTCAGACCAACAATTCCACACCGACCCTCCGAAGAGCATCCCTCCCAAACCCATTCCCCTACATTTATCCTGACTCATGCAACTAACACTACGGGCAATTAAGCATAGCCAATTCACCTAACCTGGACATCTTTGTGACTGTGGGAGAAAACCGGAGCACCATGAGGTAACCCACGGGGAGAATGTGGAATCTCCACACAGACAGTTGCCCGAGGTGGGTAATAAACCCGGGTTCCTGGCACTGTGAGGCAGCAGTGTTAACAACTGAGCATTCATTAAGAACACACAACGTTACATTGGTTGTCTTCATTTACCTTCTTCCCCATCACCCAATCTAACCTATCACCCTCTGAACAGACTGCACTCAGTGCGCTTAGATCCACAATTTACTGTGTTATTCAGCCTCTGCTGATAAGGATATTACTGCTGTAGTCTGGTGGACTGACCTCTATTTTGCAGAGACTCAGCACCCACTCACAGATCCCTCCTCCTCTCTCCCCCTGGACCATGACCCCAACATGGCACATCAGACCATTGTCTCAACTACAATAATTGACCACATTTCATCTGGAGACTCCCGCCCCACTTGATCCTTCCCCCCTTAAGGGCCCCAAGCTGATGGTTGTCTGATAGCAGAGCTCACGTCTATCTCTTCCTGATCCTCCACAAACAGAAGTGCCTGAGCAGACCCATTGCTTCAGCCTGCTCCTGCCACACAGAGGGGGTGCATGGATACACACGTGGACCCGTTATACATGTTTCCTCATTGGGTACATAGACCTATCCTTGTTCCAGTTCCATTCCAGTCCCCATCCACAACACTTTCTCCGATACAAAGATGTTATCATCGCTGCTGTTTCTCTCTTGTCCAGAATTGGAAACGTTCATTCATTTCAGTTTGAATTTGCACCCCTCCATCAAATTCACCTGATCTACCTGTCACTCTTCCCTTCCTTTCCTCGACATCTCTGCTTCAATTTCTGGGGATAGACCAACCACTAATATTCAGTAATAACCCACCATCTCCTAAAGCTATCTGGAGTATACATCCTCACATTTGCTTTCCTGAAAAGACTCCATTCCATTCTCCCAGTTCATCCATCTCCACCGCATTTCTTCTGATGATGCCAAGTTCAACAAGGACGCCTTTGAAATTTCTCGAATGTTCCTCGAACAATGATTCCCCAGCACTGTTGTCAAGAGGGTCCACAACCGGGTTTGACACATCTCCTGCACATCCAACCTCCCCCTCCCTTCTCTCCAGCAACAGAGTTCCCCTTGTCCTTACCTACCATCCCACCAGCATTCACATGCAGAGGATCACCAGCCACATCCTCCCCCCCGCCCCCACTCAAGTGACATGCCACCATTAGACACATATTCGCCTCGCCTCCCTTGTCCGCCTTCTGGAGGGACCAATTTATCCAGGACACATCTATCCGCTCTTTTTTCACTCTAACAACTTCCCGCACCCCCCACAACATGTCCACTTCACTTTCCCCTGCCTAAGGTGTAACACTTCTCCATTTACTGCCCACTCCTCATTATCCAAGGGCCTAACCATTCCTCCCAGGTGAAGCAGCACCTTACCAACATTTTCCAAATACTAGCCCACTACATTCGCCTCAACATCGGGGAAGTGAAGAGTAGGCTAGGTGGCTCCTTCGCAGAACATCTATGTTGAACGTCTGCAAAAGACCCTGAGCCTCCAGTTGCCTGCCAGTTTAATACCCAATACTCTTTACTGGCCATTATCGGTGTGGCAGGCTTGCTGCAGTGTACCAGGAAATCTCTGCGCAGCTGGAAGAACAATGCATCATTTTCCATGTACGGACCCTGCAGCCCTTCAGACTCAAAATCAAATTCAATAATTTTCGGGCCTGAACTCCCCAATGTCCTTGGCCCCTGCCCAAATGCGAGGCCTAGTTCTCACATAACCATCTATTACTCACCCTCTATTGTTAGCTATTAACAGTCTCCATTAACAGCTATCCAGCCTCTTTTGCATATCAATAACATTTTCCTAGCTACCATCAGTTCTGAGGAAGTGGACCCAAAGCTTTAAGTTTGATTTCTCTGTACTGATGCTGCCAGACCTGCTGAGCTTTTGCAGCAACATCTACTTTTGTTTCAACATTTTCATGGCAAGTTCTCACAATGCACTACGTCATCTATATTTGAGCCCTGTCAAACAGGAACTTTGTAATTTCTCATTGAATGCCAAAAACAAATTACTCGAGATTCAACTGAGATAACGGCTTTGCTGTTACCATTCAAATCAGACAATTTGTCACAGTTCAGAAAGAAAAAGAAATTGGAAGAGCTGGAAGGAAACTCAGCAGATCTGGCACAATCTGAGCAGAGATGCACAAACTTAAACTTTGATTCCAACATGACTTTTCAGAACAGTGCCACATCATATTCGATATGTTAACTCTGTTTCTCTCTGCAGATACTTCCTCATCCGTTGCATTTCTCCTCCATTTTCAGTTTGGATTTCATGTTTCCATATCATTATATTTCATGTTTCTTGACAGGTCTACATGTTGAACTTGGTTATATTTGGACAATGAGGTCCTTTCCTAATCGTATTATTGTTGGTGCGTCTGTAACACTTGTATTACAGCTGAAGTCTGTTTCTTTTTGAAGTTTCGAATGAAGAAAAATCTTTTTAAGAATATCCTGCACATCTCAGGAAATCCACTTTGTTTGAAAATATATTTTAGAGGCAGCTGAACGTCATGAACTAATAGGACTGGATTATTGATGATGGAACGCTCTTTGTCCTTCATTGAACAAACTTACTTCCCCACTCTCCAAAACATTTCAATATATATCACCTAATTGTCACAGCATTTGTGATGGAAACTCAGCCCATCGTGTCTACCGGCTTGGAATGAGCTTCATCTCTTCTGCTGCTCTCCTGTATTTTCCCCTTTGCCCTTCACGTTTTGTCATCAGTGTCTGTTTTTAATACAAGTATCCTTTCCAGATGTAAACAACATTATCAATCTCAACAAAAAAAACAGAAGTTGGATGGAAAGCTCAGCAGGTCTGGCTGTATTTGTGAAGAGTAATCGAAAATAATGTTTCAGTTCCGGTGACCCTTCCTCAGTCTGTATTCCTAATGATGAAAAATCTGTATAAAAATATAGTCGAATTTATCACAATTAAAATTATCATGTTCAGTTTACATTGCCATTCAGCATTGCATCTCCCAAACGTTGGCTGTTTCCTTGTGCATTATGTTTAATTCTATCTGTCAGAAAGATCGATCATGATTGGGGAATACCATTGTACTCCCCATGCAGTCTCTACTGCCACTGCCCCATTCCGTCCTATCTCCCAGCTAGTGTCATATTCATTTCAACCTGACTCATTAATTCATAGATCTTAATGAATAAGTTCATTGTACTTATCAATTTTGGTTTTGGGCTGAGGCCGAAAAGCGTAAAAAAATGCTGCATTACAGCAAATACAACAGCGTTAACATGTTTGTCAATTTATATAAATAAATTGCTGAAGCATATTCAGTATGGAAGATCCATAGTTGCCTTATTAGAGCAGTGAGAGGAACATTCAGAAAGGTCCACACTTCCTAGTCCCATGTATAGTAGAAGATTTTGTTTTGCGAGTAGTGCAGGCACTTGATAATAAAGAAGAAACAGAGATAACAGGGTACTTAGGCAGAGTGAGGGATACAAGGTTACAGCACACAGGTGGTGTGCAAAGCAAGATCGACGTTAGCACGTTTAATATTATTTGAAGTTAGAGAGGTTTATTCATCAGTATAATAACAGAACAGAAGAAGGTGATCCTGAACTTGGTGGTGCAAGTTTTGCAGCCTATGTAACTTCTGCCTGACGGAAAAGGTTGCAGGATATAATTATCGGGGTGGGAGAGATCTTTGATGTTGACAGGCTTTCTGCGACAATGAGAAGTATAAATGGAGTCCATGGATGAGATGTTGGCTTCTGTGATGGTGTGGGCTGTGCACACCAACTTTCTGTAGTTTGCTATGGTCCTGCTCAGGGCGGTTACCATGTCAGACGATTATGCACTCGAAGAGAATGCTTTCAGTTTTCAGTATACAGAGCACTGGGAGCCAGACAGTTCCAAAAGAGTTCGCAAGAGAAACAGGAGGATAGTCAGTCAAAGACAGAAAGGAAACATAACAAGGAAACAAACAGTCAAACAAACAGGGAGAAGGGGAGAGAGTAACCTCGGGGCGAAAAACAGAAAACAGAGAAAAGGAAAACACAGGGAAACGGAGTGAGGGAAACAGTGAGGGACAAAGGGTATGGGAGCTAGGGAGGGGGGCGGTCGCACGGAGCTGGGGGTGGGGATCGGGAGAAGCTGGAAGTGAGTACCACAGGGAGCTCGGAGCTCGGATCAGAGAGAGAGCTGGAGAATGGGAGGTGAGGATTTATTGTCACCTGTAACAAGATGTACAGGCAGATGATAGTGAGCAAGGATATACAGAACAATGGCTGTAAAACATGTCTGAGAGGCATTAGGTTACGTTGCACAGGGCGTGCGCGAGGCGAGATCAACATGAACAAGATCAGTATTATTTGAGCTTAGAGAGTCCATTCATCAGTCTGACAACAGCTGGGAAGAAGCTGTTCCTGACCCTGCTGCTGCGTGTGTTCAAGCCTCTATGTCGTCTAGCCTGATGGAAGAGGTTGTAGGAGATCATTACTGGGGAGTGATGGGCCTTTGCTAATGTTAGAACAAAGAACAAAGAACATTAGCGCACAGGAACAGGCCCTTTGGCCCTCCAAGCCTATGCCGATCCAGATCCTCCGTATAAACCTGTCGCCTATTTTCTAAGGGTCTGTACCCCTTTGCTCCCTGCCCATTCATGTATCTGTCCAGAAAAATATCTTAAATGACGTTATCATACCCACCTCTACCACCTCCGCTAGCAATGCATTCCGGGAACCCACAACCCTCTGTGTAAAGAACTTGCCATGCATAGCTCCACTTGACTTTTCCCCTCTCAATTTGAACTCGTGACTCCTGGTTATTGAATCCCCCACTCTGGGAAAAAAGCTTCTTAATATCGATCCTATCTACACCACTCATTATTTTGTAGACTTCGATCAGGTCCTCTGTTAATGTCGTCTTTCTGATGAAAATAATCATAATGTTCTCAAGATCTTTTCACAGCCAGCGTCCTTTATACTAGACAATATCCTGGTGAATGTCCTCTGCACCCTTTTCCAAAGCTTCCAAATCCTTTTGGTAATGTGACGAACAGAAGTGGACGCAAATGTGACTGAAACAAAGTCTTATATAACTGTGACATGTTCTGCTAACTCTTGTTCTCAATACCCCGTCCTATGAAGGAAAGCATATGCCTTCTTGACCACTCCACTCACCTGCGTTGCCACCTTCAGGGAACAATGGACCTGAACATCCGGATATCTCTGCACATCAATTTTCCCCAAGGTCTTTCCGCATACTGTATAGTTACTCTTGAATTTGATATTCCAATATGCATCACCTCCCATTTGAACGGATTGAAGTCTGTCTGCAATTTCTCTGCCCAACTCTCCAATCTATCTATATTCTGCATATGCTCTTACAGTCCTCTTTGCTATCTACTTCTCCACTAAGCTTAGTGTCATCTGCAAACTTGATAATCAGACCACCAATACAATCCTCCAAATCATTTTCATGTATCATAAACAACAGCGGTCCCAGCACAGAGCCCTGTGAAACACCATTGGTCACAGTTCTCCATTTTAGAACCTCACTTTCCCTACTACTCTCTGTCTCCTTGTGCCCAGCCACTTCGTAATCCACGTAGCTAGCACACAACGGAAACCATGCGACATCACTTTCTCCATAACCCTAACATGGGAATCCTTATCAAACGCCTTGTTGAAGTAAATGTATATGACATCTACAAAGGGTCAGTTAGACTCGAAACGTCAGATCATTTCTCTCCTTACTGATGCTGCCCGACCTGCTGAGGTTTTCCAGCATTTTATCTTTTGACTACTGCAGCTCTTCCCTCATCAGTCAATGTTGTCACTTTCGCAAAGAATTCTATGAAGTTGGTAAGACAGTACCTTCTCCGCACAAGACCATGTCGCCTATCATAGATAAGCCGAGTTTCTTCCGAATGAGAATAGGTCTTCCTCCTCAGTATCTTCTCCAGCAGTTTCCTATACCTGACGTCACGTTCTCCGGACTATAATTAACTGGAATATCCCTGATACCCTTCTTAATCAAGGGGATTATCAATTCTCCAGTCCTCCGGGACCTCATCTGTGTTCAAGCATGCAACAAAGATATCTGTTAAAGCCCCAGCTATTTCCTCCCTCACTTCCCTCAGTAATCTGGAATAGATGTTTGCAGCCTTTCTGCAGTAACGAGCCGTGTAAATTGAATCACTGGTTGGGAGGTTGGAGTCCGTGATGGCCTGGGCTGTGCACACAACCTTCTATAATTTCGAACGGTCCTGAAAAGAACTGTTGACATATTCGTCCGTTATAAACGCGGACAGGGCGCTCTCAATGGTGCATTTGTAGAAATTCTGCATGCTGAATTTCCTGAGCCACGGGAGGAAGGAGAGGCATTATTGAAACCTCTTGACTGTCACACCAATGTGAGAAGTCCAGGGCAGGTTGTCCGTTATTGTCACTCCGAGGAACTCTGCACTCTCTCAACCATCGTATAAATGGAAGTGTCATCCCCTCGTTTCTTTCTGAAGTCAATGGTCAGTTCTTTACTATTGTTGAATTTGAGAGAGAGGTTATTATCATTACACCACGCCACCAAATCTCTATCTCAGTTCTATGTTCTGACTCTTCGTTTTTTGATATCCGTTCTGCTATGGTGCTGTCAGCAGCGAACTTGTCAATGGTGTTTGTTTTATATTTAGCAACACAGCCGTGGGTGTACAGGAAGTACAGCTGGGGGCTGAAGACACAACCGTGTATGTACAGTGAGTACAGTAGGGTTCTGAGGGCACAGCTGTGGGTATACAGGGAGAATGGTGAAGGGCTGAGAACACAGCCATGGGTGTACAGGGAGTACAGTAGGGGCTGAGGACACAGCCGTGGGTGTACCGGGAGTACAGTAGGGGGATGAGCACGCAGCCGTGGGTGAACAGGGAGTGTAGTAGGGGGCTGAGGACACAACCATGGGTGTATGGGGAATACAGTAGGGGACTGAGGAAAAATCCTTCTGGAACTCCTGTGTTGAGTGTTATTGTGGAAGAGGTACAGTTACCTATCTTCACTGATAGTGGTATGTGGGTCAGAAAGCTGAGGATCCAGTGGCAGAGGGAGGAGATGAGACTATGGTCATGGGGTTTTGTGATCAGTCTAGAGGGAATATTGATGTTGAAGGTGAAGCTGTACTCAATGAGCAGGAGTCTGTTGTAGGTGCCATTGTTGTCCAGATGTCCCAGGGTTGAGTGCAGGGTCCGGGATATGATATCCATTCTGGATCCATTACATCAGTAAGAAAATTCTTGGGGATCAGGGCAGGCTGGGAGATTGAATGTGGTGTGGGCCATAACCAGCCCCTTGAATCACTTAATACTTATTGAGGTCAGAGCTACTGGGCGGTAAGCATTAAAAAACGTTGCATGAGCTTTCTCACTTACTTTCTTCACCTTCTTGAAGCAGGTTGGGACATCGGCTCCGGGGGGGAGAAGCTGAAGATGTACTTAATTATCTCTGCCAGTTGGTCCACACAGGATCTGCGTGCTCAGCCTGGAACACCGACCAGGCCTATCACTTTCCTTGATTTGACTCACAGGAAACCTTATCACGCCTGCAGCGGTGACAAAGGGCACAGGTACATCCGAGGCTGTCGGGGCTGATTGCAACCTAGCATTCACACAATCATTCATCATTCAACCTCTCCCCATCTCCCTCCGCCTTCATCAACACAGTGACATTGGTCGGTATGAGCACCACAGAGTTAGTGTCGAAATAGATTGACATCAATAGACTGGGATTGTGAATCATCATGTCCTGTGTCACTATAATGGGGTCAGTTCATTACGAAGGTTGGGGGGAGGGAAGCGTGAGATTCTACTGAGTGTCAGTGGCGCAGGGAATGAAATTCTACAGGTATAATTCCAATCAATCCACTATGATAACCTGAATGGAGTCAACACCTAGAGTGTTGTCCTTTGTAGATGGTGGGCAGTCCTTCGGGAGTCAGGAAACATCTTACACAAGAACCATCTAGGCGAAGGACTTCAGGGAATATTTGCGACGTTTGCAGATGGAAAATGATGGTTGGATGGGCAATTGATATCGAGCAAGTGGGGAGGCTGCAGAAAGACTTGGAAAGTTTAGTACTGTGAGAAAACACGTGGCTGATGGATCACAATATGGGACCGTGTGACATTGTGCACTTTGGTATGCGGAATAGAGGCAGACACTATGTTCTATTATGATTCACTAAAGCTGAAGCACAAAAGGATTTTGAAGCACTAGTCCTGTCTTACAGTTAATGTGCAGGTTTAGTTGGCGGTTAGGAGAGCAAATGCGATGCTAACATTCATTTCAAGAGAGCTAGAATACAAGAGAGGAGTCATACTTCTGAGAATATAATGGGCTATATTGGAGGTGATCCATCCTGGTGTTGACAGCTTGTCATATGAGCAGCAGTTGAGGACTCTTTTATCCATACTCGATGGAATTTAGAAGAATGGGACGTGAGGCATCTGATAGAAACTGATCGATTACTGCAAAGATTGATACAGTCAGCGTTTAGAAGATATTTCCACGAGTCATAGAGACAATGACAAAACAGCACAGTTTCAGAGTGAAGGGATGGGCTGAATGGCCAAAATCTATTGCTATACCTCATGCATTCATGACCATATTGACTATTATTCAGTGCAGAGTTGTAACACACTGACATGCTCTTGTATCCATGTTGTTTTGCCTTCACGTTCTGGTCAATGTTAACACCTGTGTTACGGACGGTGGAAGGATTCAGTGTCAGTCAATAGTCCATTAATATTTTGAATATGAGCTCCTATCTGTGAGTCTCATCTGGCAGGAGCACATTGTCTCTACGATGATTGTCATTTTCTGTCTGGTATTTTTGAAGGATTCATCCTGTTAGGCTAATATTGTTGAATTTAACAAAACAGGTGAAATTTATCAGAGCACTCAGCAACAATATGTCATCGAATACTGAACACCCTTCTAATAACAGGAAAGTCTAAAATGTTCAATATTAGAAACACTGCTTTCCTATTCGTGTTGAAATCTGATAAGCTGTCCCATCGAGATGCTCAACTTGGAACTATTTTTTAAAAAATCTTTTTTTGGACGTGTGCATCGCTGGATGGGCCCAGCATTTCTTGCCCATCCCTAGTTGCCCCCTTGAGAAGGTGGTGCCGAGTTGCCTTCTCGGAATCCTGCAATCCACCTGCTGTGTGTTGACCCACGAGTGATTAAGAAGGGAATTCCAGGGTTTTGACCGAGCAACAATGAAGGAACGGCGATTCATTTCCAAATCAGGATGTTGACTGGTTTGGAGGGGAATTTAAAGGTGGTGGTGTTCCCAAAAGTCTACTGCCCTTGTCATTCTGGATGGAAGTGTTCGTGAGATTGGAGCGAGTTGTCTGAGGATCTTTGGGGAATCTAGTTGATAGTAAACACTGCTGTTCCTGAGCGACCGTGGTGAAGGGAGTGAATGCTTGTGGATGTGGTGTAAATCAAATGGGCTGCTTTTTCCGAGATGGTGTCAAGCTTCTTTAGTGTTGTTGGGGCTGCACTCATTCAGGCAAGTGAGGATTATTCCGTCTCATTCTTGACTTGTGCCTTGCAGATGGTGGACAGGCTTTGGGTCGTCAGGAAGTGTGTTACTCGTGCAGTATTCCTTGCCTCTGATCTGCTCTTATATTTATGTGGCGAGTCCAGTTGAGTTTCTGGGCAATGATAACCCCCAGTATATTTATAGTGGGGGAATTTAGTTATGATAATGCTGCTGAATAGCAAGTGCTTATGTTGTTTCTTATTGGTGCTGGTCATTGTCTGGATTTGTGTGGCACGGATATTACTTACTACTTGCCAGCCCAAGTCTCGATATGGTCCAGATCTTGTCGCAGTTGGGCATGAACTGCTTCAGTATCTCAGAATTTGTGAATGGTGCTGAACATTGTGCAGTCATTATCGAATATCCCCACTTCTGACCTTATGATGGAGAGAAGGTCATTGTTGAAGCAGCTGAAGATGTTTGGACCTCAGACATTATCCTACAGGACTACTGCAGAGATGTTCTGGAGCTGAGATAACTGACCTCCAACAACAATCACCATCTTCCTAACTGTCAGGTATGACTCCAATAATGAAGTGTTGGCCCGTGATTCCTTTTTAACTTGGGGTCCTTGATGTCACATTTGGCAGCCTTGATGTCAAGGGCTGGAATTCAGTTCATTTTTCTATGTCTGAACCAAGACTGTGATGAGGTCAGGAGCTGAGTGACCCTGAAAAAACCCAAACTGGGCGTCACTGAGCAGTTTATTGCTGAGCAGGTGCTTCTTGTTAAAATTGTTGATGACACCTTCCATCACTTTAATGATGATGGCGAGTTGACTGATTAGGCGGTATTTGGCCAAGTCGAATTTTTCCTGCGTTTGATGTACAGAACATACTGGAGCAGTTATTCCAATTGTTGGTTTGCAACCATACTGAAACAGCTTGGTGAGGGTAGCGGGAAGTTCTGGAGCACAAGTCTTGAGGACTGCTGCCAGTATGTTATCAGGGCCCATAGCTTTTGCAGTAGTCAGTGCCTTCAACCGTTTCTTGATGTCAGTCAATCGAATTTGCTGAAGACTGCTATCTGTAATTATAGGGACAACGGGAGGAGGCCGAAATTGCTCATCCACTCGAAACTTCTGACTGTAGATTTCTGTAAAAGAATCAGCCTTATCTTTTGCGCTGATGTGCTTGCCTGTTCCATTATTGAAGTTGGGGATATTCGTGGAGACTCCTACTCCAGTGAGTTATTTAATCGTCCACCACCATACACGATCGGATTAGCAGGACTGCAGAGCTTCAATCTGATGCATCAGTTGTGGGATATCTTAGCTGTGTCTGTCCCTTGCTATTAATGCCATCTGCCACGCAAGTATTTGTGTTTGGAAGCTTCAGCAGATTAACATTTTATCTTTATATATTCCAGGTTCTGCTCCTGGCATGCCCTTCTGCACTCTCCATTGAAACAGAGTTGATGCTCTTGCTTGATGGTAATGGTTGAGGGGAAGATATGCTGGACTGTGACGTTATAGATTGTGCTTGAATGGAGATCTGCTGCTATTGATGGTCCTCAGTGTCTAATGGACGCTCAGTCTTGAGTTGCTAGTTCTGTTCGAAATCTGTGCTATTTAGCATAGTGATAGTGGCACTCAACACAATAGAGTTTATTCTCAATGTGACCGTGAGACTTTGTCTCCACAAGGACAGAGTGGCGGTCACTTTTACCAATACTGTAATGGACACATACATCTGCAGTTCGTACATTTGTCAGAATGCGGTCAGATATTTTATTTTACACCCCTCGTTCATTCCCTCAATACCTTCTGCATACCCAATCTAGTCGCTATGTCCTTTAGGACCCGACCAGCATTATCCGTACTGCTGCCAAACCAGTCTTGATGGTCAACTTTGAATTCCCCCAGCCAGAATATACTTTGTGCTCTTGCCACGGTCAGTGCTTTCTTCAAATGTTGTTTAACCTGGAGGAGTGCTGATTCAGCTGAGGAAAATCATTACGTGGTGATCAGTAAAAGACGTATTTTTTCCATGATTAATCTGAAGCCATGGGAATTCATTGGGGCCGGAGTCCATTTTTGGGGACTCCGAGAACAACTACCACCCGACTGTATCGCACTGATCTGCTCCCTCTGCTGGATTGGTCCTGCCTTTTGGACAGTATATTGCCAGGGATGGTGATGGTGTTGCCTGGGTTATTTCTGTGAGTATGACTATGTCAGGCTCTTGCTTTACTACTGTGTAAAGCAGTTCTCCCAATGTTGGCACTAGCCCTCAGATGTTACGAGGGAGGTCTTTGCAGGTTCTAAAGTGATGTTTCTAATATTGACTTTTCCGGTGCCAGTTCGATGCCAGTTAGTCCATCTGGTTTCAGTTATTCGAAACCTTGTAGCGATTGATACAACTGAATGACTCTCTAGACAATTTCAGAGGGCGATTGAGAGTCAATCATATTGCTTTGGAGTTGCATGTCAGCCAAACGGCTTGGGGATGGAAGATTCCTTCATTGAAGGACATTAGAAAACCAGATGGATTTTTCTGGCAATCGGCAATGATTTCATTCTCATCAAACAATTCTTAATTCGAGGGATATTTTTAAATTATTGAATTGAATTTCCATCATCTGCAGTGGTGGGATTCGAACTCGTGTCCACAGAACAGGAGCAGATTTTCTGGATTGATAATCTAGCGGTAACACCATGAGGCCTATTTGGAACCACATGTTGTACTCAGCTGCCATTTCTTGTGTTGCCCTGTTTTTCATTCATTGCTTATGTTATTCTGCAATCTCATCCTTCATTAAATCCTGATTAAAATACACAGTCAGGAACGTCCTCCCGACTGATCGAATTTCATTCAATCTGTTTTGTTTGAACAGGCATTTCAAGGCAGCGGCAGATCAGAAAAGAACATCATGTAAGAATGGCTGACTGTGCCCTGTAACTGATACAGGACCAGCATGTCCGTCCAGGCACCTAAAGTACTTATTGTTGGTCAGAGACTCCCAGAATTATTATAGCACGGATGGAGGCCATCCAGCCTATTGTGGAGTCACAAGTTCTCCACCTGCAGAATTGGAGATAGAGACCGTGTGTGAAGATAGATGTTGTGAGAGAGAAATATACAGAGACAAAGAAAGTGAAGGGAGGTAACCTGAGAGAGGATAGAAAGGGAAGCGACTGACTGAGTGGGAGAGAAAAGGTGTTAGATGAGGGTGAAGTTAGATTGATCAGAAGACAGCATGAGGATAGATAGATATAGACAGACAGAAGTTGGAAGTTTTATTTAGAAATTCCTCTGGACGGCAAGCCCTTTGTCTGGGCACCATACGCTGTGACCACTGTGCTGACACTGGCTGTCATCCCAGATTATTTATTTCCAACAATATCACAGAGTTGGGTTACTGACAGCTAATCAGAACCTATTGGGCCAATAGATGGGCTCCATGAAGATGGCAGAGTGTTTAAAGAGACTGCTAAGAACAGCAGTAAATGATAACCACCTACCCTACCCCCCAGATACTGCGTGAAAGACTGGGCTAGAGAATCTCAGTGAGGGGGATTACTGACAGAGGGGAAATCAGCATCTCAGCTATGGGTCAAATAATGATTGATAAATATTGCAAATCACTTCCCTAGTTTTGAAATCGACATTTCAATTTGTATAGCTCCATATCAGGAGTGCATTTTAACAACCTTATCTAGTTGTACTTTGCATATTTTGGTCTGTACAGAAAATCATTTGTCCCTGTATTTTGTATTGCATAAATGCATTTCATTAATAATGTTTCTGCTGATTCTCTGCTAGATTTAAATTTGAATCTGTACTTCATATGATTTATCAAGAGTAACGTTCCAATATTGATTCCTCGGGAACATAACTGACCCTCCTACTAGTCTGAGCAGCCATGGCCCAGTTCACTCCATCTTCTGTCTTTTCCCCAATGTCATAATCACAATTTAATTGAGTGCAGTAAATGATACTTCATCTCAGTTCATTAATATCGATAACATCAACAGCATGACCTACACCTGCCTTCTCTGATTCTGGAATAACAATCTGAATTGTTAACATATCCTTACCTTTTGCTTATTATAAACACACGTTTTCTTAGTCACATTTTGCCATCAGATAATGGACAAAAGATGTAATTTCGATATTTTACTGATATTGCAATGGCTGATCAGTAGTTACAGGATTTATTGCTCCATTTATGAGCAGAGAAGCATGCTTATGTTCCATGAAACCTCTGGCATTACTTCCATATCCAAGGTAGACTGAATGATTACACACAATCAATCTGCCATCTTCAACGTTCCTTCCTTCAATCATACTCAAATATCACATCTAGAATGCATAAATATTCAAAGTTATTTTGAATTTTTATAAAACTTTATTGAATTCAAAGGGGTTTACTGGAGCTATTTGTTCAGCGATTGTGATTATGTCAGTCTCGATGGATCCTTTGCGTCCTCGAGAGTTTCTCTGTTCTGTAAATAGGGGAATGCTTTCAGTGTTTTGTTCCATAGTATGAGCGGGAGCATGACCGACAGCAATAACAGGGATCAGCAGCTCCAGAGAGAGGGGGATGAGAGATCAGAATCTGGGAATATTAGCCTAGAATGTTCTAACAACGGATTGGAATCTGAAAACGTGAGACTGGAATGTTCCAACAATGGATCAGACTCTGGGAACATTAGACTGAAATGTTCCAACAATGGATAGGTGTTTATCCTTGGGTCTTTACTGGCTTTCCCAGCTTTGGATATCATTAGCATCGCAGATTGAAGATGTACTGATGGTTATTCAAGCTGGTTACTATCCTATCCTTGCTATAGTTGGTGTTCCTGGTACGTCCCTCGAGCTGTCCAGTGAAACTGTCTGAACGAAATTGATGCTCATGATGTGTAGATTTTGGGAGGGTGCAAGTCCCCGTTTTCTGTTCCAATCAAAGAATCCATTCCTTAGAAATTATAACGAGCAAATTACTATTTACAAATTACTCACCAAAATGTGAGAATGAAACAGACTGTTATCAACCACATTGATTCATTTTCTCCTGAAAAGTTTGCATCTCCATATCCCCCCACACACCAATCCTGTCCAGTGCCACCACTCAGATGTCCCAGTCTCTTCCTCAGCCTCAGTGCAACTCCAGAATAAACCATCGTTTGTGCCTTTGGTAATTCCGGATATATCTGTTTCAAGTGCCTTCTTACCATGTGTCCATTGCAATATAATTGTACTTGAGATACTTAACTTATTCTCTGCACAAAAACTGAAAGAGGGGAAGACTGTATATAGTAGTCACGTCATTGGCTCGTAATCTAGAGCCACATAATAATAATCTATTGATATCTGCATGCCTCATGTCCTTTAGAGAAAGGGCAATGGGTCATCCTTCCCTGGTCAGGCCTTTGCGTCACTGCAAAACCATAGCAATGTGTTTTACTCTTTACTGACCTGTGGAACAGCTGAATCAGCCACTCAGTTCAAGATAGGCATAACATGCTGGCCTGACCAGGGCTGCAAACATCCCGTGAGGGCAGAACAAAAGGAAAGATAGCTCCCTTCCTCTGCCTTTATCCCATATTCCTGCAGATGATTTCCATTCAAGCAGGGGGCCATTTGTAGTTTTAGATGGATTCTTTGTAATTGAATCTCTCCCCGAGAGTGATGTCCATTCTACATAGGCACGTCTGGTGCTGGCTTTATTGATGCTGACCTACAGATGGAAGGATGTTTTAAATTCCACATCAGTGGCATTGCATGGTAAATGAATGATTTCCTGTGTCACACACACACAAAAACGGAACCAGCTGAGTAGTGAAACGAATTATTGCGACCAAACCTGAGAGTGTTGTTGAGGCAGTTTTGGGGCATTGTGGGCAGATTTGCTCTCCTTTATAAGGGGTGATCTCCTTACCACAGGCAGAGTAAACAGGGGTTCCACGAAATTAATCCCTGGGATAATGGCATCATGAGGAGTGAGTGAAGGTTGATATGTAACGCTGTGAGAGAATAAGAGGTGATTGCATTGAAACCTGGGGGATGGGCAATCACTCATTATATTCTAAACAGACAATGAGAAGGTCATAGATTCTATGACTGTTGTTTCAATCTGGATAGTTTAAGTGCCTCTGAGGACGTTATGCCCACGTACCCCAACCCCCATTCCCCATGGCGATTGAGGGAGACAGTGAGGTCAAAGCTTTGAATAAACTTTCACTACATTGATACAATGCAGTTGGCGTGTGATACTGCACTGAATGTCATATTATTGAACACCCCGACAGCAGCCACAATACCTTCATTCTAAAAACGTTAACTATTCCCACCAGCTTCTGACCTTCATGAAGAACATGAATCCATCTTCTCAGAGATGCAAGGTGCTTCCTTAAGGTTTAGACCGTAAGGCAATAAGGTTTAGGAGGAGAAATGATGCCAGTTAGCCCATCGAATCTGCTCCATCATTCAAACATCGCTGATCGGTTTTTCAAACCTATTCTCCAA
This sequence comes from Chiloscyllium punctatum, assembly GCF_047496795.1. NCBI lineage: Eukaryota > Metazoa > Chordata > Chondrichthyes > Orectolobiformes > Hemiscylliidae > Chiloscyllium > Chiloscyllium punctatum. The sequence continues at coordinate 47,231,571 of NC_092781.1, read as the reverse complement.
ATTTCTCTTCATAAGTCCTCATCCCCTGGATAAACAAGAACCTATCTATCACCATCTCAAATATACTCAATGACCTGGTCCCTACAGATTTCTGTGGTAATAAGTTTCAAAGATTCACCACTCATTAAAGAAGTTTCTCCTTATCATTGTTCTAACAGGTATTCCCTTTAAGCTAATTCTGTTCCCTCGGGTCATCATCTCTCCTACCAATGGAAAAATGTTAACAACATTCACTCTGTCCAGGTCATTCAGTATTCTGTATGTTTCAATTACATTCCCTCTCATCCTTCTAAGCTTTATCGAGTACTGAACCAGAGCCCTCAAACATGCTACATACAATAAGGTTTTCATTCCTACGACAATTCTCGAGAAGATCTTGTGAACACGCTCCAGGGCCAGTACATCCTTCCTGAGATATGGGGCTCAAAAGTGCGTGCAATACGCCAAATGTTGACTGACCAGAGCCGTATGCAGCCTGTTCTGTGTTCAATTTATCTCGTAATAAACGCCACCCATAATAAAAACAATTGGCCTCCTAACTACTGCCTCAAACTGAAAGCTTACCTTGAAAGGACCCTGCACCAGAACTCCCAAGTCCCTTTGCACTTCAGATTTCTGAATTTTCTCCTCATTTAGAAAACAGACTATAGCTTGATTCTTCATGTCAAAGTGCATGCCATCACACTTTCCGATTTTGGAATGCATCTGCCGATCTCTTTACGTGTCCAAATCTTTCGGCAGCCTCTCTGCCTCCTCTATACGATCTTTCCCTCTACGTATCTTTGTAACATATGCAAACTTAGCCAGAGTGCCCTCAGTTCCCTCATGTAGATTGTGAACGTAACAACTAAAAAGTTACGATTCCAACACTGTGCCTTGCTGACCACCACTTGTCACTGGCTGCCATTCTGAGAAGGACCATTTCATCCCCACTCTCTGCTTTCTTCTAGACAGACACACTTCCATCTATGCCACTACCTTGCCTTTAACACCACGGACCATTATCATACTCAGTAATCTCCTGTGTGACACGGTTTCAAAGTCCTGGTTGAAGTCCAGGTGGATAAGATCCATTGGCTGTACTTGGTCGAGCCTGCTCATTCCCTCTTCAAAGAATTCCAATAGATGTGTCATGTGTGAAATTCCCTTGATGAAGCCATGCTGACTTTGTCCTATTTTACCAATCATTTCTAAGTATTCAGAAATCTCATCCTTCACAATGGATTCCAGGATCTTACCAACGACCGACGTCAAGCTATTCATTGTAGATTTTTTTTTGTCTTTTTCCCTCTCTCTGCCCTTCTCTCCCTTCCCCTCTCGCTCTTTCCGCTTCTCTCTCTTCCCCTCTCTCTCTTTCCCAATCTCTGTCACCCCCACCTCTCCCTCACTCACCTCTCTCTCCACCACCTCTCTCTCTCGCCTACATCTCTAGCTCCACCACCATTGCCTCTCCCCCGCTTCTCTCTCTCCCATCTCTCTCTCTCCCCGCTCTCGCCCCCTTCCCTCGTCCGCTCTCTCTCTCCCTCTGTCTGTCCCCTCTCTCTCTCATCTCTCTCTCATCTCTCACTCGCCCCTCTCTCCCTCTCTCTCTCCCCCTCTCTCTCAACCCACTCTCTCTGCCTTCCCTCTTTCCCCTAGTTCTCTCTACTCCCTTCTCTCCCCTCCCTCTCTCCCTCTCTCGCACCCCTCTCTCGACCCCCTCTCTCTCTCTGCCCTTCCCTCTCTCCCCTCATTCTGTCAACTCACTCTCCCTCCCCCTCTCATTCCCTCTCACTCCCTTGCTCTCCCCGCGCTCTCACCCTCTCACTCTACCCCCTCTCTCTACCCCTCAATCTGTCTCCCCCTCTATCTTCACTTACTCTCTCCCCACTCTGTCACCGAACCTTCTCCCCTCTCTCTCCCTCTCTCATTCCCTCCGTCTCTCACCCTTTCACTCTCCCCCACTCTATCCCCCACTGTCTCCCTCACTCTCCACCCCCTCTCCCACACTCTCTCCCCACACTCACCTCCCCCACTTACTCACCACACTCTCCAGCCCCTCTCTCTCCCCTTCCTCCCTCTCCCTCTGCCCTCTCTTCCCCACTCTCTCCCCCATTCACTCCCCCATTCTCTTCTCCAGTCGCTCCCCCACTCTCTCCCCATCTCTCCCCCTCTCTCTCCCCCTTTCTCTCTCGCCCTTTCTCTCTCCGCCACTCTGTCGAGCACCCCACTCTCTACCCCCTCTCCCACACGCTCTCCCCACACTCATTTCCCCCACTCACTCCGCCCACTCTCCAGCCCCTCTCTCTCCCCCTCCTCCCTCTCTCTCTGCCCCCTCTTCCCCACTCTCTCCCACCATTCTCTCCCCCATTCCCTCCTCCAGTCTCTCCCACACTCTCTCCCCATCTCTCCCCCTCTCTCCCCAACTCTGTCGCACCCCCTCTCTCTCTCCACCTCTCCCCTATCTCCCCGCACCACTCTCTCTCTCTCTTCCTCTATCTCTCCCCCTCTCTCCCCCTCACTGTCCCACCCTCTCTCTCCCCTCTCTATCTCCACCTCTCTCTCACCTCTCACTTCCCGCTCTCTCCCCCTCTCTCCCCCCTCTCTCCCCCCTCTAACCCTCTCTCTCTCCCCCTCTCTCTTTCCCACTGTCTCTCTCCCCCTCTGTCTCTATCTCGACCCACTCACTCTCCCTTACTCGCTCTCCCCCACTCTCTTGGCCCTCCCTCTCTCCCTCTCCCTCTGTCCCCTTCTCTCTCTCCCACTCCCTCTCTCCCCCTCTCTCGCCGTTTCTCTCACCCCACTTCTCTCCCACTCTCTTTTTTTTTCCTTTTCACTACTGCACTTATCTAACCCTGTCTCTCTACCCTTTCTCTCTCTCTCGTCTCTCTCCCCTCTATCTCTCCCCTCTCCATCTTCTCTCTCCCCTCTCTTTGTCTCCGCTCTCTCCGTCTCCCCGCTCTCCATCTCCCCCTCTCTGTCCCCACTCTCTCCCCACTCTCTGACGCTCCCCCTCTCAAACCTCTCTCAATCCCCTCGACACCTCTTCCCCCTCTCTCCACCCTCGCCCCTCTCTCTCCCCCTCTCTCTCCCCCTCTCTCTCCCCACTCTCTCTCCCCCACTCACCCCCCACCCACTCTCTCTCCCCCTCTCTCTCTCCCCTCCTTCCCCCACTCTCTCTTTCCCCCTCTCTCGCCCCAATCTCTCGCCCCACTCTTTCCCCCTCTCTCTCCGCCCTCTCTCACTCCCCCCTTTCTCTCCCCTGTCTCTCTCCCCTCTGTCTCCCGTCTCTCTCTCCCCCTCTTTCCCTCTCACCCCCTCTCCCTCCCCACTCCCTTCTCTCCCCTCCCTCTCACCCTCTCCCGCACCCTTCTCTCGACCCCCTCTCTCTCTCTGCCCTTCCCTCTCTCCCCTCACTCTGGCTCCTTACTCACCCTGCCCCTCTCATTCCGTCTCACTCCCTTGCTCTCCCCGCGCTCTCACCCTCTCTCTCTATCCCCTCTCTCTACCCCTCACTCTCTCTCCCCCTCTCTCTTCACTAACTCTCTCCCCACTCTGTCACCGAACCTTCTCCCCTCTCTCTCCCTCTCTCACTCCCTCCGTCTCTCACCCTCTCACTCTCCCCCACTCTATCCCCCACTGTCTCCCTCACTCTCTACCCCCTCTCCCACACTCTCTCCCCACAATCAACTCCCCCACTCACTCACCCCACTCTCCAGCCCCTCTCTCTCCGCTTCCTCCCTCTCTCTCTGCCCCCTCTTCCCCACTCTCTCCCCATTCACTCCCCCATTCTCTTCTCCAGTCGCTCCCCCACTCTCTCCGAATCTCTCCCCTTCTCTCTCCCCCTTTCTCTCTCGCCCCTTCTCAGTCCCCCACTCTGTCGCGCCACCCACTGTCACCCACCAATCTAGCCCCCCCCCGCTCTCACAACCATTCACTCGTCCGCTCTCATTCTCCCCCTCTCTCTCCACCTCTCCCCACTCTCCCTCTGTCTGTCCCCCTCTCTCTCCCCCTCACTCTCCCGCTCTCTCTTCCCCTTTTCTCTCCACACTCTCTCTCTTTCTGCCCCCTCTCCCGCTCTCTGGACCCCTCTGTCTCCCCACTCTCTCTCTCACCCGTCTTTATCCCCCGCTCTTCCCCTCCATCTCCCTGTTCTCTCTACTCCTCCTCTCCCCTCTCTCTCCCCTCTCTCTCCCTCTCTCGCCCGCTTTCTCACCCGCTTCCTCGCTCACTTCATCTCCCTCCGTCTCTCTCTCCCTCCGTCTCTCCCCTTTCCTTCCCTCTCCCCCTCTCTCTCCCCCTCTCTCTCAACCCCCCCTCCCCTCACTCTCCCTCTCTCTCCACACGCTCTCCCCCTCTCTCTCCCCCGTCTGCCCCCGCTCTCTCACCCCCACTCCCTCACCAACCTCACTCCCCTCTCTCTCGCCCTCTCTCTAACCCTTACTCTACCCTATCTCTCCCACTCTCTCTCCCTCTCATTTTCCCGTTTTCTCTTCTTCCCTTTCTCTCCACACTCTCTCTCTCTGCCCCCCTCTCCCCCTCTCCCGCGCTCTCGCCACCTCTATCATCACCCCCTCTCGCCCCCTCTCTCTAGCCCTGTCTCTCTCCCCTACGTCAATCTACCCGTCTCTCTCCACTCTCTCCCCCCTCTCTCCCCCTCCCGCTTTCCCTCTCTCTACCCCTCTCTCGCCCCCCCACTCTCTCCTCCACTCTCTGCCCTCTCTCTCTCACACCCTGCTCTCTCACCACCGCTCTCTCACCCCTCTCTCTCACCTCCCTCTCTCCCCTCTCTCACCCTCTCTTTCTCTCTCTCGCCCTCTCTCTCACCCTCCATCTCTCCCCCTCTCTCTCCCCATCTATCCCCCCTTCCCTCTTCCCCTCTCTCTCCCACACTCTCTCCTCACCACTCCCTCCCCTCTCTCTCTCACCACCCTCACTCACCTCCACACTCTCCCATCTCTTTTCCCCCACTTTCTCCCCCCACTCTATGCTCCCTCTCGCCCGCCCTCTCTCCCCCTCGCTCTCCCCACTTCTCCCTCCCCTCTCTCACCCCCCTCACTCACCTCCAAAATCTCCCCATCTCGCTTCCCCACTTTCTCCCCCCGCTCTCTGCCCCCTCCCTCCTGCCCTCTCTCCCCTCTCTCCCATCGCTCCCCCTCCCTCTTTCTCCCTCTCTCTCTCACGCCCCTCACACACCCCCACACTCTCCCCATCTCTCTTCCCCCACTTTCTCCCCCCGCTCTCTGCTCCTTCTCTTCCGCCCTCTCTCCCCTCTCTCCCCCCTCGCTCTCCCTCCCTCTCTCCCCCGTCTCTCTCCTTCCCTCTCCTTCTCTTTCCCACACTCCCTTGCCCCTTCTCCCTTGCCTCCTCTCCTTCCCCCTTTCGCCATCCTTCTCTCGCCCCTATCTCTCTGCCCGTCTCTCTGTTCCTCTCTCTCCCCTCACTCTGTCACATCACTCTTCCTCCGTCTCTCACTCCCTCCCTCTCTCACCCCCTCTCTCCCCCTTCTCTCTCCCACTCTCTCTCCCCCTCGCTCCACTCCCTGTCTCTCTTCTCCCTCTCTATCTCTCTCTACCGCCTGTCTCTCTTCCCTCTCCTTCCCCACTCTCCCCCTCTTCTCTCACCTTCTGTCTCCCCTTCTCTAACGTTTCTCTCAGCGTCTGTTTCAGCACCTCTCTCTCGCACCCTCTCTCTCTCTCTCCCCTCTCTCTCTTCAATAAATCTCTCCCCCACTCTGTCACCTAACTCTCTCCCACTCTCTCTCACTCCCTCCCTCCCTAACCCTCTCCCTCCACCCCACTCTCTCTCCCCCCACTCTCTCTCCCCACTCACTCCCCCACTCTCTCCCCACTCACTCCCCCACTCTCTCTCCTTCCACACTCTCTCGCCACTCTCTCTCCCCCACTCTCTCTCCCCTCTCTCTCTCCCTCCATTCTCTGCCCCCCTCTCTCTGTCTCCCTCCCTCTGTCCGCCTCACTCTCTCCCCCTCGCTCTCCTCTCTCTCTCCCCCGACTCTCCCCTCTCTGTCTCCTCCTCTCCCGCCTGTAACCCCTCTCTCCTCTCCCCTTCTCTCCCCCTCCCTCTCCCCCGTCTCTCTAACCACTCTTTCATGCTCTCTCTCGATCCCCATTTCTCTTTACCCTGCTCACCCTCTCTCTGTACCCCTCAAACTCTTTCTCCCCCCTCGCTCTTGACTAACTCTTTCGCCGAAATCTCTCGCCTCTCTCTCTCTCTCCGCCTCTCACTCCCCCACTCTCTTCCACCACTCTCACCCCCTCTCTGTCGACCTCTCTCCCCCTCCCTCGCACCTTCCTCTCCCTCCCCCTCTCTCACACCGTAACTCTCCCCCTCTCACTCTCCTCTCTCTCTCTCCCCGACTCTCTCCCCATCTCGCTCCTCTCTCTCTGCCCCCACTCTCACCCCCTTTCTGTCCCCCCTCTCTCTCCCCCTCTCTCTCCCACTATATCTGCCCCCTCTCTCTCACCCCCGGCTCTCTCACCCCGCTCTCTCACCACCCTCCCACCCCTCTCTCTCCCCCCTCTCCCCTCCATCTCTCCCGTGCACGTTCCTCTCCCTTCACCCCCTCGCCCTGTCTGTCCCCCTCCATCTCCTCTCTCTCTTTCCCCTCTCTCTCCGCATCTCTCTCCCCCCACTCTCTCTCCCTCTCTCTCCCCCACTGTCTGCCCCCTCTCTCTCACCCCCGGCTCTTTCACCCCTGCTATCACCACCCTCCCTCCCCCTGTCTCCCTCTCTCTCCCCTCCTTCTCTCCCTCTCTCTCTCACTCTCACTGTCCCGCTCTCTTTTTCCCCCCTTTTTATCCCCACTCCCTCTCTATTCCCCCTCTCTCCCCTCTCTCGACCCCCTCTCTCAGCCCCCACTCTAGCCCCCTCTCTCACACCGTCTCTCCCGCCTCTCCCCGTCGCTCTACCGATTTCTCTCCCCTCTCCCCCTCTCTTTCCCCCTCTCTAGCTCTCTCTCGCCCCCCACTGTCTCCCCCCTCTCTCTAACACCCCGCTGTCTTACTATCGCTCTCTCACCCCCTCCCTCACCTCCCTCTCTCCCCTCTCTTTCACTCTCTCGCCCTTTCTCTCCCCTTCTACCGCTCCCCCTCTCTCTCTCTCCCTCTCAATCTCCCGCTGTCTCTTCCACCTTTCTCTCCACACTCTCTCTCTCTGCCCCCTATCTCACCTGTCTCTCTCCCCTCTCTCTCCCTGATCGATCTTACCCCTATTTCTCCCCACTCTCTCTTTCTGCCCCCTCTCTCTCCCCCTCACCCCCTGTACCCCCTCTCTTACCACCCTCTCTCGCCCCGTCTCTTGCCCCCACTCTCGCCCCCCCTCTCTCTCCCCTCTCTCTACCCCTCTCTCTCGCATCCTCTAACTCCCCCCTCTCTCTCCTTTCTCTCACCCCCTCTCTTCCCCCCTCGCCCGCCTCTCTCCCCCTCTCGTGCCCCTCTCTCCCCTTACTCTCCCTCTCACTCTCGCCATCTCTTTCCCCATCTCTCTCCCCATCTCTCTCCCCTGTCTCTCCCTGCGCTCTTTTGCCACACTCTCACCCCCTTTCTGTTCCCCCTCTCCACCTCCCTCGCCCCCTTCGTCTCCATCCCCCTGTCTCTCTCCCCCTCTCCCCGTCGCTCTCCCCGTCGTTCTCCCCGTCGCTCTCCCCCCTCTCTCCCCCTCTCTCACTCTCTCTCTCCCCCTCTCTTTCCCCCCTCGTTTCCCCTCTGTCTCCACCTTTCTCTCCTCCTCCCCCTCTCTCTCTCCCCTCTCTCTCATTCCCCGCCTCTCTCTCTTCCCCCTCTCGCCCCCCTCCCCTTCTCTCTACCGTCTCTCTCAGCCACACTCTCGGCACATCTCTCTCTCACCCCCTCTCGCTACCCCTGACTCTCTCTCTCTCCCCACTCTCTTCACTAACTCTCTCCCCTACTCTGTCACCCACTCTCTCCCCTCCTTCTCTCCCCCTCTCTCTCTTCCCCTCTCTCTCTCCCTCCACTCCCTGTCCCACACTCTCTTTCCCACTCTCTCTCCCCTCTCTCTCACTCCCTCCCTCCCTAACCCGCTCCCTCCTCCACTGTCTCTCCTCTCTCTCTCTTCCCCCCCTCGCTACCCCCACTCTCTCCCCTCTATCTCCCTCTCCCTCTCTCGATTCTCTCTCCCCTTTCCTCTGTCCACCTTCCTCTGGCCCTCTCCCTCTGTCCCTCACTCTATCCTATGTCGCTCCAGCCCAACACTCCCCTCTCTCTCCCTCCACTCTCTGTCCCCCTCCTTCTTCACCCCTCTGTCCGCCTCACTCTCCTCTCTCTTCCCCCACTCTCCACACTCTCTCCCCCACTCTCACCTTCTCTCCCTCTCCCCCCTTACCCCTCTCTCTACCCTACTCTCTCACCTCCTCTCTCTCTATCCCCTCTCTCTTCCCACTCTCTCTCCCCCACTCTCTCTCCTCTTTCTCCCCTCTCTCTCCCCCCGCTCTCACCCTCTTTCTGTCCCGCCATCTCACCCTCCCTCGCACCTTCCTCTCCCTCCCCCTCTCTCGCCCCGTCACTCTCCCCCTCTCACTCTCCTCTCTCTCTCCCCCACTCTCTCCCCTCTCTCTCCCCGCTCTCACCATCTTTCTGTCATCCCCCTTTCACCCACCCTCGCAACTTCCTCTCCCTACCCCTCTCTCTCCCCGTCTCTCCCCCCTCTCCCTGTTGATCTCCCCATCTCTCTCCCCTCTCTCTTCCCTCTCTCTCCCCCACTCTCCCCCTCTAACTCCTCTCTCCCCTCCCCTTCTCTCCCCCTCCCTCTCCTCCTCTCTCCCTCCCCCAATTTTACCCCACACTCTCCCCACACTCTCTCTCCCCTCCCTCTCCCCTCTCTCTCTCCCCCTCTCTTTCTCCCTCCACTCTCTGTCCCCCTCCCTCTGTCCACCTCTCTCTCCTCTCTCTACCCCTACTCTCCCTCTCCCCTCCCTCTCCCCTCCCTCTCCCCTCTCTCTACCCCACTCTCTCACCTCCTCTCCATATCCCGTCTATCTCTACCCCACTCACCCCCTCTCTCCCCTCTGTATCTCCCCATCTATCTCTCTCTCGATTCTCTGTCCCCCTCCCTCTGGCCCCCTCCATCTGTCCCCCACTCTCTCTCCTTTCTCTTTCCAACCCGACTCTCCACTCTCTCTCCCCCACTCTCTCCCTCTCTCTCCCCTCTCTCTCTCCCGCTCTCTCTCTCCCTAAATTCTCTGTCCCCCTCCCTCTGTCCCCCTCCCTCTGGCCCTCTCCCTCTCCTTCTCTCTCCCCTGACTCTCCCCTCTCTCTCCCCTACTCTCCCCCTCTATCCCCTCTCTCCCCTCCCCTTCACTTCACCCTCCCTCTCCTCCTCTCTCCCTCCCCCACTCTCTCCCCGCACTGTTTCTCCCCACTCTCTCTCCCCAATGTCTCCCTCACTCTCTCCCCACACTCTCTCTCCCCTCCTTCTTTCCCCCTCCTTCTCTCCCCCTCTCTCTTCCCTCTCTCTCCCTCCACTCTCTGTCCCATTCCCTCTTCCCCCCGACCGCATCTCTCTCCTCTCTCTCCCCCACTCTCCCCCCTCTCTCCCCCACTATCACCCTCACTCTCTCTCCCCTCCCCTCTCTCTACCCCAGTCTCTCACCTCCTTTCTCTATCCCGTCTCTCTCTACCCCGCTCACTCTCTCTCGCTCTTCCCCTCAAACTCTCTCTCACCCTCTCGCTCTTCACTATCTCTGTCACCTAAATCTCTCCCCTCTCTCTCCCACTCACACTCCCTCCCTCTCTCACCCTCTCACTCTCCCCCTCTCTCCCCGCGCTCTCTCCCCCTCTCTCACCCCCTTTCCCCTTCCCTCACCCTCCCTCGCTCCCTTCCTCTCCCTCCCTCCGTCTCTCTCCCAGTCTCCCCCCGTCTCTCTCCCCCCGTCTCCCCCCTTTCCCCCACACTTCCCCCACTCTCACCCCCATCTCTCTCCCCACTCTGTCGCCTCATCTCGCCCACTCTCTCCCCGTCGCTCTCCCCGTCTCTCCCCCACTCTCTCCCTCCATCTCCCCCTCCCCTCTCTCTTCCCACTCTCTCTTCCCCCACTCTCTCCCCTCTGTCTTCCCTCTCTCTCCCCCCGTCTCACCCTCTTTCTGTCCCCCTCCCTCACCCTCCCTCGCACCTTCCTCTCCCTCCCCCTCTCATCCACGTCTCTCCCCCTCTCCCTGTCGCTCTCCCCGTCTCCCCTCTCTCCCCTCCCTCTCCCATCTCTCTCTCCCCCTCTCTCTTTCCCCACTGTCTCCCACTCTCTTTCTCCCTCGCGCTCTCCCCCACTCTCTCGCCCTCCCCGTCTCTCTTCCCTCTCGCTATCACTCTCTCTGCTGCCTCTCACTCTTCCTCCTCTCTCCACACCCCTCTCACCCTTCTCTCACCCTCTCCCCTACTCTCACCCCTTCTCTCTACCGTTTCTCTCTCACCCCCTCTCTCTACACCTCTCTCCTACCAACACTTTTCCCCCCCTCTCTCTTCCCCTCTCTCTTCACTAACTCTCCCCCACTCTGTCACCTAAATCTCTCTCCTCTCTGTCACTCCCTCCCTCCCTAACCGTCTCCCTCCCCCACTCTCTCCCCCACTCTCTCCCCGCACTCTCTCTCCCCACTCTCTCTCCCCACTCTATCCCCCACTCTGTCCCCACACTCTTTCCCCCCTCCCTCTCTCCCCTCTCTCTCCCCATCTCTCTCACTCCACTCTCTGTCCCGCTCCGTCTGTACACCTCTCTCTCCTCTCTGTCCCCCACTCTCCCCCTTTCTCCGCCTCCCTTTCTCTCCTCCTCCCTCTCCCCTCTCTCTCTACCCCACTCTTTCACCTCCTCTCTCTACCCTCTCTCTCTACCCTGCTCACCCCCTCTCTCGGCTCCCAATCTCTCTCTCCCCTTCTCTCTTTCCTAACTTTTTCTCCCACTCTGTCGCCTAAATCTCTCCCACTCTCACTCCCTGCCTCTCTCATGCTCTCACTCTCCTCCCCGTCTCTCTCATCTCTCTCCCCCACTCTCCTTCCCCACTCTCTCCCCCAATCTCTTCACCCACTCTCACACCATCTCTGTCGCCTTTCTCTTCCCCCCTTTCTCTCGTCCCCCTCTTTCTCCATTGTCTCCCCCAATCTCACTCCCCCTCTTCCTCTCACCTTTCTCTGCCCCCTCCTCTCCCCACACCCCCTTGTCTTTCCCCTTTTCTCAACCCCCACTCTCTCCCTCTCTCTCTCCCCCTCTCTCTCACACCCTCTCTCTCACACCCTCTCTCTTCACACTCTCACTCTCCCCCTCCTCCTCTCTCTCACCCCTCTCTCACACCCTCCCTCTCACACCATCTCTCTCACACCCTCTTTCTCCCCCTCCCTCCCGCCTAACGCCAAACTCTCTCTCTAAACTCTATCCGCCTTTCTCTCCCCCCTTCTCTGTCCCGTCTCTCTCGCCTCCTCTCTCTCTCCCCATCCTTTACCCGCCACTCTCTCTCGCCCCCTCTCTCTCCCCCTCTCTCCCCACTCTCTCTAGCCCTCTCTCTTTCAACCCCTCTCTCTCGCCACACTCTCTCTCGTCCCCTCTCTCTCGCCCATCTCTCTCGCCCCCTCTCTTTCGCCCCCTCTCTCTAAGCCCCTCTCTCCACCCATCTCTCACCACCTATCTCTCTTCACCCATTTCTCTCCCCTCTCTCTCCCTCTCTTCCACTCTATCACCCCTCTCTCTCACCCTTCACTCTCTCCCCCCTCTTTGTCCCCCTCTCGCCTCTCCTTCTTATCTCTCTCTATCACCCTTTCTCTCTCCTCCCACTCTCTCCCCTCTCTCTAACCCCTCTCTCTCCCCACCTCTCTTGCCCCTCTCTCTCGCCTTTCTCTCTCAACCCCTCTCTCTCTCCTCCACTCTCTCCCCCACTCTCTCTGCCTCACACTCTCTCCCCCTCTCTCTCCCACTCTCTCTCTCCCCCTCTCACACCCCTCTCTCCAGCCTCTCTCTCCCCGCTCTCTCTCACCCCTTCTCTCTCCCGTCTCTCTCTCCCCTCTCTCTACCCCTCTCTATCCCCCTCTCTCCAGCCCTCTCTCTTCCCTTCTCTCTCCTCCGTCTCTCCACATCTCTCTCCCCTCTCTCTCCCTCTCTCCCACTCTATCACCCCTCTCTCTCCTCCCTCACTCTCTCCCCCTCTCTTTACCTCCCTCTGTCTCTCTCCCTTCTCTTGCGATCCCTCTCCCCTCTCCAACTCCCCTTTCTATCTCCCCTCTCTCTCACCCCTCTCTACCCCCTCTCCCCCTCTCTCTCCCCTCCCCTCACCCCCTCCACTCTCTCGACCGTTCTCTCGCCCCCCTCTCTCGTCCGCCTCCCTCGATCCCGTCCCTCTGCCCCGTCTCTACTCCCCTCTCCCTGCCGCTCTCTCTCCCCCTCTCTCTCTCCCTCAGTCTGTCCAGCTCATTCTCTCCCCTCTCACTCCCCTTCTCCCACTCTCTCTCCCTCGCCCCTCCTTCTCATCCACTTTCCCACTTGCTCTCTACCCCCTCTCTCTCTTCCCCTTCTCTCTCCGCCCTCTCTCTCCACGCCTCTCTCTCTATACCATCTCTCCTCCTCCACCTCCCTTTCCCCCTCACTCCCTCTCTCTCAACCCCTCACTCCTCTACCCTCTCTCTCTCTTCCCCTAAATCTCTCTTCATTAACTCTCTCACCCAACTCTGTCACCGAACTCTCTCCCTCTCTCTCTCCCTCTCTCATCCCTTCCCTCTCTCAATCCATTCCCTCACTCACCCTCTCACTCTCCCCCTTTCTCCCTCCCCGTCTCCCCTCTCATCTCACCGCGCTCTCCTGCTCTCTCTGCCCCCCTCTCTCCCCCTCTCTTCCCTCTCTCTCGCCTCCTCTCTCTCCCCTCCTCTCTCCCTCTCTCTCCACCGTCTGTCTCCCCCTCTCTCGCCGACTCTCTCCCCCGTCTCTCTCTGTCCCCCTCTCTCTCTCTGTACCCCACTCTCACTGTCCCCTAACTCTGCCCCCCTCGCACTGTCCCCGCTCTCTTTTTCCCTCCTGTCTCTCTGTTACCCTCTCTCTCTGTCCCTCCTCTCTGTCCCCCTCTCTATTCCCCTCTCTCTGTCCCCCTCTCTGTCCCCCTCTCCGTTCCACTCTCTCTGTCCCCCCCTCTCACTGTCCCCCCTCTCTCTACATTCCCCTCTCTCTGTCCCACCTCTCTCTGTCCCATCCTCTCTGTCCCCCCTCCTCTCTGTCCCCCTGCTCTCTGTCCCCCTCTCTCTGAACCCTCCTCTCCCTCTGTCCCAATCTCTCTATCCACGCCTCTCTCTGTCCCCCCCTCTCTACCCTCTATCTCTGTCCCCCTCTCACTGTCCCCCTCTCTGTCCACCCTCTCTCTTTCCCCTCTTTTTACGCCCTCCCTCTCCACATCTCTCCCCTCCCTCTCTCTCCGCCCTCTCTCTCTGTCCCCTCTCTCTCTGACCGCCCCTCTCTCTGTCACCCAATCTCTCTGTCCCCCTCTCTCAATGTCCCCTCTCTCTCCGTGGCACTCTCTCTGTCCCCTTTCTCTGACCCCCCTCTGTCTGTCGCCCCTCTCTCGCCGTTCTCCTCTCTCTGTCCCCCCTCTTTCTGTCCCTCTCTCTCTCCATTCCCCTCTCTCTGTCCCCTCTCTCTCTGTCTCCCCACTCACTGTCCCCCTCTCTCTGTCCTCCTCCTCTCTGTCACTCACTCTCTGTCCTCCCTCTCTCTGTCTTCCCTCTCTCTCCGTGGCCCTCTCTCTGTCCCCTTTCTCTGTCCCCCCTCTCTCTGTCCCCCCCTCTCTCCATTCTCCTCTCTCTGTCCCCCCTCTCTCTCCGTTCTCCTCTCTCTCCATTCCCCTCTTTCTGTCCCCTTTCTCTCTCTCCGTTCTCCTCTCTCTGTCCCGCTCTCTCTCCGTTCTCCTCTTTGTGTCCCCTCCCTCTCTGTCCCCTCTCTCTCTGTCCTCCTCCTCTCTGTCACTCACTCTCTGTCCTCCCTCTCTCTGTCTTCCTTCTCTCTCCGTGGCCCTCTCTCTGTCCCCTTTCTCTCTCTCCCCTCTCTCTGTCCCCCTCTCTCTCCCTTCTCCTCTTTGTGTCCCCTCTCTCTCTGTCCCCTCTCTCTCTGTCCTCCTCCTCTCTGTCACTCACTCTCTGTCCTCCCTCTCTCTGTCTTCCTTCTCTCTCCGTGGCCCTCTCTCTGTCCCCTTGCTCTCTCTCCCCTCTCTCTGTTCCCCTCTCTCTACGTTCTCCTTTTTGTGTCCCCCCTCTATCTGTCCCCCTCTCTCTCCATTCCCCTCTTTCTGTCCCCCACTCTTTGTTCCCCCCTCACTCCGTTCCCCGCGCTCTCTGTCCCCGCTCTCTCTGTCACCCATCTCTCTCCGTTCCCCTCTCTGTCCGCCCTCTCTCTCTTTTCGCCCTCTCTCTCCGTTCCCCTCTCTCTGCCCCCCATCTCTATCCCCCCTTCCTCTGTTCCCGTCTCTCTCAGTCCCTCTCTCTCTCTGTCCCCCTCTCTTCCCCCCTTCCTCTGACCCCCTCTCTCTGCCCCCTCTCTCTCCCGTTCTCACTGTCCCCCTCTCTCTGACCCCCTTTCTCTCTGTCCCCCCTCTCTCTGAACCAAATCTCTCTGACCCCCCTCTCTCTGTCCCCCCACACTCTCTGCCCCCCCCCTCTCTGCCCGGCCTCTCTGTCCACCCTCTCTGTACCCATCTCTCCCCTCTCTCTGTTCCCCCCCCCCCCCGTCACCCGCTCCTTGGTCCCAGCCCTCTCTCTGTCCCTCCCGCTCCCTGTCCCCCTTCTCTCTGCCCCCCTCTATCTGTCCCCCCCTCTCTGTCCCCCCGTCTCTCTATCCCCTTCACTCTCTGCCCCCCCTTCTCCATGTCCCCAATCTCTGTTCCCCCACTCTCTGCCCCAATCTCTCTCCCCCATCTCCGTCCCTCCCCTCTCTGTCACCCTCTCTCTGTCCGCCCTCTCTCTGATCCCCCTCTCTCTTCCCCCACGTCCCGCCCTCTCGGTGCCAGCCCTCTCTATGTACCCCCTCTCTCTGTCCCCTCACTCTCTCTGTCCCCCCTTTCACTCTGTCCTCCTCTCTGTCCCCACGGTCTCTCTGTCCCCCTCTCTCTGTGTCCCCCCTCACTCCGTCCTCTCTCTGTCACCTCCCTCTCTGTCCCCCCGTTCCCCCCCTCTGTCCCCCACTCTCTCCATCCCCCACTCTCTGACGCCCTCTCTCTGTCCCCCACTCTCTCAACCCCCACTCTCTGTCTCCCTCTCTCTATCCCCCTGCTCCCTGTCCCCATCTCTCTGTCTCCCTCTCTCTATCCCCCTGCTCTCTGTCCCCCTATGTCTGTCCCCTCTCTCTGTCCCCCTCTTTCTGTTGCCCTCTCTCTGTCGCCCTCTCTCTGTCCCCCTCTCTCTCCCGTTCTCTCTGTTCCCCTCTATCTGTTCCTCCCTCTTTGTCCCCCTCTCACTGTCGCCCTCTCTCTGTCCCCCACTCTCTGTACCCCCCTCTCTCTGTCCCCCCCTCTCTGTCCCGCTCTCTCAGTCCACATTTCTCTGTCCCTCACCCTCTGCCCCCCTTTCTCTCTATCCCTCTCTCTGTGTCCCTCTCTCACTCTGTCCCCCTCTCTGTCCCCAGGCTCTCTCTGGCAACCCTCTCTCTTTTCCTCCTCTCACTCCCTCCTCTGTCTGTCACCTCCCTCTCTGTCCCCCTGTCCCCCTTCTGTCCCCCACTCTCTCCATCCCCCACTCTCTGCCCCCTCTCTCTGTCGCCCACTCTCTCCAGCCCCCACTCTCTGTCTCCCTCTCTCTATCCCCCTGCACTCTGTCCCCATCTCTCTGTTCCCCTCGCTCTGTTGCCCTCTCTCTATCCCCCTGCACTCTGTCGCCCTCTCTCTGACCCCCTCTCTCTCCCGTTCTCTCTGTCCCCCTCTCTCTGTCCCCTCATTCTTTGCCCTTCCCTCTCGCTGTCGCCCTCTCTCTCTATCCGTCCCCTCTCTCTCTCTTTCTCCCCTCTCTCTGGCAACCCCTCTCTCTCTCCCCACTCTCTCACTGCCCCCCACTCTCTGTCCCCACTCTCTCTCTGTCACCCCTCTCTCTTCCCCTTTGCCCACCTCTCTCTGACCCCCTCTCCCTCTGTACCCTCCTCTCTCTGTCCACTTTTCTCTGTCACCCCCCGTCCCCCCGCTCTCTGTCCCCCTCTCTCTGCCCCCTCTCTGTTCCCAACTCTCTCTCCCCACTCTCTCTGTTTCCCCCTCTCTCTCTGTCCCCCCTCCGTCTGTCCACCCTCTGTTCCCCTCTCTCTGTACACCTCTCTCTGCCACCTCTGCTGCCCTTACTCTGTGACCCCCACTCTCTCTGTCCCCCCTCTCTCTCTGTCCCCCCTCCGTCTGTCCCCCTCTGTTTCCCTCTCTCTGTACACCTCTCTCTGCCACCTCTGCTGCCCTTACTCTGTGACCCCCACTCTCTCTGTCCCCCCACCTCTCTCTGTCTCTCCCGCTCTCTGTCCCGCTCTCTCGGTCCCCTCTCTCTCTGCCCCTACTTCTCTCTGTTCCCCCTGCTCTCAGTCCGCCCCCTTTGACCCCTTCTCTCTTTCCACCTCTCTCTGTTCCCCCCCTCTCTCCGTATCCCTGTTCCCCTCAACTGCGCCCCCGTCTCTCTGTCTCCCCTCTCTTACTGTCCCCACTCTCTCTGCCCCCTCTCTCTGTCCCCCTTGTCACTGTTCCCCCTCCTGTTCCCCCTCTCTCTGTCCACCCTCTCTCTGTACCACCTCTCTCTGTCCTACCTCTCTCTATGCCCCCTCTCTCTGTCTCCTTCTGTCTCTGCCCCCCTCTCGCTGTCCCCACTCTCTCTGTCCCCCTCGCTCAGTCCCCCTCTCTGTCCCCCCTTCTCCGTCCCAGCCCTCTCTCTGTCCCCCCTCTCATTCCCCCATTCCTCTGTCCCCCTCTCTCTCTGTCCCCCATCTCACTGTCCCCCTCTCTCTGTCCCCCCTCTCTCGTCCCCCCTCTCACTGTCCCCCTCTCTCTGTCCCCCACTTCCCCCCTTCCTCTGTCCCCCTTTCTCTCAGTCCCCCTCTCTCTCTGTCCCCCCTCTCTCTTCACCCCTTCCTCTGTCCCCCCTCTCTCTCTCTGTCCACCTCTCTCTGACCCCCCTCTCTCTGACCCCCTCTCTCTAACCCCCCCTCTCTCTGTCCCCCCACTCTCTCTGTCCCCCTCTCTCTGCCCCCCGTCACCCTCTCTGTACCCATCTCTCTCTCCCCTCTCTCTGTCCCCTCCTTTCTGTGTCTCCCCCCATCTCCCCCCTCCTCTGTCCCCCACTCTCTCCATCCCCCACTCTCTGTCCCGCTCTCCCTGTCTCCCTCTCTCTATCCCCTGCTCTCTGTCCCCCTCTCTCTGTCCCCTCTCCCTGTCTCCCTCTCTCTATCCCCCTGCTCTCTGTCCCCTCTCTTTGTCTCCCTCTCTCTATCCCCCTGCTCTCTGTCCACCTCTCTCTGTCCCCTCTCACTGTCCCCCTCTCTCTGTCCCTCTCTCTCTCCCGTTCACGTCTGTCCCCCTCTCTCTGTGCCCCCTTTCTCTCTGTTCCCCTCTATGTGTCCCGCCACTTTGTACCCACTCTCTCTGTCCCCCTTCTCTCTGCCCCCCTCTCTCTGTCCCCCTTTCTCTCTTTCCTCTGTGTCCCTCTCTCTCTGTCCCCCTCTCTTTCCCCAGGCTCTCTCTGTCCCCCTCTCTCTTTGTCCCTATCTCACTCCCTCCTCTCTCTGTCACCTTCCTCACTGTCCCCCTGTCACCCCTTTGTCCCCCATTCTCTCCATCCCCCACTCTCTGTCTCCCTCTCTCTGTCGCCCACTCTCTCCAGCCCTCTCTCTCTGTCTCCCTCTCTCTATCCCCTTGCTCTCTGTCCCCATCTCTCTGACCCCTCACTCTATTGCCCTCTCTCTGTCCCCCTCTTTCTGCACCCCTCTCTCTTGTTCTCTCTGTCCCCCTCTATCTGTGCCCCCTTTCTCTCTGTCCCCCTCTCTCTGTCCCCCTCTCTCTGTCCCCCTCTCTCTGACCCACCTCTTTGTCCCCCTCTCTCAGTACCCTCTCTCTCTGTCCCCCTCTCTCTCCCGTTCTCTCTGTCCTCATCTCTCTCTCCCCCTCTCTCTGTCCCCCCTTTCTCTCTCTGCCACTCTCTGTCCCCATCTCTCTCTGTCCCCCTCTCAGTCCCCACGCTCACTCTGCACCCCCTCTCTGTGTCCCCTATCACTCCCTTCTTCTCTGTCACCTCCCTCTCTGTCCCCCCGTCCACCCTGTCCAGCACTCTCTCCATCCCCCTCTCTTTGTCCCCTTCTCTCTGTCCCCCACTCTTTCTATCCCCCACTCTCTGTCCCACTCTCTCTGTCCCGACTCTCTCTGGCCCCCACTCCCTGTTCCCCACTCCCTGTCTCCCTCTCTCTATCCCCCTGCTCTCTGTCCCCCTCTCTGTCCCCCTCTCTCTGTTGCCCTCTCTCTGTTCCCCTCTCTCTCCAGTTCTCTCTGTCCCCCTCTCTCTGTCCCCCTCTCTTTGCCCCCCGCTCTCTGTCTGACCCCTTTTCTCTCTATCCCCCTCTCTCTACCTCTCTGTCCCCACGCGCTCTCTGTCCCCCGTCTCTCTGTGTCCCCCTCTCACTGCCTCCTCTCTGTCACCTCCCTCTCTGTCCCCCCTGTCCCCCCGTCCACCACTCTCTCCATCCCCCACTCTCTGTCCCCCTCTCTCTATCCCCCACTCTCTCCGTCCTCCACTCTCTGTCCCACACTTTCTGCCCCCTCTGTCATTATGTCCTCCCCTATTTCTCTCTCTCTCCCTCACCTTATCTCTCCCTTGCCTTTCTCTCTCTGTCTCTCCCTGCTCCTTCTCTCTCTGTCCACCTCTCTCACCCTCGATCCCCCTACCTCGGTCTCTGTTTCTCCCCACCTCCCTCTGTTTCTCTCTGACTAAATCTCTCTCCCTCCTGCCCCTCTCTCCCTCTCTGACGCAGTCTGTCTCACTGACGCGTCCCTCTCCCTCTGCTCCAGAGACTGGGGAGGGGTGTAGTGGTTGGTGCTGTGGCTGCATGTGGTTGGAGGGGTAGTTTTGAGATGATAGAGCGATGTAGGAAGTGGGAGGAGTGGGAAAAATGGGGTAGAGACGGAATTGCGGAAGGGAGACAGATGGCAGGAGAGTGAGAGAGAGTGGAGGGGAGGGGTAGAGGCAAGAGTGGAGGCAGGTGGAGAGAGTGGGGGAGAGGAAATGAGGAGGCCAGGTTGGAGTGGGGGGAGTCAGAGGGAGTTAAACCCAGCTCCTGAGCTCAGGGCGCGGTGTCCTCCCCTTCCCTGAGGACCAGGACTTGGGGCTGAGTCTGTCTCTCTCCAGCTCAGCTTCTCCAACACAAAGACACACAACAACATCGGTCACTCTGATGCTCGGCACGTTTTAATCAACATTTTTATTGGTTACAAATGGAAGTGATGGATACAGTCAGTGGGATGGTGCCTTTTCTCACTGGACCCTGGGTTGTGAGAAACATTGAAATGTTTCCCTGTCACCCCCCTGGGGGATAAGGATGGAGAAACCAGCGCTACCCTCAGTCTGTTACCATAGCGACAGGCAGCTCCATCACTGAAACACTGAACTGAAATGAGAAAATCCCGGATGGTGTGATTAATGAGGGAATTTGATGGATGGATGGATTTGGGTGAAGGGATATTTCAGCACATTCTTCAGCTGCTGCCTGAACTTAGTCTGGGTCACGGCATAAATCGCGGTGTTTGTGCAGCAACTGAGGAGCTGCAGCATGAAGCCCAATTCCTGCACAAAGGCATGGAGATACACAGAGTGATACGCAATCAACCACATCCGTTTCCATATAGAATACAGCATGAACGTTGACCATAACAGGATGAAATTGGCCGAGATCACAAACAGTAAAATTATGGATTTTTTTCGGTTTCTCATTTCAGTGTCAGACTGAGCGTTCCCATTGGTGTGAGTGCGGAGTCTCCTGCGGGCTCTGCTGGTCACGAAAATGTGTCTAACGGTGAGAACATTGAGCAGCAGAATCAGGAGAAATGGGACACACGGGGTTAGAATGTAGTGGATGAACTCGATAGAGACCCAGACAATGGAAAGTCGAACATCGTCTGTTGCCACACAAAACCAGGGGCGGTTCTTCAGGTAATACCGAGCCTCGACCATAAAATACCAGGAAATGTTCTTTAAACAGCTCAGCACAGTCACTGCTCCCAGAACCACAGCCGCCGTTTTCTCACAGCAATATTTACTTTTCAGCTTCTGGCAACAAATGGCCACAAAACGATCAAAGGTGAAAGTGACGGTGAACCAGACAGAGCAGTCAGTGGCTGCATAAAGCAGGACGGCGTGGATATTACACACGGGGACGGAGTACCTCAGGAAAAGAAACTGTTTCGGATAAACAATGGGAATGTGTCTCAGGATCAGGTCGAGGATAATGACCAGCAGATCCGCCACTGCCATGGCCCCCAGGTAACGTCTGACACATGGAGACAATCCACAATCTTTATAAAGCAGGACGTAGATGGTCACTACGTTAACTGTGAGGAAGGAAAACAAACACATTATCCATCAGCCTGGAGGCAAAGGGACCCGTTTGATCGGGGACCCAGTGAGATTTTCAAATGTGTCCCTGTATTCAGGGATTTATTAAAATAATTGGAGCTGGAATAACAAATGGGAAGGTCAGAATTACTGACAAAAATGTGACATAAACCACAAGAAACCCTCCCTCCCCAAGCACAAAGAGACACATCCATGAGGACAGTTAGTTTCTAGAACATTCCCACACACTCGATCATTCGAGAGCAGACACAGGTCACTCCTTCCCAGTTCCTAATACGGAGAGTGGAAACGTTGCTGTCCTGAAGGATTCTCTCCTAGTTTCCTGAAGACAAACGGAGTTTGGGAATTTCTGTATTTTGTGGTCGATCCTGTGTCGTGGAGAAATGTAAACGCAGGGAAAACGTATTCCCCCCTCTAACTGCCTAATAGTCCTTCGGAACGGGATTGTCCACTTCTCCCTGGAACGGGATCTCTTCCCTCGGATTCCTAAAGTTTTTTTCAATTCACTGGAGTCCAGCCGTTCACAAACAATGTCAGGGAGAGAACGTTCTGGGTAATGTCGGTTATAGAATGTTGGGGACAGAACGTTCCGGGGAATGTCGGTTATAGAATGTTGTGGACAGAGCGTTCCGGGGAATGTCAGTTGTAGAATGTTGGGGACAGAACGTTCCGGGGAATGTCAGTTATAGAATGTTGGGGCAGAACGTTCCGGGGAATGTCAGTTGTAGAATGTTGGGGACAGAACGTTCCGGGGAATGTCAGTTGTAGAATGTTGGGGACAGAACGTTCCGAGGAATGTCAGTTATAGAATGTTGGGGATGGAACATTCCGGGGAATGACAGTTATAGAATGCTGGGGACAGAACGTTCCGGGGAATGGCAGTTATACAATGTTGGGGACAGAACGTTCCGGGGAATGTCGGTTATAGAATGTCAGGGACAGAATGTTCTGGGGAATGTCAGTTCTAGAATGTTGGGGACAGAACGTTCCGGGAAACCCCTTGATCTGTCAATCACCTTTCCCCGACTACCCACCCCACCAACATGATGTCCTGTACCTGGACACACTGTAACATTAATGGGGTGAGAGACGGAGGGTCCAATCACAGGAATGGGAACTGAAGGCATTGCCAGTTCAGCTGAAATGGTTAGATACACCACATTTTCAATCCACCTCACAATACCAGCCCAGACACCATACACCCAGAGGAGACATCTGTTCACCATGGAACTCTGTACAGACCCGGCCAGTGTCCTGCTCAGTACAACCCAGCAATCTGCCCAGATTCAACCATTACACTGGTGAATACAACGCAGCAATCTGTCCAGAGTGGAACACTGCACAGATCAGATCAGGGCATTGATCTATAACCCCGCACTAGATATCTGTCCAGGACGGGGAGCTGTGCAGACCACAGCAGTGCATTGATCTATAAACCCGGACTAGATATCTGTCCAGCACTGGGAGCTGCGCAGGGCACAGCAGTGCATTGATCTATAAACCCGGACGAGATATCTGTCCAGTATGGGGAGCTGTGTAGACCACAGCAGTGCATTGATCTATAAACCCGGACTAGATATCTGTCCAGGACGGGGAGCCATGCAGACCACAGCAGTGCCTTGATCTATAAACCCAGACTAGATATCTGTCCAGGATGGGGAGCTGTGAAGACCACAGCAGTGCATTGACCTATAATCCCGGAATAGATATCTGTCCAGCACGGGGAGCTGTGCAGACCACAGCAGTGCATTGATGTATAAACCCGGACTAGATATCTGTCCAGGACGGGGAGCTGTGCAGACCACAGCAGTGCATTGATCTATCGCCCCGGACTAGATATCTGTCCAGCACAGGGAGTTGTGCAGACCACAGCAGTGCATTGATCTATAAACCCGGACTAGATATCTGTCCAGGACGGGGAGCTGTGCAGACCACAGCAGTGCATTGATCTATAACCCCGGACTAGATATCTGTCCAGCACGGGGAGTTGTGCAGACCACAGCAGTGCATTGATCTATAGCCCCAGACTAGATATCTGTCCAGGACGGGAGGCCGTGCAGAGCACAGCAGTGCATTGATCTATAAACCCGGACTAGATATCTGTCCAGTTTGGGGAGCTGAGCAGACCACAGCAGGGTATTGATCTATAAACCCAGACTAGATATCTGTCCAGTACGGGGAGCTGAGCAGACCACAGCAGGGCACTAATGTGTGAACCTGAAACAAATATCCATCCAGCATATGGAGCTACACAAACCATATCATTGCATTATCCATAAACCTCAACCAGAATGACTGACCAGCACAGCGATCTGTGCAGTGATCACCCGTGAATTAATTTGCAAACCTGGACCAGTTACCCGCCAAGTGAGTAGGACGGTGTACCCCACCCCAGTGCATTGATCTGTAACCCAGGAGCACTTACACTCCCAGCATGTAGGACTGTGTAACCCACCCCAGTGCATTGATCTGTAACCCAGGAGCACTTACACTCCCAGCATGTAGGACTGTGTAGCGCACCCCAGTGCATTGATCTGTAACCCAGGAACAGTTACCCTCCCAGCATGTAGGACTGTGTACACCATCCAAGTGCATTGACCTGAAACCCAGGAACAGTTACCCTCCCAGCATACAGAGCTGCGTACGCCCCCCCCCCCCCCCCAGTGCCTTGATCTGTAACCCAGGAGCAGGTACCCTCCCAGCATGCAGGACTGTGTACACCACCCCAGTGCATTGATCGCTAAACCAGGAGCAGTTACCCTCCCAGCATGTAGGACTATGTACACCACCCCAGTGCATTGATCTGTAACCCAGGAGCAGTTAACCTCCCAGCATGTCGGACTGTGTAACACACCGCAGTGCATTGATCTGTAAACCAGGAGCAGTTATCCTCCCAGCATGTAGGACTGTGTACCCCACCCCACTGCATTGATCTGTAAACCAGGAGCAGTTATCCTCTCAGCATGTAGGACTGTGTACACCACCCCAGTGCATTGATCTGTAAACCAGGAACAGTTACCCTCCCAACATGTAGAGCTGTGTACACCACCCCAGTGTATTGATCGGTAAACCAGGAGCAGTTACCCTCCCAGCATGTATGACTGTGTACACCACCCCAGTGGATTGATCTGTAAACCAGGAGCAGTTACCCTCCCAGCATGTAGGACTGTGTACACCACATCAGTGCATTGATCTGTAAACCAGGAGCAGTTACCCTCCCAGCATGTAGGACTGTGTACACCACCCCAGTGCATTGATCTGTAAACCAGGAGCAGTTACCCTCCCAGCATGTAGGACTGTGTACACCACATCAGTGCATTGATCTGTAAACCAGGAGCAGTTACCCTCCCAGCATGTAGGACTGTGTACACCACCCCAGTGCATTGATCTGTAAACCAGGAGCAGGTACCCTCCCAGCATGTAGGACTGTGTACACCACCCCAGAACATTGATCTGTTAACCAGGAGCAATTACCCTCCCAGCAAGTAGGACTGTGTACACCACCCCAGTGCATTGATCTGTAAACCAGGAGCAGTTACCCTCCCAGCATGTAGGACTGTGTACACCACATCAGTGCATTGATCTGTAAACCAGGAGCAGTTACTCTCCCAGCATGTAGGACTGTGTACACCACCCCAGTGCATTGATCTGTAAACCAGGAGCAGGTACCCTCCCAGCATGTAGGACTGTGTACACCACCCCAGAACATTGATCTGTTAACCAGGAGCAATTACCCTCCCAGCAAGTAGGACTGTGTACCCCACCCCAGTGCATTGATCGGTAACACTGTGTTAGATGCCTGCCCAGTGTGGGGAAACTTGCAGCCCATGCTGGAAGTGACAGGATGTACCACTCCCACCCACTTACAGCTCCATGTCTCCATTATTGCCCTGACAAGGGGTTGCTGTGTGTGTGAACATCACCACATGGGCGGGGTTTGGGAAATAGACCGAGAGGGAAGACTGAGAGACAGTATCATGAAAGGATGTGTTCCCAGGTTTCAGAATGCTGAAATGTAGACACTTCGATAACATCCTGTAACATGAACCTGTCTTCCCAGGAAAGATGGGAAAATGGGATATTGGTGTGAGGTCAGATGTTGGAGAGTTTTGGATGAGCATTTGTTCTACAGCTTAGTAAATGGAGTTCTTCACGGCTGGAGGTACACACCATCACCCAGATGCCCCTGGATATTCCGTGATCCCTGATACTGGTGTCATCAGTCAATGGGCACACGGTTGAGCTTTCTCAGCTTGGAGCTGCCCTCCACAGTTTACCCCGAGCATGGCAGATAAGGGACAATTACACTGTGGTTTGTCAACAGGGGCACGGAGGCTCTGGTGGATGGGCGAGTACAGAGAGGGACCATTCTCTTCCTAGAGGGATCACATTACCAGACCCACCGAGTATGGTCTGAGCTCACAACCCAGCTCAGTGCAGTATCTGTGGTCTGAAGAAATGCCCAGCAATACAGGACAAGCATCAATAACCTTCCCTGCTCTGTCAGGATAAGGCTCACCTGAATCTCTCTGTTCCCTCACACTCACTGTATATCTGTTATAGCACGAACAAGGCTCATGGTCCACCACTCTCACTGCCACGTGCAGCACCTTGTCTCTCTGTCTCTGTCTCTGTCTCTCTCTCTCTCCCCTCCTCCCTCCATTTCACCCCTACACTAATAACACTGCATGGATACAACAATGTGGACTGACTCCCTCCGGACCCCTCACCATGACCCCCTCCACACCTACACTAACACTAACAGCAGAGCCACCCACTCCCACCCTCACTCACTCCCTCCCTTCGTCCTATTCCAGGAGAAACAGCCTGGAAAAGGACAGAAAGGGCCAAGCTGGGTGGTGGAGTGCCCGATATCCGTTCCCTCACCCCCTCCCCCCGCCATGTGGGGAGGACCCTGGTAGGAGCCGGGGAGGACCAGGATGCCTCGTGTGGAGATTCTGAAACATCCACGTCCCACCGACCGAGTAAGGAGCAATGTTCAGTGAAGGGCAATTCTCACTTTAAACCCACTGGCAGCTCCGTTCCCTCCGGAAAAACTTAGAATCCATGGCCTTGATGCCATCTCCCTTTTGTGTCGAACTGGTACAAAGGAAATCCCCACAGTTTCGGTGGGCAGGAGGTTGGGCTCACAACACATCGTCACCACCACCTCCCAGGAAGGGAGCACAGTGACTCCCTCCGACACCTCCTCCTGTAAACAGCTCAGAAACTGAAACTGATAGTAACTGCTCTCCTCAACTGTCCTGATATCTTCAACAATCTGTGCTCATATACACGCACCTGTCTCTGCTCCTGCACCCCCTCTGTAACGGTATGACCTGTATTAAACTGTCTTTCATTGTCTTTCCTACCAAAGTGTATCACCTCACACTGTTCTGCACTGATCCCCATCTGCCATAAACCTGAACACTACACCAACGTGTGATTGTCCTGTTAGAGTTCCACACTCTCCTCCAAAGACTTTACAATTCTTCCAGGTTCAGTGCCATCTACAAACGTTGAGATTGTCATAGAGTCACAGTCCCCATGAAACAACTGAAATCCTGCTCCATTCACGAGTGTGAGCCAGTGAAATACTGCTATATTACCAATACTGCTATGTTTAATTTAAGTTACCTATGAGCTTCACGCCGTGTCCTCACCATCCCCGTGTGTGTATCTGTGTGTGTCTGTGTGGGGCAGGTCTGGCAGTCTCTGTGGTTCTTAAAGTGATGCAATGCCACCCTCTGATGGCCTCCACACGCCACTGCACAAGCATTGGCAGAGGGTGAAAACCAACAGGGATTCATTCAGAGATGGGGAGGGAGAGGGCAGCTGCTCACAGCACCATCCAAACTAATGTCTTATCCATGGACTGATCTAAATGTCCTTTAAATCTTGTAACTGTTCCTGCTTTCACCACTTCCTCTGGAAGTTCATTCCACACACAAGCCAATTTCTGTCTAAAATAATTACTTCTCATGACGTTTCTAAATCGTTTTCCTCGCATCTTAAAATATCCCTCAGTTTTGAATCCCCAACTCTCGGGAAAAGACATCAGCCCTTCAGCTTATCTGTACCCCTCCTTATTTTGTAAACCTCTGGAAAGTTACCCCTTAATCTCATACTCTCCAGTGAAAAAAGTCCCAGCCTATCCAGCCTCTCCTTATAGCTCACTCCCTCCATTCCCAGAAACATCCAGGTTAATCTGTTCTTAACCCTCTCCAGCTTAATAATATCAAGGTCAATAATATCAAAGTGAATAGTCAAGGTATTTTCTAAGGGTATGGGGAGAACAAAACTAGAGGGTATAGGTTTAAGGTGAGAGGGGAAATATTAAAGTGACCTAAGGGGCAGCTTTCTCCCCCAGAGCGTGGTGTGGCTATGGAATGAGCGGGCAGGATGACCAGACTGGACACAGTATTCCAGAAGAGGTCTCATCAATGTCCTTTACATCCTCAACATGCCGTCCCAATTCTGATACTCAATGGTCTGACCAATGAAGACAAATGTGTTAAACACCTTCTTAACCACACTATCTATATGAGATGCAAATTTTAAAGAATTATACCTGACGGCCTAGGTCTCTGTCCTACAACACTGACAAAGGCCGAGCTATTAATTGTATAGGTCCTGCTCCTGTTTGATTTACCAAATCCAATACCTCACATTAATCCAAACTAAACTCCACCTGCCACCCTTCAGCCCAGTGTGTGATATTACTGCCACCTCACCCTTCACCTTCAATTTTAAAAGGCCCATCCCTCTCCAGGAAGCCTGCACACTCCTGCCTTGATTTTCACAAAGACCCTGAGCTTGGTTTTCCTTGTGTGGTTTGGGGGAGGAGGGACAGATTGTGACACAGTCTGTGGGGAGGAGAGGCTGGAGAGTAATCACCGGCCGCACGTTAGAGTTGGGTAAGAATGATCGGTGTTTTGTGATCAGAAATTAAGCTCTTCGTTCGGCTCTGGTGTTCAATAATAAATATCCATTTGAGACCCTTCTTTGGGCAGAGTGTGAGTGCACGATTTTTTCCCCTAATATTGCAGGCTACAGGTAATAGTGATTAAAGATGTTCTTAGTTAATTTGGATAGCACAGCACATACACTCAATATCCTACAGTTGAGACAAATGTTTTGCATTTGTTTAATAATAAAAGTGTTGTTTGTAATTCAGTACTGGGAACCTGATTATAATAAATCCACACCGAGCTGAAAGTGAGCACTAAAATATGACCCAAAATCTGGGTATGGTAGTGTAGTGGGTAGTGTCCCTGCCTCTAAGCCAGAACTCAGGATTTGATTCCAATTCCTGAACTTGTGTGGTAGTGTTCCTAGCTCTGGACTAGAAGGCCTGGATTCAAGTCCTGCCTTTTGCAGAGGTATGTCCCAGCATGTCAGAACAGGCTGATGAGCAAACACACAGGAGAATACTGTTACAGCTTTATGGGTATTGCTGAGTGGTGCTAGTGTCCCTACCTCCGGGCACAAAGGTCCAGGCGTAAAGCCCACAGAGGTGTCTCAGGATACATCTGAACAAACTGGTTAAAATGGATTTAGAATTGCGACTTGATGGAGAAGGAGGAGGTGTCAGTATGGCACTTCAGAATTTAGGCCCAGGATGATTGAAAGTACAGCCATTCGTGTTGGTTGGGGTCACATTTCGCAGCAGTAAAGGTTTATAAAATCAGAATGGTAATGGGTAGGGTGAGTAGTCAGGGTTTTTCACCAGGTTAGTGGCGTCCAAAACTAGAGGGCATTGGTGGAAAGTGAGAGAGGCAAGGTTTTGAAGAGGCCTAAAGGGCACCTTTTCACACAGAGGGTGGTGTGCGTATGGAATGAGCTGCCAGAGGAAGTGGTGGAGGCTGGTACAACTACAGCATGTAAAAGGCATCTGGATACTGACAGACCTGCCGAACTTTTCCAGCAATTTCTGTATTTGTTAAAAAAATGTATGCATTTTAACACAGGTATTCTGAATACATTAAATATTTTATTTTTTAATGACGCAGGGCCATGTAAACATATTTCAAATTGACCGAGACCATTTTCTGCTCAGGGTATTGCTCTGTGTATGACAGCAGCAATGATGCACCTACATGGAACAGGGAATGTGATGGAGACATAGTTTGGACAATGTACAAGGAGACCTCACATGGTCCAGTTTGGGAGAAGATGACATTACTGTGTGATTCAACTCAGAGAGGGAGACAATGTAACCTGCCTGAGAAGGAACGGCCGATTACACTCTCTCTCCTTCATTGTTCCTCATCACAGCAATGTGTGCGAGCTAAAACAAACTCTACAGTCATCGTTACCACTCTTATTTTTATAGAACCCGTACAGTGTTGAAACAGGCCCTCCGGCCCAACAAGTCCATACCAACTTTCCCAAACCATTCCCCTATATTTACCCCTGACTAATGCAGCTAACCTAGAAATCCCTGAGCACTACAGACAATTTAATATGACCAATCCACGGAACCTACACAGTTTGTGGTAGGAAACTGGATCACCCATTTGAAGCTCACACAGACAAGGGGAGAATGGGCAAACTCCACAGAGACAGTCACCCAAGGCTGGAATCGAACCCAAGTCCCTAGTGCTATGAGGCAGCAGTGCTAACCACCGTGCTACCCTTTGGGTAATTCCTGACCAGAATTCATTGGAATCTATTCACTGCCTAAAGCAAAGGGAATTCAGCCAAATCCAACTCTCCCAGGATGAAATCGCATTGCTAGCAGCTGTGAGAGTACAATATAGACCATAAGACATAGGAGTGGAAGTAAGGCCATACAGCCCATCGAGTCCACTCTGCCATTTAATCATGGCTGATGGGCATTTCAACTCCACTTACCCACATTCTCCCCGTAGCCCTTAATTCCTTGTGACATCAAGAATTTATCAATCTCTGCCTTGAAGACATTTAGCGTCCTGGCCTCCACGGCACTCTGCGGAAATGAATTCCACAGGCCCACCACTCTCTGGCTGAAGAAATGTCTCCACATTTCTGTACTGAATTGACCCCCTCTAATTCTAAGGCTGTGCCCACGGGTCCTCGTCTCCTCGCCTAACGGAAACAATTTCTTAGCGTCCATCCTTTCCAAGCCAGTGATTATATAATTGCAATACCCAAACAGTTTGCCATTCATCTTTCCACCATAGTTTGAGTAACATTGCTGTGGATCATAAACGTGTTGTTTTAGCAGATTAAAGAAACTAGCCTGACTTGTTGCTAAAACTGACCCTGACCCAATCTGAGACCGATATCATCGGCCATTTCACCAACCTGGTCACGTTTAACATTTGTTGTGAGCAGTGGAGGAATGGGGCTAGAAAAGGAAACAGAGACCCCAAAAAGCCGGGGAACTATAGACTGGTGAGCCTGATGTCAGTGGTGGGTAAGTTGTTGGAGGGGATTCTGAGGGATAGCATTTACATACATTTGGGAAGGCAAGGGCTGATCGGAGTAGACAACGTGTCTTTCTGTATGGGAAATGATGTCTCATTAATTTGGTTGAGTTTTTTGAAGAGGTGACAAAGAAGATTGATGAAGACAGTTTGGTAGACATTGTCGAGATGGACTTCAGCAAGGTGTTCTTTTAATGATTAAAGAGCCAAAAAAATTACAGCCCAGGAATAGGGCCTTAGCCATCCAAGCCTGAGCCGATCCAAATGTACTGTCTAAATCTGTCGGTCAATTCCTAAGCATCTGTATCTTTCTGCTCCCCACCTACTCATGCATCTACCCAGACGCATCTTAAATGAATCTGCCGTGCCTGCCTCTACCACCTCTGCTGGCAACGCGTTCCAAACGCCCACCACCCTCTGTGTGTCGTACTTACCGCGTGTATCCCCCTTAAACTTTCCACCTCTCACCTTGAAAGCACGACCTCTCGTTACTGAATCCTTCAACCTGGGAAAAAGCTTGTCTCTATCCACCCTGGCTATACCCTTCTCCATTACTTTAGTGAAAATAAACCTAACCTACTCAGCCCCTCTTCAGAGCTTGTATTTCATTCTGATTGGTAGAGAGATTAGTAAGTTTCAGTCACATAGGATACAGAAGAAGCTAGTCACAATTGGCTTGAAGGAAGAGGGATATTTTTCAGCATGGAGGCTTGTGAGCAGCAGTGTACTGTAAGAATCAGTACTGAGTTCACTGCATTTCATCATTTATGTAAAGGATTTAGATGTGAATATTGGGGCAATAGTTACTAAGGTTACAGATTACATCAGAAAGGTGGTGTAGTAGATTATCTCAGAGTATAATGAGACCACAATTAGATTGAACAAAGGGGCAAGGAGTGACAGATGAAGTTTAATTTAGATAAATACGAGGTTTTGCATTTTGTGAACGCAAACCAGGGCAGGAATTATATACTTGATGGTAAGGTCCTGGAGCGGGTTGTGAAACAAAGGGACGTCGGACTGCAGATGCATCGTTCCTTGAAAGTGGAGTGGCAGGTCAACAGAGTGGTGCTGAACACATTTGGCACATTTGCCTTAATCAGTAAGAGCATTGAGTATAGGAGTTGTGGTGGTATGTTGCATCTGTACAGGCTGTTGGTGAGACCTCTTTAAGAATACTGCGTACAACTCGGTTGTCTGCAGAAATGACTGACACACACATGTTCCAGGACTGGAAGTTTGAACTTTAGGAGAGGTTGATTAGGTTGAGGTACTTTCTCCTGGAGTGTCAGAGGCTGAGGGGTAACATAATACAGGTTTCTAAAACCATCAGGGGCATGGATATTCTGAACAACCATCAGGGGCATGGATATACTGCTCCCTAGGGTAGGGGAGTCCCGAACAAGAGGGCATAGGTTGAAGGGAAGAGGGCGAATGATTTAGAAGGGACCTGAAGGTACATGTTACATACAGAGAGTGGTGTGTGTACATAAAGTGCTGTCAGAGGAAGTGCTGAAGGCGGTTACAATCGCACATTTAAAAAATATCTGAAAGAAGAGGGATATTAGCCAAATACTGGCAAATGGGACTGGATCAGACTTGATATCTGATCGGAGTGAACAGATCGGTCTAACGGGTGCTGAACACATTTGGCACATTTGCCTTAATCAGTCAGAGCATTGAGTATAGGAGTTGTGGTGGTATCCGTTCTGCATGACTCTCTGATTGTATAAGAAGGATGATGAATAATTCTGAAAGGACCTTTCAAGTGGGAATTCTCTTCACTGGAAGTTTATCGTGACTCTATGTTCACATTAATTGAAACCTGCTTTAGTTAAATATTTGACAGAGAAGTGAGTCATGGATAATGGGACACAGACAGGAAAGTGGGGCTGAGACCCCAACCTGATCAGCCACAATCTTAGTGCCTGGTGGAGAAGGCTCAAAGTGTCTAATGACCCACTCCTCCTCCTCAGTCCCATGTTCCTGTATTCCATTCAGCCGCTCAAACGTGCTAGACAGGAACAGTTGGAGGCCAATTACTCCTATAACCTGTTGCACCGAAACAGAGGAGACCATTCAGCCTCTCAAGACTGTCCCACACGCTTTGAAGTGATTTGGGAAATGTAATTGGAAATTCCAGGCACAGGTATGATCAAGGTCCCTCATCTCTCTTCACAGAGATTCCCCTCTCTGCAACTTGTGCTTCATTTGTTGGTCATGTTGCAGACCCAGATTCACTGTGAATACAGCCCCCATACCTCAACCAGAGTTGGCTCACAAAATCATCTGTTCTTCCTGACTGCAATATTCAGTAATTGCAATTTCATGAAGATAACACCCACTAACTCTCCAATAACAGAATGTGAGAACATCAGAACCAGGGACAGGTCGTTCACTCCCCAAGCCTGACTTGCCCTTCACTAAGATCATGACTGATCTGCTCGTGGTCTCAAATCCTCTTTCATACCCAATTCTTTATCGCCCTCAACTCTCTGACAGGTCGATATCTATCTACCTCCTCTTCAAATCATTTCAGTCATCTAGCTTCCCAACACTCTTGAGAAGAGAAATCCTGATATTAAATAATACCTGTTTGAAGAAACCACGTGCTGCTCCTATACTATGGGTTACTGATGCGAACAAAAGAGGTTGACTCAAGGGTTCAGGTAAAAATGACTGGCCCCGATATCAAGGCAGTGGTTGACATCTGCTGACATCAAGGAGCTTAACAAAACTGGACTTAATGGGAATCAGAGTAAACTCTCCAATGTTTGGGGTCAAACATGGCACAAAGGAAGATGGTCATCATCTCAGTCCTGGGTCACCTCTGTGGGAGATCTTCAGGGTAGCTTCTTCTTCACAAACATCTTCAGCTACTTCATCAATGTCTCCCCACCCCCACCCTCCCCATCATAAGATCAGAAGTGGGGATGGTCACCAAAGATTCCACTATGTTCAGAACATTTTGTTCCCCCTTCAGCTCCTGAACTGGCCTGTGTCCATGTGCATCAAGACCCAGACTCCATTGAGACTTGTGCTGTTAAAGTGTCAGTGACATTCATGTAACAGCAGTGCCTGGCACTGCCCATTGCCACAGTAAAAATATAGTTCATTCAGCACCTCACGCTGGTTTCACAGGAATATGAGGAAGCCATTCAGCCCATTGACACTATTGGAGATGAACAGGGACAGCCCATGCAGTGCCTCCAGCCTATTACTCAGGAAGAGAAGGAGTCCAGTGTGATGGACCACACCAGAGCCCCTCAAAAATATTGGAAGGCAGTTGCCTAGAAACTAATGTTTTCTTATTTAAAAGGGAATGTAAATTGTCTGTTCCAGATGCAATGTGACAGGTCAAACTACTCGGTGTGAAGCTAAACACTCTTTAAACACGAACTATAAAATGAAACCTAAGAAAGAGGAAATTAGAATAACTTAATTCTATTGGACAACTTAACAGAATAATAGATTGTGGAGCTCTTACTAATGAACTGTTCCGAGAGACGAAAATCCCATAAACACAGCCCTTGGCAAAACTGAATATTCAGTCACAGATTGCCACAAACTCAAAGATCCTAATCTGTGAGAGCTGGTCACACCCATTCAGGCTGCATTAAAATAAACACAAGGCCTCCCTCGCTGTGTACTCAGTGGTCTTAACTCACCAGCTTGGTAATGATCATTCAATCTCTCTCTTAAAAGAAACCAGGACAAAATAACCTCTTAAAACTGCAGCATCATCACACTTGTCAGTACATCGACCTATCAAACAGGAACCAGGGGTAACCAGTCAGGCCCTTGGCCCTGTCCAGTTGGACAAGGAAGAAGTCATTCAGTCCCCTGAGTCAATTACACAGAATCAGAACGAGGCCATTCAGACCCTTGAGTCACTTACACAGGGACAAGAGGAGGCCATTCAGCCAGTTGAGTCACTTATACAGGAACAGTAGGGGGCAGAATAGGGTAAATGATGCTGATCCTGATGAATGGCTTTTGCCCAAAACGTCAACTCTCCTGCTGTGCTTTTCCAGCAAACCACTGTCTACTCTGATCTCCAGCATGGGTAGTCCTCACTGTCTCCTAATCGATGCTCTAACATGATGAACAAGTGGAGCAGAGGCTGCACAGACAGATTGCTCCACGTTCTACGTCGTGGCGCCATCGCTCATGATACACACGTGGGACTTTAACGTGGTTTACTCGCGGTGAGGAGGGAAGCCATGTGTCTTGTGTGAAGTCTCAAGAAGGCATGTTCCATCTCTGAGGTGACAGCCTGGTGTTCTCTATGTAGGGCAGAAGCTGGTGGGAATGGCTACCTGTTTCAGTTGGAAGGTATTGTGGCTGCTGTTGGTGATTGTGAACAACCTGACGTTCAGTACAGGGTTCACACACCGACTGCACTATAACATGGGGAGAGTTAGAAAAGGCATATACACTATTAGGAAAGTCACGTTAGACTGATGAATGGACTCATTACGTTCAAATAATAACGATCTTGTTCATGTTAATCTTGTCTAGTGCACGTCTTGTGCAGTGTATCCTGTATGCCTTACTCTGTCCAAGT
This sequence comes from Chiloscyllium punctatum, assembly GCF_047496795.1. Taxonomy (NCBI): domain Eukaryota; kingdom Metazoa; phylum Chordata; class Chondrichthyes; order Orectolobiformes; family Hemiscylliidae; genus Chiloscyllium; species Chiloscyllium punctatum. The sequence goes on along the minus strand of NC_092781.1, from coordinate 47,197,050 downwards.
GCATTTCCACCCTATGATCTGTCTGGCCATGCTCACTATGGTCTGCCTCCACTGCTCATAAATAAAGTGTTTCCCTGTACTGAGGGACACGTGACAACAAATCAAACCAATCAATCCTGGGTAAAGTATGGAATTTCTCTCCCTGTCAATGTCTGTTTTGCAAATAAGTGATCGCTGCCACTCCTCGTGTTTCAGCATCACCATTTCTTCATCTCTCACAACTCTACAGGTTAAACACTTTGCTTCTTTACTCTATCCGCATGTTGCCATCACCAGTGTCTGTGGTAAGGAGATCATTCCTTACAAAGGAGATCAACTCTGTAGAGAGTGCCCCAAATGGTCTCTCAGCAAGGCTCTACAACAGCAGGAAGATGGCTTTACTTATCTACTCGAATCATCTTACAATAAAGGACAGCAGACCATTGAATGCACCCATTACGTACACAGGGTCTGATTTGGAGCAGTCAGTATAGACTTGTGAGTGGGAGATCATGCTTCCCAAATTTGTTAGAGTTCTTTGATAAAGTGACCAGGAAGGTTGATGAGTACAGAGCAGTCGACAGAGTCTCTATGGATTTCAGTAAGGCGTTTGATAAGGTCCCACACGGGAGGCTGCTCTGGAAGGTTCCATCACGTGGAATGCAGGGGGAACTGGCCAATTGGATACACAGTTGGGTTGATGGTCGGAAGCAGAGGGTTGAGTGGAAGGATGTTTGTCAGACTGGAGGCTTGGTCCATTGCTGTTTGTTATCTATGATTTGGTTGAGAATGTACAAGTTATGATTAGTAAGTTTGCAGATGACACTAAAATAAGTGGGATTCTGGTCAGTGAGGAAGTTTATCAGAAATTGCAGCAGGACCTTAATTCAAGTGTGGAAGTGGGCCGAGAAATGGCAAATGGAATTTAATATAGATGCGTGATGTCTTACATTTTGGGAAGTCAAATCAAGGTAGGAGTTTCATGGTGCATGGAAAGATCTTCAAGGCTGTAGCGGGCAGAGAGACCTTGGAGTTCAGGTGCACGGTTCTCTGAGAGTGGAGTCACAGGTAGACAGAGAAGTGAAGAAGGCTTTTTGGTACATTGGCCTTCATCAGGTAGGACGTTGAGTATAGAAGTTGGGAATTTATGTTGCAGTTACACAAGGCTTTGGTAAGGCCACACTTGGAGTTTGTGTTCAGTTTTGTCACCTTGTTATAGGGAGGATGTTATTAAATTAGAAAGAGTGCAGAAGAAATTTTCAAGGACGTTGCCAGGACCTAATGGTCTGAGTTATAGGGAGAGTTTGGGCAAGCTAGGACCTTTTCTTTAGAGCGTAGGAGACTGAGGGAGTCCGTATAGAGCTGAATAAGATCACGATGGTAGGGTTAATGCTCTCAGTCTTTTTCCAAGGTTTAGAGAATCGAAGACGAGAGAGGATCAGTTTAAGGTTAAAGGGGAAGGAATAAAAGGGAACCTGAGGGGCCACTTCTTTACACACAGGCTGGTACGTGGATGAGCTGCCAGCAGATGTGGTTAAGGGGGTTACATTAACAATATTTCAAAAGCATTTGGATAAATATGTTGATAGGAAAGGACTGGAAGGATATGGGCCAACTGCAGGGAAATGGGGTTAACGTGGATGAACATTTACAAGGTGGAGTCGAACCCCTCTGTTAATAAAACCCAAACACCCAGAAAAGCTCGCCTCACATCGTAATCTGTTAAAATATGAGCAACACAGATCTCCTACATTCCACAATTTAAACAAAAATTAACAAGTTAGTTTCTTAACTTTAATAGTGAACACGAGAGGAGCTTCACAAATACAAGCCCATCTTTTCTTAGCTACTTACTCTCTGACTCCGACTCTCTCAAAATCTGCTGTTCCAACAACCCACATGTTAAACATTACAATCTCAAGACCACACCGTCTCTATCTTCACCGCTGTGTTCACTCTTCCAGCTGCTTATCTCCCTGGGTCATGTTTTATTTTACTGCAAGTAGGTTTGACAGAAACATGTATCTTTGATAGAGAGTGTTTGAGATGGCCAGTTAGCACTCCTGTTCTACAGCAGTTACTCTGCTGTTGGATGGCAGTGGCTCTCCCTCTAGTGTTCAAATGCTGGGGATATATACTTCCAATGATACAATAATTCTCACATTTGATCGCTTTCCAGGTACCCAAACAATAATATTCAAATTCCGTTGGCTTCTGGTATCCTGAACGTTATTTAAACTCTTTGGTTGTATTTGAATTGTTGTCAAAACAGCAACCAAAACTCAGATATAATAACCCAGCTAATTGTGACATATGCAACAATCTGACATTTAGCTGGCATCTGTGCTGTACTTTCTATTCAACAAAACCCGTTCTGTCTTAAAGTGACCTGACATGCTTTCAGCTTCATAACACCTCCCCCCTTCACAAAAATAAGAACCATCAGAATGAAAAGATGGCTTTGTTTCTTTTCCTCTAATTCGTCATCACATTATTATGAAATACAAAAGTAATAATCTCTTTTATATCATTCATATTAATTTTGCACACATAGAAAACACTGGGATAAGTCAAATCTTATCAACACCTGTTCCTTTAAATCCACGATAACACATCTGCTATCACATTTTAGGACCCACAGCATGAACATTGTGTAAGTTTAAAGTCGGTGTGATAAGTCTCCAATGAAATATTCTCATAATCTGGTCTTTAAATCTTCCAAAAAACGCGAGAGGTTTGTCGTTGTCCTCAACCATCTCCGACAATTTGTTTGTCACATAAACATTAAAATATTGTCAGCCCAGTGCAAAACTTTAATCATTCTTTTTCAGTAATGGAGATATTGTATTTTTTTTTCTGGTGGATATTGAGTTTTTTCGCCAAGTAGCCAATTGGCCATTCAATCATCATCTTTCTGTATCAATACATTTCCGATCCCTATATCCCGAGGGTTTCAAAATATTTGGTGCAGCTAAAACTGGTGCGGTGATTAATCCTGCTTTAAAATTCTCAAATGCCTCCTGGCATTTTACTGTCCACCAGAATTCTGTGTTCTTCTTTACTAAGTCCATCCGTAGTACCAATACGCTGCTGAAGTTTGGAAAAAACTTCCAATAGAATCCACTCAGTTCCAAAAATTGAGGCACCTTTCTTCGAGGATGGTCGTGGAAATTCCGCAAAGCCCTTCGTCTTTGTTTTCCATGGGGTCAACCTTCCATGTCCAATGTAATGTCCCAAGAACGCCACCTCTGCCTTTGCGAATTCTGTTTTCTTTAAGTTTCTTACCAAGTTTGCTTCTTGTAATCGTTCAACATGCTCTGCCAACTGTAACATGTGAGCTTTCAATCACTTGCTAAAGGTCACTACATCATACAGATAAGCTGCACAATTTGTTTATCTAACCATAACTCTGATCCTGAATCACTGAACCTGGCTTTGACGGGAATTCCTATCACTGGTGGCAATACTAATACGTCATCCCCACAGGAAATCGTCAAAATTTCAGAGTTTTTATCTGCCACGTGTTTCATTCTATGCTGAGCCCTTCAGGTGCTGTTTAGCGAACTCACCTACTCCATCTAATCTCTCCCTGACCTCACATACATAATCTGAGTGTGAGATCTCTGACTTCGGTCCTGTCAATTTATATTCAATTAATTCCAAAGGACCTCTCACTTCAAATATTAACTCAAAGGAAGTAAACTGAGTAGATTTATTTGGGGCAAATAATTTTTGTCGACTGGCAAACAATTTAATGAGACACCTTCATTCCAATCATTCCGGTAATCCTGACAGTACACTGTTAATATGGTCTTCAGCGTCTGATGCTAACTTTCCAAGGCTCCCTGGGATTCAGGATGGGACGTCCTTGATTTGAAGTGCTGTCTGCCTAAGCTATCCATGACTTCCTTAAACAGCTGAGCGGTAAAGTGAGACCCTTGGTCTGACTGAATCTCTCTGCGGAGCTCACAGTGAGTAAAGAAAGCTGCCAACTCCTCCACCTCCCTTTTTACCTTAACACTCCATAATAGAATTGCCTCAGGAAAACTGGTAGACACATCCATTATGGCTAGCAAATATTGGTTTCCACTTTTATTTTAGATAGGGGAGCTACACAACTCATCATAACCTACGTGAAATGTTCTTCGAATGCAGGAACTGGTAACAAAGGTGCTGGCTTTATTACTGCCTGTGACTTACCTATCATTTAGAATGTTTGACATGTACATTAAAAAATAACCACGTCCGTGTGCATTCCAGGCCACTAGAAATGCCTCTGTACCTTAGCCTGATTCTTCTGTCCACCTAGGTGACTCCCTACAGTTAGTTTATGTGCTACCCGTAACACTGTACGCTACCTCTAAAACAACCTGGTGCACTTTGGCCAATTTCCCTTCTGCACTAACCTATCGGGGTCACCATTTTAATTTTAGCATTCTATCTTTCAGTTAATAACGTTCGATAATATATTTTGATTGCTTTTCTGTGTGTGTGCATGTGTATGTGTGTGTGAATGTGTATGTATATATCTGTTGTAAGTCCATTAGCCTTTCTGGACTAAACACCTCTGCCTGATTCTCTGCCTGTTCAGGGTTTTCCTGCACCATGACATCAAACAGGGTGTCAGTTCATTGCACATCAACTCCTGTGGCTTTATATTTCGGTTTTCCTTCCTGCTCTAACTTATGACAGTGGAATTTTGTTACTACACAGTCTGGAAAAAATCCTGGGTAATTTTCTTTTAACTCCCCAATTCCAATTTTTCCTTTTGCCTTCTCCAACACAAGGGGTGCCACTCCCACCTCGGATCCTGCTAAATCGTTTCCAAAAACAAACTGTATTCCTGGAAATGACACTCTGTTACTCACTGTCACTGTTACTTCCCCAAACTTGATTTGGTATTCCATCCTGATGTTACACAAGGGAATACATAATTTCTAACCCCATTCCACAAATTGTCACGATCTTGATTAATATGTCAGAAAGAGTGAAAATACTTTCATCTCTCACCATTAGACGCCGAGAGAAAGTGAGTGCTGCAGATGCTGGAGGTGAGAGTTGAAAGGTGTGGGGCTGGAAAAGCATAGACAACCAGGCAGCATCAGAGGGGCAGAAGAGTTGACGTTTCATGGATAAATCCTTCATCAGGAAAGTGGGGGGTGGGGTAAGGGAGGGGGAAGGGGGCCGAGAAATAAATAGGAGAGTGGGAATGGAGCTGGGTGTAAGATAGCTTGGAAGGAGATAGGTACACGCAGGTGGGTGTGATGGTGATAGGTCGGAGAGGAGGGTATTGTGGATAGGTGGTAGGACAAGTAGAACCCTCAAACTAGAACCATCATCAATGTTGACTTCACCAAATTCCAAATCTCCCCTCCCCCAACCTCTGCCAGATTGAACCATTCAATCTAAAACTGCCCTCTTGAACCGCCCTAACTGGCCAGCTTCCTTCCCACCGACCGACTCCACCCTCCCAACCGACATATCACTATTACTCCAACCTACATCTTCTTATTGCCTTCCCAGTGACCCTCCCACCAGCCCAGCTACTACCCTCGTATTTATCTTTCAGCCCCATTGTCCCCCCACCACATTCCTGACAATCGGTGTCTGCCTGATATTCGATTGTTCTGCTTTTCGGATGCTGCCAGATCTTTTGTGCTTTTCCGGCGCCTCACTTCTCAACTATTAGAGACGGAGGAGATACCATATCTCACATAATTATAACTTCTTGTCCTTCTCCCCCTGATCTTTCTGAGTAAACTTTATCTACAGAGGTGAATTCTTTCAGAGATCGGGTATTAACTCCATACCCAGCCCTTGTCTACGCTGTGCACTCTCCTGCAGCTACTCGGCTCTACTTGGGGCCTCCTTTACCAGTTTCACTAAAGCCACTGGGCTTAGCCTCTTCTGCCACATCTTTCCCCAAAGTGCCTTCCTTCAACGACCATCACTGTGTGTTCCAGCTTACTGCAGTGAAACCACCTTTTCCCAGTGCCCTCCTTAAACCATCAGCAATGGAATTTTATGTGTTCCACGCCCTTATACTGAGAACACCTGAGGCCTTTCACCTCCTTTCAACCCCTTTGGGCTTCTTTTTTCACTTGTGGTCAACTATTGTGCGCTACTGTTCGCTTTGTAATGTGTGAACTTCCCTTCTCCCAATTTCTATCCCTCATTGCATGAAAATTCTCCTGGAAGCTAAATTTTATCTCATGCATCAATGCAGATTTACCTGCCATTTCTGTCACGCTTCTCGCTTCTTAAACTTTCTGTTCGTGCACATGAATTCTTAGCATCTCTGGAAGTGAGTCTTTAAACTTCTCCAGCAGAATAACCTCCCTTCGAGCCTCACAGATCTTATCTATTTTTAAGTCCAGCACCCAACTATCAAAATGACTGGAGTTAATTCTTTCAAACTTATAATAAGTCTGACCTGGTTCCGTCTCTATTTTTATGAACCTCTGTCCAAATGCTTCTGGTACCAATTCATAACCAATCAAAATAGCCAACTTAACATTTGCATAATCTCTTGACCGCCTCATCCGACAGCGCTGCACATGCCTCACCAGCTGTGCCCACCAGCTTAGTCTGAACGAGCATTACCCACAAGTTCACTGGACACGTCATCTGCCGAGTCATTTTTTTCAAATGAAATAAAAAAGGTTTTGACATTTTTCTCACCGAAATATGGAAAGGTACTAACATAGTTGTATACATCCCGACGTTCTCCCTTCATCTCCATCCTGTTAATTTAACTTTCTTGTGTAATTCCCAACTTCTGAATCTCAAATCCCCTCTCTCTTTCTTTTTCCTCTCCTTCTCTTTTTTCTCTCTCTGTTTCCGTCTCTTTCTTTATCTTCTAACTTAATTTGTCTTATGTGCAAATTTAAGTTTTTTCTAATTCGACTGCAGTTGTCTGTTTCTTTGATACATCAAAGTGCTTGACCAACTCCATTATAATTTCAGCTTCCCTTTTGTCCCTGGTTAAACCCAATTCCAACCTATTTGCTAATTCTAAAAAATGTTCTGCTTCTGTCTTTCTAAACTTTCTTGGCAAATTTGGGAACCTCCTTAGTAATGTTAAAAGCCATTTCACTCACTTTTAATTGAAACAAGCACCGGTAAACAAAATTAAACAGATTTCCGACCGGTTTTATTTGAAGATCTAGGTCACTAATTGCAACGCGTTGGAATTTGCTGGGACATTTTGTACCCGAAATCTGTTCAAATCTGTCCAATTCCCTTACGGCAGGGCCCCAAACTGTGAAGACATCTATGTCGAGGACTTCTGTTAATGAAAACCACAAACCCAAAAAAGCTCACCTCACCTCGTAATCTATTAATACATGAGTGACAAAGAACTCCCAAATTACACTAATAAAAGAAAAATAACAGTTTGTGTATATGCAAGTTACCTCGCTGTGCTTGAAGGTGTGTTTTCTGACGATTCGACACTATGACGAGGTAACATCATCAGTGAGAGTCTCTGCTGAAGTGCTGGTGGTATGTCGCACCTCTCCATTTATAGGTCTTGGGTTCTTAAGATGGGTGATGTCATTTCCAGTTCTTTTGTTTTACAAGAGAAGGTAGATAGGATCTAAATTGATGCGTTTATTGATGGACTTCTGGTCAGAATGTCATTCCTCTAAGAACATCCTTGCGTGTCTTAGTATGTGTGTGCACTGTCCCAGTCAAGGTGGTGCCCTTCTTTGTCTGTATGTATGGAACATAGTGATAATGGGTCATGTCTTTTGGTGGCCAGCTGGTGTTCGTGTATCATTTTAACATGACAGCAGGACAGTTTCAATGGCGGAAAAATGATTTTATACAGACCGTTTAATTAATGTGTGTGCAGATATGTAACATTTTTCATATGTACACAACACATTCTAAATGAACAATGGAGACACAGTTAACAAACATTAATGCATATGATGAATAAAATTTATAAAACATTAAAACATCATCTGATCCTCATCTGAAGTGATATGTTTCCCCTTCTCTCAACGTTCCCTCCTTTTCTAGAATTCTCTACTCCAATCTCTCCTTCTTATCAGGATGTGTGTTATAAATTCTTGCTTCCGGTGTCCCAACTTATTTCAGTTAATCCCCTTTCTACCAGAATTCAATATATTGGCCTGTTGGGTTCTTTTCAAAGCTAGTGTCTGTCATATTATTGGAGATAAAAATTCTGACATCAGAGTCAGCATTTGAACACATTACACTGTTGTCCATGCACTATACAAAGAACCACAGCACACAGGAATTGCCAAAACATTGAGAGATGTACATCTAATTCCTTCAATGCTCTAGTTTTCTCATTTTTCACATTTCCTCATATATATGTTGTCTCGCCCTTTCTCTCTTTGTATCTAGTTAAGGGAATTACCAATTATTCTTTGCGTCCCTTCTCTCAAAGCTCCTTCTTATGGTTTATATCTATCGCTCTCTTCTAGATGTAATATGATTATAATTGAGCAATGTAACTGCAAAGACATTCAGGAGGAGCTGGCGAGAGTTAATTGGAAGGGGAGCTGAGCAGGGCAGACCATGGAGCAGCAAAAGCAGGAATTTCTGGGGATATTTCGGGGGATATCAGAAATTCTCCCAAAGGAGATGAAACATACTCATGGCAGGACAAGGCAGCCATGAGTGATAAGGCATCAAACCAAAAGAGGAAACATACAATATGGTGAAGATGATTGGGAATCTTGAGAATTCATTGGCTCTGAAAATACATAAGGCTGACATCACTGATATTACAGAACTCTTAATCATGGTCAGGGAGAGAAACACATTCACTTTAAACACAGAAGATGACATTACTCAAGGAAAAAAATCAGGTGAATTAAACAATTGAATTAAAATCAGTTAAGTGGTTTTGCAGAATGTGTCAGATTGAAAGCATGACCCGGGGAGAGACCCTCAGCAGAATGAAAGTATGAAAATGGAAGTGTCACCACATCAAAAACCAGAGTAGATTACTGAGTACATGAGTAATGGGGGAATGGGTCTCGATGTGAAATAAGGGACAGACAGCAGAATTGCATTGCAGATGTTGCAGCTCAAAACTGCGTATTTATATAGTGCTGTAGACTACAGCAGCAGGAGAAGCAAAACAGCATTCAACCACAACCTGTAACTTTTACCCTCGAATAATCTCGTCAGTCTGTCATTACCATCTGTACGATCTATGTTTCAGTAATGACTGTGGGTGAACATGTCATCGTCAGAACCACGAGAACCTAAACCTGATGATAACCCATTAAATCTACCACACTTGACAAACAGATCTGATCAAAGCTCCGCAATCCTGTCACATTCTGTGGTAAATGGTGATGGATGATTAAACAAATGACGGAGGAAAGGACTCCACAAATGTCCCCATCCTAAATAATTGAACAGTTCTGTACATCAGTGTAAAAGACTAGGATGTGGTATCTGCACCACCATCAGCCAGAAGTATGGAGTTGATGATCCACCTCGCCCTCGCCATGATAGCCATAGAATCACAGATGCCCGTCTTCAAACAATTCGATTTGAATTTCGTGACATGAAGAAGCTGCTGAACACAGTACGTACGAAAAAGGCAATGGTCCCTGACACCATTCCTGTAATAGGACTGAAGACTTCTGCTGCACAACAAGCCGTGTCCCTGAGGAAGCTCTTTCATTCTAGCTCCAACTCTGACATCTCCCTGGTAATGTGGAAAATTACTCAACTATGTCCAGTTCCTAAGAGGATTATAATTACAATCTGGCCAGTTACCTCCGCCTCAGTCCCACCTCGACAGTCAAATTGGTGGGAGTTCTTTTTGACAGAGTTATCAAGCAGCACAGAAATAACCTGCTCAGTATGATTTCAGATAGGTCCCCATGTCGAGATGGTGCTGCTGTGGAAAGGTCACTGGATTACTAATCCAGACCAGGCTAATGCTCTGGCAGCTGGTGTATGTTAAACACAATTGACAAAATACTAAGATGCAAAATCTGGTGTCCGTAAATAGTGACCTTGAAGCCAATGTCGATTGTACACACCAATTTGCTTCACAAATGTCCTTTCAGGAAGTGAATCTCCCGTGCTTTCCTGGTCTGACCTAAACGTGACTGCAGACACACAGACATGTGATCAACTTTGCAATGATCTCTGAATCCGCCAAACAAGACATTCTATTGTATCAAACTGTTCCGAGGTCTAAAGGATAAAACCAGACAGGACACCCGGCCCCAGCCTCAGTATCAGAAAAAGGGAATTAGAAACACAGTCCTGTTGACCCTGCAGAGACCTCCTTCCTAAAATCTGAGAGCTTGTGACTAACCTTGGGAAGCTATAAAAAAGGAGTGCAGTAGTCCATTTGGTCTGTCGATTTTGCTACCCAATTCAATATAATGATACCTGGCCCTTTATTTCCATATCGTTCTCCTTCTCTCGCACCATTCCTTTACTGTCTCTAAATCCTTATTTATATTCAGTGTCTTGGCTTCCAGGTTCGAGTGCATTCCCCAGGTTCACCAGTCGCTGAGTGCAGACATTTATTGTCATCTCATTGCAGAATGGTCTGTCTGTACCTAATACTGTGGACCCTTGTTTTAGACACTACAGCCAGGGGAATTATCATCCCTACTTCCAATCCATCTCACCCTGTCAGAGCTTTATATATCTCACTGAGATATCCACCCATTTTCCTAAACCCCATGGAATACAGGCCCAGTCGCTCCAAACTCTGCTCCCACAACAAGCCTGTCATCACAAAGATCGGTCTGGTCATCCTTCACTGCTCTCCCTCAATGTCAGGTTTGTCCTTTATTATGTACTGAGACCAAATCTGCACAGAATACTGCAGATTGTTTGAGATAGGGTCTCACCAAAGCCATCTACAGCTGCAGTAAGACACGCTTACGCGGGACTCAAATCCCCCTGAAATGAAGGTCAGTTGATCTTCCTAACTGCTTTATGCTCCTGCAATATTGCTTTCAGTGACTGGTCTACAGGGAGATCCAGATCCTTTGCAATGTTACAGCTCCCCACTTGGTAGGTCTATATACACTGGGCAGCGTGTGAATGCCATTCCCAGTATTGCCTTGTGGGTTCAGACCTCACTGTGCTGCAGGGACCTCGGAGGGCCGCGCAGAAGGAAACAACAAAAAGGCCCATACGTCGCTTTTCAGATAAACATGTTTCAAGCAATCCCTTTTCAAACGAAAAGCTGCCAATCTCTTGTTCCCACCAAAGGGCACACCGTCACCTCTGCCCACCTTGCTCTCCATCTTCCACGTATTTGCCCATTCACTCCACTTGTTTTAGTCACCTTGAAGCTTTTTTACAACCTCCTCACCCACTCGCAATCCAACATCTTTTAGTTCTCTCAGCAGGCTGGGATAAATTGTATTTGATTCCTGCAACCAAATGTTTAATGGGTATTGTGAACAGCTGGGGCCTGAGCACCGATCTCTGTGATATCCCAGCAAAGTTCCTCTGATATTTTTAAAAAATAATATTTATTTCGTGAATCTGGATGTGACTGGCTGGGCCAGCACTTATTCCCTGCCCTTGTTGCCCTTGAGAAGGTGGTGGTGAGCTGCCTTTTTGAACCGCTGCAGTCCACTGTGAGTTCAGTGACAGGAACACCATTAAATGCCAAGGGGCAGTGTTTAGATTGTATTTTAGTGGTGATGGTCACGGTCTGGCATTTGTGTGACGTGAATATTACTTGCCACTTGTCAGCCTGGATACTGTCCAGATCTTGTTGCATTTGGATATGGACTGCTTCAGTATCTGAGGAGCCACAAATGTTGCTGAACATTGGACAATCATTGGCAAACAACCCCACTTATGACCTTAGAATAGAGGCAAGGTCATTGATCAAGCAGCCCTGAAGATGTTTGGGCCTAGGCCACTGCCCGAGGGAAACCTACAGACTTGTCCTGGAGCTTAGTTGACTGGCCTTTATCAACAATGACCATCTTCCGACGTGTCAGGTATGATTCTAACCAGCGAGGAGTTTGCCCCGATACCCATTGATTCCAGTTTTGTTTACGCTCCTTAATACCACACTTGGGCGAAGGCAGCCCTGTTTTAAAGGACTGTCACTCTCACCCCACCACTGGAATTCAGCTGTTTTGTCCATATTTGGACCAAGTTAATGAGGTCAGGAGCTGAGTGACCCTGGTGGAGCCAAACTGGGCGTCATTGACCACGTTATTGCTGAGCAAGTGCTGCTTAAAAGCACTGACACCTTCCACCACTTTACTGATGATCGAGAGTAGACTGATGGGATGGTGATTGGCCGAATTGGATTTGTTCTGCTTTTTATGCATAGGAGATACGTGGGGTAATTTTCGACGTAATCGGGGAAATGTTGTTGTAACGGGATGGAACAGCTTAGCTAGGGCAGTGACAAGCTCTGGAGAACAACTTTTCAGGACTATTGCCAGAATGTTGTCAGGGTATGTACCCTCTGGGGTATTCAGTGTCTCCAACTGAAACTGGATATTGCGTGGAATGAATCGAATTTATTGATGATTAGTAACTGAATTGCTGAGGACCACTGGAGGAGGCCGAGATGGATCATCCACTCAGCACTTCTGACTGAAGATTATTGCGAATGCATGAACGTTGTCTTTTCAATTGAAGTGCTGGGCTCTTCCATCATGAAGGATGGAGAGACTTGTGGAATATCCTCCTGCGATGGCTTGTTTAATTGTCCATAACTATTCTCAACAAGATGTGGAAGGATTGCAGAGCTTAGATCTGATCGTTGCTTGTGGGATCACTTAGCTCTGTCTATCACTTTCTGCTAATGCTGTTTGGTGCACAAGTAGTCCTGGTTGGTGACTTCATCAGGCTGACACCTCATTTTCAGGTATGCCCAATGCTGCTCCTGCCCTCCTGCTCACTCCATTGAATCAAGGTTGATCCTCTGGCTTGATGGCAATTGTTGTGAGGGGGATATGCCAGGCCATGAGGTTGTGTGGGTGTACAATTCTGCTGTTATTGATGACCCACAGCACCTTATGAAAACCCCAACTTGAGCTGCTAGATCTGTTCGAAGTCTGTCCTATTTAGCACGGTGATAGCACCACCCAAAATTGTGGAGGTTATTCTCAATGTGCAGGTGTGACTTCGTCTCCACAATGACCATGCGGTTGTCACTCTTACCGATACTGTCATGGACAGATACTTCTGTAACTGGCAGATTAGTAAGGCTGTGATCAAATGTGGCTTTTCCCTTTTGTTGATTCCTTCACCACCTGCTGCAGACCGAGTTGAGAAGATATATCCTATCCGACCCAACCAGCTCAATCAGTAATGCTGCAGCTGAGCTACTCTTGGTGGTGGACATTGAAATCCCCCACCCAGAGTACATTTTGTGCCCTTGCCACCCTCAGTGCTTCCTCCAAGTGTTGATCAGCATGGAGGAGTACTGACTCATCAGTTGAGAGAGGCTGGAACATGGTCATCAGCAGGAGGTTGACTTTCCCATTGTGTAAACTAATGCCATGAGACTTCATGGGATACAGAGTCACTGTTGAGGACTCCCAGAGCAATTCCCTTCTAACTGTATCCGACTGTGCCACCACTTCTGCTTTGTCTGTCCTGCCGTTGAAGCAGGAGATATCCAGGGAAGGTGAAGGGGAGTCTGGGACATAGTCATACCCACAGAATCATACCTTAAATACAATGTCAGGCTGTTGCTTCACAAGTCTGTTTATTTCTATTCACTGTTTCCTGCCAGATGTCCCATTCCAGAAACATGGCCATATATTCGCCCCATTCCACGAAGATTTGATTTTGCAAACTGGGCTTGGAGCTTTATCAATTTTTTTCTGAAAATCCACATGTTTTACATCCAATGCTTCTCTTTCATTTGTCTCCCAGTCTGTTTCTCATACATGATTCCCATTTCATAAATCTATGTTAGTGTTGTCTATGACCATTATTTTCAGCCTCAATAATTGCTCCTAAACAATTTACTTACTATGTTCGATGTTCCTTGTACTATTTCGTTTTCCATACCTGACTTGGTTTTCCTGGTATTGTTAGAAATTTCTATGAAGACAGAACTGAAGTAGTGGATTCATAGTTTTGCCATTTCCCTGTTCCCCATTCTCCTTTCTGGATTCAAACTAGAAGGAACCCGCATTGTTTTGTCATACTTCTCACATTGACATAATTTGACAAGTTATAACAGTTCACTCTTATAACCTTTGTGAATATTATCTTCAGAAACCTATCAATTCCTGTCTTAAGCTGCTCAGCTCCACATTATACACGTACAGGAGCATAGTCTCTGTACCAACAGAAATACAGCACGATCTATATTAGTCCCACTTTCCAACACCAGGCACATAGCCTGGAATGTTATGACACTTCCAAGTGCTCGTCCAAGTACACTGAACGGTTGTGAGGTTAGCCGTGATAACTCCCCTCTCAGGAAGTACATTCCAGACCTCAACACCCTCTGGGTGAATAAAAAGTAATGTTTAAATCCTCTCTGAACGTCAAACTCTTCACTTTAAGGTGTGCTCCCTTGTTCTTGACCCTCTGTCGAAAAGGAACAGCTACTGTCTATCCACCCTGTCCATGCCCCTTGTTAACTTATCCTTCTGAGTCACATCCCCCGCAGCCTCCTCTGCTCCAAAGTAAACAATCCGAGCTTATCCAGCCTCTCTCCATAGCTGATATGCTCCATCCTAGGGAACATCCTGGTGAATCTCCTCTACAACCACTCCAGTACAATCACATCCTTCCTGTAATGAGGCTCCCAGAACGACTTACAGTACGCCATCATGGACTAAACCAAGCCCTGTATAGCACTTATAATCTACTCCCTGATTAATAAACGCGCCACCCAAGGTTCAATTCTTAACTAGTCCATTACCCTGTTCAGTCACATTCATGGATGTGTGGAGAAACACCTTCTGAGCTCCCTAGTGTGCTGACAATCATTGTGTACACTCCATGTCTGGTGCCTCCTTCCAAAGTACATCACCTCATATTCATCAGGATCACATTGCATCTGCCATTGATCTGCCCATCTGATCATTCCACTTGTATTTTCCTGTAAAATCAAAACTTCCTCCTCACTGCCAACCACCCGGTCAATCTTTGTGCCAAACACAAACTTACTTATCACAACTCCCACCCCTCCACCCACTCCCCCTCCAGATTCACATCTATACCATTTATGAATGCTACAAACAATAAGGGACACAGCACTGATCCCTGTGGTACACCAGGGGACACTGGTCTCCAGTCACACAAACAGCCTTCTCCCAACACCCTCTGACTCCTGACACGAAGACAATTTTCGTTGTAACTTTTCAAGTTATCCTCGATACTGTGAGATTTTGCTTTAAGTTTTTCAGTTTCACCTTTGGAACTTTGTGAAAGGCCTTGCTGCAAAACTAAATAAGCGACTCCTCAAACTAAATCAATCAAATTCATTAGATGTAACTTCACTCTGATAAAGTCATGGTGATTATTCCTGATCAAACCTTCCGACTCTGATTGGAGTTCGATTTTCTCCTTCTCTATTTTCCCCAGTAGTTTCCCGAACAGTGATCTAATACTCGCTCGTCTACAGTTACCTTGGAAAATCTCTACCACCCTTACTGTGACGTGGAATCATATTAGCAGCTCTCCAGTCCTCTAGCACCTCCCCTATGGTCAGATTCTAATTAAAATTTCCAGTCAGGGTCTTTCCTCCCTTGACTCCATCAGTATCCAGACCTGTGAATTGGTCCAATTTTATAAAAGACAAAGCCTCAAACCCCCACTCGTATTTTACATCAATCTCTTCAAGAGCTTTCCAGTCCATCTTCTCGAATTCAGTACATGCATCCTCCTCTCCCAAGTAAAATAGATGTAATGTTTACATGTAACAATCTATCAATGTTCTCCGGGTTGACGCACTGATTGCCCCTCTGGTTTCTAATGGACACTAACTGTTTGCTGATTATTCTGTTCTAATTTTCCGTGTGGAATATCCTGGGATTCTGCCTAATCTGGCCTGCTTGCACTTCTCCATGTCTCTCTGTTATTCAGTCCCCTCTATGTTTCTAAGTTTCTAAGTTTCACTCCAATCACCTCTTATCTTTTGAAATTCGAGATCACAGGCTGAGTTTCCCCATCAGACAATCTTGCCATTTTATGGATTAATCTGGAGAATACCTTTTGCAGTTCCTCTGTAGTCAGTATATTCTATCTTAGCTTGGGACTCCAAGCAGTACACAATACTCTAAGTTTAGTCTCAGCAAAACTAAATGCAGCTGGTGCACGACATCTTCTGTATTCTAATTACATTCACATGAATATAAACCTAATTTTTAGTTTCCTATTTGCATGCGTTCTTCCCAATTCCTTTTACTTTAACTTTTCATATGATGTTAGTGGGAGAGTTCTTTAAAAAGATCCTCCTAAATATCCAACGATACGTTATCCATTGGCTCCTCATTGCCTATGTCCATAAGAATCATCTTCAAACCATTCCAAAACAATGTTTGCCACTTATGGTTTTCGTTTCATTGATGCATTATCATACTCGCAAGTTTTCCCATTACCTTCTATGTATCCAGTAACACGTTCTTTGTAATTCAGCCCAAGAGACACCCGACCGCGGACTACAAGTTAACTGGCCTGTACTTCACCACTCTCCATCTTCGTCCTTTCTTAAACTGTTGGATAATATTTATAACTTTAGCCATATCCAGATTGGCAAAATACCTTTCCGGAATGTATTGGAAAATAACATGAAAATCTGAGATGCAATCAATACGTCTATTGCTGCTTCCTCTGAAATTCTTGTATGAAGTACATCTGATCTGTCAGATTTATAAATACTCAATCCAGCTTTATTTTCAAAGATGACCTCAACACTGATAAGAATAATCTTAGACTTTACTTACACAAGTCCCAATGTCACTTGGTATTTCTGGGAGAATTTCTGGATATTCTGCCTTGAAGATAGACACAAAGAAACTGTTTCTTTCCCCTGTGATTTCTCTGTTCTCTACAATAAATTACCCTGTCCGCACACCTACTGTTCCACATTTGACCTTGTTTTTACTTCTGTTTCATACACTGATGCACGTCTTTTTTTAGCAGTCTTTATTTTTTTTAGCAGTCTTTATGTTTTCTTTAGCAGTCTTTATGTTTTTTAGCAGTCTTTATGGTTGTCTTTTGTTTGCATTCTGTTTCTCTTTTTGATTTCCTTCTCAGTTTCTTGGTCATCCGTTGTTGGGTCCTACATTTCTCCGAATCCACTACCTTACTACAACACTTGGCATTTTTCTAAGCTGCTTCCTTTGACCTAATAGGCAGTTAAAGGTGAAGCTGAAAGGGTTAGGTCGGAGAAGAAGGTAGACCAGAGTGATGGAAAGGAAGATGAACACATAGGAACGTCCAAAACGGGGAGTGTGCTGAGTTGGAATATTGGACTGGGATAAGGTGCAGTTAGGGGAAATGGGGAACCTGGTGAAATCTACATTAATCCCCTGTGGTTGGAGGGTCCCAAGGTAGAAGAGGAACCTTTCTTCATCCATGCTTCGGGTGGTTAGGGTTTGGTGATGGAGGAGGCCCAGTTCTCTCATGTCCTTGGCAGAGTGGAAAGGAGAGTTAATGTGTTTACCCACAAGGTGGTGGAGTTATTCAATATAGCTGTTCCAGCGATGTTCTCTGAAATGATCCACGTATGTCTCGCCAATGTAGAGAAAACCACACTGAATTTAAAGGATGCAGTAGATGAGGCGTTCTGTCTCCCTTCATCACCTATCACTTTCAACACCACCTTCATCTACCTATCACATTCCCAGCTCCCTCCCTCCTGCCACACCCCCTTCTCATTTATCTCTCAGCTGCCTTGACCCAGACGCCTCATTCCTGATAAAGGGTTGTGCCCGAGACGACAATGCTCGGGCTCCTATTATGCTGCCTGACTGTGCTTTTCCAGCGCCACTGATCTCCAGCAGCTGCAGTGCCCACTTTCTCCTCACACCTTCAGGGCTTGCATGATTCAGATTTATAACAGTTACTTCAAATAAAACAAAAACTATCGTGTACTCAAACAGCATAAACGAAAACCAATGCATTGTTCTCACTGTTCCCAAAAGGCCCTTTCCACCAAAGTTTTCAATTAGCTTTTCTGATCATCCAACATCAATTTCTAAATAACCTGATCTCTAGCTCAGTGCTTGACATAATGTAAATGCCAGCGATCTAACACATGCTCATGAAATCCATTTTTCCCAGCATTAGCATTCAGTTGGGTTAACACAGTTTAGATAGAATGTAAACAGGACATTATTACGGCAGTTGCCACAAATGTGTATATCTCATTTTCCTGTTTTATAACATGTCCAGCATTTGTATTGCAGCTTTCACTTTGACATATAACTCCCATCAATTTTTGATCCTCCTTTCTGTTTTTACGCTCCACATTACAAGATTCTGTAGAATCTGAGCGACGTGGGCTTTGGGGAGATTAATGGTAGAGATCATCTCGCCACATCATTTATGATCATCTTAAGCATCATTGTGACAATTTCTCCAGATTTCCCGTAATGCTAGTGGAGCAGAGAAGGACAATGATCGCTTAACAATGCTCTGTATTCCCCCAGAGAGCTGAGACTGCTCTAACCTGGGTACGAACCTTACAGCAGGGTGGTAAAGCATTGCTGCTGCTGGACAGGATCTTAGTGAGATCACATCTCGCTTTTCACGAAAGGATAGTCAGGTTGATCCAATAGCCATTGGAGTTTACAAAAATGAAAGAAGATTTCTTATTTTAACATAGATGACAGGAAGTAGTCAACAACTGAAGAGAATTACACAGATAATGGATGAATCCATTCCGTTCTTCAGCCTGTTACACACGAACAACAGAAGGATATTCAGGCCTTTGACCCTGTTACACCAGAATAGTACGAGGCAATTCAGCCCCTGGAGCCGAATGTATATTTACAGGAGGATGCCAATCAGCCCCTTGACTCTATAGCACTGGCCCTAGAAGAGGCCATGCGGCACCAGTATCCTATTACACAGCAACAGGATCAGCCCATTCAGCCTCCTCAAGTCTGTAACATAGGAACTGAAAGCGGTCACACAGTGACAGGAGATTTGTTATACTGGGATAACAGGATTCCATTCAGACCCACCGAGCCTGTTGCAAGAAAATTGGATAAGGATAAAAACTATCTGAGACTTATTTCATGAGAAAGGAGGAGGTAATTCAGACACATGTCTGTTGTATGAGAACAAGAGAAGACCAATCGCTCCCTTGGTCCCATCTCTGGGATACATGCAGAGACCGTTCAGTATCTCCACCTATTATGGAGGAATATGAGAAGACCCATGAGCCCCTCAAAATGTTACACAGCAACGGGAAGATTCCATAATCCCCCACCCCTCTAACACATCAACAGTGGGTGGTCATTCTGGCCTTGGAGATGACAACATGGGAATACCAGAAAGACTTCATCCCATCGATTTTGTACACCAGCAGGATGATGAGTCCAATCAGCCACACATACCACTTCTGCAGCAATTGGAGTACATCGTTTAAATCTCTTTTGCCCATAAAACAGGAATTCAAAGAAAACGTAAAGGTTTTAGAAAGGGAAGAACTTATAATAACTGAATACATTAGGGAGTAAAATGTAACAATAAAGTATTGTAATTTAAGGCAAATTATTCGAATCCATTGTTGTGGACATTTACAAACGTAAACCACAATTCATCGGAGTCAACATGGTTTTACAAAGGATAAATCATGATTGAAGTGTTTTCTTGAGTTACTTAAAGATGTAACAAACAAGGTGGATAGTGGGGATCCTGGAAATGGAATATATCTGGTCTTCGTGAAGGATTCAGATACGTCGCTTCTCCAAAGAGTGAGTGGTAAGATCAGACAGCATCGGTTTAGGAGTAATTTATTAGCTTGGATGGAGGATTGGTTAACCAACAAAATGCAGTCAGAAGAATTAACTGTGTCATTTTCTATTGGAAAATGCAATTTGTTGGGTGCCATAGATTTCAGTTCTCATGCTTCAACCATTTGTGATCGATATTATTACTCGGTTGACGGGATAGAAAATACTATAGCTACATTTAAGATGACGCTAACATTTTGGGAAATTACTTCGGAATGATGATGCAAGAGAGTTAAAAACTATATGTATAGATTGGGTGAATGGGCAAACATTTCGCAATGAAAATTAAAGTGGATAAATATCGGGTTATTCGAGTTGGCCAGCCGAATAAAAAGGCAAATTATTATCTAAATGGAGAGAAACTTCAAAGTGCTTAAGTGCAGAGGGATTTGGGTGCCTGCTTGCATATCACAGAAAACTTGCTTGCGGGTACTTGATGTAATGAGGAATGCAAGCATAACTTCAGCGTTTATTTGTAAAAGGATAGAGTAGAAAAGTTGCTGTAGCTATGCAAGGCATTAGTGAGGCTGCAAATGGAGTCCAGTTTGGGTGTCCTGCTGAATGAGGTATTTCCATTAGAGGCAATTCAGAAGAGCTTCATTAGATTGATTCCATATTTGAAGTGTTTGTCTTATGAAGAGAAATTGAGCAGTTTAGGCTTATACTCTCGAGTTTATAAGAATGAAAGGAGAGGTCATTGAGGTCTGTAAAATGCGAAATGTAATTGAAAGTGGAGCTGTGGAGTCGATATTTTTTCATGTGGTGCAATCTACAATAAGAGACTCCAGTTTTAGGATGGAGAGATGGCAGGAAAGTGGAACAGAGTCCGCGATGACATCAGCCATGATTGTATTCCATGGCGGAGCAGGTTCGAAGGGTTGGATTCCTGACTGATGCTCCATGTTCATATTCAGCTTTACGACTGTGTTACACAGTAATGGGGGGAGGATTATGTATCAAACAGGAAGCAGGCGCTCCGGATACATCAGTCTAAATCAGTTTGACACAACGTCACCAGTGGAGTCGCACAGTGACCAGTGCTGTGTCCTCAACTATTTACAATCTATATCAATGATCAGGAGGATGGAACAGAAAAAGAGATACTGAGTTTGGTCATGTTGCTCTGATAAGCAAGAGATTAAATTATCGAGAGAGGGTGGAGGGTCTACAGATAGATACAGAGAAGAAAAGGCAATGGAGAATAATTTGGCAGCTGCAATATAACATGATATAATCTGTCATTTCATTTACAGGAATAATGGAAGGCAGTATGTTACTGAAATGGAGAGGGATTACAGGGATTAATGATACTGTGTACTGGGGGTTCAGTCAGACCCGTTCAGACATGGGAGGTTTTGCTCCATCCCTGATCGTCTGCTCCTTGATGCTCCAAGTAACCCCATTGCTCTCTGTACACATGGAATGTTTTGAAGTGTTTGGTTCTTGTTGTGGGATGCTGTTTTCAAACGTGTATCAAGGGGATGTCCTTTATCCATGATACAATCACTCCTTCCTACATGGAGACCCGACGACGATGGGAATGGTTGCCTGCTTGTGAATGAAGAGGCTGTGGTTGCTGTCTGGACAGGGGTATTCACCAACATGATGTACTGTGATGGGGATGCTGCAAGATTAATACAGAGAGTGCTCCTTCAGTTCCTCTACCTCTCCCATTGACATAGCTACTCCGCAGATGCCATGTACACCATCGGGAATCCCACTATTATGGATACACCCGGCAGTTCCCTGCTGAGGGTGAAACAATGTATTTACCTCATCCACCATATATATCCTCCGTCACTGAATGGTTACATTGATGGCAACATACAGGGAGATGATGGATATGTCACCCAGTCCTGTTTGAAAAGTTCCAGAACATAGAAGCTGAATGAAACAGTGACCCTAACAGCCACTGGCAGCACCGTCTTCCCCCTGGTGTGAAGCTGCAGGTCGTGTTGAAGGAGGTGTCACCTCTCTGTGACCAGTTTCTTGTTCAATCAGTGTCCCCTTACACTCTGCTCCTGGGTCAAGTGGAGCTTGGGAAGCTGTTCCTGGAAAATCCGGGGTGGACACAGCAGATCCCTTTCCCCACAAACACACACTCCATGGTTTCAGAGCTTCCCCTCTCTGCAGCCTCTGCTCCATTTGTTGTTCATGTTGCAGACCCAGATGTTGTAACTACAGTCCCCATGCTCCATCCAAAGTTGGGTCACCAAATCCTCAGGTCTCCCTGAATATCTGAGGCAGCTCACAGCACAACCTCCAGCAAACCATCCCCAGCCCCTCCACTAACGTTTCAATAGACGAGTCAGTTAGGAACCCCTCGTCTATGAGTGTTGTGGACCAGACCTGATTCCTGCAAAATATTTTAAGAAGGCCGCTTAGACCCAAACCTTTCGTTATTTTGAATATAGATGTGAAGTGTGCTTTCCAGATATGTTGTGACTGGTCAAACCACTCGACATTAATCAAAATATAATCTATTTAAATGCTTTAGTTAAAATACAATCAAAGAAAAGAACATTTCAGGATGGCTTATATGTGGAACACTTACACAAACAATAGATACCGTACCTTCTTGGTATACACTGCTTGGCACAAAGATATATTCAAATTCAGATTCTTCCATGCAATTTACTTATCCAGGAGAAATGAACATCAACAGAGATCTCAGAGAGAAAGGCAGCGAGGGATCATGTATTGACACTTCCAACCATTCTGGGACCCCGAACAGTTTCTGAATGCTGCAGCTAAAAACAAAACGAGGAAACATGGTCTGGGAGAGCTGGCCACTGCCCTTCCATTGTTACCACCGTTTTAATAAAACCTAAAGGCTTTCTCAGTTATTTACTTAAACTGTTTTCAGACAGCAGTTCTTCACCTCTGCCTTTAAAACCTCTCTTCAAAAAAAATCCAAGAGAAAATAACCTTTTTACAGTGATAGTATCCTCACAACTCCATCTGTAATAAAATAATACATCAATATGCAAAGATGTATTCATTTTCGACGTCCTAACCTTCCACTATTAGTAGAGTGAAATGCATATACTTTACATTGACTGTGAGCATACAAATGTTCACAACTAGTTTCGATTTCAGTCATTTTACTCCTGCCACAGAATGCCTTTGTCTTTCTTTATCCAAGTCTCCTCAACGTGTCAAAACTTACGTTTTCTCGCCCTGTCAACTTCATAATTTCAAATTGAATGGCAGCAAGAATAAGCTCAGTCGAAACAGACTGGTACTTTTCTCCCTAAATTTCTCCAAAAACTTTAAGGGGTCACGATCAGATTTGTCTTATGTATGTTATTCGCAATTTAAATGCTGAAATGTTGTAACGCCAACACCAAGCTCAAGGCCTCCTTCCCCGTTGTGGAATAAATCTGTTGATGTTTCCACTGGACACTCCAATCACACGTTACATAATGGAGCACTTCTCATCTCTCCAATAGTCCTTCTGAATGACATAGCTCCTCGTGTCTCAGCATTAAAAAATTACATACTACTGTATCTCTTAATGCTGTAACCTCTTTACCTGCTACTCCTGGCCTATACCAGTAAACTTTACTCTCACAGGTGTATGTTTTAAGAAGATCTCACACATTCTTCTCAATCCCTCACAGAAACCAAACTTTGATTTCTGAACCAAATGATCAGCAGCCATTTCAGCTTCTAATCTTGCCATTGTTACTCTCTGCTCTTCCACACGAGTTCTCACGACTGCAGGAAGTGAATTGTTGAACTTCTCCAAAATTAGAGACTCTCTCAGAGTGTCATAGGTTTGCTCTGTTTTTAATACCCTTACCCACCTTTCAAAATTACTTGGTTTTATTCTTTCAAACACAATATGTGTTTAACCACGGACGCTATTTTAGATACCTGAAACACTGTCTGTCGGCTTCTGGCACAAGCTCATATGAACTTCAGATGGCTTTCTTCACCTCTTCCGATAGGGATGCAAATACCTATCAGCTTTGTTTGGATAAACTAAATCCACATGTTCTCTGGCCACTGCACTTGTTTAGCCACTTTCTGAAATGAAATTTAAAAAGCTCCCCCATCATTATCATCACATTTAGATAATGCCTGGATGTATTTAAACAGATCCTGATCAGGCCTTTGGCTACCATAGGGTTGCTCAACCTCACTATCCTCTAATGAAAATCCATACAAAATGAAGAGGAATTTAGAATAACTTACCTATTGGAAACATTAACCGAATAATGGATACAGTACGTTCTACAAATGAACTGTTCAATCTATTAAGATCACCTAAACACACCCCTTGGCAAATAGGAACATTCCGACATGCATTCTTGCATACAGTTCTCCAATCCAGGAGGAAACACAATCAAATGAGGCTTCAGAGAGAGTAGCAGCTAGGGATGATTTACTAAAACTTCCAACCCCTCTGGGACCCCAAGCACCCGGTGATTGTTACAGCTACAGGAAAAAACAAACTAGAAAGCCTGGTCTGTGCGAGCTGGCCATTGTTACTACTATTTATTAAAAACCCTAAACGCCCCGTAAGTTATTTACTTGAGCCGTTTTCAGTCGGCAGTTTGGCCTTTAAGACCACTTACTAAAAAAAATGAGAAACTAACGTTTTATTTAAAAAGTAACAGCATTGTCACACAATTTATATGCCTGGTCCTTTTCTCAGTGGAATTCCTCGTGTTACTGATCGCAAGGTCACCTGAGAGGGACAACCACAGGTACAGAGCAAGTTACAAGGATGTATCTCATAACTTCTGAAACACGCCTGTCCATGGACCATCACATGGGACATACCAGGAAGTGAACAATAGCGTGAGACAGCAATTTAGTATTCCTGAGCTACACAATGCCAACACTCGATACACTAGGGAGCCAAAACCCAAGGCCAGGGAAAGGTACAGAGGGGCAGAGAGATTCACATTAAAGACAGAAACAGACAGTTAATTAACTGAAAAGATGTTGTGGAAATATGCGGAAAAAGACAGGACAGTGGGACTAACTGTAGAAGTGAAATCTTCGTGAGTAAAATGACAAGAATTAAAACATTGAATAAAGGCATTGTCAGATCAGCTGTAATGGTTTGTTACATCAAATTCTGAATCTGCTCAACAGAACACCGCAAACAACATAAACTGGGACAAGATGACAGCCCAGCATGGAGAGCTGTGCAGACCATGCTCGTGTGTTGCTCAGTAAACTGCACTATCTGCCCAGCATGTGAGTATTGCAAACTTTACTATCATATGCTAACTATCCTTGCATCGGATTACTGCCTGCAATGGGAAAGTTCGGTGTGTGTGTGTGTGTGTGCGTGCGTGTGTGTGTGTGTGTGTGTGTGTGTGTGTGTGTGTGTGTGTGTGTGTGTGTGTGTGTGTGTGTGTGTGTGTGTTTGAATGCGAAACTCATTGTTTGAGAAGGAATGCAGATGGAGGAAACTATTTTAAATACGAACAACTGGCAAGCTTTTTCTTAATCAACACAGAGAACGAGGGAAATTTCATGGACAGATGAGACAAAGTGTTTGAGAATGTTAAAATAAAGTCATTGCCAGACACAACAGCAATAAACATCGGCGTGCACATGAATGAAAGATGGATGGAGGTTTGGTGTGAATTCGAATCAGATTTGCTTCGGCAGGTATGAAGCCGGGAGTGTCAGCAGCACATTATTGGCTTCATTAAGACTGTATTTCATAGCTCAAGGTTCAAACAGCAGATAGAATAAACCAGTGAGATATATTCTGGGGTGGTGAGTATTTCAAGTTAGAAATGGTCAGGGCATGGTATCAAGAATCATCTCATGGTCAAAGGGATCTCCCACAGTTGTGACTTGTCTGCTTCAGCCGCAGATATTGGACAGGGATGGAATGGGAACAGTGGCAGGAAGTGGAGTTTGTAACCAGAACAGTAGACAGTGACCTCCATGCTCTTAATAGCAAAGGCAATGATACAATGCATTGTGGTTCTCCCCTGAAACTGAATAGATCAACATAGAGATCCGTAAGTAACACTGCCAGAGCAGAGAGTGAGACAGTAATTGAACACGTTCATTAATGTAGTTAGTAGTGGTCTGTAGAGTGAATATCTGGATTGAGAGATTCAACAGGAACAATAATAGTGACAAGAAGTGTAGACTATATGAAATAACACAAATACAGTCATAACTGGTTTATAGAAAACAAAATCTGGACAGTGACACTCACCAAGAACACCAAGGGTAGCCAGGAAGGGATCATAAAAGTTTGAATAATGAGAAAAGCGTAATAGATCTGCGATGAAAATGACCATCAATAAAATGCAGAAAGATTCCAAACATAATCGGATAAGCTGCTGTATACTGCTGGAATATTCCAGTCTAATGTTCTTAGATTCTGATCTCTCCTCCCCCTCTCTCTGGATCTGCTGTTCCCTGTTCGTGCTGTCGGTGATGGTCCCGCTCATGTTATGGGTTGACATATTGAATGGAGCCCATTTATCATTAAATGATGGAAGCCCTCCACTGGCAGAATTGGAATCCATGGAGATTGGCATTAATCGCAGTCACTGAACAAATAGACTCAATTAACCAATTCAAAACATCACTTTTCATTTACTGGTTTTGGATGGAATGGATGAGGGTTGCTGAGGAATGGATCATAAATCTTTAAATCCTTTATATCTTTTTATTAACTGTATATGAGAGTAATAACATGACACTGCATGCGTCTATATATGTTCCACTCTGTTTATGAAAGGAGGCAGTTCTTAAATAACAGATCGGCTGCATAAAAAAAAGTCGGGTGGGCAAGTTTCTCGATACCTGAACACAAAGTACGGTACTTATTGACCAGTGTGCGGCCACTCCTGGTTTTAATGCCCTGTTGTCAAATCCTTTCATAACCTTGAGACAGAGCATTCAGACTGCTGCTCAGGAACAGGCCGAAGCAATTCTGTCCCTATGCGCCTCTTACAGAGGGATAAGAGAAGGCCATTCAGCCCACATTAGCCTGTTGCTACTTGAAAAGGTGTAAAGCTGGAATATTGGCACATTTTGTCAACAGAATCATTCAAAACAAAGAGATGTGTCGCTGCAGCTGTATGAAGTGTTACTGAGAGGGCACCTGGAGTACATTGTGTTGTTTGTGTTTCTGTAACTGAGAAGGAATGGGTCTCTATTAGATACAGTTTACCGGCTGCTCATGATCCACGGGTTGCTGTGTCATTTAATGTCTCAGATCTGCAACACAGGGACAGGAGGAGGCCATGAAGCCTCTTGAGTCTATTTCAGAGGGACAAGAGGAGGTCATTCAGCCTCTCCAGTCTATTACAGAGGGACAGGAGGAGCCTATTCAGCCTCTCGAGCCTGTTACAGAGGGGCAGGAAGTGTTTGTTTAACATTCAAGTCTGTTACACATAAATATTAGTTTTTAACTAGTTGTGGAATAGTAAAGACCTGATGTAAACATTAAAGTTCTAACTTTGAATGAGGACAATTTTGAAAATGTAACGCGAGCCCTGTGAAAGACTAATTGGAATACACATTTGCAGGTAAAGGGGTGGTTGGAAAATGCAAGGTAATCAAAACGTAGTTTCAGAGAGTCCAGAGCCAAAGTGTTCCTATTAGTGAGATGGGCAAGTCTGGTGGGTGCAGGGAGTGCTGGATGTTTAGCTATATTGATGTTCTGGTCAAGGTAATGAAAGAGGCATATGTCAGGTAAACAGAGCTGAGATTAAATTAATCCCGAGAGGAGTATAAGGGCAATAAGTGTATAGTCAATGGGGAAATTGGGCCAGAAAATTGTGGACATGAGATGGCTTTAGAAATAGGGTTAATGAGGCATTGAAGCAACTCTACACATCCTTTAATTGCAAAATATTAACTAGGGAGAGAATAGGGCACCTTAAAGATGAGTAAGGCTCCGTATGTGTAGAACCATAGGAGATGGAAGAGATACTAAACAAATATTTTTCCGAGTATTTAATGTAGAAGAGGTTACAAGAGCGAGAGAATGAAGACGTACATAGTGATATCTTGAAAAGTATCTATATTACAAGGAGATGTTGGACATTTTAAAACATATAAAGGTGAACGAATCCCTGGGACAGAATCAGTTGTATCCCAGAATATTGTGGGAAGCTAGGAAAGACATTGCTCAGCCTTTTGCTGATATATCTGTAACATTGATTTCCACAGGTGAGGTGGCAAAAGAGTGGAGGGTTGCTAACATAGTATCATTATTTCAGAAATTAAGGAAAATCCAGGTAACTATAGATCGGTGAGCCTGACGTGAATGGTGACTAAATTGTTGGAGGGGATTTTGAGGGAAACGATGTATATGCATTTGGAAACACAAGGACAGAAGAGGGCTTTGTACATTGGAGATCACGTCTCACTGACTCGGTGGAATTTTTTGAGGAAGTGAAGAAGATGATTGATGAAGGCAGGACAGTGGATGTTGTCTTCATGGAATTCAGTAAGAAAACCAAAATGTTCTACATGGTAGACTGGTTAGCAAGGTTAGACTGCCTGGAATCCAGGGAGAGCTCGCCATTTTGGTCCAAACTTTTCTTCAATATCGGAGACAGGTTGGGGCAGTTGGCATTTGTTCATTAAACATGGAGACCTGTGACCAGTGGCGCTGCTTGTAAAGATCAATAGTGGGTCCACTGCCTTTTGTTACTTATACAACTCATTTGCACTTGAGTATATGAAGTATGGTTAGTAAGTTTGTAGATAATTCCAAATTTGGTGGTGTAGTCGACAGTGAAAAATGATCTCTCAGAATAGAATGGGAACTTCATTAGGTGAACCGAGGAGTGGCAGATGGAGTTTATTGTAGATAAATGTGAGGTATTGCATTTTGGCAAGACAAATCAAGGCAAGACATATCGGTAGGGTCCTGTCGAAAGTTGCCACTCAAGTAGAACTCCATCGAAATTTTCGAATCCCTACAGTTAGGAAACAGGAATTTCGGCCCATCGAGGCCACTCCGTCCCTCTACACAATATCCCACTGGACAAACCCCTACCCTATCCCTCTAAGCCTGCATTTCCGATGGCTAAAGCACCGTGCCCTCACATCCAAGGGTACTATGCACAATTTAGGATGGACAACCTACCCTTATCTGTATATCGTTATACTGTCGGAGGGAAACATAGCATCCGGAGGAAGCTTACACAGACACGGGGAAAATGTACAAACTCCACACAGCCAGTCATTCAAGGATGGAATTAAACCCCGATCGCTGCCCTGTGAGGCACCTTGTGGTGCAGGTTCTCCGTTCCTTGAAAGTGCCATCACAGGTAGACAGCGCAGTGAAGAAGGCACTTGCTGATCTTCCCTTTATTGGCGCGTGCTTTGAGTCTATGCGTTTGCATGACATGTTGCATCTGGACAGGACATTGGTTTGGCCACTTTTGTAATATTGCCTTTAATTCTGGTCAACCTGCTGTTAGAAAGATGTTGTCAAACTTGAAAGGGTACAGAAGAGATTTAAAAGAATGTTGCAGGTGTTGGACGGTTGGAGTTACAGGGAGAGTTTGAATAGGCTGGGAGTATTTTGAAGTGTTGACGCTGAGGGTGGACCTTAAAGAATTTTATAAAATCAGGAGTGGCATACAAAAAGTAAACAGTTTATGTATTTTCCCAGGATAGACAATTCCAAATGTAGAATATAAAGGCAATTCCAAATGTAGAATATATTATGGTGAGAGGAGAAAGATTTAAAAAGGGACGTGAGGGACAACATTTTCATACAGAGTCTGCTGCGTGTATGGATTGAACAGCCAAAAGAGGTGGTGGAGGCAGGTACAGTTACACCATTTAAAAGGCATTTGGATGGATACATGCATGGGAAGGGTTTAGAGAGAGATGGGCCAAGTGCTGGCAAGGGAGACGAGATTAATTTAGGATTGGCTGAGAAGATTAGAGTGAATCCAAATTCATTATAGTAAAGATAAAGAGCAACTAGAGAGAGAAGAGGATGCTTTAAAATCCAAAACAGGCATGCATGCGAAAAACCTTAAGAGATGGGTGAAGTCCTCAATTTGCCCTCTGTGTTTATCATGAAGAAAGACATGAAGAACTGTGACATTTAGGAGGTTATTTATCATATTTTGGTACTGTCCATATCACAGTAGAGTTGCTGTTGAACATATTAGAACGCACAAAGTCAGACAAATCTCTTGGTCCTGACCAGATATATCTAAGAGCACTGTAAGAGGCGAGAGAAAAAGCCTAGGGACCAAGATCCTGGAAGACTGGGTAGTAGCAAATGTTGTGCCCTTATTCAAGAAGGGCTGCAAAGAAAAGCCGAGGAAATATAGGCCAGTAATCTTCACACCTGTTTTCGGTAAACCACTTGAGAAGGTTCTGAGAGATAAGATGTGCATGCATTTGGAAAGACAGAGTTTGACTTGGATAAGTCAGCATAGCTTTGTGGATGGCAGATCATGCCTTACAAATTTTGTTAGAAATTTTTGAGGAAGTGACCAGGAAGGTTGATGACAGCAGGGTTGTAGACATACTCTATTTGGATTTCAGTAAGGCCTTTGATAAGGTTCCACATAGTAGGCCGCTCTAGAAGGTTAGATCGCATGGAATCCAAAGTGAACTGGCAAATTAGACTGAGCTGCCAGTGGAAGTGGTTGAAGTGGGCACATTAACAATATTGAAAAGGCAATTGGACAAATACACAGATAGGAAAGGATCAGATGGATACAGAGCAAAGGCAGGGAAATGGCAGATTGGTAGATAAGGGGCAGTTACACCATGGTTTGTTGACGGAGCACGGTGGGCGTATTGGATGGGCGAGTACAGAGGGGGAACATTCCCATCCCAGAGGGTCCCACACCACCAGACCCACCGAGCATGGTCTGTGCTCACTACCGAGTTCAGTGCAGTATTTGAGGTCTGCAGAACTGTTCAGCAATACAGGACAAGCATCAATAACCTTCCCCGCTCTGTCAGGATAAGGGTCACCGTATTCTGTCTGCTCCCTCACTATCACTGTATATCTGCGATTGCAACTGCCCCCGAACAACGCTTATGGTCCCCCACTCTCACTACTGCATGCAACAGCTTCTCTCTCTCTCTCTCTCTCTCTCTCTCTCTCTCTCTCTCTCTCTCTCTCTCTCCTTTGCAATACCTCCCACACAGTCATAGAATATTCTGGAGAATGCTGATTATAGAATGTTCCAGATAATGTTCCAAATATTTCCCAGTTTCAGGAAAATGGTAGTGTCCCAGTGTGTAACACATAAGAGTCATTTAACTCACCTTAATTATATTAAACCAAAAATAACTTCTAAACACGCCTTGTTGCAAATACAATTTTGAGCAGAGAACATTTTTACCCCCAGCTGTTATCTTGACCGTTATCCGAACTGTACCACTTTCATCATTATGAATGTTTCTCTTACCCTTTGTCTGTGACTGTTTCTGCCTCTAACAGTTAAAAAGTCTCCCACTGAGTTGGTAGGACGGTAGGTTTGTGATGTAGGGGCAAGGCAACAACGCAGGATCAGTTCCTCACACTGACAGAGATTACCATGAAGGGGACACTCTCTCAGCCTCACCCCATCACCCGAGATGTGGTGAACCTCAAGATAAACCACCATGAGTGGTCTCTCTAATGAGAGATTTTTGGGACTGTATTATATCAATGTTCGCATTTTAATTTTTAAAAAAATATTTAAAAAGAGATTTTTAATATTATAATAAACCAATAACAAAACAACTCAAATATCCGAAAAAAATTACATCCAATTGCATGTACATACAAAACAAGTTAAAACACTACACAGACAGAAGAAAAAACAAACTAAACAATAAATAATGAATAAATAATAAAGCTCAGCATAACAAAAGGACAGCTCTCGTTCATCAAGAGCATTAACTGATACACATTTTTATGTTCACAGTTCTTCCTCTCTGGGGGTGGGGGAGTTCAGCCATCCAACACAACAGAATATTTTTTCTAGCACCGAAAGTACGGATTGTAAGGTTATAATTTTTTTCCCATATTCATCTGTGGAAAGCACCTTGGGCAGGCCCAGGAAAACAGAAACCAAGTCCATCTCCAATTCAGTCCCCAATACGCACTCTATTGCATATGAAACAGTGCTCCAATATAGATGAAGTCTGCAGCAGAACCACAAGCAATGAGTAACAGTGCCTGTCGTCATTCTGCATTTAGGACATGCTGAAGATAATCCCACTCTGAATTTTGAGAGACAATTTGGGGTCAGGTAGACCCTACGAAGAATTTTCAAGGCATGAAATGGGTCCTATTACAGATCAAAATCCTTCGAGCATTTTCACAAATATCCTCCCATGACTCCAAAGTGTTCTGAATCCCAACTCTCTCTTGCAGACATCACAAAGCTGCACAGTCTTGTCTGAGGCGACACTCTCCAACTAATGATAAAGGGTACTGACAGAGAGTGTATTCTAAGCAATAAGCGCCCTCATCCCTTTATTGGATCTGTAAGAGTGTGGCAAAAGTGTGTTTTTTTAAATCAAATCTCCGATCTGGAAAAAATACAGAAGAGGTCTCCACTAGGTAGTCCATACGCACGAGTTATTTGATCAAATGATATCATTGTTTCTCCATTAAATAACACGTGGTGGCTCAGTGGTGAGCATTGCTGCCTCACAGCACCAGGGTCTCGGCTTTGTTTCTGGCGTTGGGTGACTGGCTGTGTGGATTTAACATTCTCGCCGTGTCTGTGTGGGTTTGCTCCCACAGTAAAAAGATGTGCATGTTAGATGAATTGGTCATTGAGAAATCACCCATAGTGTTCAGGGATGTGTAGGTTTGGGCATTAGTTAGGGTAAATATAGGATGGTAGGGGAATGGATCTAGGTGGGTTACTCTTCAGAAGGTCGAAGTGGACTTGGTGGGCCACACTGTGGGGATTCTACTAATTCTAAATCACTCAAGCAAGGTACACTTGCTGCCCACAGTTTAAACCTGGAATCCATTATCGCCGGATGACAACCCGGTTTCCCAATTACAGGGGTAAGAAACATGATTTTGGCTGTATTGCCCTCGATCTGACGCATTGTCATTCATGCTTTAACAATATTGATAATTATTGGGTTATGACAATACTTCATAAATGTTGTCAATTTAGCTGAGAAAAACAGATTAATAAAGGTTCACTTTATCTGATGGTGTTCAATATCTCGCAATATTGACGCCGAGTCCTCAGCAGCCCAGGCACTAACATAGGATAAAAAAGAGCTTAATTGATAGCTTTTATCTGGGCAATCTACTCCCCACAATCTGGGGTTAGTTGCAATTTGGTTAGCTTGATAAAGAGTCGCTTATGGTGCCAATTAAAGGAGCTAAACCAGCCATTATGTCTCCTAAATACCTACGTGGGAAACATCAAAGGAAACATTCACACGAGGTATAGTGAATGAGGAAGGACATTCTTTTTTAGAGCTATCCGACCTAGCCAGGACATTGGAAGTGTCTCCCATCTTTGAAGGTCTTGTTTAATTTTGTCAAACAAATGGACATCGTTCACGTTTAATAAATGATCAAAGACGGATGTAATGAATATACCGAAATTGGGAAACCCTCCCCCATCACACCCCCCGTGACCATTTAAAAGGAAACCAGGATTTGCCCTCATCGGGTATTTCCCCAAGACGTTCCAGAGGCATGGCTTCCAACGTTGTAAAATTAATCATAGAACCCGAAAAGGTGACAAGCGAATTATTGCATTGCATCACGTGAGCTGCTGAAATTGCGGGATTTGACAAAAACATAAGACCATCTGCATACAACATAATTTTATGTGACTTTTATCCCACTTCTGGGGCAGGTATGTTGGAGTAATATTCCTAATTGTGCAGGATGCCACTGAATCTAAGATTGTTGCAGGGATGGGGAAGAGATCAACCGTCGTGTGGCATTTCTGCGGTTTCAAGAAGAAAATAAAATCCCTACTTGTGAGGTCGATCTGCCTCCAGACATCCACCAGCTCTAGTTCTAGACACAAATCCATTAATTGCTTACATTATAACGAGGGAACTCGGGGACCTTTGGACATTCTGTCCATCGTGGGGCCATAAGACAGTCGAAATTTCCTTCTACAATGATGTGCCATGATGCAGGATAACTGAATTTGGAAAATGCATCTACCAGGATTTTAAGAGGGTGCACCGGGTGGCAATAAACATTTAAAATACTGTATTAATTCCCATAGTTCAAGACTTTGCGATTATGATCCCTTCATGGGTGTTAATACAATCCAGTAATTTAAATGGAAGATTCTTCTGATCCATTATGAATTTTCTTAGTATTAAAAGAGGAGAAATAAACCCGATCAAACCCGCCCTGCTGTAACGTTAAATGTTCCTTGTCATCAAGGTGCATCTCTTGCAATAGGAAAATTCACTCTTTTTTAAGAAGAGAAAGTATATTTTTCTCTTGACTGTACAATGGCTCCCCTTAATGTTCCAGGTACACCATGTAAGCACATTGTTATCCATAACACACTGCAGCAACATTTGAACTCGAGAGAATTTCATCTCGAATTACACATCGCTGAGCATTAATGACAAAAGACTCATCGAGCCTAAAATCTGTACAAACTAAAACTACTGCAACTAACAAGCTCTCAAAACTTTCCAAAGCTAAAAACATCAAAAAAGAATGAAACAAAATCCAAAGTGCCAAAGACACTTGACAGGGTTTTTACCCCCCGCCCCTCACCACCACCAACCAATGGGGACGCTGAAGGCCGAGGTCTCTGTTCTACAACACTGACAAAGGCCCTACTTTTAATTGTATAGGTCCTGCTCTTGTTTGATTTACCAAATCCAATACCTCGCATTAATCCAAACTAAACTCCATCTGCCACTCCTCAGCCCAGTGAGTGATATTACTGCCACCTCACCTTCCCCGTTTAATATTAAAATTCCCTCCCCCTCTCCAGGAGGCCTGCACACTCCGGCCTTCATTTTCACAAAGACCCTGAGCTTGGTTTACCTTCTGTGGTTAGGGGGAGGAGGGACAGATTGCATACTCAGTCAGTGGGGAGGAGAGGCTGGACAGTAATCTGCGCCTGGTATCATTTCATGGTTTTAGGAAGAAGGCAGTCACACGTGAGAGTTGGGTAATACTGATCGGTTTTTTGGAACCTGAAATTATGGTCTTTTTCCGTCTCTGGTGTTCAGTAATGAAAATCCATTCGAGACCCTTCATTGGGCAGAGTGTGTCTGCAGGATTTCTTTCCTTAATATTGCAGACCACAGATAATAGCGATTAAAGCTGTTCATAGTGAACTTCGATGGCACAGCACGTACACTCAACAAAGTAAAAACAATGACTGCAGATGCTGGAAACCAGATTCTGGATTCGTGGTGCTGGAAGAGCACAGCAGTTCAGGCAGCATCCGAGAAGCAGTAAAATCGACGTTTCGGGCAAACGCCCGACATCAGGAAGGGCTTTTGCCTGAAACGTTGATTTTACTGCTCGTCGGATGCTGCCTGATCTGCTGTGCTCTTCCAGCACCAATAATCCCGTACACTCAACATCCTACAGTTGAGACAAATATTTTGCCTTTGTTTAACAATACAAAGTGTTTTGTGTAATTCAGTAATGGTAACCTGATTATAATAAATCCACACCGAACTGAAAGCTGACACTTAAAATATGACCCAAAATCTGAATATGGTGGTGTCGTGGGTAATGTCCCTGCCTCTGAGACAGAGGTTTGGATTTGATTCCTGAACGTGCGTGGTGGTGTTCCAAGCTCTGGACTAGAAGTTCTGGATTCAAGTCCTGCCTGTTGCAGAGGTATGTCACAGCATGCCAGAACAGGCTGATGAGCAAACACACAGGAGAATAATGTTACAGCTTTATGGGTATTGCTGAGTGGTGCTAGTGTACCTACCTCCAGGCACAACGGTCTGGGTGCAAGTCCCACAGACGTGTTTGATAACACACCTGAACAAACTGATTAAAATGGATTTAGAATTGTGGCTTGATGGAGAAGGAAGAGGTGTCAGTATTGCATTTCAGAATTTAGGCCCAGGATGATTTAAAACACAGCCATTCCTGTTGATTGGAGTTACATTTTGCAGCTGTAAAGGTTTATAAAATCAACATGGTTATGGATAGGGTGAGTAGTCAGGTTTTTTCCCCAGATTGGGGCATCCAAAACTAGAGAGCATTGGTTGAAATTGAGAGTGGAAAGCTTTTGACGAGCCCACGAGCACCATTTCGCGCAGAGTGTGGTGTGCATGTGGAATGAGCTGGCAGAGGAAGTGGTGGAGGCTGGTACAAATCCAGTATTTAAAAGGCATCTGGATGCTGACCGACCTGCCGAGCTGTTCCAGCAATTTCTGCATTGTTGCAAAATTCAATCATTTTGACACAATATTCTGAATACATTCAACATTTTATTTTTAATGATGCAGCGACATAAAAACATATCTTCAAATCGACTGAGACCATTTTCTGCTAAAATGGTCTTACTTTGTATGACAGCAACAATGATGCACCTACATGGAACAGGGAATGTGATGGAGACATAGTTTGGACAATGTACAAGGAGACCTCACATGTTTGGGAGAGTATGACATTACTGTGTGATTCATCTCAGAGAGAGAGAAAATGTAATCTGCCTGAGAAGGAACGGCCGATTACACTCTCTCTCCTTCATTGTTCCTCATGACAGCAATGTGTGCGAGCTAAAACAAAAAAATCTACAGTCATCATTACCATTCTTATTTTTATAGAATCCCTACAGTGTGCAAACAGGCCCTTTGGCACAAAACATCCATACCAACCTTCCCAGGCTCGCTCCCTTACATTTACCCCGAACGATGAACCTAACAACCCCTGAACACTTCGGACAAATTATCATGACCAATCCATCTAACCAGCACAGCTGTGGACTGTTAAAGGAAACTGGAGCAACCATTAGAAGGGGAGAATGTGCAGTCTCCACACAAATTGTCACCCAAGTCTGGAATTGAACGCAAGGCCCTGGTGCTGTGAGTAGCAGTGCTAACCACTGAGCCACTGTGATACCGTTGGGCGATCGCTGGCCAGAATCCATTGGAATCTCTTCACTGCCTAATGCAAAGGGAATTCAGCCAAATCCAACTGTTCCAGGATGAAGTCCCATTGCTAGCAGCTTGTGTGATTAGAATGTCTTCAGAAGCAGTATAACATTTTGAACAATCTCTCAATTTTTCCTTTTGTCATGACTTACAATAATATATGGACAAAGCGCATTCAACTTGAAATTGCAGAGATTTTGTTTATCTGCGTGTGTGTGTGTGTGTGTGTGTGTGTGTGTTTAGAAAAGGAAATATCGATTCTTTATTTGCAATATCCAAACAGTTTGCCATGCATCTTTCCATCATAGTTTGAGTAACATTGCTCTGGATCATAAAGGTGGTATTTGAGCAGATTTTAAAAAAAACTAGCCTGACTTGTTGCTAAAACCCAGTCTGAGACCAATATCGTCGGCCATATCACCGACCTGGTTACATTTCACATGTGTTTTGAGCAGTGGAGCATTGGGAACGGGAAAGGAAGCAGTGACCCCAAAAGTCGGGGAACAAGAGACCGGTGAGCCTGATGTCAGTGGTGGGTAAATTGTTGGAGGGGATTCTGAGGGACGGGATTTACACACATGTTTATGCCGAAACATCGATTCTCCTGCTCATTGGATGCTGCCTGACCTGCTGTGTTTTTCCAGCAACACATTTCTCAGCTCATACATTTGGGAAGGCAAGGCTGATCGGGGTTGTCAACGTGGCTTTCTGCATGGGAAATCATGTTTCATTAATTTGATTGAGTTTTATGAAGAGATGACAAAGAAGATTGATGAAGGCAGTTTGG
Source organism: Chiloscyllium punctatum (assembly GCF_047496795.1). Classification (NCBI taxonomy): domain Eukaryota; kingdom Metazoa; phylum Chordata; class Chondrichthyes; order Orectolobiformes; family Hemiscylliidae; genus Chiloscyllium; species Chiloscyllium punctatum. Next base: position 47,159,295 of record NC_092781.1, on the reverse strand, counting down.
TAGACATTGTCTACATGGACCTCAGTAAGGTGTTCATAACATTCCGATTGGTAGGCAGATGAGTAAGGTTCGGTCACACGAGATACAGAGGAAGCTGGTCACAATTGACTTGAAGGAAGAGGGATATTTTTCAGACTGGAGGCTTGTGAGCAGCAGTGTTCTGTAAGAATCGGTACTGACTTCACTGCATTTCATCATTTATGTAAAGGATTTAGATGTGAATATTGGGGCCATAGTTAGTAAGGTTACAGATTACATCAGAAAGGTGGTGTAGTAGATTATCTCAGAATACAACGAGACCACAATTAGATGGGACAAAGGGACAAGGAGTGACAGATATAGTAAAATTTAGATAAATACGAAGTTTTGCATTTTGGGAAGGCAAATTAGGACAGAAATTATACACTTAATTGTAAGGTCCTGGGGCGTGTTGTGGATCAAAGGGACATAGGGCTGCAGTTGCATAGTTCGTTGAAAGTGGAGTCGCAGGTAGACAGAGTGGTGCAGAACACATTTGGCACATTTGCCTTAATCAGTCAGAGCATTGAGTATAGGAGTTGTGATGGCATGTTGCTTCTGTACAGGATGTTGGTCAGGCCACTTTAAGAACACTGCGTACAACTCAGTTCCAGAACTCGAGGTTTGAGCATCAGGGAAAGGTTGATTAGGTTGAGGTGTTTCCCCCTGCAGTGTCAGAGGCTGAAGGGTGACATTATAGAGGTTTATAGAATCATCAGAGGCATGGATATTCTGAACAGCCATGATCTGCTCAACAAGAAAGGGGGGTCTAGAACAAGGGGGCATGGTTTGAAAATGAGAGGGCGAATAATTTAGAATGCACCTGAAGGTAAATGTTTCACACAAAGAGTAGTGTGTGTACAGAAAGTGCTGTCAGAGGAAGTGTTGAAGGAGGCTACAATCGCACATTTAAAATGTATCTGAAAGAGGAGGGATATTGGCCAAATGCTGGCAAATGCGACTAGGTCAGATTTGATATCTGATCGGAGTGAACAGATTGCCCTAACGAGTCTGTTTCCGTTCTGCATGACTGTCAGATTCTATAAGAGGGATGGCGAAATATTCTGAAAGGACCTTTCAAGTGGGAATTCTCTTCACTGGAAGATTATCGTGCCTCCATGTTCACATGGATTGAAAGCTGTTTAATTAAATATTTGACAGGGAAGTGAGTCACAGGTAATAGCATACAAACAGGAAAGTGGGGCTAAGTCCACAATCTTAGTGTCTGGTTGAGAAGGCTCAACGTATCTAATGTCCCACTCCTGCTCCTCAGTCCCATGTTTCTGTATTCCATCCAGCCCCGCAGACCTGCGAGATAGGAGAGGTTGGAGGCCACTTACTACTATAACTTGTTGCACAGAAACAGAGGAGACCATTCAGCCTCTCAAGACTGTCACACACGCTTTGAAGTGATTTAGGAAATGCAATTGGAAAATCCAGGCACTGGTATGAAAGAGGCCGCTCATCTCTCATTACAGAGCTTCCCCTCTCTGCAACTTGTGCTTCATTTGTTGGTCATGCTTAGACCCAGGTTCAACTAGAAAGGAAACCCCATACCTCACCCAGAGATGGCTCACAAAATCCTCTGGTCACCCCGCCTGCAACATTCCATAACAGACATTCATGAAAATAACACCCACTAACTTTCCAAGAACAGAATGTAAGAACATCAGACACAGGAACAGGTCGTACACTCCCAAGCCAGCCTTTCCCTTCACTAAGATCATGACTGATCTGCTCTTCGTCTCAAATCCTCTTTTATACCCAATTCATCATTGCCCTCACATCTCTGACAGATCAATATCCATCTACCTCCTCTTCAAATACTTTCAGTCATTTTGCTCCCCAACACTCTTGAGAAGAGAAATCCTGACATTCAATACCACCTGTTTGAAGAAAACACTTGCTGCTCCTATATCATGGCTTATTGATATGAAGAAAAGAGGTTGAGACAAGGGTTCAGGTATAAATGACTGGCCCTGATATCAAGGCCGTGGTTGACATCTGCTGACGTCAAGGAGCTTAACAAAACTGCACTTAATGGGAATCAGAGTAAACTCTCCAGTGTTTGGGGTCAAACATGGCACAAAGGAACATATTCATCATCTCAGTCCTGGGTCACCTCTGTGCGAAGTCCTCAGGGTAGCTTCCTCTTTACAAACAGCTTCAGTTGCTTCATCAATGTCTCCCCTCCCCACCATAAGTTCAGAGGTGGGGATGGTCACCGAAGAATCCACTATGTTCAGAACATTTTGTACCCCCATTAGCTACTGAACTAGTCTGTGTCCATGTGCAGCAAGACCCAGACCCCATTGAGACTTGTGCTGTTAAATGGTCCGTAACATTCGTGTAACAGCACTGCCTGACACTGCACATTGCTACAGTAAAACAAGAGTGCATTCAGCACCTCACGCTGGTTTCACAGGAATATGAGGAAGTCATTCAGCCAATTGACACTATTGGAGAAGAACAGGAACAGCCCATTCAGTGCCTCCAGCCTATTACTCAGGAAGAGAAGGAGTCTAGTGTGATGGACCACACGAGAGGCATTCGAAAATATTTGAAGGCGATAACATAGACTCTTCTTTTTATTTTCAAGGAAATGTAAACTGTGTGTCCCGGATGCAATGTGACATATCAAACTACTCGGTGTGAAGCTAAACGCTATTTATTGAAACACGAAAGATAGAATGAAAGCAAAGAAAGTGGAATTTAGAAAAACGTAATTCTATTGGACAAGTTAACAGAATAACAAATCTCGGAATTATTACTAATGAACTGTTCCAATATAGGAAACTCCCATAAACACAGCCCCTGGCAGAAAGGAATATTCAGACACAGAATGTCACAAACATTTCTCCAATCCAGGATTTTAAAACAGCACCAAGAGAAAATTCAGAGAGAGCAGCAGGCAGGAGATCGTCACTGAAGCTTCCAACTCTCTGGAGACCCCAATAGTTTCTAATGCTACTAAGAAACCAAAACCCAGAGATCGTAATTTGTGAGAGCTGGCTACACCCATTCAGGCTGGATTAAAATAATCACACGGTCTCCCTCGCTGTTTACTCAAGTGGTCTTCACAAGCCAGCTTGGTAATGATCATACAATCTCTCTCTTAAAAGTAACCCGGACAAAATAACCTCTTAAAACTGCAACATCAGCACACTTGTCAGCACTTCGAGCTGTCAAGCAGAAACCAGGGGTAACCCAATCCGGCCCTTGGCCCTGTCCCAATCAGATGAGGAAGAAGCCATTCAGTTCCTTGGGTCACTTACACAGCAATGGGATGAGGCTATTCAGCCCCTTGAATCACTTTCACAGGAACAGTAAGAGGCTATTTCCCCCTCAACGTACTTATATAGGGACAGAATGAGGCAATTGATGCTGATTCCTGATGAATGGCTCATGCATGAAATATCGATTCTCCTGCTCTTCGGATGCTGCCTGACCTGCTGTGCGTTTCCAGCAATCGACGCTCTACTCTAATCTCCAGCATCGGCAGTCCTCATTGTCTCCTAATTGATGCTCTAACATGATGAACAAGTGGAGCAGAGGCTGGACAGACAGACTGCTCTATGTTGCTCCTCTTGGCTCCATTGCTTATGATACACACGTGGTTTTCTAGTGGTGAGGAAAGAAGCCATATGTCTTGTGTAAAATCTCAAGAAGGCATCTTCCATCTCCGAGAAGCCAGCCTGGTGTTCTCTATGTAAGGTGGAAGCTGGTGGGAATGGTTACCTGTTTCAGATGAAAGGTATTGTGGGCTGCTGTTGGGATTGTGAACAACCTGACGTTCAGAACAGGTTCACACGCCGACTGCCCAATAACGTGGGGAAAGTTAGTAAAGGCATATAAACTATTAAAAAAACCACGTTAGACCGATGAATGGACTCATTAAGTTCAAATAATGCTGACCGTATTCATGTTGATCTTGTCTAGTGCATGTCCTGTTCCGTGTAACCTGTATGCCTTACTCTGTCCAAGTCTATTTCCACCCTATGTTCTGTCTGGCCTTGCTTACTATGACCTGTCTCCACTGCTCAAAGTTTTTCCCTGTACTGAGGTACACATGGCAATAAATCAAACCAATCAATCCTGGGTAAAGTATGGAATTTCTCATCCTATCAATGTCCCTTTTGGAAGTAAATGATTGCTGCCACTCCTCGTATTTCCGCGTCACCATTTCCTCGTCTCTCACAGCTCTACAGATTAAACATTCTGCTTCTTTACTCTATCCTCATGTTACCGTGTCTGTGGTAAGGAGATCATTCTCTCCTTATGCTCTCTCAGCAAGGCTCTACAACAGCAGGAAGATGGCTTTACTTATGTACTCGAATCATCTTACAATGATGGACAGCATACCATTGAACGGCATCCATGACTTACACAGGGTTTGATTCGGAGCAGTCGGCATAGACTTGTGAGTGGGAGATCATGCTTGCCAAATTTGTTAGAGTTCTTCGACGAAGTGACCAAGAAGCTTGATGAGGGCAGAGCGGTAGACGTAGTCTCTATGGATTTCAGTAAGGCCTTTGATAAGTTCCCACATGGCAGGCTGCTCTGGAACGTTCCATCACGTGGAATGCTGGGGGAACTGGCCAATTGGTTGCACAGTTGGTTTGATGGTCAGAAGCAGAGGGTTTAGTGGAAAGATGCTTGTCAGACTGGAGGCTGGGTCCATTGCTGTTTGCTATCTATGAATTGATTGAGAATGTACAAGGCATGATTAGCCAGTTTACAGATGACAGCAAAATAAGTGGGAGCATGATCAGTGAGGAGGAGGATAGACCTTATAGAGCTGTGTAAGATCACGAGGGGTATGGATAGGGTTAATGCTCTCAGTCTTTTTCCAAGTTGTACAGAATCGAGGATTAGAGGGGATCGCTTTAAGGTTAGAGGAGAAGGAATAAAAGGGAACCTGAGGGACCACTTCTTTACACAGAGGATGGTATGTGGATGAGCTGCCAGCAGATGTGGTTGAAGGGGGGACATTAACAACAACCCACATATTAAACATTACAATCTCAAGACCACACAGTCTCTATCTTCCCCGCTGTGTTCACTCTTCCAGCTGCTGGTCTCTCTGGGTCATTTTTTTTTTACTGCAAGGAGGTTTTAAATGAACATGTATCTTTGAGAGAGAGTGTTTGAAATGGCCAGTTCGCACTCCTGCACTACAGCAGTAACTGCTGTTGGATGGCAGTGGCTTTTCCTCTAGTGTTCAAAATGTTGGGATTATATACTCCCCATGATACAATAATTCTCATAATTTGATTGCTTTCCATGTGTCCAAGCAATAATATTCAAATTCCGTCGGTTTCTTATATCATTTGGTTGTATTTGAATTGCCGACAAAGCAGCAACCAAAACTCAGGTATCCATTTCCCAGCTAATTGTGACACGTGGAACAGCCTGACCTTTAGCTGGCATCTGTCGCTGTACTTTCTATTCAACAAGACCCATTCTGTCTTAAAGTAACCAGACATGCTTTCGGCTTCATAACACCTCCCCTCTTCAGAAAAGAATATGAACCATCAGAATTAAAAGATGGCATCATTCCTTTTCCTCTAATTCTTAATCCCATTCTTATGATATACAAATGTATTAATCTCAGTTATACCATTCATTTTAAATCTGCACACCTATATTACACTGGGACAAGTCAAATCTTATCAAAACGTTTTCCTTTAAATCAGCGGTAACTCATCTGCTGTCACATTTTAGGACCAACAGCATGTAAATTTTGTAAGTTTAAAGTTGGAAACAGAAGAGTCCAATGAAATAGTCTCATATTCTGGTCTTTAAAGATTCCAAAAAATGCGAGAGATTTGTCATTGTCCACAACCATTTCTGACAATTTGTTTGTCATATAAACATTAAAATATTGTCAGGCCAGTACGAAACTTAATCATTCTTTTTCAATAATGGAGATTTTTTTTTCTGGTGGATATTGAGTTTTTTCGACAAGTAGCCAATTGGCCATTCAATCCAACCATCATCTTTCTGTATCAATACATCTCCAACCCCTATATCCCGAGCATCAAACACAATTTTCAAAGGGTTTCAGAATATTTGGTGCAGCGAAACCTGATGCGGTGATTAATCCTGCCTTAAAATCTCAAATGCCTCCTGGCATTGTTCTGTCCACCACAATTCTGTGTTCTTCCTTAGTAAATCCATTAGAGGTGCCAATACGCTGCTGAAGTTTGCAGCATATTTCCTTTAGAATCCACTCAGTTCCAAAAATCGAAGCCCCTCCTTATTCGAGGATGGTCGTGGAAATTACTGAAAGCCCTTCGTCTTTGAGTTCCATGGGGTCAACCTTCCGTGTCCAATGTAATGTCCCAAGAACGTCCCCTCTGCCTTCGCGAATTCTGCTTTCACTAAGTTTATTACCAAGTTTGCTTCTTGTAATCGTTCAACGTGGTCTACCAACTGTAACATGTGAGCTTTCAATCATTTGCTAAAGATCACTACATCATACAGATAAACTGCACAATTTGTTCATCTGACCACAACTCTGCTCCTGAGTCTTAAATGTGTCTGGAGCATTATTCATTCACATGACATTCTCTAACTTTTTTTGACATATCCGGTATCTTTATCAGATAGCTTAACCGAATCAACAATTTTGTTAACTTGAAAGGGTCCACTAAACCTGGCTTTGAAGGGGTTTCCTACCACTGGTGGCAATACTAATATGTCATCACTATGGGAAATTGTCAAAGTTTCAGGGTTTTATCTGCCACCTGCTTCACTCTCTGCTGTGCCCTCTTCAATTTCTGTTCAGTAACTCACCTACTTCATCTTATTTCTCCCTCACCTCAGAAACATAATCCAAATGTGAGATCTCCGACGTCGGTCCTGACAATTTATATATAATTAATTTCAAAGGGCCTCTCACTTAATGTACGAATATTAACTCAAAGGAAGTAAAGTGAGTAGATTTATTTGGGGCATCTCTAATGGCAAACAATATTATGAGACGCCTTTATTCCAATCATTCGGGTAATTCTGACAGTACGCTGTTAATATTGTCTTCAGCATCTGATGCTAACTTTCTAAGGCTCCCTGGGATTCGGTTTTGAAATGCACTTGATTTAAACTGGTGTATGCCGAAGCTATCGATGACGTCCTTCATCAGCTGATCGGTAAAATGAGACCCTTGGTCTTACTGAAATACACTGCGTAGCCCACATCGAGTAAAGAAAGCTACCAACTCCCAAACCTCCCTTTTTGCCTTTGCACCCCATAATGGAATTATCCCTGGACATCCGTTATGATCAGCAGATGTCGCTTTCCACTTTTATTTTAGAAAGGAGAGCTCCACAATTAATCATAACCCACGTGAAAGGTTCTTCGAATACAGGAATTGGCAACAAAGGTGCTGGTTTTATTACTGCCTGTGACTTACCTACCATTTGGCATGTATGACATGTACAACAAAAATTAACCACGTCCTTGTGCATTCCAGGCCATTAGAAATGCTTTAGTCTGAGTCTTCCGTGCATCTACTCCTTTGGCTTTTTCTTTCAGTTTTCCTTCCTGTTGTAACGCATGACAGTGGGATCTTGTTACTACACTGTCTGGAAAAATCCCTGGGTAGTTTTCTTTTAAATCCCCAGTTCCGTAGTTTTACTTTGGCTTCTCCACCACTAGGGGTGCCTCTCCCACATTGAATCCTGCTAAATCATTCCCAGCTGCATTCCTGGAACTGACACTCTGTCACTCACTTTTACTGTTACTTCCCCAACCTTGATTTGGCACTCCGACGTAATGCTTACACAAGGCAATGCATAATTTCTGTCCCCATTTCACAAATTATCACGCTGTTGAGTAACATGTCAGAAAGAGTGAAAATAATTCCATCTCTTACTATTAGAGGCCGAGGGAAAGTGAGGACTGCAGATGCTGGAGATCAAAGTTGAAAATTATGGGTCTGCAAAAGCACAGCAGGTCGGCAGCATTCGACGGGCAGGAGAGTTGACGTTTCAGGCCTAAGCCCTTCATCAGGAAAGTGGGAGGTAAGGGAGGGGGAAGGGGATTGAGCAGTAAATAGGAGGATGAGGGTGGAGCTGGGTGGAAGGTAGCTTGGAAGGCGATAGGTCGATGTTGTTGGGGTCTAATGGTGATAGGTCGGAGAGGAGGGTGAAGTGGACAGGTGGTAGGACAGCTGAAACCATCAACCTATACAGCATCAACATCGACTTCACCAATTTCCAAATCGCCCGTCCCCAACCTCATGCCAGATCCAACCATTCAAATTAGCACCGCCCTCTTGAACTGCCCTAACTGTCCATCTTCCTACCCACCTATCCACTCCAACCTCCCTTCTGACATATCACTATCACTCCCACCGACATCTTCCTATCGCCCTCCAAGTGACCCTCCCACCAGCCCAGCTCCTACCCTCCTTTTTATCTTTCAGCTCCCTTGTCCCCTCGCCACATTCCTGACGATGAGTTTATGCCTGATATGTCGATTGTACTGCTCTTCGGATGCTGCCTGATCTTTTATGCCTTTCCGGCTCCTCACTTCTCAACTATTAGAAACTTAACAGATCCCGCATCTTGCAAAATTATAACTTCTTGTCCTCCCCCCACACCCCATTTGTTCTTAGTAAGGTTTATCTGCAGAGACAAACTCTTTATAGAGATCAGGCACCAACTCCATACACAGCCCCTGTCTAGGCTGTGCACTCTCTTGCAGCTCCTCGGCTCTACTTGGGGTCTCCTTTTCCAAGTTCACTAATACTACTGGCTTAAACTCTTTTACCACACCTTTTCCCAAAGTGTCTTCCTTCAACGCCCAGCACTGTGTGTCCCAGCTTACTGCAGTGAAAACACCTTTTTCCCAGTGCCCTTCTTAAACCATCGGTACTGTAATTTTATGTCTTCAACTACGTTATAGTGAGACCTGAGGCCTTTCACTTCCTTTCAAACTCTTTGGGCTTTTTTTTTTAACCTGTGGTAAACTATTCCCAGTGTGCTATTCTCTATGTTTTGTAGTATAGGATCTCCCTTTCTCCCAATTTCTATCCCTCACAGGATGAAAATCCTCCCAGAAGCTAAATTTCATCTCATGCACCAATACATAATTTACTGCCATTTCTGCTGCGCTTCTCATTTTCGTTCGTTCACATGAATTCTTACCATCTCTGGAAGTGAGTCTTTAAACTCGTTCAGCAGAATTATCTCCCATCGGGCCTCACAGGTCTTATCCATTTTTAAGGCCTGCACGCATTTATCAAAATGACTGTGGTTATTATTTTAAACTCAACATAACTATGACCTGGTTCCGTCTCTATATTTCTGAACCACTGTCTATATTCTTCTAGTACCAATTCATAAGCACTCAACATAGCCTGTTTGACATTTGCATAATCTCTTGCTCCGTCATCTAACAGCGCTGCACATACCTCTCAAGCTGTGCCCACCAGCTTAGTCTGAACGACCATTACCCACAAGTTCACAGGACACGCCATCTGCCTAGCCAATTTTGCAAATGAAATAAAAAAGATTTTGGCATTTTGCTCACCGAAACATGGCAATGTATTAACATAGTTGTATACATCCCTACATTCTCCCTTCATCTTCATCCTGCTAATTTAACTTTCTTATCTAATTCCAAACTTCTGAATTTCAAATTCTCCCTCTCTTCCTTTTTCCTCTCTTTCTCTTTCTCTATCTTCTCTCTCTATTTCTATCTCTCTCTTTATCTTTAACTCAAGTTGCCACACTTGCAATTTAAGTCTTTTCTAACTCGACTGCAGTTTCCTGCTTTTCTGATGCACCAAAGTGCTTGACCAACTCCATTATGGCGACATCTTTCCTTTTGTCCCTGGTGAAACCCAATTCTAATCTACATGTTATTTCTAAAAGTATGCCCTTCCTTTGTCTTTCTACACTTTCTTGACAAATTTGTGAATCAGCTTCAAACCTCAGAACCTCTTTCGTAATTTTGAACGCCTTTTCTTTTAATTTAACCAACTACAAGGAACAAACTTGAATGACTTTTGTCTCCTGTTTTATTTGAAGATCTAGGTCACTAACTGTCAAGTGATGGAATCTACCCCAAATCTGATCAAATCCCATATGACAAGCCCTCAAACCGTTATGATATCGATGTCGAACCACTCTGTTAATTAAAACCACACACCCAGAAAAGCTCACCTCGCCTCGTACTCTGTTAAAACATGACTGACAAAGTAGTGCCAAACTACACTATTTAAAGAAAAATAACAATTTATAAGTATGTAAGTTAACTCGCTGAGCTTGAAGGTTTGTTTTCAGATGTTTCGTCACCATGACAAGGTAACATCATCGGTGAGAGTCTCTGGTGAGGCACTGGTGGTATTTCTCGTCTTTCTATTTATAGGCCTTTGTTTCTTAAGGTGCATGATGCTATTTTCAGTTTTTTTTTTCAAGGGAAGGTAGATAGGATCTAAACCGATGTGTTAATTGATGGACTTCTGGTTAGAATTTCATGCCTCAAAGAACTTTTGTGCGTGGATTTGTCCTAGGAAGTGTGTGTTGGCACAGTCAACGTGGTGTCCGTCTTTGTCTGTATGCATGAAAACTAGTGATAGTGGGTCATTTCTTTGGTGGTCAGGTGGTGTTCATATTTCCTGCTAGCATGACAACAGGAGAGTTTGAAATGAAGGAGCAATGGTTTTAAATACACTGTTTAATCAGTGTGTGTTCAGAGAAGTAATATTTTTCACATGTGTACAACACATTCAGAATGAACAACGGAGACACAGTTAACGAAAAATTATGCACATGATGTGTAAAATTAAAAAGCATTAAAACATTATTTGATCCTCATCTGAAGTGATACCTTCCCTTTTTCTCAACGTTCCCCCTTTTCTGGGATTCCCAAATCTAATCTCTCACTCTTATCAGGATGTGTGTCATAAATTCTTGCTTCTCTTGTCCCAACTTATTTCAGTTCATCTCCTTTCTACAAGCAATTAAATATGTTGTCCTGCTTGGTTCTTTCCAAAACTAGTGTCTGTCATATTATTGGAGATAAGAGTTATGGCATCAGACCCAGCATTTGAACATATTACTCTGTTGTACGTGCACTGTACAAAGAACCACAGCACACAGGAATTGCCAAAACATTGAGGGAAGTACATCTACTTCTTTTGTTAATCTAGTTTTCTCATTTTCCACATCTCCATATCTATATCCTCTCTCTCGTTCTCCCTTTGTATCTAGTGAGGAAATCCACCAATTACTGTCCGTGTCCCATCTCTCAAAACTCCTTCTTTCAGTTTATATCTAATGCTCTCTTCAAGATGTAATGTGGTTATAATTAAGCAATGTAACTACTAAGACATGCGGGAGGAGCTGGCCAGAGTTAATTGGAAGGGGAGCTGAGGAGGAAAGACCATGGAGCAGCAATGGGAGGAGTTTCTGGGGATAATTCGGAAGATAATACTAGAAATTCAACCCCAAGAAGATAATACATACTCATGGGAAAACGAGGCAGCCATGAGTGATAAGGCATTAAACCAAAAGAGGAAACATACAATGTGGTGAAGATGATTGGGAATCCAGAGAATTCATTGGCTCTGAAACTACATAAGGCTGGCATCACTGACACTACAGAGCTCTTAATCATGGTCAGGGAGAGAAACAGAGGAAACACATTCACTTTAAACACATAAGATGGTAATTCTCAAGGAAATAGATTCAGGTGAATTAAACATTTGAATTATGATCAGTTAAATATTTTTGTGGGATGTGTCAGATTGGAAGCAAGACCCGGGGAGAGAGACCCTCAGCAGGATGAGAGTTTGAAAATTGAAGTATTTCCACATTAGAAACCAAGTTCGGTCACTGAGTGCAGGGCTGATGGGTGAATGGGTCTCAGTTAGAATTGGGGAACAGACAGCAGAATTGCATTGCAGATATTGCAGCTCGAAGCTGCGTACTCATGTAGTGCTGTAGATCACAGCAGCAGGAGAAGCAGACATGCATTCAACCACAACCTGAAACTTTTTGCCAGGGTAACACCTCAGTCTGTCATTACTATCAACACCATCCATGGCTCAGTGATGAGTGTGGGTGAACATATCAGAGTCAGAACCACATGAACCTTAAACAGATGCTAACTCATTAAAGCTACCAGACTTGACCAACAGATCTGATCGAAGCTCTGCAGTCTTGTCACGTTCAGTTATAAACGGTCATGGAAGATTAAACAAGTGACTGGAGGAGAGGGCTCCACAAACATCCCCATCCTAAATAATGGAACGGACCTGCACATCAGTGTAAAAGAGAAGGATGTTTTATCTGCACCATCCTCTGACAGAAGTGTTGAGTCGATGATACACCTCAACCTCATCATGATGCCAACAAAATCACAGATGCCAGTCTTCACGTAATTCGATTCGCTGCACGTGACATGAAGAAACAGCTGAACACAGCAGATACGACAAAGGCAATGGGTCCAGACTCCATTTCTGCAATGGGACTGAAGACTTGTGCTGTACAACAAGCCGTGTCCCTGGGGAAGCTGTTTCATTCCAACTCCAACTCTGACATCTCCCTGGCAATGTGGAAAATTACTTACTATGTCCAGTCCGTTAAGATGAGTATAATTACAATCTGACCAATTACCACCCCCTCAGTCCCATCACGGAAATGAAATCGGTGGTAGTTCTTCTTGACAGAGCTGTCAAGCAGCACAGAAACAACCTGCTCAGTGTGGTTTCCGATCGGTCCCCATGTGGAGATGGTCCTGTTGTGGAAATGTCACTGAATTAATAATCCAGACCAGGCTAATGCTCTGGCAGGTGGTGGAAGTTAAAAACAATTAATACAATATTGAGATCTAAAATCTGGGGTCAGTAACAGTGACCTTGAAGCCAATATGGATTGTAAACAGAATTTCCTTCTCCAATGTACTTTTAGGAAGTGAATCTCCCATGATTTCCTGGGCTGGCCTAAAACTGACTCCAAAGACGCTGACATGTTATAAACATTTCAATGGTCTCTGAAACGGCCAAGCAAGGGCACTCATTTGTATCTAACTACTCAGAGGTCTGAAAGGATGAAACCGGACAGAACATCCGACCTTAGTATCAGTGTCTGAAAAGGGAATAGGAACACAGTCCTGTCTACCCTGCAAAAACCTCCTTCTTAACATCTGAGAGCTTGTGACAGCATTTCCAGAGCTTTCCCACAGACTTCACAGAAACAGCGGGAAAGGAGTAGGTCAAACAACACATTGAGTCTCCCCCATTCTAGTTCATGGAAAACATCTCATCAATGCACTTGCCCCACACGATATACATATCCGTTAATGTGAGTAACCTCTCGAAGTTATAAAATAGGAAGCGCAGTAGTACGTTTGGTCCATCGAGTTTGCTTCCCAATTCAATGATGCTTGGCCCTTCATTTCCACACCATACTCCTGCTCTCCCACTATCCCTTTACTGTCTCTAAATCCTTATTTTAATCAGTGACTCGGTTTCCAGGTGCGAGCGAATTCCCCAGGTTCCCCAGTCAGTGAGTGCAGACATTTATTCTCATCTCAATGCAGAGTGACATGCTGTACCTAATACTGTGTCCCCTCGTTTTAGGCGTTGCAGCCAGGGAAATTATCATCCCTACTTCCAATCTGACTCACCCTGTCAGAGTTCTGTATATTTCACTGAGATCTCGACTCATTTTCCTAAACTCCATGGAATACTGGCCCAGTCACCCCAAACTCTGCTCCCACAAGAAGCCTGTCATCCCAGAGTTCAGTCTGGTCATCCTTCGCTGCTCTCTCTCAATGTCAGGTTTGTCCTTTATTAGGTACGGAGATCAAAATTGCCCACAATACTGCACAATGTTCAAGATGATGTCTCACCAGTTCATGTACAGCTGCAGTAAGACACCTTTTCTCCTGGACTCACATCCCCCTGAAATGAAGGTCCACACACCATTTATCTTCCTCACTGCTTTCTGTTTCTGCAATATTACTTTCAACGACTGGTGTACAGGGAGATGCAGATCCTTTTCAGTGTTGCAGCTCCCCACTTGGTGGGTATGTGTACTCTGGTCAGCGTGCCAATGCCATGCCCAGTATTGACTTCTGGTTGCAGAACTCACTGCGCTGCAGGAAGCTCAGAGGTTTATGCAGATCGAAACAACAAACAGGAGCATACGTCCCTTTGTAGATCAACATGTTTCAAACAATCCTTTCCAAATGGTAGGCTGCCAATTTATCGTTTCCACCAAAGGGCACGCCGTCACCTCTCTCCACATTGTTCTCCAACTGTCACGTATTTACCTATTCACTCCACTTGTCTTAGTCTTGTCTGTGCTTTTTTGCATCCTCCTCACGCACTCACAATCCCACATCCGATAGTGCTGTCTGCAGGCTGGGATATATTGTATCTGATTTCGGCAAAACAAATGTTTAAAGGGCATTGTGAACAGCTGGGCCCCAAGCACCGATCCCTGCGACACCTCAGCAAACTTCCTCTGTTAATTTCTATTTATTTATTTCATGAATCTGTTTGTGACTGGCTGGGCCAGCATTTATTGCCCGTCCCTAGTTGCCCTTGAGAAAGTGGTGGTGAGCTGCCTTGTTGAACGCTGCAGTCAATCTGCTGTGGTTGACCTCCAGTGCCATTAGGGAGGGAATCCCAGGATTCTGACCCAGTGACTGTGAAGGAGCGGTGATAAATTTCCAAGTCAGAATGGTGAATGCCTTGGAGGGAACCTGAAGATGATGGTTTTCCCATACATCTGTAGCCCTTGTCCTTCTAGATACACATGGTCGTGAGTTGGGAAGATGGCATCTGAGAATCTTTGGTGAATCATTTCATTACAGCATGTAGGTAGTAAAACACTGCTGCTGCTGCTGAGCGTTGATGGTGGAGCATTGTGGATGAAGGGACAGTCAAATTGGCTGCTTTGTCCTGGATAGTATAAAGCTTCTTGAGTGTTGTTGGGGCTGCACTCATCCAGACAAATTGGGAGTCTCCTATTACACTTCTGACTTATGCATTGTAGATGATGGACAGACGTTTGGAAGTCAGGATGTGAGTTCCTCGCCGCAGTATTCCTCGCTTCGGACCTGCTCTTACAGATACTGTGTTCATGTGGCGAGAACAGTGAGTTTCTGAGCAAAGATTACCCACCAGGAATTTGATACTGGGAGATTCAGTGACAGTAACACCATTGAATGCCAAGGGGCAGGTTAGATTGTATTTTATTGGTGATGTTCACGGTCTGGCATTCGTGTGGACTGAATATTTTTGCCACTTGTCAGCCTGGATACTCTCCAGATCTTGTCGCGTTTGAACATGGACTGCTTCAGTGTCTGAGGAGCCACAAATGTTGCAGAACATTGTACAATCATTGGCGAACATCCCCACTTCTGACCTTAAAATGGAAGGAAGGTCATTGATGAATCAGCCCTGAAGATGTTTTCGGTCACTGCTCGAGGGACTCCTACAGATTTGGAGCTGAGTTGACTGACCTTCATTAGCCATGACCATCTTCCTACATGTCAGGTATGAATCTAACCAGCAGGAAGTTTTCCTCTGATACCCATTGATTCCAGTGTTGCTAAGGCCCCTTGATACCACATAGGGTCGAATGCAGCCTTGACTGAAAGGGCTTGACTCTCACCCTACCTGTGGAATTCAGCTCTTTTGTCCATGTTTGAACCACGGTAATGAGGTCAGGAGCTGAGTAGCCCTGGTGGAGCACAAACTGGGCGTCATTGACCAGGGTATTGCTGAGCAGGTGCTGCTTAAAAGCACTGAGACCTTCCACCACTTTACTGATGATCGAGAGTAGACTGATGGGGTGGTATTTGGCCGGATTGGATTTGTTCTGCTTTTTATATACAGGAGATACTTTGGATAATTTTCCACATAATGAGGAAAAGCCATTGTTGTAACTGTATTGAAACAGTTTGACTAGGGGAGTGGCAAGTTATGGAGAACAAATTTTCAGGACTATTGCTAGAATATTGTCAGATTATGGACCCTATGGCGTATCCAGTATCTCCAATCGTTTCTGGACATCGTGTGGACTGAATCGAATTGGTTGATGACTGGTAACTGAATTGCTAACGACCACTGGAAGAGGCTGAAATGGATCATCCACTCAGCATTTATGACTGAAGATTGTTGCGAATGCATCAGCCTTATCTTATACATTGAAGTGCTGGGCTCTTCCATCATGGAGGACGGGGTTATTTGTGGAATCTCTTCCTCCAGTGAATTATTTAATTGTCCCCAACTTTTCTCGACAAGATGTGGAAGGACTGCAGAACTTAGAGCTGAACCGTTGCTTGTGGGATCAATTAACTCTGTCTATCACATACTGCTTATGCTGTTTGGCGCACAAGTTGTCCTTTTTGGTGGTTTCACCAGGCTGACACCTCATTGTCAGATATGCCTGGTGCTTCTCCTGCCATCCTGCACACTCCATTGAACCAATGTTGATCCTCTGGATTGATGGCAATTGTTGTGAGGGGGATATACCAGGCCATGAAGTTATGCAGGAGTACAATTCAACTGCTATTGATGACCCACAACACCTTATGGACATCCAGATTTGAGCTGCTAGATCTGTTCGACGTCTGCCCTATTAAGCACCGTGATAGTACCACCCAAATGGTGGAGGTTATTCTCAATATGCAGGTGTGACTTTGTCTGCACAATGACTATGCGGTGGTCACTCTTACTGATACTTTCATGGACAGATACTTCTGCAACTGGCAGATTAGTAAGGCTGTGGTCAAGTATGTATTTTCCTCTTGTTGGCTCCTTCATCACCTGCCGCCAGTTATATCCTTTAGGACCCAGCCAGCTCGATCAGTAATGCTGTAGCTGAGATACTGTTGGTAGTGAACATTGAAATCACCCACCCAGAGTACATCTTGTGTACGTGCTACCCTCAGTGCTTCATTCAAGTGTTGGTCAGCATGGAGGAGTACTGATTCATCAGTTGGGAGAGGCTGGTACATGGTAATCAGCAAGAAGTTTCCTTTCCCATGTGCAAACTAATGCCATGAGACTTCATGGGATACAGAGTCACTGTTGAGGACTCCAAGAGCAATTCCCTTCCAACTGTATCCCACAGTACCGCCACTTCTGCTGTGTCCGTCCTGCTGATGAGACAGGAGATATCTGGGGAAGGTAATGGGGAGTCTTGGACAGAGTCATACTCACAGAATCATACCTTTCAGAAAATGTCAGGCTGTTGCTTGACGAGTCTGTTTATTTCTATTCACTGTTTCCTGCCAGCTGTCCCATTCTAGAAACATATCCATATATTCGCCCCAATCCACTCAGATTTGATTTTTCAAATTGAACATGGAGCTTTACCAATATTTTTCTAAAAATAAAAATGATTTACATCATTGATTCTCTTTCATTTGCCTCACAGTTTGTTTCTCAAACATAATTCCCTGTTCATAAATTTATGTTAATGTTGTCTATGACCATAACTTTCAGCCACAATAATTTCTGCTAAACCATTTACTTACTATGTTGTATGTTCCATGTACTCTATCATTTTCCCACACCAGACTCGGTTTTCCTTGTATTGATAGAAAGTTTTGTGAAGACAGAACGGAAGTAGTGGCTTCATCGTTCTGCCATGTCCCTGTTCCCCATTTTCCATTCTCTGGTTTCAAACAGGAAGCAAACTGCACTGTTTTCTCATATTTCTAACATTGACGTAATTTAACAAGCAAATACAGTTCACCCTTATAACCCTTATGAATATAACTCTTCAGAAATCCATCAATTCCTGCCTTAAACTGCTCAATAATTGACGTTCCACACCATACACTCACAGGGGCGTAGACTCTGTGCCAACAGAAATACAGCACGATCCATACTCGTCCCACTTTCCTACATCAGGCCCATAGCCTGGAATGTTATGACACTTCCAATTGCTCGTCCAAGTGCTTTTTAACTATTGTGAGGTGATCATTCCCCTCTCAGGAAGGAACCCCAGAACCCCACACCTCGAAGTGAAAAAAATGTTTAAATCATCTCTGAACCTCAAACTCTTCACTTTAAAAGTGTGCTCCTTTGTTCTTGACCCTCTGACTAAAAGGAACAGCTGCTGTCTATCCACCCTGTCCATGTCGCTCATAATCTTATCCTCCGGAATCATTGAACCCTCAGCTTTCTCTGCTCCAAAGTAAACAACCCGAGCTTATCCAGTCTCTCTCCATAGCTGATATGCTCCATCCCAGAGAACATCCTGGTGAATCACCTCTGCACCCTTTCCAGTACAATCACATCCTTCCTGGAATGTGGTTCCCGGAGCTACATACAGTATTCCATTTTGTCCGTACCAAAGCCCTGTATTGCTCTTATAATCTACAAGGAGAAAGTGAGGACTGCAAATCCTGGAGATCAGAGCTGAAAAAATGTATTGCTGGAAAAACGCAGCAGGTCAGGCAGCATCAAAGGAGCAGCAGAATCAACGTTTCGGGCATAAGCCTTGTTCAGGAATCTGCCCGAAACATCGATTCATCCGCTCCTTTGATGTTGCCTGACCTGCTGCGCTTTTCCAGCAACACATTTTTAAGCATTAACCTGTCCAGTCACATTGAGGGATGTGTGGAGAAGCACAATCTGAGCTTCCCAATGTTCTGCCATTCATTGAGTCCTCCCCTGCCTGGTTCCTTCTCCCAAAGTGCATCACCTCATAGTTATCAGGGTTGCATTCCATCTGCCATTGATCTGCCCATCTGACCATTCCATCTGTATCTTCCTGTAACTTAAGACCTTCCTCCTCACTGTGAACCACCCAGCCAATCTTTATATCAAACATACACTTACTTATCACATCTCCCCCACTCTCCATCTAGCCCCCTTCACATTCACATCTTTTTTTTGCTATGAATAACACAAACAATAAGGGACACAACACTGATCTCTGTGGTACACCAGGGGACACTGGTCTCCAGTCATACAAACAGCCTTCTCCCACACCCTCTGTCTCCTGCTACTAAGAAAAGTTTCGTTGTAACTGGTCAAGTTATCATTCATATTGTGAGATTTTACTTTATTTCTCAGTTTCCCAGGTGGAAATTTGTCAAATTCCATCCTACAAAACTAAATAATCGATTTCCTCAAACTAATTCCATCAAACCCATTGGATGTGACTTCCTTCTGATAAAGTTCATGATGATTATCCCTGATCAAACCTTGCAACTCTGATTCGACTTCGATTTTATCCTTCACTATTTTATCCAGTAGTTTCCTTAACAGTGATCTAATACTCACTCGTCTATAGATCCCTGGTCTATATCTCCCACCCTTACGGTGAAGTAGAATCATATGAGCAGTTCTCCAGTTCTCTGGCACCTCCCCTATGGTCAGATTCTAATTAAAATATTCATCAGGGTCTTTCCTCCTTCGACCCCAAAAGCCGACTGTGATACAACTCATTCAGACATGGAGATTGGTCTAAATTTGTGCAGAACAAAGCCTCAAATCCTTTTTCATGTTTTTCATCAATCTGTTCAAGAGCTTCCCAGTCCATCTTCTTGAAGTCTGTACCTGCCTCCTCCTTCTTCCAAGTAAAATAGATATGAAGGTCTCATGGAACAATCCATCAATGTTCTCCAGCTTGACACACAGATTGCCACTTGGTTTCTAATGGACACTAACTGTTTGCTGATTATTCTGTTCTATTTGTCCATGTAGAATATCGTGGGATTCTCCCTTATCTCGCCTAGTTGTACTTCTTCATGTCCCTCTGTTATTCAGTCCTTCCGATGTTTCTAAGATTCACCACAATCAACTCTCATGTTTTGAAACTCGAGATTACAGGCTGAGGTTCCCCATCAGACAATCTTGCCATTTTATGGATGGATCTGGATTTTACCTTTTAAAGTTCCTCTGTAGTCAATATATTCTTTCTTAGATTGGAACTCCGAACGATACACCATATTCTACGTTTAGTCTCACCAACGCTCGATGCAACTGGTGCACGACATCCTCTATCTTCCAATTACATTCACATGAACGTAAACCTAATGTTTACGTTCCCATTTGCATATGTTCTTCCCAATTTTTCTTATGAACTTCAATTTTTCTTTAATTTTTCTTATGAACATGCTGTGTGAGTTCTTTAAAAAAAGCTCATGAATATCCAACTATACGCTAACCAATAGTTCATCATTGCCTATGTCCACAAGAATCATCGTCAAACCATTCCAAATACTGTTTGCCACTTCTGGTTTTCCTTCCATGGGTACGTTCTCACATTCCCCAGTTATGTTATTACCTTCTAAATATCTAGTAGCATGTTCTTTGTAATGGAGTCCAAAAGATACCCGGCTGCGGATGACAAGATAATTGGTCTGTAGTTCACCATTCTCCAAATTCATCATTTCTTAAACTGTTGGATAATATTTATAACCTTTGCCTTATCGAGATTGGCTAAATGCCTTTTGGAATGTGTCGGAAAATAAAGTGAAAATCCGCAATACAATCAACATGTCTATTGCTGCTTCCTCTGAAATTCTTGTATGAAGTACATCTACTCTGTCAGATTTATAAATACTCAATCCAGCTTTCTTTTCAAAGATAACCCCAACACTAATAAGAATGATCTTAGACGTTACTTACACAAGTCCCATGATCACTTGGTATTTCTGGAAGAATTTCTGGACATTCTTCCATGAAGATAGACACAAAGAAACTGATTCTTTTCCCTGTGATTTCTCTGTTCTCTGCAATAGATTATCCTGAACGCGCACCAACTGTTCCACATTTGACCTTGTTTTTATTTTGTTCCTACATCGATAGATGCTTTTTAGCAGTCTTTATGTTTTTCTATATTTTGCACGCTCTTTCTCTTTTTGATTTTATTCTCAGTTTCTTGGTCTTCCTTTGCTGGGTCCGACATTTCTCTGAATCCACTGGCTTACTGCAACACTTGGCATTTTTCTAAGCTGCCTCCTTTCATCTAATAGGGAAATGAAGGTGGGTTGAAAGTGATAGTCGGAGAGGAAGGAGGGTGGACCAGATTGATAGGGAGGAAGGTGGACATATAGGAATGTTCAAAAGGGCGGTACTGGTTTGGAGTAGGATAAGGTGGGATTAGCAGAAATGGGGAAATGGGGAAATCCATTATGATCCCCTGTGGTTGGAGGGTCCCGAGGCAGAAGAGGAGGCTTTCTTCCTCCAGGCTTCTCGTGGCTTGGCTTTGGCGATGGAGCAGGCCCAGGATCCTCATGTACTTGGCAGAGTGGGAAGTGGAGTTAAAGTGCTCAGCCACAAGATGATTGATTTATTCAATGTGGCTGTCCTAGAGATATTCTCTGAAATGATCCACAATTTGACCTCCTGTCTCACCAATGTAGAGAAGACCACATTGGGTTTAATGGATGCAGTAGATGAGGCGTTCTGTCTCCCTTCGTCACCTATCACTTTTAACCCCACCTTCATCTACCCATCACAATCCCAGCTACCTCCCCCCTGCCGCACCCCCTTCCCATTTATCTCTCAGCCTCCTTGGCCCATAAGCTTCATTCCTGATGAAGGGCTTATGCCCGAAGCATCGATTTATCTACTCTTAGTATGCTGCCTGACTCTGATCTCCAGCATCTGTAGTTTCCACTTTCTCCTCACACCTTCATGGCTTGCATGACTCAGATTTATAACGGTTACTTCAAATAAAACAAAATCTGCTGTGTACTCAAACAGCATAAAAGAAAACTAATACATTGTGGTCACTGGTCCCAAAAGGTCCTTTCCAGCAAAAGTTTCAATTAGTTCTTCTGATCACTCCACACCAATTCCTAAATAACCTGATCTCCAGCTCAGTGCTCGACATAATGTTCATGTAAACCATCTCACACGTGGTCATGAGATCCATTTTCCCAGCATTAGCATTCACTTGGGTTAACACAGTTTAGATATAACGTAAACAGTACATTATTACTGAAGTAACCACAAATGTGTATATCATTTCCTGTTTTATAACATGTCCAACATTTGTATTGCACCTTTCACTTTGATATATAACTCCCATCAATGTTTGCTCCTCCTTGCTGTTTTTGCGCTCCACCTTACGAGACTCTGTGGAATCTGACCGACTTGGGCTCTGGGGAGATTAATGGCAGAGATCATCTCGCCACATCATTTATGATCTTCTCAAACTTTAATTTCTCCAGGTCTCCCGTGATGCTGATGGAGTAGAGAAGGACAATAATCTTCCAACAATGCTCTGTATTCCCTCAGAGAGCTGAGACCGTTCTAACCTGGGTGGGAACTTTACAGCAGGCCGGTAAAGTGTTGCTGCTGCTATACAGGGTCTTAGTGAGATCACATCTGGAGTAGTGTGTACAGATTCAATTTCTTCAATGGAGAAAAGATTTTGTTATTTTGGAAACAGCTCAGAGATGGTTCCCTCAAATGATTCCTGCAATGAAGGTGCTAGCTTATAACGAAAGGATGATCAGGTTGACCCAGTAGCCATTGGAGTTTATAAAAATTAAAGATGATCTGACTTGAACATAGATGACAGAAGGAGTCAACGAGTGAAGCGAATTACACAGATAGTGGAGGAATCCATTCCGTTCTCCAGCCTGTTACACAGGAACAACAGGAGAATATTCAGGCCTTGAACCTGTTACACCAAAACAGGACGAGGCTATTCAGCCCCTGGAGCCTGATATACATTTACAGAAGGAAGTCAATCAGCCACTCGAGCCTATAACAGTCGGCCATGTTGCACCAGTATCCTGTTAAATAGCAACAGGATAAGTCCATTTAGCCTCCTCAAGTCTGTAACATAGGAACTGGAAGAGGTCACACAGTGACTGGAGATTGTTACGCAGGGATAACAGGAGGCCATTCAGACCTACCGGGCCTATTGCAAGGGAATTGGATGAGGATAAAAACTATCTGAGACTTCTTTCATGAGAAAGGAAGAGGTAATTTAGACACGTGTCTGTTGTATGGGAACAAGAGAAGACCAATCATTCCCACACTCCCATCTCCGGTATACATGAGGAGACTGTTCAGTATATCCACCTGTTATGGAGACGTATGAGAAGACCCATCCGCCTCTCAAAATGTTACACAGCAACAGGAGGATTCCATATCTCCCAATCTTCTAAAGCATTAACTTGAGGAGGTCATTCTTGCCTTGGAGATGGCAAAATGGGAACTCCAGAAAGATGTCAGCCCATCACGTTTGTACACCAGCAGGATGATGAGTCCATTCAGCCACACATGGCTCTTTCACAGCAATTGGAGCAGACCTTTTAAAGCCTTGTGCCTGTTAAACAGGAATTCAAAGAAAATGTAAAGGCTGTCGAAAGGGAAGAACTTATAATAATGATATACATTAGGGACTAAAGTGGAACAATAAACTCTTATAATTTAAAGCTAATTGTTAGAGTCCATTGTTCAGGACATTTGTCGTTTCAAACCACAATCTGTCAGAGTCAACATGGTTTTACAACGGACAAATCAAGTTTGAATTGTTTGCTTGAGTTATTTGAAGATATCACAAACAAGGTGTATCGTGAGAGATGGAACACATCTGGTCTTCCTGAAGGCATCAGATATGTCGCTTCTCCAAAGAGTAAGTGGTAAGATCAGACAACATGGGTTTAGGGGTAATTTATTAGCTCGGATGGAGGATTGGTTATCCAACAAAATGCAGTCACATGGAATAAATGTGTCCTTTTATTTTGCCAAATCCAATTTGTGGGGTGCCATTGATTTCAGTACTCATGCCTCAACCATTTGCGATCAATGGTATGACTGTACTCGGTTGATGGGATAGAAAATATGATGCCACATTTTCAGATGACACTATCATCGGTGGGAAATTACTTCGGAATGATGATGCAAGAGATTTTAAAACTATGTGGATAAATTGGGTGAATGGGCCAACATTTAGCAAGGAAAATTAAAGAGAATAAATATGGGACTATTCAAGTTGGCCAGGATAATAGAAGGACAAATTATTATCTAAATAGAGAGAAAGATCAAAGTTTTTAGGTGCAGAGGGATCTGGGTGTCTGCTTGCATATCACAGAAAACCTGCCTGCGAGTACTTCATGTAATGAGAAATGCAAGCATAATCTCAGTGTTTATTTATAAAAGGATAGAGTAGAAAGGTAGGGAGTGTTGGTATAGCTATGCAAGGCATTAGTGAGGCTGCAACTGGAGTACAGTTTGGGTGTCCTGCAGAATGAGGTATTTCCGTTGGAGGCAGTTCAGAAGAGCTTCATTAGATTGATTCCATATTTGGAGTGTTTGTCTTATGAGGAGAAATTGAGCAGTTTAGGCCTATACTCTCCAGTTTATAAGAATGAAAGGAGATGTCAATGAGGTCTCTGAAATGCGAAAAATAATTGAATGTGTAGATATGGAGTGGATTTTTTTTTCATGTTGCGCAATCTACAACAAGAGACCAGAGGTTTAGGATGGAGAGATGGCAGGAAAGTCGAACAGAGGGTGCGTTGACATCAGCCTCATCGAGGGGTTGGATTCCTCACAGATGCTCCTTGTTCTCTTTCAACCCTTCGACTGTGTTGCATTGGAATGGGAAGGAGAGGGTATCATACATGGGCAGGCACTCAGGATAAATCAGTCTCAATCAGTGAGACAGAACGTAACCAGTAGGGTCACAGAGTAACCAGTACTTGGTTCTCAATTATTTACAGTCTATATTAATGATCAGGAGGATGGAACAGATATACAGATGCTGAGTCTGGTGATGTCGCTGTGGTAAGCAAGAGATTAAATGATCAAGAGAGGGTGGAGAGTCTGCAAATCGGTTCAGAGAGGTAAAGGCAATAGATAATAGTTTGGCAAGTGGAATTCAACATGATATAACCTGTCATTTCATTTACAGGAATAACAGAAAGCAATATGTTACTGAAATGTAGAGGGATTTTAGGACTTATTGATACTGTGTACTAGGGGGTTCACTCAAACCCGTTCAGACATGGGAGGTTTTGCTCCATCCCTGATCATCTACTCCCAGACACTCCAAGTGACCCAATTGCTCTCCGTACACATGGAATACTTTGATGTGGTTGATTGGTGGAGGGGATGATATTTTGAAACGTGCATCAAGGGGACGGCCTTTATCCAAGATATATTCATTTCTTTCTACGTGGAGACCCAATGACGATGGGAATGGCTGACTGCTTCTGAATGAAGAGACCATGACTGCTGCTAGGACAGTGGGTATTCACCAACATGATGTACTGTGCATGGCATACTGTAACATTAATAGAGAGAGAGAGCTCCTTCAGTTCCTCTACCTCTCCCCATTGACATGAGTATTCTGCAGATGCCATGCACACCATCGGGGATACCACTATACTGAATACAACCGGCAGCTCCCGGCTGTGGGAGAAACAATGTATTTACCTTATCCACCATATATACCCTCTATCACCGAATGGTGACATCAATGTTGAGATACTGGGAAATGATGGATATGTCACCCAGTCCTGCCTGGAAAGTTCTGTATCAAAGAAGCTGAAAGAAACAGTGACCCTAACAGCCACTGGCAGCACCATCGTCCCCCTAGTGTGAAGCTGCAGGACGTGTTGAAGGAGGTGACACCGCTCTGTGACCAGCTCCTTGTCAGTCAGGGATCCCTCACTATCTGCTCCTGGGTTAAGTGTAGCTTGGGAAGCTGTTAATGGAATACTTGGGGTGGATAAAGCAGATCCTTTTCCCCACACACACTCACTCCGTGGTTTCAGAGTTTCCCTTCTCTGCAGCCTCTGCTTCATTTGTTGTTCATGATGCAGGCTCAGATGTTGTAACTACAGTCCCCATGCTCCATCCAGAGTTGCGTCACCAAATCCTCAGGTCTCCCTGAATGTCTGAGGCAGCTCATAGCACTACCTCCAGCAAACAATCCCCAGCCCCTCCACTAACTTTCCAATAACAGGAGTCAGTCAGAAGCCCCTCGACTACAAGTGTTGTGGACCAGACCAGATCCCCGCAAAATATTTTAAGAAGGCCGCTTAGATCCAAACCTATTCTTATTTTAAACATAGATGGGAAGTGTGCGTTCCAGATACGTTGTGACTGGTCAAACCTCTCGACATTAAGGAAAATGTAATCTATTCATACGTTTTGCTTAAAATCCAATCGAAGAAAGGAACATTTTGGGATAGCTTATATGTTGGAACATTTACACAAACAATAGATACTGTACCTTCTTGGTATACACTGCTTGGCACAAAGATATATTCAAATACAGATTCTTACGTGCAATATTTTGATCCAGGAGGAAACAACATAAACAGAGATCTCAGAGAGAAAAGCAGCTGGGGATCATGTATTGATACTTCCAAACCTTCAAGGATCCCCAACAGCTTCTGAATGCTGCAGATAAAAACAAAACGAGAAAACCTGGTCTGAGAGAGCTGGCAACTGCCCTTCGATTGTTACCACCATTTAATAAAACCTAAAGGCCTCCTCAGTTATTTACTTAAACTGTGTTCAGACAGCAGTTCTGCACCTCTGCCTTTATAACCTCTCTTCAAAAACAACCTAAGCGAACATAACCTCTTTACAGTGATAGAAAACTCACAACTCACCTTTAATAAAATGATCCACCAAAATACAATAATTGATTAATTTTAGACCTCCTAATCTTCCTCTATTAGTAGACTGAAATGCATATATATTACATTGACTCTGAGCATACAAATGTTCACAACTAGATTCGATTTCAGTCATTTTACTCCTGCAACAGAATGCCTTTGTCTTTCTTCATCCAAGTCTCCACAACGTGTCAAATCTTAGGTTTCTCGCCCGATCAACGGTATAATTTCAAATTGAATAGCAGCAATAATAAGCTCAATCGAAACAGACTGGTATTCGTCGCCCTAAACTTCTTCAATAACTTTAAGGGATCACGATCAGTGAGACAGATTTGTCTCAGGTATGTTATGCACAATTTAAATGCTGAAATGTTGTAACGCCAACACCAAGCTCAAGGCCTCCTTCCCCGTTGTGGAATAAATCTGTTGATGTTTCCACTGGACACTCCAATCACACGTTACATAATGGAGCACTTCTCATCTCTCCAATAGTCCTTCTGAATGACATAGCTCCTCAAGTCTCAGCATAAAAGAATTACATCCTTCTTTACCTCTTAATGCTGTAACCCCTTTACCTGCTACTCCTGGCCTATGCCAATAAACCTTACTCTCACAGGGATATATTTTAAGAAGATCTCGCACAATCTTCTCAATCCCTCACAGAAACCAGCCTTTGATTTCTGAACCAAATCATTATCATCAGCCATTTCAGCTTCTCATCTTGCCATTTTAACTCTCTGCTCTTCCACACGATTTCTTACGACTGCAGGAAGTGAATTGTTGAACTTCTCTAAAACAAGAATCTCTCCAACAGTGCGATAGCTTTGCTCTGTTTTTAATGCCCTTCCCCACCTTTCAAAATTACTTTATTAGATTCTTTCAAACTCAATGTGCATTTAACCATGGACGCTATTTTAGATTCCTGAAACACTGTCTGTCGGCTTCTGGCACAAGCTCATATGCACTTCAGATGGCTTTCTTCACCTCCTCTTCCTCCTCAGATACCACCTCCGATAGGGATGCAAATATCTGTCAGCTTTGTTTGAATCAACTATATCCACATGGTCACTGGGCACTGCATTTTTTCGCCACTTTCTCAAATGAAATTAAAAAAGGCTCCCCCATTCTTCTCATCAAATTTAGATAATCCCTGGATGTATTTAAACAGATCTCCATCAGGCCTTTGGCTACTATGGGGTTGCTCATCCTCACTGTCCTCCTTATCCAGCCTACCGTCTACCTTCATCTCGACCCTATATGTCAACTTTCCTCTTTTATTACTAACTTTTGAAGTTGAAACTCTCTGCTTTTCTTCTCTCTTTTTCTTTCTTTCTTCTTCATTTCCTTGTCTTTTATTTCTATTTTTCATCATAATTCAAACAGTTTCAATTCCTTCTCATGTTCAAGGCGCCTCATTTGAAATTGAATTCTAGCTATTTCCAAAGATTCTAATGGCGTTTCCACCAAATGTAATTGCCAAGCTCTAGCTGTAATTATCTCTCATTTTCTCACAGACAAACACAACCCAAACTTCAGCTTGTCTGCCAATTCCTACAGCTTTGCCTTCATTACCTTTTGTAAAACCAACAACTTCATTTCTTCCACACCCAGAGAACTCTTATTGACTGAAAGAATCTCTATACATAAAACACTGTTTAAACCATCCGGAATCAACATCCGGATCAAAAGACACTAACACCTACCATATGCGACCTTTGAACCCAATAGTCTCCCGGTGCATACTCTCCAGTGTCTGCATGAGCTTATTCTGGATTCTCTGGTTTCCTCCCACAACGCAAAGATGTGCATGTCAGGTGAATTGGTCATGGTTAGTTTTTCAAAGTTTTCAGGGATGTGTGGGTTAGGTGCCTTAGTTGAGGTAAATGTATAATAATAGGGTAGAGGAATGGGTCTGGGTAGGTTACTCCTCGGACGGTCGGTGTGGACTTGTTGGGTCGCATGGCTTGTTTGCACACTGTAGGGATTGTAATTCTAAACCCAATTTGGTATTATCGATTTAGAACCGGACAAGAGTCCCCATTTTGTTATAGACCAACCAGACTGACTCAAACTATTTTAGGAAAGTAGCTTGGATGCCAACCCTTCCTTATTTTAAAGGTAGATGTGAAGTGGGAGTTCCAGATGTGATACTACTCGTCAAACCACTCACCATTAAGCAAAACACAACATACTTAAAGACTCGAATGAAAATCCATACAAAATGAAGAGGAATTTAGAATAATTTAACTACTGGAAACCATTACCGAATAATGGATACAGTACTTTCTACAAATGAACTGTTCCAATATACCAACATCCCATAAACACATCTCTTGGAAAAATGGAACATTCAGACATACATTCTTGCATACAGTTCTCCAATTCAGGAAGAAACAGCATCAAGTCAGGTTTCAGAGAGAGTAGCACCTGGGAATAAGTTACTAGGCCATTGTTACTGTTATTTATTATAAACCCTATAAGTGTCGTAAGTCAGTTACTTGAGCGGTTTTTAGTAGGCAGTTTGGCCTTTGAGACCTCTTACTTAAAGAAAGGAGAAAATAATCTTTTTTGGAAAGTGACAGCATTGTCACACACTTTAGATCCCTGGCCCTTTATTTGAGGGGCTTCCTCGATTGCAAGATCACCTGAGAGGGACAAATATAGGTACATACCAAGTTACAAGGATGTGTCTCATAACTTCGGAAACACCCCTGTCCATAGACCATCACATGGGACATACCGCGAAGTGAACAACAGCCTGACACACACCATTTCACTGTTTTGAGCGACACAATGCCAGCACTCGATACACTAGCGAACCATAAACAAAGACCAGGGAAAGAAACAGAGGGACAGAAAGATTCAGATTAAAGACAGAAAGAGACAACTGAAAAGATGTTGTGGAAATATGGGGAAAAAGACAGGGCAGTGGAACTAACTGGAGAAGAGAGAATCTTCGAGAGTAAACTTAAAAGAATGAGAACATTGAATAAGGGCATTGTCAGATCAACTGCAATGGTTTGTTACATCAAATTCTGAATCTGCTTCAGAGAACACCACATACAACATAAACTGGGACAAGATGACAGCCCAGCATGGAGGGCTGTGCAGAGCTTGCTCGTCTTTTGCTCAGTAAGCTGCACTATCTGACCAGCATAGAGAGTATTGCAAACTTTACTATCATATGCTAACTATACTCGCATCCGATTACTGTAATGTCGACAATGAGAAGGTTTGCCGAGTGTGTGTTCATCAGAGACTGAGAGTGTGTGTGTGTGTGTGCAGGATTGGCGTGGTTGAATGCGAAACTCATTGTTTGAGAAGGAACGCACATGGAGGAAACTATTTTAAATAAAAACAACTAGCAGGCTTTTTGTTAATCAACAGAGAGAGAACGAGAGAAGTTTCATGGACAGATGAGATAAAGTTTGAGAATGTTAAAATAAAGTCATTGCCAGAAAAAAAAGCAATATACATTGGCGTGCACATGAATGACAGATGGATGGGAGTTTGGTGTGAGATCGAATCAGATTTGCTTCGGCAGGTTTGAAGCCGGGAGTGTCAGCAGCAGATTATTAACTTCATTACGACTGTATTTCATAGCTCAAGGTTCAAACAGCAGATGGACTAAACCAGTGAGATACATTCTGGGGTGGTGAGGATTTCAAGTTAGAAATGGTCAGGATATGGTGTCATGAATCAGCTCATGGTCAAAGGGATCTCCCATAGTTGTGACTGGTCTGCCTCAGTCGCAGATATTGGCCAGGGACGGGATGGAAACAGTGGCAGGAAGTGGAGGTTGTAACCAG
The DNA here is from genome assembly GCF_047496795.1 of Chiloscyllium punctatum. Classification (NCBI taxonomy): domain Eukaryota; kingdom Metazoa; phylum Chordata; class Chondrichthyes; order Orectolobiformes; family Hemiscylliidae; genus Chiloscyllium; species Chiloscyllium punctatum. The sequence continues at coordinate 47,128,885 of NC_092781.1, read as the reverse complement.
AACAGTGGAGAGTGACGTCCCTGCTCTTAATATTTAAATAACAAAGGCAATGATACAGTAAATTGTAGGTCTCCGCTGGAACTGAGTAGGTCAACATAGAGAGTAACACTGCCAGCTCAGAGAGGGAGACAGTCATTGAACACATGCATTGATGTAGTTAGTAGTGGTCTGTAGAGTAAATATCTGGAATGAAAGTTTCAACAGTAAAATAATCTTGACAAGAGGTGTAGACGATATAAAAGAACAGTAATACAGTCATAATCGTTTTTTAGAACAAAAAAATCTGGACGTTGACACTTACCAGGAACACCAATGATAGCCAGGAAAGGATAATACAAATATTGAATAATGAGAAGAGCACAATATATCTGCCATGATAATACTGGATTAGTGGTGCTGGAAGAGCACAGCAGTTCAGGCAGCATCCAACGAGCAGCGATATCGACGTTTCGGGCAAAAGCCCTTCATCAGGAATAAAGGCAGTGAGCCTGAAGCGTGGAGAGATAAGCTGGCTCACTGCCTTTATTCCTGATGAAGGGCTTTTGCCCAAAACGTCGATTTCGCTGCTCGTTGGATGCTGCCTGAACTGCTGTGCTCTTCCAGCACCACTAATCCAGTATTTGGTTTTCACCATCTGCAGTCATTGTTTTTACCCTGCCATGATAATGGCAACCAATAAAATGCAGAAAGACGCCAAACATAAATGTATAAACTCCTGTCTATTGTTGGAACATGCCAGTGTAATGTTTCCAGATTCTGATACATTTTTGGAACATTCCAGTCTAATGTTCTCAGATGCTGATCTCTCCTCCCCCTCTCTCTGGGTCTGCTGTTCCCTGTCAGTGCTGTCGGTGATGCTCCCACTAATGTTATGGGATACCAAATTGAACGGCGCCCATTTATCATTAAAAGATGGAAACCCTCCACTGGGATAATTAGAATCCATGGAGATTGGCATTAAGCACAGTCACTGAACAAACGCTGGGAAAATTAGCAAAGGCTACGACAACGGATGAATGGGCACTGCAAAACAATCAACAGACAGGAGGGTTCCCTCCCAGTTACGGGAACACTTCAGTGGTCCAGGATATTCAACCTCGGACCTTCTGGTGACCATCCTTCAAGGCAGATTTCAGGACAGGGAGCAGCGAAAAGTGGCCGAGCAGAAGCTGATTACAAATTTAGGTTCCCATAGGGAGGGCCTCAACTGGGGCCTTGGGTTCATGTCACATTGCAGGTGACCACCATTGCACTCCACACACACACACACACACACACACACACACAGACACACACACACACACACACAAACACACACACAGGCATTCCTATACATACAAATACGTACGGACACATATGTACACACACACACACACACACACACAGGCACACACACACACAAACACACACACAGGCATTCCTATACACACACATACGTACGGACACATATGTACACACACAGGCACACACACACACAGAGGCACACAGGCACTCCTATACACACACATGCATACGGACACATATGTACACAGACACGCACACAGACACACACACTCTTACAGACACACACACTCTCACAGGCATCCACTCAGAGACTTAGACCACTCTACACTCATGCATACACATATACATTCTCTCTCACTGATACTCAAGCCCCCACCTCAGACACACACACAGTCCCACACTCACACAAGCACCCCCTCACGGACTTAAGACACTCAACATCACTACACACACATATACACTCCCTCTCACACTCACAACCCCCAACTAAGAGAAACACAAACATACAAACCGGCAAAGACCCACAGACACACATATATTTTGTGGGGTGAATTTGTTCTTGCAGACTTACATTGTACTTTGCTCAAAAACTGCATGAATTCATGTAAAACTCTGTTATCTCACTTTTCAGATTAGAATCAATCTAAACATTATGGTATAGACAGAGAACACAGGGGCTTACACCTTCAAAATATTGTCTAACTAACACTCGTTGTTACTGCTAACCGGAGAATGCAACTTTAAAAGAAAAAGGTTTTGTAATTTACACATGAAAGAAATGAATCTATCATGGTATTTGAACAGATGAAAGACTCAACAAACAATCAAGTTATTTTTCAATGGATAATTTCAGTTACATCACACTGTAAATTTTTACTATAAATTCTGTGCCTTCGAAGTGCGTCCTCCACTATCACCTGATGAAGGAGCAACGCTCTTCAATTAAACCTATTGGGCAAAAACCTGGTGTTGTGTGATTTTTAACCTTGTACACCCCAGGCCAACACAGGTATCTCCAAATCATGACTAATCAAACAGGCTCAGTTAAATAGTTCCACACATCATTTTTCATATCACTATAAAAGGGAACATTTACCGGGTTTGGTTGGAATGTATGAGGGTTGCTGAGGGATGGACCAAAAATCTTTAAATCTTTTGAATCTTTTTTAAAAACTTGTATATGAAAGGGTTAAAAGGCACTGCAGTGGTCTATATGTGTTCCACTCTGTTTATGAAAGGAGGCAATTATGAAATAACAGATTGGCTGCATAAAAATTAGTCAGGTGGGCAAGTTTCTAGATACCTTAACCCAAAGTATAATACTTATTGATCAGTGTGAGGCTCCTCCTGGTTTTAAGTGCCCTGTTATCAAATGCTTTCATAACCTTGCGACAGAACATTGAGATTGCTGCTGAGCAACAGGCCGAAGCTATTCTGTCCCTATGGGCCTCTTACAAAGGGATACGAGAAGGTCATTCAGCCCATATTAGTCTGTTGCTACTTGAAAAGGTGGAAATCTAAAATATTGGCACATTTTGCCAACAGAATCATTCAAAACGAAGAGATGTGTCGCTGCAGCTGTGTGAAGTGTTACTGAGAGGGCACCTGGAGTACATTGCGTTGTTTGTGTTTCTGTAACTGAGAAGGAATGGGCCTCCATTAGATACAGTTTACCGGCTGCTCATAATCCACGGTTTGCTGTGGCATTTAATGTCTCGGGTCTGTTACACACATACAGGAGGAGGCCATTCAGCCTTTCCAGTCTATTACAGAGGGCCATGAGGAGCTCATTCAGCCTCTCGAGCCTGTTACAGAGGGGCAGGAAGTGTTTATTTAACTTCCAAGTCTGTTACACATAAATATTAGCTTTAAATTAGTTTTGGAAAAAGAAAGACTTGATGTAAACATTAAAGTTCTAACTTTGAACAAGGACAATTTTGAAAGTATTAGGTGAGCCCTGTGAAAGACTGATTGGAATACCCTATTCACAGGTAAAGGGATGGTTGGAAAATGCAAGGTCATCAAAACGTGGTTTCAGAGAGTCCAGAGTCAACGTGTTCCCATTAGTGAGACGGGCAAGGCTGGTGGGTGCAGGGAGTGCTGGATGGCTAGATATATTGATGCTCTGGTCAAGGTAAGGAAGGAGGCATATATCAGGTATACAGAGCTGCGATCAAGTGAATCCAGAGAGGTGTGTCGGGGCAGCAAGTGTACAGTCAATGGGGAAATCGGGCCAGAAAAATGTGGACAAGGGATGGCTTTAGAAATACGGTTAACGAGGTATTGAAGAAATTATACAAATCCTTTAATGTCAAAAGATTAACTAGGGAGAGAATAGGGCCCTTTAAGATCAGTAAGGCTACCTGTGTATGGAACCACAGGAGATTGGAGGGATTCGAAACAAGTATCTCTTCTCAGTATTTAATGTGGAGGAGGTTACAAGAGCGAGAGAATGAAGAAATATATAGTGATACCTTGAAAGTGTCTATATTACAAGGAGGTGTTGGATGTTTTAAAACATATAAAGGTGAACAAATCCCTGGGACCTGAGCAGTTGTATCCCAAATATTTGTGGGAAGCGAAGAAAGAGATTGCTCAGCATTTTGCTGATATATTTGTAACATTGATTTCCACAGGTGAGGTGTCAAAAGACTGGAGGGCTGCTAACATAGTGTCATTATTTAAGAAAGTAAGGAAAAAAAACAGGTATCTATAGATCGGTGAGCCTAACGTCAATGGTGACTAAAGTGTTGGAGGGGATTTCGAGAAAAAGATCGATATGCATTTAGAAAGACAAGGACTGAAGAGGGCTTTGTACATTGGAGATCACATCCCACTGACTGGGTGGAATGTTTTGAGGAAGTGATGAAGATGATTGATGAAGGCAGGACAGTGGATGTTGTCTTTATGGAATTCAGTAAGAAAACCAAAATGTTCTACATGGTAGACTGGTTAGCAATGTTAGACTGCCTGGGATCCAGGCAGAACTCACCATTTAGATCCAAATTTTTCTTGAACATTGGAAACAGGGTGTGACAGTGGACATTTGTTCATTAAACTTGGAGACCTGTGACCAGTGGCGTGCCGCAAAGATCAATAGTGGGTCCTCTGCCTTTTGTCACTTGTACAAATCATTTGCATTTGAGTATATGAAGTATGGTCAGTAAGTTTGTAGATAATACCAAATTTGTTGGTGTACTCGACAGTGAAGAATGATCTCTCAGACTATAATGGGACTTTGCTTAGGTGAGCCGAGGGGTGGCAGATGGAGTTTATTTTAGATAAATATGAACTATTGCATTTTAGCAAGATAAATTAAGGCAAGACATACAGGTAGGGTTCTGTCTAAAGCTACCAATCAAGGAGAACTCCATCAAAATTATCGAATCCCCACAGTGAGGAAACAGGCTTTTCGGCCCATCGAGGCCACACCGAACCTCTAAAGTGTATCACACTAGACAAACCCCTACCCTATCTCTCTTTGCCTGCATTTCCCATGGCTAATCCACCTCACCTACACATCCTTGGGTACTTTACGCAATTTAGCGTGGCCAACCTACCCTTATCTGTATTTCTTTATACTGTCGGAGGAAAACATAACATCCGGAGGAAACTCATGCAGACACGGGGAGAATGTGCAAACTCCACACAGCCAGTCATCTAAGGATGGAATTAAACCCAGATCGCTGCGCTCTGAAGCAGCAATGCGAGTCACTGAGCTACTGTGTCACCTCGTGGTGCAGGTTCTCTGTTCCTTGAAAATGCCGTCACAGGTCGACAGCGCAGTGAAGAAGGCACTTGGTGATCTTCCCCTTTTTGGTCCGTGCTTTGAGTCGAAATATTTTAATGACATGTTGCATCTGGACAGGACATTGGTTTGGCCACTTTTGTAATACTGCCTTCAATTCTGTTCTCCCTGCTGTCGGAAAGACGTTGTCAAACTTGAAAGGGTGCAGAAGAGACTTAAAATAATGTTACAGATGTTGGATGGTTAGAGTCACAGGGAGAGTTTGTACAGTTTGAACATTTTCAAGTATTGAGGCTGAGGGATGACCTAAAAGGGGTTTATAAAATCATGAGGGGCTTGGATAAGATAAACAGTCAACGTCTTTTACCCAGGATAGGCGAGTCCAAAATTAGAAGACAAAGGTTTGAAGTGAGAGGGGAAAGATTTAAAAAGGAACATGAGGGACAGCATTTTCACACAGAGACTGCTGCGTGTATGGATTGAACAGCCAAATGAGGTGGTGGAGGCAGGTACAGTTAGACCATTTAAAAGGCATTTGGATGGATACATGCATGGTAAGTGTTTAGAGGGAGATGGGCTAAGTGCTAGTAAGGGGGACGAGATTTATTTAGAATGTTTGGTCGGTATGGGCGATCAGACTGAAAGGTCTTTTTCCATGCTCTACATCTCTGAAACTCTATTCCCTCTTGAGTGTGTGACACAGGAACAGGAAGAGGCTGTTCAGCTTCTGAATTCTGTCAGTCAGCTTGTTTGTTCAATTACTGAGAGTAAAATACAAAAATACATCATTCAGATTTTGATGGTGCTTTACAGAAACAGTGGAAAGGCCTTTAGTGAAGAGAAGCTGTAAGGGATGTGAAGAGGCCATTCAGGCCCTCAACTCTATTCCACAGGAGCAGCAGGTGAGCACAGAGCTATTGGAGCCTGTCAGTCAGGAGCAGGAGGGGGACATCTACTATCGCAAACCTTAGATCAGGAGGCAGTTACACAGCTGGTCAAGATTGGGACACATAACAGGACGCAGCCATTCAACTGCTTGAGACTGTGACACAGGGACAGGAGGGAGTCACTCAGAGCTCGAAACTGGGGCACAGGGATATCTGGAGGTTAGTGAGGCCACAGGATCATGTTATGCAAGGACAGCAGGAGGTGACTCACACCACCCGTATGGGACACTGGGAAAGAAGGGGAGTTTGTTTGGAACAAACAGAAATATATGAATAGGTTGCATTAGTGGTCCAGTCAATCCTGCCCCACCATTCACTAAGACCACGGCTGATCTGATTGTGATTCCCTCATCCCATTTTAGGAAACTCCCCTCTCTGCAGCCTCTGCTCCGTTTCTTGGTCATGTTGTAGACTCAGCTGCTGCAACAACACTCACCATGACTCATCCAGAAGGATGGGTCTAACAAGATAAGTCAGGATTTGAGGGGTCCAATGACAAGAATGAAAACACAACATAAAGGTATTGTCAGATGTTTCGTACTCTCACATTCGCAATCCAACTCGCATAACCAGCCCATCCATTACATATTCAGGATGGAGCACTGTGTCGATCCGGCTAGTGTACAGCTGTATGCAACCCAGCAATGTCCAGAGTGAAACTCTATGCAGCCCACACCAATGCTTGATCTATAATCCTGGACTAAATGTTCAGTGTGGGGAGCTGTGCAGTCCGCACTGGGTCATTCATATACAAACACAGGCTGTTGCATTGTTCGGTAACACTGTATTAGATCACTGCCCAGTGTGGTGAAAAATGTAACCAATGCTGGAAGTGACAGAATGTGCAGTTCCTATCCATTTACAGCTCTATATCTGTACTGTACCTTGACAAGGGGTGCTGCGAATATGAAAATCAATGTGAGGAAGAGATATAAATGGAAACAATTTAAATACCAATAGTTCTGATTAAGGCGCATATCACTCTAGTATTTAAAGTTGAAATAACTGAGATAATATCCAATGAGGTTTTGTGAACGGTACAAAGAATTAAGAGGGGGATGGTGATGGTTGCACTATAAGCCTCCAAATAATCAATGGGAATTATAGGAACAAAATTTCAGGGACAATGGCGAGACTTGCGGGAGCAATAGGATTGTCATAATAGGTGATTTTAATTTTCCTAACATAGACTGGGACTTCCAGATGGGTTAAGAACTTAGATGGAACGTAATTTGTTAAGTCTGTTCAGGAAAGCTTCCACAAGCAATATTGAGAGGTTCCTATTGGGGAAGGGACAAACTCGACCTACTGTTGGGAAATAAGGTCAGATAGGTGACGGAGGTGAAGTGGGCGAGCATTTTGGAAATAATGACTAGAGCAGTATTAGTTTTAAAATAGTAATGGTAGGGACAAAATTGGTCCACAGAATCATGTTCTAAATTGGAGCAAGGCATATTTTGTTGGAATTAGACAGGGGATTGCAGGGGATGATTGGACTAGTTTGTATCGAGGTAAAACGATCCCGGGCAAATGGGAGGGCTTCAAAAGTGAGATAGCTCGAGTTCAAGGTTTATATGTTCCTGTGAGGATGAAGGGAAAGTGAGGCTGGAAGAGAGAACCCTGGATTACAGGAGATATTGAGGCTCTGACCTGAAAAAAAATTGAGGCGTGGCTCAGGTACAGGCAGTCGCATCAAGGGAATCTCTGGAGGTACACAGGGGATACAGGAGTTTACTGAAGAAGGAAATCAGCAGGGCGAAAAGGTGGTATGAGATAGCCTTGGCGGAGAAGATTAGTGCGAATCCAAATTCAGTACCGAAAAGAAAAAGAACAACCAGAGAGAGAATATGACGCCTTAACATCCAAAATGGGCATGCATGTGTAAAACCTCAAGAAATGGGTGAGGTCCTCAATTTCCCCTCTGTGTTTGTCATGAGGAAAAACATGAAGACCTGTGACCTTTGGGAGGTTAGTTGTGATATCTTGGTACAGTCCATATCACAGTAGAGGTGCTGTTGGACATATTAGAATTCATAAAGTCAGATAAATCTCTTGGTCCTGACCAGATATATCCAAGAGCACTGCAGGTGGTGAGAGAAGACAGTTCAGGGGCCAACGACCCGGAAGACTGGGCGGTAATAAATGGAGTGCCCTTCTTCAAGGGGGGTTGCAAAGAAAAGCTTGTGAAATATAGACCAGTTAGCTTCACATCTGTTTTCAGTAAACTGCTTGAGAAGGTTTTGAGATATAAGATATGGATGCATTTGGAAAAACAGAGTTTGACTTGGAGCAGTCAGCATAGCTTTGTGCTTGGCAGATCATGCCTTGGAATTTTTGTTAAGAGTTTTTGAGGAAGTGACCATAAAGGTTGACATGGGCAGAGTGGTGGACACAGTCTATATGGATTTCAGTAAGGCCTTTGATAAGGTTCCACATGGTAGGCCTTTCTGGAAGGTTAGATCGCATGGACACCAATGTAAACTGTCAAATTGGTGACACAATTGTCTTGACGTTATGAAGCAAATGGCTATGGTGGAGGGATGCTTCTCGGACTGGAGGCCTGCGACTTGTGGAGTGCCTCAGTGTTCGGTCCTGGGCCCATTGCTGTTCGTTGTCTTCTAGCAATGATTTGGACCAGAGTGCACAACACAAGGTTAGTAAGTTTGCACATGACTCGAAATTAGGAGGTATCATTTAAAATGAGAAACATTATCAGAAATTGCAGCAGTACGTTGGTCAGCTGAGGAAGTGGGTTCAGAAATAGCAATTTGAGTTTAATACAGATAAGTGTGACGTCTTACATTTTGGAAAGTCAAATCCAGGTAGGAGTTTAATGATGAATGAGAGGGCCTTAAGGAGTGTAGTGGAACAAAAGGACGTTGGAGATCAGGTGCACGGTTGTCTGAAATTTGAGTCACAGACACACAGGACAGTGAAGAAGGCTGTTGGCACACTGGCCTTCATCAGGGCATTGAGTATAGATGTTGGGACGTTATATTGCAGTTGTAAAGGATGTTGGTTAGGTTGCAGTTTGAGTATTGTGTTCAGTTTTGTTCACCTTGCTCTGGAAAGGATATTATAAAACGAGAAAGAGCATAGAACAAATTTCCAAAGATGTTTCCTGGGCTAAAGGCTCCAAGTTATAGGCAGAGGTTGGACAGGTTCGAACTTATTTCTTTTCAGCGTAGGATACCGAGGGGGTTCTTATTGAAGTGTAACTCTTATAAAACTATGAGAGGCGTGCAATGGGTGAATACTTCAATTTTGTTCCCAAGGTTGGGGAATCGAGGACTAGAGGACATCCATTAATGTTTGGAAAGGGAAAAAAAAGCTATATAAAAAGGAACCTGAGGGGCAATGTTTTTACACAGAGTGTGGTATGTATACAGACTGAGCTGCCAGTGGAAGTGATGGAGGTGAGTTCAATAGAATCGGGGTCGGTTCCTGTGTATAATGCAGAATATGCAGGATCAGTTCATTCCTAAAAGGAAGAAAGATCCCAGGAGGAGACATGGGCGGCCGTGGCTGACAAGGGAAGTAAAGAAACATATAAGGTTAAAAGAGAAAAAGTATAACTTAGCGAAGATAAGCGGGAAAACGGAGGACTGGGAAGCTTTTAAAGAACAACAGAGGATTAGTAAGAAGGAAATACGCAGAGAAAAAATGAGGTACGAAGGTAAACTGGCCAAGAATATAAAGGAGGATAGTAAAAGCTTTTTTAGGTATGTCCAAGGCAAAAAAATGGTTAGGACAAAAATTGGTCCCTTGAAGACAGAAGCAGGGGAATATATTACTGGGAACGAAGAAATGGCAGAGGAATTAAATGGGTACTTCAGATCTGTGTTCACTGGGGAAGACACAAGCAATCTCCCTGAGGTAACAGTGGCTGAAGGACCTGAACTTAAGGGAATTTCTATTTGCCAGGATTTGGTGTTGGAGAGACTGTTAGGTCTGAAGGTTGATAAGTCTCCGGGACCTGATGGCCTGCATCCCAGGGTACTGAAGGAGGTGGCTCGGGAAATCGTGGATGCGCTGGTGATTATTTTCCAGAGTTCAATAGAATCGGGGTCGGTTCCTGAGGATTGGAGGGCGGCTAATGTTGTGCCACTTTTTAAGAAGGGTGGGCGGGAGAAAGCAGGAAATTATAGACCAGTTAGTCTGACCTCAGTGGTGGGAAAGATGCTGGAGTCTATTATAAAGGATGAAATTACGGCACATCTGGATAATAGTAACAGGATAGGACAGAGTCAGCATGGATTTATGAAGGGGAAATCATGCTTGACTAATCTTCTTGAATTTTTTGAGGATGTAACTCGGAAGATGGACGAGGGAGATCCAGTGGATGTACTGTACCTGGACTTTCAGAAAGCTTTTGATAAAGTCCCACACAAGAGGTTAGTGAGTAAAATTAGGGCGCACGGGATTGGGGGCAAAGTACTAGATTGGATAGAGAATTGGTTGGCTAATAGGAAACAAAGGGTAGTGATTAACGGCTCCATTTCGAAATGGCAGGCAGTGACCAGTGGGGTACCGCAGGGATCCGTGCTGGGACCGCAGCTTTTTACAATATATGTAAATGATATAGAAGATGGTATCAGCAATAACATTAGCAAATTTGCTGATGACACAAAGCTAGGTGGTAGGGTGAAATGTGATGAGGATGTTAGGGGATTACAGGGTGACCTGGACAAGTTAGGTGAGTGGGCAGATGCATGGCAAATGCAGTTTAATGTGGATAAATGTCTGGTTATCCACTTTGGTGGCAAGAACAGGAAGGCAGATTACTACCTCAATGGTATCAAATTAGGTAAAGGGGCTGTTCAGAGAGATCTGGGTGTTCTTGTCCACCAGTCAATGAAGGCAAGCATGCAGGTACAGCAGGTCGTGAAGAAGGCTAATAGCATGCTGGCCTTCATAACAAGAGGGATTGAGTATAGAAGCAAAGAGGTGCTTCTGCAGCTGTACAGGGCCCTGGTGAGACCACACCTGGAGTACTGTGTGCAGTTCTGGTCTCCAAATTTGAGGAAAGACATTCTGGCTATTGAGGGAGTGCAGCGTAGGTTCACGAGGTCAATTCCTGGAATGGCAGGATTGCCTTACACGGAAAGACTGAAGCGACTGGGCTTGTATACCCTTGAGTTTAGAAGACTGAGAGGGGATCTGATTGAAACGTAGAGGATTATGAAAGGACTGGACACTCTGGCAGGAGGGAACATATTTCCGTTGATGGGGGAGTGCCGAACCAGAGGACACAACTTAAAAATACAGGGTAGACCATTTAGGACAGAGATGAGGAGAAACTACTTCACCCAGAGAGTGGTGGCTGTGTGGAATGCTCTGCCCCAGAGGGCAGTGGAGGTCCAGTCTCTGGATTCTTTTAAGAAAGAATTGGATAGAGCTGTTAAAGATAGTGGAGTCAAGGGGTATGGAGATAAGGCTGGAACAGGATACTAATTAGGAATGATCAGCCATGATCATATTGAATGGCGGTGCAGGCTCGAAGGGCAGAATGGCCTACTCCTGCATCTATTGTCTATTGTCTAATAACAACATTGAAAAGGCATTTGGACAAATACACAGGGAGGTAAGGATTAGAGGGATTCAGAACTAGGGCAGGGGAATGGGGTGAGTCTGAATGGACATTTTGATTGCCATGGTCCAGTCATACTGGGAGTCTCGTGCAATATGACTGGAAATGAGTGTGTTTTGGAGTGGAAACAGAGTGGGGAAGACTGAGAAAAAATGTCATTGTAGGATATGTTCACAGGTTTCAGAATGCTGAAATGAAGACATTTAGATAGTATCATGCAACACGGGTCAGTACTTTGAAGAATGATGATTGTAAGGGATATTGCTGTGAATTCAGGCAATGGAGACTTTTGGATGACCATTTGTCCTGCAGCTTTATAACTAGGAGTGAGGACAGCAGAGTCTTCGCCTCACTGGGCTGAATCTAACCAAAAACTGTCTCAGTGACATTTTCATTAAGTGTGACAGGGATTGTCTGCACAGGCTGAATTACTTTCCTGGTGCTACCTTACCAAACTCGTCTCATTTACTAACCACCCCACTCCATTGTGTCCCTCTCATTCAATGCCAGCTCGATTCTCCCACCCATCATGACTGGAGGTACTCAAAATCGCCCTGATGCTCCTGGATATTCCATGACCCCTGACACTGGGGCCATCTTTAAAAGGCCAAGGGGCACAGGGTTGAGCTTTCTCAGTTTGCAGCTGCCCTGCACAATTTACCCTGAGCATGGCAGATAAGGGGAAATTACATCACGTTTTTCGACAGGGGCACAGAGGTCCTGGTGGATGGGCTAGTACAAAAGGGGACCATTCTCTTCCCAGAGGGATCACACCACCAGACCCACCGAACCTGGTCTGAGCTCACCACACAGCTCAGTGCAGTATCTGTGGTCTGAGTAAATGTCCAGCAAAACAGGACAAGCTTCAATAACCTTCCCCACTCTGTTAGGATAAGGGTCACCATATTCTCTCTGCTCCCTCACACTCACTGTATGTCTGTTATAGCACCGGTTCCCGAACAAGACTCATGCTCTACCACTCTCACTACTGCATACAGCAACTTCCCGCTCTTTCTGTCTGCATCTCTAAAGCCCCCCTAAGAGTTTTGGAATATTCTGGAGAATGCCAAGTATGGAATTTTCCAGATCATATTCCAACTTATTCCCAGTTTCAGTAAAGCGGCTGTGCCCCAGTGTGTGACATGTAAGAGGATGGAGTAGAGATGTACGTTTTTCAAATCACACACAATTAAAATCCATCATGAGGCCATTCAGTACTTCAAATATGCACCAACGTTCAATACGTTTGGAGGTGAAATGATGGTTTTCTCAGCTCCACCTTACAAGAACTTCCAGTCATTCAACTCCCAGCTTCCTGTTACCGAGCAGACTATTCTCAGAAACTTTTTACCCAGTGTTTCTTCTTGCATGTGTTCCGAAGGCATTTCCCATGGGGACAGACTCTCCTAACAATATATTTCATCTGCTTTATAAAGTCATACAATAGTCAGCATGCTTTCCACAGACCAATCAAAAACATGCACTTATTTTACGGTTATCGATATCCAATCACAATTAGTCATTCTGGTTATTTCACTTGTCTCACCTTATTGTATGCAGCCAAAGAAAGCTTGCAAACACTTGTCTCAATGTAAAATACAATTTCAAGCAGAGAACGTTTTTATCCTCAGCCGTTACCATGACGATTATCTCAAATATACCTTTTTCCTTGTCATGAATGTTTCTCTTGCCCTTTGTCTGTGACAGATTCTGTGTGTAACAGTTACACAGTCTCCTACTCAGTTGGCTGGATGGTTGGTTTGTGATGTAGAGGGAGGCCACCAGCGCAGGTTCAATTCCCCACACTGACAGAGGTTACTATGAAGGGGACGCTCTCTAAACCTCACCCCATCACCCGAAGTGCGCTGACATTCAGCGTAAATCACCATGAGTGGTCAATCTAATGAGAGTTCTTTGGGACTCTGTTCTATCAATGTTAGCATTTTAATTTTTTAACTGAAGAACAGATTTTTATTATTATATTAAACCAAGAATAAAACAACTCAAATAACTGAACAATATTTCACCCATGTGCATGTATATACAAAACAAGCTAAAGTCTATAAACGGACAGAAGAAAAACAAAAATAAACAATAAATAATAAATAAATAATACTGCTCAGAATAACAAAAAGATAGCTCTTGTTCTTCGAGAGCATTAACTGATACACATTCATATGTTCACAATTCTTCATATTAGATTCATTAGACAATATCATCATTGCTATAGAAAAGCCCATTTTTAGAGTGGCAGATAAACCTAATCGTGGTAATCCAAAAAAGGTTGCTATATTTTATATAAATCTCTGCTTTCTGGTGCACCATACAGGTGAAAACGTCCAAAGGGATATTCTCCATGATGAGCTTACGACGAACCAACAGACCCGGCGATGATGGGGGGGTGGGTGGGGGGGGGGTGGGGGGAATGTTTCAGACATCCAACGCAACAGAATACTTTTCCTTGCACAAGAAGTGTGGGGGAGATACTAAACGAGTATTTTTCATCAGGATTTACTGTGGAAAAGAATATGGAAGATATCTCATGTAGGGAAATAGGTGGTGACACCTTGCAAAATGTCCATATTACAGAGGAGGAAGTGCTGGGTATCCTAAAACGGGTAAAGGTGGATAAATCCCCAGGAACTGATTAGGTGTACCCTTGAACTCTGTGGGAAGCTAGAGAAGCGTTTGCTGGGCCTCTTGCTGCGATAGTTGTAATATGGATAGTCACTGATGAGGTGCCAGTAGACTGGAGGTGGCTAATGTGGTGCCACTGTTTAAGAAGGGTGGTAAGGACAAGCCAGGGAGCTATAGACCAATGAGCCTGACGTTGGTGGTGGTCAAGTTGTTGGAGAAATCCTGAGGGACAGGATGTGCATGCATTTGGAAAGGCAAGGACTGATTAGGGATTGACAACGTGGCTTTGTGCGTGGGCAATCATGTCTCACAAAATTGATTGAGTTTTTTGAGGAACTATCAAAGAGGATTGATGAGAGCAGAGGGATACATGTGATCCATATGGACTTCAATAAGGGTTTCGACAAGGTTCCCCTTGGGAAGCTGATTAGCAAGGTTAGGTCTCATGGAATACAGGGAGAACTAACCATTTGATACAGAACTTGGTCAAAGGTAGAAGACAGAGGGTGGTGGTGGACGGTTGTTTTTCGACTGGAGGCCTCTGACCAGTGGAATGCCACAAGGATCGGTGCTGGATTCACTACTTTTTGTCATTGACATAAATGACTTGGATGCGAGTATAAGAGGTACAGTTAGTAAGTTTGCAGATGACACCAACATTGGAGGTACAGTGAACAGGGAAGAGGTCACCTCAGACTACAACAGGATCTTGACAAGATGGACCAATGGGCTGAGAAGCGGCAGATGGAGTTTAATTCAGATAAATGCGAGGTGCTGCATTTTGGGAAAGCAAATCATAGCGGGACTTATACACTTAATGGTAAGCTTCCAGGGAGTTTTGCTGAACAAAGAGACTTTGAAGTGCAGGTTCATAGCTCTTTGAAAGTGGAATCGCAAGTAGATAAGATCGTGAGGAAGGCGTTTGGTATGCTTTCCTTTATTGGTCAGAGTATTGAGTACAGGAATTGGGAGGTCGTTTTGCAGCTGTACAGGATATTGGTTACGCCACTGTTGGAATATTGCGCGCAATCTTGCTCTCCTTCCTATCAAAAAAAAGGTTGAGAAACTTGGAAGGGTTCAGAAAAGATTTATAAGGATTGGAGGATTTGACCTATAGAAAGAGGCTGAATAGGCTGGGGCTGTTTTCGCTGGATCTTCGGAAGCTGAGGGATGACATTATAGAGGTTTTCAAAAGTATAAATGATATCATTGTTTCTCTCTCAAGTAACACGTGGTGGCTCAGTGGTTTGCATTGCTGACTCACCACACCAGGGTCACGGGTTTGTTTCCAGTCTTGGGTGATTGCCTGTGTGGAGTTAGTATGTTCTCAACTGTGACTGCGTAGATTTCCGAACACAGTCACAAAGATGTGCAGGTAGATGAATTGGCCAATGCTAAATCACTCAAAGTATTCCAGGATCTGTAAGTTCAGACACTCGTCAGGAAAAATATAGGATGGTCGGGGAATGGGTCTGGGTGGGTTACTCTTCAGAAGGTCGAAGTTGACTTGCTGGGCCCAAGGGCTTGTATCCACACTGTAGGGATTCTACTCATTCAAAATCACACAAGCAAGGTACACCCCCCTACCCTCGCTGCCTATAGTTTAAACATGGAGTCCATTATCCCCGGTTGACTACCTGGTATAGCAATTAAAGGGGTAAGAAACATGGTTTTGGCTGCATTGCCCTCGATCTGTCGCATTGTTCTTCAAGTTTTAACAGAATTGATAATCATTAGTTTTTGACAATAAATGTTGTCATTTTATCTAAGAACAACAGACTAATACGGGTTCACTTTGTCTGAGAGGGCTCAATGTCTAGCCATATTTATGCCGAGACATCAGCGGCCCAGGCACGAACATAGGATGATTTAAAAAAATGCTTAGTTGATTGCTTTTACTCTGGGAGATCTACCCCCCACAATCTGTGGGGCAGTTGCAATTTTGTTAGCTTGATAAAGAATCGCTTATGGTGCCAAATAAAAGAGCTAAACCAGCCATTCTATTTCCTAAGTATCTGTCTGGGAAACATCAAAGAAAGCATTCACAAGGTGTCTAGGAAATAAGGAAGGACATTCATTTTAATAACAGCTCTCTGATCTAGCCAGGATATTGGAAATGCCTCCCATCTTTGAAGGTCTTGTTTAATTTTGTCAAACAAATAGGCACAGTTCACGTTAAATAAATGAGCAAAGACAGAGGTAGTGAATATACTAAAAGAGGGAAACCACCCCAGTGACCATTTAAAAGGAAACCAGAAAGCATAATATTCCAGGGTCTGCCTTTCTTCAGCATCATAGAGATATTAGCCTCTCTTAAGGATGGAGGGAAGGATTCGTGACTGTATGAGTGACAGAACATGTTAAACATCAGCCCTGACAATAGGTTTATAAATTATTTATAAAATTCACGAGGATCTCTGTCAGGAACGTGCACCTTTACATTCTGAAGCTGCTTCACACCCTCCTGTGCTGACAATGGTGCATTAAGCCACAACATCTATTCAGGGGTTACTCCTGGAAGACCCAGGTTCTTGAAAAATAACTCCGTCTTAATTCATCTATCCTCATAATGGCAAGTCTGAAATAACTCGGAGAAAAATCTCGGACTGGAGGCATTAATCTTTTTGGAATTGAAGGTAAGGATCCCAGTACCTTCCCTAATTGAGGTAATGGCTTGACAGGGGCAGTCGTTTTCCTGGCAAGATGGGGAAAATACTTGCCTGGCTTATCACCATGTTCAAACAGCCTTTGTTTTGCAAAAGTCAGCTCCTTCTTGTTGTCTGTGTGAGCGTGGAATTCACTGTGGACCGAAGCGTTGTGATCCTCTGCAGCTTAGCCACTGAGAGACAATCACAGTATGCACTCTCGGCTGCCCTCAGCTGTGCCTCATACCAGCATTCCTACTCCCCCTTCTGCTGCATCCGAAGGAATAATTATTCCCTTGGTATAAGCCTTAGAAATTTCGCATACAATGGATGGCTTAGTGTTTGAATCGGAATTAATGGCAAAGAAAGATCTGAATTCATTACAGAAATACTCAATGAACTAACTAGCCTTAAGAATAAAGGGATACATTTGCCAGTGTCTCGAATCTGTCATATTGCCCTTAATCTTAATCAATAAGTATGATCAGAAATGGTAACTTGTCCAATTTTGAAGGATGCGACCGAATCTAAGATTGTTGCAGGGATGGGGAAGAGTTCAATCCTCGTGTGGTATTGCGGCGGGTTAAAGAAGAAAATAAAAACCCTACTTGTGAGGTAGATCTGCCTCCAGACATCCACCAGCTCTAGTTCTGCACACATATCCACCAATTGCTTACATTATAACGAGTGTATTGAGGGACCTTTGGACATTGTGTCCACCGTGGGGTCCATAAGACAGTTGAAATCTCCTTCTACCATAATGTGCCAAGATGCCAGATAACTGAATTTGGAAAATGCATCTACCAGATTTTAAGAGGGTGCTCCGGGGGTTGGGGGGGGGGTGCATTTGCCATTCAAAATATTGGATTATTTACCATAGTTCAAGGCGTGGGGGATTACGATCATCCCGTGAGTGTTAAATACAATCTAATAATTTAAATGGAAGATTCTTCTTATCCAGTATGGCTTCTCCCCTACTTCTAGTATTAAAAGACGAAAAGAAAACCTGTTCAAACCCACCCTGCTGTAACGTCAAATATTCCTGGTCATCAAGCTGCATCTCCTGCAATAGGAGTTCCACCTATAAGAGATCCACCCTCTCTTTTTTAAGACAAAAATGTTTGTTTCCTCTTGACTGGCCAATGGCTCCCATTAATGTTCCAGATACACCGTTTAAGCACATCATTATCCAGAACACACTGTAGCAACATTTGAACTCGAGAGAGGAATAACTCGAATTACTGATCATTAATAAACAAAGTCTCATAGAGCTTAAAAACTATATAAACTAAAACTACTACAACTATCAAGCTCTCTCAACTTTCCAAAACTAAACATATATATATATAAACAAAAAAAGAAACAAAATCGATCGGGGAATTTAAAATGTCCACAAAGTTATTGCTTTCTCTGCAGTCAGACGAGTTCATGGATCCATTAAATGCAATACGGAGAATCGTTGGGTACCAGAGGGAATACTGATTTCCGAGTTCCCTCGCTCTTCTCTTGATAGGTATTAGACTTGGAAGCAGGTGAGCACTTTGGTGATAACGATCACAATTCTGTTATGTTTATGTCAGTGATAGCAAGGGATAGGTGCATACCCCAGGGCTAGAGTTACAGCTGGGGGAAAGGCAATTACGATGCGATTCGGCACGATTTAGGAAGCATAGGAGGGAAAAGGAAACTGAAGGGGATAGGCACATTAGAAAGGTGGAGCTTATTCAAGGAATAACTACCATGTGTCCTAGATAAGAATGTACCTGTCAGGCAGGAAGCTGTAGCGTGCGGGAGCTGTGATTTCTGAAGGAAATCGAACCTCTTGGCAAGAGGAAGAAGAAGGCTTATGCTAGGATGAGATGTGAAGGCTCAAATAGAGCACTTAAAGGTTACAGGGTAGCTAGGAAAGACCTAAATGGAGAGCTCAGAAGAGCCAGGAGAGACATGCAAAGTTGTTGGCGGGTAAACCCTAAGGCTTTCTGTAGGTATTTAAGGAAGAAAACAATGACGAGAGTAAGATTAGGGCCAGTCAAGGATAGTAGTGGGAATTTGTGTGTGGAGTCAGAGGAGATGGGGAAGCACTAAATGAATATTTTTCAACAGTATTTACTCTAGAAAATAACAATGTTGTCGAGGAGATTACTGAGATACAGGCTACTAGACTAGTTGGGATTGAGGTTAACAAGGAGGAGGTATTAGAAATCCTGCAGAGTGTGAAAGTCCGTAAGTCCCCTGGGCCGGGTGGGATTTATCCGAGGATCCTCTGGAAGCCAGGGAGGAGATTGCCGAGCCTTTGACATTGACCATAAAATCGTCATTATCTACAGGAATAGTGCCAGAAGACTGAAGGATGGGAAATGGGGTTCCCCAGTTCAAGAAGGGGAGCAGAGACAATCTTGGTAATTTTCGACCAGTGAGCCTTACTTCAGTTGTTGGTAAAGTGTTGGAAAAGGTTATCAGAGATAGGATTTATTATCATCTAGAAAAGAATAAATTGATTAGGGATAGTCAGCACGGTTTTGTGAAGGGTATGTCGTGCCTCACAAACCTTATTGAGATCTTTGAAAAGGTGACCAAACAGGTAGATGAGACTAAACCAGTTGATGTGATGTTATGGATTTCAGCAAGGCATTCAATAAGGTTTCCCACAGTAGGCTATTATACAAAATGTGGAGTAATGGCATTGTGGCAGATATAGCTGTTTGGATCAGCAATTAGCTTGCTAAAAGATGACAGAGGGTCGTGATTGATGGGAAATGTTCATCCCGGAATCCAGTTACTAGTGGTGTACCGCACAGATCGGTGTTGCGTCCACTGCTGTTCATCATTGTTATAAACAACCTGAATGAGGGCGTGGAAGGGTGGGTTAGTAAATTTGCAGACGACACTAAGGTTGGTGGAGTTGTGGATAGTGACGAAGGATGTTATAGGTTACAGAGAGACATAGAAAAGCTGCTGAGCTCGACTGAGTGGTGGCAAATGGAGTTTAATGCGGACAAGTGTGAGGTGATTCACTTTGGTTGGAGTAACTCGAATGCAAAGTACTGGGCTAATGGTAAGTTTCTTGGTAGTGTAGATGAGCAGAGAGATCTCAGTGTCCAGGTACACAGATGCTTGAAAACTGCCACTAGGTTGACAGGGTTGTTAAGAATGCATACAGTGTTTTAGCTTTTATTAATAGAGGGATCGAGTTCTGGAACCATGAGGTTATGCGGCAACTCTACAAAACTCGAGTGCGGCCGCACTTGGAGTATTGTGCACATTTCTGGTCACCACATTATAAAGAAGGATGTGGAAGCTTTGGAAAGGTGCAGAGGAGATTTACCGGGATATTGCCAGGTATGGAGGAAAGGTCTTACGAGGAAAGGCTGAGGGACTTGAGGCTGTTTTCATTAGAGAGCAGAAGGTTGAGAGGTGACTTAATAAAGACATATAAGATAAACAGAGGGTTAGATAGGTTGAGCCTTTGCCCAAGAATGGTGACGGCGAGCATGAGGGGGCATAGCTTTAAACTGAGGTGTGATAGATATCGGACAGTTGTCAGAGGTAGTTTCTTTACTCGGAGATTAGTAAGGGTATGGAATGCTTTGCCTGCAACGGTCGTAGATTCACCAAATTTAAGTATATTTAAGTCGCCATTGGACAATCATATGGATGTACACGGAATAGTATAGGTTAGAATGGCTTCAGATTGGTATGACAGGTTGGCACAACATCGAGGGCCGAAGGGCCTGTACTGCGCTGGAATGTTCTATGTTCTATATCATCAAAAGATTTTTTTTTCTGAATCACAGTCGCTGAAAAGTACCGAAAGGACAAAATCCTGGATCCGTGAACGAAAGCCATTGGATCTTTCCCCTGGGTTTTGGAAGCTTTCATTAGTCTTTGTTTATCCCCATAACTATGTAACGGCACGTGGACAAGGCGAGAGCGCTGATCTGAGCCTGACCTGTGCGCTGTAACCCGATGAACTGTCTCAGTCTTCACCCGTCCCTCTTCAGTTTCGAAGTGAACCAATCGCTGCACCAGATCTCGAAAAATACTCACTGGCTGACCACCTACTGTCTGGGCCAGCACACCGAGCATGTGAACATTCTTCATCCTGCCCCTGTTCTCAAGGTTGTCATCATGTTCAGTTAAGGTACAGACTTGTTTTTCAAGGGTGAGGATCCTGTCTTGTGAGAAATTTATCGCACACTCTGTCATGCAGTTCGGCGCTTGACATCGTCCATTTTGTTTCCAAGGCTGTCAAGTTGCTGCTCATGTTTTTCAGTGCGTCTGAGAGTGGTAGTGGTTCTCGCCACGGCTGAACCCTTCTTCAATCATAGCTTCAATCATTTCACATACTTGGTGAACTCAGTGACCAAGGCCTGGTGAGTAACTGGGTCCAACGAACGAGGAGAGTGCGTTGCAGCGGCGGCCTCAGGCATGCTCGATGCTTCTCACGGGTGCACCGTATGTTGGGACTTACTCGATTCTTTCCCATGTTTTGTCATTACCACATGACAAAATGGGATCAGTAAAGATTCTATCACTCTTTTAGGGTTGAATCTTAAGTAAATTGCTGGGGTGGAGTGGGTTAGGGAACCACTTTGCCCGTGCTGTTATGCAGAGCCCAGCAAATCAGACCTTCCGGATCGCCACCATCTTGGATTCCCACTTAACATTTTATTGATATTATTATTTCAGTTTGCATTATATTCCTGGATGTTCTGGAGCAGTGTGATTTTGTATCACTGTCTATATTTTCCGCTACACTGCAAATTGCTGCCCATTTCTCGAAAATCCTTGACTCTGTTGTTACTTAAGAACCTTCTGTCTGTGCCTCAAAAATATTCAATATCTCCTTCACCAAAGGTCTGCGGGGAAGAGAGTTCCAAATACTCTCCATTGAGAAAACAAAAGTTAACCTCAACTGTGTGTGAGATTATTTTTGTCTCCTTCCCTGAGAAAGGATATAATTAAATTGGAAGCAGTTCAGAGATTTTTCACTTCATGTATTCCAGGGATGAGGGTCTTATATTATGAAGGCTTTAACAGGTTACTCCTGGAAGGAGAGGTGATGTTATTGAAACATACAAAACCGAGAGGAGAGTGGATCAGATAGATACCCACGGGGTGTTCGTATAGTCCAAACTTCTTGTCACTTTTAAAGAATCTCTACAGTGTGGAAGCAGGACATTCCGTCCATCAAGCCCATATTGACCCTCGGAACAGTATTCCCCCCCTCCGGACCTGCCCCCCCACTCTCTCCATGTAACCCTGCATTTCCCATCACTAACCGATCTAACCTACATATCCCTGGGCACTATGGGAAATTTAGCATTTCCAATCCGCTCTAAGCTGCATATATTTTGACTATGGGAGGAAACTAGAACACTGGGAGGAAACCCACACAGACATGGGAGAATGTTCAAACTCCAAGTAGAGGGTTGCCCGAGATTGGAATTGAACGCAGCTCCTTGGTGATGGGAGGTACCAGTGCTTACCACAGATCCACTATGTACATCCGTTAGTTCTATTAGGTATTTGTGGCTGACTAAAGAAATGTGCCTGACTTGATACTGTCACTGAACCTCACTCAGTCAGAGACCTTTATCATCGGTCATATTATCAACCTGGTTACATTTAAAATTTGTTGTGAGCAGTGGAAAAGTGGGACAAGAAAAGGAATGAGTGACACCCTCCATCCTCAGTCACAACTGGAGTGCGAAAAAAAATCACAAAGTGGTATTTCATTCCAGTGGGAATTCTCTTTCCCAGAAGTTTGGGATGGCCAGATATTTATATTATACTGAGGCTGGTTTCGTCTGATTGTCTATACACAGGTGAATCAGAGATAATGGTGCATGGAGAGCAAAGTGCAACTGGGACCACAATGAGATGAGCCACGACCTTATTTACTGGTGGAGTAGTGTCAAAGGGCCGAATGGCCACCTCATGTTCCTCAGCCCTGTGTTCTGATGTTCCATTCAGCCCTTCGGACCTGCTACACAGGGGCAGATCGAGGCCACTCCGATGGTGAGGTGCAGTTGCGGAAATGTACTTGGAAAGTGCAGGCTGGGCCAGAAAGTGCCCCCACCACTCCCCCGCCCCGCCCCACCCCAATCCCTGTTTCCAGGCTTCCCCTCTCTGTAAATTCTGCTCCAGATGAGGAACATATTGCAGCCCCAGATACGCTGGGAATACAACCCCATACCCCACACACAGGGTTAAAACAACAAATCCTCTGCCCTCCCTGAATGCAACATTTTACTACACGATTTCCATGATAATAACCGTTACTTTCTAAAAGCATAGCATGTGAAATAAATAAATAGGAACAGGAGTAGGTCAATCGGCCCCTCAAGCTAACCCTGTCATTTAAAAAATACATGGCTGATCTACTCCAGGGTTCAACTCCACTCTCTTGCCGACTCCTTGTATCTCTCCACACCTCTCTGAGTTAGGGAATTCCAGACATTCACTACTTTCTGAGAGAAGACATCGGTTTGCATCTCAGATTGAAATCGATGTTCCTTATTCGAAATCTATATCCTTGAGTTCGACACTTTGCCCAAGAATGAAAACAACTTCTCAACATCTAATATCTCAAGCCCCTGCTGTGTCTTGTATGTTTCTGCAGTATCACTCATCATTCATTTAAACCAAATGAATGATCGTGTGACCTTTTTAGAGATTCTCAATAACTAAACCCTTTCATCGCAGGAAAATGCCTAATGTACCAACATAGTTACTTTCTGCATCAGCATGCTGACTTTATGTTTCAGACACAGGAAGACTTCAAACCCTTTGCATTGTTCCTTTTCTGGAAGTCCTCTCCATTAAATTACAGCCTGCCTTTTGACTCTCAGTGTCATCCACAAACTCGGATGTGTATTGCACACAGCTCCCACCTTCAGTCTATCAGTATAGATTGTAAACAACTGATGCCATCGGACTGATATTTATGGTACCCCAGCAGATACACCTTTATCATAAAGATACATTAATCCTGACTCTTCGATTTCTGTGTTAACCAATCATCATCCCATGTTAATACAGCATCTGACATCCTAGAGCTTCTGTTTTGTGTAAGAATTTTCATTTTGTAATACTTGTGGAAAATCTCTGGAAAGCTTTGTGTCTACCAGATCCCCTTTTTCAAGTCCACTTCTTACATTTTCAGACATCTCCAGAAGTACTTTGCATGATTTTACAGGGCAAAATATCATTTCCCTTTCACAGGCTCTGCGTGAAACTTTTCTAAATGTCCATGCTGGCCAAGTTTTCCAAGCTATACTAGTCCCATCTGCTTTCCTTTGACCCATATGCCTCGAAGTGTTTCCAGTCATATATTTGTCCAAATGATGTTAAATGTTACAGCTGTACACACAATCTACCACTCTTCCTCAGGCAGCCCATTCCATACCCACACCACACTCTGCGTAGAAACGTTGTCCCTTCGTCCCTTTTAAACATTCCCTCTAACACCTTAAACCCATTCTCTCTGTACTTGAACTCCCCCAGCCCGTGGAAAAATCTTGGCTATTCACGCTATCCATTCCTCTCATGATTTTATAAGCTTCTACAATGTCAGCCCGCAACCTTCTACACTCTGTCTGATACTAACTTCAAGAACAAGCATTTAAAGATAAGCACTGCAAATTTGAAGCGATATTAAACATCACAGGTAACCAATACTCAGCCCAATCTTCATACTGTTATTTGTTTTTCTCCATGTTACAAAACTAAGGCGACATGAAACGTTTACTCGTGCCAATAAGAAGTTAATCATCTGAATTCCTTTGTCTAAAGGGGATAATGATCACTACAGTGAAAACGTATCTGTCGTCATATCTATATAATACCATATGTTCAACATTCTCCCTCCTGGCCTCCCTGTGACTGTGTATGGTTGTTTCTTCTTTATCTTGCAATAAATAGAGAGATCTCCTTTCCCCCATTTACACATTAATTTAAACTTTTACAGAATCTTCTTATTCAACACTGCTAAAGGCCCGTTTATCTTTTGCCACACCCTCCTTTCCCTGCCACCCATTCCCCACTTCTGGAAAGGGATGAAAAGACCATTTTGCGATTGTATTCAGTTTTGAAGAAATGTCACACTGGAAACGCTAACACTGTTTATCTGTCTCTGCAAATAATGACAGACCTGCTGAGTTTCACCAGAAATGAATAGGCACAGAAACAAAATTTCAATTAAACAAATAACTATAGATACTGGAAATGAGAGTACAAAAAATGCTGGAGATACTGGTATCTTTATAGAAGATTACTTGGACCTGAAAGTTTAACTCTGCATTCACTCCAGAAAATGTTGCAACACCTTTCGCAATTTCTTCAGCAATTTCTGTTTTTGAACAATTTCCAATGACCTATGTCAAAGATGCCCAAACATCTTGTCCAACATGGAGCGCCGTACACTGGGAATTAAACAATAACACATGGTGCAGAAGTTCGTTGACTCTGAAATTGCATAAGGTTGGCATCACTGAGAGTACAGAGCTCTGAATCATGGTCTGGGAGAAAAACAGAGGGAAACACGTTCACTTCAAATACAGAAGATGGCATTAAGGAAAGGAGAAGATTCAGATTAGTACCTTAAATTGATTGCGTTTATGCAACAAATTGGAGGCTTGACACCAAGGAAAGACTTACAGCAGAATGAGAATATGAAAATGGAAGCATTTCCGCATCAGAAACCAGAGGAGGTCACCGAATACAGGGCTGATGGGTGAATAGGTCTCGGTGTGAACTGGGGGATCATTCAGTAGAATTGAGTTGTAAATATTGCAGCTAAAACTGGGGTATCATCTGATGCTGTAGATCTGAACAGCAGAAGAAGCAGAGTTGTATTCAATGACAATCTGTAACATTTTCCTGACGATACTTCATCAGTCTACCATTACCATCAAGCCGATCCATGGTTCAGTGATGAGTGTGGGTAAACATGCCAGGGTCGGAATCACGTGCACCTAAGCCTGATGACAGCCATTAATGCGACCACACTTGACTGGTTGCACTCCAAACAGCAGGACTAACATCTGATACAGAGGGAGAAATGATACCAAGACTAACAAATCAGATCTCAGCTCTGTCGGCCTGTCAAATCCATGCATAAATGTCGATGGACCATTAAACAACTTACTAGAAGAGAGGACTCCACAAATATCCTCACCCTAAATAATGGAACAGCCCTGCACGTCAGTGTAAAAGATGCAGTATCTGCACCATCCTCAGCCAGACGTGTTGAGTCGATTATTCACCTCACCATCACCATGATGCCCACAGAATCACAGATGGCAGTTTTCAACCAATTCAATTCACTGCACGTGACATGAAAAACCAGCTGGACACTGTAGATAAGGCATTGGGCCCTGACCCTATTCCTGCAATAGGACTGAAGACTTGCGATGCACAATAAGCCATGCCCCTGGGGAAGCTGTTTCATTCCAGCTCCAACTCCGACATCTCCCTGTCAATGTGGAAAATTACTCAACTACATCCAATCCGCTAAGAGGAAGATTACTGCAATCTGACTATTTACTAGTCCTTCAGTCCCATCGCCACAGTTAAATTAGTGGGAGTTCATATTTGACAGAGCTGTCAAGCAGCACAGAAATAATCTGCTCAGTGTGGTTTCCAATAGGTCCCCATGTGGAGATGGTGCTGTTGTGGAAATGTCACTGGATTACTAATCCAGACCAGGCTAGTGCTTTGGCAGTTGGTGCAAGTTAAAAACAATAAATAAAATATCAAGATCTAAAATCTGGTGTCAGTAATAGTGATCTTGTGTCCAATGTTAATTGTAAACATCTATTTCCTTCCCCAATGTACATTCAGGAAATGAGTCTTCCATGCTTTTCTGGTGTGGCCTAAAAGTGACTCCAGACAAAGAGATATGTGATACACTCTTCAATGGTCTCTGAAACGGCCAAACAAGACACTGAATTATATCAAACTGTACTGAGGTCTTAAATGATAAACCCGTACCGAACACCAGGCCCCAGCCTCGCTAGTACAAAAGGGAAGAGGAAACACAATCCTGTCGACCCTGCAGAGACCTCTTTCCTAAGAGCTAAGAGCTTGTGACTGCACATAAACATTGTGACAGGAGTAGGTCATACAACACATTGAGCTTTCCCTGTGCTAGGTAATGGCCGAACATCTCCTCAGTGCAGTTTTCCCCATACAATAGTCATATCCCTTAATATGTTGAAACATTGTGAAATATAAAATGAGAACTGCTGTAGTGCCTTCAGCCCATCAGTTTCGCTCCTCCATTCAATATACAGGCAGTTCTCCGATAACTTGTGTTGATTAAATACAATTTGGCTGCAATGTGATTTTGAATCTTTTTTCTATGAAGTGAATTCCCGTTCACTGTGACACGATTCCTTGCCAGGAACCAGCTGAACAGCAAAACCTTCCTCAAGATCCTCTCTCTGCAAAATTTACAAACAATGTCGTCAGCTAAAACAGGAATGCAATGCGCTCGGGAAGCCTTGAAACTGAGGCTGCAACTGGAAATTGTAGACGACATTTAGAAACAACTTTATTTCAAACCGTGGAGAGAATCTTGAGGAGACCCGGAATTCCCCATCGGCATCACGTGGTTATTCAGCCCCCACGTGCTTTCTGGTGAAAGGTACAGTGCACCAGTGAGTGACTGTATGCTGTGATACTTTTAAATATATCTAGCCAACTCTCCAGCTCTATTTAATCGTTCCCTAAAATTTGACACATTGTCCAAATGGGTGGTCTCTGAATTCTGACTTATTAATTTCTCCTTCATCAATTTTAATGGTCCTCCTATTTCTTGCCCAAACATTAATTCAACTGGATTGAATTTGGTGGATTCATTTGGTGCATCCCTGATCACAAAAATTTCAAAGGAATTTCCTTATCGCAATCATCTGGATAATCCTGACCATAAACGCTCCACATGCTCTTCAGTTTTTGATGCCATCTCTCTCGTGATCTCTGTGATTCTAGTTAGTGAGCAGTAGATTTGGATTGCTTTATTCCCAAGTTATCCATCACCTCATTGAATAGCTTGGATGTGAAATTTGATCGCTGATCTGACTGTATCATGATTGGTAGTCCGTATCTAGGAAAAATATGAAGTTTTGTTTTCTACAACCTTTTTAGCTGTGATGCTGCATAATGAGATTGCCTCTGGATATCTTGTCGACACATCCATTACTGTTCATAAATACTTACTACCACCTTTTGTTTGTGGTCGGGACCTATGCAATCAATCAAGACTCTTCTGAACGGGTCGTCAACTGCTGGAATAGCTATTAAAGTATAAGTTTTATTACTGTCTGCGTGATATGTTTGACATGTCTGGCAAAATTCAGCTACATCTTTGTATCGGCCAGGCCTGTAAACAAAGCAATATATTTTAGCTGGTGCTGTACTCACCCCAAAATGACCTCCAACTTGTAGCTCAAGTGCCAGTCGCGGCACCTCCTTTCTATACCCAACTGGCAAAATAATTTGATGAGTTTCTGCCTATGTCTGATCTGATTGAAAGTGTGATGGTCTCCATTTCTTCATTAAGGCATAATTTGTTAAGTAATAACGGACAGGAATGCTTTCATTCTTGCTTGCTAAATGCCTTTTGATATAACTGTTTAAATTCCTCATCTTTCTGCTGCAAGTCAATCAACTTAGCAGAGCTAAAATTACTTGCATATTTTCCTACTTGCTCCTTCCCTGTTCTACTTATCTGATCAAAATAAGATTCAGAGAACTTTATGTCAGCTTTCTTTTAATCCCTCCTGCTTCAACCTGAACATTGTGATCTGTGATCACACAGTCAGGGAAAATTCCTGGATAAACATTCTCCAGGTCTTCCATTGCCTGCATTTCCACTGGATTTTCAACTAGAGTAGGCAGCAAGCATACCGGCTAATCAGCTATGTCATTTGCAAAGACAAATTTTATTTTTGGAGCTGAGAGTTTGGGGTCCAGTACTCCTATCACACTTTATCCACTGTTCTCCCTTTACATAATTGAGCACTTTTTGTCTTACCATGAATTCTTGTTACTAGCACATTTTCTGGCAATAGTCTCTCAGGCGTGCATATCTTCGCATCCCTTAGTGTTGCAGACTGAGAAGATCCTGTCTCTTTCAATATTGGAACAGCCTTACGTATGACTCCTAGTCTATGTGAATAAACTTTACCCTTGTATGTATATTTGAAGCATATTTGGCACGTATTCCTTGATCAACATCTGATCATCTTGTACACTCTGAGGCAGTTGTCTAACTTCCCTTATGCTTTTTGTTACTGGTCCAACAAATATTCCAGGGTTGTCTGGTTTTCCTAGCCCACCAACACTGTGATTTTGTGTGGCCCATTTTATTACAATTAAGACACCGGTGTCATTTAGGAAGAAAGAGAGTGAATGCATTCCTATCTGTTACTACTTAACAAATGATGTCTTAATGAGGAAATGGAGGCCATCACGTCTTTGTCCCTCTCAAGGGTTTCTCTTTTTTTAACCTGTGGTAAATTATCCTTATGGGCTTCACTGAGATCGACCTTTTCCTTTCCACGTGAGGATATCTCTTTGCTCCAATTTCTATCCCTCATGGACTGAATTAGATTCTGGAAACCGAACTGAATTTATGAACCTGCTGATAAACATCCGCCACTTTCGCTGATTACATTGCTGTTTTAACTCTCTTTTTATCCACTTGAGGTCGCACTACTTCAGGCAGTGAATTTTTTGAATTTGTCCAAAATACCTACCGCTCGAAGTGCAACATAGGATTGCTTGCTTTTTCAAGCTCTTACTCATCTATCGAAATTACTCTGTTTAATCCTTTCAAACTCAATGAAGTTTTGACCAGGATCCCTCATTAGATTCCAGAAACCTTGTCTACAGCCTTCTGGTACAATCTCATATGCAGTTAAAATGGCTGTTTTTTCACCTCCTCATACTCCCCAGATACCTCCTCTGATGCGAATGCCTTACTAGCCCTACCAACAAGTTTCGTTTGGATTAACAAAACCCACATTGACTCTGGCCATTGCTTTTGTCTAGTCATCTTTTCAAATGAGTTGAAAAGACTTCCATATCCTTCTCATCAAATCAGTCAATGCTTGACTGAGGATAGGCTTCTGACTACCAGGGGTTTGATCACCCTCATGCATTTCCTTACTAACCCTACCATCAGCCTTTATCTCCAGCCCTTACGCTGACTTTCCTTTTTAAAGTATCAGTTTTTGCTGTACAAAAGCTCTCTCTTCCTTTCTCCTCTGCTGCTCTCTCTTTTTCCATCTCTTCTGCTGCTCTTTTTCGCTCTCTTCTGCTTTCAATCGTAATTCTAAGTGTTTCATTTCTGCTGCCCTTTCCTTATATCTTGGCGCTAATGCAAGCTGGCTCATTTGTAATTGAATTCTTGCCAGCTCTGTAGATTCTTATGGTTTTTACAGCAAGTTTAATTGACGAGCTACTGCTGTAAGTATCTCTCCTTTCCTCACAGAAGCAGGAAGGTCCAATTCCAGCTTCACTGCTAATTCCTGCAGCTTGGTATTATTCACTTTTTTTAAACATTCAAAAGTCGTTGCATCCACGTCCAGAAAACTTTTGGCGACTGAAACAACCATTACTATCCCAAGTTTTGTCTGCCCAATAAACCCAATACCCGAAATAAAGACACGAGCACCTCACACTCGTTGACTGAACTCCCACAAAGAGCTCCCAGTCTCTTATGGACTCGACTAGACCACTCAAAGCATTCTTAAGTAGGCCGGCCAAAGCATAACATTGCAACTTGTTTCAGTAAGTGCACAATGAAAATTACCTAGCGTAAGTTAGCGAAGTTGACTACTAGATTTCAAAAAAAGACAAAAACTGTATTCAAAAAGACAAAAACTGTATTAAAAAAGCCAAAAGTGGTATTCAAAAAGTTACACAATGAAACACAAAGAACAGAATAAAGAAAATTTACAGAACTCAACCTATGCACATAGACTTAAGTATGTTGTTCCAAATATACACACAAGTCCCAATAAGCAAACTCCATTTAAAGACCAGTATAAATGGAGCACATGCTAATGGAGCTCAGGTTAAAGTTGAAGGGCAGAAGTCTCATCTGTTTACATATAAACAAAAGGCCTCTGGAAATCCTTTTCATCTCTGTTCTAAACGAGACTGATTAGAGTCAGGACCCATTTTATTGTCCCTCTGATAAACATCAAAGACAGGGTCTCCTTGAGCCAAGGAACAGCTTTAAAAAAAAGGGACTAGCTTTGTGACAGAAAAGATAGGCTAGTTTTCTGTACGGGGGTCAGTAGCTGGCGGGAATGGCGAACTCTATTAGAATTCGACTGCTGACAGATTTGTGAAAAACATAGCATTCAGTCCAGGCTTACACACCAACTGCACATTGAGATGATGAGAGTTCATTCAGAACCTGGAACTCTCTCTCACGCAACATGGTGGGGGGTAGGGTGTCCACTGAGCTATGAACATTATCATGGAGTCATAGAGTCCTACAGCACGGAGACAGGCCTTGAGCCCAAACTGGTTCATGCTGACCAAAATGTCCATCCATGCTCAGCCCATTTCCCTGCACTTGGCCCATATCGTTGTCAATGTTGCCAATCTATATATTTGTTCAAATGTGAAGACGTGTATTGCAGAAACACATTATATTTCACTCTATCAACGTTTTGTTCTGGAAATAATGAGTGTTAGTCCATAAGGCTCAAGTTTTAATGCAATCAGTTGTTATTCTTTTTGTAGCATTACAGATTAAACACTAATTTCTTTCACACTCTTCTCATGGTACTATCTCTGCAGGGATTAGTCTGGTGAAACTCCTTTATTCTGTCTCTATGTGGCAAGGAAATCATTCATTATAATGGAGAGAACATTTATTCACAGTGTCCCACGTACTATCTCAAGAACACTCTACAAATGCAAGAAGGTGGCTTCACTCTTACACTTTAATAATTTTACAATGAACTTACTGTCAGTGACTCATGACCAAGGACATCCAGCTCATTTGCAACTGGAGCACTTCCCATTATCTCGCCCTCTCATAAATACAAAATGAAGAATGATGGTATGTTTTGCCAAATCATTTCTTTGCCTTATGAAGCAAAGCCACTCCAACAGCATCATCACTATTGACACTGGAGATGGTTGGAGATGCTGAGGAGGTAACGGCCGAGCTGTATGATCTCTGGAATATTAATTCAGGGACCCAGGAAGTGACCCAGACCCCGGATTGGAATTCCATCTCGGCAAATGTTGGAACTTGAATTCAATAAAATATCAGGAATTAAGAATCAAATAAAACAATGAAACCATTGTCGATTGTCCTACCTGGCACCCTCATGCCCTTCAGGGAATGAAATCCAACATCTTCACCTGATCGGGCTGACATGTGACACCAGTCCCACATTAATGTGGTTAACTCTCAGTTGCAGTTTGAAATGGCCAAGCCAGCCATTCAGTGATATCAGTCACTATAAAGTCTCAAAGAAATGAAACCAGACAGAATTCAGCCCTGACTATTTATTGCCCACATACTGCACCGGTCAGCAAGGCAGCTCACAAACACCTTCGCAAGGACATTGGTGAAAGGGAAGTAAATATTGTCCCAGCATCCCATTAATGAATAAAATAATATGTTTACACTCAGGGAAGAGAGACAAAGCGACATATCTCACTTTAAACAGTAACTCTGATGTATACCTTACATGGTCACAGTTTTCAGTAATATGGTAACAGGAGAAAATTAAATAAGGTTAAGCTCGTTTGTTTTCCATCCCAGCTAATCATCAAAAATCCGTTTGTTTGCTTCTTTCCCTCTATAATTCCCTTTCTCTACCTATTCTACTCAGTCCTTCTCCCCTTTACAACAGACGTCCCTGTCACCAACATCAATCACACTATTTCGCAGCAGCGTTCACTTCTGATGTCTGGTCATTGGACTCAAAATGCCAAGTCTTTTTTCTCTCGATCTGAGGCTGCCAAATCTGTTCAGTTTCTCTGACACTTTCTCGTTCTTTTTGATTCGATTTCTTGCATCATTCTTTGATTTATTTAACCTTTACTGTTGTTATTACATGGGATGTCTGCATCGCTGACAGGGGCAGTATTTGTTTACCCTTTACTGTGAGCTCATTCCCGAAGGTAGTACAGAGCCAAGCACGTTCCTGTGGGTATGATGTCAGTCTTAAGCCAGATGTCTTTTCCAAACAACATCAGTGAAATAGATAAACGTATCGACTAAATGCTGGTGATGCTATGGTTATAATTATTTAAAATTAATTTTATTTCCAATTCCTGAAATTTGAAGTTACGTTATAGAACATAGAACATAGAACATAGAACAATACAGCACAGAACAGGCCCTTCGGCCCACGATGTTGTGCCGAACTTCTATCCTAGATTAAGCACCCATCCATGTACCTATCCAAATGCCACTTAAAGGTCGCCAATGAATCTGACTCTACCACTCCCTCGGGCAGCGCATTCCATGCCCCCACCACTCTCTGGGTAAAGAACCCACCCCTGACATCTCCCCTATACCTTCCACCCTTCACCTTAAATTTATGTCCCCTTGTAACACTCTGTTGTACCCGGGGAAAAAGTTTCTGACTGTCTACTCTATCTATTCCTCTGATCATCTTATAAACCTCTATCAAGTCACCCCTCATCCTTCGCCG
The DNA here is from genome assembly GCF_047496795.1 of Chiloscyllium punctatum. Taxonomy (NCBI): domain Eukaryota; kingdom Metazoa; phylum Chordata; class Chondrichthyes; order Orectolobiformes; family Hemiscylliidae; genus Chiloscyllium; species Chiloscyllium punctatum. The sequence goes on along the minus strand of NC_092781.1, from coordinate 47,095,331 downwards.
TTCCAACGAGAAAAGGCCGACAACTCTCAACCTATCCTCGTACGACCTACACTCCATTCCAGGCAACATCCTGGTAAATCTTCTCTGCACCCTCTCCAAAGCTTCCACATCTTTCCTAAAGTGAGGCGACCAGAACTGCACACAGTACTCCAAATGTGGCCTAACCAAAGTCCTGTACAGCTGCAACATCACCTCACGACTCTTGAATTCAATCCCTCTGCTAATGAACGATGATACTCCATAGGCCTTCTTACAAACTCTATCCACCTGAGTGGCAACCTTCAAAGATCTATGTACATAGACCCCAAGATCCCTCTGTTCCTCCACCTGACCAAGAACCCTACCATTAACCCTGTATTCCGCATTCTTATTTGTTCTTCCAAAATGGACAACCTCACACTTGGCAGGGTTGAACTCCATCTGCCACTCCTCAGCCCAGCTCTGCATCATATCTAAGTCCCTCTGCAGCCGACAACAGCCCTCCTCACTGTCCACAACTCCACCTATCTTTGTATCATCTGCAAATTTACTGACCCACCCTTCGACTCCCTCATCTAAGTCATTAATAAAAATTACAAACAGCAGAGGACCCAGAACTGATCCCTGCGGAACTCCACTTGTAACTGGACTCCATGCTGAATATTTACCATCTACCACCACTCTCTGACTTCGACCGGTTAGCCAGTTTTCTATCCAATTGGCCAAATTTCCCTCTATCCCATGCCTCCTGACTTTCCGCATAAGCCTACCATGGGGAACCTTATCAAATCCCTTACTAAAATCCATGTACACTACATCCACTGCTCTACCCTCATCCACATGCTTGGTCACCTCCTCGAAGAATTCAATAAGTCTTGTAAGGCAAGACCTACCCTTCACAAATCCGTGCTGGCTGTCCCTAATCAAGCAGTGTCTTTCCAGATACTCGTAAATCCTATCCCTCAGTACCCTTTCCATTACTTTGCCTACCACAGAAGTAAGAATAACTGGCCTGTAATTCCCGGGGTTATCCCTATTCCCTTTTTTGAACAGGGGCACAACATTCGCTACTCTCCAGTCCCCTGGTACCACCCCAGTTGCCAGTGAAGACGAGAAGATCATTGCCAACGGTACTGCAATTTCCTCTCTTGCTTCCCACATAATCCTAGGATATATCCCGTCAGGCTCGGGGGACTTGTCTATCCTCAAGTTGTTCAAAATGTCCAACACATCTTCCTTCCTAACAGGTATCTCTTCTAGCTTATCAGTCCGTTTCACACTCTCCTCTTCAACAATACGGTCCCTCTCGTTCGTAAATACTGAAGAGAAGTACTTGTTCAAGACCTCTCCTATCTCTTCCGACTCAATACACAGTCTCCCACCACTGTCCTTGATCGGACCTACCCTCGTTCTCGTCATTCTCAGGTTTCTCACATACGCATAGAATGCCTTGGGGTAATCCTTGATCCTTTCCGCCAGGGATTTTTCATGCCCTCTCTTAGCTCTCCTAATCCCTTTCTTCAGGTCCCTTCTGGCTATCCTGTATCCCTCCACTGCTCTGTCTGAACCTTGTTTCCTCAACCTTATGTAAGCCTCCTTCTTCCTCTTTACTAGACATTCAACCTCCCTCGTCAACCAAGGCTCCCTCACACGACCACTTCTTTCCTGCCTGATCGGTACATACATATCAAGGACACGTCGTATCTGCTCCTTGAAAAAGTCCCACATTTCCACCACATCCTTCCCTGACAGCCTATGCTCCCAACGTATGCTCCTCAAATCCTGTCTTACAGCATCGTAATTTCCCTTCCCCCAATTGTAAAAACTTCCTTGTTGTGCGCACCTATCTCTCTCCATAACCAAGGTGAAAGTCACAGAATTGTGGTCGCCATCACCAAAATGTTCACCCACTAACAAGCCCACCACTTGTCCCGGTTCGTTACCGAGTACCAAATCCAATATGGCCTCCCCTCTGGTTGGACAATCTACATACTGCGTTAGAAAAGCTTCCTGGACACACTGCACAAACACCGCCCCATCCAATCTACTTGATCTAAAGAGCTTCCAATCAATATTTGGGAAGTTGAAGTCGCCCATGACTACGACCCTGTGGCTTCTGCACCTTTCCAAAATCTGTTTCCCAATCTGTTTCTCCACATCTCTGCTGCTATTGGGGGGGGCTATAATAAACACCCAACAAGGTGACTGCACCTTTCCTATTTCTGACTTCAGCCCATACTACCTCCAGAGGCAGATCCCCCTCAAACTTCCTTTCTGCAGCCGTTATACCATTTCTAATTAGCAATGCCACCCCCCCCTCCTTTTTTACCACCCTCCCTAATCTTACTGAAACATCTGTAACCAGGAACCTCCAACAGCCATTCCTGTCCCTCATCTATCCATGTTTCCGTGATGGCCACAACATCGTAGTCCCAGGTACCGATCCACGCCTTAAGTTCACCCACCTTATTTCGGATACTCCTTGCATTGAAGTATCCGCACTTGAGCCCATCTCTGTGTCCGCAAGTAGTCCCAGTCAGTGCTACCTTCTCCACAGCCTCCCTACAGTCTTGGACATCCTGACACACAGCTATCTTACTTGCTGGACTACAAGTCCGGATCCCATCCCCCTGCCAAATTAGTTTAAACCCCCCCGAAGAGTGCTAGAAAACCTACCCCCCAGGATATTGGTGCCCTTCTGGTTCAGGTGCAACCCGTCCTGTTTATACAGGTCCCACCTTCCCCAGAATGCAGTCCAATTGTCCAAATATCTGAAGCCCTCCCTCCTACACCATCCTTGCAGCCACGTGTTCAACTGCACTCTCTCCCTATTCTTTGCCTCTCTGTCACGTGGCACCGGCAACAACCCAGAGATGACGACTCTGTCTGTCCTAGCTTTTAGCTTCCAGCCTAACTCCTTGAGCTCTTGAATGACCTCCCCACCCCTCTTCCTACCTATGTCGTTGGTGCCAATGTGTACCACGACTTCTGGCTGCACACCCTCCCCCTTAAGGATTCTGAAGACACGGTCCGAGACGTCTCGGACCCTAGCACCTGGGAGGCAACAAACCATCCGAGAGTCTCGCCAACGTTCTGACATAATTTGTAGTAGGATGTGAACAGGGCCTTTATCTGTAATAACATGTGCCTCTGAGTTACATTTCTTGCAACAGAATTACACTGACACAGCGTCCCTATCATGAGGTTACTTTAGAGACCAGAACAAGGTAGTGATCGATATATTTGCAACTGAAATCATGCTTCGAGTAGATCTGTAACCATAAAGGCATGAATAATGGTTTATTAAGTGTCAGCATTGATGCCAAAATGGTGACTGGGGATGTTATTGAGATGATAGTGGATAGGTTTGATGATGGACAGAATACCGAGACATAAGTGAATTCCGGGTAAAAATGTTCTTCGGGATTGTGAACAAACTTGCTCTCAGGTGTTTGTGAGGGTGGGGGTGTGGACGGTTCTGAAATTTGAGGATAATGAATGGAATTTGCATTTGAAACTGAAAACAACATTTGCTGTCTTTGCCAAATACCTTTGTCGATTGTAACAGAAATAGCAAGGAAGTTCGCCATGGTTTATGGGATTAGTAAATGGATAGTGATGGAGGTACTTACCAGGAACACCAACAACAGCGAGCATGGGATAGTAACCTGTCTGAATGATCATCAGTACACCGTATATCCGATCTGACAATGTCGACAGATACCGGGAAAGATTGAAAAGACCCCAGGATAAAGTCCTGTGCGTTGTTGCAGCATTCCAGTCTAATGTTAGCAGATTCTGATCCATTAATGGAACATTCCAGACTATTCTCAGATGTTTACCTCTCCTCTTCCTGTCTCTGCAGCTGCTGATCCCTGTTAGTGACGGAGGTGATGCATCTGCTGATACAATGGCATAAAGCATTGCAAGAAACCCCTTATTAATAGGAGAGGGAAACCATTGTCCAATGACATCATTAAGATCCATGGAGACTGACATCAATCATAGTCACTGAACAAACAGGCGTTGTTCCTTTGCAATACTGTAACCGCCTGAACCTCCACCACCACCCCTCTCACAAACCACAGTCCAAATGTTGTTACCGTGCAGGTCGCCCCTCGATTAGAATAGGCACTAGCCAATATATTTACAGTGGCTACATTGACACTCCTTTACACAAGAAATATGGATTTGACTGGGAATTCCTTTCATGACCTAATGAGGCAATTTTGTGTCTTCAGCAATCAATGTGCTTCAGCACCTTTTTTAAAAATAAACTCACATACACCTTAACACACTTTATTGGCTTCAAAGCAGAAAGACTTACATTGTTTGTATTCAGTCCAAAGCCAAATGTGGCATATGTTGTCATAAAGCCGGTCCTTCTACAAAGTTATATAATCCTTGAATTTTCTTCTTCAGTGAGGTTCCAAATGACCCAAGATTCCAATACGTCTGAGTTTTGAAAGGTTTATTTGGGGTCCTTTTGTTTATACCTAACTGGTAATGTCTCAGACAGAACGCGTTCAAGTCTTTGTATAATCAAGCGGACGTGGCCAGCTCTCTAGCTGGGCAGATCGATTCAGTTTGGGGGTTAGCTGAGTTAGGGTCACTGTTGAAATTGGACGCTCTCCCCCTCCTTCTCTTCCGACTTCTTCACCTGTCAGCTTTTTGTATCAGATTTACTTTTTGTGACAAAGCATTTGTTTTTTTGCAATTCTTGCAAGTATTTTGGAACAACATCCTAAAGTCAGGATAGCCTCTTGGTTGGATAACTCAATTTCATTGGGTATTCTACTTTCAGTTTTATGTGCTTCATGCAGTAATTTGGTAAATAATGTCTCTTTGTTTAAAACTCGGCAGTCTGACCAGCTAATTCACTCCAGGAATATTCGCTATACACTAACCTTCCGCAAATGTCAAAGTTACATTTAGACTACCTGATTAAAAATGTTTCGAGGGGTCGGGCCTGGTCCATAACAGATTGGGTTTGGGGGGGGGGTGCTTTGCGGAATTTCGACAGCGAGTGGTATGTTTTACAGTCTCGTTTCTCGTGTGTTGATTTTGTGAGTAAACAGAGCTTCAGAAAACAGTAGCTCTTGCAGTCAAAAAGGGTGTTTTGGAGATGGGAGAATCAACCTTGGGAATTTTACAAAATGCACATAACTCCGAGCTGCAGGAATTAGTAGACAAGCTGGAGTTGAAGCTACCTCCTAATGTGAGGAAAGATGAGATGATTGCAGCAGTAGCTCAGCATTCCAATTTGCTGGAAACTCCACTGCGGTCTGTAGAGATAGCGAAACTGCAATCACAAATAAAGCAGCTTGAGTTCGAAGCAGAAATGAAGCAGTTTGCGTTATGACTAAAATTAAAAGAGAAACAAAGAAAATGAATTGCTTTTATCCAGAAAAGAGAAAAAAACAATCGCTTTAGCAGGAGAGAAACAAAAAGAGAGAACGTTCGAGCTTCAGTGATGGACACTGAGAATGGAAAGTCAGCTGAAAACGATGGTGATGAAAGCTGAAGGTAAACTTAGTTTGCAACAGCGTGAGGATGAGCAAACCCATGGTAGTCAAAAGCCTAGTGAGATACTTTTTAAGTATATTCACGCCTTGCCTAAGTTTGATGAGAAAGGTATGGAAATCTTTTTCATTTAATTTGGAAAAGTGGCTTAACAATTGCAGTGGCCAGTGGCCATGTGGGTTTTGTTGATCCAAACGCAACTTGTAGGTAGAGCTAGTGAGGGATCCGCAACAATATCAGAGGAAGGACCTGGGGAGTATGAGGCGGCGAAGAAAATGCATATGAGCTTGTGCCAGAAGCCTATAGGCAACATTTCAGGAATCTTAGGAGTGACCCTGGTCAAACATATATTGAGTTTGAAAGGGTCAAAGAAAGTAATTTTGATAAATGGGTAAGAACTTTAAAAATCGAGCAAATATATGATGCAGAGAGAGAGATAGTTATTTTGGAGGAATTCAAAGATTCATTGCCTGAAGTAATGCAAACTGTTGCGTAAGTGCAGAGAGTTAAAACAGCAAGATTAGCAGCTGAAGAGGAAGATGATTATGAATTATTCCATAAAACACAATTTGGCTTCCAGAATCAATTTCAGTCCACGAGGGATAGGAATTGGGGCAAAGAGATATCCTCACGTGGAAAGGATATGTAGATTTCAGTGAAGACCAGAGGATAACTTACCACAGGGTAAAAAGGAAACCTTTGAAGGAGACAAAGAAGCTAAAAAGCTCCAGTGTTTTCGTTGCAATAAATTATGTCACAGGACATCACTGTGTTTGCGGGCTATGGAAATGAAAAACAGATGTCAGAAAACAGGATAAGCCTGGGAGTTTTATTGGAGCGGTAACAGAAAGCAGAGTGGATGCTAGAAAGCTGCATCAGAGTCTACAAGTTGATCAGTGGTTGGTTACGGAGGAAGTGCTGGATCTGCGTATAAAACGTACCTGCAAAGGGAAAGTGTATTCACAATGGTCAGGAGTAGCAGATTAAGAAAAAACAATATTAAGGGACACAGGATGTTCAGCCTGTGATGCTGAAAGATGAGAAGGCATGTACTCCTGAAGGACTATTTCCAGAAAAGGTACTGCTGAAGTGAATTCATTTGAGACAAAAATCGCACAATTATGAAAAGCGGGGATGGAATGTCCAGTAAAGTGTGGGTATGTTGTGGAAGGAGTATTGGACAAATTGTCAGCTCCAGGAATGCAACTTGTCCTTGCAAAGTATATAACGGATTCACCGATAGAAATGCTGCCTGTTCTGGTTGAAAAGCCAGTGGAGACAGAGGCAACTGAAGCAATGCAGGAGCCTCATCCTGGAATCTTTCCTGATTATGGGGCAACAAGGTCACAATGTCACCAGCTGAAACAGGAGAGATCCAAAATGTAAAAATAAGGAAGCAGAAGTGGCACTGTCACAGACATTGTTCCATCAGATAGTTGAGACAAAATAGAAGTAAATAGGTGATCATGGAAATATGTTTAGTTCAGCTAAACTAATTGAGTTACAACATATAAATGAACATTTAAAGCAGTTAGCTCCCATGGAATCCAGGGAAAGTTAACCAATTGGATGCAAAAATTGTGTTGAAGGTAACAGATTATTTTCCAGACATTAGGCCTGTGGCCAGTGGTGCGCTGAAAGAATCAGTGTTGACATCGCTGCTTTTGATCATATATACACACGACTTGGATGTGAATATCGGAGGCATAATTGGTACGTTTACAGATAACAGCAAAATATGGTGCAGTGGACAGTGAGGAAGGTTACCTTAGAATATAACAGCAACCATGAAAGCGGATATAATCACGCATTTAAAATATATCTGGATAGGTATATAAATAAGAATTTTTCAGAGATATATTGGCAAAATGCTGGAAAATGAGACGAGATCAGATTAGGATGTCTGGTCGGCGCAGATAATTTGGACAAAATTGTTGTTTCCGTGCTGTTTCAACCTCTGATTCGATCAGAGGAATGAGGAAAAGTTCCAAAAGGCCTTTAGAGTGGTGATTCTCTTCCCCCCAAATGTTTGTGATGCTTCTTTGTTTACATTTATTCAAAGATGTTAACGAGTTAAATATTTGACAGTGAAGTGAGTCATGGATAATGGGACAAGGACAGGACAGTGGTGCTGAGACCCCAACCTGATCAGCCACAATCTTAGTGCCTGGTGGATAAGGCTCACAGTATCCAATGACCCGCTCCTGCTCCTCAGTCCCAAGTTTCTGTGTTCCATTCAACCTCTTAAACCTGCTAGACAGGAGCAATTAGAGACCACTTACTGCTATCACCTCGTACACAGAAACAGAGGAGACCATTCTGTCCTTCAATACTTTCCCACGCGGTTTGGAAGATTTGGAAAATATAATTGGAAAACCCAGGCTGGGTATGAAAGAGGCCCCTCATCTCTCTTTCCAGAGCTTCCCCATTCTGCAAAATATGTTCTATTTGTTGGTCACATTCTCGACCAATTTCACTGTGAACACAGCTCAGGTACGTCACCCAGAGTTGGCTCAGAAAATCCTCTGGACTGCCTGACTATAACATTCAATAACAGAACTTACAGGAAAATAACATCCACTAACTTTCCAATAATAGAATGTGAGAACATAGAAACAGAAGCAAGTTATTAGCTCCCTACCCACACCCTTCAAGATTGACTTGCCCTTCAGTAAGATCATGGTTGATCTTCTCTCGGTCTGAAGTCCTTTTTCATGCCTAATTCTTCTTAGCATTCAACTCTCTGACAGGTCAAAATCCATTTAAAGCCTCTTTACATACTTTCGTAGAACAGAGAACATAGGAGAGTACAGCACAGTACAGTCCCTTCGGTCCACCATGTTGTGCTGCTCTGTTATCTTACTCTAAGATCAGACTCATCGACATACTTAAGTGCATTATTCTTCATGTGCCTATTCAAGCATTACTTAAATGTCCCACAGGTATCTGACTCGACCAGCATTGCTGGCAGTGCATTCTATGCACCCAACACTCTCTGTGTAAGGAACCGGACTCTGACACCTCCCCTAAATCTTCCTCCATCACGTTAAAACTATGTACCCTCGTTATATACATTTCTGCCTGGGGAAAAGGTCTCTGGCTATTCACTCTATCTATGCCTATCATATTGTACATCTCTATCCAGTCACCTTTCATCCTGCTTCACTCCATTGAGAAAAGCCCCAGCTCCCTCAACCTTTCTTCATAAGACCTGCTCTCCAGTCCAGTCAGCATCCTGGAAACTTCCCTCTGCACCCTCTCTAAATCCTCCTCATCCTTTCTAGAATGAGGTGACCAGAACGAAACAAATTTTCCAAGTGTGGTCTACCCGGGGTGCTACAGATCTGCAGCATCACCTCGCGGCTCTTAAACTCAATCATCCTGCTAATCAAGGCGAACACACTAAACGTCTTCTTAACAACCCTATCACAATTTGGGTATCAAACCTAAGGGATCTATGGACATGGACTCCAAGATCTCTCTTTTTCTCCAAACTGCCAACAATCCTGACGTTAACACTGTATTCTGCACTCACATTAGACCTTGCAAACAGAATCATTTCATACTTTGCCAGGTTAAACTCCATCTGCCACGTATCAGCCCAGTTACGCATCCTGTGAATGCCCCATTGCAACCTACATCAGCCCTACACACTATGTACCAGTTCACAAACTTCCTTATAATCGGTAAACGTACTAACCCACTCTTCCACTTCCTCATCCAAGTCATTTATAAAAATCACAACGAACAGCGGTCCCACAACCGATCCCTGCAGAACACCACTGGTCCCTTTCAGTGATCTAGCTCCCTTAACTCTCTGTGTAAGAGAATTCCTGATATTCATTTCCCTCTGAAGAAAACATTCTCTGTTTCTCCACCATGACCTACTGATATGAACAAAAGAGGGAACACAGACGCTCAAGTAATAGAGACTGGCCCCGAAGTCAAGGCAGTATTAGACTGAGGATGGCATCAAGGAGCCTGAGCAAATTCGCATTAATGAGAATCGATTATGACCTCTCCACTGCTCCGAGTTATTCACAGCACAAGGAAAGGTATTTATTATCGGTGGACATCAATCATCTCAGCCGTGGGGTATCTCTGCAGGAAATTCACAAGGTCTCTCCCTCAGCCCAGGAATCTGCAGTTGGCCAGCAGGGAATCCCTGCAGTGTGGAAGAAGGCCATTCAGCCCATTGAGTTCACACGGATCCGAAGTGGGGATATTCACTGAAGACTACGCAACGTTCAGAAAAATATTCAGCCCTGAGCTTCTGAAGCCATCTGTGTCCATGTGCGACAAGACCTAGAGAAAATTCAAACTTGTGCTGTTAAGGTTTTGGTAACATTCATGTAAAAACACTGCCAGGCAATGCGCATTTCCCCAGCAAAATGAAAAGCCCATTCAGTACCTCAATGTGGTTCACAAGAATATGGGGAAGTCATTCACCCCATCAAAATGACTGGGCAAGAAGAGGGATAGCCCAATCAGTCTCTCCCGCCTATGCCATAGGAAGACAAGGAGACCACTCACTCCCATGCATCATTTACATGGTTCAGAAAGAGACCATTTCACACCTGGAGCCATTTACAAACCTACAAGAAGTGATTATTCAGCTTCTTCGGTCACTGACACAGGAAGAGGAACGTGTCAGAGATGCTCCAATATCACAAACAAATGGTGCATCGACTGCTCTAACTTGTTCCATATTGCTTCATTACTCATTTTCCGTATGTGTTACTTTGACATGGTTTTCTGGCAGTTGGAATGAAGACAACATTTTTACCCATTCACCAAAGTGTTGTCCATTCCAGAAATTTAGACCCATGGTCTCTATGTAGGTCAGAAGCTGATGGGGAATGGCTAACTGTTTCAGAATGAAGGTATTGTGGCTGCTGACAATGTAACATTCAGTGCAAGGTCACACAGCAACTGTACATTAAAGTTAATTCAGAGTCTGTACTTCTCTGCCGTTAGACATAGGGCTCTGCAGAGGCATGGACACTACCAGGAAACAAGCATCCAATGAGCAGTATGGAATTTTCACCCTATTTAATTGCATGGGACATAATGAGTGTCCAAATATAACCATCAAGTTTCAACTTCTTATTCCCTGATATTGTTACATATTGAACACTAGTTTCTTCACTTTCTCCTCATAGTAACATCATGCCAGAGTTCAGTCTGGTGAAATCTCTTCGGACTGTATCGCTGACAAGATCATTATTTATTAATCAGATTCTGCCTGAACACAATATCCCAAATTGTCCCCAAACAAACAATACCATTGGGAAAGATGCATTTACTCTGGTACTTTAATCATTTTGCATGAAGCGCTACATATCATTTAATTGCTGCTGCATAAAACTTCTGTCAGTGATTTACGACCAAGTACATCCAGGTCTATTTCAACAACAGCACGTCCCAACTTCTTACTATTTAATGAATTTAAATGTGAATGATGATATTTATTGTTCCTGGCTGAAACATTTTATGTTTTTCGAAGAGCTATTGCTCAAATACTGATCCTGCTGATATGCCAAAGTGTTCATTCCAGATAAAAAAAAACTACTCTCTTCATTCTCTCAATTCTCCAACTTATAATACATTCTATGTATGCCACCCCTACCTACCCATGGACTCTAACGTTGTCACCTCACCTGTATTCAACCATGTCAAATATCTGCTTAAAATGCAAATACTCCACTCCCATTGGTTCTCAATTGTCGATGTCACAACAGACAACCTCCACAAAGCCCATCAGGTTTATCAAAGATCATTACCCCTTCCTAAATCCATGCCGAATCCACCGAATCATGTCATTATTTTCGAAGTGTCTAATTGTCACATTCCTCACAAAAGGTTACAATGTATTTCTCACAGCTGATATCAAGCTAACCACTCATTAGTTATCTGTTTGCCCTCTCCGTCCTGTTTTAAATATCTAGGTGTACAATAGCTGCCTTCCAGTCTGCAGGATCCTTTCCAGAATCTAACCAGCTTTAAAGAATAATCAGTAATTCCGTCACTCGCTCTACTGCCACCTCCTCAATACTCTTGGATGTTGCTCATCAGATGCAGCAACATACCAACCTTCAATTCAATTAGATTTTCAAAGAAATCCCTTTTTATTAATTCTAATTTCCTGCTGTTACTCATTTTCACCAGTCACTATGTTCCCTTGTATCTCTGGAAGGTGGCTTTTGTACCTTCCACAGGGAGATGGACTCAATATATTGCTCTCAGCGGACAGATGGCTTCTGTCAGCCAGTCAATACATCGAGGACTGCACTTCGGTGATGATGGATATGTTATTCGCTCCTGCCTGGAAAGTTCCCGAATTAATCCAGTTTAATTCATGGTCAGCACTGGCAAAGTCCTGTCACGGGTGTGAAGCTGCATAGTATACTGAACGAGGGGACAAAGCTCAGTGACCACCTCAAATGTGAAACAAACTGGTTTCACAACTTACACTTGTCCCAGCTTAGACAAATGCCCCGGGAAATCACAGGGAGAATTGTGCACTGTCCTGCTCCTTCGTATTTATAGAGCTTCCCTTCTGTGGAGTTTCATCTCCATTTGTTCACCGTGGACCCAGACACTCTGTAAATGCAGTGTACAGAGTGGGTCACCAGACCCAGCAGCTGACAATACAAACCCGAGATAAGCATCCACAGAAACCACACTGATTTTCCAAAGTGAGGAACAAGTCGATGCCCCACACCCATGGTGCACGCGTTCAGTTTTGAAAACTATTTCCACTCCTGAGTTTCTCTTCCTCGTTGAAAAAACCGTTGCATCCCTGCACAGTCCCACAGTAAAAGTTTCTCTCCTCACAGAAGCATTTGACAGTGTAAAATTACCTTTCTCTGTATGTCAGCAACTATAAGGGCAGCACCAGTACTCCAATGGATTTGATCATCACACTCAGAGAAGAGAGATAAAGGGAACCTAACTCACTTAAAACAGGGTCATATCTAAATGGACGTGATATTCAGGAATATGGGAAATGGGGAAATGTGAGAATAACTTGCCATTTTGTTTTCCTTTCAGTTCATCATCAACAATCCCTTTGCTCACTTTTCATTTATTTTCCTCTCTTTTTCTTGCAATCTCTCCGTCCATTCTATTTACAACTGGCCCCCAACTCACCCGCCAACCTAACCATCCCTGATGTTTGCATTCAGTTGTGAAGCAGGGTCACTGGACTCCAACCGTTATCTGCACTGCTCCTGACAGAGGCTGCCATACCTGCTGAGATTCTCCAACAATTTCAGACGCTGGAGAATTTTCTTTTCGATCTCTTGCACCCACCGTTCCTTGGTTTATTTCACCTTTAATGCTGTTGTTTCACGGGATGCCAGCATCATGGGCAAGGACAGCATTTGTTGTCCATCACTAATTTTCCTTGACCACGCAGCCATTTGTCAAGACAAAACGGAGTCAACAATTTTGTTGTGGGTCTGAAGTCACACTGAGTTCAGACTGGGTAATAATGTTAAGTTTCTTTACCAAAGACTATCAGTCAAATAATAAAATTAAATCCTGGCGGTTTCTGGTTTCCATGAGTGAAATTAGGTTTCATTCCAAGTTTTGTCATTCGAATTTACGATATGATAAGGGCTGTGGTAGGATTTTAAACACTGCCTTGGAGTCAAAGCCCGTGCCTCTGAATTACCCATCTAGTTACATTATCACTCTGATACAGAATCCTTATTCCCTAATCCGTATTCCCTAGTGCCTGCCAGAGTGAGTTGGCGGGGAAATCAGTTTAACTAGCAACAGTCAAAAGGATAATGGGAAAGAAGAGAAGGAGAGATTGAGAGACAATTTCATGCAAGAGCACAGATTTCAAAATGCTGAAATGAAAGCATTTCGACAGCATTCTGCAACATGAGCCTCTATTCCTTGTAAAGATAGATGAAGTTGACATTGGTATTAGGAAAGATGATGGAGAGTTTTGGATGAGCATTTGTTCTGCAACTTTGTAAATGGGTGTGGGGTCAGCAGAATCTTTGACTCATTGGGCTGCATCTAACAATAATTTGTCTCAGTGACATTTTTATTGAGTGTGACGGGGGATTGTCTGTACGAGACTGAGCTAGTTTCTTGGTGCTATCGTATCGAACTCACCTCATTAACTGCCCACTCAATCTCATAGTATTCCACTCATTCAATGCCAGCCCAATTTTCCAAACCAACATGATTTACCATCTCACTGATGCCCCTGGATATTCCGTGATCACTGCTATTAGTGCCATCATTCAAACTGTTGAACTTTCTCACTTTGGAGCGACCCTGTACAGGTGACCCCGCATATGGCAGATAAGGGGAATTAGCACAACTATTTTTCATCTCTCTCTCTCTCTCCCCCCCCCACTTATGTTATATCCAAACACAATTAGTAATTCTGGCTCACTCTGTATCATTTTATTGTAATCAGGTAAACAATGCTTCCAAACACTTGTCCCGTTATGAAATACAATTTCAAGCAAAAAACGTTATTATCCTCAGCTGTTATCTTGACCGTAATCTGAATCGTACCACATTCCTTGTAATGAACGTTTATTTAGCCATTTATCTGTGACTGTTTCTGTCTGTAACCGTTACACTGTCTCCCACTCAGTTGGCTGGACGGCTGATTTGTGATGCAGAGGGTGGCCAGCAGAGCAGATTCAATTCCCCCACACTGACAGAGGTTACCATGAAGGGGACCTCTCTCAACAATGGGCAATCTAGCATGGCCAATCCACTCTAAACTGTGCATCTTTGTACTCTGGGAGGAAACTGGAGAATTGGGGGGAACCCATATAGATACGTGGTGAATGTTCAAAGTCCACATCGAGGGTCACCTGAGGTTTGGAATTGAACCCAGCTCCTTGATGACATGAGGCAGCAGTGCTACCCACATGTCCATTATACTCCTCAGTAGGTTCTATTATTTACCTGTAGCTGACTAAAGAAATCTAACTAAGTTGTTCTGATAACTGAACCTGTCTTAGACCTTTAGCATTGGCCATGTTACCAACCTGGTTACAATTAAAATCTGCTGTGAAGAGTAGAGGAGTGGGACTAGAAAGAGAAACAGTGGCACCCTCCAACCTCAGTCAGAACCGGAGTGAGGAGAAATTCGCAAAGTGGGAATTCAATCAAGTGGGAATCCCCTTTCCTAGAAGTTTGGAAGGGCTGAATCATTACATTATTTTGAGGCTGGCTTAATCTGATTGTCCATAGACAGGTGAATCAGGGATAATGGTGCACGGAGAGGAAAGTGCAGCTGGGAACACAATGAGATGAGCCATGAGCTTATTGACTGGTGGAGTAGTGTCAAACGGCCGAATGGCCTACTCGTGTCCCTCGGCCATGAGTCCTGATGTTGCTTTCAGCCCTTCAGACCAGCTGCACAGGAGCAGATCGAGGCCACCCCGAACGTTAGGTGTAGGTTGGGAAATGTACTTGGAAAATCCAGGCTGGGTCAGGAAGTGACAACCCCCCCCCCGCCCCAACCCCTATTTCCAGGCTTCCCCCTCTCTGTAACTTCTAGTCCAGATGTGGGTAATGTTACAGACCCAAATTCGCTGTGAATACAGCCCCCATACCCCACACAAGGTCAACTCAGAGAAATCCTCTGCTCTCCCTGAATGCAACATTTTACATCATGACTTCCAGGTAAATAACCAGTTATTTTCCAAAAGCATAACATGAGAACGTACAAAATAGGAACAGCAGCGTGCTATCCGGCCCCTCAAGCCTGCACTGTCAATCAATAAGAACATGGCTGGTCTACTCCAGGGCTCAACTCCACTTTACTGCTAACACCTTGTATCTCTCAAATGGCAGATATGTCAAAAACCAATCCAGACCGCCTGTAAAGACGTTCAGTGTCCCAGCCTCCACACTCCCTGGGTTAGGGAATTCCAGCCATTCTGAAAAAGATAATCATTTGCATCTCAGTTTGAAATCAATATTCCTTATTCTGTATCAACATCCCTGATTTTGAGTCTCTGCCCTGGTGTGGAATCACATTCTCAACACCTACCTTGTCAAGCCCACTCTGTATTTTGTCCGTTTCAGTAATGTCACCCTCATTCATTTAAACCACAATGAATAATCGCCTCAGCATTTTTGATGTGTTCAATAAATCATCTCTTTCATCCCTGGAACCAGTCAAATGAACCAACATTTGTGCATCAGCATGCTGACGTTATGTTTTATATACAGGAACCCTCCAATCTGTTGTACTGCTCCCTTTTTGGGAGTCTTCCCCATTAAAAAACAGCCTGCCTTTTGGTTGTCAGTGTCATCCACAAACTTGGATGTGTATTGCACTGAGCTCCCGCCGTCAGGCTATCAGTATAGATTGTAAGCAGCTCTCGCCATCGGACTGATATTTTTGGTCTTACAGAAGATACTTTTTTTCATAAAGATTAATGAATCCGGACTCCGATTTCTAAGTGTTGACCAATTGTCATTCCATTCTAATGCATTCTCCATCTTACTACACGCTTCTGTCTTGTGTAAGAACATTTATTTTGTGATACCTTGTGGAAAATCTCTAGAAAGTCTCATGTCTACCAGCCCCCCTTTATCAAGGTTAAATTCTCAGGGATCTCCAGAAAAACTTTGCATGATTTTATAAGCAAAATGTAGTTCGCCTTTAACCAGAACTTGCTGACTCTGTGAGAATCTTTTCTAAATGCCCTGCAGTCCCTTCCTTAACAACAGACCCTCACAGATTCCCAGCAATAATGGTTAGGCTGAATGGTTCCTGCTTTCAGTCTCGTTCGTTTCTTGAAGACAGGCACCACATTGGAGGGTCTCCAGTTTCACTGGATCACTCCTTTAATCCAGAGAGTTATGGAATATTTCACACAGTGCCACTAGCCACTCTGTGACCACTTCTTTTAAAACCAGCTATGAATTGCTGATGACCTGTTTACCCTTGGTCTTATCTGTTTGAGAACTGACTTGTTCCTTTTGTTAGAGAGAGTTCAAGAACTTCCCTCCTATTACCATTTTGTTTTTTATCATTGAAATATTTACAGCACCTTCACCAGTGAGGAACGATGTAAAATACTGGTGTAAGTGATCGATCTGTTCCCTATCGCCAGTTTCCCAGTCACAACCTCCAAATGTCCTCAATATACCTTTCTTTTTACCAAAGATCTCGCACACCTCTTGAACCCTTCTTACATACATGGTAAAGCTCGTGCTGCTTTTTAAAAAATATTTCTAGCCAATTTGCTTACATCACATCTTTTCTTCCCCTTTCTTCGTTTTCTATATTCATACAGTCATATCGCTCACACTAACAATCTTTGGTCTAACATATCCATGCCAGCCAGCTTTTCCAATTATACTAGTCCCATCTGCTTGTACTTGGCCCATACCCCTCAAAACGGTTCCCAATCATATGTTTGTCAAAATGCCTTGTAAATGTTGGAGCTGTACTTGCATCTGCCAGTCTTCCTCTGGCAGCTCATTCCATAAACACATCACCCTCTGTGTAAAAGAAGCTCGCTCTTCCTCCCTTTTAAATCTTCCCTCTTACACAATAAACCTATGCTCTCTATGCTTTCATTTTCTTGTGCCAAATCTTCTCACAAAATTCACTTTGCTATCCTGTCGAAAAGACCTTGGCTATTCAGCCTATCCATGCCTCCCATGGTATTATAAACTTCTAGAATGTCATCCCTCAACCTCCTACACTCCATCTGATTCTAGCTTCAAGAACAAGCATTTTAAAGATAAGCACTGCAAATTTGAAACAATATTAAAAATGATAGGTAAACATCATTCAGCCCAAACGTCATACTGTTATTTGTTTTCTCCATGTTACAATACGAAGGCAGCATGAAAATCTTAATTCTGGCAATAAAAAGTCAAACCCTGAATTTCTTTGTCTGATGGCTGTGATGATCTCTACAGTGAAAATGTATCTCTGGCCAGATGTATATAATATCATATGATCAAAATTCTCCCTCCTGGCCTCCCTGTGACCTTGTGTAGTTGTGTCTTCTTTATCTTGCACTCAATAGAGAGAACCTCCTTCCCCCATTCACATTTTAACTTAACTCATTTTATATCATCTTCTCGTTCACCACTGCTAAAAGCCTGTTTATCTGTTCTCACGCCCTCTTTTGCCTGTCACTTACCCCCCCCCCCCCACCTCACCCCCACCTCTGCCAAGGGGCTAAAATGCCCAAATTCCAATCCTTTTCAGTTCTGAAGAAGTGTCACACTGGGCTTGAAACGCTATCTCTGTTTTTTATATCTCTGCAGATGCTGCCAGACCTGCTGAGTTTCTCCAGAAATAAATAGGCACAGAATAAATTTTCAATTAAACAAATAATTGTGGATACTGGAAATAAAAATAGAAAAATTGCTGGAGAAACTGGGAAGGG
This sequence comes from Chiloscyllium punctatum, assembly GCF_047496795.1. Taxonomy (NCBI): domain Eukaryota; kingdom Metazoa; phylum Chordata; class Chondrichthyes; order Orectolobiformes; family Hemiscylliidae; genus Chiloscyllium; species Chiloscyllium punctatum. The sequence goes on along the minus strand of NC_092781.1, from coordinate 47,077,425 downwards.
TCACTGCATCTGAAAGATGAACTCAGCTTTCACCGCACAAGATGCAGCCAGACCTGCTTAGTTTCTTCAGCAAGTTCTGTTTTTGAACAAGTTCCTATGAAGTGATTCAAATCTGCTCAAACGCCCTGTCCAGCATAGAGCGCGGTACATTGGGAAGTGAACAATAACGCAAAGTGCACAAGTTCATTGGCTCTGAAACGACATAAGGCTGGCATCACTGACACGACAAAACTCTTCATCATGGTCAGGGAGAAAAACAGAGGAAAAAACATTCACTTCAAACACAGAATAGGTATTACGGGAAAAAAAACGATTCAGATTAATAGGTTAAAGTATCGGAGTAATTTAGCATATTCGCGGCGTGACATCAGGGAGAGACCCTCAGCAGAATGAGAATATGAGAATGGAAGGATGAGATCACTGAATACTTGCAAGTGAATTGGAAAATTGGGCAAAGTCAGTATGGGGTCATCAAGAGGACGTTATGCCTCATAAATCTAAAAGTTTTTTGAGGATGTAACAAGCAAGTGAGACAAAGGAAAGCCAGTGAATATTATCCACCTGCATTTCAAGAAGGACTTTGACACAGGAGACTGCTGAGTAAAATAAGACCCCATTTTGTTCGAGGTAAGTTACTGGTGTGTGCAGAAGCTTGGCTGTCTGGCAGCAAGTAGAGAGTGGGGATAAAAAGGTCCTTCTTGGGGTTGCAGCCGATGACAACTTGTGTTCCGCATGGCTCAGTGTTGGGACCACAACTGTTTACTTTGTGCATTAACTATCTACATTAAGGAACTGAGGGTATTCTGGCTAGGTTTTTAGATGAGACAAAGGTAGGTAGAGGGACAGGCAGCATTGAGGAGGCAGAGAAGCTGCAGAAGAATTTAGAAAGCGTAGGAGATTGGGCAAAGAAGTGGCAGATGTAGTACATCTTGGGAAAGCCTGATGTGATGCACTTTGTGAGGAGGGAGATAGGCATGGACTATTATATAAATGGAGAAAAAATTCAGAAGTCTGAAGAGCAAAGAGTGTTGCGAGTTCTAGTACAGGATTGTCTCAAGGTAAACTTACAGGTTGACTCAATAGTTAGGAAGGTGTTGTATCTGCCGCACAGTTTACTTAAATTCGTCCATTCAGCAAAAGAATTGAGTCAACTCTTGCAAACAATATTTATTTATTGAGCACACTCAATGTTAGTACAATAATGTTTACTATAAAGTAATGAAAAATACTTCAAACTGTCTTATGTTTTAACTTAACTTTGACTGATTGTGTACCACCACACTAGAACTTGGCCGGGCTCCACATGGTGATGCCTTCTTATTCTTCCGATGGTCTTGGAGTTGTTTACTTTCTCAGTGGTTATTCTCCACTTGCCGCACTCTATGGGGTTTTGAGGTGATTCTTATTTTTCCAAGTCTTCAAGCCCTTGGGAGGGTATGGAGGATCTGCCAATGGAATGATCAAGTTCATTTACCCTGATCAATCAGACTCAACCAGGGGTTGGCACATTGATGGCCCAAGGGCGACATTCCTTTGTATCATTCAAGTCCAATTTCAGGTGGGTTTTGCAGGGTCTGTAACTGTCAGGTTTTTTTGCAAACCGTCTGTGGGGAGCTGTAGCTTGTCTGGATTCTGAAGCATATGGATGAGCAGAGAGTTTACTCAAGGCTGGGATCCATTTCCCAGAATGCTTTCATTATTGTTCATTTGTAGAACTCCTTGGTAAGTTTATTAATGTCCATCATGTGCTCATTGTTCCTGGTGGCCTATCCGGTCAGAAAGACAACTACAGTGACGGCATTCATTTTGAGAGGACTTTAATATTAAAGCAGGGATGGATTTATGAGGTTTTACAAGGCTCTGATCAGACCATATTTGGAGTATTTTTGCAATAGCATCATATAAGATGTATCTAGACAGATACAAGAATTGGCAGGCAGCAAAGGGATACAGACCCTCAGAAAGTATGCGACAGATTTAGACAGAGGATCTGGATCGGTGCAGGCTTGGGGGGCAAAAGGGCCTGCTGCTGTGCTGGAATTTTCTTTGTTAGTGGTTCTTTATTTTTCATTCTAAAAATTGCAAGTTTTCAACTTATTGTATGTTACAATTTAATAACATAATCCATTTATGTATTTGACAGCGCATGTTAAATTATTGTCATTTCTAAATTCGAGTCAGAGTGTCATAGGGATGTACAGCATGAAAACATTCCGTTTGGTCCAACTCAGACATTCCGACCAGATATCCCAACCCAATCTAGTCTCACCTGCCCGCACCCAGGCCATATCCTTCCAAACCCTTCCTATTTATATACCCATCCAGATGCCTTTTAAATTTTGCAATTGCACCAGCCTCCTCCACTTCTTCTGGCAGCTCATTCCATACATGTACCACCCTCTGCGTGAAAAAGTTGCCCCTTCAGTCTCTTTTATATTTTTCCCCTTTCACGCTAAACCTCTTCCTTCGAGTTCTGGACTCTCCCACACCAGGGAGAACACCTTGTCTATTTACTCTATCCATGCCCCTCATGATTTTATAAAACTCGATAAGATCACCCCTCAGCCTCCGAAACTCCAGGGAAAACTGCCCTAGCCTATTCAGGCTCTCCTTACAGCTGAAATACTCCAACCCTGGCAACATCCTTGCAAATCCTTTCTGAACCCTTTCAAGTTTCACAACTTCCTTCCGAGAGGAAGGAGACCAGAATTGCACACAATATTCCAAAAGTGACCTCACCAACTTCCTGTACAGCCACAACATGACCTTTCAACTCTGACCAGTAAACGAAAGCATACGAAACGTCTTCTTCACTATCTTATCTATCTATGACTCTACTTTCAAGGAACAATGAACCTGTACTCCAAGGTCTCTTTGGTCAGCAACACTCCCTAGGACATCACCATTCGGAGTTTAAGACCTGCTAAAATTTGCTTTCCCAAAATGCAGCACCTCACATTTAAGTTAAAATAAACTCGATCTGTCACTCCTAAGCCCATTAGCCCATCTGATCCTGTTGCAATCCGAGGTAATCTTCTTTGCTGTTCTCTACACCTCCAATTTTGGTGTTATCTGTAAACTTACTAACTATACCTCTTATGCTCACATTCAAATTATTTATATAAATGACAAAAAGTAGTGGACCCAGCACAGATCCTTGTGGCACTCCACTAGTCACAGGCCTCCAGTCTGAAAAACAACCCTCCACCACCACCCTCTGCCTTCTACATTTGATCCAGTTCTGGCTCCAAATGGCTACTTCTCCCTCTATTCCATGATATCTAACCTGACTAACCAGTCTCCCATGGGAAACCTTGTCGAACAACTTACTGAAGTTCAAATAAATCATGTCCACCACTCTGCCCTCATCAATCATTATTGTTACTTCTGCAAAAAATTCAAAGAAGGTTGTGAGACATGATTTCCCACGCATAAAGCCATGTTGACTATCCAGAATCAGTCCTTGCCTTTCCAAATACTTGTATATCCTGTCCCTCAGGATTCCCCCCAACAAAGTGCCCACCCCCGCTGTCAGGCTCTCTGGTCTATACTTTCCTGGCTTGTCCTTACCAACTTTCTTAAAGATTGGCACCACATTCACCAACCTCCAGTCCTCTGGCACCTCACCTATGACTAGCGATGATACAAATATCTCAGTAACAGGACCAGCAATCTGTTCCCTGGCTTCCCACAGAGTTCTCTGGACACCTGATCAGGTTGCAGGGACTTATCCACTTTTATACCTTTCAAGGCATCCAGCACATCCTCCTCTGTAATAAGAACATTTTGAAGTTGTCACCATTTATTTCCAAACGTTCCATATCTTCCATCTCCTTTCCAACAGTAAACATTGATGCAAAATACCCATTTAGTATCGCTCCCCAACGCCTGCATTCCACGCAAATGATTCCAAGCCGATCTTTAAGGGGTGCTGTTCTTTCCCTATTTACCCTTTTGTCCTTAGTGTCTTTGTAAAATCCTTTTGGATTTTCCTTAATTTCTATTTGCCAATGTTATTTCATGTCCCCTTTTTGCCCTCCTGATTTCCCTCTTAAGTATATTCATATTGTCTTTTGTACTCTTCTAAGGGTTCACTTGATCTACCTTGTCTGTACCTGTCATATACTCCCTTCCTTTTCTTAACCAGACCCCCAATTTCTTTAGTCAAGCAGGATTACCTATATCTCCTCTCCCTTCTTTTCACCGTAACAGGAATATACTGTCTCTGGACTCTGTTACCTAATTTCTGAATGCTTCCCACTTTGCAGCTGCCCTTTTATCTGCGAACATCTGCTTCCAGACAGCTTTTGAAAGTTCTTGCCTAATATCATCCAAATTAGCCTTACTCCAATTTAGAACTTCAACTTTTAGATCTGGTCTATCATTTTCCATCACTATTTTAAAACTAATAGAATTGTTGGCAAATAGCTGAAGCTCACACACTTCAGTGAGAATTAAATCGATTGATTATATTTAAATGTCTCCGAAAGATAATTCTATCTGATTGTTCAATCGCTTGCTCACTCTGAATATGCAATCAGTCAGAGGTCAACCACTTTGCAAATGATATAGCCACAATGTATGCATTTGAATACTGGCATTTAGTGTGTAATTATGATCACCAGAATAATCAGATAAGATTTTCTTTTTGGTATAAAACAAAACGCACACTCTTTACTTTTGTATCATAAAAGGTTGTTACCTGTTTACATTTTAGTTCCATCAATATAGAACCAACCCAATTGTTTTCAGAGGTGATGCAATTATTGTTCAGTTGAATAACTGTAGTTCATATCTCATCATTGCCCAATTCACAAAAATGGCTAACTCCTGATCATTGTTCAGGTCAGTAAACCCACCACGTTGCAATCATGGCCGACATTAAAAATGGATTCCAAAAGGCCTGAATTCAGGCACCGTGCTACTGGACCCCACAGCTGCCTGTGACACTGAGTGAGATACTGGCCTGCTCCAGAATCTTACCAGAAAGTTTCCAAACAGGGTCAGGACAATCATTCAAACATTCGTTCAAAGTAAATCATCTGGATTCCACCTTGGGCAGGAGGAAACTAGCCAACACGCTATCAGTAATCACTCCTGATGAAGGTCTTTTGCCTGAAACATCGGCTTTCCTGCATCTTGGATGCTGCCTGACCTACTGTGCTCTTTCAGCACCGCTCTAATCTAGACTCTGGTTTCCAGCATTTGCAGTCCTTGTTTTTACCTATCAATGTTCTCAGTGTCTAAAAAATACGTCTAAATTAGATACCAATGTTTGATCAGGAACCAGATCTTACAAATTCATCTTCAGTCAGAGCATGACCCAGAGAGCATTGTATGGACATGGAGTGTCCGAATCACATGGTATTGGTTATGGTGCTGACATCTGGCATGTTCCCCATACTTCCTACATCTGCTCCCTGGTCCAGACTCTGTGTCAACATGTTCACAATAGACAGTTTTCTGCAGCATCTTGTGTCTCACTGTGAATCCTCTGAAATTATATCCAATAAAGGTACCTTCACATTCAGCATTATCAAAATAAAATTGTACATGTCTGTGGATGGTCAGATATTAATACATGGATGAACAAACAGAATGTATCAGAAGAAACCAGGAGCAAATGACAAACCAAAAATCAGTTTAATAACTAAACTTGGTGGATTTTGTCTGGTCGAGGTAACCACACATATTGTGCTGGCACTGAGCTGATGGTAACCATGCACACCATAACTGGAAGTCTTGGCCTAACGCCCCTTCCAGCTTCCTGACCTCTCACACCTCAATCCCTCACACATTCACCAACTGATGAGAATCCACCAGCTGAGAGAAACTTGGAACATGGAACAGTACAGCACAATAAGATCCCTTCAGCCCTCAATACTTTGCCGACCTTTTATCCTACTCTAAGATCAGACTAACCTACATAACCTTCAATGCACGAGCTTCCATGTGCCTATCCAAGAGTCTTCTTAATTATCCCTAATGTATCTGACTCTATGTCTATCACTGCCCGTGCATTCCACCCCCACCACTCTCTGTGTGAAGCAGCTATCTCTGACATCTCCCCAAAACCTTCCTCCAATCACCTTAAAATTACGCCTCTGGTAGATGGCCATTTCTTCCATGGGATTAGACTCCCATATCCAATCTTTGTCTCTCAACATTTGTACACCTCTATCAAGTCAGCTGTCATTCTTCTTTGCTCCAGGGAGAAAATCCGTAGCTCCCTCAAACTTTCTTCTGCGACCAGTCCAGGCAGCATCCTGGCAAATCTCCTCTGCACACTCTTTAAGGCTTCCACATCCTTTTTATGATGAGGCAAACAGAACTGAGCACAATATTGCAAATGTGTTTGAACCACAGCTTTATAGAGTTAAGCATTAACCTCACCGCTCTTAAACTCAACCCCCCTGCTAATGAAAGCCAACACACCATACACCTTCTTAACAACTTTATCAACTTGGCTGACAATTTTGTGGGACCTATGGACATGGACCCCAAGATCCCTCTGTTCCTCCCCATTACCAAGAATTCTGGCTTTATCTCTGTATTCTGTATTCAAATGCAACTTTCCAAAACAAATCACTTCACACTTAAGGAAGTTTATCTTCCAATTATGAGTCCAGCGCTGCATCCTGTCAATGTTCTGTTGCAACCTACAACAGCCCTCCACACTATCCACAACTCCATCAAACTGCACGTCTTCGGTAAACTTACAAACCCACCATTCCTCTTCCTTATCAAAGTCATTTATAAAAATAATAAACAGCACAGGTCCGAGAACCGATCCCTGTGGAACACCACTGGTCACTGAGCTCCAGGCTGAATACATTCCATCTGCGACCATCCCTCTGTCTTCTATGGGCCAGCCACGCCCGTATCCAGAGAGCCACATTTCCCTGCGTCCCATGCCTTCTTACCTGCTGAATGAGCTTACAATGGGGAACCTTATCAAACGCCTTGCTAAAATTCGTGTTCACCACATCTTCCGGTCTACCTTCATCAACATGAATTTTTCACATCTTCAAATAATTCAATAAGGTTTGTGAGGCATGACCTCCTATCTCTAATCAAATTATCATTTTCTAAGTAATTGTAAATCCTGTCTCTCAGAAGCATCTCCAATACTTTGCCCACCACTGATGTAAGACTGACTGTTCGATCATTCCCAGGATTATCCTTATTCCTTTCCTTGAACAAGGGAATAATATTTGCCACACTCCAACCATCTGGCCCCACTCTAGTGGACAGTGAAGACACAACGATCTTCACCAAAGGCACACCAATCTCATTTTTGAGTGCTAGCAGCAGCTAAGGTAAGACAGTTTGTTTTAAAATTAATTAGCGGTAGTGGGAAGCGGTGTTTTTTTTCTCTCTTCACAGAAAGAGCGGGAGCAGAAGGAGGAAGTGACGAAGACCACAGGGGCAGCCGGGACCCGGAAGCAGGTGTTTTTCCTATAAACGCAGGCAGGAGAGGAACCCGAGGCACTACAGATGTAGTGCCTCCCACCCGCCCTCCTCCTCTAGCCTAACAATAAGACCTGCTATGGTAAGTAGGTAAGTGCTGCATTTTGCTTGTTGTATTGGTTAGACCCATTTTTTAAAAGGTTACTTTTAGAGGGATGGCAGTGAAGGCAGCGCAATGTTCCTCTTGCACCATGTTTGAGGTAAGGGATGCCATGGACGTCCCTGCTGATTATACTTGCAGGAAGTGCACACATCTCCAGCTCCTCCAAGACCGTGTTAGGGAACTGGAGTTGGAGTTGGAAGAACATAGGATCATTTGGGAGGCAGAGGGGGTCAGAGATCGGAGCTTTAGGGAAGTAGTAACTCCAAAGATTGCAAATAGATGGGTGACAGTGAGGGTGACTGGGAGGAAGCAGCCAGTGCAGGGACCCCCTGCGGCCGTTCCCCTCAAGAATAAATATACCGTTTTGGATACTTGTGGAGGGGACGACTGACCAGGGGTAAGCAATGGGGCTCAGGCCTCTGGCACGGAGCCTGTCCCCGTTGCTCAGAAAGGAAGGGTAGAGAAGAGCAGCGCAATAGTAATTGGGGACTCGATAGTTCGGGGCACAGATAGGCGGTTTTGTGGGGGCGAGAGAGACTCACGTTTGGTATGTTGCCTCCCAGGTGCAAGGGTATGTGACGTCTCTGATCGTGTCTCCCGGGTCCTTAAGGGGGAGGAGGAGCAGCCCGAAGTCGTGGTCCACATTGGCACCAACGACATAGGTAAGAGGAGGGCTGAGGATGTTCGGCAGGCTTTCAGGGAGCTAGGTTGGAAGCTCATAGTTAGAACAAACAGATGTGTTGTTTCTGGTTTGTTACCCGTGCCACGTGATAGAGAGTCGAGGAATAGGGAGAGAGAACAGTTAAATGTGTGGCTACAGGGATGGTGCAGGAGGGAGGGATTCTGGTATCTGGATAACTGGGGTTCTTTCTGGGGAAGGTGGAACCTCTATAAACAGAATGGTCTACACCTGAACCTGAGGGGCACCAGTATCCTTGGCGGGAGGTTTGCTAGTGCTCTTGGGGCGTGGGGGGTGGGGTGGGGGGGTTACACTAACTCTGCAGGGGCCTGGTAACCGAGACTGTAGCTTTAGGGTGCAGGTCCTGGAGTGTAGGGAGGTTAGGAACATGGCATCAATTTCAAAGGAGGGTATCTGTAAACAGGAAAGTGGCTTGAAGTGTGTTTACTTCAATGCAAGAAGTATACGAAATAAGGTAAGTGAACTAGCAGCGTGGGTTGGTACCTGGGATTTCGATATTGTGGCTATTAAGGAGACATGGATAGAACAGGGACAGGATTGGCGGTGGAAAGGATGATGGATGAAGATTCGCCATCTGAGGTAGTTTGGGCTGAGGTTAGGAATAGGAAAGGTGAGGTCACCCTGTTAAGAGTTTTGTACAGGCCTCCTAATAGTCCTAGAGACGTAAAAGAAAGGATTGCAAGGATGATTCAGGAGAAGAGTGAAAGTAATAGGGTGGTTGTTATGGGGGACTTTAACTTTCCTGATATTGACTGGGAAAGCTATAGCTCGAGTTCGTTAGATGGGTCGGTGTTTGTCCAATGTGTGCAGGAGGGTTTCCTGACACAATATGTAGACAGGCAAACAAGGGGTGAGGGCATACTGTATTTGGTTCTGAGTAAAGAACCAGGCCAGGTGTTAGAATTCAAGGTAGGTGAGCACTTTGGGGATAGTGACCACAATTCGGTGACTTTTACTCGAGTGATGGAGAGGGATAAGTATGCACTGCAGGGCAAGAGTTATAGTTGGGGGCAGGGAAATTATGATGCGGTGAGGCAGGACTTAGGATGTGTGGCTTGGAAAAGTAGGCTTCAAGAAAAGGGCGTAATTGATATGTGGAGCTTGTTCAAGGATCAACTGTTGAGTGTCCTAGATAAGTATGTACCTGTCAGGCAGGGAGGAAAGGGTCTTGTGAGGGAGCCGTGGTTTAATAAGGAATTGGAATCCTTTGTTAAATGGAAGAGGGCGGCCTATGTAAAGATGAGGCGTGAAGGTTCAATTGGGGCGATTGAGTGTTATAAGGTTGCCAAGAAGGTTCTGAAGAGAGAGCTAAGAGCAGCAAGGAGGGGATATGAAAAGTCCTTAGTTGGTAGGATTAGGGAAAACCCTAAGGCTTTCTTTAGGTATGTCAGGAATAAAAGAATGACTAGGGTAGGAATAGGTCCAGTCAAGGATATAGTGGGAAGTTGTGTGTGGAGGCTGAAGAGATTGGGGAGATACTGAATGAATACTTTTCGTCAGTATTCACTCAGGAACAGGACATTGTTGCCGATGTGAATACTGAGTCACAATTAATTAGAATGGACGGCTTTGAGGTATGTAGGGAAGAGGTGTTGGAAATTCTGGAAAGGTTGAAAATAGATAAGTCCCCTGGGCCTGATGGCATTTATCCTGGGATTCTTTGGGAAGCAAGGGAGGAGATTGCAGAGCCATTGGCCTTGATTTTATGTCCTCGTTGTCTACAGGTATATTTCCAGAAGACTGGAAGTCAGCAAATGTGGTTCCCTTGTTCAAGAAGGGGAGTAGGGATAACCCTAGTAACTGTAGGCCGGTGAGTGTCACTTCTGTTGTGGGCAAAGTCTTAGAGAGAATTGTAAGGGATAGGATTTATGAACATCTGGATAGGAATAATGTGATCAGGGATAGTCAGCATGGTTTTGTGAAGGGCAGGTCATGCCTCACAAACCTTATTGAATTGTTCGAGAAGGTCACTAAGGAGGTGGACGAGGGTAAAGCGGTTGATGTGGTGTATATGGATTTTAGTAAGGCATTTGATTAAGTTCCCCATGGTAGGCTACTGCAAAAAATACGGAGGTATGGCATTGAGGGTGAGTTGGAGGTTTGGATTAGGAATTGGCTGGCTGGAAGATGACAGAGGTTAGTAGTTGATGGTAAAGGTTCATCTTGGAGTGCAGTTACTAGCGGTGTTCCGCAAGGATCTGTTTTGGGACCATTGCTGTTTTTCATTTTTATAAATGACCTGGAGGAGGGGCTAGAAGGTTGGGTGAACAAGTTTGCGGATGATACGAAAGTCGGTGGAGTTGTTGACAGTGAGGAAGGCTGTGTCAGGTTACAGCGGGGTATAGATAAGCTGCAGAGCTTGGCAGAAAGGTGGCAAATGGAGTTCAATGTAGGTAAGTGTGAGGTGATTCACTTTGGTAGAAGTAACAAGAAGATGGATTACTGGGCTAATAGTAGGCTACCTGGTAGTGCGGATGAGCAGAGGGATCTTGGTGTCCATGTACACAGATCTCAGAAAGTTGCCACCCAGGTAAATAGTGCTGTGAAGAAGGCATATGGCGTACTGGGCTTTATTGGTCGAGGAATTGATTTCCGGAGTCCTGAGGTCATGTTGCAGTTGTATAAGACTCTGGTGCAGCCTCATCTGGAGTATTGTGTGCAGTTTTGGTCGCCATACTATAGGAAGGATGTGGAGGCACTGGAACGGGTGCAGAAGAGGTTTACCAGGATGTTGCCTGGTACGGTAGGAAGATCGTATGAGGAAAGGCTGAGGCGCTTGGGGCTGTTTTCATTGGAGATAAGAAGGTTTAGTGGAGATTTGATAGAGGTGTACAAGATGATTAGGGTTTTAGAAAGTGTTGACCATAAGAACCTTTTTCCACATATGGAGTCAGCTATTATGAGGGGGCATAGCTTTAAATTAAGGGGTGGTAGGTATAGGACAGATGTTAGGGGTAGATTCTTTATTCAGCGAGTCGTGAGTTTATGGAATGCCCTGCCAGTAGCAGTGATGGACTCTCCCTCTTTATGGGCATTTAAACGGACATTGGATAGGCATATGGAGGATAGTGGGCTAGTGTAGGTTAGGTGGGCGTGGATCGGCGCAACATCGAGGGCCAAAGGGCCTGTACTGTGCTGTATTCTTCTATGTTCTATGTTCTATGTAATCTCTTCCATCACTTCCGGGGTTAACATAGTGTATATCCCATCTGGCCCAAGTGATTTATCTATCCTTATGGTTGTGCTTCAATCATTCTGTATTTCCCCTCACCTTGTCTACACACTGTCCAACCAACTGATTGACTGCTTTCCATTTCAGTGCTATATACCGTGCTGCCTTCCTGAGCAAGTACGGTTCCCAACGTCCTGCGAATCACGGAATCAAAGAAAAAGGAATGCAGCAATCCCTTCCTGATAAAGAGCTCATGCTTGAACCGTCGACTCTCCTGCTCCTCGGATGCTGCCTGACCTGCTGTGCTTTTAAAGCACCACACTGTTCGAATCTGATCTCCATGACCTGCAGTCCTCACTTTCTCCATTACTGAGGGCTGTCCCCTCTGCACACTGAGCAGGGAATTAATCATGAAAAATAATTGTATGTGTAGCTGACTGCTCAGTTCTGGAAAGTTGCACTTGATGAATACATTTAAAAAAAAAGAAATTACAATTCAACAAATATTCATTCAGTCCCAGAGTTACAATTTTGCTTCATGGTTTGGGCAGCCTGATAACAAATAGAGAATGATTGAGGAACTCTGAGGCACAGAGTAGTCCAGGTGTTATATTCCACCTTACGTTAATACGGGCAGTATTATCAGACAGATTGTTGTGATCATGGCATGAGTTGACATGGAACTTTTTTGCCATCACAGAGACGTGTTTGAGAGGGGTCAGGGCTAACAACTCAATATTCTGTTGTACTGGAACTATAGTCAGGACAGGAGAGGGTGTTAAAGAGGAGGTGGTGTTGCATTATTAATTAAGGAACAGTTACTGCAGTGAGGAGGGGCAATACCTTGGACTTGTCTTGAAATGAGGCATTATGGGTCGAGGTTAGGATCCAAAAGATGACAGACACATTGCTGGGGATATTTTAAAGAGCCCCAGAAAGATGAAAATGCAGAAGCAAATATATCACCAATTCACCGAGGTGTGTAAAAATCCAATTCACTGAGGTGTGAAGGAAAGCAAGTCCAAAGATGTTACAGAAATAGAAAAAAACAAGGCTGGAGATGGTACAGAGAGAGGAAAACAAGGTTCTGGATTTTACAGAGATAGGAAAGCAAGGCTGTAGATGTTATAGATAGAGGAAAGCAAGGCTGGAGATGTTATAGAGAGAGGAAAGCAAGGCTTGAGATGTTATAGAGAGAGGAAAGCAAGGCTAGAGATGCAACAGAGGTAGAAAAGAAAGGCTGGACATGTTACAGAGAGAGGATAAAAAGGATGGAAATGTTACAGAGAGAGAGGAAAGCAAGGCTGGAAATGGTATAGAGATAGGAAAGCAAGGTGTGATATGTTACAGAGATAGGAAAGCAAGACTGGAGGTATTACAGAAATAATGTGGCCTGTGGATGCGAGAACAGGTTAGTGAGAGATTTTTGAACTCATTCACAGGATATGGGGAAAGGTGAAGCAGCTGGAGTTTAGAGAGATAGGGAGGGGTGTAGGGGCTGGCGGAGTTTACAGCGATAGATGGGGCTGTAGTATGATATAAAGGTATTAGTGATACGGAGAGTTACTGAGATACAGATGGATGTAGCGGCTGGAGGAGATGACAGGGAAAGATACAGAGATACACGTAGATAGTTTAAAAATTGAATTGTGCAATGTCTTAATAGAGAAAATATTGTAGAAATCTGTGGAATAGACAAGGCACTGGGAGGAACTGAAAGAGTGAGTCCTTGGACTGTCCAATCACAAGAGTTATAGACTGAGTGTCATACAGCACAGAAGAGGCCCTGCGATTGATAGTGACAGAAAAGTAAAAGCCCTGCGGACACTGGAAATCCCTCCTTCCTAACGTCTGAGGGCTAGGGCCAAATTTGGGAGAGGCGTCCTACAGACGCCTCAAGCAACAATGGGACATAACGAAGCCTCACGTGTCAGATCAAACACAGACACAGAAACCTCCTGCTGACTCCCTTCCCTCAGCTGATGGATCAGTGTCCCTCTACATTGAACACTTGGAGGACGCACTGACAGAGAGCTGGAGAATGTATACTGGGTGAGCTATTTCAAATCACCACCAAGAGGTGCTCAGCAGCAGCATTCCTGATGGACATGGTCTTGTCCAAAAGAACATAGCTGCGAGACTGGGTCTGCATCAGGTGGGGAGGGAATGACTAACAGGGAGAAATATACTTGACCTCATCTTCACCACGGCTGCAGAGACATTGATCGATGGCCATATTGGGAACAATGACTATCACACACAGTATTTCTGGAGACATTGTGAATTGTGTGTGTGTGTGTGTGTGTGTGTGTGTGTGTGTGTGTGTGTGTGTGTGTGTGTGTGTGTGTGTGTGTGTGTGTGTGTGTGTGTACATGCGTGAGCGCACATGTGAGAGATACTATCCCTATGCTAAACGGGATAGATTTCGAAGAGATCTAGAACTCAGCACTGGCCTGTGTGAGGTGATTTGGGTCATTACCAACAGCAGCAGAATAGTACTCCAGCACAATTTTCACTGTCACTGCTTGGCATATGGTCCACTTTACCCTGACCATCAGGCCAGGGGATAAACCCTTGTTCAATGAAGAATACAGGAGGGCTGGCCAAGAGCAGCACCAAGTACTCCTCAAAATGAGGTGACGTTACCAAACAGGACCACTTACTCACCAAATAGCATAAACAGCTCGTGACAGACAGATCTTACCAACAAATCTGACCTAATCTCTGCAATCCTGTCACATGCAGACAGGTTGAATGGTGATGTCAATCAAACAACTCACTGGAGGAGGAGGATCCCCACATATCACCTTCCTCAGTGACGGAAGAACCCAACACAACACGAGAAAAGCTCAGGCTGAAACGACTACAACAATGTTCAGACCGAAGTATCGATAGGAGGATCTATTTTAGTCTCCTCCAGATGGCAGTCTTCAGCTAATTCGATTCACTGTGTGTGGTAATTCCAAACGGCTGGAGGGATCGGGAATGCAACGGCTGTGGGCCCTGATAACATTCCATTCAAACTGTTCCTGCTGGGATACAGTACTGGCATCAACCTATCAATGTGGGAAACTATCCGGGTGTGTCCTGCACACAAACACAGACAAACCATCAGACAATCAATAACTGCCCCATTGCTCTCATCTCTATCATTAATAAAGGGATGGAAGATGTCACCCACAGTGGGATCAAGCAGCACTTCCTCAGCACCAACCTGCTCACTGAAGCTCAGTTTGGGCTCTCATCCCTTGGCCTCATTGAAGCCTTGGTTTAACGATGTACAACAAGATACCACACAGCTGAATTTGAGAGGTGAGGCAACAGTGACTGCACTTAACATCATGATTACTACATTTGACCAAGTGTCGTATCCAGGATTAACAGCAAAACTGGAGCAAATAGGAATCGTTTGCACTGACTGAAGTTATACCTGGTACAAAAGGAAGGTGGTTAGGGTTGGAGTTGGAGGAGAGCAGCCACCTCAGCTCCAGGACAGCTCCGCAGCAGTTCACCTGTGTTGATGTTTGAGTAAGCCTGTAGATAAGAAATGGAAAATGAGGTAGCATAATCTTACACAATGATAGAGTTGCTCTCTCGTTAGACAAAGACAACTGGCGGTAGTTTAACTGGACAGTCATAATGCCTCAGGTAAGGGAGATGGTAGGTAGGACAGTCCTTTTCAGTCACCCCAGCATTAAACCCACGCTGTTAGTATTAACCTGCATTACAAACTAGCCGTTCAACTGATTGAGCTAACCAAGTCCTCACTCAACTCCTTGGGTTAGATATTGTAATATTATTCGATTTAGATATGTTGTGAGACATCTCTGGAGAAGATGGAACGAGAAGCAAGCTTCCTAACTCAGAGAGAGGGACAGCATCAGTGAGCTATAAGAGTGATCTCTGCCCTAGGCCCATAATTTTCAGCTGCTTCATAAATGACTGAAAAATCACAAGTGGGGATGTTTGCCAATGATTATGCAACGTTCAACACCATTCGTGATTTACTCAGATACTAAAGCAGTCCTTTTCCAAATGCAACATGACCTGGAAATATGACAATACCATTTCCATTACACGTGTGCCAGACAACGATTATTTCTAACAATGGAAAATTGAACCACATCCTCTAACGTTCAATGCCACCACCATCACTGAACAGACAAAATGCAATATGGCGAGGATTACCGTTAACCTGAACTGGACTGACCATATGATTTCATTACCCATTTCTGTGAAGGGCATATGCTGAAACATTGACTCTCCTGTACCTCAGATGCTGCCTGACCTGTTTTTCCTTTTCCAGCGCCACTTTTTGACTCATATTGGCTACAAGAATGTGTCAGGGGCGAGAAGTTCTGCAGGAATAACTCACCCCAAAATTTCCGAAAGCCTGTCCCCTATTGCTAAGACACATGTTGAATGTGTGTGTGATTAAATACTTCCATTTGCCAGGTGAGTGCAGCTTCACCCCCCATCCACTGACACTCAGTGGCAGCAATACCTGACATCTCTACGGTGCTCTGCAGAAATTTACCAAGGCTCCTTACAATGGACTTCTGAACCCCCGACCAACGAGAAGGACAAGGGAAGCAGATACACGGGACCACCAACATGTTCGCGTTCTGTTCCAAGCCATCTACCATCCTGATTGAGAAGCATATTGCCGTTCCTTCAGTGTCACTGTTTCAAGTTCCCTATCTATCAATAAATGCCATTCCAATCACATTTCATGAATAAATTAACATTAAAAAAATCTAGACCTGTTCAATGCTGGGTTTTGTGAGTTCAGGCTGGTTGGTCCAGGCAGTACCTTGCTTGTTGTGAACAGCTGAAGGGATACGATGTTTTGAAACAATTTGTCAGTCTCTCAGAGGCATGGCCTACATATTGAGCACTACAGAATCTGGCATTTTCATCCCACATCACTGACCTCTGAGATAGACAGAAGCAACTGAAAACGTACTCAAATTTGACTGGAACATGTTTAAACACAGTGATATTGTTGCCATGAAAATGATTATGAGTGGATATTAGCAGGGAGAAAGTGAGGACTGCCGATGCTGGAGATAAGAGTCAAAAAGTGTGGTTCTGAAAAAAAACTCAGATGTTCAGGCAGAATCTGAGGAGCAGGAGAATCGACAATTAGTTAACAATATTAATACAAAGGAAAATAATTGTATATTTTCAAAGTCCTTGTACTTAATAACAATTTGATCGTAGGTGTGGCAATGAGACTCATCATTTCAATGCTACTTACTGTGAGCTTTCATCATATTGTTGTTATAATAGTGTACTGAATAAATGGGTGAATTTTGTGCTTATTGGACAATCTAAAAGTTGGTATAATGAAAGGATATCGGACCTTCAGGAAAGAGGCTTTACTTAATGGCTGTTAACGGTGAGAACAAAGCTGCAAACACTTACACAGAAATAACCAGCTCAAGTCACACACAAGGTTGTTGGGCTGGGATCACGCTGGCCATCAATGGAGCTGCACAATTCTGTTTGGATACTGACATTGTGGAGCTAACATACACTGGATATGGTTTATTAGGGAGTCAATGTAAGATGCCATGTGCTGCAGGAGGCCATCACCTTTATAACACCTTCATTCAGGATCAGGGCCAAGGTGCAGAATTACAGAGTTTAGGTGAAACACAAGAAGATATATACTTGCAAGACATGGCTGTTTACAGGTCGTTGTTATGAATATTGAACTGTGTCTGGACTAGCGCCATGTGCTAGTCCATTGACCAGTCTGCCCCACTCACATCTCCCCGTTGTTCAGGTATGTCTGTAACCAGTCTATTGTGAGGGATTGTGTGAGTAACTGCCCAACTCCAGTTTGGGAGCTCTCTGGACAGATTTTGGAGATGGTCAGTGTTTTGGAGGTCATGGTGAGGCTCAGTAGCACTGTGTCTGAATTCAGGCTTTTCCTCAAAGTCATTTCCAACAGCTTTGCTGCCTGCAAGATGGTTTGTTCACTGATCTGAACATGAATCGGCTGTTTACTACAGTCACTGAATTGTGTAATAGTTAGCTGTGCGCTCTGGTAATTCAATTATTGTTCACATCAACAGTTCTCAACTGAAAAATAATGATGTTTGGTTTATTTTAAAATATGCAAGAAATAAATATTAACTCTTCATTACAGAAAATGTGAAAGTCACCTGCTATATATTTCCCATGAACTAATCAAGCAACAGTCAGATATTGTCTGTAAAGCAGGATTCTGTGAACAGGACTATGTCATAGGCAACATCACCACCCTCGCTGGTAGGTTCTGTCCCACTGACAGGACACAACCAGGCAGCGGGGGACAGCTCCTTCGTATATAGTCAATATAGGGTGGCATGGTGGCTCAGTGGTTAGCGCTGCTGCCTTATAGCACCAGGATCCCAGCTTTGATTCCAGCCTCGGGCAACTGCCTGTGTGGAGTTTGCACATTCTCCCTGTGTCTGCCTGGGTTTCCTCCCACAGTCCAAACATGTGCAGCTCTGGTGAATTGGTCATGGTAAACTGCCTAAAGTGTTCATGCATTAGTCAGAGAGGCGTGTGTTGGTCTTCGGAGGGTCAGTGTGGACTGGTTGGGCCGAAGGGCCAGTTCCCATACTGTATGGAATCCAATCTAAGATAGTGCTCAGCATTGATGCTGGATCCTGTGGCTGCTAGAATGCTCTGTGGCAGGTTATGGTGGAATCAATAAAAGGGAAACATATAATTGACCACATCGTCACCGATCTGCCTGCTGCAGATACACCTCTCCATTTCAAATATCAGTAAGAATGGTCACTCCACAATGGGGAGCAAGGGCTACTTTCACATTTTGCAGACCCTCCTCGCCATGATATGTAGCCCGTTGAGTACTGAATGGGACAGACTGTAAACAGATTGGATAATTAATGATGATGCAGCCTTGAGGTACAGAGGGCCATCGGCAGCAGCAGAATCATACTCTGTACAGCTCATTCACTCTTCAACCTCACAGACAGACAGACCTCCCACTGTACAGTAACCATCACGGCCCGTCATACCTCCCACTGTACAGTAACCATCAGATTAACATACCTCCCACTGTACAGTAACCATCACGTCCTAACATACCTCCCACTGTACAGTAACCATCACGTCCTAACATACCTCCCACTGTACAGTAACCATCACGTCCTAACATACCTCCCACTGTACAGTAATCATCACGTCCTAACATTACTCCCTCTGTACAGTAACCATCGCGGCCTAACATACCTCCCACTGTACAGTAACCATCACGTCCTAACATACCTCCCTCTGTACAGTAACCATCACGTCCTAACATACCTCCCTCTGTACAGTAACCATCACGGCCTAACATACCTCCCACTGTACAGTAACCATCAAGAGTGGCATGGTGGCTCACAGCGCCAAGGTCCTGGGTTCGATTCCGGCCTCGGGCGACCGTCTGTGTGGAGTTTGCACATTCCCCCCGTGTCTGCATGGGTTTCCTCCAGCAGGCCAGGTGAATTGGCCATGCTAATTTTTTAAGTGTTTTAGTCAGAGGGAATTGGGTGTCTCTTCACAGGGTTGATGTGGACTGGTTGGGCCAAAGGGCCTGTTTCCACACTGTAAGGAATCTAATCTACTCTGCAGGATTCAAGTCAGGAATATGATGGAATAATCACTTCTCTGAATGAGTGCAGCTCCAACAGTACTCTAGTATGGACTTACTAGCAACAGGCAACACAGTTGCGTGGGGAGGATCATGTTTCACAAACTTAATTGAATGTTTTGAGGAAGTTACAAATTGATTGATGAGGGCATGGGGCTGAATGTTGGCCAATTGGAACTTAGCAAGTCCTTTGATATGGTTCCTTATGGCAGGCTCATGCAGAAGGTGAAGTGAACTGGGATCAGCGGTCAGTTAGTAAGATGGATAGAGAACTGCTTGGCCATGGAAGACAGAGTAGTGATGGATAGAGAATACAGCACGATGTTGGTCAGCTGCAGACTTGGACAGAGAAAACACTGATGTAACTTTATCTGGACAGTTGCGACGTGATCCATTTTAGAAGGTCGAATGCAGGAGAGAAGTATAAAGTGGATGGAAAAACTATTGATTGCATCAACATCCGAAGGGATCTACGTGTACAGCTCCACAGTTCCCTGAAAGTGGTAACACGGGTGGAGAGGGTGATCAAGAAGACTGACGGCAAACTTGCAGACAGGCATTGGAGCATGCAGTACGAAAATTAGCAGGTCATATTGCAGCTGTAGAGAAACTTAGTTCAAGTTACATTTAGAATTATGTGCTCAGTACTAGTTGCCACACGATGCTGAATTGTTGGAGAGGGTATGGAAAAGTTTTACCAGCATGTTGTCTGGTTTCGAGGGCATTAGCCAGAAGGAGAAATTGAACACACATGGTTTGTGTGCACATGGGCATCATTGGCGAGGGGCTACCTGATAGATATTTACAAAATTATCAGAGGTATAGATAGAAGGACAGTTCGAGGCTTCCCCCCACCAACCCCCACCCAGAGTAAAAATATCAATTACTCAGGACCGTAGGTTTTAGGTAAAAGGGAGAAAGTTCAGACGATGTGATCGGTAAGGTTTTTTTCCTGCTGTTCCAGACAGAACGTGAAAGTGCCTGGAATGCAGTGATAGAGGGGAAGAAGCCACTATAGCAAGGTTTAAGAGGGATCTTGGCACAAGTATGAGTAAGTAGGGAATAGAATGACATAGAAGGCATTGGAGCAAAAACTTTTGTTTTAACTTTAGAAGGTCATCCTGTGTCAATGCTGGGCTGAAGGGCCTGTTTCTGTGCTGGACTGTTCTTTAAGACAAGATTTGAGCACGGGAGTGGCGAGATGCTCACTGAATGATTACTGATTATCAACAGCCACATTATTGTGGATCCCTCCCCTCATCATCTTGCAGCTTCAGATCGTTTCCCAATGTGGGGAAACTGAATATTGAGAATTTGACATGAATGTCAGAGCTGGTACCTGGTGAAGCCACCTTGACCCTCACTCCTTCAGACTTCTGTCTTGGACACCAACGTCTCAGGGGAAACTGCATGAACAGAAGCTGCATGTACTCCACACCCACCAATGCTGACATCTGACACATGCCAGCTTCACCATGCCATCCCAGCAAATCTCCGACCCACTGACAGTACACTTCTGCACTTCAATGCTGTAGCTCATGGTGCACTGACAACTCTCATTGCAATGTTGCTACAAGGACATTGTGCTCAGGGACACACACCCAGCTCATGGGCTGTCCCTTTGGGCTGCTCACTCCGTGATTTTACACAGTCAATGCTGCTACAAGGACACTGTGCTCAGGGACACACACTCAGCTCAAGGTCTGTCCATCTGGGCTGCTCACTCCGTGTTTGTACGCACACAATCCTGCTGCAAGGACACTGTGCTCAGGGGCACCCACCCCGCTCATGGGCTGTCTCTCTGGGTTGTTAAATCCATGTTTGTACACATTCACTTTGAACTGACTTGAATGCTCACAGAATTATTGCCTTGCCTTACCCTGCCTTTCGCAGCGTTTCTCCTCAGCTAGATCTACCAGGCTCACCCATCTGCTGTATTGTCTTGGTGTTTAGCAGAGACACAAACCCAGGAAGCCTGATATCATTGTCCACAGTCAGTCACGGTGTCCAGCACAGTGAGTCAGGGGAAGTCTCAGACCTCAGATCCCAGTCTGGGAGCTTGGACATAGTCAGTCACGTTGCCCAGCACAGTGAGTCAGGGGGAGTCTCAGAGCCCAGTCTGGGAGCTTGGACACGGTCAGTTATGGTGCCCAGCACAGTGAGTCAGGGGGAGTCTCAGAACCCAGTCCGGGAGCTTGGACACGCTCAGTCACGGTGCCCAGCACAGTGAGTCAGGGGGAGTCTCAGATCCCAGTCAACGAGCTTGGACACGTTCAGTCACGGTGCCCAGCACAGTGAGTCAGGGGGAGTCTCAGATCCCAGTCAGCGAGCTTGGACATGGTCAGTCACGGTGCCCAGCACAGTGAGTCAGGGGGAGTCTCAGATCCCAGTCCGGGAGCTTGGACACGTTCAGTCACGGTGCCCAGCACAGTGAGTCAGGGGGAGTCTCAGATTCCAGTCCGGGAGCTTGGACACAGTCAGTCACGGTGCCCAGCACATTGAGTCAGGGGGAGTCACAGATTCCAGTCCGGGAGCTTGGACACGGTCAGTCACGGTGCCCAGCACAGTGAGTCAGGGGGAGTCTCAGATCAGAGTCCGGGAGCTTGGACACGTTCAGTCACGGTACCCAGCACAGTGAGTCAGGGGGAGTCTCAGATCCCAGTCCGGGAGCTCGGACATGGTCAGTCACGGTGCCCAGCAGTGAGTCAGGGGGAGACCCAGATCCCAGTTCGGGAGCTTGGACACGGTCAGTCACGGTGCTTAGCACAGTGAGTCAGGGGGAGTCTCAGATCCCAGTCCGGGAGCTCGGACATGGTCAGTCACGGTGCCCAGCACAGTGAGTCAGGGGGAGTCTCAGATCCCAGTCCGGGAGCTTGGACACGGTCAGTCACGGTGCCCAGCAGTGAGTCAGGGGGAGACTCAGATCCAGTGCTGGAGCTTGGACACGGTCAGTCACGGTGCCCAGCACAGTGAGTCAGGGGGCGTCTCAGATCCAGTGCTGGAGCTTGGACACAGTCAGTCACGGTGCTCAGCACAGTGAGTCAGGGGGAGTCTCAGATCCCAGTCCGGGAGCTTGGACACGGTCAGTCAGCCTCTCGTGGTTGTTAGGGTCAGGATCCTTCCCCTGTGAGGGGGTGAGGAGATGAATGTTAGGCTGCCCCACATCCCTCTTCGCTATTTGTGCCCTAGTGTGGGATGGTTCCTTCTGGAATGTGAGAATTACCAATTAGGGAAATGGATTAGATTAGATTAGATTACTTACAGTGTGGAAACAGGCCCTTCGGCCCAACAAGTCCACACCGCCCCGCCGAAGCGTAACCCACCCATACCCCTACATCTACATCTACCTCTTACCTAAGACTACGGGCAATTTAGCATGGCCAATTCACCTGACCTGCACATCTTTGGACTGTGGCATGAAACCAGAGCAGCCGGAGGAAACCAACGCAGACACGGGGAGAACGTACAAACTCCACACAGTCAGTCGCCTGAGGCGGGCATTGAACCCGGGTCTCCGGCGCTGTGAGGCAGCAGTGCTAACCTCTGTGCCACCGTGCCACCCACAACAGCAGTGGTTGGTACAGCTGTTAGTGCTGGCACAACTGGGGGGAAGGTGTCGAGGTGTTGTGAGTGAGTGAGTGGGCAGCACACACACCAGGCAGAGTTGGGCAGAGGGGCAGAGAAGAGATTAGAGAGAGACTGAGAGAAGGTGCTGCATTCACTGACGGTGGGAGAAAATGAGCCTTGGAGGGAGGTGGGTGCAGTAACAGAGAGAGAGTGAGGGTGAGGTCAGAACTTTCAGATGGTGGCACTTACCCTGGTGGAGTGGAGAAGGTCACTGACCTCCTTCCTATACTGCTGGGCATTCACCCAGAAGGCTGGTACCTCACTTACCTAGGGGTCAGCCTCAGACGAAGCTGGCAGGGTCTGGTGTCATAGCTTCCCCTGCCAGCCCTTTAGCAAGATAATGTCCCTTTCCTGCACCAGAAACTCAGGGGCGTGGCCACAAAGTGGGGCCCCAGTTTTACACCCTGTGCCATGTCCAGGACAGTTTCAGATTCACAATCCAAGAGTAAAGTGACTTTTTAAAGATGGCTCTGGGAAACTGGGAGGCCGGTGCATTCTGGGATATCCAGGCAGAGGGCAGTTGTTGTGACAAAGGGGAAAAATCATCGCGTTCGTGTCAGATGAGAGGAAGACCACGCGGGCAGGGAGGGTAGTTAATGAGGCAGATTGGAGATGGTATCATGAGAAAATGCAATTCACCTTGTGGAGAGAAACCCTCCATTAAACCTGATTAAAATGAGACTTGACCAATCATAAGAT
This sequence comes from Chiloscyllium punctatum, assembly GCF_047496795.1. Taxonomy (NCBI): domain Eukaryota; kingdom Metazoa; phylum Chordata; class Chondrichthyes; order Orectolobiformes; family Hemiscylliidae; genus Chiloscyllium; species Chiloscyllium punctatum. Next base: position 47,054,003 of record NC_092781.1, on the reverse strand, counting down.
GGGTTAGGCCTTTGTCAGTCTGGATCAAAATAGGGATGAAATATTGGGAGCAACAAACTTGGAGCGGACAAATATACAGGAGACTCAAATCCTTAGAAAGAGGCAACACAATGTTCCAGACTGTTAAAAGGAGCCGGGGAAAATCCCCGGCCTTATAGTTACCTACATTATCCAATCCTCACTGGATGCAGGGATGGTGCCGGAGGCCTGGAGAATGGCTAACACGGCAGCTTTGTTTAATGTAGAGCAAGGGACTGAATGAATAAGTCGCTGCTGGAATTCTGAGACAGTGGATAAACGGTCACTGAGGAAGTCCCAGGGACTCCAGGACAGTCCGTCTGGATTTGTTCAAGGAAGATCGTGTGTAATTAATCTGACTGTGTCGGTTTGAAGCACTAACCCATAACTGCATGCGCACTTCTTGGATTTGACGAGAGATCCCATGGCAGACTGTTTAAAACCAGAAACTATAGGATCCAGGGGAATGGAGCAAATAACCCAGAGAAGTGCAAGGCAGGGCATTTGGGGACATCAACAAGAGAGAGGAATACACAATAAATGAGAGTATGGTCAGTGTGGGCAGGTAAATGAAGTAGGCTGGACACATCAATAATCTCATTAATGGAGCAAATGGCATCATTTCCTCTGTCAGCCAAAGTGCAGAATTTCAGAGCAGGAAGATTATGCAGGAATTGTATAAATAATGAGTCACAGCTTGGTAACCCCATCACATGGGAGGATGGAATTGCACTGGAAAGGGAATAGAGGAGATCCGTTACCCTGTGACAGTGGAAGTGCAGTTATGGCGAAAGATTGGAATGGAAGATACTGAGAGGAGATTTGATTGGGGTGCACATAATGTCAGGAGCCTGGATAGAAAGGGAAGAGAATACCTTGTCCCTGTTGGAGAGCTCAGTTATCTGTGGCGAATACTTAATGTATGTGGTTGAAACAGTAGAGACGTGATGAGGAAAGTTGTGATTTCACCCAGAGTATGGTCGGGATCTGGGAGTCACACATGGAAGCGGAGTAGAGGCAGAAACTCTCAAACCATTTTAAAAAGGTGTCAGGACCTGCACCTGAAGTCCTACACTGTCTGGGGAGATAGAACTTGGGCTTCAAAAAAACAACGTTACATCTTGTCCAACGCAGACAGTGGACAAAGGTATCTCCTCTATACTGTGCTATTTTCTGAAGTTTGCAAAGATGACCAACATCTGATAGGATTAATACGCAGGTATGAGGGGTTAGGGCAGACAGGAGCAGTGTGTATATTGATGAGCATCACAATAATACTGATCCCATCCTTTATACACAATGCTACTTCACTGTGTTGGCCTGTTTATCCTTCTTGTAGAAATGAGGAAAAGATTTGATTATCCAGGTCTGTCGTGGTCACACCACAGCCCCATCTCCATCTGATCTGGTTCACACTATTTAAAGCTACCATTTCACTGGCCTTGTTGAAAAGTTCCCAGCTTCATTCTTGCCCCATTGATAGCTGCTGTCAGTCAACTAATGTTTCTCACTCTCAATTATTGCATTTCATTCTCTACCACTATCCAGAACTTTACAATAAAATGATTGCTGCGCCCCCAAAACCATCCCCTACCGACACTGGATCCACTTGCCCCACCTCTTTCCCAAGGACCAGATCCAACAGTACATGCTCTCTTGGGTTGGATGCATACTCCTGCAGTCATCTCTCCTCCATGTAATTCAGGAACACTTGACCCTCGTGATCCTTCACCACCAGTATCCCTGTCTATATCTGGAAACATAAGGTTTCTCAGTATAACTAATCTGTAGTATCGTCATCGCTCTCAAATAACCCTGCGTATTTATTGTCTCCATCATTTCTTTGGTTCCTGGCAGACAGACTGTACCTCACAGTTTAATTGTATACTTTTTGTTCTGTAGCTCTAGCCAAATTCTGTCCTTGGACGGCTCCTCTTTCTCTTGGACGCCTTAACTAATGCTAATCTAAACCAATACATCTACCTTCATCCTTTCCCCACCCTTCTATCATATTGGAATCCTTTATACTCAGCAATATTTAACACACAGTCCTTCCATTCTTTGAGCCAGCTCTCGGTGATCAGTACATCAGATTTCCACACACTGATCTACATCTGGAACTCCCTACATTCTGAGTATTTATGTTCATGCAGAGTACCTCAGATTAAGGCTTCCTTTTTACTCCATCTTCCACTAATTAACTTGTTGTTGTAAATTAGTACCAACTGTAGCTCCCATTATTTTGACAATCCTGGTAGTCTCCTCTACTATTCCTTTTTGGATCCTAAGCACACATCAAGTTATTTTCAATCCCTCCCACACAGCCCACAATGAATTCAGTCCCAGCTCTGTCACGTTAGCCCATCCAGCTTGTCCAGTTGCTGCCTTCCACAGAACCAGTCCCAATTTCCCAAGAAGCTGAAGCCCTTCCTGCTACACCATCGTTCCAGTCACACTCTCATCTATCTATTACAGAACCACAACAACGAGCACCCGAGCTACAAATCTTCTCCCAAACTTTGAATTTATTATTGGCTCACAATTTCACTTCTCCCTCTTATTTCTGTGCTCAACCCTTATTTCAGAAGTTAAAAAAGTTACTAACTTACAGCAATTAACTGACAGTTCCTAATACCGGTGTATTTATCAGCCAATGAATTCGCAGATTTTTTGGTGATGGCTCTTGCACTTCTTTCAAACTCAGTGCAGGCAGGTCCCAGCAGCAGGAAGTTGTCTCTGTGACTCCCAGGTACGTGTAATCCTCCAGCTCCCACTCCACTCTGCTCCCTAACAGGGTCACCGTCTCTGTGACTCCCAGGTACGTGTAATCCTCCAGCTCCCACTCCACTCTGCTCCCTAACAGGGTCACCGTCTCTGTGACTCCCAGGTCCGTGTATTCCTCCAGCTCCCACTCCACTCTGCTCCGTCACAGGGTCACCGTCTCTGTGACTCCCAGGGACGTGTAATCTTCCATCTCCCACTCCACTCTGCTCCTTCACAGGGTCACCGTCTTTGTGACTCCCAGGGACGTGTAATCCTCCAGCTCCCACTCCACTCTGCTCCGTCACAGGGTCACCGTCTCTGTGACTCCCAGGTACGTGTAATCCTCCAGCTCCCACTCCACTCTGCTCCGTCACAGGATCACCGTCTCTGTGACTCCCAGGTCCGTGTATTCCTCCAGCTCCCACTCCACTCTGCTCCGTCACAGGGTCACCGTCTCTGTGACTCCCAGGGACGTGTAATCTTCCATCTCCCACTCCACTCTGCTCCTTCACAGGGTCACCGTCTTTGTGACTCCCAGGGACGTGTAATCCTCCAGCTCCCACTCCACTCTGCATCCCTCACAGGGTCACCGTCTCTGTGACTCCCAGGGACGTGTAATCCTCCAGCTCCCACTCCACTCTGCTCCGTCACAGGGTCACCGTCTCTGTGACTCCCAGGTCCGTGTATTCCTCCAGCTCCCACTCCACTCTGCTCCGTCACAGGGTCACCGTCTCTGTGACTCCCAGGGACGTGTAATCTTCCATCTCCCACTCCACTCTGCTCCTTCACAGGGTCACCGTCTTTGTGACTCCCAGGGACGTGTAACCCTCCAGCTCCCACTCCACTCTGCATCCCTCACAGGGTCACCGTCTCTGTGACTCCCAGGGACGTGTAATGCTCCAGCTCCCACTCCACTCTGCTCCCTCAAAGGTTCACCGTCTCTGTGACTCCCAGGGATGTGTAATCCTCCAGCTCCCACTCCACTCTGCATCCCTCACACGGTCACCGTCTCTGTGACTCCCAGGCACGATTATGCCTTGATCCTCAGAGTTTATTTATATCCTCCAACTTTGCTGCCTCTGAAACTCCCAGGTGTGAGTTAGCCTCATGCTCCTGCTCCAAGTTGTTCTGTCACATGGTCACTCCATCTGTGAATCGGTGCTGATTTCGAGGCTCCTGCTCTGCTGTTTCTCCAACTCCAAGTCCCAGTTGGCCTTGATCCTCTTTGCGGATGTATATTCTCCCGGTTAGTACTGCTCTCTCTCAGGTTCCCTCCATTTGTGACTCCCAGGTAATGGTAGGCCTCAAGCCTCAGCTGAGGTTTATGACTCCCCATTCCGCACTGCTCTCTTACAGGATCGCCGTTGTGCCTGGAAGACAGTGGGAAACAGGAGGATTAGACAGAGCAGAGGGTGTTACAGTGATTGAGCGAGCTGTATGGGATGGAACAGGTTATCATGGGAGCTAGGCGGATCTGCAGTAACTAAAGAAGTTTGCTGGAGGATACAGTGAGAGTTTCAGACATTGCAGAAGGCAAAGGAAATAGAGAGATAGTGGCTTGTTCATGACGGTGCTTTGTAGAGTCTAAAAGGCTTTTTCTGAGCTGCTGACAGAAATGTGTAGACTTCAACAAATGCAAATTGACAGCCAGCAAGTGTTGTATGGTACTGGAGACTGTTGGATGTTACAGAGTTAGAAGGCTTGCAGCAACTGGGCGGAATATAAACTTTTGGAGCACTTGTGGTGTTCAAGGACCCTCAGGACATGAGGAGGTGCAGAGAATGGGAGCATTCCAAACATGGGATTATAGGGGCTGGAAGTTCTTAGATGAATAAGGAGGATGAAAAGTGCCAATTTAGCACGCGCAACCATTGTAATTATAGAGATTTAGGAAGGGAACCTGTGCTGTCATTGAATACAGTTATGTGGAGAGTTACAGAAGCGTAAGGGTTTACAAATTTAAAAAGGGATAGAGTTGAGGTGATCAGAAGTTTAAACAAGAATAAAGAAATTTTAGAGATCTCAGGTACAGATGGGAATGGATGAGGTGAGATATTGTGAGGAACTACAAGAGCTATAAGTCGGGGGGGATGTCAGATATAAAAGGGAGAGCTGCATTGCCTGTGTGCAGTTACAGACGTGAGGAGAGTTGTAGCACCTGCTGGAGGGGACACGGATAACAACAGTTCCAACGGCTGGTGCAATGGCTCAGGAAGGCAGCTCCCCACCACCTTCTCAGGGAAAATTCCAAATCGACAACAAATGCTGGCTCAGCTAACAAAGCTCATCTTCATGAATAAATGAATAAAATATCTATAAGTAGCACTGAGGTCACTCAGGAAGTATCTTTCAACAACACTTCACAATCCTGGAACCACTATTCCCTGGAAGGACAGGAGCTCTGGGTGCACGGGAACACCAGCATTTCCAAGGTGCCCTCCAAGCCATGCTCCATCTAACCAGTACTATATTTGTCCCTACACCCAATGAACTGCAATGCGTCAGGAAGGCAGCTCCCCACCATCTTCTCCAGGTAATTATAGATGGGAAGGTAATGGTGATAATCTGCTGTTTACAGCCAGACAGAAAAATAAATCCAGCAGTGGGTGTGAAATGAAATTTCCGTTTCAGAATAACATGCTGAGCATGGATAGAGGATTTGTCTGATTGGCACAAGGCAGAGAGTGTGAAGAAATGGGTCTTTTTCACGATGGGAACTGGTGATAAGGGGAGCTCCGCAGGGGTCTGTGTTGGGACTCCACTCAACACGTTATTCATTCAGAGTCTGAACAAAGGATGTGAAGGGGTACGAGAAATGGGTTTCCAAGAAAGATTTCAGGGATGAAATTCGTGTCATATGAGGAGCAGGTGAAGTCTCTGGGTCTGCACTTGATGAAGTTTCAGAAACGGCAGTAGAATCTCATTCAAACTTACAGAATACTGAGGGGCCTGAATGGAGTGAGGTGGGCAAGATGTTTCAACGAGCAGGAGAGACCGGGGCCAAGGGCACAGCTTCGGAGTGAAGGGATGACCCTTCAGAATGGAGAATTCAAGAAAGTTATTCAGCCAGACGGTGATGGATCTGTGGAACTCACTGCCTCATGGGGCTGTGGATGCGAAGTGATTCAGTATATCTTACTCAGAGATAAGCAGGTTCTGGATGAATAAGGAGATTAAGGGTTACAGGGAGTGGGAGAGTGGGGTTGAGAAACAATTCGTCCATAATCGAATAGTGGAATAGACCTGATGGACCGAATGGCCTAATTCTATCCCTATACATGATGGTCTTATGGACTGCTTTAATTCCATAGGTTTCCAAGTGTGCCGATAGTATTTCTGGCATATCGTTTAACATAGATTCCAGCACTTTCCTGATTATTGCTGCCACCTCGGTATCAGATCAACTGCAGAAAGCTACGCTATGGAGTAACGTGGGAATCCTGGTGTATAAATCTCAGAAAGGTGGCATACAGTAGGATATAGAGAAGGTAAATGGAATGCTGGCATTGATTTCAAAGGGAATGGAGAATAAAAATAGGGAAGACTTGTCATAAATATAGAGAACTCCAGTCAGACGGCACTGAATACTGTGAACAGGTTTGGTCCCCTATCTGGAGGGAAAATGTCCTTGCATTGCAGGCAGCCCAGAGAAGGTTCACCAGGCTGGTCTTCAAAATGGAGGGATATTGATGAGAAGAGGTGGAGAAGGTTGAACTTGCAGTCGTTAAAATTTAGAAAATGAGGCAAACATATTCATACACCAAAGATTCTTGTTTTCTTACAGTACATTGTTTCACTGAGCAAGGATATGTAACCGGAGATAAAGGGGAATACAGACACCAGAGAAGTGAACAGAGAAAAGCTGGGTTGGAGAGACTGGAGGCTGTTACAGAGTTCGGGTGGTTTGAGATCACTATTGGTGGTTAGAGATGAGATGGTTGTAGGGCTGAAAGATGTCAAGGAGAGATGCAGGGTTATCAGTTCTGAAGGAGTTACAGAAATCGGGAGCAATATAGGGACGAGAGATTACACAGTAGTAGTTGGAGCTACAGGAGGTTATACAGAAAGGGAGTGTTATAGACACTGTAGATTACACAGATGGGGTGGTATTTGGAGCTACAGGAGTTTATAGAGAAAGGAAGGATTGGACGGACTGGAGATTACACGGATTGTGATGGTAGTTGGAGCTGCAGGAGTTTATAGAGACTGGGAGGATTGTTGGTGCTGGGAATTACACTGACATGGACAATAGTTGGAGCTGTAGGAGTGAGTGAGATAGGGAGGGTTTAAGGGGCTGGAACAGTTCACAAAGCCAGGGAAAAGTGTAGGGATTGGAGGAGCCAGAGACACTGAGGGTTGTAAGGCTGCAGGAGTTCAGAGAGTTATTGAGGACTGTGAGGGCAGGTTAGCAGCATTCCCATCAGTTACACAGAGATATGGAGTGCTGTTCTGGAGGGGGTTACAGAAATCAACAGGGTTGTAGATACTCGAAGACACTACAAAGACAGTGAGCTGTAATATTTGAGGAGGTTACAGGGACAGGGTGCGTTGAGGAGTTGACGGCTGCTACAGGTGTTAAACATGCTGTAAGGGATCAATAACCTTACATTGATCAGGGGGATTGGAAACTCTGGAGATAAAGAATGAGAAATGCAGGAACTGAAGAATATCACAGAGATGGGGAGGAACATAGGAGTTAGAGGAGTTACAATATGAGATTAACCGTATTAATGGAATCAGGAAAGATACAGGGAGATCTGAAGGGACTACAGGTGATCAAAAGGACAGGGAGACTTCTCAGTGTAGGATTGGGGCAGTGTACGCAGACAGGGAGTATTTTACGGAATGGTGCTATTTACAGAGATTATGAAGTTGTGTAGAATTGAGGAACGAATACAGATATGGAAGGCTGCAGTTAATGAAGACTTTTGTTGATGTCGGATGCTGTGGTTCTGGAAAGTATACGGACCGGAAAGCTGGACAATTTGTCAGAGCTTACAGAGACAGGAACAGCAATCGAGCCTGGAGACACTAACACAGATAGGGAGCATGGCACACACTGGAGGAGGTTTCTGCTTTAGGGATGGTTGTAGGGGAGTGTAACATTTACACAGACAGGGGTGTAAGACCTGGAGATGGTTATGGAGATGATTAGATTGGTGGGGAGACTGGAGAAGCTTACATTGACAGGGCTGGTGATAGCGACAGGAGGGTGTTACATATATAATAAGTCTTGTCGAAACTGATTGGAAAAGTCACAAACATTGGAGTTGGTTCCACATATAGGGGGCTTTGCACGGACCTGAGAGGATTACGCAGATAGGGATGGTTGGAGGATGTCCACATTTGTAGAGTGTTTCAGGACTGGATAATGTTACACAGTGAAAGAGGGATGTTGGAGCTGTGAGAGTTCACAGAGACTTGGAGGTGTGAAGGGTATGGGGCTGTTTATGGATAGATGGATATATTTAGGGACAGTAATATGGAACGCATAGGGAAAATTTAGATTAGATTCCGTACAGCATGGGAACAGGTACTTCGGCCAAACAAGTCCACACCAACTCTCCAAAGAGTAACTCACCCAGACCCGCTTCTCTCCGACAATGCACCTAACACTATGGGCAATTTAGAATGGCCAATTCCCCTGAGCTGCACAGGGGGACCGTGGGAGGAAACCAGAGCACCCGGAGGAAACCCACGCAGACACGGGGAGAACGCGCAAACTCCACACCGACAGTCACCCGAGGCTGGGGTCGAAACCAGGTCTCTGGTGCTGTGAAGCACTATTGTTCACCAATGAGCCTTCCTGCTGCCCCAAATTGCAGAATTACGCAAATAGATAGTGTTTGGGATGCTGGGAGGATTGTAGGAATGGACGAGCAAACAGAGATGTGGACTGCTGTTGTGGCTTGAAAAAGGCCTGGAGCTGTTTATACAGATAAGGAGTTCGGTAGGGTTGGGAGAAGGTTACTGAGGTCGTGTGGTGCTTTAGGCAAGGATTCAGGAGTGTGATCGGAACTGCAGAAGGCTACAGTGATATCATGTTTTCTTGGGGCTTGAGGAAGGTACACACATGGGTATTTTGGTCCAGGCTGGATGATTTTACAGAGATGGGGGCACCGTACGTTTTGTGCAAAACTACAGAAATGGGAATTATTGTACTGGGTGCAGGATGATATTATTGAGATTGGCATGTTATCGACATTGGATGAATATACACATAAGGAGAGTTGTCAGCATTGGAATAAGTTTCAAATATACAGCGGGAATATGGGAGTGATGGAGGTTACAGAAATCGGAAAAATTCTGGGAATTACAAGCATTCAAGACATTGGCACAAACAAGTCGGACCGAAAGGCATGTTTCCTTGCTGTATGACTCTATCACATGACAAGAGACAGCGTGAGAAGGGAATATCGAACAGAAAGATCCCAGGTTTCAACACCATCTCCTGAAGGAGGCCTGCGTTCCCCTCTGTTGTACTGATCCTCACTAAGGCAGCACAGGTCTGGATTGACATAGGAAGGCTCAGTACAGCAGAGTTACAAATTAACAAGTGGGGCGGGGGAGATGTTTGAGCCTGGGACCATCGTGCACTGTGTTCGTTCTTCAACACTGTATCCATGTCATGTCTTCTAGACCAAAGTTCGATCCCTTAAATACACTCTGCTCTGTTCACTGTGAGTGATCTTACCGATCTGCAGGATTTACTGAAGGCTCCAGATCTCACTCTCCATCTCTCTCTGGCTGACCAACTGTCTTCAATGTCGTGATGAACGAAACAGGAATTGGGAATTCTGCTGAGTACCTACAGGAGACAGAGAAAGAGACAGAATGGGACATTAGATTGATACAATGAGGGTTACACATGGAGAATGGCACTGAGCCCCACAGAGATCTGGAAAATCCCAGTCTCCATCCCTGGCCTGTGCTGCTGCGTCTCCCTGGAGTGGAAAATACTGTTGGCTCAGGATCTGGAGTAGCTGCAAAAGGTGCAGCCACGGGCAGCAATTAGACTCTCACAGTGACAGACACCACATGGAGAGATACTGAGTGACAGCACCAGAGTGCTGGAAGGTATCAGGATCAAATCACGGTCAGGAAGAAGGTGCACTGGGAGCAGTACTCAGGGATAAGGGAGCAATCAGTGGGTTAGGCAATGGCCTCGTGTTACTCTCACTCGACTACTCATCCAGAACTTAATGCCCGTAGCAGGGATACCCACCTAACTTACTTAATACCCTTTAAGTAAGGAAATCTGTTATGGACTGCCGGTCTGGCCTACATATGAATCCAGACCCAGAGCAAGGATGTTGACTCTCAACTGCCCCCTGAAATGATCGGGAAGCCACTCAGCTCAAGGGCAGCTCACAGGTGGGCATGAAATGCTGGCTCGCCAGAGACAGCAACATCGCACGAGTGAATAAAAAAACAACCCTGCTGCGAGCAGTGTCTTGGCCAAACATTTCGGTGGGTTGATGGACAGGGCTTTAAACTGACAGAGAGGATGCAGGGACAGGGTTCAGGTGAAAGGAGCTTTCCAAATCCAAAGAAAAAATGTGAAACATCAGAACAGCATAAGGATGTGACTGAAGACAAGCAGCAAGGAACAGGATGGGACAGTGAATTAGGTTCTGACGGGAAATTCTCGGAAAAAGTCAATTTCAGTTTTTTTTCGAATTGTCCAAGTTACAGCAAGGTTCGGTCACCAGAAAGATGTGGTTACAGGAGAAACTGTGCTGTACTGTTCTGTGTTTCAAACAGGGAGGGTTACAATGGCAGGAAGAGGTTTGACGAGGCTGAACAGGATGAGATGTGAATGAATAGACACAATTAGGAAGGTTTTCTCAGAGTGCCAGAGGTAACAGAAACACCAATGGCCTGATCTGAAGCAGATGACCCAGACCGGGATGGGTGTGGGGATTGGAGGTGGTTTCACAGGGATGGAGGACCATAGAGCCATAGGAGAGAACAGAAATGCGAGAGCTGTAGGGCCTGCAGGAGTTCAGGGAGATGGAGAGGTTGGGAGGGATGGGCCAGTTGACAGGGATAAGCATGTTGATTGGATGGAGCGGTTTACACAGGCAGGAATGTTTAAGGCGAACCGAGCAGATTACAGTGATAAAGTGGGTTGTATTGACTGGAGGAAGAATCAGAGATATGGAGGGTAGTCATGGCTGAAGATGTTTCTAGATACAGGAAAGTTTAGGCTCTGCAGGTGAGCTAGATATGAAGGGTGTGGTGTCTGACAGATTTACCAGAAGGGCAGTAATTTTGTTTGGAGACATTTTCACAGATAAGGGAGCATTAGTAACCATCTCCAGAATGGTCAAAGTGGGAAGGGTTGTTTTTCCCTTCACACTAACAGGGACATACTGGATTATTGAGATCACACTTTTAAAAGCCTCCCATTTGCCAGTTATTCCTTTTCCATCAAACAGACTGACCCATGATTTGGACGTGCTGGTGTTGGACTGGGATGGGCAAAGTTAACAATCACACAACGCCAGCTTACAAGTGCACTAGGTCTATTTAGAAGCAGTGGCTTTCTTCATGAGGTGGTTGTGGAGCACAGTCATAACGCACAGAATTTACAGCAACAGGATGGCAGTGCCATGGAATGAAATATTAAACAAGTTTTGATTAAGTCTTTCATCTTTTAGAATGATTCCCATCACTTCCAAACACAGAGGGTCCTTGATTATCGAAATAACAATTATCCAAATATCGGAATATCCAGAGGAGATCTCGAGGTCCCGATAGAAACATTACATCAAAGAGCTGTTTCAACACTGACTGTATTTTTTTTTGTTCACACTGATTAAAACAGATCTCGGCTTACTGAAATACTGCCGAGAAAAGTCATGGACATTGAGCCCAGGTACCATCTCCAAATGACTGACCTCCTACCATCTCTGACTCTCCAGACTTAGACTGGAGTTCTACATAGGGGTAGATCCTAAATCCCCCTTCCCCAGATATTCTCTCGAACATTGTCCTGCACAAAGCAGATGTGGAACTTTTCAAAATGTTGAAGGAAAAGTTGTGTATGTGGCTTTGTGTGCATATGCGCGTACGCTGTTTGGAGAGTTACCCACCAGCGGCAGTAGCTGTCTTACTGTTGGTGTCCGCTCTAGCTGCCCTGGAGGGGGAGGAGATGATGGGGGCAGGGGCACACAAGGGGGCGGAGCAGCTGGGGGTATGGGCGCGAATGGTGTGTGCGGCGGGCGGGGCGTGTGAAGCCATCCTTGTGTGAACCCACAGGAAATGGGTGAGATCCGAAACAAAAATTTCACGTCGGAACTTACTGTGGAAAACACACTGGGGAAGCAGGGAAATAAACAGTGGTGTATTCAAAAGAGTCCACATTGGAGAACAGGAGGTGCTGAAGGTTTTAAAATGCATTAAAATTAGACAACTCCCTGGGAACTAATCAAGTACATCCCAGGACATTGGGCTAGGTTAGGGAAGAAACTTACCAAGGAGATGGATGCAGGCAGAGCAGTAGACGTTGTCTATCCTAACTTCAGCAAGGCCTTCGACAGGGTTTAGCGTGGTGCACTGGTTAGTAAGGTTAGATCACATGGGACCAGGGAGAGCAAGACAAACAAACACAAAATGAGCTTGACAGTAGGAGACAGAGGGTAGTGGGAGAGGGTTGTTGTGCAGACTGGGTGCCTCTGACCAGCGGTGTGCCATAAGGATCGGTGCAGGGTCCACGCATGTGTATTATTGACATAATCGAGAATATACGAATTAGTGTTTGTAGGTTTGTGGAAAGTAAAATACATGTTATAGTTGGCAGTGAATACAGTTATCAAAGGTGATCTTAATCAACGTAGCCAAGAAATGAAAGATGGGAGTTGAATTCAGGTGTTGGGTTTTGTTAAGATAAACTAGGGAGGACTAACATAGTTAATAGTTGGGCTCTGGATAGTGTTGTCGAACAGAGATACACCAAGGGGTGCTGTTGCATTGTTCCTTGGACGTGACATCGCAGGTGGACAGGGCGGGGAAAGTGGATTAGGCAGACTAGCCCTCATGGGTCAGAGCATTTAGTAAATGGGTTGGTGCATCATGATACGGCTGTACAAGACATTGCTGGGTCTCCAGTTGGAGTACTGGGTAGAATTCTGATCCTCCTGCTTTAGGAAGCTTTTTCCGAAACTGCAAATGGAACAAAGATTGACGAAGATGTCACTGATACTGGAGGATGTGACAGAAACAGAGAGGCTGGATAAGCTGGAAAGCAACATGGGGGGGAATGAGATAGAGTTAGCAGATAAGATTTATGAGAATCCAAAGAGATTCTCCAGCACACAAGTGCAAAAAGGCTACTAGAGTGACAATAGAGCCTCAAAGATCAATAAGGCCATCCATGCCTGGAATCATAGGAAATGGGCGTGAGCCGAAATGAATATTTCACGTCAGAATGTACTGTGGACAAAGTCTAGGAAACAAAAGGAAAGAAATAGTGATGTCTTGAAAAGAGTCCCCATTACAGAAGAGGTGATGCTCGAGGTCTTAGAACACAAAGGTAGAGAAAGCCCTAGGTCCTGAACAAGTGTATCCCAGAACATTGTGGCAATGTCGCAGTGGGGACCGTGGCAGAGATATTTGTATCATTATCTTTCTATTTCCATTGGGTGTAGGTGGCTGAGGAGTGACCTTATAAAGGTTTATAAAAACATGAGAGGTATACGTAGGGTGGATAGTGAAGTTCTCTACCCCAGGGTAGGAGAATCCATAACTAGAGGGCAGAAATATGAGGTGGGAGAGGAAATACGTAAAAGCGACCAGAGGAGCACATTTCCACACAGAGAATGGTGCACATATTGAATGAGCTGCGCTGAAGTGGTAGAGAAAAGTAAAATTTCATCATGGAAAAGACATTTGGGCAGGTACATGGAGATGAGAAGGTTTGACGGGATATGGGCCAAACGCAGGCAAATGCGACTCGTTTAGGAATTGTGGTCAGCATGGACTATTTGGATCAAAAGTACCGTTTCTGTTTTGCATGGCTCTTTCTCCAGTTATTGGAGGAGGAGACTACTGAGACAAGGCATGTTGTAGGCACTGAAGCAAGTTACAGCAATAGCTATGGTAGTCTGGAATGCAGTATATTTCAAATATGTGGAGGGACGATTGGGACGGAAGGAGTTTACGGGGACAGGAACTGTTATAGGAGTTAAAAAAATATTGAAGTCACTGGCCCACGAGACATGGTATAAGTACAGTGTTGGAGGGGGAACACAGAACAGAAAGATCCCACACACTCATTGGAAGCCTGCTTTCCCCTCTGTTATACTGATGTTCACTAAGACTCACAAGCCTGGATTGATAACTGTGACACTCTCGACGCTGTCTCGATGCAACAAACTTACAGTCGGGGTGGTGATTGAGTCTGTGTACTGTGTACTGTGCTCCCCCTCCAGCACTGTATCTGTGTCATGTCTTGTTAGCCGATGTTTGGAGCCCTCTCATTGCTCTCTGCTCTGTGCAGTGTAAGTGATCTTACCACACTGCAAGATTTATTGAAGACTGCACATCTCCCTGCCCTTTGGCTTTCTGGCTGACCAACCATCTTCAATGGACGAGGCACCCAGCAGTTGGGAAGTCTATTGAGTCAGGAACTTCCTGAGTACCCACAGGAGACAGAGAAATAAACAAAATGGGAAACTAGACTGATGAGGTGAAGGTTATGCATGCCGAATGGTCCTGACTATCACAGAGATCTGGGAAATTCAAGTGTCCATCCCTGACCTGTGCCGCCTCGGCTGTCTGGAGGAGAGAATTATGCTGTCTCAGCATCTGGATTAGCTGCAAGAGTGAGAGACGTTAACACAGGCAGCAATTAGACCCTCACAGTGAGGGATACCACATGGAGAGATACCGAGTGATATCATCAGAGTGCAGGAAGGTAACAGGATCAAACAATCATGAAGGAAAAACAGGTTTAGCTTCATGATGCACTGGTATCAGTGCTCAGGGATGAGCACCCTGTGAGCAGACGAAGTGATGGCCTAATGGTATTATTGCTAGAGCAGTATCCAAAACCTCAGCTAATGTTCAGGAAAGGCAGGTTTGAACCCCACCAGCTGAAATGGCGATTTCGAAATAAATAATTTTGAAAATAGTAATTGACAAACCACAAATACCATTACTGATGTTCATTAGATCCAAACACTTCTCCTTTCGAGATGGACATCTGCCCATCCTGACGTGGTCTGCACGACATCCCCACAGCAAAGTGTTTGCCTCTCAATGACCCTCTGAAATGGCCGAGCAAGTTACTCAGCTCAAGGGCAGCTAGGGCTGGGCAAGAAAGGCTGTCAGCCAGAGACACCCATATCCCATACCTGATTTACAACAATAATCCATTCGGATGGTCTCACTGGAACACTGCTGGGACTAGTGTCCTGGCCAGTTATGTCAGTAGGATTATAGACAGGGCTTTAAACTGACAGAGAGGATGCAGGGACAGGGTTCAGGTGAAAGGAGCTTTACAAATCCAAATAGAAAAAGTGACGCATTGGAACAGCATGGGGATGTGGCTGAAGACAAGCAGAAAGGAACAGGATGGAACAAAGTTTAACTACATCCGTACATCAGTGAATAGATTTGTGACAGGAGATCTTGGGAAAGAGTAAATGATTTGTTTTATTTGAATGGACAAATTGTCTGTGATAAGTTAGACTGATTTGTGACACAGAGAGTTAGACACCAGGGAGACGTGGTTATAGGGCGAACAAAAGTTGTAACATAAATATTCAATCATTCACAAGCTTGTGGAAACTCAGTCAAAATGGGTAACGCTAACAACAATGGTAAAAAAGACAGTACAGCGAAAGCATTTGGTCTCAGATCATGAAGTAGAGTCAGGCTGCATGTAATTCTGGCTGCTACTTGCCAAGGACACAAGCAGAACAGTTTTAGCCACTGAACAGCATTTCATTGCTCATCACTTCTTTAAACAGGAACTCATTGGAATTTTTAATAAAGGCATTGTGATAATTTAGTGCAACTTCAATATTCACATAATCCTGATAAGCACACTGACAAGAGTGATATTCGAAGAGGAGATAGTAGAATTTTTTTCAGTGTTCCTTTGAATAACACATTGTGCAACTGGCTAGAGACGCAATTATGTCAGATCGACAGTTGTGTCATGAAACTTAGTGAATGAGTAATGACACCTGGGAGAGGTGCAGTTTGAAGAAATATAAAGTTTTAAAATGAATCACAAATAGGACAAGCTACAACTAGAAGAAAAAACATCCAATGACATGAGTTTGAGAGGAGAACTGACCAAGGTAAACAGGCTAAACAGACTGAAACACGTGCCTGTAAATGAACAGTGGAAAACATTTGACGGAACAGTGTAAAACACTCAACAAAAGGACATCCGATTGAAACAGAAAATCCTCAGCAAGAAATTCCCACCAGTCCCTCACTTAGGACAAAATGGATCATATTAGATGATGAGGCTTAAAAGACCACCACAAAGTACTAAAAATCCTCAAATGAGAGAGGGTTTAACCATTAAGTGTTAACGATATTAGAAAGGGTCTGCTTGCAGGGGGAGGGCAGTGGGAAGGGGAATCATTGTCAGGAGTTAATGACACGATATGAACAGGGAGAGTTGAAGGTGCTGGAGGTGGTGAGAGTGTTACCGAGAGTGGTCAGGGCCTGAACGGTGTCTCAAAGCCAGTACAAATTGCTGCAATAGAGGTGTTTGCAGAGGTAGGGAGGGACATATGTATTTTTATTTATTCATTCATGGGATGTGGGTGACACTGATTGGAACAGCATTATTTGACCCACAGCTAATTGTCCAGATGGCAGTTAAGAGGCAGCCATATTGCTGTGGACTGGATACACATGTCATCCAGACCAGGTTAGAATGTCAGATGTCCTTCCCTCAAGGTGGTAAGTGAACGAGATGAGTTCTTCAGACTGATCTACACAGCTTTTATAGTGGCCGCACCAATGTCTTGTACGGGCACAACATGACATCCCAACTCCTACTCTCAATGCTCTGCTCAGTCAAGGTAACCACCCCAAAGGCCTGCTTCATCAACCTGTCTACCTGTGACACTACTTTCAAAGAACTGCGTACCTGCATCCCTGGGTCGCTGACTGACAACAATACCCAGGGCCCGAACATTAACTGTACAAGTCCCACCCTGGATTGTTTCACCAAAATGGAACACCTCACAGATATATAAGTAAACACCATCTGCTATTCTTCAGTCCACTATCCCAGCAGTACTGTTCATCCTGTTGAACCACAGATAACCTCCTTCACTGTCCACTTTACCACCAAATTCAGTATCACCCAAAAAACTTACCAGGAAACCAATATCCAATCCAAACCATTGATCCAAATGACAACAACTCTGGAGCCACTCCACCGCTGGTCACATGCCTCCAGTCAGAAAAACAACATGTCTGCCACCACGTTCTGCCTCCCACCAGCAAACCAAATTTGTCTGCAGTCGACTAGCACCTCCTGAATCCCATATCCTTTTACATTGATCTGAGCTTATTACTCAGTTTACCATACAAAACGTAGAACACAGAACGTTAGAGCACAAGACCCCTAAGCCATGATGCCATGCCAACTTTTAATCCACTGTCAGATCAAAGAAACCTGCATACCCTTCATTTTACTGCCATCCATGTGTCAATCCAAGATTGTATTAATTCCCGAATTCATCTCTCTCTCCTTCCACTGCTGGCAGTGCATTCCACCCACCTAACAGCCTTTGTGTAAAGAACCTCTCTCTCCTTCACCACCCACCAATCATCTTAAAATTATGCCTGCTCATAGTAGCCATTTTTTGCTATAGTATGAAGAAGTGTCACACTATTCACTCTCTCTGTGCCTCACAGCATGTTGTTTACCTCTACCAAGTCACCCCTCAACCTTCTTCACTCCCATGAGAAAAGCCTTACCTCCCTCAAACTTTCTTCATAAGACATACCCTCCACAACAGGCAGCATCCTGGTAAATCTCCAATTTATCCTCCCTAAAGCTTCCATTGTCTTCCTGCAATGAGGGGACCAGAACTGAACATATTATCCCAAATTGGGTGTAACCAGGGCTCTATAGATCTGCACATAACCTCACAGCTTTAAAACTCAATCCCCCAGCTAATGAAAGCCAACACAACATATTCCTTCTTAACAACCCCATATGCTTGGGTGGCAATTATGAGGGATTGATAGACGTGGAACCCAAGATCCCTCTGTTCCACAACACTGCCAAATAATCTGCATTTAACTCATTCAAGTTTGACCTTCCACAACGCATGATTTCACACTTTTCCAGATTGATCTCCATCTGCCACTTCTCAGCCCAGCTCTGCACCCTGTCAATATCTTGCTGCAACCAACAACATCCATCCACACTATCCACCACTCCACCAACCTCCAGGTCATCGACAAAATTACTAACACACTCTTCCACATCCACATTCACATCCAAGTCATTTATTTTAAAAAATCACAAAGAGCAGGAGGTTCTGGAATCGATCCCTGCAGAAAACCACTGGTCACTGAGCTCCATGCTGAATGCTTCCTATCTATCATCACCCTCTGCCTTCTATGAGCCAGGAATTCTGTATCCAGACAGAGAGGTTTCCCTGTATCCCATGCCTCTGTACTTTCTGAATGAGCCATTAATGTGTCTTATCACATTCTCAAAGGATTTAATAAGATTTATGAGGCATTTTCTGGCCCTACCAAAGCCATGTTGACTGTCTCTTATCAAACTATGATTTTCCAAGGACACATAAATCCTGTCTCTCACAGTCCTCTCCAATAATCTGCACACCACAGACATAAGGACATGAGATCTGTAATTACCAGGATTATTCCCATTCCCTTTCTTGAACATGGGAATAACATTTGCCACCCTCCACTCATCTGCTCCGACTCCAGTGGACAGTGATGGTGCAAAGGTCATCGCCAAAGCCGCAGCAATCCCTTTCCTCAATTCGTGCAGTAACTTTGGGTATATCCCGTCCTGTCCAACAGGCTTGCCTATCCTTATGTTTACAAAATATTCAGCACATCTTCCTTCTTAACATCAGCCTTTTCACATATATCAGTCCTTTTTATGCTGTCCTCACAAATGACAAGGCCCCTCTCAGTAGTGAATCCTGATGCAAAATATGCATTAAGGAAATTCCCTACCTACTGTGACTCCAGGCACAAGTTCTCTCCACTAACCCTGGCCGGACCAACCCTACTCTGGCCATCCTCTTGTTCCTCACATAAGTGGAGATTGCCTTACGGGTTTTCCTTAATCATTCCCAACAATACTTTCTCATGCCCCCTTCTAGTTGCCCTAAGTACTTTCCACGTTTCCTTCCTGGTACCTTCAGTGAATCCCGACAGTGTGGAAACAGGCCATTTGGCCCAACATCTCCATACCAACCCTCCAAACAGTATCCAACCCAGCCCCATTCCCCCACCCTATTACTCTCCATTTGCCCTGACTAATGCGCCAAACCTACCCATCCCTGAACACTATGGGTAATTTAGCAAGGCTAAGTAACCTAATCTGCACATCTTTGGGCTGTTTGGGGAAACTGGAGCACCTGGAGGAAACCCACGCAGACACGAGGAGAATGTGCAAACTCCCCACAGTCGCCTGTAACCGACAGGCTGGAATCGAAATGGAGTCCTTAATGCTATGAGGTAGCAGTGCTAACCACTGAGACACGGTGCCATCCAATGTAACTCTCTGGAGCCCTGTCTGATGCTTGCTTCCTCAACCTTACGTAAACTTCCTCCTTCCTCTTGACTAGATGCTAAAGTCCATGTGGACAACGTTGACTGCTCTAGCTTCATCTATCTCTTGGCCACCTCCTCGAAGAGTCAATCCGGTTTGTGCAACATGGTTTTCCACTCACAAAGCCATGCTGACTATCTCTAATCAGCCCTTGCCTTTCTTAATATAAGGAGCTCCTTTGTCTCAGAATCTCCTCCAACAACTTCCCCATCACTGGGCTCACGGGGCTGTAATTTCCTGGCTTTTCCCTGCAGTCCTTAAGCGATGGAACAGCATTAGCCGCCCTCCACATTTTCCGACATATCACTGTGTCTGTTGATAATATAAATATCTCTGTTAGAGACACTGCAATCTCTTCCCTCGCTTTCCACAATATACTAGGATCGACCTAATGAGCTACTGAAGACTGATCTACTTTATTTGTTTTAATATTCCAGCACTTTCTCTTCTCTGTTGAGGATTCTTTCCAAGACATCATTATTTATTTCCAAGTTCCCCAGCTTCCGTGTCTTTCACCACAGTAAATACTGACAAGATTATTTTGTCTAATATCTCACCCATCTCCACTGGTTCCACACATGGGTGACCTTATTGATCTTTAAGGGGCCCTATTCTCTACCAAGTTACTCTTTAGCCCTTATTAAAACTTGTTTAAAGGGTTTTGATAATTGAAATACACCATATCCCCTATACCACTACACCCCTCCTGCAAACTTACAATTCTGCCATTTATATTCACACCAATAAATTAAATCCAACAGGCTCAAAAACAAATTCTCTTTTATCAAATGTGTTTCTAAGTGGCCAGTTAGTGTATATTGACATACCCTTTCTAACAATTTCAGTTTGCTCCCGACTTATTGTTTGGCTAACACTATTTGGTTTCAGACTGACAGCAGGAAGGGTTGTCGGAGTTGTTGTTTATCAATCTGAAAAAGGTAACTCAAAGGGTCAGCAGGTAATAGAGAAACCAAATCAAATGCTGGCATTTATTACAGAGGGAATGGAGTCTAAAAATAGGCAGGTCTAGCTAAAACTATGCAAGGTACAAATCAGACCACACCTCGAATATTATGAACAGTGTGAGTGCCCGAAGGAAAGATATTGTTGCATTGGAGGCAGGTCAGAGAAGGTTCACTCGGCTGATCCTGGGAATGCAGGGATTTTCTAATGAGAAGAGGTGGAGTAGGTTGAGGTTGAACGCATTGAAGTTTAGATAATGAGAGAGAAATGGAATGAAACATCCAAGATTCTGAGGGGGTCTGATCCGTCAGATGCTGGGAAGTTACAAAATAGAACAGTACAGCATAGCAACAGGCCCTTCGGCCCACCACATCTATGCTGTCCAACGTACTGTTCTAACTCATACCATCTGCCTGCACATGGTCCATATCCCTCTATTCTCTGCCTGTTCATGTTTCTGCTAAATCCCACTTCAAAACGTTACTCACATTTCTGCTTCTACCTCCTCCCTCGGTAACATCCACTATGCAAAAGGAAACTTGCCTCACACATCTGGTTTAAACTTCCTCTTTCTCACCTTAAACCTATGTGCTCGAGTATTTGAAACTTACACTTTGGAAAAGAGATTCTGACTGTCTACATTATCTATCCCTGTTCCAAATGTTTTATTTCTGTATCTGGTCACCTGTCAGCCTCTGATACACTCGCAAAACAATCCAACTTTGTTTAACTTCCTCTTACACCAACACACCCTTAAAAACCCTAACACAGGCAACGTGCTGATAAGCCCGTTTTGCACCCTCTCCAAAGCCTCCCCATCCTTCCTATTGTGTGGAGATGAGACCTGCACACAGTACTCCAAATGTGGCCAAAAAATGTTTTATAGAATCACCGTATCAGATGCAAACCACTATACCCAACATTGTGACTGATGAAGGCTAGTACTCCATTTGCTTTCTATCCCATCTGAAACACTTCTGCTGCCATTTTCTGGGAGTTACTGTCTTGCACCAAGATCCTTCTCTATATCAATATCCCTCAGTATGCTAACATTCCTCTTGAATTGGACATCATCTCACACTTGTCCAGATTAAACTCAATTTGCCATTTCTGTCTATCTCTCTAACTGTTCTGTAACCTCCTGCAGATGTTAATCAATGAGCGAAACAAGGGTTTTGTGGAAAAGGAAAGTAGAGTTGAACAGTATCAGATCAGCCATGATCTGATTGAAGGACAGAGCATACTCAATGGGCCAAATGGCTTCATTCCCCTCCAACATGTCATGGTCTGAGCACAGACTCAATATATCCTGCATAATATTATGGGACTATGCTCACAGAACTGCTTTAAAATGGGATTATTGGATATTTATTAGTACACAGCATTTGATCTACAAATATGATATGATGTTATAGAAAACCATCTCACTTACAATCCAGGATTCCATCCGTTCCAGCACTGATAGTCAGTGCCGTATCAGTTGGCATGGAGACCACTGTCACACACAGTTAATGGACTGCCCTTGCCATAAGTACATTCAGTGTCCTGACTGTAACCATATTGACATTCCCATCACTGGTTGGTGCCTACAAAAGAATTCTTGCTAACGGTTGCTGCTGTTTGTTTATTCGCAGCTCCACTTTTCATATTCAGATCCACATGACTGTCTCATTAATGCATTAAACTCATCATTCCTTGACAACTTGTTGGCTTTTTGCCTAGTCTGCCTCATGGGACTAGATTGGGTTGGGATATCTGCTCAGCATGAATGGGTTGGACCGAAGGGTCGGTTTCCATGTTGTAAATCTCTCTGACTCTAATGACTCTATCCCAACAACCTTTCAGTATTCACTTCCCAGCGATGGTCATTCTGCAGCTAAATCTCCGAAATGACAGTTCCATCATATCTGTTCCCTGTCATTCCATCTGCCTTATGGCGAATACAGGGAGTCATTCCTCAGTAGTGCGGGGTTGAACAGATGGGTAGAGGTTACAGAGATAGGGAGGCTTACAGGACTCGAGGATGTTAGAGTTAAACAGAGTTACATCTGGTCAAGAATGTGAGTGGGACAAAGGGGTTTGGTGATTGGAGGAATTTACAGAGATAGAGGGAGCTGGATTAGATTCTGGAGATAGGGACAGGGATGGAGAAAGGAAGAGGTAGGCAGTCTGAGAGGCACAGACAGGGAGCTGTTTCATCTAGGAGAGTAATGTGTATGCTAAGAGATATGGAAGGTTGTTGTGACTGAAGACGTTTACAGATATAAGAAGGCTTCTAGGCTCTGGAGGCTACAGAGATAGAAAGGCCATGGAGAATGCCAGGTTACTGGGTTGGAGACAGTTACACAAATGGGGAGGGTTGCACAAACTGAAAGAGGTTCCTGTGGTCGGGAGGGGTATGGTGTCAGGAATGAGAGTGAAATTTAAAAAGATAAAGATCAAAGAATTGGAGAAGGTTAAGGAGATTATAATTTTTCACAGCTAAGGAAGGGTTGTAGGAACTGGAGAAAATTACATAGGTAGGGACGGATGGAGAGGTTAAAGGCAAATACATTGACATGGAGGAAGGCTTTGGTGGGAGGAGCTTACAGGGATAGACAGGGCTGTCAGGGTTTACAGGGATGAAGGAATTTAGTATCTACTGGAGAAGGTTAGGGATTAGGGTGTTAGGGATTGGAGCACCTGACAGAGACAGAGACAGAGAGAATGGTATGGAGATTGCAAACAGAGGAAGGATTATCGGGACTAGAGAATATTACAGAGATCACGAACACAGCATAAGCCAGGATTGATGCCTGCGATCCCCTGTGCTGTCGCATTGAGGACCAGTACAGCAGAGGTGAAAGCAGGACCCTCACAAGATGGTGGGAACGAAGCCTGGACTGTTGCTGTTCCTTACCCAGCTCTGTATCTATGTCCTGTCTTCCAGGTCTGAATATAGAAGTCTACAACCTCCACCCTGTGCTGTTTACTGTGAGTGATCCTACCGGCTGCAGGACTTACTGAAGGCTCCAGATATCCCTCTCCATCTCTCTCTGGCTGACCAACCAGCTTCAATAAGATGATGGATGAGACAGGAATTAGGAACATTCTGAGAACTGCATGAGACAGAAATAGACAGAATGGGAAATTAGACTGATGCAATGAGGATAACTCATGCAGAGTGGCACTGAGTACAGCAGAGGTCTCGAAATTCCCATCCCTTGCCTGTGCTGCTGCGTCTCTCTGGAGTGGACAATTCTGTTGACTCAGGATCTCAGACCATCTGTAAGAGGGAGAAACGCTGACAGAGGCAGCAAATCGACTGACACAGCGAGAGATACCACATGGAGAGATAATGAGTGATATCACATTATTAGACACTGCATTAACAGGGAATTGTTTGAATTTGTAAAAAAGGCACTGGGATAATTGTGAGGGGATTCAACCTTCGTATCTTATCATCTCTTTGGCGGTGGGTCACAGATGAGGCTGACTCTCTCCCACTCTCAGTGGGGGAGGGGGTGCGGGAGGGCGGGGGGATGGGGTTGGGGGTCTACGGCTGGCTGTACAGACCGATGTTGCCTTTCACAGATTCTGTTACATTTGGCGCAGAAGGTGGCCATGAGAAGGGGATGGGTGGGGCATTGGTGTGACAGCACGCTCCTTGTGATTTTTTCTCCTGGATTCCCATTTTCCCCACACCAAATCTCGAAGTGTTCAACACCTTCCCAATGCTCCTTCCCCACTTCGGACGGTCTTGGCCCAGGACTTAGCGGATTTGATTAAGCGATGAAAACAAATGATCAATTCTGAAGAAGCCAACATTTAGAAATGTGGACACATTTGTTAAAGAGATCACTAGGGAGTCTCCGAGCAGGGGAAGTGCAGTAGGAAGAGGAAACATTGTCAGCGTTTAATCACATGATCAGAACAGGGAGAATAGAAGGTGCTGGAGGTGGTGAGGGTGTTACAGAGAGGGGCAAAGGCCTGAACAATGTTACAAAACCAGAATTGCTGCAGCTAGAGCTGTTTGCAAAGGTATGGATGGACATCTGTATTTTCATTGATTCATTCATGGCCTGAGGATGTCACCGGATGGACCAGCATACATTCCCCCACTGCTCATTGCCCAGAAACAGCTCAGAGTCAGCCATATTGCTGTGGGACTGGAGTTACATGTGAGCCAGACCAGGCAAGAATGCCAGATGTCCCTCCCTAAAGGACATACGTGAACCAGTTGATTTTTTCCAAATAATCAACAATGCTTATACAGTGGCCTCACTAATATCCTGTACAGATACACCATGGCATCCCAACTCCTACTCTCAATGCTCTGCCCAATGAAGGGTAACCATCTCAAACGCCTGCTTCACCAGCCTGTCTACCCGTGACACTACTTTTAAAAGTCTGTGTACCTGCGTCCCTGGGTCACTGACAACAGTACAGGGCCCGAACATTAATTGTACAAGTCCAGCCTGGTCTACTTTACCACAATACAACATCTTGCATTTCTCCACCTGTTATTCCTAACCTCACTGGTCCAGCAGTACAGTTGATTCCATTGTACTCTTCGATAATCCTCTTCACTGTCCACATTATCACCAATTTCAGTCTCACTCACAAACTTCCTAACCATGGCTCCTGTAGTATCATCCAAACTGTTTATATAAATGAAGCAGAACAGTGACCCAGCACCAAACCCCTGGCAAACCGCTGGTCACAGGCCTGCAGTTTGAGCAGCAACCCTCTATGAACATGCTCTGTCTCCTACCATCAATCTGTTTTGTATCCAGTTAGTGAGCGCTCCCTGGTTATGTGTGATCTAAACTTACTATCCAGTCTGTTATGCAGAACCTTGTCAAAGGCCTTGATAAAGTTCACGTGGACATCGTGTACTGCTCTGCTTTGACCTCTCACTTGTCTAACTCCACACTCACATTTGAGGCATGATTTCCCATGCACAAAGCCATGCTGATGATCATTAATCTGTCCTTACCTTTCCAAATGTACGATGATCGTTTCCCTCAGAATCTCCTCCAACAACTTCCCACCTCTACCATCAGTCTCACTGGTCTATAATGGCTGTTGATGATGCAAATATCTCTGGGAGGGTCCCTGCAATTTTCTCCCGAGCTTCAAAACAAGGCGCTGGGATACATCTGATCATGTCCCAAGGTTTTATCTAACTTATTGCAATTTAAGACATCCAGCACCTCCTGTTCTCCAATGTGAACTCTTTTCAAGACATCCCGATGTATTTTCCTACGTTCCCGAGCTTCCACGTCTTTCTCCGTCGTAAATCCGAACACTAAATATTTGTTCAGTATCTCCCCCATCAGCAGTGATTCCACACAGACAGCCTCATTGACCTTTCAGGGGCCCTATTCTCTCACGAGCTAATTTTTAGCACTTGTTGAAACTTGTCAAAATGCTACTGAAATTTCAAATATCCCTCGACTGCAACGAGCCTCCCCCACCCTTATCTATTCTGCCATTTATTGTCACACCAAAATATAGAATCCAACTGATTTAAAAATATTCTCCTTTTATAAAATCATACATATCCCATTGTTTCTAAGTATCTAGTTATCATTCATTGTCATATTCTTTCAAACACATTCCAGCACGTTCCCGACTTACTGTCAGGCTAACACCGTTTGGTTTCAGACTGACTTCACAAAGGGTTTTGGGAATCCTTGTGAATTAATCTGAAACAGATAGCTTACAGGATCAGCAGGTAATAGAGAAGGCAAATCAAATGTTGCCAGTTATTACAAAGAAAATGGAGTCTAAAAATAGGGAGGTCTTGCCAAAACGATGCAAGGTACAAGTCAGACTACACCTAGATTATAATGCATAGCATGTGTGCCCCAAGGAAAGACATTCTTGTGTTGAAGGCAGACCAGGGAAGGTTCACTCGGCTGATCCTGGAGATGGCGGGATTTTCCAATGAGAAGAGGTGGAGTAGATTGACCTTGAACCTATTGGGGTTTTGAAGAATGGGAGAGAAATTGAATGAAACATCCAGGATTCGGAGGGGCTTTGACAGGTTAGATGTCGTTAAGTTAGAAAATCGAACAGTACAGCACAGTAATAGGCCCTTCGGCCCACCATGGCTGTGCTGACCATGATGCTATTCTAAACTAATCCCATCTGCCTGCACATGGACGATATCCCTCTATTCTCTGTCTGTTCATGTTTCTGTCTAAATGCCCTTCAAATGTTTGCACTTGTTGCCACCTCTCCCACCACCTGAGCAGCTTCTACCCTCTCGGTAAAGACAACTGGCCTCATTCATCTCACTTAAAACTTCTCACTCTCACCTTAAACTGAGGAACCCCAGTATTTGATATTTCTACATTGGAAGGAGGATTCCAACTATCCACATTATTCCTGCCTCTCCGAATGCTATATACCTGTACCAGGTCTCCCCTCAGTCTCCGATACTCACGTAAAACAATCCAACTGCATCCAACCTCCTTACCGTAAACACATTCTCATCCAGGCAACATTCTGCGAACCCTCTGTTACACCCTCCCCAAAACCTCCACATCCTTCCTGTGGTGTGTCGATGAGAACGACACCCAACCTTCCAAACATGGTCAAATGAAGTTTCATTCAGTCACAACATCTGTACTCAATACTGTGCCCAATAAAGGTAAGCATACCATACTCCCCGTCAACCACCACATCCTGTTGTGTTGTTATTTTTAGAGAGCTTTGGATTTGCTTCCAATGTTTCACTGTTTATCAATGTTTCCATCTGGTCAATTAGTGTACTTCTCTCTTCCATTTGACTTCATAAATGCATCACTTCACACTTGTCCCGATGAAATTCGATTTGCGATTTCTCTGCACAGCGTTCCAGCCAATCTACATACTGCTGCAACCTTTAACAGTCTTCCTCACTATCCACAATTAGCCTAACTATCCCTAATCATTACATGCCTTTCCAAATGTCATCTGCAAAATTACCACTCAAACTGCTGACCTTTTCATCTGAATCACAGATATAAATTACACACAGACATCACAGCACTGATCCTTGTGAAACAGCATTGGCCACAGACGTCCAATCAGGAATTGACCACTCCACATGCCTCTGCCTACTATCACCAAGAAAATATTGTATCCTACTTAACAACGAGCATGGATTGTGATTTGATCTTCCAGATCCCCCTTGCTATTTGGAAGCTGTCCATTCAAAATGACTATATTTCGATTCCCAGATTAAATTGGCTGTCTCACTAATGCACTGACTGCATCCTTTCTTCACAACAAAACGGGACCTTGTTTGGTTTTTTGCTGATACTGCCTAAATCCCTACAATTCCTCAATAATCACATTGCTGTCATGATCATTCTGCAGCCACATCTCCACAATAACAGTTCGATCATATCTGTTCCCTTCAGTTAATGCTGTCATTCCATCTGCCTTTTTGCAAATGCATGGCGCATGTCACCGAGAGAGGGCCTTTGAGGGATGGTTAGAGGTCACAGAGTGGGAGAGATGTTTGGGGGCGCGAGAATTTTGCAGGGTTAAACTTAGTTACAGTTGCTACAGAATGTTCGCAGGAGAAAACATTTTATTGTTTGGAGGAAGTTAGGGAGATAAAGCGTCTTTGATTAAATTCCAGAGATAGGGATGCGTATAGGGTTATGGATCGCTACATAGAGTATGTTGATCAGGGCGTAGAAACATTCACAGGATTGCAGAATGTCATATATTTAACAACAGTTGTGGAATCTGGAGAATATCACAGTGATAGAGAGGATGGTATGGACTGGAGAATATTACAGGGAAAGGGTAGGTAGTATGGACTGGAGAATGTTGCAAGCACATGGAAGCTGATATAAGCTGGAGAATGCTGCAGCAATAGAGAGGAGGATATGGACTGGAGGATGTTGTACGGACAGGGATGTAGTTGTAGACTGGATACAGTTAGAAGGAGAGATGAATTTTTGCACTGGAAGGTATGTCAGAGAAGGTGAGTGGTGTGCATGCTGAAAGATACGACAGGGATAGGGAAGCTTGTAGAGACTGGAGGAGAGAGTGATAGAGAGTCTTGTGAGAGACCAGATTCACTTATGAGCATAGGATGTGCTACAGTGAGCAGAGCCTTTTGCAGATATAAATGAGGATACAATGGCCACAAAGCAGTCGCACCTATACATAGGTATATAGGAACTGAAGGAATTGAAGAGATTACACAGGCTAGGAGTGTTGTATGCAGTGGAGGAGATTAACCTGATAGGGAAGCTTTTAGAGACTCAACAATGTTCGGAAATAATGGGAGTTGCAATGGTGAGAGCAGGTTTCAACAATTCGGAGGATATAGACCTGAAGGAGCTTTGACAGATAGCGATGGTACAATAAAGGGAATTGTAGTGGCTTCCCTTTCATAAGCAATCCATAAGCACTTAAAATAGCCTGTTTGACATATGCATTATCTCTCGACCATTCATCAGACAGCGCTGCAAATACTTCACTGGCTCCGCCTACCAGCTTAGACTGAACTAGCATTACCCAGAAGACCTCGGGCCACTCGACCTGTCTATGAAATCTTTCAAATGAAATCCAGAGTTCCTTGACAGTAGAGTCACAGGTAGTTAGGATAGCGAAGAAGGTGGTGGTATACATTCCTTTATTGGTCAGAGTATTGAGTACAGGAGTTGGGAGGTCATGTTGCGGCTGTACAAGACAGTGGTTCGGCCACTTTTGGAATGCTGCATGCAACTGTGTTCTACTTCCGATCGGAAGGATTTTGTGAAACTTGAAAGGGTCCAGTAAAGATTTACAATAACGTTGCCAGGGATGAGCTATAGGGAAATTTTGAACAGGTGATGGTTGTTTTTCCTGGAGAGTCGGAGGCTGAGGATGACCTCACAGAGGTTTATAAAATCAATAGGGGCATGGATAGGGTAAAGAGACAAAGTCTTTCTCCTGGGGTGTGCGAGTCCAGAGGTTTAGGGCGAGAGTAGAAAGATATAAAAGATAAAAAGGGGCAACGTTTTCACGCAGAGGATAGTACATATATGGAATGAGCTGCGAGAGGAAGTGGTGGAGGCTAGTACAACTGCAACAGTTAAAAGGCATCTGGATGGGAATATGAATAGGAAGGGTTTAGAGGGAGATGGGCCAGGTGCTAGCAGGTGGGAGTACATTGGGTTGGGATATCTGATCTGCAGGATGGGACCATGAATGAGTTGTGGAACCTGGAGGGTGTTATGATTTGAACCACAGGTAATGTTTGATTGGATCTTTCAGCCAATCTTACAGATGGTACAATTGTAACATTTAAGAAGCATTTGGATGGATATATGAATAGAAAGGATTTGGAGGGAGATAGGCCAGGTACTGGTAGGTGGAACTAGATTGGGTTGGAATATCCTCTCGGAATGGCTGGGTTGGAATGAAGGGTCTGTTTCCATGCTGTACATCGCTGTGACTGTAAGATCAGCTGAATGGTTGAATCAAAAATTACCTGTGGTTCAAATCATAATATCTTGCAGGTTCCACAAGCCATCCCCTGTCCCATCCTGCAGGTTCATTGAATCCCGGAACCTCGAACCTTCTGCAAGTCCCACGTCCCTTCCGACATTTGTACCATCCTCCAGGTTCTGCCGCCCTTCATACCTCGGAACATGGCCCAGACTCTCCAACTCCTCCTTCCTCTGCAATGTTCCTCAGAAGAGCACTGGAGGATGGTGGGGGTTACAGAGATATGGAGGGACATCAGGACGGGAGGATTTTGCAGACATTAGGCATATATGGACTTGAGGAGGTTTCACAGTTTATGAGTGTTGTAGGGACTGGAGGAACTTACAAAGGTAGGGATAGTTTTCGATTGGAGGATTCTGCAGAAAACCTTTATGTGGTTAAAGGCAGGATTCATTGCAGCGTGCAGGAACAAAGGGATCCTGTGTCCCTCAGGTTACCACCCAAGTTGACAGGCTGTTAAGAAGGCGGATGGTGTGTTGGCTTTCATTAGCAGGGAGATTGAGTTTAAGAGATGTGAGATTTTGCTGCAGCTCTACAGAATCCCAGTTAGACCACACTTCGAATATTGTGAACAGTTCTGTTCGCTTCATTGTAGGAAGGACGTGGAAGCTTTAAAGACAGTGCAGAGGAGATTGAGCAAGATGCTGCCTGGACTGGAGGGCATGACCATAGAAGGGAGGTTGTGGAAGCTAGGGCTTTTCTGATCACAGCGAAGGAGGAAGAATGGTGACATGATAGAGGTGTACAAGGGAATGAGATGGATAGAGTGGATAACCAGAGACTAC
Source organism: Chiloscyllium punctatum (assembly GCF_047496795.1). NCBI lineage: Eukaryota > Metazoa > Chordata > Chondrichthyes > Orectolobiformes > Hemiscylliidae > Chiloscyllium > Chiloscyllium punctatum. The sequence goes on along the minus strand of NC_092781.1, from coordinate 47,023,190 downwards.
TTCCCATGGCGAAATGGCTATCACAAGGGGACATACGTTTAAGGTAATTGGCGGAAGGTTTAGATTAGATGTCAGAGGGATATGGGCCAACTGCTGGCAGGTAGGACTAGATTGGGTTGGGATATCCTGTCGGCATGGAAGGGACTGGCACGTTATTTACACAGAGTGTGGTGGGTGCGTGGAATAGACTGCCAGCCATGGTAGTAGATTCAGACACTTTACAGACATCTAAGCAACTCTTGGATAGGCACATCAATGATAGTAAAATGTAAGGTATGTAGGTTCGTTTCATCTTCAGAGTAGGATAAAAGGTCAGCACAATATTGAGGGAGGAAGGGCTTGTACTGGAATGTGCTATTCCATGTTCAAAATAGCAAGGCAATGGTGGCGGCAAGAGGTTTCGGGAAGCGGGAGAGGATGCGATCTGAATGAAGTGACACAAATAGGAGGCATTGCTAAAGTTGTATGAGCTAACAGAGACAGCAATGGTCTGATCTGGAGCAGATGACCAGACTGGGAGAATTGTGGGGACTGGAGGTGCTTTCACAGGGAGGGAGGAGCATAGAGCCACAGGAGGTTACAGAAATGTGGAGAGCTGTCGGGCCGACAGGAGTTCATGGAGATGGGGAGGTTGGGAGGAATGGAGCAGTTTACAGAGATAAGGATGTTGGTAGGATGGGGTGTTTACACAGACAGGAATGTTTCAGGTGAATGGAACTGAGTACAGAGATTAAGTGGGTTGTACAGATCGGAAAATCAAATAGACATATGGAGGGTAGTCGTGACTGAAGATGTTTATATTTACAGGAAGGCTTAGGTTTTGCGGGTTATTTAGATAAAGAGGGTGTGGAATCAGAAAGATTCTTCAAGTGATAAAGACAACAATTTTGGTTGGAGACAGTTTCACAGATTAGGGAGCATTAGTGACCTCCTCCAGTTTGGTCAGAGTGGGGAGGGTTGTAGGGGAGGGGGATGTTTACACATGGAAGAGCTGGAGAAGATTGTGGAAATGAGTAGATGGATGGAGACACTGGAGGAGCTCACATTGACAGGGTGGGTGCTGGCAATGAAAAGATATCACATCGATAGTGGGTCTTGTAGGAACTGTATTGAAAGAGTCACAGACATTGTAATGATTTCTGCATATTGGGAGTATTACAGGGACTGAGAGGATTGTAGGGTCTCCACAGATTGATCGTGTCTTTGAGAATATGTAGATACGGAAATCGTAAACCCAATGCATGCAATCTTCATTTCAAGACCAGAGCCTTATTATCCCTCATCAGCCAAGGATCCCTAACCCTGCCAGCTTTTCCCTTTACCCCAATGGGGCATACTGGTCCTGGATTCTTGAGATCACACTTTGAAAAGCCTCCCATTTGCCAGTTGTTCCTTTTCCTTCAAACAGACTCACTCAATCGTTTACAATCATAACATAGAGGTGCCGGCGTCGGACTGGGGATGTACAAAGTTAAAAATCACCCGACACTCGGTTCCAGCCCAACCAGTTTATTTGAAAGCACTAGCTTTCAGAGCACTGCTTCTTCATCAGGTGGTTGTGGAGCACAATCCTAAGGTACAGAATTTATAGCAACAGGATGGCAGTGTCATGGAATATAATATCAAACAAATTTAGTTTAAGCCTTTCATCTGTTACAGTGATCACCATCCCTTCCAAAGCGAGTTGGATTATAACTGGGCGTTGTGCAATTTTAAATTCACAGCATTGACGCTGGCCAGATCCTACACAATGGCCCCAAACCTGGCCCTGTTCCAGTTTTCCTCTTCAATCTGTGGACCTGCTGATCTTTCTCCATAACTATGTTAAAACGAAGACAGTTGTGGGCACTGGACCAAAAGTGCTCTCTGAATGACACTTCAGTCACTTGCCCAGCCACGTTTTCTGAGGGGAGGTCCAGTGTTGCACCAGCCTGAGTAGAGTAGGGCCCTCTGCATATTGATGTAGGAACCTTCCATGGACACATTTGAAAAATTGCCCTCCGTCCAGGTCTTTTTATACTCTAGGTGGCCCAGTCAATACAGAGGATATTAAAATCTCCAGCCTGCACTCCTCTATTATTCCTATAGTTATCTGCAATCTCTCCACACAGCTGCTCCTCTGGTATCTGTTGGGTCTACAACAGTCTACAATACAGTCCCAACAAAGTGACTCCTCCCCCCCCCCTTCTTCTTTCTAACTTCTAACCATGTGGAATTTTAAATGAATATATGTTTTAAAAATCGGAATTAACAATCCATAAATAAGTATTGATAAAAATCCAAACACTTGACCTTCAGAGAAAGACAACAGTTCACTCTCACGTGGTCTGCACGACATTCCCACAGCAAAGTGTTTGCCTCTCAATGACCCTGTGAAATGGGCGAGCCAGCTGCTTAGCTCAAGGGCAGCAAGGGATGGGCAATAAAGGCTAGTCAGCCAGAGACACCCACATCCCATACCTGATTTTTTTAAAAAATCGATTCAGATTGGACCCAACACAGTTCCAGTGGAACAATGACCTGGCCAATCACGTTGGTAGATTTATCGACAGGACTTTAAACTGACAGAGAGGATGCAGGGACAGGCTTCAGGTGAAAGGAGCTTTCCAAATCCAAAGAGAAAACGTGAAGCATCAGAGCATCGTGGGAATGTGACTGAAGACAATAGAAAGGAACAGGATGGAAGTAAGATTAACTAAAACTGTAGATCAGCAAATCCATTTGTGACAGGAAATTGTGGAAACGAGTAAATTATGTTTTTTATTAATGGTCAAAGTCTCTGCAACAAGGTCGATGGATGTGTGACACAGGGATAAAAGAGATTTAGACACCAGAGAGATGTGGTTACAGGGCGAACAAAAGGTGGACATAAATATTAAATGGATCACAACCTTGTGCAAACTCAGGCAAAATGGACGACGCTAACAATAATGGATAACACAGTCATTACGGAGAAAGCATTTAACATCAGAATATGAAGTAGAGTCAGTATGAATGTAATTTCTGGCTACTACTTGCCAAGGACACAAGCAGCAGAACAGTTTTAGACCACCCACCGAACAGCATTTCATGGTTCGTCACTGCAATAAATAGGAATTCATTGGAATGTTTAATACAGGCATGGTGAACATTTAGTGAAATTACAATATTCGAAAGTCTGGGACAATCACACTGACAACAGTGATACTGGAAGAGGAGTTCAGAGAATTTTTTCAGTGTTTCTTAGAATAACACATTGTGCAACTGGCGAGGGACATAACTGTCTCAGAGAGACTGTTGTGTGATAAAACATAGTGAATGAGTAATGTCACCTGGAGAGATCCTCTGGGAAATTGTGATAAAGTGCAGTTTAAAGAAATGTAAAGTTTTAAAGTGAAACACAGAAAAGACAAGCTACAACTAGAAACATAAATAGTCAATTACATGAGTTGGAGAGGAGAACTGACCAAGATAAACAGGCTAAACAGACTGAGACATGTGCCTGTAAATGAACAGTGGAAAACATTTGAAGGAACAGTGTAAAATACTCAACAAAAGGACATTCCACTGAAACAGACAAAAACTCAACAAGAAATCCCCAGCGGTCCCTCACTCAGGTCAAAATGGATCATATTAGATTATGAGGCTGAGAAGATCACCACAAAGTACTTAAAATCCTGAAGTGAGAGAGAGTTTTAGAGTAAGTTTTAAAGGGATTGCAATGGGGCTGCTAGCAGGAGGAGGGCAATGGGAAGGGGAATCGTTGTCAAGGTTTATTAACACGATACGAACATGGAGAGATGAAGGTGCTGGAGGTGGTGAGAGTGTTACAGAGAGTGGTCAGAGCCTGAACGGTGTTACAAAGCGAGTACGGATTGCTGCAGAGGGAGGGGTTTGCAGAGATAGGGAGGGACATATGTATTTTTATTTGTTCATTCATGGGATGTGGGTGTCACTGCCTGGACCAGCATTCTTTGACCCCATGCTAAATGCCCAGAGATTGTTGGGGCCCTGGTGGATAAATATAATACTTTGCTGGCCACAGGTGAAGTGCTGAATGACTGGAGGATCGCTAATGTGGTTCCTTTGTTCAAGAAGGGCAGCAGGGATAGGCCAGGTAATTACAGAGCAGATAGTCTGACAGCAGGGGGAGGGAAATTATTGGAAACAATTGTGAGGATGAATCAACACTTGCAAAGGTAAGGTTCAACTCGGTTCAGTCATCACGAATTTGGCAGAGGCAGATACTGTCAGAGGAATTCAGTTCAGTTTTTTTGAAATGGTGCTTAAGTATATTGATGAGGGCAGTGCAGATGATGTGGTTTACACGGACTTGAATAAGTCCTTAAACAAGATCCAACATGGAAGGCTGATCCAAAAGGACTGGGTTCCAAGGCAAGTTGGCAAATTGGATGCAAAATTGGTGGATAGAATACTTTCACCAGTGGGTGTACCACAGGGAACTGTGCAGGAACCATTGAACATGAATAACAAGGATGTGAAAGCAGAAGGTATCATTAGTCGGTTCGCAGATGACATGAAAGGTGAGGGTGTTGTTCACAGTGAGGAGGATGGTCTCCATCTGCAGTCCGATGTCGATCGGATGATAATCTAAGCAGAGTTTAGTTCTGATTGAAGTGAGCTACGATAAGCGAAGTACAGACATAATGAACGGTAGGTCCTTGCGGAGTACTGAGGAATACAGGGACCTTGATGGACAAGTCCATAGATCCCTGAAGGTGTCAGCACAGGTTGACAGGGTGGGAAAGGCACCTCAACTGGGAGCGGGAGAGGGACCCATATCCTGGTGGGGTGAATTGCTAGAGCTGCTTGAGAGGATATAACATTGTCTGGCAGGGTTTTGGACCTTAAATAAATGTAAGGCCAGTAAGAATATTGAGGCTGGTATACGAGTTAAAGACAGCAATTTCAGCAGACAAGGCAGGCAAGAACATAGCAGGGAATGGGGGAAAACTGATGACTAATCTGCATTTATTTCATTGCAAGTGGCCTGACAGCTAAGGAAGATGAATGCAGGACATGGATTGGAACATGTGACTGGGATATTATAGTTATTACAGAAACACAGCTGAGGGAGGGGCAGGACTGGCAGTTCATTGTTTCAAGGTCGACATGCTACAGGAAGGGGAGGCAAGAGACGCCGTGTGGTGGTGGGTTTTGATTGCATGAATCATCACAGCAGTACTTAGAGAGGATATTCCTGTGGGATCGCCCAACGAAGCTCTGTTAGTGGAACTGAGATATAAGAATGGGTCATCACTTTGATACGATCGGACTGCTGACTCCGAATAATCTGTGGCAGACTGAGGAACAAATATGTCGGGACATCTTAAATATCAACCATAATAATAGGACTGTTATGGTACAGTTTATGAACTTTCCAAAGCTAGACTTGGACCGCCAGTGTTCAGTGTTTGCAACGGAGGAATTTGGTAATTGTGTTCCAGAAAACTCCCAATCAATATGTAAATTGCCTGAAAAGAGAAAGGGGCAAAACCTGACCTCCCCTTGGGAATTAAGGTAGGGAAATGGACTGAGATGTGAGTGGGAAAGCATTTTGCCAAAGTGACCACAGTTCTAGTCGTTTGAAAACAGCTTTGGAAAAGGACAGGCCTGGTCCACAAGTGCAAGTTATAAAATGGAGCCTGACCAATCTTGATTGTATTAGCCAGGAACTTACAAAATATGATTGTGGAAGGGAATTATTTACAGGGAAAGGGAAGCTTGGCAAGTGAGAATATTTTAAAAGTGAGATAAATTAAGTGATCAGCGCCAGCATTTTCCTGTTTGTGTGCAGGTCAATGCTGACAGCATTCGGAAACACTGGCTGTCTATTGAGGGTCTGGTCAAGGAAAAGAGGGCAAAATGTCAGGTATAGCCAGCTGGATCAAGGGAATCCCTGAGTATCACATGGGCTGTAGGAATACACTTTGAGTAGAAAACAGGAATGGAGAAAGACTAAATGAAATAGCCTCAGCAGAGAAGGAAAGGGGAATATAAAAGTGATTGTATCAGTATATTAAGAGTGCATAAGTAACTCAGGACAAAATAGTGTCCATTAAAGATCAATGAGGCCATCGATGTGTGGAACTGCAGGATATTTGCTAAGATACTAAACAATTTTTTCACTTCAGAAATTACTGTGGAGAAAGACTGGGGAACTCGAGGACAGGAGTAATACATTAGACCACAATTGGAGTACTCTGCAATTCCAGTCTCTCTGCTACAGGAAGGATGTTGTGAAACTTGAAAGGGCTCAGAAAAGATTAACAAGATATTGCCCGGGTTGTTGCTGAATAAGCTGGGGTTACTGTCACTGGAGAATCGGAGACTGAGGGATGACCTTACAGAGGTTTATATAAACATGAGGGGCATGGAAAGGGTAAGCATTCAAGGCCTTTTCCCAGAAGTTGGGGAGCCTAAAACTAGAGGGCATAAGTTTAAGGTTAGAGGTGAATGGTTTACAGAGGGACTGAAGGGACAGCTTCTTCACACACATGGTGATGTGTACATGGAATGAGCTGAGAGAGAAAGTAATGGAGACTGATACAATGACAACATTTAAAAGGTATCTGGATGGGCATCTTAATAGTAAGGGTGTAGACGTATATGGGCCAAATGCTGGAAAAGGGAATGGATTTATTTAGATCTTCTGGTAAGCCTGTACGAGTTGGGGACAGAAGGGTCTGGTTCTATGCTGTATATCTCTATGACTTGAAAAGAGTGCATGCTATAAAAGAGGTGGTGCTGGAGATTTTAAAACTCAAAGCTATGGCAAGTCCCGTGAACCTGATTAAGTGTATCACAGGACACTGTGGGATGCTAGGGAAGAGATTGTGGAGCCCCTAGCAAAGGTATGTGTACTACTGACAGTCATGTGTGATGGGCTGGCAGGCTGGAGGGTGGCATCATGGACAGTGAAGGATGTTTTCTGAGATTACAAAGGGATCTTGATGAAGGGAGTCAATGGGCTGAAACACTAGAGATGGAATTCAATCTGAATAAATACGAGGTAATGCATTTTGTAAAACAAACAAGGGTAGAGCTTATACAATTAGTGTTCGGGCCTCGGTTAGTGTTTTAGAGCAGAGGGCCCTCCGGGTTCAGGTACATAATCCTTGAAGTTTACATCACAGGATGGATAAGACAGTGCTTGGCATGCCTGACTATTGCTCAGTCCATTGAGTGGAGGATTTGGGACGTCATGTTGAGATTGTACAGACATTTGTGAGGCCTGTTCTGCAATACTCTGTCCAGTTCTGGTCGCCCAGTTAACAGGGAGGATATTATTAAGCTGCAGGGCATTCAGAAGAGACTTACCAGGATATTGCTGGGTATGGAAGGCTTGAGTTCAGAAAACTGGCTGGATAGGCTGAGTCTTCTTTCACTGGAGCCTGGAGGTTGAGACATGACGGTATAAAGGTTTATGAAACAAAATGAGGTATATAGATCAATTTAATGGTAGTTGTCTTTTCCTCAGGATGGGGGAGTCTCAAGAGGAGGGGCCACATTATTAAGGTTAGAGGAGAGAGATGTTCAAAACAAAGATATGGGGCGATTTGCTACACAGAGGGTGGTTTGAGTGTGGAATGAACTTCCTGAGGAAGGGGTTGATGTGGTTACAATGACAACATTTAAAAGATATTTGGATAAACAGGTGAATAGGAAAGGGTTGGAGTGATATGGGCCAGCAACAGGCAGCTGGGAAGAGTTTAGTTTTAGATTATGGTGGGTATCAACTGAAGGGTCAGTTTCCATGCTGTATGGCTCTATAACAAGAATATGGTTTGATTCCATTATTGAAGAAAGGATCGGGGCTGGGTCCACTGATGGGCATCATCTACATAAACGATTTGGTTGAAAATATAGGAGTGATTGTGCGAAAGTTTGTTGATGATCAAATGAATGGTGTAATAGGCAGTAAATACGGTTATCAAAGGGGATACTGACCAACTGGGCCAGTGGGCCAAGGAATGAAAGATGGAGTTGAATTCAGCTGTTGGATTTTGTTAAGACAAACCAGGGAGGACGAATACAGTTAATAGAAGGGTTCTGGCCAGTGGTGTTGAACAGAGACAGAGAGAGAGAGAGAGAGACAGAGAGAGAGAGGGACCAGGGGGTGCAAGTTACATTGTTCCTCAGAAGTGGCATCATATGTGGACAGGGTGGGGAAAGCAACATTTGGCACATTTGCCGACATTGACCAGCACTTTGTTACATACATTGGAGATATTTGTAACATTGTCCTAAATGTTTCCCTTGGGCAGAGGAGGCCACGGGGTGACACTAAGAATGGTGAATAACCAAGGGTAGGTGAGTCCAAAACTAGAGGGTATAAACAGGAGGTGAGAGAGCAAAGATTTAAAGAGGGAGCTGAGGGGGAACATTATCACACAGAGGATGGTGCATAGACGGAACAGACTGCCTCAGGCACATGGGAGGAACAAGAACAATTACAGCATGGAAAAGACATTTGGGCAGGTACATGGAGAGGAGAAGGCTTGAACAGACAAGGGCCAAAGGCAGGCAAATGAAACTCATTCAATTTAGGTAACATGGGCAGTGTTGAGGGGTTGGACCACAGGTTCTGTTTCCATGCTGTATCACTCTGGATCCAGCTAAAGAGGATTGGTGTACCAAAATAAGGCATGTTGTAGACACTGAAGCAAGTTACAGCATAGGAATGGTAGTCTGGAATGCAGTATGTCTCAAATATGTGGAGGGACTATCGGGAAGGGAGGAGGTTACAGAGACAGGGACTATTGTCGGAGTTAAAAATGACTGAAGACACTGCTGCACAAACCATGCGACAGATACAGTGTTGCAGAGTAGTGAGTCTTAGTACAGTGTTGGAGGGAGAACACAGAACAGAAAAATCCCAGGCAGCATTCCGAACCTCTCGTCGGAGGCCTGCTTGCCCCTCTGTTGTCCTGATGCTCACTAAGGCAGCACAGGACTGGATTGATAACTCTGAACTCCCGATGCTCTCTCAGTGCAATATAAGTTAAAGTGGAGTTGGTGATTGAGCATGGGGTGTGTCTATACTGTGCTCCAGATCCAGCACTGTATCTATGTCATGTCTTGTTAGCGATGTTTGGAGCCCTCTCATTGCTCTGTGCACTGTGAGTGATCTTACCTCACTGCAGGATTTATTGAAGGCTCCAGATCTCCCTTCCCTTTGTCTCTCTGGCTGACCAACCATCTTCAATGAAGTGATGGATGAGACACACAGCAGTTGAGAAGTCTATTGAGTCAGCAAATTCCTGAGTACCTACAGGAGACAGAGAGATAGAAAGAATGAGAAATTAGACTGATGCAATGAGGGTTACACAAGGAGAATTGAAATGAAACCCACAGATATCTGGAAAATCCCAAACTCCATGCCTGGCCTGTGCAGCTGCGTCTCTCTGGAGTGAAGAATTCTGTTAGCTCAGGATCTAGAGTAGCTGCAAGAGTGAGACGCTGACAGAGGCAGCAATTATACCCACATTGAGGGATACCAAGGATCTGTTTCCATACTATACACCTCCATGACTCTATCACTCATCGACGTTATAGAAATAAACTGTGTGGTCGCGTCTGGAGGAGATTTAAGGTATAAAGGTTTGTAGTTACCGAAGGAAATTACCTCAATTGGGACCAGCAGAGTTTACAGAGACTGAGTGAGTTTTATAGACAGGAAGAGTTCATAATCATCATTAGAAATGCAGAAACTAATTTATGAGAGAAGCAGGGTCACTCTGCTTTGTGCCCAGAGACAAGGAGGAGCCTAACAGCTGGAGGAAGTTACGAAGGTACAGAGCTTTTTTGTTGTCGTGACGGGATGGTTACAGAGATCATGAAGGTAGTAGGAGTTCAAAAAAGTCACAAAGACAAGGAGGTTTCTCAGGTCTGGAAAGGACTACACTGAACAGGATGGCTTAAGGAACTGAAGAGTTGTTTTTCTTCATTTAAGCAGAGATATGACAGAACCCGGGATTAAAGGCAAAAGCAGAAACTTGGAGAGTTTTACTGATATGAGGAGCTTACAGGGATAAGCAGGATTGTAACGGCTGATAGAGATAGGGGAAGTGGTATCGATGAAACAGACAATGGAGAAACTGACAGACATAGGGGGTGTTCTGTGGAATAGATGAATTTACAGACAAGATGGTGATCATGAAGCCTCAGACTTTTCTCATGTTCCTTGCCCAGCATTGTTCCTACATCATGCCCTCAGGGTCTGAATTGAAGCCCACTAACTCCTCCCTGTGCTGTTTCCTGGGAGTGATCTTACCGGCTGCAGGATTTACTGAAGGCTCCAGATCTCCCTCTCCATCTCTCTCTGGCTGACCAACTGTCTTCAATGTGATGGACGAGACAGGAATTGGGAATTCTGCTGAGTCAGGGACATCAGGAATACCTACAGGAGACAGAGAAGTAGACAGAATGGGAAATTAGACTAATGGGCAATGAAGGTGACACATGGAGAATGGCACTGTAGCCCACAGAGATCTGGAAATTCCCAGTCTCCATCCATGGCCTGTGCAGTTGCTTCCTTCTGGAGTGGAGAATGCTGTTGGCTCAGGATCTGGAGTAGCTGCAAGAACGGGAGACACGGACAGAGGCAGCAATTAGACCCACACAGTGAGGGATATCACATGTAGAGAGTCAGTGATATCAACAGAGTGCAGGAATGTATCAGGATCACACAATGGTATCATCAGAAGTGGTTCTGACCAGTGAGCACTGCTACCAGTAATCAGGGAAGACTGAGCTATTTTACTGAGATAGGCTCCTCTGGTACCAGGATTAAGCAGTGTGCTATAAACGGACACAGATGAGGAGGACGACAGGTCTGAGATTAATGGAAATTCCCAAGTCCAAAGAGAAAGGTTGAAATATTGGAACACCATGGAGATGTGAATGAAGACCAAAAGGAAGAAACAGTAAGGGACTGAGTTTAATTAAATTACGACATTGTCAAACAGATTTGTGACAGGAAATCACTGGTTAAAATAAAGTAAATGCCCATTCCGCCCCTCACAATTCCTCGTACACCACAAGTGACATCACTTCCGCCCCTCACATTATCACTGATGTCACACACTCAGTGACTTCCACGCCCCCCACTGCCGTGTTTGCCACCACTTGCGCCCCCACCAACGCCACTCATCTGCATTCTGCTGACACCACCCCAGGTCCCACCGTCACCATCCCTGTCCACAGAACCCTGAGGGGAACACCACCCCTGCTCATGACTCCATCCCCATTCACCCTAACACCACCCCCACTCCAGTTACAGGCTCCGTCGCCTCCCACAGCTCCCAGGCCTGCCGAGTTTTCACCATTCCCCTGACCTCCCCCTCACTGAGGACGAATGATCAGTCCTCAGCAAAGGCCTCACCTTTATCCCCCTCCATCCACACATCAATGAATTTAATACACGCCGTGACATCGAACACTTCTTCCACCACCTCCGCCTCAGAGCTTACTTTTACAATGAAGACTCCCGCCTATTTTCTGAGGACCCCTTTGCCGGCCTCCAACACACTGCATCCACCTGGACACCCCGCGCTGGCCTATTTCCTGTATTCGATTTCTTCATTTCCAACTTCCACCGAGACATTAACCGCCTCAACCTATCTACTCCCTCCCCCACTCCAACCTCTCACCCTCACAACGTGCAGCCCTCCACTTCCTCTGCTCCAATACCGACCTCCCCATCAAACCAGCAGATAAAGGGGGTGCAATCGTAGTCTGGTGCACTGACCTCTACACCGCTGAAGCCATGATGCCAACTCAAAGACACCTCCTCCTACTACCCCCTCTACCATGACCCACCACCCATCACCAAACCGTCATCTCCCAGAGCATACAGAACCTCATCACCTCAGGAGGGGATCTCCCACCCACAGCTTCCACCCTCATTGTCCGGGATCACCCACTGCCCGGTTCGACCTCCTTCCCAAGATCCACAAGCCTGACAACCCTGGCCGACCCATTGTCTCAGCATGCTCCTACCCCACTGAACTCATTTCTACCTACCTCAACATTGTCCTATCCCCCAGTCCAGGAACTACCCACATTCATTTGAGACACCACTCACATCCTCCACTCCTCCAAGACTTCCGTTTCCCTGGCCCCCAACGCCTCATCTTCACCATGGATATCCAATCCCTCGACACCGGCATCCACCATGACCAGGACCTCCAAGCCCTCCGTTTCTTCATCTCCCGACGTCCACAACAGTACTCTTCCACCGACACTCTCATTCGTTTGCCTGAACTTGTCCTCACCCTTAACAATGTTTCCTTCAAATCCTCCCACTTCCTCCAGACCAAAGGGGTAGCCATGGGCACCCGTATGGGCCCCAGCTATGCCTGTCTCTTTGTTGGCTATGTAGAACAGTCCATCTTCTGTAGTTACAATGGCACCACTCCCCACGTCTTCCTTCGCAACATTGATGACTGCATTGGCACCACCTCGTGCTCCCTCGAGGAGTTTGAGCAATTCATCAACTTCACCAACACATTCCACCCTGATCTTAAATTTACCTGGACCATCTCTGATCCCCTCCCTCCCCTTCCTGGACGTCTCAATCCCCATTAATGACAACCGACTTGACACCGACATTTTTTTACAAACCTACCGACTCCCACAGCTACCTAGATTACACATCTTCCCACCCTACCGCCTGCAAAATTCCCAATCCCTATTCCCAATTCCTCCGCCTCCACCGTACCTGCTCCCAGGAGGGCCAGTTTCACTACAGAACACATCAGATAGCCTCCTTCTTTCGAGATTGGAATTTTCTTTCCCTCGTGGTAAAAGATGCCCTCCAATGCATCTCGTCCACATCCCACCCCTCCGCCCTCAGACCCCACCCCTCCAAACGGAACAAGGACAGAACGCTCCTGGTGCTCACCTTCCACCCCACCAACCTTCGCATAAACCAAATTATCCGCCGCCATTTCCGCCACCTCCAAACGGACCCCACCACCAGGGATATATTTCCCTCCCCACCCCTCTCCACTTTCCGCAAGGACCATTCTCTCTGTGACTACCTGGTCAGTTCCATGCCCCCCAAAAACCCACCCTCCCTTCCTGGCACCTTTTCCTGCCACTGCAGGAATTTCAAAACCTGCGCCCACACGTCTCCCCTCACCACCATCCAAGGCCCCAAAGGAGCCTTCCACATCCAAACTTTTACATGCACATCCACCAATATCATTTATTGTATCCGTTGCTCCCGATGTGGTCTCCTCTACATTGGGGAGACTGGACGCCTCCTCGCAGAGCGCTTTAGGGATCATCTCCGGGACACCCGCACCAATCAATCACACCGCCCTGTAACCCAACATTTCAACTCCCCCTCCCACTCTGCCGAGGACATGCAGATCCTGGGCTTCCTCCACCGCCACTTTCTCACCACCCAACGCCTGGAGGAAGAACGCCTCACCTTCCGCCTCGGAACACTTCAACCCCAGGGCATCAATGTGGACTTCACCAGTTTCCTCATTTCCCCTTCCCCTATCTCATCCCACCTCCAGCCTTCCAGCTCAGCACCGCCCTTATGACCTGTCCTAATGGCCTATCTCCCTTCCCACCTATCCATTCCACGCTCCTCTCTGACCTATCACCCCCATCCCCACTCCCATTCACCCATTGTACTCTTTGCTACCTTCCCCCATCCCCACCCCAGTCTCATTTATCTCCCCACTGTGCAGGCTTCCAGCCTCTGTTCTCGATGAAGGGCTTTTGCCCGAAACGTCGATTTCCTGCTCCTCGGATGCTGCCTGACCTGCCCTGCTTTTCCAGCACACTCTAATCTAGACTCTGGTTTCCAGCATCTGCAGTCCCTGTTTTTACCTTATTGGAGGAGGAGACTACCGAGATAAGGCATGTTGTAGACACTGAAGCAGGTTACAGGGATAGGGCTGGTAATCTGGAATGCAGTACATTTCAAATATGTGGAGGGACTATCGGGAAGGGAGGAGGTTACAGCGATAGGATCTGTTATAGGAATTAAAAATTATTGAAGACACTGGACCACAAGACATGCCATAGATACACTGTTGCAGAATAGTGAGTTTCAATATAACAGAACTTACATTGGGTGGTGATTGAGCCTGGGGTCTGTGTGTACTGTGCTCCCCTCCAGCACTGTATCTATGTCATGTTGTGTTCACAGATGTTTGGAGCCCTCTCATTGTTCTTTGATCTGTGCACTGTGGGTGACCTTACTTCACTACAGGATTTATTGAAGGCTCCAGATCTCCTTTCCCTTTGTCTCTCTTTAGGAGACCAACTGCGTTCAATGAGGTGGTGGACGATCCACCCAGCAGCTGGGAAGGCTATTGAGTCAGGAGTTTCCTGAGTACCTAAAGGAGACAGAGAAATAGACAGAATAGGAAATTAAACAGATGCAGTGAGGGTTACACATGGAGAATGGCACTGAGTTCCACAGAGATCTGGAAAATGGAGCGATATTAAGTAATAGTCCCAGATTGCTGGAAGATGTCAGGATCACACAATTGTGTCGGAAGAATGGGTTTAGCTTCATGATGCCCTGGTATCAGTGCTCAGGGATGAGCACGCAGTGAGCAGGTGAAGTGATGGCTTCGTGGTATAATTGCGAGAGAATGTATCCAAAACTTCAGCTAATGTTCAGGGGAGGCAGGATTGAATCCCGCCATCAGAAAAGGAGACATTTGAAATCAATAATTTTAAAAACAATAATTAACAATCCACGAATAAGTATGAAACCATTACTGATGTACAACAAATCCAAACACTTGTCCTTTCGAGAAGGACATCTGCCCATCCTCACGTGGTCTGCACGACATACAGCAAAGTGTTTACCTCTCAATTCGCCTCTGAAATGGCCGAGCAAGTGACTCAGTTCAAGGGCTTCTAGGACTGGGCAACAAAGGCTGGTCAGCCAGAGACTTATACATCCCATACCTGATTTTAAAAAAAATCTATTAGGATGGTCCCCCTGGAACTGTGCTGGGAGCAGTGTCCTGGCCAATCATGTCGGTAGGTTTATGGACAGGGCATTAAACTGACAGAGAGGATGCAGGTGAAAGGAGCTTTCAAATCCAAAGGGAAAAGGTGAAGCAATGGAAGAGCATGGGAATGTTTTTGAAGACAAGCAGAAAGGAACAGGATGGGACAGAGTTTAACTAAAATTGCACATCAGCAAATAGATTTGTGAAAGAAAATTGTGGAAGAGAATATATTATGTTTTTTTTTAATGGACAAAAGTTGCAGCAATAAGGTCGATGGATTTATGACACAGAGATAAAAGCGATTTAGACACCAGGGAGACATGGATACAGGGTGAACAAAAATATTCAGTGGTTGGTAATCTTGAGCTAACTCAGGCAAATTGGGCAACGCTAACAATAATGGATAACAAAGGCATTACAGAGAAAGCATTTGGCCTCAGATCATGAAGTAGAGTCAGTCTGAATGTAAATTCTGGCTACTACTTGCCAAGGACACAAGCAGCAGAAAGGTTTTAGTCACCAAACAGCATTTCATTGCTCATCACTGCATTAAACAGGAACTCATTGGAATTTTTTAACAAAGGCATTGTGATAATTTTGGAAAACGTCAATATTTGTACAATCTGTGGCATTCACACGGACAGCATTGATATTGGAAGAGGAGTTTGTTTTTTCTTTCAGTGTTTCTTTGAAAAAAACATTGTGCAACTGTTAAGGGACATAACTATCTCACAGCGACCGTGTGATGAAACTTAGTGAATGAGTAATGTCACCTGAAGAGATCCTCTGGGAAATTGTGATAAAGTGCAGTTTAAATAAATATCAAGTTTTAAAGTGAATCACTGAAAGGACAAGCTGCAGCTAGAAACAAAAATAGCCAATTACATGAGTTAGAGAGGAGAACTGACCAAGGTAAACAGGTTAAACAGATTGAAATATGTGCCTGTAAATGAACAGTGGAAAACATTTGAAGGAACAGTATAAAACACAACAAAAGGACATTCAATTGAAACAGTAAAAACCTCAGCAAGAAATTTCCATTGATCCCTCACTCAGGACAAAAAAGGAATCATACTAGATTATGTGGCTGAGAAGATCACCAAAAAGTACTTAAAATCCTGAAGTGAGAGAGTGTTTTAGGAGTAAATGTTAATGGATGGCAAAGGTTCTGCTCGTAGGAGGAGGGCTGTGGGAAGGGGAACCACGGTCAGGGTTTATTGAAACGATAGGAACAGGGAGAGGTGAAGGTGCTGGAGGTGGTGAGAGTGTTACAGGGAGTCGTCCAGGGAGTGGTCAGGGTGTTACAAAGCCAGTACGAATTGCTGCAGCTGGAGGGGTTTGCAGAGGTACGGAGGGACATAGGTATTTTTATATATTCATTCATGGGATTTGGGTGTCACTGCCTGGAATAACGTTCTTTGACCCCACTGCTAATTACTGAGATGATAGCTCAGAGTCAGCCATATTGCTGTGGGTCTGGAGTCACATGTCGGCCAGACCAGTTTAGAATGTCAGATGTCCTTCCCTAAAGGAGGTTAGTGAACGAGATGACTTCTTCCTACTGCTCAACAATGTTTTAACGGTGGCCCCACCAATGTCTTTTACAGCCACAACATGACATCCCAACTCTTATTCTTAATGCTCTCCCAAATGCCTGCTTCACCAGCCTGTCTAACTGTGACACCACATTCAAAAGAACTGTGTACCTGGGTCACTGGATCTCTGACTGAAAACACTACCCAGGGCCCGAACATTAACTGTACAAGTCCCACCCTGGTTTGTTTCTCCAAAATGGAACACCTCACATTTATCTAATTAAACTCCATCTGCTATTCTTCAGCCCACTGTCCCAGCAGTACTGTCCATCCTGTTGTTTCATAGATAACCTTCTTCACTGTCCACTTTACCACCAACTTCACTCTCACCCAAAACAATTACTTACCAGAAAACCAATATTCCCATCCAAACCATTTATCCAAATGACAAACAACAGGGGACCCACTCCACCGCTGGTCACATGTCTCCAGTCAGAAAAACAACATGTCTCCCATCACCCTCTGTCGACAACTATCAAGCAAATTTTGTATCCAGTTCACGAGCTCCTCCTGAATGCCAAATCCTTTTACACTGATCTGAGCTTATTACCCAGTTTACCATTCAGAACACAGAACACAGAACAGTTCAGCCCAAGACCCTTCGGCCATGATTTCATGCCAACCTTTTTCCGACTGTAAGATCAAAGTAAACTACATACCCTTCATTTTACTATTATCCATGTGTCTGTCCAACAGTCTATTAAATGCCCCGGATGTATCTAATTTTACTACCACAATTGGCAGTGCATTCCAACCACCTACCATTCTCTCTCCTCTTATCCATCCTCCATTCACCTGAAAGTTATGTCGCCTTGTAACAGCCATTTATGCCATAGGAGGAAACGTCTCTGACTATTCACTCACTCTGTGCCTCTCATCATCTTGTTCACCTCCACAAAGGTGCCCCGCCCCCTTCTTCACTCCAATGAAAAAAGCCTTAGCTCCCTCAACCTTTCTCCGTAAGAACTGCCCTCCATTACAGGCAGCATCTTGGTAAATCTCCTGTGTACGCTCTCTAAAACTTGCACAGCCTTCCTGTAAACAGGACATAACTGAACACTATATGCCAAGTGTGGTCTCACCAGGACGCTATAAAGATGCAGTAAAACCTCACGGCTCTTACAGTCAATCCCCTTGCTAAGGAAAGCCAACACAACATATGCCTTTTTAACAACCCTACCAACGTGCGTGGCGATTTTGAGGGATCTATGGACACGGACCCCATTATCTCTGTTCCTCCACGCTGCCAAGTAGTCTGCCTTTCACCCTGTATTTCTGTATTCAAATTCGACCTTCCAGAATGAATCACTTCACACTTTTCCAGATTGGACTCCATCTGCCACTTCCAGCCCAGCTCTGCGTCCTGTCAATGTCCCATTGCAATCTACAACAGCCCTCCACAGTCCCCACCACTCCACCAATCTTCATGTTATTGGCAAACTTACTAACCCACTCTCCCACATCCACATCCAAGTCATTTACAAAAATCACAAAGAGCAAGGTCCCAGAGCCGATTGTTACAGAACACCACTGGTCACTGAGCTCCAGGCTCAATACTGTCCATCTCCTGCCATACTCTGTGTTCTCTAGGCCATCCAATCCTGTATCCAGACAGACAGATTTCCATGTATCCCAATTTTCCTTCTTTTCTGAATGAGCTATCAACATATTCTGCCATATCCGCAAATAATTCAATAAGATTTGTGAGGCATGACCTGACGTCTCACAAACCCTTACTGACTTTGTTTGATTTAACTATGGTTTTCCAAGTAGTCATAAATCCTGTCTTTAGAGTCCTCGCCAATAATCTGCACACCACATACATTCGACCAGATCTGTAATTCCCAGAATTCTACCTCCGTAACATAGCTCGGACTTTACAAATCTTCCCTCCTCTGCCATGTTCCCCAGAAGGGCACTGGAGGGTGGTGGGGGTTACAGAGATAGAGAGGAATATCAGGACAGGAGGGTTTTGCAGACATTAGGAGGTTTGCAGTGCCAAAAGGAGGCTTCAGTAATTGTGAGATTTCATGGTGATGAAGATATTTGAGGAGGGAGGGAGGATTGTAGGGAAATGAGAGGTTTCACGGTTTAGGTGTTTTGTTAGGACTGCAAGAGGTTACTGAGTTGGGGAGGGTGTAAGCACTGGTGGTTGTTACATAAACATGTCGTTTTGGTTGCAATGCAGGAAGAGGATTCAGGAAGCTGGAGAGTATGGGGTCTGAATGAGGTTACAGAAATGAGAAGAGTTGTCAGGAGTGGAGCTGTTTACAGAGACAGCAATGGTCTGATCTGGAGCAGAGGACCCAGATTGGGAGGGATGTGGGGACTGGAGGTGGTTTCACAGGGTGGGAGGACCATAGACCCACAGGAGGTTACAGAAATGTGGAGAGCTGTAGGGCTGATGGGCTCGTGGAGATGGGAATGTTGGGAGGGATGGACAAGCTTACAGGGATAAGGATGTTTGTAGGCCAGGGCTGGATCACAGACAGGGAGTGTTTTAAGGAGCTGAGCAGATTACAGAGATAAAGGTGTTTGTATCGACTGGAAGAACAAACAGAGATATGCAGGGTAGTCGTGACTGAAGATATTTATAGACATAGGAAGGTTTAGGTTCTGGGCGTTATGGAGGCTGTGGAATCTGGATTTCTTTTCAGAGACTGGGATAACAATTTTGGTCAGAAACAGTTTCACAGATAAGGGAGTATAGCACAAACAGGAGAGGAAGGTGACTTTTAAACAGATAGTGGTGTAAGAGCTGGACAAGGTTATGGAGATGGGTAGATGGTGGAGACACAGGAGGAGCTTACATTGACATGGGGGTGATAGTGACAGGAGGGTGTTAAATAGATAGTGGGTTTTGTAGGGACTGGATTGGGAGAGGCACAGGCATGGAGTGAGTTCAACAGATCAGGATTACTGCAGAGACCTGAGAGGATTACACTGATAGGGATGGTGGTCGGGTCTCCACAGACTCTTGGTATTTAGGGACTGGAAGAGATTTGGGAGGGATGTAAGAGCTGCAGGAGCTTGTGGAGAGTTGAAGAGTTGGAGCAATTTGCAGAGGTATGTTTCTCAGACAGGAGTAGGTTATAGATAGCGAGGGTTTGTGGTCTGAGTAAGTCAAAAAGAGGAGAGTTTTCACGTCTGGAAGAGGTTACACTGACAGGGACAGTTGATGAGACTGAAGCAAAAATGCATGGAGAAGGTTACACAGATAGGGAGGTGAGTAGGGACTGAAGGTGAATACACAAACATGGAGGGTTGTATTTTTAGACGGAGCTGAGAGGGATCGGGACCAGTGTAGGGATTTACACAGATAGGGAAGGTTGTGTTTTTGGAGAATGTTACACTGATTCAGACAGTGTTAGGGAGTGTTTAGTGGACTACAGAAGAGCTCAGAGAGAATGTATTATGGGGAGTGGAGGAGATTACAGACACAGAGATGGCTGTTGGGTTGAAAAGACCTTCTACAGATCCTCAGTGCTGTAAGGCTGGAGGGAGATTATAGCAGTGAGTGTTGCCAAGACTTAATTACTTCACTGATATAGAGCAGGTCTCAGCACGTAACTGTCAAAGGGAAGTTGAGACAGTCCAGATGAGTTTTCAGAGATACCCATGGAGACAGACAAATCTCGCTCAGCAGACGTTGTCGACATGAAAGTCCGTGAAGTCCACAAGGTTTCACATGATAGATTGGTAATAAGGGAAAATCACAGGGGATCAGAGAGAACTAGTCAATTCGATGCAAAATTGGCTTGAGAGGAAGGGACAGAGGGTGCTGAGAAAGGTTTATTGTTCTCACTGGAGACCTGTAACCAGCCGTGTACCACAGGAATTGTTCCTGTGACCACTATTGGTCATTCGTTTTATGTTTGATTTGGGTATGAAAACAGATACCATGGTTGGTAGGTTTATAAGATGACACTAAAATTGGTAATATCATGCACAATTCGAAAGGTAATTTAAGAAAACACTGAGATCTTGATCAACTGGCCAGTAGGCTGAGAAATGGTCGATGGAGTATAAAGACAAATGTGATGCGTTGCATTTTGTAAGACAACCCATAACAAGATTTACAGTTAACGTTCGGACCACGGGGAGTGTTTTCAAACAGAGGCATCCAGATAGTTCCTAGAAAGTGGAGTCGCAGCCAGACAGAACATTTCAGAAGGCAGTATATACACTTAACTTCATCTGATAGAACATTGAGTATAGAGTTGAGACATCATGTAAGGCCACTTTTGGAGTACAGAGCAGAATTCATACTGCTATAAGAAAGATGTTATAAATATTTCAAATGACGTGATAGAGATTGGAGATTTCGATATACATGTATCCTCTGGATAATCACAATGTCACATTTTCCTTGACTCGGTAAGGAGACCAAACCTGAACATATCACTGCACAGTGTTCGAGATGGGTTCTAACTGAGGCCCCGTACAGTGCGGTAAAGCACTATTACTCCTGTCCTCATATCCTCTTGAAATGAAGTTCAACATATCATTTAAATTCCGAACTGAGTTCTGTTCTGTAATATTGCTTTCAGTAACTGGTGAACAACGACATTCTTTTTATTGCAATGTTACAGCTGCATGCTTGGTGACTCTACATACACTGATTTGTGTGCAAATGTCATGCCCATTTTTAACTTCTGTCTTCAGAACTCATTGTGCTACACATACCTCCAAGGTCTGCGCAGATGAAAACAAAACAACGTATGTCCCTTTATAGAATAATATTTTTAGCCAAACCGTTTTCAAATGTTAGACTGCTGTTCTATATTTCCAAACAAAGTGCCCAACGTCACATCTAACCACGTTGCTCTTCAACTGGCAAACATTGGCCCATTCACTCTGCCTGTCTCTGTCACCATGGAGCGTTTTTTCCTCCTCCTCACCCACTCCTCCTCATATCCAACAACGCTTTGTGCTGTCTAAAGACTTGGAAATATTGCATTTGATTCTCTCAACCAAATGTTAGATGTGTACTGGGAATAGCTTGGGCCCAAGCCCCGGTTTCTCTGATACTCCACAAGCTTTCATCTCCCATATTAGGATCACTTTATTCCGGTGCTTCCAGACGAAGGGCTCCTGTGCTGGACCTTGTTCACTCCAAAATCTTTTCTTTTTTTTGAATTTCTAACCCTGTCTTTTCTCTCTATCACTTACTGACGTTGTAGCTTGGACAACATCTGCACCAGCGAGATCCTAGAATTTGAGCAGACTCAGGGCGTGGGACCCGAGAGGCCTCAAGCTGGGCACAGGGTACGTACCTCGAACTGGGCCCAATCCAGAGAAGACTGAGTCCCGACCTACTTTTATGGAACAAGCACGGGACGTGGAATCAGCAGCAGGTACATCAGCAGAGGCGATGTGGGCAAGATAGGGCCCAGCAGCAAAAGGTGATGCCTGAGGACTGGAGACTTCGTTTTTAGTTGGATCCTGGGTTGGAGTTGATAAAGCAGATGGTGGAACAGCATCATGGAAACATCGATGAGGAGGGCGCAGCGGTAAGCAATATGTTTCTGACTGTGGCGACGAGGCGGTGATGGAGGAGTAACGATCCAATAGCAAAGATGGTTCCTGAGGATCAGCAACATCGATGTTGGGAGGGTCTGGTGTCGGTGATGATGAGGCAATTGTGGAAGGATTGAGGTGCAGTGCCATCGATGTTGAGGAGATGCCACAGAGTCCATGGTCTATTTTCAAGCTCCATCTTTTGTTTCTTCCATTTTTAAAATTATTCTCATCAGCGCTATTTTGTGGCGATAAGTTTATTTTATTCTACTTTTCTTGCAAAATACACCGGTGATAAACTTAAAATCAAATCAAAAACTTTGACTCAGTGTTTCCTGCCAGCTCTCCCATTCTAAGTCAACATCTATTTATAAGCCTCAATATCATAAAATTTGAATTTGCACTCTCGGCTTGGGGTTTCATCAAAAGGTTTTCTGAAAATCGCAACACATTGCGTAGAACGTCTGCCCATGATACATCTACCCGTCAGTTTCTCAGATATGATTCCCATTTCAAACTCTTCGTTGACCGTGTCTATGCTCATTAATTTTAGTCCAAACAATTTCTCCAAAACCATTCATTTACAGATTTCATTCTCATCATTTTGACAAACAGCTTTTAAATTATGACATTAAACGTTACAGTGCAGCACAGATCCTTCGGACTTTGATGTTACGCTGATCTATGAAAATAATCTGATGTCCATTTAACCTACTCAGTTCCATTCTTAAAAGTATATCTGCCCAATGCCATTTAAATGCCATTACCATGGGCGACTCTACTACTGTTGCAGGCGGGTCATTCAATGCTCCTACTACTCTCTGAGTGAAGAAAATACACCTAATATCTGACCGAAATCTATCACCCTGTAATTTAATGCAATATTCCGTAGTGTTAACCTTCACCATCCGAGGAAAAAGGCTCTCACAGTCCAGTCTATCCATCCCTTACATTTCCCAGTTTTCTGGGAAGTTTTTTTTAAAAATTCTTCTGTGAAGATAGAACTGACATAGTTTCTTCATAGTCTGCCATTTCATTGTTATACATTCTCTGGTTTCAGACTGTAATGAAACTGTGCTTCTTTTTCTGTTCCTATTACATCGATATAATTTTAGAAAGCATTAGAGCCCATTTCTATAACCTTTGTTACTGTATTCTCCGGTAGCACAAGCAATTGCTGTCTTTAGCTTCACAATCATTTACTTTCCACAAACGCAGAAACATTGACTCTGCACCATCAGAAATCCAGCTTGATTCTCATCACTCCCACTTTCCGACAGGAGACCAATAACCTAGAATGTTATGAGAGTTCAACTTCTCATCCAAGTTCTTCTTAATGGTTGTGGTGTTACTGGTGGCAACCACCGTCTCAAAAAATTCATTCCAGACCCCAAAATCATACGGGTGAAAAACAATTTGCAAATACTCTCTCGACATCAAACGCTTCACTTCAAAAGTGTGGTTCCTTGTTCTTGGACTTCTGATTAAATGAACAGCTACTGTATGTCCACCCTGCCCATTGCCCTCGAACTCTGAGCCTTCTGAAGCACATCCCCTGAGCCTTCCTTGCTCCTCAGCAAACAACCCGAGGTGATCCAGCAAGTATTTCATGGCTGAGATAATCCATTCAAGCGAACACGCTGGTGAATCTCCTCTGCACCCCCTCCAGTGCAACTACATTCTTTCTGTAATCTGACACCCAGAACTCCACACCGTATCCCAGCTATGTCCTAACCAAGTCCCTGTATGTCGTTAATAATCTATATCTCGCTGAATGAACGCGAGCGCCACGGAAATGGATGACTTCTTATCACACCTTTTACCCTGGCCAGATACATTGAGACCCGTGGATAAGAAACTACGAACTTCCTCGTGTGCTGCCATTCATTGATTACTCATTTGTCCGGTTAATTCTTCCAAAGTGCATCAGCTCTCTTTTATCATGTTTACATTATTTCGGCCATTGATCTGCTCATGTGACCATTACATCTATATCTTCCGATAAGGTAAGATTTCCCCCCTCACTCCAACAAGCCGGCCAATATTTGCGTCAAACTCAAACTTATTGATCGCACTCTCCCCTCCCCCCGCCGCCCCCCAACCATTACATCAGCATGAGTTATGAATATCACAAATAAGACGGGACAGAGCACTGATTCCTGTGGTACACCAGGGGACACTGGTCTCCAATCACACAAACAGCCTTCTATCGCCAGCCTCTGTCTCCTGCACCAAGTTGAAATTGGATGCAACTTGGTAAGTCATAAATGGGCCCTATCTGTTCCTTGGTTATTCTGTTCTACTTGATATGTCTGTAGAATATCCGGGGATCTTCACTAATCTTGCCTGCCAACGGCTTCCATGCCATTTTGTTTTGCCATGTCCCTCCAAGTGAAGGGTTTCCTCCTTCTTGCTGTCTTCGACTTGAATTATTTGCCTTCAATATAGAGTAGGAAGCTGGAGAGACATTCTGTTTATTTGTGAATATTCTAAGTTTCACTCGTTCTTTGAAACTTTAGAGGACACAGGCGAGTTTCCTCATCAGATAATCTCGACATCAGAGGGAGAAACTGGGGAATATCCATTGGACTTCGTCTGTGGGCAGTATAAATGTTCTGAGATTAGGACACCAAAGTTGTACACAATACTCCCGATACAGTCTCACCAACACTCGGTGCAGCGGCTTCAAGATATATTTACTTCTACATTCCGATTCCATTCAATGAAAGCCAACCTAACTTTCACTTTCCACTTACACGTATTTCTCCAAATATCATTGGCATTAATTGCATTGAAGAACCCATTATCAGTGACTCCTTATCAGTCTCATAGCCGTTCTTATAAGCATCATAATTTTTCAGAATTCTCTGGTTTCCACAAACTCTGGAATTCCTTTGAACCCACTTCCTTTTAGGAACACAATCGCTAATTTCTTAATTTAACCGTTCTTGTGTCACCTTCATTTTTTTTACTGTTTGTGCCTTAGAAAAATATAAACAGTTTTCAGACGTTGCAGCAATTCTAAAAGTAGCGAACACTGCTGTCTACCACTGAATATTATCTTATACTTTACCAATTCACTGTAACCAACTTGACCCTTCAACCTTGGGGTGTCAATCTAGATTGACAGTAATATTCAAACATTCTATGTTGTGTGCAGTCGCCGAGTAAAATGTAATATATCGTTGTCATTATTGCGAAAATACTGCCTCATAGCAAGTTTATTAATTAATCATTCTGACCACGCAACACCAAATGTTAAAAGCCTGGTGTCTAGTTTGGTTCACAACATTATCTTCAACCTCCCTCATATACACTATGGAATTCACTTTTCACAGTCTAAGCAGTCACTTAGTTAAGGATTGTTTAGATGTAACTCGAGATCATCCAGTATTACTGCAGCACGCCTGATTCTGGATATCAAATTTCCAGAGCGCATAATGCACAAAATTTGTGCAGCAGTTTTCGACAATGTTTGCTTTACCTTGCTGTTTGTAATTTCCACCTAAACTGATTCTGTGTAAGATGCGGGATATGGTCTGTGTCGTTATCAGTGATAGAGTTGGACAAGACATTGAGTGAGGCTCACCTCGACACAAAGAAGATCTGAAGAAATGTCCAGCAATAGAGGACAAGCAGTAATAAGCATCCCCGCTCTGCCAGCATAAGTTCGAAGATATGCTCCCTGGTCTATCACACTCACTGTATATCCGTTATAATACCTTCCCCCGAACGAGGCAATGTTCCAACATTGTCCCCCTTGAACGCCGCACAATGCTCCCCTCACTCTCTCTGTCGCTTTCACGCTATTTTGTCCTAATAACACTGTATGGATTCAACACTGTGGATTAACCACCTTCGGACACCTCACTGTAAAGCTCCTATCCCACCCGCTACTAGTTAAACCAGATGAACAGTAGGGCCACCCACTTGCATTCTTACTCACTACCTGCCTTCCTCTCATTCCAGGAGCAATAGCCTGGGAGTAGGACAGAAGGGTGCAAGCCAGGTATTGGAGTGCCCGATGTCCATTCCTTCACACTCCTCTCCCGCTCCTTCCACCCACCCACCCCAACAATCCCAATGTAGATTCGAGCCTGACACATGCCGGAGTTGACCGGAGCGAATCGTGTGGACATTGCGAATCATCCACGTCCAAATAACAATGTTCAGTGGAGGACATTTCTCACTTTAACCACTCTGTCTGTTCCGATACTTCTCTCCCTCTCAAAACAACAAATATCTGATCGCAGAGTTATACAGAGACATGTGTAAACACCCCAAAAAACTAACACTCTGATTACATACGTAGAGATAGACACGCACACATGTAGAGGCGGACATAGATATATACAATCACAAACGCCCAGTCCGTGACACAGATGGACAGATATGCACACAAAATTCACAGTCACATTAACCAATCGACAAATGCACTCATAGAGCCACACGCAGATATTGGGTTCTTTAAGACAAAGAGATCAGGTTTTGATCAATAACCGGTTCAAGGGTTACGGGGTGGAAGCAGGAGAATGATGTTGAGAAACATATAAGCCATCATTAAACGGCATATCGGATGGGTTGGGCGGAATGGCCTAGTTCTGTTCCAACTTTATGCGTATGTGGTGTCATGCTATCTGGTATTCTCTTCCCGAGATAGGAGCGGAGGCTGAGTTTGATCCATGTTTGCTGGAAATAGTAATGTGAGACAGATTTGATCAGCTGAATTGTATTGCTAAGTATTGCCTCCTTAGTTTTCAAAAGAGGTGGCGATGTCATGTTAGGTTATAAAATTAGGGCTTCAGCATCTTTAAAGTTGTGTTACCTGTGGTGTCCTCATCCTCGGGGAGAAGTGAAGATTCGGTTATTGGAGTTATTCAAGGCTGAGCTCGACTGATATTTGCTGGGCAATAAAGTCAATGTTTATTAGGTCCAGACAGGAGGGGGTTGGTCAGACACAATCAGATCGTCAGATATAATCGGATAGTGGGATTCAATTGGATGGTCAGAGACAGTCCGACAATCAGATATAATCTGATCTGCCATGAGGATTCTGAATGGTGCAGCCAAGTGGCCAACTACTGCCTCTACCCATGTGTTGGTCTCTCAACCCACCCTTCGAGGTTGTTGCAGAGGGAGAGGACAAACGCGTTCAGCCAGAAAGGATCTTTATAATAAGACGAGGGGAAAGAATTCTGCCCCTCGAAGACGTTACACAGGAATAAAGACTGACGTCATTCAGTTTATTGAGTACATTATGCAGCCCAGGAGAAGGCCATTCACCACGCCTGCATTGTGAAACAGGAAGCTGTCACGAACAAGATAGAGAGCGTTGTTTATTTTCAAGTGGCAAAGTTGTTTCTTATGTTAATGCAGGAGATATAAATATGGATCAGTAGTGATCAATAATCAGCATCAAACACCTGGATGAAGTGACTGCATGGATTGAAGCTCAATTAGTTTGTCAGCCAAAATGCTCTATCATTATGTCATCAAATGGAGGTAGTGAATCAGCAATTTTGAGGTAGACGTGGAAGGTTACTGACCAACCCTTCTGCAGAAACAACAGACCTATCTTCACAAGAAGGATATAACAATGATAAACAATTTATATAGAGAGAGATTGCTGAGCTCTGTGATTCAGACGGTTTCGTTCTCCTGGTTAATGAAACATGTGAAGGTATTTTCCAGATAAATAAGTATTTTGAAAGGTCAATGGAATGATGCAGGTTTATTCATAGACGATCAGGTTTAATAGTAGGAATGTTTTATTTCATCTGTCCAGGGAGAAACTGAGGACAGCAGATGCTGTAGATAAGAGTCGAAAAGTGTGGCACTGGAAAAGCACAGCCGGTCAGGCAGCACCTCAGGAACAGGACAGTCGACGTTTCGGGCATTAACCCTTCCTCAGGAATGTTCTGGAAAGCTCAACCCTCTTGCTGCACGGATGCTGCGTGACCTGCTGTGCTCTTCCAGCATAACACGCATCCGTCCAGCGCATTGTGTGCATTTTTGATTCCCGAAACTCAAGAAAAATTTAAAATTCATTCAGAAGATTTTCAAAGATGTTTCCCTGTATGTGTTAATGGAATGAAGGCCTTTTGATATGAAGCATTATTTGATTAAGTCTGAGATGAGAAATCTTCTTGAACCATACACGATTTTGAGCAAAGAGCATCAGATGGAAAGCTATTTTCTCTTGGAAAGGAGACCAAAACGAGGGAATATTTATTCCAAAATCAATATATTGATTTTAACGCAGATATAATGAAAGCATCAAACAATTTTAAAAAATACCTAGATCGATATAAAAATCTCATCAAATTCTAAAGCAGACGTTCTTTTTGATCATGAAAGGCACTGTGTATGAAAACAGCGATGATTCACATTCATATCGTCCATAATTATATACTCCAGAGAATGTCCATGAAGAGCACACAAAGTCCAGTTTGGTGTTCAGTTGACACTATTGTATGTTTCAACACGGAAAGGATGATAAATATTACCTGCCTTACGAGGAGCGATCTACTGCTCTCTTTCATCTTACTTTGTTCTGGCTGACAGCAAAGTGTGAGAGCACAAAATCCCTGAGTCATCTCCACCACTCGTGGAGATATCCTGATGAGGATTCATTTGAATCTGTCCACCTACTTCAGCGAAGGGAATTCAACCAAATCCAACTTTCCTGGGAAGACATCTCTTTACCCGCAGCTTGTGTGAGCAGACTTACCTCAGATGACATAATGACATTTCTACATTCTATTATTTTTCATTTGTTATGAATTCAACTGTTATTAAGCTATGGAACGTTTTCATTTTCTGTTTGTCTTAAGATGTGCGTGTGCGTGTGTGTGTGTGTGTGTGTGTGTATGTGTGTGTGTGTGTGTGTGTGTGTTTGTGCCTGTCTCACATCTTACAAGAAATTGAAACAGTTGGAACTTATACCATTCGCCTTATAACGAAACTTTCAAATTTGTTGCAACTAGTGGTGGAGTGGGGCTGCAAAAGGTATGAGTGATATGGAACATTGATCACAACGCGCATAGGGAATTCGGAAATGGCTGTACAAGTAGGAATTCCCTTTCCCAGACGTTTGTGGTGCCCAGTGTTTGCATTGATTCAAAGTTACGTTTGTTAAACATTTCACAGACAAGTAAATGAAGGCAAATGGTATACGAGAGAAAATGGCTACTGAGACCACAATCTGATTAGCTGCGAGCTTTGTGTCTCCTGGAGCTGTGACAAAGTGTCCAATGACCCACTCCTCATCTGTCAGTGATCCCCCTCACTGAGACGCTCTGGCTCAGTCCTTCACACACACAGTGTTTAGGGATGGTTAACATTTCCTGCTGCTGTTGGCCCAGTTGGATTAAATTTGCCATCTTCTCCCTGGAACCAATCTATTGGTCTTCTGGAATCCGTTTAGCTGTCAGCAATACAGTTCTGTCATATTATTGGAGACAAATGATCTGGAATTTCAGCCAGTATTACCAGGGTGCTCACAGGCTAAGTCAACAGAGAACGGGATGCAGACCATGAGAGTTTCTAAATAAAATTTCCGTCTCATCTAATTCTCCTCATGCTGTCTGCTAATCTGTCTAACTTCACTCTCGTCCAACACCCCTTCCTCTCGCCCAGAATGTCACTCCCTTTTTCTCTGCACTTTGTTCATTGCCCTTCATTTTCTTTCTCTCAGTCTGTCTCTCTCTCTCTCTCTCTCTCTCTCTCACACACACACATTCTCACCTCTCGAATACCATTCACTCTGTTTTCAGATCGTGCAGCTGGAGAGCTCATGGAAGCACGATGGGCTGAATAGATTCCATCTATGGTCTGAATGTTCTGAGCTTCTGTGACCCACAAAAAAAAATCTTCAGATCCCTGCAGAGACAAACTAACCAGTGAAGAACATAGTGCATAATCAACTATTATCTCCTCTGTTCCCTGATACGCAGGGGCCTATGCGTTCAAACAATATCGGTTAAAGTTCGAGCAGGCAGTAGGACGTTCCCTAGACATTATTGCAATCAGGATGCAATAAATTGTTCCCACATATCAAATGTATGTTTCTCTGATAGCTGCTCCTGCCAAATAACTCCCACTAGCTCCCGCCTTGTACTGACATATTTGCCTTCCCCAAATTCAGAAGCTTCACCCAACCCCCTGACTTATCCATGATCTTAGCTATCTTAATATTAAGGAGATGTAATCATCGTTTCCAAAATGCTCTCCTCCTGCAAGTTTAGGCACCTGACTCACCTCATTAGCAAATACAAGATCCAATCTAGCCCATACTCTTGTTGGACTATTCACAAGCTGTTGAAAGTTGGCCTCTTGAACGCATTAACAATTTCTGTCCCGTCTGAGCCTCTTTTTCCAAAGTAGCTCCAGTCAATATTGTGGATGTCCAACTCACCCACTATGACAAGTCTGTTTTTCATCCACCTTTCAATAAGTGGCTGACATATTTGTTTCTCAATGTCCCGGTGGCTACTGGAGGGCCCCAAAGCATAATCCTGATATGGTAATTTCATCCATTTACATTTGAGCTATACCTGCATTGCTGTAGTGGTTGGGCACTCCAGTATATCCTCTATGTGTGTATTTTCCCCGATCCATAATGTAACTCTTCCAGCTTTCTACCTTGCGTTTTACGTCATCTAACACAACAAGAACCTGGAAAGTTGAGCAGCCAATCCTGTTCCCCTCTCAACGAAATCCCTGCATTGGCCATACATACTCCCATGTAAGGTTTCAGGCTCTAAGTTCATCTGCATTAATCTGTGATGCTCCTTGCATTGAAATAAACACACTTCAGCCCAACTCCATCAGATAATGACCTGTTAATTCGTTTGAATTTCCCTCATGTAAATAATTCTACTCTACTGTCCGTTGGCAGGAGATTACAAAAGACTAAAACAGGAAACTATTGTGAACAGACAATTTCCATTTCCTCTCTTGTCCCTTCAGTCTCAAGTTTGGATTATGCATGTCGTCGAATTGCAATAAAGTGTTGCATAATAATTTTGAATAATATTTATTCAAGCAACTGTATCCAGCCACTCACTGCAACTCTTTCTGGACCAATTGGATTAACTGGTCAATTTTTCGTCTCTCAATCAAATCTCTGTAATATTTTAATGTAGTTATATATACTCGACTAAGCTTCACTTTCATCCCTCTAACCTGTCATAAACCTCACATTAAAATCAGCACACTTCAGACTGCCAGTCTGACTGTTTTCAGTAACTTCTGCCTGTTTGTTGTTGGTCTAAGCTGTACGGATGTTAGTCTCTAGCTCCTCCTCAATCCCTGTACTTGTGTACCTACTGCTTTGGTTCCCACTCCCTCCCGCCACACTCGTTTAAATCCTCCTGATTGACAGTAGCAAACCTGCCTGCCAGGAGATTGCTGCCAGTTCAGGTGTATCCCGTTCTTCTTGTGTAGCTCCTCCTGATACGGGAATCCCAATGATCCACATGTTGGAACAGCTGCCTCCTCTTCCTGCAATTTGGCCATGTACATTGCTGTCCTCCAATTCCGAAACAATCCGACATTGGCATATTCCAGTCGTTCCCAAATTCAAATATCATTTCAGCACAACTCCAGCAACAATTTGCTTTCAGATTGATCGGTTTGATAATTACAACTTAAGTGTGACCTCAATAACCAGGAAGAGGTGTCTGGAGAATCACTCCAATGACCACAGGATCTGATAACTATGACCTCCATGAAACCTATTTGACGAGCCATACAAATGGAACAACTTCTTGCAGATGGACAACGATAAGCAGAAGCTAATCCATAAGATCAGAAAATGTCAGGGCACAGGAGTGCCATTAGCCTGCTTACTCTGCTTATTATTTAAAGGGCTATTAGTTACTCTATTGGTCTAAATTGGAGGGATTTTACTTCGCATCCCTAGAGAGTCAGAAAGTGCCCAGTAACTTTCAGTGTGCAGCCATGCGGAGAGAGTAACCACCGACAGGCGATGGGTTTTGGAGAGTCGCAGGGCTGTCAAGGAAAAGGCTGCATGTCGTAACGGATTGGCTGAAGCAGTGAGAAGACAGAGTGTGCAGTCGGGAAAGACTGCACTAACACAAGTGGCCAAGCAAGATTCCCAAACACCCAGGGGAGCGCGAGCACCGGGGCTGCTTTTATAACAACCTGCCGCATTTACAACATTTCTCCATAAAGGAAAATCAAAAATACTGCAGATGATGGAAACCGGAAACAAACACGGAGACATTCTGTGTAGAGAGAAAATATGAAGTGGATTCTTCTAATGCAGACACGAGGGAAATGTGCAGACTCCAAGCCAACATGCAACTGAGATTAGAATTGAATCCGGGTCCCAGGCTCTGTGGTGCAGCAGTGCTGTCCCAACGTGCCACGCGATAATGAAATTCGGGATTATTATAGTTACATACTTACTTTGCAATTTTCATTCACTGGAGTACTCTCACTCAGTCGGTGTAAGATTTTGAAACTTTTTTTTACCGCAGCAGAGGACAAGTAAAAACAAAACAAGGTGGAGAAGATGAAACTTAATACCTAGCTCGCCATAGAAAAGGAGATTGCAAGAGTTTTGTTCAGAGAAATCAAAGGAAGCAAGAGGGTACTTTGGACCACTGGCAAGTGACGCTGATGCCAGAGAAGCAGGGAAGAAAGAATTGGGGAATGAAATAAACAGGCACTTTGTGTCACTCCTCACAATCAGAGACACGAGTCGCATTCCAGATCTTCAAGAAAGTCAAGGGCAAGAAATGAGTGCAGTGATCTGCACTGAGGCGAATGAGCTAGGGAAGCTGCAATGTTTGACGATCGACAAAACACACGGGCAGGAAGGGTAAGAAACAAAGGCTCTGAATGATCGAACGGAGTAGATTGTGGATGCACTAGTTGTGAATTTTCAGGGAAAACTGCCTTCAGAGAGAGTCCCAGCGAAGTGGAAAACGAAAATGCAAAATTTCTGTGAAAGGAAGGAAGGCTAACGCCAAAAATAAACATCGGCTAGTAAGCCTGACATCAGCCATTAGTAGGATTTTAGAAAAAATTATTAAAAGTGAGATTGCAAAGTACTTGGAGGTGCATAGCAATACAGGGCTGAGTCAGCATGTCGCTGTCAAGGAGAGGTCCCACTTGACAAGACTGTCAGAATTCTTTCTGAAGAGAATGGGCAAGTTTGCAAAGGAGGTCTGTGATTTGTGTAGCTAATAGTCAGTCCATTAATTTTTATCTGCTTTAAATTGAATTTTCTTAATTTATTTGTTCCAACTTGCATAACCAAAGATTCAAAAACAGATATTTTAAAAAAAAACTAAAATTCAACACTGGTTAAATAAAATAAGTATGGAGAGTGAGGTAATAATTTGTTTCTGCATGGTGTGGGAGACAGTGGACCCCATTGTGGCTCACAGTGATCATTTATGCAATAAATGCTGTTTGCAGGAAGAATTCCAGCTCAGAGTCGATGAGCTGGAGTCAGAGCTACAAAGCTAGCGACATATCAGAGAGGGGGTGTGTTACCTCGATGCTCTCATCCAGGAGACAGTCACGCTCCTTAGATCAACTAACTCAAATTCTGCCAATGGTCAAAGACAGGCGGGTGTGGCTATAAATAATTCAGGTAGAGGGTTTCTGGAGGTAGAGTTTCAGGACCATCAGCCCCTGTCTGTGTATAACAAATTGAAGAGTCTTGATCCCTGTGTGGCTGGAAATGGGGTCTGCCGGGAGTAGGAGCCGATTGGCCGCAGCACCAAATTTAATAAACCATTAGAGGAGAAGAGAAGAGAAATATTGTTGTAATTGGGGAGATTATGTTTAGAGGCATAGACACTGTTCTCTATGATCAGGATCGATGGTCCTGAAGGTTGTGCTGCCAGCCGAGTCTTCGGGTTTGGGATATCTCATCTGGGCTGCAGATGAATGTGGAGTGGGAGGAAAAATATCTATTGGTCGTGGTCAATGTAGGCAACAATGACATAGAGAAAGCTAGGGCAGAGATTTTGCTAATTGATATGAACAGCCAAGTGCTAAATTAAAAAGCAGAACTGTTTTGCTAATTTAGCCAGGCGTTAATTGGCACAGTGTTAACAAACATTTGCAGGTAGGTGCGTGTCTGAAAGATTGGTATGGGATAAATGGGTTTCAATTCATCCGACATTGTCACCTGTACTGGGGAAGAAGGGACCAATTCCGATGGAATGGTCTTCACCTGAAACGTGCTTGGATGAGAGTACGAGGGAATGACACATCTAGGGTTGGAGGCAAGGCATTGTACTAAATGTGATGGAGCTGTTATATGGTTATAGGGGAAATTAGAAAACCTGAATTGAAGAAGGAGGCAAGAGTGCAGAAATCGGTGGTGTTATTAAAATCACGAGCACATACGCATATAGGACACAGGTTTAACAATCACATTTTAAGCACACTGGACAAACTTAAGGTAATGAGAACTGGGATAGGAAATGCCAGACTGAAGGTATTATATCCAAATGCATGTTGTATCAGGACTAAGGTAAATGAGGTTGTAAGGCAGATCGAAATTGGCAAGTGTAATCTGGAGGGTATCACGGAGACGTGACTGCAAGGGGTTCAGGATTGGTAGCTGAATATCCAAGGCTACACGTTCTATCACAAAAAAGGCAAGTGGACAAACGTTGTGGGGTTGCCATATTAGTAAGAAATGAAATTAAATCAATAGTAAGAAACGGGGTAGGGTCAGATGATTCAGACTCTGTCTGGGTAGAATTAATGAACCAAAAAATGTGAAAAACACAGTTGGCATTATGTAAATGCCTCCAAACAGTAGTCAGGAGCTGGGGCGCAAAATACACAATGGAGTCGAAAAGATGTGTTAGAAAGGCACAGTTATCCTGGTGGATGTCAATGGGAAAATCAAGTTAGTACTTTATTGAAACAAAATGATTTTTTGGAATACCTGGTGAAGGGAGATGGATAACTGGGGCCCACGTGAGAACCATGCCCTCCCCTCACCTGACAAAAAAGGAGGAGTTTAAAACAGAAGTTTTTGTGAACGAGGACGGGCTCAGCCAGACTGAGGATGGTGGTGGCGGCTATGTGCGATCCAGCCCGGTGCTCCAGGAAGAAGCAGAGAATCCTGAGATCATCCTGTTGGGCGATATATGTGTAAAGCGACTGCACATTCATGGGAAAGAGAAGGGGCTGGAGGTTGCAAAATGGAAATTCCGAAATTGGTGTGAATTGTCAGCGAAATCACGGATGTACAGGGACAGGGACTGGACCGTTGAGAAAATACTGAGCCAAGGCAAGAAGTGTTGAGTTGAATGACTCAGGAGAAGCTGAAGCAATGGATCTGCCCTGGCATTTTTCTCTGTGAATTTTCTGGAGGATATTGAAGTAAGCTGTGCTTTCAGAGGATCATCCGCTTGGAGGATGATGGCTGAGAGGGGCAATGACCTGATGAAGTGTGGTCAGTTATCGCAGTTGATACAATGGCCCCAAGTTCCATGGCGGGGTCATGCTCCAGTGGAAAATAGGAGGAAGTATCTGAGAGTTGGCACTCAGTCTCTGGAATGTAGGGGCCAGTACACCTGAATACAACATTACTATCCTGATTGGCACATGTTACATTTTAAAGTCAAAGTTGAAACTAAACACACAGATAGTCACAATTTCGGGGCAATATAGGTTCGTTTGATTGAGGGCGATGCAGAAAGACTGAGGCAACCATTGTCCTGAATGTATTGATCAAGTGCAGATAAACGAGCAGAGGGCGGAGTTCAGGTGGAGGGGAAGCTTTCGACCTGGGCCAAGGGGGTCCGTGAGATGGGGAGATTACTCTTGCCCAAAGGAATCAGCACTGAGGCGAACACAGCAGAAGAAGAGTTCAATTCCGTGTCGGGTTCGAAATTCAGTAGTTTGGGACCGGAGAGGGACAAAACTGCATCATGGTGTGATATTTCACGAGATATCATGCAAATATGAAATGATTGGTGGAGGGGATAGCGTCAGATGGCAGGGGTGGGGAAGATAGGAAGGTTCCAGACGGACATGGGCATCTCTAAGATGTTGCACCTTGTGGGCCTTGATGCCTCAAAGGAAAATGAAAAATTTCTGGTTAGCACGGCGAAAGAGCAAGAAAACTGTGGACTGGTGCAGCTTTGAGCCAATGTAATGCGACACTGATGGAGAGAGAAAATGTTGAGATCAGTTGCATTGACATCACATGATCAGTTTTCAGAAAGTAACTCACTGTAAATAATCGGGATTGTAACCGTGTTGCAATGCCCTAATGTAACTGGTGTAACACTCAACCAGCAAGTACTTACGTTTCTGAGACGTCAGACAAAACTGTGAAAACATCATTATATGTTGATATTTTTAAATAGGGAAATTTTATCCATGGATTCTGGAAGGCATTCGCAGAGTTTATTTGTCAATCAAAAAAGCTCTAGGGAAGCTGAAGCGTGCCGTCTTCTTCCTCCACCTCTGTTTAATCTCAGCGGATTCACACACAGATATAATGGGATTCCAAGCTAACAAACAATAGTGAAAGAACAAATTATAAGTCCCAAGTCAGAATCGTATGCTGCTTGGAAGACAACTTGCACGGGTTGGTTTTCCGACTGTTTTCTGAGAAAATTACCAGGACAGACTTTACTCCGATTCCCATTGATCACAGTTTTCTCCAGGTCTTTGATACAACATAAGTCAAATACTACTTCGATGGGAAAGGAGATGACTCTGATCCCATCTGACATAACCTTGGAGCATCAGTTACAGTAACACCAAGCCAATGGACAGAAGACAGCTTGCTTGAACAATGTGATTGCTCTCCTCAAAATGTTTATAGGAAAAGTGGTTCATGGACTTCTGATACTGAGGAGATGAGCCTCACTTTATGATGAGGCTCTTTGGTTAAGCACTGTGACAGAGAGAGAGAAAGCTCCACTCTGCTCCATGGGGAACAAATATACACTGTTCAAGGTGCCTCGGAGAGGGAGAGACACACACTATTGTCAGTTCCTATTGTACAGTGCTCATCTCAGTTTCATCATTCACTGATTACCAATAGCAACACGGATGTCAGCAGATTGTGTCAGCCAAATTGGAAAACAGAAAGGGAATGGATGGCCAGGGTAATTGGGAGTAACTGGGAACTGGTATAAATTACAGCAGCAGTGGCAGTGGCAGCAGAACCGTGTGAATAGAGATCACTTGGTAAAGAGTGTATCGCAGCAGAAGGGATACAGCAAGGGTAGAAGGAATATAAGGAAACAGAACGAAGGAGGAAGACGAGTGGAGGATGAATTCTTAATCACAGTACAAAGCTTGTTTTTGGACTCGGGAGTTTGGACATTAAAACATCACTGTTCAGGAAAATCGGTGTCGGATTTCTGTTGAAAAGTAATAATTTTGTTTCCACATTTTTTCTTCGAATTGATTTTTGTTCAGATTGCACATTACCTGTATTCTTGTAACTCTATCAAATGCAGAGAATATGATTTCTTTTCTCCCTGACTGTGACGTCTCAACATTGTTTCACTTTCCTTTTTTACCGTACGAGAAACAATGGGCGTTTGTTCGAACAATTTGCTTGCAATTTAAGGTAGAGAAGAGAATATAATATGCTCTCCTGATATGGGTCCTTAATGTAGAATTTAATTGAATCTCTATCCTCATCACACATGCTCTGTCAAACCATGAATGAGTCCGTCTCCATCCTGCAGAGGAAAAATGGTCTTCAGCTCTGAATATTGCCGTGAATGTTACAAAGAACATACTTCAGTGCCACATGAAATACAAATGTTGTAGTGCAAGGTGCAAATCTCCAGACCATCCTAAATTATTTATAAGCTTTATGAAAAGTACATGCGGATAAGCAGAATGTAAAACGTCAATTCAGCTTCTGTGTTCACCTTTGAATTTCCGATTTGTAAATTCTATTTGTGGCTCCCAACTGATAGGACTTAACGACATCAATGTTGAAATTTAACAATAATAAATGTGACATGTTACACGTCAGAAGGAAAAAAGACAAGGGAGTACTCAAACCATGAAGGGGCGTTAAATTTGTTCAGGATGCAGGTGTACAAGATCATAAGGATATGGAGAGGATGAACACCCAGCAGCTGCTTCCCTTAGTCGAAGGGTCAAAAACAAATGAGCACAGAGTTCAAGAGAAAGGCAAGAGACTGTGAGAGCATTTGTGGAATTTGCTTGCCACCGAGAGGGTGGTTTGTTTCTGGAATGGTTTTTTTTTCTGGGAGGGTGGTTGATCCTGACAGACAGTGTTAAAAAACCGTTGGATATGCAATTGGTGGTGCAGACTCATGGTAAGAAGCGATATGTTCTGATATATATTCTGATTTATTTTGAAACAATAAACAATGGTACTTCCCTTTTTGTTGCTTTGACTGTAGTCAGTAAGTGGCTATATTACAAATCAGTGACATCTTCTGGACTATCAATACTTACTCAAGCTACGGTAACCCAGCCCCCTCTTGGATCACGCAGGATAATTCACATGCTCAGTTCAAGTTGTGTCCAACAATAATATCAACATTATTTCAGTTTTTTGCAACAATTATGATAACTTCAGCAATAACATGGATGCGGTTTTCCCTTCATTATAATAGACTTCCAGCTGTGACCGTGTTATTTCCCTGAAGCGTAATAAACTACTTCCCAGGTATGTGCTTGGACAAAGAGCAAGTTCTCCAGTGTTTTACTGTCAGGTAGTCATCATAGCATTCACCACCCCACTCAACCCCACTCCGCCCAGCCTCCAAGGCCTAATGAATTATCAATTGATCCCTTGATGAAGTTCCATGTTCCTGTGACTTGACCGAGTGCATCCAAATAGAATGTTGGTGTTTACGTAAGACCGCACTGAGAATGAAGGAAAACACCAGTGTCCCGATTGAACCCAAATCCATCCTTCAGCACCATTTCACAATGCTCAAGTACTGCACATGGCTATGTCCCTATTCCAAAATATGTGGACACCATTTAGGTTTAGCGATGAGCAGCAAACTAAAATATATCTGTAGTTTGGTCAGGCAGTAAGAATCTCAAACAGGAAAGAATCCAAAAGCCTTTCCTTGAAACCAGACATTTAACTGGACGAGTCAAGTAAACTCAGCATTTCAGATGCTGATAATTCCGTCATGAGTCATTCGTCTCCTAAAGCTCTCCAATTTCTCTCCATTATCTAGATGGCACCTGGCCAGGGAATGTGATGGAATTCCTCCTGGTCCCCGGATGAGTGCGAATGCAACAACTGGTATCGAGGAGGAAGCAGGAGCTTGTTTAACATCTATTATCAGTAATACTACCTCCTTGAAACATGACACCAAAGATGCACTGCTGGGACTTTGTCCCAACAGCACTGTGGATTATCAGCTGGACCGGAACTTCTCAACGGCAAATAACAATGGTCTTGTTCCGTTAAAATCTCAAAGGATTTCAAAAGAAAACTCAGTTTTCTCATAATCATTCAACAATGATGAGCTTATCACTATCTCTGCAATTGTATGATTTCAGAAACCTTTTCGTGCATAGGTTGAAATTAAAGTCTAACAGACAGCTCAGGTCACAAATAATACAAGATAACAGATCACTTAAGAAGCTGCTCTCGACAGTCTTAAAATATCAGGACATATCAGCTACAGATCTAAAGTAAAGAGGATTTATGAAGTTTTTTTTGTTTCTGGCTGGAATAGAATTGTTGGAGTGAAGGGAATCTTTGCATGCTGTATGCCTCTATGATATTAGGCTTTGAAAACATAAAATGTAGTCTCACTATTTGTATCGCTGTGTGCGTCACATGGTGAGGAATACCATCTCCAAGGTCACACTGCATCCTAACCTGAATCTATACCATTGCCCTGTCACTGTCTATTGTACAGAACCTTGCGCCTCTCTTTGAAATATATTTGTTCGTGTCCCTGCACCACGAGGAAAGCTGGGGTTCACCACCATATTCTGAATGGAAATTAGACACAGGCAATAAATACTGGTCTTGCTCACGGAATTTACTTCACGAGAATAACTGAACGGAATCTGCATTCTAAAGATATCCATTCGACACCATCTGATTTCTAACGCAGTTGTAATGAGGCTTTCACTTTGTGTTAAAGTCTCTGATCTTTGTAAAACTATAAAGCTTCCGGAAGTGCTTTCCCAGTGCTTTGTAAACATCGACGTTGGAGGTTGTGCTCATAATTCAGCAAGGGAGATTCTTTGTGGACATGAGAATGCTTTCCTTATTTTTCAGTACCTACGGACAACAAAAATGTAGATAATAATATCAGAAGAACGGTCTTGGCCATCCTGAACAAACTCTGCAATGGGGGAAGATCATTGAAGGTCGGACTGTGGCCTCAAAGTCACATTCCAGGCAGAATTTTGCCAAAGACTGTGGGTTTGTAGAAAGCTTACATCAGGAGTCTGTTCTGTGGGTTTGCAGTGATCTGCTCGGACGAGGAGACACGCCACTCTCAAGCATCCCAAAAGTCCACCTTTTTGGAACACCATGCGTTCCCCCCTTTCATTCATTCTCCATTCCTCTGCTCTAAACAACGTCGGCAAAAATGCAATAAAGACAAGTCCCCCTTCTCCTCACTTGCCAGACTATCTGGGTCCGCATCCAATGCATCATCCTAAAACACGTCTGCCACCTCCAACTAGAACGACCACAAAAACATCTTCCCATCCCAACCGTCCTCCACCTTCTGCAAGGACCGTTCCTTCAGACAACTCTTGGTTTCCGCCACTCTCCCCACTAAACGCCCTGCACCATCATGTACCTCACCCAGCAGACGAAGAAAATGTAACACCTGCTAGTACACCTCCCCCTCACACCAATAAAAGGCACCAAACAGTCCTTCCACGTGAGACAGAGCTTCTCCATTCT
The DNA here is from genome assembly GCF_047496795.1 of Chiloscyllium punctatum. Lineage (NCBI taxonomy): Eukaryota > Metazoa > Chordata > Chondrichthyes > Orectolobiformes > Hemiscylliidae > Chiloscyllium > Chiloscyllium punctatum. Next base: position 46,982,178 of record NC_092781.1, on the reverse strand, counting down.
ACATCCAAACTAGGAAAAAGCGAGGACTGCAAATGATGAAGATCAGAGTCGAGAGTGTGGTGCTGGAAACCACATCAGTTCAGGCAGTATTCGCAGAGCATCAGAATTGAGAATTTGGGCATGTGCCCTTCATCAGGAATTATTCCAAACGAAGAATGTATTTCAAAAATGTCATTTCCCCTGCGCCTTGAACCACCCTGACCTGCTGCACTTTTCAAGCCAAACACTCTAGAGTCTCCTCCAAACTACTTTACTGCATCAGGTGGTCACGATATGGTCTTATCTACATCGGGGAGACCAGATTGTATCATAGGGAATGTTCCACGAAGCATTCCAGCCGAGCCCAAAGGGGAGGACCTGACATCCCAGTCACCGTCCATTTCAATTCGCCCAATCACTTCCTTTCCGACATAACTATCCTTGACCTCCTCCATTGCCAAAACGAGGCACAGCGTAAATTGGAGGAGCAACATCTTAGCTTCAGCTTGAGTAGCCGACAGCCCAGACGACTCCACATTGAGTTCTCCAATATAAAAAAACCCTTCAAATCCTGCGACTATCTTCCCACCTCGTCGCCTTCTTCTACTCTTCCCTGCCACCGTCTGAATTCATTCCTCACCTTGACCAACTAAGTCAAACACTCGAACCTTCTTCACCTTCCCCCACTTCACCACCCTACCGCCGCCTCCCTCTTTATCTGCAGCTCCCCCTGCCACCCCAGCACCCAAGTCCTGAAGAAGAATCCAAACTGACGTCTGGGTAAAAATGCTTTTGGGCCTGCCAACTGAATTTATGTTGATACCTTGTGTCAATTTGGGCACTTGCAGACTGCTTACGCACAGAAATTTTTTTCTGTTTAATACTCTGAAATGAAGTTTACTTCTTCACAGGGCGTCAGAAAGCTTTCCCTGATTTTAGAAATTTACAACTTTGGCACACCGATTTCATGACAATTGACTTATGTCCACTACATATTGCCCCTTGCCTACGTCTTCAATGTTGACATTCTTCCATAGTACAGTCAGAATGTTTTGCCTAAAATGCTGCCACATTCCAGTGGAATTGACAATGCAATATTTTTAAACCATTTTCAAACCCATTACCCAGTTTCCAAACTGCAGTTTCAGAAATTAATGTTTAAATTGTAAAAGCATGTTCAACACACTTTCACTTCGATCGAACTGGTCATTTTCCATTTTATTTTGAAAGGAACACTTTATTTAAGGACTGTATATCTGACCGTAACATTTGATTTCGATTACAACAGGCAATGAAACGACACGAATTGGGATTGGTAACAGGCCATCTGGTTTCCAGGCCTGCTCTGAGGGCCAACAGGACTTGATTGTGATCTTATCGCCACATGCTTGCATTATTTCCAATACAGCGAGCAGACATGAGCCTCCATTCACCAAAACCATTGGGTCCCACTAACCTTAACACCAACGATGTCTAAAAACCAAAAGGAAAGAGGATGGAACAATATAGAAAGGTAGGAATAAAGAGTTGCAGCAAATCATTCAGCCCTTGCTATCCACTGCACCATTCAATGTGATCATGGCTAATTTAACCCGAAAGCCATTTACCTTGCTTTTCATCAGAAGCACACATATTTCTTTGTTTAATCTGCCATGTGATTTCTTTGTTTAATCTGTGATGTGATTCCGACTCCACGACACATTGGGACGTGCATTCGATAGATTTGTGTGTGGTACAGTGGCACAGTAGTTAGCACTGCTGCCTCACAGCGCCAGAGACCTGGGCTCAATTCCTGCCTCAGGCGACTGACTGTGTGGAGTTTGCACATTCTCCCCGTGCCAGCGTGGGTTTCCTCCCACTGTCCAAAAATGCGCAGGTTAAATGAATTGGCCGAGCTAAATTGCCGTAGTGTTAGGTGTAGGGGTAAATATAGGAGAATGGTGTCTGGGTGGGTTGCGCTTCGGCAGGTCAGTGTCGACTTGTTGGGCCGAAGGGCCTGTTTCCACACTGTAAGTAATCTAATCTATTCACTAACCTGTAAAACAATAGTTTCTCCACAAATCAGTTTTGAAAATTCCTTCTCTCATTCGATATCTATGACAACACTTTCGAGATGGTCCAAAAAGGGAATATCTTTTCAACGTTCAGCTTACCATTCTCTTTTATCATTGCATATAAGTTAATCAGACACACCCCTTCCCTGTCTCATTCTTCTGAATTCCACCCAGAGGAACCCCATACTATTCATCTTCTCTACGTACGAGAGCGATTTGATGCCAGAAATAAACCTGGTGGCCTTCCTTTGATCTGCTGTCAGTGCCACAACATTCGTCCTTATGTAAGGAAAATTTTGACACGGAGAATTCCTGCTGACTCCCTTGCCTCAGCTGCTGGATCAGTGTTGCTGCAAGGAGAACAAATGGAGGAAGCTCTGAGAATGTGACAAACTGGAGATTGTATACGAGGTGGGTCATTTCAAAAGAACCACTAAGAGGGGCTCAGTAGCAGCTTTACTGATCGAAGTGATCGGGTCCAAAAGGACACAGATGCTGGACTGGGTCTGCACCGGTGTGGGGGGGTGGGGGTGGGGTGGGGGGGGGGAATGACTCAGTTCGAGAAACATACTTCAACTCATCGCTACCAATCGACAGAATCCAGACACACTGATCGATTGCCTTTTTATTAACAGTGTCTACTGCACACATTATTTCCAGTGACAAAGTTCCGCTATTACATTGCCAACAATGTCTCTGTGTGGCACTTTTACCATGCTAAATGAGACAGATTTTGATAGATTTAGTAACATTGCACTAGGCTGTGTGAGGTGATTCGGGTCTTTACCAACAGCAGCAGAATTGTACCCCGGCACAAGATGCACTCTCACTGTCTATCATATGCCCCACATTACCCTGATTATCAAGCCAGAGGATAACACTTTCTTCAGTGGAGAACAGAGGAGCGCCTGGTAAGCGAAGCACCAGGTACGCCTCAAGATGAGGTGAAGTGACCAACCAGGACCACTTATTCACAAATAGCCAAAGTTGAAAATGATCGACAGAGCTAACCAATGAATCAGACGTAATCTCTGCGTTGCTGTCACATGCAGTCAGTGTGAATGGTGGTGGCCAGTCCAAAAACTGATGAGAGGAGGAGGATCCACAATTGTAAATTTGCTTAATAATGGCAGAGCCAACAATAGAAAGGGCGAGACTGGGATATTCATGGCAATGTCCAGACAAAGTGATTTATTTTGGATGGCAGTCTTATCATACACCAATTCATTTTGTGTCGTATCTACAAACGGCTGAAGGAATTTGATCATGCAAAGGTTATCGGCACTGATAATATTCTAATCAAGCTTTTCCTGCTGGGCGACTGCACTAGCATCTACCTGTCAATGTGGAAAACTGGGTTTGCCCTGTGCACAGACAATCAATGACTGCCCAATTGCTCTAATCATTACAATTAACAAAGTGATGAATGATGCCATCTACAGTGGTATCAAGCATCACTTCTTCAACAACAAACTGTTCACTGAAGCTCAGTTGGGGCTTGCCAGATACAGTCGTCCCTTGACGTCATTGAAACCTTTGTTTAAAGGTAGACAACAAGAAAACACACAGCTTCACTCTATAAGCTCGGCGAGAGTGACAGCGCTTAGCATTATCACACCTGCATTTGATCAAGTGTGGAATCAAGGTTTCATGACAAATCTGGAGCAAATGAGGATCAGGGAATCCTCTGCCCCGTTTGAAGTCAGGCCTGGTACAAAGAATATGATTGGGGTTGGTTGAAAGCAGCCATATCAGCTCCACAACAGGTTTGCAGCAGTTCCCTGGTGGCGGGGGTAGCTATCCCGGATAAACCTGTAGGTCAGATCGGGATGATCAGGTTGTTCCCTCGTTTAACGGAGATGACTGTTATGAAACAGTCATCATGCCTCAAGTAAGGCTGAGGGTGAATGTGACAATCCATTTTACTCACTTTCGACAGTGCAAAATTAAACCCAGACTGTTGGTATTAGTCTGAATTACAGATTAACCGTTCCACCAAATGAGATAACCAAGTCCACATTCAGTTCCTTCTGGTAGATATTTTCATATCAATTTGTTAACATTTATTGTAACACACCACTGTAACAGGTGGAACTTGAAGAAGATTTCCGAGCTCAGAGGGAAAGATATAATCTGTGAGTTAGAAACGTGTTCTCGGTCCAAGGATCAATAATTCTCAGTTGCCTCTTAGTTGAACATCCCTCTGTCGTAAAGGCACAATTGGGGATATTTGCCAATGACTGGACCGTTTTCAACACCATTTGCATTACAGATCTGCAAACTATGATGGCGTGAGCTTAAAAGTGGCAAGTAGCATTTGCATTACACACATGCTTGAAAAGGATCAACTCTACCAATATAGAATTAAACTATCATGCTCTAACATCCCATGCCACTGTCAGCACTTAACTCGCAACTACCAATGTCCTGATAATTAATATTAACTCGAACAGGAGTAGCCAGATAAATTCATTACCCATCCTCTGAAGAGCCTGTGCCCGAAATGTCAACTCTGCTCTGCCTCAAAGGCTGTCTAACCTGCTGTGTTTTGCTAGAAACACACATTTCGGCTCATATAAATTCATGGCATTCAAGAATTTGTCATAGGCTCGGAAGTTTGCAGAAGTAACTTACTTATGATTTCCGAAAGGCTGCTCACCCTCTATAAGACACAACTTGAATGTTTTTGCGATGACATACCGCGGAGAAAGTGAGGACTGCAGATGCTGGAGATTGGAATCGAGCGTGTGGTGCTGGAAAAGCACAGCAAGTCAGGAAACATCCGAGGAGCAGGAGAATCGACGTTTCGTGCATAAGCCATTCATAATTATTCCTGCTGAAAAGCTTGTGCCCAAAAGGTCAAATTCCCTGTTTCTCGGACGCTGCATGACCTACTGTGCTTTTCCAGCATCAATGCCATCCATTTCTCTGGTTTCACCCCTCATACACAGACACTCAGGAGCAGCAATGCCTGCCATCTGCATGGTGCTCTTCAGAAATCTGCCAAAACTCCTTACAAAAATGTTGCCTCTGGAATCACGTACAGGAAAACGGACAAGAGCAGCAGATGTATGAGACCACCATTATGTTCACATTCCGTTCCAAGCCACACACAACCTTGATTTGTAAATGCATTATGCTCCTTCAGAGTCACTGTTTCAGGTACCCTCCCTCATGGTATTGTAAGTCTATGTACATCACTGAATGGAGCGGTTCAATGTGGCAGCTCATCTCCACATTCTCATGGACAGCAAGGGATGGGAAATAAATACGGGACCAATCACATTCCAGGAATAAATTAGAATGAAAAAGATTGTCCAAACATGCCCATTGCTGGACACGGAGTTTGTTTATTTTTTGAGCGCAGGCTGGTTGAGTCCAGACAAAACACTCTTTGTTGTGAACAGCTGGACGGATTTGCTGTTTGAAACAAGCAGTCAGTCTTTCAGTGGTATCTACTATATACTTAGCAACACACAAACAGTGCCATTTCGTAAACACATTACTGAACTGTAGGATAGACAGAAACAATTGAAAATGTACTCATATCCGAATGTAGAATGTTTTGATACACAGTGATATTGTTGCCATGAAAAGTATTGCTGTGAATATTCGCGCACACTATTAGTACAAATTAAAAAGTCTTGTGTACTTAGAAAATCCTGGGACTTCTTAGTAACTTGTTCTTAGGTACGGTAATGAAAGTCGTCATTACATAGCCGCTTACTGTGATTTGGTTAAAGTTGTCAGCATGTTGTCTTAAAGGTAAACTGAATACATGGGCGGATTATGTGCTTATTGAGCAATCGAAAATTGCCTATTAACAAAGCATATAGTATTTTCTGTTAAAAATGTGTTAGTTGTTGATGTTCAGCGTAATGCTGCGAACAGGTACATAGAAATGTCTCTCCCAAATCATGCACAAGGACATTGGGCTGGGATCAGAATGGCCATCAATGCAGCTGCATCATTCTTTTTCGGTACTGAAGTTGTTGAGCTGACAGACACGGAACACGGTTTATGAGGGTTACGATGTCAGGCGCTACGTGCTGCAGGGGTCTTTCATCTTTATGATACCTTCATTCAGAATGGGGTCCAAGGTGCAGAGTTACTCAGTTTTCTTGGTACACCAGAAGAGGTCAAATTGCAAGACTTGCTTGTTTTCAGGCCTTTAATACAAATGTTGAAATGTGTTTTCCAGCACCAAGCCCTGTACGTGTGCATTGGCCAGCTTGGGCCAGACATTTCCCTGTTGTTCCGGTATGTATATAATTGTCAGTTGTAAGGAATTGTGTGAGTAACTGACCAGCTCCAGTTTCGAAGCTCTCTGGACAGACTTTAGAGATGGTGTTTTGGAGGTAGTGGCGATGCCCATTTGCTCGGTGTCCGAAGTCAGGCATTTTTTTTCAAAGTTATTTTCCACAACTTTGCTGACGAGAAGATGGTGTGTTCACTGACCTGAACATGAATCAGCCGTTTTATACAGTTACTGATTTGTGTAATAGTTAGTTTTATAATCTGGTAATTTAATTATTGTTCACGGCATTAAGTTTTAACTGAAATACAATAATGGTTGGTCTATTTTGAAAAATGTAAGAAATAATGTCATATTAACTCTTCATTGTACAAGATGTAAAGTTGACCTGCTATATATTTTCCTCAAACATATCAAGCAACAGTCCAGCGTTGCAAGACAGGATTCAGTAAACAGGACTTTATCCTCAGCAAGATTATCATCCGCTCTGGTCAGTTCTTTCCTGCCGACAGGACAGAGCCAGACACATGGGTAGGGGGGTGCAGCTTCTTCATAGATATTCAATATAGAGCTTTGCATCGATGCTTGGGTCTTGGCCAGGGGGGCAAGTTACATTGATAAGCGACAGGTGAATACAGAAGGTTGGTGATTGTGATTGGTTGATGATGAGGATGGAGGAGATAAGGAGGAACCAAAATGGGCAGGTGGGACAGGTCTAGAAGGCGGTGCTGAGTTAGAAGGTTGGATTTGGGATGAGATGGAGTCGGGAAGATTTGGAAACTAGTGAAGTCGACATTAATGCCGTGTGGTTGGAGGTTCTCAATGTTGAAGATGGAGTGGTTTTCCTCCAGTCGGAGCGGAGCCTAGATTTGGCGGTGGAGGAGTCACATAACTTGCATGAAACAACGCCAAGGATATAGTTCCCTGCCCACCCCTATCAGAATTCCACAGAGACCATTCACTTTGGTACTCCCTCGTTAAGCCCACGCCGTGCACCAGCACAATTTCCATACCTGGGACCTTCCATTGCCACCACAAGTGTTGTAAAACCTCTGCCTAAACCTCCCCTCCGCTTCCGTCCATGGTTCCAAAGGTCCTTTTGACACCTGGCAGAGATTGTCAAACACATCTACACACTTATTCTACAGTGTCCTTCGTTTTCAATGTGGTCTCCTTGATAGGAGGGAGACAGAACGCTAACTAATGGTGCGTTTCAGGGAACACCCACACCAAACAGCCCCACAGCACTGTGGCCGACCACGTCAACATACCATCCTACGCTGCCAATGGGCTTCTCCGCTGTCACATCCTAGCCAACAATGCCAGAAGGAAGAGCGCATCATCTCCTGCCTTGGACCCTGCAGTCACACAGCATCAACGTTGAAATCACGAGATTAAAAATCTCCCCTCCCCTACCTCATCCCAGCTCCAACCCTCCAACTCGACAGAATCCTCTTGACCTATCCCAATTGTATATATTTTTCCATCCAATCCGCTCCAACTCGCCATAGCCCTATCACACTCGCGTCCACACCTGCATCCAACTATTGCCTTCCGATTTACCTTTCTTCTGGATCCATAACCACCCCCCTGTATATATCGCAGCACCATTCCCCCTGAACATTTCTGATGAAGGGCTCATGCGTGAAACGTCGACTCTCATGCTCCTCAGATGCTTGCAGATCGGCTGTACTTTTCCAGCAACACACTGTTTGAATGCTGTTGTCTATCGCAGGAAATCCTCTTCTCGACACTATTGACAGCCAGTGCTGCTCTCCATGCAAAACAAACTGATTGTTATTCTCCATTTTATTGCCAGGGACTGATGCTCCCAACAATATTCTCAGAGACGGCTGCTCACTCCAAGAGATGGAAGAACTGCTGTTCTCCTCAATATAAACAGAACTGCTGTTTTCTACGATGTACACAAAGACTGATTTTCACTGCATGATGCGCATGGACGCCTGTTCTCCTTACTGTACAAATAGACTGCTTTTCTCGACCAAATACACTGGTACTGACGTTCGCTCTAGATACACATGGGCTGTTTTTATCTGTATTTTACATAGATTTTGCTGCCCTTTGTGAAATGCACAGTAACTTCTGTTTTGTGCAGTGTCATGGGAACCTCTGTTCTCTGACATGTGCACAAGGAGAGCTGTTGTATATAACAGAACAGAGAAGCTGCAATATGCACGGCCGCTGCTATTCTTTTTAATGTAGACTCGGACTGCTATCATTTGTAATATACACAGCGATTGCTTTTCTTTTTCACATACACAGAAACTGTTCTTCAGTATAGTATTCACAGCGGTGGGTGTTCTCGATAGTATACACGAATGTTGCTGTTCACTACAATATGCAGAGTAACTGCTCGGAACTGCAGACTCGTGAAACCATGCTGAATCCCATCTAACTTCCACGAACCCATTTTCCTCAAATTTAAATCTCCTTAGTACTCGCTGAATAAAGCAACTACCTCCAGCATCTGTCCTCTGTCAATCCCCCGTCAATTTAAAATCATTTATCATCGTGCCAACCATTGTCATCCAAGGTAAAATGTCTCTCACTGGCCATTCTATCTAACCCTCTTATCATTTTATACATACAGTTACCTCTCAATGTTCTTCTGTTTAACAAAAACAGCCTCATTCCATCAGCCGTCCCTCATATGACATTCCCTGCATACCAGGCAACATCCTTGTTAATGTCCTCTGCAACCATCCTATTGCTTCCAAGAATTGTACGATCTACCCCAAATGCGGATACACCAGATATTTCTCCAGCTGCAACATGGCGTCATGGCACCGTACCTCATTCAATCGATCAACAAAAGCTAACACAATGTACGCATTGATAACAAATCTATCGAATTGGGTGGCAACTTTCAGGAATCTATTTACATGGACCCCGAGATCTCTCTGCTCATCCATACTACCAAGAATCTTACCATTAGCCCAGCACTCTGTATTCCTGTTATGCATTCCAAAGTCAATAGCCTCGCACGTGTCTGCATTTAACTCTCTTTCCACCTCTCAGCCAAACACTGCGGCTTATCTATGTGCTTCTGTGATGTGCAACATCCTTTGGCACTATGCACAACTCCACTGACTTTAGTGATATCTGCAGGTTTACGCAAATATCTTCTCCACACAAATCCAGGTCGTTTATATAAAATGATAAACAGCAGTGTCCCTAAAACAGATGCTTGAAGTAGACCACGAGTAACTGAACTCCAGTATGAACGTTTCCCATCAAACGCCATCCTCTTTCTTCTTCCTGATAGTTAATTTCTGATCCAAACCTCTAAATCACCCTCAATGCCATGCCTCTGTAATTTATGCAATAGCCTAACGTGGGGGACACTTTACTGAATTATTAGCGTCGCATCAACCGCTTTGTCCTCCTACACCTGTTTGGTCACGTCTTCAAATAATGCAATTACGTTTGTGAGGCACGTCCTACCCCTCACAAAACAGTGTTGACTGTCCGTAATCAAAATATTCCTTTTTAGATGATAATAGATCCTATCACTTATTATCCTTTACAATACTTTACCACAATTGCGAGACGCTCACAGGTCCATAATTATCAGGATTTTCTTTAATCTTCTTCATGAACAAGGAGACAATACTTGCCCTCTGCTCGTCTTCTGGCAGTATCCCTGTTGACAATGACAACATAACGATCAAAGCCAAAACCTCTGGAATCTCCTCCCTCGCTTCCCAGTGAATCCTAGTAGAAATCACATCCGCACCTCGGGACTTTGTTAGTTTCACATCTTCCAAATTTGTTCACACGTCCATCGTGTAAACTTCAATCCCATCTAGTCTAATACCCTGCATCACAGTTTTCCACTCAACCGCATTGTCTTTTTTCTCTGTTGGCACTGATGAAAACTATGTATCTCCTACCTCTTTGGACTCCACACCCAACCTCCCAATACTGTCCTTGATAGGCCCGAATATTATGTTAGTCATTTTTAAAACTATTCCTGACATGTCTGTCGAAAACTTTAGGATTCCCTTGATGCGATCTGTCAAAGATTTCCCATGTCCCCTCCTGGCTATTCTTAGCTCTATTTTAGGTCCTTCCTTACAAACTTGTGTCTCTTAACCGCCCTAACTGAGCATTCATGCCTCATCTTTACATCAGCTTCCTCTTCCTCTTGACAAGAGACACAACTTCTCTACTCAACCGTGGTTTCGTCGCCAGGCCATTTCTTCCCTGCCTGATAGGTACATACTTATCAAGGACGCGCATTTGCAGTTCCTTTAACAATCTCCATACTTCAGTTATGCCCAACCCCTGCACCTTCCTTCCGCAACCTATGCATCCTAACTCTTGCCTAGTCGCCTCATAATAGCGTTTCCCCAGCAGTACCTCTTGCCCTGCAGCATATACCCACCTCTTTCCATCGCTAAAATAAACAACCGAATTGTGGTAGCTATCACCAAAGTGCTCACTTACCATCAAATTAACATCTGGTTACGCAGTACCTAATTCAATATGACTTCGCCTCTTGTTGGCCTATCCACATTATGTGTCAGCTAGCCCTCCTGCTCACATTGCATATAAAAGGACCAAAGTAAACTACTCAAACCATAGCGTTTCCAGTCAACATTTGCATAGTTAACGGCGCCCATAACTATTAGGAGGAGAAAGTGAGGACTGCAGACGCTGGAGATCAAAGCTGAAAATGTGTTGCTGGAAAAGCGCAGCAGGTCAGCCAGCATCCAAGGAACAGGAGAATCGACGTTTCTGGCATTAGCCCTTCTTCAGGAATGAGGAAAATATGTCCTGCAGGCTAAGATAAAAGGTCGGGAGGAGGGACTTGGGGCGGGGGGGAGTTGAGAATGCGATAGGTGGAGGAAGGTGAAGGTGAGAGTGATAGGCTAGAGTGTATCACACTCACCTTGACCTCCCTCCACCAATCGCATTCCCAACGCCCCCCCCCCTCGCCCAAATCCCTCCTCCCTACGTTTTATCTTCGCCTGCTGGACACATTTTCCTCATTCCTGAAGAAGGATTGATGCCCGAAACGTCGATTAACCTGTTCCTTGGATGCTGCCTGACCTGCTGCGCTTTTCCAGCATCACATCTTCAGCCCATAACTATTACCCTGTTACTTTCGCTCCGATCCAGAATTATCTTTACAAACCTTTTCACTGCATCTTTTAAGCTTCTCGGAGACCTATAGAAAACTCTCAATGGAGTGACCTCTCCTTTTCAGTTTCTATTCTCAGGCCATGTTCCTCATTAGACCAATTCTCATCAAACGTATTTTCTTCCGTTGTAATACTGTCCTTGAATAACAATGCCACATCTCTCCATCCTTTTCCAAATTCCCTGATATTACTGAAACAATAAAGCTCAGAATCTGCAACACCCATTCCTGGCTCATGGCTTGCCCCTGTTAAATTGTTCTCATGGCTCACTGCAGCCACCATATAAAGGTTCCCACGACACAAAGTATGATGACCCTTTTACTTTCCATCATATCTGTGATTGGCTCTGCAAAGCAAGAATTTACCAAGTGCTCTGTGCAACTATTGTACTTAGGGCCAACTGATTTTTCCACATACCATTAACTAATTCCTTCATGTTCACTGAGACCAAGTGACAGCTACATATTAAGAGCAACGGCATGTCCATATGCTGTTCAACATTGCCAGCGCATTTATCAGGATATAAATCAAATAGCCCATTGAAATCTAGACGGACTATTTGTGCTGATTTCATCAAAATCATGAACTTAACAACTTGTGTTCTTGACTTCTGCTGTAGTAACACGTATGCACAAATAAATGACATTACCATGGGATATTATCTCGATCAACCTCTTCCTAACATCTTTATTAATAATCATACGTAACAAATCTTGATTTCATGCTAATTATCTGCTACCCCCTGCATATTTCCATTATATTGATGATATATTTGCAATATTCGAATCTGAATTAAAGACAATCTTGATATACCTCTATGATCTACACCATATGCTGAAATTTATCACTGAAACGGAATAAGATTTCCGTCATAGTTTCACTGAGAAACAGGCCAAACTGTTTCTCAACTCTGATTTACTGTAAGCCGACACTCACTGGTTAGCATACATGTTCGGATTCGTACAGTTCCACGAGATCATTCATGTCAGCATATTGATGAATATGGTCCTCACCATCCTCGCACTATATGGACTTGATGTTCCGAGAGTGCCTATCAAAAATAGTTATTGTGCTTATACATTCTCTGATTCTCATCACTCTCCGTACATTGTAAAATCCCATGAATGAGCTTCCAACCACCAATTTGACTCTGTGCAGTTTTATTATGTTCAATATCTGGGAAGGGCAATGTTATAGAATCATAGAGTCACCGAGTTCAACAGCATGAAGACAGTATCTTTGGTCCATACAGCTTCATGACGACCAAAAATAATCGTCCACGTTAACCCTATTTCCTTTCATTTGAACAGTATTCCTTCTAAACCATTCCTCTCCATGTATTTGTTCAAATGCTTTTATTGTTGTTAATGTACTCAGCACAAACGCTCCTGCTGCTAGCTCTTTCAATATGCATACAAGGTCCCCTTCAGGTTTCCATTTCATCTTTGCCCACTAACTTCAGTATGATTCCTTCAAATCCTCAATTCCACAATCTTTTGAAAAAGACTTGGAGCATTCACCCTATCCATGCCTCTCATGATCTTGTGCACTTCTATAAGATCCACTCCCAACTCCCCCTCGGTCCCCTGCTCTCTGAAGTAAAAAAGAAGTCCTTGCTTGTCCAACGTCTCCCATAACTCAATCCTGTGAGACCAGGCAACATTCATTTAAATTTGTTGCACACGCTTTCCAGTTGAATAAAAAATTTCCTAAAGCAAGATAACGAAAACTGAACGCAAATGCACCCTCACCACCATCATTTACAACTGCAACATAATTTGCCAACTTCCCCATTTCCGATACCCTGATGTAGAAACGCCTTGTTTACTGCCCTCTCTGTCTGTGACTACACTTAGAAGAGAACCATGCAACCGAAATCGAAGTTCCTTCCGTTCCAATACAGTCCTTCACGCCCGAAACTCAACATGAAGTTCCGACATTGATTTGAACACTTTTTTTCGAAATGCAAGATCTCGCACTTTTTTTTGATTAGATTAGATTACATTACAGTGTGGAAACAGGCCCTTCGGCCCAACAAGTCCACACCGACCCGCCGAAGCGGAACCCACCCATACCCCTACATTTTCCCCTTACCTTAGGTAAGGGGTAAATTTACCCCTTACCTAACACTACAGGGCAATTTAGCATGGCCAATTCACCTGATCTGCACATCTTTGGACTGTGGTAGAAAACCGGAGCATCCGGAGGAAACCCACGCAGACACAGGGAGAACGTGCAAACTCCACACAGTCAGTCACCTGAGGCAGAAATTGAACCCGGGTGTCTGGCGCTGTGAGGCAGCAATGCTAACCATTGTGCCACCGTGCCGCCCAATTTTCTATATTAAACACCATTTGGCTTTGTTTAGCCCACTTCTCCAGTGTATAAAGTTCCTACTGAAAGTTTTGACAGCTTTTCTCAATATCCACGACATCACCTGCAAATTTAAACATCTTGCCTTGTACATTGTTATCCAAATCATTGGTAGAGCGAACAAAAAGCAATGGGCCCAGCACAGAACCTTGATGCCACCAATCGTCACAGGCATTCAGTTCAACAAGCATTCTTTCACTATTACACCGAGCTTCCTACCATCAAGCCAATTGTGTATCCAATTTTAAAGTTCGCCCTGGATATCTTGCGTTCTAACCTTAAAGACCAGCATACCATGTGGAACCTTATCAAAGAGCTCAGTGAAACCTATATATCGTACGTCTACGTCCCTGCCCTCATGAACTTTCCTGATAAAATCCTTGCTCTCTCGAAATAGGCCTTTGGCCTGACTGGTCCACACCTCCCCTCTGAAGATTAACCCACCCAGTCCCATTCGTTACACTATTATTCTACATTTCCCCTGACTAACGCACGTAATATACACTTTCCTGAAAACGATGGGTAATTTAGCATCGCCGATTCACCTAACCTGCACGTCTTTGGTTTGTAAGAGGAAACTGAATCACCCGGAAAAAACACATGGGGAGAATATGAATATTCCACACAGACAGTCGCCCGGCGCTGAAACTGAGGCCAGATCGCTGGCCATCCTGCTGCCACGAGATCTTATCAAACATCTTAAACAAATTTCCGAGGCATGACCTCCATGCTGAAAACTCTGATTAAACCCTGCCTTTCGAAATGCATTGATACATTGTCTCTCACAAGCTTCTCAAGTAACATCCCTACCACAGATATTCGACTTACTGGTCCATCGTGTCAAGGTTTTCCTTTGCAGCCTTTATTCATTTACTAGCCTCCCATCATCTAGGACCTCGTTAATGGCTAATAATGAAGGAAATGCATCATCCAGAGACTTCGCAATTTCTTCGCCAGCCTCTTACAGGAAGGTGCCTCAAACATTTGAGCAACAGGTGAATATTGCCATCTGACATCACAATCAGTGTTTTTCCTCTGCTGTTTGGTTTCTGGCCTTACCTAATGACAAGAGGTGAACAAGTTAATGGTAGACATGTCTCCTGGCCCTTACACAATGGCGCCTTCCGTGCTAAGAGAGATGATGGATGAAATAACAAGTGTACGTAAGAAATTTACCTGGAATGCACTGTTCCCTGGTGTAGTTCCAACAGATTAAAAAACAGCAAACGAGATACCACTGTTTTAAAATAAATGATTTGGAGATGCCAGTTTCGGATTGGGGTGTACAAAGTTAAAAATCACACACCACCAGGTTATAGTTCAACAGAATTATTTGGAAGCACGCTAGTTTTTGGAGCGCCGCTCCTTCATCAGGTGATTGTGGAGGACATTATTGTAAGGCACACAAGTTATCGCAAAAATTACAGTATGATGTGACTGAAATTATACGTAGAAAAATACCTTGATTGTTTGTTGAGCCTTTCATCATTTCTTCGAATAACATGCTAATTTCACTTCTTTAATGTGTAAATCACAAAAACTTTTTTTTTAAAGTTGCATTCTCAGGTTAGCAGTGACAATTGATGTTAGCCAGACAATATGTTGAATGTGATAGCCCCTGTGTTCTCTGTCTATGCCATGATGTTTAGATTGATTCTATTCTAAAAAGTGAGATAACAGAGATTCACATGAATTCATGCAGCTTTTGAGCTCAGAGCTTTACATGAATCCACGCAGTTTGTGAGCAAAGTATAATGTAACTCTACAAGTACAAATTCACCAGACAAAATATATGTGTGCATGTGTGTCTTTGAGTCTGTCGGTCCGTGTGTCTGCCTGAGTTGGGGGGACTGAGAGTGAGAGAGAGTGTATATGTGAGTGTAGAGTGTCTTAAGTCTGTGAGGGGGTGCATGTGTGAGTGTGAGAGTGTGTGCGTATATGGGGTGGGGGTTTGTGAGTATCTGCGAGAGAGAGTCTATATGTGTGTGTGCATGAATGTAGAGTGGTCTCAATCTCTGAGAGGATGCCTGTGTAAGCGTGGGAGTGTAAGTGCCTGTACGGGTGTGTGTGTGTCTGTGCATACATGTGTTCGTGTGTATGTGTGTTTATTGGACGACTGTGTGTGTCCATGAGTCTGTGTATTCGTGTGTGTGTGTAGGAAAGTCTGTGCGTGTGTGTGTGTGTGTGTGTGTGTGTGTGTATAGTGCAATGGTGGTCACCTGTAATGTGACATGAACACAATATCTCAGTTGAGGCCCTCCTGATGGTACCGAAACTAGCGAACAGCCTCTGCTCCTCTGCTCAGCCGCTTTACTCTGCTGCCAGTCCCGAAGTCCGCCTTGGAGGGTGGTCACCCAAAGGTCCGAGGTCGAATGTCCTGGACCACTGAAGTGTTCCCCAACTGGGAGGGAACACTCCTGTCTGTTGTTTGTTGTGCGGTGCCCATTCATCCGTTTTCATAGCATTTGCTCAGTTTCCCCAATATAACATGCCTTAGGGCATCCTTGCCTGCAGCGTATAAAATTGACAACATTGGCTGTGTCACGTGAGTACCTGCCATGTACAAGGTGGGAAGTGTCCCCACGTGTAATGGTGGTATTCATGTCCACACTCTGACACATCTTGCAGCGCCTACCGTGACAGGGTTGTATGGAAATGCCCTGAGAGCCGGGCAGCGAGCTATGAACTTTGTTTGAGGTTTGGTGGTTGTTTAAAACCAAGTAGTGGACGTTTGGGGAAGGTCTTGGTGAGGTCCTCATCCTTATTGATAATGTGTTACCGGTCACGAAGAACATGGCGTAATTTTTCAGCCCCTGTGAAGTACTGAACCACGAAGGGTACCCTGCTGGTTGCAGCAGGTGTCTGTCTCCTGAGAAGGTCGGAACTGGCGGTAGATGTGTTGAGCATGCCAAAACCAATCACAAAATTGTCATCAAAACAGCAGAAACCGGGGGAGCCATTGTCATTTTCAATTGAACAGAGTACTGCAAGGAAGTGTACCGACAACTGAAAAACCAGGAACCCTGCAGGCAACTACCAGCTGATTCTACCAAAGAACACACCCGTGAATTAAACACATTGATCAGGACCTTGGATCTAGTCCTCCAGAGTTCCCTACGTGCCCTCATCACACGTAGCTCTCGTGTAGGTGACTTCTCCTGCCTTTTCCACGATACCCAAAGCCAACACACCAGGACGTCCTATTGTGTTGGGCAATGGGACCCTGTGGGAGAGTCTCTCCGGCTGTGTTGAAGGCATATTGAAACCTATGGTGCAGGGGAACCCCAGTTTCTATCGCCACACTACGGATTTTTAACAGACACTCAACACTTACGGACC
Source organism: Chiloscyllium punctatum (assembly GCF_047496795.1). Taxonomy (NCBI): domain Eukaryota; kingdom Metazoa; phylum Chordata; class Chondrichthyes; order Orectolobiformes; family Hemiscylliidae; genus Chiloscyllium; species Chiloscyllium punctatum. The sequence goes on along the minus strand of NC_092781.1, from coordinate 46,965,010 downwards.
ATTCGAACCGGGAACATTCGTCGTCACAATAGATGATTCAGCACTCTAAACCAGGACCCACCCACAATGATGGAATCGCTGCAACAGCCTCAGTACTCAACACCAAAAACTGCCAATCCCCATACACAATCCTACAACTCATCCACTTTATCCTTTTTTACTGTCTTCACCCTTGAGAACCAGTTCTTCATCCAGACACATGGAACAGCCATGGGGACCAAATTTGCACCTCAATATGTCAACATATTTTTGCACAAGTTCGAATAAGACTCCTTCTCTACGCAGGATCTCCTACCACACTTACACCAGGTTTTTTGACGACAGTTTTTTTTCCTCTGGACCCATGGCGAGGAGTAACTGATAAAACTACAGAGTGATATCAACAAGTTTCATCCCATCATCAAACTCACCATGGACTACTGTCGCCTGTATGTAACATTCTTGGACACATGCATCTCCATCGAGGATTAACAGCTCAGCACCACAATCTGTCGCAAACCCACAGATAACCTCACAATGATACACTTCTCCAGCTTCCAACCAAAACATATTAAAACAGCCATCCCCTATTGACAAGCCCTATGCATACACTGGATCTGCTCAGATGGGGAGGAAAGTTACCGGCACCTGGAAGTACTCAGGGATGCCCTCACAAGAACGGAGCACGATGCTCAACTCATTGACAGCCAGTTCCGAAGTGCCACGGCAAGGAACTGTAATGACCTCCTCAGGAGATAGACACATGCTGCATCCAACAGGGTACCTTTCATTTTTCAGTACTTCCCAGAAGCTGAAAAACTACGCCATGTACGTCGTGACCTACAACACATTATCAATGAGGATGAGCACCTCTCCAACACCTTCCCCACACCCCCAGTGCTTACTTTTAAACAACCACCAAAACTCAATCAAATCATTGTTGGTAGCAAGCTGCCCGGCTCTGAGGACAACTCCATACAACCCTGTCACTGTAGGCACCGCAAAACGTGTCAGAGTGTGGACATGGATACCACCATTGCACGTGAGGGCACCTCTCACCTTGTACGTGGCAGATACTCATGTGACTCAGCCAACGTTGCCTCTCTTATACGTTGCAGGCAAGGATGCCCTGAGGCATGTTATACTGGGGAAACCGAGCAAAGTCTTCGACAACCATGAATGGACACCGCACAACAGTCAAGAGACAGGAGTGTTCCCTCGCAGTTGGGGAACACATCAGTGGCCCAGGACATTCGACCTGGGACTTTGGGTGACTCTCCTCCAAGGCGGACTTCGGGACAGACAGCAGCGAAAAGTGGCCGAGCAGAGGCTGAAAGCAAATTTTGGTACCCATCCGGAGGGCCTCAACTGGGACCTTGGGTTCATGTCACATTATAGGTGACCACCATTGCAATATACACATGCACAAACACTCCTACACACACACAAACAAACACGCACACGCACACAAACAGCAGTCCAATACACACACATACGTGCGCACAGACACACACACACCCTCACAGACACACACACACTCCACCCACGAACACATGTTTCCTCTCAGAGACTTAGACCACTCTGCACTCATGCACACACATATAAACCCACTCTCACACATACTCACAAACCCCCATCCCAGGCACGCACACACACTCCCATACTCACACATGCACTCTGCACAGACTTAAGACACTCTACACTAACTACACTCGCATCTCCACTCTCTATCACACTCAGAACTGCCAACCCAGACAGACACACACACAGACAGACAGAAAGACCCACATGCACAGATATATTTTGTGTGGTGAATTCTCAGCTAACCTGAGAATGCAACTTTAAAGAAAAAGGTTTTGTGAATTACACATGAAATAAGCAAAACGATCATGCTATTCGGACAGATGAAAGACTCAACAGACAATCAAAGTATTTTTCAATATATAATTTCAGTTATATCACACTGTAAATTTTTGCAATCAATTCTGTGCCTTACACTTGTGTCCTCCAGAATCACCCGATGAAGGAGCGGCTCTCTGCTAGCTGGGGTGCTTCCTATTAAACCTGTTGGACTATAACGTGGTGTCATATGATTGTTAAATTTAAAAAGAGAGGTAGTCAAATGATGGGAAATTATGGACCAGTTAGATTACCCTCTGTAGTTTGGAAAATACTTGAGTGTATTATCAAGGACGAAATAGAAAGGCGTCTAGATATCAATTGTCTATTTGGCGGATGTAGGAATTAATCATGAAGAGTAAATGATACTTAACTAATCTTTTGGAATTCTATGAAGACATTATGGACAACAAAGACACAGGAGATGTGATGTATCTAGATTTCGAAAAGGCATTTGACAGGATGCCACTCAAAAGGCTGCTTCATCAGATAAAGATGCAACATGTTCTGAGCAAAATATAGGATAATTTAACCAACATGAAGCAAAGAGGGAAATAAATGCGTGCTGGCAAAAAAAATGGCAGTGACAAATACTGCAATTATTCGCAATTTACATTGGTGAATTGGACTTGGGGACAACTTTTCTCATGTCGAAGTCTGCGGATGACACTAAGATCAGTGGTAGGGCAAAATGTGCGGAGGACTATGAAATTTTGCTGGGGGACAGATAATTTAAACGGCTGCAGAAAGGTTTGGCAGATAGAGTATAATTTTAATAAATGATAAATCATCTCTTTCGTTATGAATTAGAGTAAAATAAATCTGAAGTGTAAAAAACGGTAGCACACAGCTATGCAGAGAGACCTCGGTGCCGATGTGCATGAACTACAGAAGGGTGGCAAACAGGTGCAACAGGTAATTAAGAAGGCAAACGGAATTTTGTCCTTCATTAGGAAAGGGATTAATATTAGAGCAGGAAAGTTATGTTATTTCTGTACAGGTCCTAGTGAGGCCACATCTTGAGTACTGTGTGCAGTTTTTGTCTCCTTACTTGAGTAAGAATGTACTGGCCCTGGAAGTGATGCAGAAGAAGCTCACGAGGTAGATTGTGGAGATGACAGAGATTCCGTCGAGGGAGATAAGGTATTGATTGCAATTATATTCACTGAAATTCGGAAGCATGGGAGGGTGTCTTACGGAAACATATAAAATTATTAAGAGAATACATAAGATAGAACTAGCGAGGATGCTGATATTGGCGGCTGAAACTAGGACAGGAGGGCAACGCCTCAATATCAGGGGGAGCAGATTTAAGACTGAAGTGAGAAACAACCTCTTCACCAAAATGGTTGTGAATCTATCGGATTCCTTGCCCAGTGAAGTAGTTGAGGCTTTCTCAGTAAATATTTTTAAAGCTAACACAGTACTTTATTTTGAGCAGTAATGATATCACGGGTTATGGTGAGAGGGTGGCTAAGTGGAGCTGAGGCCATGGAAAGATTTTATTAATGGCACAGCAGGCTCAAAGGTCCAGATGGCCTACTACTGACCCGAGTCCTTATGTTTCCAACAGGAAATGATACTCACTTTAATAGAGTTAAGAGTTTAGTTCTGGAAAAACATAGCAGGTCGAGAAGCATCGGAGGAGCAGGAAAATCGACAATCGGGCATGAGCCCTTAATCAGGATTCCTCATTAAGGGCTTGTGCTCGAAACGACGGTACTCTCGCTCAACAAATGCTACCTGACCTGTTGAACTTTTGCAGCACAACAGTCACGAATCAAATCTCATTCATCTGCATTCCTCGCTTTCCTTAGTTCACTTTAATAGACAAAGGAAATGCTATTCTCCACAATGAAGCCAAGACTGATATTCACTTTTATAAACACAGGAACTGCAGGTCTGTATGAATAACTCAGGGAAAGCTGTTCTCTATATCAGTGAAAAGGACCTATGTTCTCTAAAACAAAGACAGAAAATCCCATTCACTACACTAACAACACGGACTCCTGTTGTCTAGACTAAAACAGGGACAACTTGCCTCTGTAATAAACAGTGACTGGTGTTCTCCGCATGCAAATCAGAGATTGTTGCTCTGTAAAAGATACAGAGAGACTGCTGTTCTCTTTCATAAAGAAATAGACCACTGCGCTGTGTAACAAAGACGGTCACTCCCTGTTGTCTCTAATAAATGCCCACCACTTACCACGTTCTCCCCATGTACTCATGTACATCGTCCAATGTTGTCTTCCTCAGACACTGCAGTCCAGGGTGTCCTGAGGTTTACACATTTGCCAAGCCGAGCAGAAGCTCGAACAACGGATAAATGGACACAGCGCAACAAATGTCTGATGGGGATGTTCCCTCCCAATCGGGGGAGCACTTCAGCGGTCAGAGATATTGAGCCTCCAACCTTCAGGTGACGGTTCTCAAAGGCGGTCTTCAGAACATGCCACGAAATAGAGTGGCCAAACTGAAACTGAGAGCTACATTCTGTACCCACATGCGTAGCCTCAAACAGCATCTTGGCTTCATGTTACACTACAGGTGAGCCCACTACACCATACACTCTCACACACATACTCACGCACATGAACATGCACGCACATTCTTACAATCACACGCACATGTACCCTCTTTCAGATACATTCTCCCTCTCACACACACACATAATCACACACACAGACACCCTCTCACTTGCTCATAAGCCGACACACACACACACAAACACTCACACACCCAAATATCAGTCCACAGGTGAATTACCATTTGCATATTTGTTTTTGAATATACATGCCATTTTGTTCAAACAACAAACAGTCTTTAGGAAGTCAGTCAATGTGGCTCCTAGTTTAAAGGGTTCGACACAAACTGCAAGCTTAAAAGTTTATTCGACTACCTCCGCATCTGTGTACATTTTTTAAAAATCAAGACACCCACCTAAACACTGAGGACCCCTCTCCCATCTCCCACACACCCCAAATTCCTGGACAGCCCGTACAGGTATGCTATCACCCTTGGCCTCCTTATTTCAAACTGTCACCATGGCATCGACTACCTCAACCTGTCCGGACCATCACCCACTCCAACCTCCCACTCTTACAGCGCCTAGACTTCCACCCCATCCTCTCGAACCCCAAACTCAGCATCAAACACGCAGACAAGGGGAGGCGCGGTAGTAGTGTGGCACACTGAACTAAATACTGCTGAAGACAGGTGGCAACTTGCAGACACCTCCTCCTACTGTCTCTTGATCACCAACTCATATCTCATCACCAAAACATCATCTCCCATACCAACCACAACCTTATTGCCTCTGAGGATCTGCCATTCACAACGTACAAACTCCATGTCTATGCACCCCACACTACCCAATTCTACCTCCTTCCTAAGATTAACTAACCTGACTGCCGCGGTCGAACCATTGTCTCAGCCTGGGCTGTCCCACCGAACTCAACTCTTCCTACCTCGACAACATCCTATCCCCAGGACCTCAGCATCGAAGTTCGTGACACCTTCACTTTCTCTAAGAGTTCCGTTTCCCCAGCCCCCCGCGCCTCAACCACCACATCTGCACCCCATTCCTGTAGACATTGACGCTCCATGATGAAGGTCACCAAACCCGACGTTTCTTCCTCTCAAGCCGTCCCAAACAGCATCTTACCACTGATACCCTCATCTGCCAGGCTTAACTTGTCCTCACCCTCAACAACTTCTTCTGATCTTTCCACTTCCTCCAAACGAAAAAAGTAACGGCGAGCACCCGCAGAAACCATCTATGCCCGCCTGTTTGTTGGATAAGTGGAACAGTTCATCTTTCGCAGTTACACTGGCACCACCCCAACATCCATTCCTCCGTGAAATCGATGACTGTATCAGCACTGCCTTGTGCTCCCAAGAGGAGGTAGAACAGTTCATCAATAGACAATAGAGAAGAGGTGCAGGAATAGGCCACTCGGCCCTTCGAGCCAGCACCACCATTCATTAGGATCATGGCAGATGATCCACAATCAGTATCCTGCTCCTGCCTTCACCCATAACCCTTGAATCCACTCTCTCGAAGAGTTATATGCATCTCTTTCTTGAAAGAATCCAGAGACTTTGCCCCCAGTGCTTTCCGGGTCAGAGCATTCCATATATCTATGACTGCCTGGGTGAAGACGATTCTTCTGAACTCTGTTCTAAATGGCCTACCCCATAATTTAAACGGTGTTATGTGGTCCTGGACGTACTCATCATCAGAAACTTCCTTCCTGCCTCCAGACTGTCCCATCCATTAATGATTGGATAAGTCTCAATCACATCCCCTCTCATCCTTCAAATTCGAGTATCTACAAGTCCAGATGCTCCAAACCTTCACCTATGATAGTTCGACCATTCAGGAAATTGACCTCTTGAACCTACGCTGCACTCCCTCAATGCCAGAATATCCTTCTTGACATTTGGAGACCAAAGCTGCATGCAATACTGCACGTGCAGTCTCAACAGGGCCCTGTACAGCTGCAGAAAGAACTCTTTGCTCCTAAAGTCAATTCCTCTGGTTATGAAAGCAAGCATGCAATTAGCTTTCTTCACTGCCTTCTGTACCTGAATGCTTGCTTTCAGTTACTTCCTCTTTACAGAACTTGACTCCATTTAGATATTAATCTGCCTTCTCGTTCTTGCCACCAAAGTAGATAACCACACATTTATCCCCATTAAACCGTGTCTACCATGCAACCATCCACGCACCGAGCCTGTCCAAGTCAGCCTGTATTCTCATAAAGTCCAGCTCACGTTTCACCCTGCCACTCGGCTTTGTGACATCCGCAAGTTTGCTATTATTACTGTTAATGCCTTCATCTATATGATTGATGGATATTGTAAACACCTGCACTCGCAGCACGGAACCTTTGGTACCCTACTTTCCACCGCCTGCCATTCCCAAAACGACCCATTTATCACTACTCATTGCTTGCTGTCAGTCAGCCAACTCTCAATCCAAGTAATTACCTTGACCCCAATACCATGTGCCCGAATGTTGCACACTATGCTCTGTTGTAGGACGTCATCAAAGGATTTCTGAAAGATAAGATACACTACATCCACTTGCTCTCCCTTGTCCATCTTCATTATTACGTCCTCTAAAATTTCCACAAGGTTGATCAAGCACGATTTTCCCTTCGTAAATCCATGATGACTCTGATCTGTCCTGTTACTGCTATCCAAATAAGTCGTAATATCGGGTGTAGGTTTGCTTGCTGAGCTGTAGGTTTGATATCCAGACGTTTCATTATGTGGCTAGATCACATCATCAGTGGCGACCTCCAAGTGAAACGAAGCTGTTGTCTCCTGCTTTCTATTTATATCTTTCTCCTGGATGGGCTTCGTGGGGTTTGTGATGATGTCCTTTCCTGTTCGTTTTCTGAGGGGTTGATATATGACGTCTAGATCTATGTGTTTATCTATGGCGTTGTGGTTGGATTGCTGGGCCTCTCGGAATTCTCTGGCATGTCGTTGCGTAGCCTATCCCAGGATAGATGTGTTGTCCCAGTCGAAATGGTGTTTTTTTCAGCCACTCTGACTCTCTTTTTCACCCTTGCGAGGTCTCTCTCCACCCTTCCTAAATCTGTCTATACCCACCTTTCCCTCAGTCCCCACATCCACTCTTTCACCCTCCATCATAGTCTCTCCACCTCCCGCTCTCATCCCTCCTCCCTCCACCACGCGCCTTCTCTCTCCCGTTCTACTCTCTACCCACCACCCCGTGTCCCTCTTCCTCCCGCTCACTTTCTCTCCACTCAGACCTCTCCCTCTTCCACTCTCTCTACACCCCTTCCTAGTTCTCCCTCTCTGTCTCTCCCAATCATGCCTCTCACTCTCTCTCCTTCTCTCTCTCCCCTATCTTTGACCCTCTCTCTCAATCACCCTCCTCCTCTCTCTTCCTTCCCCATCTCCTTTCACTTCTCTCTAAATGCCATCCACTGCATCTCTGTCTTCTCCTCCAACAATATTACTCTTGTCACCCTCTCTACCTTTACTTTCTCGATCTTCCCTCTCTCTCCCCATCTCTCTCTCGCTCCTCGCTCTCTCTGTTACTTCACTGCTCTCTTTTTGCTTTTTCTCGCTCTCCCTTTCTCTCCCATCTCTCTCTCACCTCCCTCTTGATCCCAGTCAATCTCTGTCTCCCCTTCCCCACGCTCCCTGCCCCCTCCCTCTCTCGATCCATTCTTGTCGCTTTCCTCAAACCTCTCCCTATCTCCCCCAAATCCCTGCCTGCCCATTCTCAATCCATCGCTTTATCTCCTCCCTTTCTCTATCTCCCCCTCACTCTCACTCTGCCTCTTAATCAAATCCCCCATCTTTACCCCATCTTTACCTCCCCCACCCCGTCTCTCGCTCTCCTTCTCCCATATCTCTCTCTCCACACTGTTCTCTGTCTCCCTCCCACACTCTCTCCCTCCCCTTCCTCTGTGTCTCCCAAGCCCTTCCCTGCTCCCCAGCTCACTCCGTCCACAATCTCTCGCTCCCTCACCCGCCCTGTCTCTCTTTCTTCCTCCATTTGTCTCATACCTCCCTACCTGTCTTCCGCTCTCCTTCTCTTTCTCCACCACTCCCCTCTCTCTATCTCCTCCTTGCTCTCTAGTCCCTCTCACTGCGTCTCTAGCCCCTCCCATCACTCACTCACCCTACCCTCACCCTCTGTCACACTCTTCTTCCCTTCTGTCTCTCACCCCCTCTTTTCCCATTCTCGCTCACCCTCTGTCTTCCTTCCCAAACCGTGTGTCTTCCCTCTAAATCAATGCACCCTTTCGTTCGCCCTCCTCTTCCCCAACTCCCTCCTTATCCCCTCTCTCTCTCCCTTCCCTCCCTCCCTCTCTCTCTCTTGAGATCCTCCCCATCTCTCTCTGTTCCCTGCCTCACCAACTTCCGCCCCTCCCCTCTCTCTTTCTTCCCTCTCTCTACTCTCTCAACCTTCTCCCCACGCCCCCTCACTGTCTCCCTCCACTCTATACCCATAATTCCTCCCCAACCTCGATCTCTCTCACTCTCAATCCTTCCTCTCCTCTCTCCGTCTTCTCTTCTCATTCCCTCAGTCTCACTCTGTATCCCCAGCTCCCTCTCTGTGAACTTACCTCTCCCTCTCTGTCTTCTCCCATCTCTTTCTCCCCAATCTCTCTCTTCTCCCCTTCTCTCTCTCGTCTCTCCCTTCCTTCCCCTAACCGTCTCTGTCCCTTTCCCTCCCTTGACGCCTCTCCTTCTCACTCTCCATTTCCCTCCCTCTCTGTTCTTCCCCTCCATCTCTTTCTCCCTCCTACTCTCACCTTCTTCATTGTCTCTCCGCACTCCCTCTGTCTCTCTTCCTTCCGTCTCTCTCTCTCAGTCTCTCTGCCCTCTCCCTCTGTCTCTCTCTTTGTCCGTTCGTCTCTCTGTCTCCACTAGCTCTCACTCTCTCACCTATCTCTTCCCCATAACTCTCATTCCATCCCACTCTCCCTCTTTCCCCCTCAACCGCCCTCTCTCTCACTCTCCCCCTCATCTCTCTATTTTCATTCCCTCCATTTTTCCCCTCATTAACTGTGTCTTCGCTCACTCTCACACTGTCTCTACAACTCCATTTATTTCAACTCTCTACTCTCCGCCAAATCTCTCTCATCCCATGCTCTCGTATTCTCCCCCGCTGTCTCTCGAACCTCTCTCTCGCACACTTACCCTACAACTCTCTCTACCTCTCTATCATCCTCTTCCCGCTCACTTAATTACCTGCTCCCTCTCTGTCAGTACCTCGCCCTTCCTTCTCCCACTTCATCCCTCCCTGCCTTGCCTCTCTCTTTCCACTCCCTGTTTTTCTCCCCTTTACTCACTCTTTCTCTCCCACAGTTTTTCTCGCTCCCTTTCCCTCCCACCACTCCCTCTTACTGCTCCATCTCTCTGCCCCGACTGTCTCTTCCCATCTCCCTCTCTGCTCCCTAGTCTCTCTTTACCCTCCACACTATCCCTCTCTCTCGACCACACTCTTTTTCCCCCACTCTCTCTCCTACCTCCACACTCTCTCGCTGGCTACACGCTCTCCATCTCCCAAAGTCACCCTCCCTTCGCGCTCTCTCTGCTGACTCACTCTCTATCTTAGCCGGCACTATCCCTCTCTGCCTCCACTTGCTCACCCTCAATTGTCTCTCTTGCTCGACTCTCTCCATCCCCATTCTCTCTCTCTCTCTCAATTCTCTCAGCCATTATCTTTCTCTCCGGTCTGCATTCTATTCCTATCACTCTCTCTTCCCCCACTTTCTTTCTCCCTCCACTATTCCCTCTCCCTCCCACCTCTCTCCCCTCTTTCTCTATACACCCACCATCTCGATCCCCACTCGCTCTCTGCTGTCACTCTCACTCCTCCCAGTCTACCTCACTCCTACTCGCTCTCTCCCCACTGCCTCTGACCGTAGCTCTGTCACTCGCTCTCCACAATCGATCTCCCACACTCTCTCTCATCTCCCTCTCCCTCCCTTCCCCAACCCTTCCAATGCCTCTCTCCCGACGCCCATCCTTTTCTCTCTCTCTCCCCTGCATCTCCCACTTCCTCGCACCCTGTCTTGCCTCTTCTCGTCCTCATCACTTCTCTCTACCCCCACTCCCTCTTTGTATTTGCCACTGTTTCTCCCCATACCCTCTCTCCAGCTCCCTTTCCCTCAAATCTCTTCCAGTTCCTTCCCCCTCTCTCGCTGCTCCTCGACCTCAACACGCTCACTCTCCCCTACGCCCCTAACACTCTGTGTCTTTGTCTACACCTCACTCTCTGTCCAGCCCTCCCTCACTCTCTGCCGGAAACATTCTCTCCGCTTTCCATCTCGATCCCTCTGACCCAGACATGTGATGCAGGTGGTGAATCTGTGCTTTGCAGGAGGACAGGGAGGTGTGGGGTTTGGGAGAAGGGAGAAAATTGAGCATAGGTACAAAGGCTCCAGAGAGATAGAAAGACTCCAGAAAGGGAACCAGAGGCAGCATGAGAGTGGGAAAGAAATGTGGGAGAGACATAGAAGACGGGAGGTGGGTGCTGACTCCGGGGGGTGGTGGAGTTGGATGAGACAGGGATAGGGAAAAGGGAGTGAAAGCGAAAGCAGAACAGAAACTGACTGTGTGCAAAGAGAGAGAGGGAGAGAAATGAGGATAAAGAGAGGGGAGAGAAAATGCGGAGAGACTGCAAGGCAGTGCAAGATGGGGGAAGAGTGAGAACAAGTGTTGGACAATGAGAGATAGATGGATGCAATTGAGCGGAGATAGAACATAGAACATATAACAGGACAGCATAGAACAGACCAGTCATCCCACGACGTTGTGCCAACCATTGATCCTCATGTGTGCACCCTCAAATATCTGAGACCATATGCATGCCCAGCAGTCTCTTAAATGTCCCCAATGACCTTGCTTCCACAACTGCTGCTGGCAACGCGTTCCATGCTCTCACAACTCTGTGTGAAGAACCCGCCTCTGACATCCCCTCTATACTTTCCTCCAACCAGCTTAAATCTATGACCCATCGTGTTAGCCATTTCTGCCCTGGGAAATAGTCTCTGGCTATCGACCCTATGTATGCTCTCATTATCTTGTATACCTCAATTAGGACCCCTATCCTCCTTCTTTACTACAACGAAAACAGTCCGAGCTCAGTCAACCTCTCTTCATAAGATAAGGCCTCCAGTACAGGCCGCATCCTGGTAAACCTCCTCTGAACCATTTCCAAAGCATCCACATCTTTTCTGTAATAGGGAGACCAGAACTGGACACAGTATTCCAAGTGCAGTCTAACCAAAGTTTTATAGAGATGCAACAAGATCTCACGACTCTAAAACCCAATCCCCCTGTTAATGAAAACCAAAACACCATATGCTTTCTGAACATCCCTGTCTACTTGGGTAGCCATTTTAAGGGATCTAAGTACCTGCACACCAAGATCCCGCTGTTCCTCCATACTGCCAAGAAACCTATCCTTAATCCATTACTTAGCTTTCATATTCGACTTTCAAAATGCATCACCTCGCATTTATCTAGGTTGAACTCCATCTGCAACCTCTCAGCCCATCTCTGCATCCTGTCAATGTCCCACTGCAGACTACCACAGCCCGCTATACTGTCAACGACACCTCCAACCTTTGTGTCGTCTGTAAAGTTGCAGACCCAAGCTTCAATTCCCTCATCCAAGTCATTAATAAATATTACAAACAGTAGAGGCCCAAGGACAGAGCCCAGTGGAACACAACTCACCACTGACTTCCAGGCAGAATATTCTCTTTCTACTACCACTCGTTGTCATCTGTTGGCCAGCCAATTCTGTATCCAGACAGCTACGTTTCCCTGTATCCCATTCCTTCTGACCTTCTGAATGAGCCTACCATGGAGGACCTTATCAAATGCCTTGCTGAAGTCCATATACACCACATCCACAGCTCGACCGTCACAACCTTTCTTGTCAAACTCGAAAAGGTTTGTGAGGCATGACCTGCACCTCACAAAGCCGTGTTGACTGCATTTAATCAAGCCATGCTCTTCCAGATGGTCATACATACTATCCCTGAGAATCCTTTCTAACACCTTGCAAACGACCGATGTGAGACTTACAGGTCGGTAATTGCCGGGGATTTACCTCTTTCTTTTCTTTAAGAGAGGAAATACATTTGCCTCTCTCCAGTCCTCAGCTACGACTCCAGTGGAGAGCGAGGATGGAAAGATCTTCGCAAGTGGCCAAGCAATTGAATTTCTCGTTTCCCAAAGCAACCCAGGACAAATCTGGTCCGAGCTTGGCGACTTGTTAATCTTAATGTTTGTCAAAGTTTTCAGCACAACTGCACCCTCTATCACTATCCATTCCAGCATGCACACCTGCTCTTCAAAGTTTTCATTCACTACAAAGTTCGTTTATTTCGTAACGATAGAGGAACAAAACTCATTTAGGGCTTCCCATAGCTCCTCACACTCCACACGTAAGTTCACTATGTTATTCTTGATCGGCCCTATTCTTTCTTTCCTTCTTAAAAATACCATAATTTTCCCTCAGACGTGGTTGACGATGCTTTCCAACGCATCTCCTCCACTTCTCGCTCCTCCACCCTTGAACCCCGCCCCTCCAATCGCCACCAGGGCAGAACCCCACTGCTCCTCACCTACCATCCCACCAAACTCCAGATACATCGTATCATCCTTCGTCATTTCCGCCACCTCCAAACAGACCCCACCACCAAGGATATATTTCTCTCTCCTCCCCTATCAGCGTTCCGGAAAGACCACTCCTTCTGCAACTCCCTCATCAGGTCCACACCCCCCACCAACCTAAACTCCACTCTCGGCACCTTCCCTTGCAACCGCAAGAAATGCAAAACTTGCGCCCACACCTCCCCCCTCACTTCCCTCCAACGCCCCATTTGATCCTTCCATATCCGTCACAAATTCACCTGCACCTCCACACACATCATTAACTGCATCCACTGCACCCGATGTGGCCTCCTTTTCATTGGAGGCACAGTCTGTCTACTTATGGAACGTTTCAGAGAACACCTCTGGGATACCCGCACCAACCAACCCAACCGCCCCGTGGCTGAACACTTTAACTCCCCCTCCCACTCCGCCAAGGACATGCAGGTCCTTGGCCTCCTCCATCGCCAGACCATAGCAACACGACGCCTGAAGGAAGAGCGCCTCATCTTGCGCCTGGGAACCCGCCAACCACAAGACATGAATGCACGTTTCTCCAGCTTCCACATCCCCTCCCCCCACCTTTTCTCCGTTGCGACACTGGGACTCAGCACCGCGTTTTGACCTGAAATCTCCGTCCCGACCTCTCCGCCCCAACCCCTCTCAGGACTATCACCCTCACCATAACCTCCTTCCACCTATCGCATTCCCAACGCCCCTCCCCCAAGTCCCTCCTCTCTCCCTTTTATATTAGCCTGCTTGACACACCCTCCTCATTCCTGAAGAAGGGCTTCTGCCCGAAACGTCGATTCTCCTGCCCCGTTTTGCTGCCTGATCAGCTGGGCTTTTCCAACAATACATTTTTCATCTCTGATCTCTAGCATCTGCAAGTCCTCACTTTCTCCTACTTTCTTTGACCATTCTCTTATTCCTCACATAAGTGTAAAATGCCTTTGTGTTCTCCATAATCCGTTCTGCCAAGCATTTCGCGTGCCCTCTCCTGGCTGTCCTCAGACCATTTTTGAGCTCCTTCCTCGCCTGCCTGTAATTCTTTAGAGCTGAGCTTGACCCTAGCTTCCTCCACCTTATGTAAGATACCTTCTTCCTTTTGACAAGAAGCTCCACCGCTCTCATCATCCAAGGTTCCTTTATCTTACCCCTTCTTGCCTGTCTCAGAGAGACATATTTATTCATCACTCGCAACAACTGTTCCTTAAACAGTCTCCACACGTCAATAGTGCCTTTACCATGGAACGATTGTTCCCAGTCTATGCTTCCGAACTCATGTCGAATCGCTAAATAGTTTCCGCTTCCCCAATTAAATATCCTCCCATGTTGTCTAATCCTCTCCTTCTCCATATATATGTAGAATGTGAGGCAGTTGTGGCCACTATCACCAAAATGCTCTCCCACCACAAGATCTGATGCCTGCCCCGGCTCGTTTCCGAGCACCAAGTCTAGAATGGCCTCTCCCCTCATTGGCCTGTCAACGTACTGTGTAAGGAAACCCTCCTGAACTCACCTTTGAAGAGCATCTCCATTCAAAACTTCTGCTCGATGGAAATTCCAATCAATGTTGGGAAAGTTAAAGTCACCCATTACAACAACCCTACTACGTCCACACTTTTCCAAAATCTGCCGACCTCTGCTTTTTTCAATCTCCCTGCTGCTATTGGGGGTGGGGGAGGGGGGGGGGGGCTGTAGTACAACCCTAATGAGGTTTATGCTCTCTTGGTGTTCCTAATTTCCACTCATACTGACCCAGTTGACAGATCTTCTCGACAATGGAAGGTTCTGTCGCTGTGATACCCTCTCTGATTCGTCGTTCTACACCCCCACCTCTTTTCCCACTCCCTATTCTTTTTAAATGCTCTAAACCCTGGAACATCCAGCAATCATTCCTGCCCCTGAGAAACCCCTGTCTCTGTTATGGCCACAACATCATAGCACCAGCTACTGATCCATGATCTAAGTTCATCACTTTTATTCCTGATACTGCTTGAGTTAATGCAAACACACTTTAACTGATCTATTGGTTCCTTCCCAGTAAACCCCTTCGCACTAGCTGCTCTATATCTTGCTATTGCCTCATCTGCATCAACTCTCACCTCCGGTATACAGCTCAGGTACCTACCCCTCTGCCATATTAGTTTAAACCCTCTGGAGCAAACCTTCCACCCAGGATATTGGTCCCCTTCCAGTTCAAATGCAACACGTCCTTCTTTTACAGGTCCCACCTTCCCCAGAAGGCATCCCAATTATCTGCGTCGCTGAAGCCCTCCCTCCTTCACCAGCTGCGCAGCCACGTGTTAAGCTGTGCCCACTCTTTGTTCGTCACCTCGCGATCTCGTGGCACCAGTAGTACACTAGAGAATACTAATCTGCTCGTCCTGCTTTGCAGCTTTCATCATAACTCCCTGAAAACACTTTTTATACCTCCATCCTTTTTCTGACTATATCATTAGTGCCAATATGTAACACGATTTCTGGCTGTTCGCCCTCCCCTTTTAGAACCTGATACACCATCAGAGACGTTCTGGACCCCGGCACCAGGGAGGCAACATACCTTCTGGGAATCCTGATCCTGACCACAAAATCTCCTGTCGATTTCTCCTAACAATCGAGTCCCCTGCCACGAGTACTTTTCTATTCTGCCCCCTTCCCTTCTTTGCCACAGTGTCAGGCTCAGTGCTGGAGAACTGGCTACTCTTGCTTTCCTCTGGTAGGTCATCCCCCGCAGCAGTATCCAAAACGGTATACTTATTGCTGAGGGGGATGTCCACAGGGGATCTCTGCACTGTCTGTCTGTCCCCTTTCCTCCCCCTAACTGTAACCCAGATGGGGGTACTCTTGTAGAGAGAGGAATTCTGCTGAAACCAAGGTCGGAGTGGATGTCCCAGATCTGAAAGCAAGGACCGAGTGACTGAAACCCAACCCGTGAGGTCAGGCCCGGTCCATTCCCCTTCTCTGAGGGCGAGTACTTGAGGCTGATTCTGTTTGTGTCCAGCTCAGCTTATTCAACAGAAAGATAAAAAAAAAGTTCATTCTGCTGCTTGGAACTTTTAAATAAATATTTTTTATTGTTTTCAGATTGAAGTGATACATACATTGAGTGGGGTCGTGCTTTCTCTCACGGGTCCCTTAATTTGAAGAATCATTGAAATGTGTCCCTGTAAAATCCTATGGGAAAAGGTTGGATAAACCAGCACTACTTTCTGTCTCTTACCACAGCAACAGGTTGCTTCATTGTTGAAATATTGAAATCAAATGAGAACATCGCGGATAGATTGATTACTGAGTGAATTTCATTGATTGGTGAATTTGGATAAAGGGATATTTCAGCACAATTTTCAGCTGTTGTCTGAACTTAGTCTGGGTCACGGCATAAATCGCGGTGTTTGTGCAGCAACTGAGGAGCTGCAGCATGAAGCCCAATTCCCGCACAAATTGATGGAGAGTCACAGTCTGGTACCCGATCCAATGCATCCGGTACCATATAGAATAAAGCATTAACGTTGACCATAAAATTATGAAATTGGCCGAGATCACAAACAGTAAAATGATGGATTTTTTTCGATTTTTCAATTCTGTGTCAGACTGAGCGTGTCCGCTGGTGTGAGCGCAGAGTCTCCTCCGGGCTCTGCTGGTCACTAAAATGTGCCTGACCGTGAAAACATTGAGTAGCAGAATCAGGAGAAATGGGACACACGGAGTTAGAATGTTGTGGAGGAACTCGATTGTGACCCAGGTAGGGGAGGATCGAACAGTGTGTGTTACATCACAAAACCAAGGACTGTTATCCAGCCAATACCAACCTGTGAGCATAAAATACCAGAAAGTGTTCTTTAAACAACTCAGCACACTCACTGTTGCCAGAACCACAGCCGCCGTTTTCTCAGTACAATATTTACTTTTCAACTTCTGGCAACAAATGGCCATGAACCGATCAAAGGTGAAAGTGACGGTGAACCAGACAGAACAGTCAGTGGCTGCATAAAGCAAGACGGCGTGTATATTACACACGGGGATGAACCACAGGAAATAAAACTGTTCCCGATAAACAATGGGAATGTGTCTCAATATCAGGTCGAGAATAATGACCAGTAGATCCGCCACTGACATGGCCCCCAGGTAACGTCTGACACATGGAGACAATCCACAATCTTTATAACCGTCGCTACGTTAACTGCGAGGAAGGAAAATAAACACATTATACATGAGCTTGGAACAAAGCGACCAGTTTGATTTAGGAGTCACTGAGATTTCAAATGCGTCACTGTATTCAGAGATTTATTAAAATAATTGGAGCTGCAATAACAAATGAGAACGTCTGAATTACTGAGAAAAATTTACACAAAGCACAGAAACACATCCCTCCACAAACGCACAGAGGCCCATCCATAAGATCAGATGCTTTCTACAACATTCCAGCACACTCGATCAATCGAGAGCAGACACAGGTTTCCAATTCCGAATACGGAGGGAGACGACATTGCTGTCCCAACGGATTCTCTCCGAGTTCTTTAAAGACAAATGGAGGTAAGAGATTTTTGTCTTTTAGTCTGCCTTATGGTCGATCCTCTGTCGTGAAGGAATGTGAACGCGGTTAAAACTTATTCATTGTTTAAACTACCTGAGGGGACTTTAGAATAGTGTCTCCTTCTCTCTGGAACGGTTTCTATTCCCTCGGGAATAAACCTTTCGTTCAAATCACTGACGTCTGGGCATTCGCCAAAAATGTCAGATGCAGAATGTTCCAGGGATATTAGGTTATGCAATGTGGGTACAGAATGTTCTGTGGAATGTCACTTATATAATCTTTGGAGGAATGTCAATCACAAACAGTTCCGGAGAATGTCAGTTATGGAAAGTTGTGTATAGAATGTTCTGGGGAATGAACGATATGGAATGTTCCAGGGAATTTCAGTTGTAGAATGGTGGATGTAGAATGCTCCAGAGAATGTCAGTTATAGAATTTTAAAGGAAATGCCGGGTATAGATTGTTATAGTGAATGTCGCGTATTTTTCCCCCACCTCCTTTTCAGTTCTGTCTAACACTCCCTAACGTTAAATGTTCCGGATATTCAGCTCCCTATATTGATCACCTTGTAGCCGTGTCTCTCCAATGTCATTTCATCATATCCATTTCCTTCAAAGGTTGGATTGAATTCCTGAGATTTTTTTTTGAGAATACAACACACATTCAGAAAAAGTGCCTTTCATTAAAAGTGCCTTTTAAATCCACTATTCCATTCTCAATTGTCACGCTCATTCTTGATATTGAACCGGTTATGAAACAGTCTGACACACTCATACTCACAGTATCAGGACTGATGGGTAATATTGCCGGAAGACCCATCACCATCCCTGTGTTCAACCTGTCCCATCGACAAGACAGATCACCACCCCCCGCCCCCAGAGGCGGGGTCGCTGTGGGATACAGTCCCGAAAGGACATACCTTGGAAATCCCAATATTGATGCCACAATCCGGGAATCTCATGGTAGCAGGTCAAAGGTGGTCAAGGAAATCTAATGGAATACATTTACAGCCCTTCACACTGTCTCTCTGCGACAACCCCATTCCCCTCGATGTTGACAAAGAATCTGATGTAGCACTGAGGGTGACAAGGACTCAAACGTACTCTGTGTGGCACTTCAATATCCATTATCAAGAGTATCTGCACAGGTCTACCATTTTCTGAGCAGGGCAAAACTTCAAATACACAGCAGCCAGACAGTGGACCGTGATGGGGGAAACCAAGAAGAGGGGAACATTTTCACCAAACTACTTGTCACAGATGGATGTGTCCCGAACAGTGTCCGTAGATGTACCCAACATGCAGTCCTGGTGAAGGGAATGTCTCATATTGGAGAGACAGCGCACTGTGTTATGTGGCAGTATCTCCTGCGAAGTCGGACGTGCTTTTAAAGGACTGAGCAAATGCAAACTGGTCATCCACTAGGCACTGTATGTTATCAGCAGCTGCAGTATCAATGGCCTTCCCTCCATCATAAGATCGTAAGTGGCACTGATGCTTCCAAAATATTCAGCACCGTTCACAACGACACTGATACAGAAAAATGCCATTCAGCCTATCAAATTTTTAGGCAGGTTCAGAATGAGGCCATTTAGTAATTTGAGACTGATATTCAGAATTGGGCAAATCTTTTCGGTCTCATGTCTGTTACACATGAAGTGGAAGGGAATATTCAGCCTTTTGAACCTTCTGCATAGGAATATCTGGAGGACTGATTATTGAGCTGGTAGCAGGGATACATTACAGATGAATAATTCTTTATCAATTCAATGCAATTAACAACCCAATTAACGCAGTGACCAGTGTTGGTGCCTCAACTATTTGTAACTAATATCAACGTTTTCAAAAAATGGAAGAAATGTGTTCTAACTAAAATTGACAGCGAAATAAGTTGTCAAAAGGAAGTAGTGAATCTCTAATTAGATTAAAAAAAAGAAACCAGTTTGGCAACTTGAATATAACGTGGGTATCCGTGAACCTGTTAATTCTTCAGGAAGAATAAAATGCTGTATATTCCATAAAAGGAAATAGGTTGCAGGACTTACTGATGGGTTCTGTCTGACCCGTTCAGACATGAGAAGTGTTTCTCTAGCTGCCTGATTCTCTGCTCCCAGATGTTCCAGTGGCCCCATTGTTCTCAGTCCACAACAGGGCACTTTTATGTGGCTGGTTGATGGTGCAAAGTCGTGAGGGAGAGGGTGTTTTGAGCGAGGTACAAAGGGGATGGCCTTTATCCAAGAGGCCATCCTTTCTTTATACATGAAGTCCTGAAGACGATGGGAATTGTTGAGTGGTTCTGAATCAAAAGCCTGTGGATGCTGCCAGGACAGTGGGAATTCCTTAACATGATATACTGTGCACAGGCACCATACAACATTAATGGAGTGAAAGATGGTGAGGAAAATAATAAGAACACGGAGATAAAATAACGGCATGGTCAGATCAGCTGAAGGGTTTCCTGATATCACATTCCTAATTCACCACAGATCACTGATAACCAAGAGGAGATACCTGTTCAGCACAGAGCACTGTGTAGATGGAACGTTGCTAGGTACAACCCAGCGTTTTCTCAGTGCCGAATACAGTGCAGACCACAACAGTGCATTGATCTTTAAACTCGGACTAGCTGTCTGTCTAGCACTGGGAGCTATGCAGAACACGTCAGTGAATTGATCTATAAACACGGACGACATGTGTCTCCAGCACGGGGAGCTATGCAGACTGTGACAGTGCATTTTTTTCTGGAAACCTGGACGTGATATCTTTATAGCAACGAGAGCTATGCAGTCCACAGCACTGCATTGATCTATTATCCCAGACTAGATATTTGTAAAGGAGGGGGAGCTATGCAGACCGCATCAGTGCATTGATCTATAAACCCTTACTCGATATTTGTCCAACACGGGGAGTGATGCAACTCACAGCAGTCAATGGATCTATAAACCCGTACTCTGTATCTGTCCAGCACTGGGAGCTGTGCAGACCTTAGCAGTGAAAGGAAATATAAAGTCAGCCAAGATATTTGTTCAGCCCAAAGAAATGCGCACACCTCAGCAGTACGATTCGATTCAGGCCACTGTGAGAGAATCTCTCCAGAAAATGTGGAGTTGAATTTTGGCACTTTATCTGAATTTCAACGTTTTTTGCTCTTCCAAATTACAGTGAGAATAGGTTGTAAAGTCATGTACCACCTCAATGGCAACGTATATGCCAGCAATGGTCATGTTCATCTCCTTCTGTTAATATCTCAGGGACATCATTGCAAGATATCCGACAAAATTACTCTGAGTCTCCAAAGTCGTTCTTAAACAAAGAAACAACCAGGAAATGATCTGAAGATGGCAGAACTTGACAGAATATTCCAGACGGAGCCGCTCTGCTCCGCCCGTAATTTCTGTTGCTATTTTTCCCGTTTTCTGAAACATTATTTTCCCAAACAGAGAAAAATCATTTTAATATGACTCCAACGAGAATCAGGAAAATAAGTTCCAGAGAGGACGCTGGCGTGCTGAGGCGAGACATCGAGATTTAAAGCACAGCGTGGCCTGGATACTGAGCCCAGTGCTTTCAGGAGGATGGGTCTGGTGCAGCCTGGAAAATATCCTCGGTGAGTTCTGAAGAATGGGCCTGTTGTGGTCGGGAGACTGGGTCCAGCGTGGTCAGAAAAATGGCCTGCAGCGGCCAGGAGATTTTTTGGTTTGTATATTGCAGTGTGGTTTGGATATTGAGTCTGGTCACTGGTCCCAGTGAGGTCTGGAGATTGGGTCCAGCAATATCTGAAGACTGAATATAAGCATTCTAAATTGACTCTCTTTTGCCCTATTTATTGTTGCTATGGTCTTTCATTTAGTATTATTTTACATTCGTACTAACTATCTGCACAAAAGTATAGAATCGCTACAATGCGACAACAAGCCATTTGGCACAACATTTCGAATGTGTAACGGACCGAGACCCACTTCCCTACCCTATTACCCAACATTTGCCCCGACATTATGCACATTACTTGCACATCCGTGAACATTATCGGCAATTTAGCATGACTCATTCATCTAACCCGCACATCTTTGGATTCTGGGAGGAAACCGGACCATCCAAACAAAACCCTTGCATACATGAGGAGAATGTGAAAACTCCACTTCGAACCCAGGTCCCTGGCGCTGTGAGGCAGCAGTGCTAACCACTGAGCCTCCGTGCTGCCTGAATCTTGTACTTGACACAGCACAACAAGGAAGAATATTGCAACATTTTCACTGGACACATTACAGTGCTCACAAAAATAAAACTAATTGAATTGAAAAGTGAGGAGTTACTGTTTTTGGTTCGTGATTCACACAATGCTGAAGCTTGTGCAGGGGCGTAGGTTCGCCAGAGACGGTGTTATTATCTCACTTTAAAGACAAGTGAGAGAGAGACAGATTTTGAGAATGCGGAGGGACATTTTGATCCCCATTTTAATGGATTCACTCCGGAAACAACATAAACGCTAATTCCCAGAGACGCAGATGCATGGACACATATATTAATACTCTAAAACACACACACAAAGACACAAGCAAACGCAGATACACAGAAACACGCACAAGTACACACACACAAAATCATAAACAGGCAAATTCATGCAGACTTTCGACCCCTCATTCCTGCAAGACCATACCTGATGTGATCCTGACCTCACTTTTATATCCTCTTGGGAAATATGAGAGGGCACGTGACTGAGCCGTCAGCGTGAGAGCACATCTTATATTAGTTTGAAAATTGTTCTAAAAATAAAGTCATAGAGTCATAGAGATGTACAGAATGAAAACAGACCCTTCCATCCAACCTGTCCAAACCGACCAGATATCCCAACACAATCTAGACCCACCTGCCAGCATCCGGCCCATATCGCTTCAAACCCTTCTTATTCATGTACCCATCGAAATCCCTCTTAAATGTTGATATTGTACCAGCCTCCACCGCTTCCTCTGGGAGCTCATTCCATACGCGTACCACCCTCTGTGTGAAAAGGTTGCCCTTTATGTCTCTTCTATATCTTTCCTCTCTCTCTTTATATCTTTCCTCTCTCAACCTATAACTATGCCCTCTACGTCTGGATTCCCATACCCCGGGGAAAATGCCTTTGCGCATTCACCCTATCCATGGCCCTCATAATTTTGTAAACCTCTATAAGGTTACCCCTCAGCTTCCGACGCTCCAGGGAAAACAGCCCAGCCTGTTTAGCCACTCCCTATGGCGCAAATCCTCCAATTCTGGCAACATCCTTGTAATTTTTTTCTGAACCTTTTCAATTTTCATAACTTCTTACCGATCGGAAACAGACCAGAATTGCACGCAATATTCCAACAGTGGCCTAACCAATGACTTCTACAGCCGCAACAGGACCTCTCAACTCCTGTACTAAATACTCTGACCAATAACATAAAGCATACCATACGCTTTCTTCACTAACCTATCGACCTGTGACTCCAATTTCAAGGAGCTGTGAAACTTCACTCCAAGGTATCTTTGTTCAGCAACACTCCCTAAGACCTTAACATCATGTGTATAAGTCCTGCAAATATTTTTTTTTCCCCAAAATGCAGCACCTCGCATTTATTTGAATTAAACTCCATCTGCCACTTTTCAGCCAACTGGCCCATCTGGTCAAGATCCTGTTGCAATCTGAGGTAACTGTCTTCGCTGACCACTGCACCCCCAATTTTGGTGTCACCTGCAAACTTACTAACTTTACTTCTTATGTTCGCATTCGAATTATTTATGAAAATGACAAAACTGGAGGACTCAGCACTGATCCTTGCGGCACTCCACTGATCATCGGCCTCAAATCTGAAATAAACCCACCACCACCAACCTCTGTTTTCTGTCTTTGAGCCAGTTCTGTATTCAAATGGCTCGTTCTCCCTGTATTCCATGAGATCTAATATTGCTAATCAGACACCCACGGGAAACCTTGTCCAACGACTTACTGGATTCTGGTTAATGCCAGATGAAGGACCAAAAAATTTTCTGGCAGTAACATCGGCTCCTTTTTTGAGATGTTTTCGGTGGTGGTGATTTCCTCGAATTCCAGGAGCAGCAATTACTGTTTCATGTGCTGTTGCATTGTTTTGTAACTTTGGAAATAAAAAGTCAAACAGCAGCAGTTTTAAAAGGGAGAAGAAGAGAAAAAAGGAAGCATATGGTGAGGACAGTGCAGGAGAGAGAGACAGAATCTGCAGTCACTGCCTTTGCTGTTTGAATTCATGTATCACTGTGAAGCGGAGTGCAACTGGGAAAATTAGCAAAGAGTGAAATTCACAACTGATCTTGGAGGAACATGTTTGAAAGAAGATCATAGCACAAAATCAGATAAGTTAAGAAAATGTATAGGCATGTTTCAAAACTTAACATTATAAATTAGGGCAAGGCCATTTTAGTGGTATGAGGCAAAAACTTTCAAAAGTTGATTGGGGAAAACTGTTCAGACGTCAGCCAAGTGGGAGTCTTTCAAATGCGAGATGATGAGTGTTCAGGGAGAATATGTTCTTGTTAGTGTGAAGGGCCATGCGAGCTGGAGTAGGGAATAGGACATGACGGAGATTTTGAGACTTTGGTCAACTAAAAAAAAATTGGTTCATGTCAGGCATCGGCAGCTGAGATCAATTGAATACCTTGAGCGTTCGGGTTGTAGGAGTATACAAACAGGGAAATGAGGAGGGCAAAAACAGGAGAAGAGATTGCTTTGGCTGATAAGGTTAAGGAGAACCGAAGAGAAACTAGGGAGAGAATAGGACACTTTAACAATCAAACAGCGATCGATATGTGGAACCATAGGACATGAATGTGATTTATTTGATTTATTTCCGCATGTACTCACATGAGGAAGGTGAAATGCTTACAAGTTTCTATATGTCACACAATCTTACGTACAAAGGTAACCCCTAACGTACCCCCCCAACTCCCACCAAGGTCCAGTGTGTTGGTGCAATGTGGAAAAATATAGAAAAGAAACTTAAAATTTAAAACATTACAGCCCTTCCTACAAAAGTGGGAAAACATGGAAACAGTTAAACAGCACAGTCTGTAAGTGCCTGGCCACGCTGGGTTCATAATCTTCACAACGACACGATCTCCCCCACGCCACTGCCTTCTAGCCTGTTATCGCTCGATGGGTGAGATCCCACAGAAATATTCCCCTTCTCTATATACTGTGGAGAAAGGCATGTTAACGAGGGAACTCTGGGAAACAAAGAAAAGGTGATGTTTTGAAATGAGGGCACATTACAGAAGATGAAGTGCTGAAGGTATTAGAATGCATAACCGATGGTAAATGGGTAGTATCTGTTTAATTGCATCCCACATCTTTCCAGGAAGTTGGGGAAGTTGGCCCCTAGCTGAGATATTTATATCGCTTCTGAGAGTTCTGAGGAAGTGTCACTGTACCCGAAGTGTGAATCTGATTTCCATTCCTAGATTCTGTCAGACCTGCTGAACTTTTCCAGCATCTTCTGTCAATGTTTCTAATTTTCAGAACCTGGAGTTCTTTCAATATAGTTTTCCATCATTGCGAACCACGGGTGAGGTGCTGGAGGAGTGGAAGACAGCTAATGTTGTAACATTCTTTTTAGAAAGGCTACAACAAAAATCCAGGAATCTACATAAAGGTGACTCTGATGTCAGGGGGAGGTACGTGTTGAAGGAGATTCTGATAGATAGGATTTGCATGCATTTTGAAAGGCAGAACAGATTACGGATAGTCAGCACGTCTTTGTTTGGAGGAACAACCTTGAGTGAAAGTTTTCAAGACGTCACCAAGACGATCGATAAAGGTAAAGCAGCATGAGTTGTCGACATAGACCTTAGTGAAGCCGAAAAAGATTCATGGTAGTATAGTCAGTAAGGCGAGATCGGACAGGGATCATGGAGAGAGAGCTAATTAGACACAAAATTGGCTTGACAATAAGATACAGAGTGTGGTGAGAGGTATTTGTTGTTCTCACTGGTGGCCTGTAACCAGTGGCTTGTCACAAGGGCCACTCTGCTGCTGTTTGTTATTCATTAGAAATGGTTTGGATAACAATATACGGAGCATTGATAGTCTGTGTGTGGTCGATACCGAAATTGCTTTTATAGTGGACAGTGAAGAACGTCATTTAAAAGGACAATGTGATCTTGATCAACTGGGCCAGGAGATGAGGAATGGCAGATGGAACTTCATGCAGATAAATACGAGGTGTTACATTTTGTTTAAGAAACCAGGGCAGGATTTACACAGTTAACGGAAGAGGGAAGGGAGTGTTGTTGAAGAGATCGACCCAGGGGTGCAGGTAGATAGTCCCTCGAATTGCTGATTGATGGTTAAACGGTTCATTTGAGGAGAGTGCTCCGCAAATATTCCCATCCTAAATCCTGGAACATTCCTGCACATCAGTGGAAAAGACAGGGATGTAGTATCTGCAGCACCCTCAGCCAGATGTTTTGAGTCAGTGAGCCACCTCATCATCGTCATGATGCCCACGGAATCACGGATGCCAGTCTTCAAACATTCCTATTCGCTGCTCGTGACATCACAGCTCAGAAATAATCTGTTCAGTGTAGTTTTTGACAGGTCCCGATATGAAGATGGTGCTTTTGTCAAACTGTCACTGGATTACTAATCCAGAACAGGCTAATGCTCTGGCAGCTGGTGGAAGTCAAAAATAATTAAAACAAAAATAAATTAGAAATAAAATATCGAGATTTGAAATCTGGTGGCAGTTACAGTGACCGTGAAACGAATGTCGATTGTAAACACCAATTTCCTTCACTAATGTCCTTTCAGAAAGCAGATCACCAGACACACAGACATATGATACGCTCTTCAATGGTCTCTAAAACGACCAAAGCAGACAGTCAAATGTAACAAACTACTCCGTGATCTTAAGGGATAAAACCGGACAGAACACCTGGCACCAACCTCCGCATCAGAAAAGGGAACAGGAAGCACCACCTTGTCGACTCTGCATCGACTTCCTTCCTATCATCTGAGGGCTTGTGACATCATTTACAGAGAATTTGAACAGACTGAGATATAAGAGTGAGAAAACGTTGAGACCAGTAATTGTAAATCTCTTAGTTTGAAAATAGTCCCGTGTAAGGATTGGCCTGGTCCACAAGTTAACGTTATAAAATGAGTAATTTTAATGGCTTTGGGCAGAATCTTTCAAAAGATGATTTGGGAGAAATAGTTGGCAGATAGAGGGACGCCTTGCAAGTGGGTGCCTTTCAGAAGCGTGATAAAGAGCGTTCAGGGGCAGCATGTTCCTGTGAGTGTAAAGGGGAATGCTTGCAGGAGTCGGGAACAGTACATGACAGGGGAATCTAAGCCTCTGGTCAAGAAGAAAGAAGAAAGCATATCTCAGGTATGGAGAGCTGCGATCAAATGTATCCCTTGAGCATACGGCGTGTAGGTGTAAACTTACCAGGGTAATCAGGATGGGAAATGGGGGCAGGAGATAATTTTGTTTGATAAGGTAGTGGAGAATAACAAGAGATTCTCCAAGTATATTAAGTGTAAGAGAGAAACTAGGGAGAAAATAGAGCCCCTTAAAAATCAAACAGCAATCGAAGTGTGGAATCACCAGAGATGAATTAGGTTGATCGCGTTTATCATCACAAGTACTCACAGGAGTGCGATGAAAAGTTTACAGATCACCAAAGGTACCCTATCTCACAGGGGCAGATACTTGATACGAAACAGAAAAATAAAGAAAAATGTTAAAATGTAAAACATTATAGACCTTACTTTAAAGTTGGAAAAAGTCACAGAAACACAGTTAACAGTTCAACAACACAGTGCGTAAGTGTTTGGTCATGCTGGGTTCACACTCTTCACAAAGACTTGACCTCACTCTCTCCGGCGCCTTCCAGCCTGCTCGATGTGTGAGATATTACACAAATATATCGCGTCAGTATTTACTATGGCGAACGACATGGAAGTGAGGGAATTCAGGGAAATAAATGCATGGAGTAATGTGGCCGTATTAGAGAAGATGAATTGCTGGAAGTCTGAAAATGCATAACTGTAGTTGAATGCCCAGGACCTGTTCAAGTGCATCGAAGTTTTTTTGCAGGGAGCTGGTGAAGAAAATGCGAGTCCCCGAGCTGAGATATTTGTTTCATCCCACAGTGCTCTGAGGAAGCGTCACTGAATCTGAAACAATAAATCTGATTTCTCTGCACATTTGCTCTCAGAGCTGCCAAACCTTCCGTCAAAACTTCTGTTTTTGTTTCTGATTTACAACATTTGCGGTTCTTCGAGTTTTTATTCGTGCCATTGGCAGCCACGAGTGAGGGGCTGGAGGCCTGGAAGTCAGGTAAACTACTGGCATCATTTTTTTAAAAAGGCTGCAAGGAAAAGGCAAGAACCTACAGAGCGGTGACTCCGATGTCAGGATTTGCTCACTCTGTTGAGGAGATTCTGAGATCCAGGATTTATATGCATTCGGAAAGGCAAGGTCTAATTTTGGACAGTCAACATGACTTTGTGTGTGGAGAAACGTGTCGTACAAACCTATTTGAAACTTTCCAAGAGCTGACCAAGAACATAGATGAAGGTGAAGTAGTATACATTACGATAAGATTCCCTACAGTGTGGAAACAAGTCCTTCGGCCCAACAAGTCCACACTGACCCTCCGAAGAATAAACCTCCCAGACCTATTCCCCTTCCCCGTATTTACGTGGACCTTACTGAGGCTCAACAAAATTCTGCATGGGAGACTGGTAACTAAGTTATATGACAGAGAAGCAGGGAGAGCAAGCTAATCAGATAGAAAAATGGCGTGACCGTAGAAGACAGAGGCTATTTGGAGAGATTTACTGTTCCAATTCAGAAGATGAGAATGACTATTTAGTTATGGGATGTGATGAAGTGGTCGAGGCGTTGGACAAATATTCCGAATTGGTTTTCACAGTGGTTGTCATTAATAACACGCCAGTAGTTGAGGACCTGGAATCAATTATTTTAATGGAAGATGTAGTGTTGGGCAAGGTAATAGATCTATGATTAGACAAGTCTCCTGGCCCTGATGAAATGCATCCAAGGGTGTTAAAGGAGATGGCGAGAGATGTTCCACGTGAACTGGCGGTAAGTTTCCAAAATTCTCTGGACTCTGGGTTTCTTCCAGCTGATTAGAAAACAAAACAATGTGACGTCGCTGTCTAAAAAGGGAAATAGGCAAAAGATGGGGATTGTTTTTATTTAACCTCTGCTGCGAGTGATATAGATGCATGGTGTCACTGGTAAAGTATTTGCATGGACAGAGGATTGCTTGACGATTATGAGGCAAAGAGTGGGAATAAATGAGTGCCATTCTGATTGGCAATCAGTAACTAATGGTTTACCTCAGGAATCAGTGTGGGAACCGCAATTATTCACAATGTATATAGATGATATGGAGTTGTGGTTCACAAGTCGTGTGATAAAGTTTGCAAATGGCGCTAAGATGAGTGGCAGAGTAAGTGTGCAGAGGACTGTGAAAATGTGAAGAAGAACATAGATACTCTAAATGAGTGGGCAAAGGTTTTGCAGATGGAATACAATGGTAATAAAAATGGAGCCCTCCATTTTGGTAGGAGTAACCGTAAAAAGGATTATCACTTGAATGGTAAAAAAATTACAGGATGCTGCTGTGCAGAGGGACCTAAATGTTCTTGAGCAAAAATCACCGAAATTTGTTCTGCAAGGACAACAGGTAAAGGGAAATGGAATTTCGTCCTTCATTTCTAAAGGGATTGAGTTTAATAGCAGGGAGGATTTGTTGTAGCTGTATAGTGTGCTGGTAAGACCAGACGTGGAGGACTGCGTGCAGATTTCTTCTCCTCACTTGTGAGAGGATATACTGGCACTAAAGGGGGTGCAGAAGAGATCCATTTGATTGATTCAGGAGTTGAGAGATTCTCCTGATGAGGAGAGACAGTGTAGACTGGGATTATATTCAGTTAATTCAGAAGAATGAGCGAGGTACTTACAGAAACTTACCAAATTAAAAAGGGAGCAGTTAAAATAGAAGAAAGGAATATTTCCACTGAGAGGTGAAAGTACGACAAGAAAGCATAGCTTCATGTTTCGAGGGAGCAGCTTGAGGACTGACTTGTGAAGGAATGCTTTCTCCCAGAGAGGTGCAAATCCCTGGAGTTCCTTACCCAGATTAGTAGTTGATGCCAGTTCAGTAAACGTTTTGAAACCTCAGATAGATATGTTTTTGAACAATAAATGAATTCAATGTTACAGTGGAAGTGCGAGTAATTGGAGCTGAGTCCACGAAAACATTAGCCCTCAGATCTGAATAGCCTACTCCTCTCCTAGTTGTTATGTTCTTCTGAACATCTACGAAGTGATCGATAAAGCAGGAGCAGTTATCCTCCTAGGAGGTGAAGTCGTGTACACCACCCCAGTGCATTGCTCAGTAATGCTGTGTTAGATCCACTGTCCAGCGCGAGGAAAGTTGCAGTCCATGCTGGAAATGATAGGATGGGCAGCTCGCATCGATTTACATCTCCATTGTCCCATAACAAGGTCTGCTTTGGGTATGGAAGTCAATACCAGAGAGAGGTGGCAGAGGCATCAGTTTAAATACAAACTAAAGTGAAGGGTTTGGAATATAGACAGAAAGGGGGGAATTGTGAGACAATGTCGATGAACAATGTGTTCACAGGATTCGCAGTGCAGAAATGAAGACATTCAGATAGCATTCTGCAACACGAGCCAATATTTTCAGGAAGGTGGATGAACGGCATGCTGTGAGCGGTCAGATGATGGAGAGTTTTGAATGAGCATTTGTCACGCAGCTTTGTAACCTTGGGTGGGGTCAGCAGAATATTCGACTTGTTGGGCTGAACCAAACAATAATTTGCCTGAGCTTCATTTTCATTGAATGTGACAGAGCGATTGTCTGTCAGAGGCCGAGCTTATTTCCCGGTGCAACCTGTTGTAAATCACCTCATTAACTACCTAACCCACCCCATGGTGCCCCTCTCATACAACTTCAGCCTGATTCTTATGTGCATCGTGGCAGGCGACACTCACCGGCGCCTGGATGCCGGGGGACATCCTGTGATCCATGGCACTGGTTCCATCTGTAAAAGGTCGAAGGTCACACCGTTTAACATCCTCAGTTCAGAGCTGGTCTGCACAGTTTACACCAAACAGGCTACATAAGGGGTAATTATACCAAGATTTATCAACAGAGGAGCGGAGGTCCTTCTGGATGGGCTAACACAGAGCGGGACTATTCTCTTCCGAGAGGTGCCATACCATCAGACCCACCGACCATCGTGTGAGCTCACCACCCAGCTCAGTGCAGTATCTGCAGTCTGAAGCAATGTCCTGCAATACAGAACAAGCGTCGATAATCTTCCCCGCTATGTCAGGATAAGTGTCATCGCATTCTCTTAGCTCCCTCATACTCATGGTATATCTGATATAACACCTATGCCCGGACTAGATCATGCTCCACCACTCTTACTACTGCATTCAGCACCTTGCCCCTCTCTCTCCCTTCTCTCTCTTCCTTCCAAGATATCCACCACACTAATAACACTGCATGGATGGAAGAGTGCGGACTGACTCCATCCGGACTCTTCACCATTGTCCCTCCCACCTATTTCAGCCCTAACAATAGAGCCACCCACTCCCACTCTCACTCACTCCCGACCTCCCTTTCTTCTATTCCAGGAGAAACAGTGTGGCATAGGAGAGAAAGGTGCGATTCGGCTGGTGCAGTACCGTTATCCATTGCCTCTGACATCCCCATTGCCCTGCCATGTGGGCAGCACACTGGAATGAGACAGGGAGGACTGGGATGCCTTGTGTGGTGATTCTGAAACATCCACAACCCACCAACCGAATAATGGAGCAATTGGTGACGACCGACTTGACACGGACATTTTTTACAAACCCATCGACAGCCACAGCTACCTGGATGAGACCTCTTCCCACCCTACCTCTTGCTAAAATGCCATCCCGTATTCCTAATTCCTCTGCCTCCGGCGTATCTGCTCCCAGGAGGATCAGTTCCACCACAGAACACACCAGATGGCCTCCTTCTTTAGAGGCCGCAATTTCCCTTCCCACGTGGTTAAAGATGCCCTCCATCTAATATCATCCACATCCCGCACCTCCGCCTTCAGACCCCACCCCTCCAATCGTAACAAGGACAGAACGCCCCTCGTGCTCACCTTCCACCAGACCAACCTTTGCATAAAAAAAAATCATCCGCCGATATTTCTGCCACCTCCAAAACGACCCCAACACCAGGGATATATTTCCCTCCCCACCCCTTTCTGACTTCCGCAAAGACGGTTCCCTCCGTGACTACCCGGTCAGGTCCAACTCACCCTCCAATATTGGCACCTTTCACTGCCACCGCTGGAACTGCAAAACCTACGCCCACAACTCCTCCCTCATCTCCATCCAAGGTCCTAAAGAGCCTTCCACATCCATCAAAGTTTTACCTGCACATTCACTAATATCATCTATTGTCTCCGTTGCTCCGGATTTGGTCTCTTCTACATTGGGAAGACTGGACCCCTCCTAGCAGACCTCTTTAGGGAACACCTCCGGGACATCCGCACCAATCAACTACACCGCCCTGTGGCCCAACAATTCAACTACCCTTCCCACTCTGCCGAGGACATGGAGGTCCTGGGTCTCCTAAACCACCGCTCCCTCACCACCGGGCGCCTGGAGGAAAAACGCCTCATCTTCCGCCTCGGAACACTTCAACCCCAGGGCATCAATGTGGACTTCAACAGTTTCCTCATTTCCCCTTTCCCCACCTCACCCTAGTTCCAAACTTTCAGCTCATCATTGTCCCCATGACTTGTCCTGACTTGTCCTACCTGCATATCTTCTTTTCCACCTATCCACTCCATCCTCTCCCGCCCCCCACCTATCACCTTCACCCCTCCCCCACTCACCTATTGTGCTCTATGCTACTTTCTCCCCACCCCCACCTTCCTCTACCTTATCTCTCCACGCTTCAGACTCTCAGCCTTTATTCCTGATGAAGGGCTTGTGCCCGAAACGTCGATTTTTACTGTTCCTTGGATGCTGCCTGAACTGCTGTGCTCTTCCAGCTCCACTAATCCACAGTAAGGAACAATGTTCATTTTTTGGCAAATCTCAATTTTAAGTCCAAAAGTTCTGTTTTCCCCGGAGCATCTTAGAAACCTTGGCCCTGGTGCCATTTCCATATTATGTCGATCTGATACTAATGGAATCCCCACGGTCTCGGTGGACAGGTGCTTAAGTTTAAAACAAATCGTCTCCATCATCTCCCAGGAAGCTCGCACGGCGCTGCCTCCTACACCTCCTCCTGCAAACAGTTCAGATACTGAAACTAATCAGTGATATTTACTGCCCTCCCCATTTTCCCAACATTTTCAATAATCTGAGATCATATACAACCAGGACCCTCTGCGCCAGCACGCTGTCCTGAAATGTAGAGTTTATTCTGTATTGTCTTTTAATGTCCTTCCTACCAAAGTGCACCACCTAATACTGCTCTGCACTGATAGTCATCTGTCACATATCGCGCTTTTCATAAGACAACTGTCATCCTGACAAATGCAATCATATAAACAAGACTAATGCTGACAAGCACTGTCACAGCGAATGAAAAATAGAGAAAACAAATAAGGACCAAAAGACATACTGGCAGATTCGCTGCGACTGAAGAAGTGTCAGTGAATTAATGCGTATGTCTGTGTTTCTGTACGACTGTTTTTGTATCTGTTTTTGTTTGAATTTAAATGTCTGCACCTGCGTACCCATATTTATCTCTGTGCACATCTGTATGTGGGCACCGGTCTGGCATTTGTTGTGGTGTTTTGAGATGCAATATTTCCCTCTGCCCTCCGTATAGCAGTAAAAGTGCCAGCGGGTGATAACCTTCGTGGATTCGCTCTGGGATGGAAAGATGGCCAGCAGCAGGTCACAGCGATATTCAAACTGACAGCGCGTGCACACACAGACACACACGCGGACACTCACACAGGTATACAGTTACACAGACGCACAGAATCACAGACAATTTCACACAAACTGTCACATACACAGACACAAACACATTCACAGATACACAAGCGCTCACTCACACACACACGCAGGGACAGAACACACACATGCACACACAGAGAGATACGCAGACACACATACAAAATCCCTCTCACACGCACACAGACGCTCTCACACACTTACAGCGGCACTCACACACAGCCACACTCACGCACAACGACACCCACAATCTGGCCTAGCAACGATTGCGAATAATATTGGGCCAGTCAGAAAGGAAATGATCAGCTGCGAGTGAGCAATTTTGTCAGGAGATGTGATTAAGTTATTCCGTAACGTACAATTTTTAAATAATGCATGGAAAGTACGTGACCAATGATTGAAAAGGTCTGAAAAAGTCCGAATAGTGGTGGTAATATCCCAGGAATTACGTCACTCACCATTGGAGGAAATTGCTGTGTGCTTCCAAAGATATTACTTAAAAACCAGAAAATTGTGCAAGGTTATGATTCACATCTGTCTTCTCAGAGAGAGAAAAAATAAACTGCCACACATGAAGTATTGTGGGAAGGCCAGCAGAGCGTAAGATTGTTTAGATCTGATCACAACAGTTTCAGAGAGAGTGAGAGTGGGAGTGAAACTTTGATTCCCATTTCAGCGGTTTTACTCTGAAAACAACATTGCACAGACATGCAGACGGAGGGAGGCACAAACATAGATATGGGCACTAATACACATAACACATGCACACAAAAATACACACACAGATATGGGCACATACGCACAAACATATGAACACCTCCCCATCCCCCCAACCACCCCACACAAATACGCAGATGGATGCACATGCGTGTGTGTGCATGTAAGAGAGTGTGTGCCTATTGGAGAGGAAGGCAAAAAGCCTATTCAACATATTGAGCTGTAAAACAGAAAGCAAGGGACACCCAATTTGGTAAACGAGCTTCTTACATGGCATCAGCAGGTGGCCATTCAGCCCCTCAACCCCATTAATAGGAGGATGTTATCGACGCCCCAACTTGACAAACCAGTGAAGCAGAGACTGCAAAGACAGACAGCTCCATGTTGCTCCTCCTGACTCCATTGCTTTTGGTACACAAGTGTTACGTTAACGTAGCTTGCTGACGGTGAGGAGGGACAGTGGATGGTTCGTGCCACGTCTCAAGAAGGCACATTCCATGTCCAAGAATACAGGCTACTGTTCTCTGTGGAGATAAGAAGCTGATGAGACTCACTAACTATTTCAGGAGTAAGACATTGGACCTGCTGACAGATTTGTGAACAACGTGTTGTTCAGCGCAGGGTTGCACCAACTGAGACAGTGAGAGTTCACTCAGACCTGAAGCTCTCTCTTAACTAACATGGGGTTCCCACAGAGATACATAAACTATCGGGAAATATGTATCATATGGAAAAAAGGCATTTCTCAGCGTCATTCACTGGGCATAATGAGTGTCAGTCCATCAGCTTCAAGTTTCAATGCAAAGACCCCTTATTCTCTCACACTGCTACAGATTACACACTTATTTCCTTCACACTCTACTCTATCATCCCAGGGATGAGACGGCTGAAACTCCATTACACTGTTACTGTGAAATGGAAAGGATTACTTATAAAGGAGAGAAAGTCTGTCCAGAATCCACGGAGTATTCCTCAAGAACACTTTACAATTCTAGGAAGGTGTCTTTACTACCACTCTTGATTCATTTTGTAATGCAGGACAGTATTCCACTTCCCGTCCTGATTAATAGATGCACTGCATTAATTCTGTAAGTGACTTACGACCAAGGGCATCCAGGTCCGTTTCGTCAAAAGCACTTACCAGCCACTCACCTTCTAATGCATACAAAGCGAACAGCACTGCATTTGTTGCTCACATTCAAAGCACCTCATTGCATTACCAATAGTGTTGATGCAAGCACTGACAAATGTGATACCATCGACTAGCGTTTTTGCGTGCAGAACATTACCCTACTCTCTGTATTCTCTCCATCGTCCAATTCTCAATGAATTTAGTGTTTTCCCCCTCACCCATGACGGTTACTTTGTTCATTCTCCTGTGTGCAACCATTTCAAAAAAAATTCTGAAATTTCACATATCCCCTTCCTCCTGGTTCTCATTTGTCGATGTCACAACCAACATCTTCGGTAAAGTACAGTATGCTTCACAAATATAATTTCCCAGTCCTGAACCTAGGCTGACTGTGCCAAACCATTGAAATATTCTTCCAGGATCTCGTTATCATTAATTACAACAAAAACTAATATTTTCCTCAGAAGCGACATCAAGTTATCCACCCGTTGGTTTCCTGTTTTCCCCCACAGTGCAGTCATAATAGTTACTTTCCAGTCTGCAGGACGCTTTCCATCATCCAGAGTTTTAATGACCTTTCACCTCCCTCATAAAATAAAAGTATTGACAGCACAGAAGGAGGCTATTGACCCATCGTGTCTGTGCTGTCTCCGAGTAGAGTTATTCAGCAAGCTCAATTCCTTCACCCTACCTCTGCAGATCTCTAAATTTATCACCCATCTGGTGGAGCAGCGTACCAACCTTCAATACAATGAGATTTTCCAGTACTTAAATTTTAATATTTATAATTCCTTGAAGTTCCTCACATCCACCAATCATCCTGTTCTCTAATACTTTTTTTTAATATCCCTTTCTGCTGCTTCGCTGGAGAGACAGAAACAACATATTCAATTCAATGGACAGAAATGGCCTCTGTCAACCTGAGAATACACGAGAGCATGGCACGATGATATCATGTATGTGACACAGATTCCTGCCTGGAAAATCCAGAATTCAACAGTTGATGGGCATGTTGAGTAGAGCCCTCTCCCTAGTGTGAGACTACAGGTTATTCTGAGGGATGTTTCACAGCTCTGTGACCTCCTAATTGTTGAAATACACTGGCTTGCTACACTGCACCTGGAAAATATATATCATTGGGAAACATTAATGAAAATTTCGTAAAGGATAGGGCAGTATGCTGCTACTCCCTATGTCGTCTCAGATCCAGATATATTGCAAAAGCTGTCCCCATAACCTTGTCCAGTGTGGGGACACCAGACCCTCAGGTATGCCTGAATGACTGCAGCAGCCGAGATCACAAATCTGAGAAAAGCATTCAGATATCCCCCACTGATTTTCAAATGACAGGAACGAGTCAAATCCGTCTACATGGCACACCCACTCAGTGTTGAAAATGCTTACCTCTCCTCAGCTTCTATTCCTGACTGGTAAACCTTTACATTGCATATAGAACGTAGAACATGACAGTGCATTACAGGCCCTTCGGCCCTCGATGTTGCACTCACCTTTGCAACCAAGGTGAAGTCTACCGATCCTACTTTTTGCCATTTTCATCCATATGTCTGTCCAAAGAAAATTTAAATGCCATTAAACTCGGTGAGATTACTACCGTTTCAGGCAGTGCGTTCCACGCCCCGACGACTCTGAAAGTAAAGAGACAACCTCTCACATGTATCTTATATTTATGACCCCTCGATTTAAAGCTCTGTCTCCTCGTGCCGCCATCACTATCTGAACAAAAAAGGCTCTCACTGTCTATGTTGTGTAACCCTCTGATTATCTTACATGTCTCAATTAAGTCACTTCTCAACCTTCTTCTCACAATGGCAAAAAACATCAAGTTCCTCAGCCATTCCCCTGAGACATAAGACACGGCGGCTCAGTGGTTACCACTGCTGCCTCACATCACCAGGCTTGCACGTTCGATTCCAGCCTCGAGCGACTGTCTGTGTGGAGTTTGCACATTCTCCCTGTGCCTGCGTGGGTTATCTCCGGTTTCCTCCCACAGTTAGGAATGTGCAGGTTAGATGAATTAGCCATGCGAACTTTCCTGTAGTTTAGTCAGGGGAATGGGTCTGTGTGGGTTGCTCTTCGGAGGTTCGGTGTGGATTTGTTGGAATAAAAGGCCTGTTTCCACTCTGCAGGGAATATGATCTAATCTAACCATGCAACATCCTAATCGATCTCCTCTGCACAGTTTCCAATGTTTCCACATTCATCCTAAAATGCAATGACCAGAACTGTATACAATGGTGCAAGTGTTGCTGAATTGGAGTTTTGATTAGATGTATCATGGCGCTGTGGCGCCGAAATGTAGTTAAGAACATAAGACCATAAGACATAGGAGTGGAAGTAAGGCCATTCGGCCCATCGAGTCCACTCCGCCATTCAATCATGGCTGATGCGCAATTCAGCTCCACTTGCCAGCGTTCTCCCCGTAGCCCTTAATTCCTCTAGACAACAAGAACCGATCAATCTCGGCCTTGAAGACATTTAGCGTCCCGGCTTCCACTGCACTCCGCGGCAATGAATTCCACAGGCCCACCACTCTCTGGCTGAAGAAATGTCTCCGCATTTCCGTTCTGAAATGACCCCCTCTAATTCTAAGGCTGTGTCCACGGGTCCTAGTCTCCTCGCCTAACAAAGTTCTTATAACAATCAACGTGAGCGCACTGGATGATTTCTCAGCAGTCTTATGAATTTACATGGCAACTTTCAGGGATCTATGTACATGAATGAACACCAAGATCTCTCTGTTCTTCTCATATCTGCACAGTCCCAGTGACCGGAAATATTATCAATTCGGCTCTCCATGGAGGTAGCTGACAATGTAACTGCATAACTATCTGTTCCCCAGTCACAATAAGAGCAACACTGTTATTGTCGATGGAGACTTGAATACAACGAATCATTTGGAATTAACAACCTAATGAAAGATCGCCAATTTCAAAAGCAAACTAAAAGAAAAAAAAAAGGCACTTGGCCCATTTGTTTCCTTCGAGGATCGAAATCTGTTGTGTTCACCAGCTCTGGCCGACGTGTAACACAAAGCACGTGATTGACACTCAACCGCTGTTTGAAGTGATTGCGCCAAGCACTCAGTTATATCACTACAAGGGCTAAAATAAAGGAAACCAAACAGCTATAAACACTGACATCATACAGCATGTGGACTGCAGAGGCTCAAGGAGGCAGCTTAGTAACACATCTTCAAGGGCAACTGGTTCAGCCAGGATTATTCGTATCCCATTAATGAATAAAAGAAGATGACCACACTCACGGAAGAGAGACAGACGCGACATAACAAACACGGACTTGGATGTATAACTATATGGGCATGACACACAGAATATGAGAAAAGGTGACAAATATATCAGATCAATCAGACATTTCATTTCCACGCCAGTGTATTATCAACAATTACTTTGTTGGATTTTATTTTTCTATCTCTCTTTTTCTCCATATCTTTAATTCACTCCACCAACACAAGTAATACTATTCATCAGCTGCTTTCAAATCTAATGCATGGTCAGTGTACTCAAAATGCTCACTCTGTTTTTCTCTCGACAGAGGCTGCCAAACGTGCTCTGTATCCCCAGCACTTCGTTTCTTTTTGTTTCCGATCTCATTATCTTTCATTGTTTGATTTAACATTTATTTTTGGCCTTTCATGCGATGTCGGCATTACTGACAAGGACAGTATTTGATGACCATCCTTAATTGCCCTGACTGTGACCATTCCAAAAGGTATTAGAGAGCCAAGCACATTGTGGTGCGTCTGATATCGTTCTTGATCCAAACGCAGTAAACATGTTAGATTTATTTTGCAAAGGACATCCGTGAAGCAGGTACGTATTTTTGACAAAGTTTTACTGGTTTGATATTGACAGTTCGTGAAACTTATTTCTATTTCTATTCTTATCATTTGAATTTAAGCTCTGCGATCAGATGTCATAGGATTTGAAACGGTGTATTTAGTATAATAACCTG
Organism: Chiloscyllium punctatum; assembly: GCF_047496795.1. Lineage (NCBI taxonomy): Eukaryota > Metazoa > Chordata > Chondrichthyes > Orectolobiformes > Hemiscylliidae > Chiloscyllium > Chiloscyllium punctatum. The sequence goes on along the minus strand of NC_092781.1, from coordinate 46,925,569 downwards.
TGCCTCTGAATTCCCGTTCAGCGGCCATTACGTTTACTATTCTGACAGGGTGTCCCTCCGTGAAATAACTTTAGAGACAACAACATTTTTGTGTTTGAAATATTTGTAACAGGAACATTGGCCAGAAGAGAACTGGATTTATAAAGTCTGTTCTTTACCAAGTCGTAAATAATGGTTTGTTCAGCAACAGCACCAACACAGATGTTGAGACTGGGTGTATTATGAAGGTAATGGACAGGTTTGGTGATGCAGACATTACCAATACATAAATCAGTTTAAGCCAAAAAGAGTTCTCGAGCTCTTGTTCTCAGACGTTTGTGACAGGGTCTGAAATTTGGAGGTATTGAATGGACTTTATACGGAAACTAAATAAAATAGTTTTTGTCTTTACCATATATTTACAATATTTTCATTATACAGATAATAAAAAAGTCATGAAGATCCACATGATTTACGTAATTGATGAATGGGCAGAGATAGAGAGACTTACCAGGAACACCAACAATAGCGAGGATGGGATAATAACCTTCCTGAATAATCATCAGTGCACCATATATCTGCATTGCTAATGTTGACCAAGACCAGGAAAACCAGAAGAGGCCATCGGATAAATCCCTGTACAGAGTTGGAATAATCCAGTCCATTGTTCTCAGGTTCTGTTTCATTGTTGGAAAATTCCAGTCTAATGTTCTCTGATTCTGAACCAATGTTGGAACATTCCAGGTTGTTGTTATCAGAATGTGATTGATTGGTGGAATATTGCTGTTTAGTATTCTCAGATTTTGATCTCTCCTCGCTCTGTATCTGTATCTACTGATTACTGTTAGTAATGGATGTGATGCATCTGCTGCTACAAAGCGATAACTCATGGAAAGAAGCCTGTTATTAATAGGGGAGAAAACACTCCAGTGACACAATAAGCTCCATCGAGACTGACAGCAAACACAGTCAGTGAACAAACAGCACAGGTTAACCCCTTTCCCAAAACTCTGAAACATAACTCTTGTTGATAGAACATTATTGAACATTATAGAAAATTACAGCGCAGTCCAGGCCCTTCGGCCTCCGATGCTGTGCCGACCTGTCATGCCAATCTGAAGCCCACCGAACCGACAATATTCCATGTACGTCCATATGCTTGCCCAATTACGACTTAAATGTACTTACAGTTGGTGAATCTACTACCATTGCATACCCTTACTACTCTCTGAGTAAAGAAACTACCTCTGACATCTGTCCTATATCTATCACCCCTCAATGTATGCTTCTAGTGCTCACTGGCACCACACTTGAAAAAAGGTTCTCTCTGTCCACCGTATCTAACCCACGTATTATCTTATCTGTCTCTATTCAGTCAATTCTCAACCTTTTTCTTTCTAACGAAAACAGCCTCAAGTACCTTTCCTCGTAAGACCTTCCCTCTATACCAGGCAACATCCTAGTAAATCTCCTCTGCACCCTTTTTCAAAGCTTCCGCATCCTACTTGTAATGGGGTGACCAGAACTATACACAATACACGAAGTGCGGCCGCACCAGAGTTTTCTACAGCTGTAGCATAACCTCATGTTTCTGGAATCGATCCCTCTATTAATAAAAGCTAAAATACTATGCCTTCTTAACAACCCTGCCAACCTGGGTGGCAACTTTCAAGGATCTGTGCACCTGGACACCGAGAACTCTCTGCTCATCTACACTACCAAGAATCTTACCATTTGCCCAGTACTTTGCATTCCGGATACTCCAACGAAAGTGAATCACCTCACACTTCTCCGCATTAAACTCCTTTTGCCACCAGTTAGCCCAGCTCTGCAATCTATCTATGTCTGTTTGTAACCTACAACATCCTTCGTCACTATCCACAATTCCACTGACCTTAGTGTGGTCTGCAAATTGACTAACTCACCCTTCTATGCCCTCATCCAGGTCGTTTACAAAAATGACGATCAGCAGTGGATCCAAAACCGACCCTTGCGGTATACCACTGGTAACTGGACTCCAGAATGAACATTTCCCATCAACCACCACCCTCTGTCTTCTTTCAGCAAGCTAATTACTGATCCAAACTGCTATATGTTAAACAATCCCATTCCTCCACCTTTTATAAGGGGATCCTTATCGAACGCCTTGCTCAAATCCACATACACCACATCCACCGGTTTACTCTCATCTAACTCTTTGGTCCACTTCTCAAAGACCTCAGTAAGATTTGTGAGGCACGCCCTACCCTTCACAAAACCCTGCTGACTATCCCGAATCAAATTATTCTTTTCTAGATGATGATGAATCCTATGTCTTGAAATCTTTTCCAGCACTTTACCAACAACTGAGCCCCCCTCTCACTGCACACCCCAGGTAATCTCCTCTGCACAGAAGCTCTAACACTGCAACTACCCCTCCCACTCCACAAGGACATGCAGGTCCTTGGACTCCTCCATCACCAGACCATGGCAACACGACGGTTGGAGGAAGAGCGCCTCATCTTCCGCCTGGGAACCCTCCAACCACAAGGGATGAACTCAGATTTCTCCATTTTCCTCATTTCCCCTCCACCCACCTTGTCTCAGTCAAATCATTGGAACTCAGCATCGCCTGCCTAACCTACAATCTTCTTCCTGACCTCTCCGCCCCCACCCCACTCTGGCCAATCTCCCTCACCTTGACCTCCCTCCACCTATCGCATTCCCATCGCCCCTCCCAAGTCCCTCCTCCCTATCTTTTATGTTAGCCTGCTGGACACACTTTCCTCATTCCTGAAGAAGGGCTGATGCCCGAAACGTCGATTCTCCTGTTCCTTGGATGCTGCCTCACCTGCTGCGCTTTTCCAGCAACACATTTTCAGCTCTGATCTCCAGCATCTGCAGTCCTCACTTTCTACACCAACAACTGAAGTAAGGCTCACAGGCCTATAATTAGTAGGATTGTCTCTACTCCTCTTTGTGAACAGGGGAATAACATTTGCTATCCTCCAGCCTTCTGGCCCTATTCCTGTCGACAATGACAATTTAAAGAGCAATGCAAAAGGCTCGGAATCTCCTCTGTGGCTTGCTAGAGTATCCTAGGATAAATCCCATCTGGCCCAGGGAACTTAGCTATTTTCAAACTCTGCAGGATTTCTAATACCTCTTCCTTGTGAACTTCAGTCACACCTAGGCTCGTAGCCTGTATCTCAGTAATCTCCTCGACAACATTGTCGCTTTCTAGAGTGAATACTGTCGAAAAATATTCATTTAGTGCTTCCCCTATCCCTCTTACTCCACACGCAACTTCCCACGACTATCTTTGATTGGCCCTAATCGTACTCTTGTCGTTCATTTATTCCTTAATTACATATAGAAAGCCTTAGGGTTTACCCTGATCCTTTCCACCAACAACTTTCCGTGTCTCCTCCTAGCTCTTCTCAGCTCACTCTTTAGGTCTTTCCTCACCCTCAAGCGCCCTAACTGAGCCTTCACATCTTGTGATCTTGCACAAAAATGCCAATCTCCAATCCAGTTTCAATTTAGTATGTTGGCAATATTAAAAGCTAATGTCACAATCGGATGCTTCAGTGGTACAAAACTGGGAAAAGAAACTGAACAGTTGGGAGGACAATTGCCAACCAACGACATCTGTAAATTGCCCAAAGAATTAAACGTCCTTTTACCGAGCAGTAACCTGTGAAGCAGAACCTCCAAAAAGAAGAAAAGAAGACAGGAATATAGAGAAAAAAAAAAACAGGAAGCTGTTAGGTTTTGAGAAAACAAGTTTTGTTTTGTAAATCCTAATCTGTGGATTTTTCGGACAGGGATTGTAGAAAGGGAAGGTCAAAAGTAAGTTGGAGTAAGGAGTTGTAAATAGTTTTCAGTTAATGATTCTCTTTTATCCTTTAAGAAATGTAGTTGTTATTCTTTTTACTTTAAATATTTCTTGGCCTATCGAATATTCACTGATCACTGCACGAGTTAGGTTTTTACTGTGTTGCTGGGTTAAATTAAGCCGGAAAGTTTACCCCGTTTTGGAACAGTTTGGGGCTCGTCGTCAGGATTCAAACTTCTTTGGACAGAGTTGAAGAGATTGGAGGGTACGAAAAATCCCAGCAGATTTAAGTACTTGCCGGTTGGTGTCCAAATCTTGGAACAAGACGTAGGTGAGACAATTTGTTTACTGTCAGTGATTTGTCGTTGATTAAATTAAAGAAAAGAGACAAGACTCTTACAATTGCGAAAGAGGTTTGAATATGATTCCTAAATTTGCCAAGAAAGTTGAGAAAAAAAAAGAAAAAAGGCTGAACATTTCGAATTACCAAATACGTTATATTTGGGTTGAAACAACGTCAATAGAAAATCTGAAACTGAAAGGGAGGTACTCAAACAGACAGCTGCAATAGAGGTTTTAAAAAAAAACTTTCAATTAAACACGAAGAAAATCAAGTGTAAGATAACAATGAGAGAGAGAGAGAGAGAGAAATAGAAGAAAGAAGATAGAAGGAGAGAGAAAAACAGATGGAGAGGGAAATTTCCGAGCTCAGCGAAATGAGAGGGAATTTGAAGTTGAAAAGTTGCAATTTACTCCGCAATGTCAAATTAACAGGATGGAATTTAAAAGAGAATGTAGTTATCTATATAAATAGATCAATATTCTGCCACATTCTGCTGAGAAAGGTATTGAAGCCTTCTTTTTTTCATTTGAAAGATTGGCTAGGCAGATGGAGTGGTCCAATGACTTGTGGGTTAAACATGTTCAGACTAAAATGGTAGGCAGGGACAGTAAGTTAGTCGCTGCATTGTCAGATGAGCTTTCAAGAGATGATGAAAAGGTTAAATAGGGTAACTTACATGATTATGTATTGGTACCAGGAGTTAATAGACAGCGGTTCAGAAACAGAAAGAAGGAGCCAGGTCAGACTGATGTTGAGTTCAAAAGAATTAAACAAAGTTATTTTGATAGATGAGTACATCCTTCAAAAAAATAGACAAGACCGTTGAGGCTCGAAGAGATTGTTCTGCTGGAGGATTTTAAAACAACAAACTGGTGGAGATGGTAAGAATTCACATTTCGGAACAGAAAGTTCTGAAAGCCAGAATTTCGTCCTGTCAGAGATAGAAGTTGAGAGAAGGGGAGATCCTACACTCCGAAAACAAGAGTAGAGAACTCTGGTAGGAAATGTTCACAGGATTAAAAAAAGGGGGACAGGAGATGAAACGCCCCAGATCTTTTACTTTGATAGAGTGGGACACAGAAAACTACAGTGCCAATGGTTTTAGAATGGGACTGGGAAAAGATGTTTTTTACTGCCAGAAGGTCACAGCTTCGTTCGTTAAAGAGAGGCATTGTGGGATAAGATGTTTTTTTACAGAAGCTAAAGCAGGCGGGATTAGTGAAGGGACTGAAGGAGACAGCAAGAAGAGCTGAGGAACTGCAGGCAAGTGCACAGCTTGGGCAGTGGTTCGGTATGGAGTTAGACCCTGATCTTTACAACCAAATCGCGAGTGTAGGTAAAGTTTACTTAGAAAGAAATGTGGGATAAAGACAAGCCGTTATAATTTTGGAAGATACAGGATCTAACCAGTGGCTTATAGTAAGAGATGAACGGATATGATATCTTTCTGAACTGTTATTCGAGAGTGTGATAATTTGTGGGATAGATGGGTCGAAATGTACCAATCCCCAATGTCAGATGAGGTTGGAGTGCCAACTTAAGGATGGGGAAGATACATTGGGAGTGGGTGACAGAGTGCCAGTTCCAGGAATTCAGTTTGTTCTTAGAAATGATTGTGCTGGATCCAAACGGGCAGGGACACCCCTTGTTGTGGGGAAGCCTAAGAAAGGCCAAGAAACAGAGGAGGTAAAACAGAAAGATCCTGGTAATATATCAGACTATGTGTTAACCAGATCACACTATCATAAGTCACAGCACAAAGAGAAAAATAAAGAGAAAAATGAAGTAGTTGAGGTTCACTTAACAGATAGCTTGTTTGACGCAATGATGCAGGAAAAACCCGAACAGGCAAACAGGTGGACAGAAGAGTTTCGTCCTGAAAGACTAAGGGGCGTACAGCAGAAAGACGTGACAATAAAAATGCCTATCTGGATGTGTACTCTGAAAAAGAGGCAGAAAATATTGCAGAGTGTTATTATCTAAAATATAGAATTCTCAGTTGAAAATGGAGAATGCCGCAGGTTAATGCAGAAGAGAGATGCGCCGAGGTTCACCAGATTTGTTTTTTTTGCCAGTAGCATAGAGACAGGATGTGATAGGGTAGCAAAGGGTCGAGCTGTAGGAGGCCATCCTGGGGCACGAAAGACTCGGACGAAGGTGAAAAAACATTTCTATTGGCCTTGAAAGCACGACGACGCAGTAAGGTTTTGCCGTACGTGTCATACATTCCAAATGGTAGGTTAGCCTCAGGGGGATAAACCAGCAACTTTATAGCCAAATTCCAAATTTGAAGAAACTTTCACGTGGGTTATAATTTAGTGTGCAGATCTCCTGCCAAGAAATGAAGTGGAAATGTTGACCATAATGGATGTGTTTATCAGACTTGTAGAGGCAATTCCATTATGGAGTATCGAGGCGAAAAAGAGGTGGGAGAGGAGTTAGTGGTTTTCTTCACACGGTGTGGGCCACGCGGTTTGGGCTACGAAGAGTGGCTCAGTTGAACCAAGTCAAAAATTACTGCTAAACCGTATAAGGAGATTATGGATAGATTAGCTTCACAGCACACTAAATCCACTGTGTATCATCCTGAATCCCAAGAAGCATTGAAAGGTGGCGTCAGACATGCAAGATATTGTCAAGACTATTCGAACGAGCGGGATAAAGATATACCAACCTTATAGTTCGCAATTAGAAAATTACCAAACGAATCTACCCAGTTCACTCCCTTTGAGACAATATTCGACCATAAGGGAAGAGCCCTTTTTGAAATTTATAAAACAAAAAAAATGACAAGACCAAAGTCAGAGATCTGACGCTTTGATTATGTTTTGAAAGTGGGGAGAGAATCAGTAGTGTGGTGATTTTCTAAACAGCACGTAAGGACGGCCCATTCTTCGAAGAAGCAGGTTGCAGATAAAACAACTGAGTTTTGGACACGTTACCAAGGGGACGGCATGTTAATACTGTCACAAGCGATAGGAGATCCCTTCAAAGCCATGGTTAGTGGTCCCTGTCAAGTTGAGAATATTTTGAATCAGGTGAGCAATGCAGTAAAGATGCCAGATAGAAAAAGAAATCGGATATGCCATGTGAACATGTCATAAGCGTATTATAGTGGAGAGAAAGAACTGGACGAACAGATGTTTATTACTGCCCCACATGGTGAGAAATAAAATCCAGATGATGTGGATTTTGATGTGTCTCAAAATAGACTAATAATGGAAGAAGTTGTTAGGTAGTGGGATAGGTTAGTAAGCTATCTGTCTGACGAGGAAAATATTCATTTTAAAGATTTGTTACTGCAGTATGAGGACTAATGCGATTGTATATGAACTACACATACTGCTCCGGTATAATAACAACCCTATCGGATTAAACCTTTCAAAACCAGACATGTCAAGTTGGAGGTAGAGGCCATGCCCACCGTGGACATCATTGAACCAAGTGGAGTTCGCCGCTCGTCTTACTTCCCAAACTGGATGGGACTTAACGATTCTGCGTGAATTATCGGAAGGTCAACACTGTGTCAAAATCCAATTCCTAGATTGAAGGACTGTACCGAGGAGTTCGGATAAGCCAATTACTTCACCATACTGGACTTAATGCATGGTGACTTGCAGGTAACTTTATCAGAGATGGCAAAATAAATGTTTGCGTTTGTATCCCCAAATGGGATATATCAATACAAAGTGATAGCCTTTGGAATGAAGAACGGGCCGCCACATTCCAAAGACACATGAACTGAGTTTTTGGTGTGTTTAAAACTGTGCAATCTATGTGGACGATGTAGTGATCTTCAGTAATTGCTAGAAAGATCAAATAATACAGTTTGCAGAACTTTTTGACCGACTACGAGAAGCAATCGTGGTGATAAGCGTAAGTAATTAAATTCACGAAAACAGAGGGGATCTTCTTGGGGCAGAACATCGGTCATGGATGGTTGACCCCATGGAATGGAGAGAAGAAGGCCACTGAGGAATTGCCACGACCAACGTTGCAGAAGGAGTTGCTTAGATTCTTAGGACTGAAGGAGTCTCCTGGAATTTTGTCCCAAACATAAGCAGTTTAATGTCACCGTTTATTAATTTGCCGAAGGAGAATACGAAATTTCGATGGACAGAACCATGCCAGAAGGAAATCAAACATTAAAAAGCCATCTTAACCACCAAACCAGTTTTAGTTATTCAAAACGTTACAAAAACATTTAAAGCCATCGATGCCAGTGACATAGGAGTTGGAAATGTACTCCAACAGAAAGATTAGAATGGGATTGAAATGCCAGTTGATTACTTTTCGAAGAAGATCAATATTCACCAAAGGAAATAACCCAAGGTCAAAAAAGAAGGATTGAGTTTGGTACTGGCTTTAATGCATTTCAATGTACGTTACATAAACAATGTGTCGGAGACAATTGTGCACACCGAACGCAATCTGCTTGCATTCTTAGAACAAGTAAAAGACAAGAACATGAGACTAATTCACTGAAGTCTTATGTTACAGACTTTTAATTTAAAAATGGTACATGTTGCGAGTCTTAAGAATGTAATCATAAATGCATTATCGTGTATTTAACTCATACAGTTTAGATGAGATTTGTATTTATTTGATCTTTTAGATATATATATATATATGTATATTGGAAGCAGTTAAAGTAAACTTATATTAAAGCTACCTGCACATTCACGTCACGTGTTCAAAAGTAGAGAAAAAAATGAAGCCATCTGTCCTTTATGATGGTCCTTTGTTTTCTAAAGGGGGACGTATTATGGAGATATGGGTGTACTGTACATTTAAGAGAGTTAAAAGCTGGCTGTGACAGCACCAAGTGTTCACAATAAGATTACATGTAACAAGCAACAATTGGTCCAGCTACAGGTAGCTGGTTGCCTGGAGAGCAAACAGTCTCGAATTATGCCAATCAGTTTAATTTATACCCCAAAAACCAAACTGCAATCCAATTTGCATTCAATATATTGACAATGCTAAAAGCCAATAAACCAGTCAGTTATTTTGGGGGTGAGTTATTAGGCCGGGGAAAAGTAAACAGTTTGGAGGGAACTGCCAAGCCAATGAAATCTGCAAATTGCCCAGACATTAAGTCTCTTGAAGGGACATTTACCGATCAGTAACCTCTGAAATAGAGCCCCTAAGAAGAAGAAAACAAAACAGAAACACAGAGAAGAACCAAAAGCTCCCTGGTTTTGAGATAAGAAATCTTGTTTCGTAAATATTAATTGGGGGTTTTATCGTACTAGTATTATAGAAAGGGAAATAAAAGACAGGTTAGAGGACGAAGTTGTAAATAGCCGTTCGTTAACAATTCTCTGTTGTACTTTACGAGATAAAGTTATTAATTTTTACTTTAACTAGCTCTTGACCTGTTGAACTTTCACAGACTACTGCAAGGAAGTAAACCTTTACTGTGCTACTGTTTTAAATTGTACAGGATATCTAAAGATATCCGAAATGTAGAAATGAGGATCAAAGAGTTCAAAATCGCGTTATCACTCGAGAAAATCGTGGATGATCTAATTGTGACGTCAATCATACGCTCCATCTTTTCCCTGACTAAGTCAGTCAAGAATCTGCCTGCCTCTACCCTAGGAATATGCAATGTATTTTCTTCCATCTTCTTTGGGAAGAGAGTTCGCAAAGACACAACCCTTTGAGAGGGTTCGGACAATCACCATCTTCGAAACTGAGACTTTCCTGAGCTTTACAATCCACCCAGACATTGTAATCCCTCATAAAAAACCTGAAATATTGTTTTAGAATTCAATTTGAAAAGACTAGGAATATTCTGGGGTTAAACCAGATCACATGCTCTTCTCCTAAACCTCAGTATATCCCGTCAATCTTTCCTCCTGAAATAAACATTCTTCACCAGAGTCAGTTCAGTTAATCTTCTCTGTATGTTTTTTTTTTGTAATTATGGCCATAACTCTCTCGAGGCGGTATCACCATGCACTGCAACATTGTAGAAAGTGTTTCCTACTTCTGAATGAATTTCTGAAAGTTTCAATATTTATCTTGCCTCCCTGAACTCCTGATGCACACATAACGGTTTATTTTTGTGATCCAGGCCGGGTTCCTCCGTGCATCAATCCAATCTGTCCATTCAAATAATAAACCCTGCCTTTCCATTTAACCTGCTAACATATTTGAATACAGACACATTTTTTTCCTTCTGTGCTCCATACGCTAATATTTGTTTGTTCACTTGACCCACTTAGATCTCTTTATAGACGTGTTAGAAATACAAATAAAAAAGTAAGAGTGATAAGTTTTCAATTCCATTGGATTGTGGCTGCAATATATTTCTTTGACCATGTATTCTTTCTATATTATGGCAGAACACAAACATTTGAAAATGTTTTAGTTGGCTCAAACAGATTCAAGTGTTTCTATTCTTCCATAATACAGGCCGAAATTTTGTTCAAAGAAGTAAATTGTGGCCACTATCCGATGTAATTGACAATGAAATATTTTAGTCCATGTCAAAGCAATAACTTTGTGACAATGCTAAAATATATTGCAATCTCATCACTCAGTCCCTATCACTGACAGTAGGTGCAGATAGAGCAGAATCTGTGTGTGTGGAAATGAGGGACAGCAATGGATTAAATAAAAACACAGTTGGAGCTATGTACAGGCCGACAAATGACAGTCAGGAACTGGGAAACAAGACACAGCAGGAGTTAGAAAGGATGTATAGAAAAGGCAAAGTTACAGTGATCGATGGGGGTGTGGATGCATTTCAATTTGCAGATGGACTGGCAAAATCAGTGTATTAGTTTTTGTAAGCAAAAGAAATTTGTGGGAATATCCATGATATGGCTTTCGAGAGCAGCTTGTGGAGTAGCCGATTAAGGAACAGACAACGTTCGATTTACTGTTGTGTAATGAGGCAGACTTAATAAGGGAGCTTTCGGTGAATGGACCCTTGAAGGCGGTGATCATAATACAATTGAAATGAATCTACACTTTGACATAGAATCAGAAGTAACAATATTATATCTGAATAAATGCAACTGCAGAGGCATGAGAGAAGGGCTGGATTGAATTGACTGGGAGAGGAGCCTAACAGAAAGACACTGTAACAGCAATGACAGGAGTTTCTGGAAGTAAATAATTCGGGAGACACAGCAGAGATCCATCACGAGGAAAAAGAAGCGTGGTGCAAGGCGGACTATGCAACAATGGATGATTGGGATATCAGGGATATCGGAAAAATAAAAGAGAATGCATATAACGTGAAAACCAGTGGATTGCAAAGTTTCAAACACCAGCACAAGGCGAGAAAAAATATAAATAAGGCGGGCGAATTTGAAGTGGGAGGGGAGATTGGCCATTCGTGAAAAGAAAGACTGCAAGAGTTTCTTTCGAACTTTACAGAACAAAACAGCGGCAGCAGTTGGTATTGGTGTGCTGCAAAATGACACTGGAGAGATAGAAGTGGGGACCAAATAATGGCTGAAGGTCTGAAAAAATACTTTGTGGCAATCATCACGGTGGAAGACTCCAGTAATGTCCTAAAACTTCAAGAGATGTAGGCCACAGATCTAATTGGAGAATGTGTTAGAAATAGTAGATGGTTTGACGACGGATAACCTGGTCCAGACGTATTATACCGCTGAGTTCGAAGATAGAAAGCTTAAGAATTATTGAAGGAATTAGTGGTGGTATTTCGTGAATCTCTTGAATCAGGAAGGAGCACAGAAGACAGGAACTTGGTAACATGACTCCCCGTTTAAGAAGGGAATAAAGCAAAACATGGAAAATTTCAGAGTGATTATCCTAAACATGGTAGTTGGAATCCATTGTGAAGGATGGGATTACTGAATACTTACAAAAACATGGTTAAATCGTGCGAAGGCAGTGTGGTTTCATCAAGTCTGCGGCGGGTGGGGGGGGGGGGGGGTGGCGCGGGAAGGGTGTTGGCATAGCCAGATAAATCTGTTAGAATTCTTTGAGGAAGTAACGACCACGTTCGATCAAGGACAGCCAAAGGATGCTATCTACCTTGACATCAAGTAGGGTTTTGAGAAGGTGCTACTCAGAAAGCTACTGCGTAAGATAAGGGCCCGTGGTGTCCGAACGTGATGGCATGTTTAAAAGCTTGGCTGTCTGGCGCAAAATCGAGAGTGGGGGTAAAGGGGCCCTTCTGAATATGGCAGCCATTGACATGGTGTTGTACAAGGCTAAGTCTTGGGACCATAACGTTTTAATATGTATGAAGGAACGTAGAGCTTGGTGTTTGAGTTTTCAGATGATACAAAGACAGGTAGAGAAACAAGTAAGATTATGGAGCAGGAATGCTGCAGAAGGATGGAGACAGGTAAAGAGAGTTGGCAAAGAAGTGTCAGATGGAGTACAACTTGGGTAAGTGTGAGGTCATGCATTTTGGTACGAAGAATACAGTCATCGACTATTTTCTAAACAGGGAGATAATTCCGATTCTGAAGTGCAAATGGCGTTGAGGGTTTCGAATCAGGATTCCCCCAAGTTAAACCTGCAGCTGAATCAATGTTTAGGAAAGTGTTTTAGCTGCCGCACAGTGTGTTTAAAGTTTACATTCAGCAAAATAATTGTGAGTTGACACTTATTAACAATAATATTTGTTTATTGAATACAATTAATATTAGAAGAATAAATGTTACTAAAAACTGACGAAAATCTCTGCAAACTACTTTCTGTTTTAACTTAACATTGTATGATTGTGTATCACCTCACGAGTACGTCGTCGCAGTAAACATGCTAATGTCTTCTTCTTCTTCAGATGAAAGACTTGGAAAAATCTTTTCCTTCAATGGTGATTCAAGAGTTACCGCACTAAGTGGAGTGTTGCGCTCATTCTCATCCTTCCGAGTCCTTGAACCTTTTTGGAAGGGTATGGCCGATCAGCCAATAGATAGATCTGGTTAGTGTACCCCGATTATTCAATCTCAAATAGGGGTTCGCACATTGATGACCGAAGGTGGACATTCCATTGTCCTTTTCAAGTTGAACTTCAGGTGGATATTGCGGGGTCTGTAGCTTTTAAGATCGTTTGCAAGTAACGAGCACGTTCGATCAAGGACAGCCAAAGGATGCTATCTCCCTTGGCATCAAGTAGGGCTTTGAGAAGGTGCTGCTCAGAAAGCTACTGAGTAAGATAAGGGCCCATGGTGTCCGAAGCAATCTGATAGGCGGAAAGTCGAGAGTGGAGACAAAGATTGTTTGCAAACCATCTGTGGATGGCCGTAGCCTGTTTGAATTCTGCAGCACGTGGATGAGCACAGAGACCTCACTCAAGGCTGGGTTCTTTGAGCCCAGCATGCATTAATCATCGCTTTATTTTTGTAAATCCATTGTAAGTTTATTACTATCCATCATAAGTTCATTTTTTCGGGAGGGCCGTGTGGCTCAAAGGCAAATAAATGTTGGCATTTATTTTGAGGGGACTTGAATATCAAGCAGGGATGGAGTCCTGAGCCTCTATAAGTCATTTCTAAATTGATAGCAAATAGCTGAAGTTAGCAGATTTCAGTGACAAATAAAATTGATTGACTATGTTTAAATGTGTTAGAATGTTAATTCTACTTGATTGTTCAATCGCTGCACCCTCTAAATATGTAATCATCCAGAGGCCACACACTTTACAAATGATAGAGTGACTTTGCGTTTAATTGAATACTGACAGTCAAAGTGTCATTGTGATCACCGGAAAAGTAAGACAACATGTTCATTTTGTTTCGGTATAAAATAAAATGTGCATCCCCTTTATCATAAACTGTTGATTGATGTTTATATTATACGTTCAAAAATAAGGAATCATCTGAATGGTTTTCCGAAATGATGAAATTACTGTTCAGTTTAATAATCGTAAATCATATCTTATTTTTGCCCAATTAACAAGCATGTCAACACCTAATTATTGTTCCAGTCAGTAAACACAGCAGTTTGCAATCAGGCGACTCTCTGTGTGGAGTTTGCACATTCTCCCCGTGTCTGCGTGGGTTTCCTCCAGGTGCTCCGGTTTCCTCCCACACTCCAAAGATGCGCCGGTCAGGTGAATTGGCTATACTAAATTGCCCGTAGTGTTAGATAAGGGGTAGATGTAGGGGTATGGGTGGGTGGCGCTTCGGCGGGGCGGCGTGGACTTGTTGGGCCGAAGGGCCTGTTTCCACACTGTAAGTAATCTTAAAAAAAATGACCTACGTTAAAAATGGATTCCAGAAGGCCTGAATTCCAGCACAGTGTTACTAGAACTCAGAGCTATCTTTGCCACTAAGTGAGACTCTGGCCTTCTCCTGAATCTGTTAAGGGACTTTCCAACCTTGGTCATTACAGTCATTTCTTCCATTCCTTCCCAACAGTTCATTTGAACTCCGCCTTGGGCGATGGGGAGGGGGCGGGGTACCTATCAAACAGGCTATCACTACTCTCAATGTCGGTATAAATGTTGTCCAAATTCGATAACACTGACTGACCAGCAACCAGGAGTTATAAAATCATCTTCACTCAGAGCCTGGTCCAGGGAGAAGACGTATGGACATGCAGTGTCAGAATCACACCGTATAAGTTACTGATGGTTATGACATGTGGCTTGGCCCCAGACCCAATACATCTGCATCCTGGATCGGCACTGGATGAAGGCATTAAGAATTTGATTGTCTTCTTCAGTACCTTGCATCTCACAATTAACTCTCCAAAACTGTATCCAATAAATGTACCTTCACATTCACCAGTCCAAAAATGAAATTGTACATCTCTGTGGATGACCGGATATTAACATATGGGTCACCGAACAGAATATATCTGAATTAACCAGTCGCAAATAGCAAGCGAAGAATCGCATTCAAAGCTGAAATTGGCGGAATACGACCTGTGTAAGGTATCACACACATACACATCATACTGGTCCCCAGTTGAATGGAAGAATAACAATAAATGAATGGCACATTGTACGATAACTGCAGGTCTTAGTTTGTCTCCCCTCAGCAGCTTCCTGATATCATGCACCTCTCTCCCTCATACATCCATAAATTGAATAGAATCCAAAAAACAGAATGAAACTTGCAACATAGAGCAGCACAGCACAGTACGAGCCCTTCGGTCGTCGATGTTGTGCTGGCCTTTTGTCCTATTCTAAGATCAGAAGAACCGACATGCCCTTAATTTTACTAACTTCAATATACTAACTTCGACTATCCAAGATACCTTAAATATCCCTACCATATCTGAATTTCCTACAAACGGTTGGCAATGCATTCCACTGACCCATCGCTCTCTGAGTAACGAACCTGCTGTGACAGCTACCCTAAACCTCCCTCTGATAACCTTAAAATTATGTCCCTGGTGATAGACATTTCCGCCATCAGAAACAGCCCTTTTTCTCCACTCTATGCCTCTCAACATTTTGAACATCCTGTACCAAGTCACCTCTCATGCTTCTTCCCTCCAAAGAGAAAATCACGAGCTCCCTGAACGTTTCTGCGTAATACATGCCCTCCTCTTGACGCAGAATCCAGGTAAATCCCTTCTGCACAGGCTCATAAGCTTCCAAATCTTTCCTATTACATGCCAAACCGAGTTCAATGCAATGTTCCAGATGTGATCGAACCAAAGCTTTATATAGCTGCAGCATAACCTCGTGGATCTCATACCCAAGCCCCCTGCTAATGCAAACCAACACACTATACGCCTTCAAAACAACTTTGTCAAACTGTCAAACCGTTGCAAATTTGAGGGATCAATGGAAATGAACCCAAGATCCCTCTGTTCCTCCAAACTGCCATGGTAGCAGCATTTAACTCTATATTCTGCATTCTAAGTCAATCATCCAAAATAAACCGCTTTGCACTTTTTCAGAAAGACTGCTGTCACTTTTCAGCCCAATTCTGCACTCTCTCAACGTCCCGTTGCAACCTGCAACAGTCTTCCACACTATCCACATCTACACCAACTTCCATGTTAGCCGCAAACTTACTGAACTACTCTTCCACTTCCTCATCCAAGACATTTATAAACATCCAAAGAGCAGAGATCCCAGAATCGATAAATGTGGAACACCACTGCTCATCCAGCTTCAGGCTGAATACTTTCCATCTGCTACCACCTTCTATCTTCTGTGACACAGCCAATTTTATATCCAGACAGCCAAAGTTACCTGTATCCCATGCCTCATTACTTGCTGAAAGAGCCTACCATCGGCTACCTTAACAAATGTCTTGCTAAATTCCCTGAATACCACATCAACTGCTCTAACTTCATCAACGTGTTTTGTCACTTGTACAAACAATTCAATAAAGGTTGTGAGGCATGACCTGCCGCTGACAAACCGATGCTAAATGTCTCTAAACTAACTATGGTTTTCTAAGTCATTATATATCCCGTCTCTCCGAATCACCGAGAGTACTTTGGTAAGCACTGACGTAAGGCAGACTGTTTTGTAATTCCCAGGGTTATCCTTATTCCCTTTACTGAAAAATGGAATAATATTTGCCAATTTTCAATCATCTGCCTCTAATCCAGTGGACAGTGACGACACAAAGGTAACCGTCAAAGGCAGAACTATTTCTACCCTCCATTACTTTAAACCTTGGATATATTCAATCTGGCCAAGGTAATTTGTCGATCCTTATGTTTGGACTTCAGTCAGCACTTCACCTCTATTTGTCGACTCCATTATGCCGTGTTCCAGCTACTGTTGGACTGCATTCCATTTTGGTGAAATGCACAGTACTGCCTTCCTGAGAAATCACGATTCCCAATATCCTGTCAATACAGGATTTAAAAAAAGGAGGTCCCAATGCTTTCCTGATGAACGGCTGATGTCCCAATTTTTGACTCTCCTGCTCCTCGGATGCTTCCTGACCTGCTGTGCATTTCCAGTGCCAAACTTTCCGACTCTGATCTCGAGCAAATGCAGTCCTCACTTTCCCCATTTCACAGGTTTGACCCCTCTGCTCAATGAGCAGGGAATTAATCATGAAAACTCTTTGTATGTGGAGTGACTGCTCAGTTCTGGAAAATTGCATTTGATGAATACATGCTTTTATCAAAGAATTTACAGTTCCACAAATATTCATTCAGTCCCAGAGTTGAATTTTTGTTTCACGGATTGTGTAGCCTGGTAACAAACAGTGAATAACTGAAGAACTGAGAGGTACAGAGTATTTTGGATGTTATATTCCAGGCAGGGTGCTCTTGGCAGTACAGGAGAAGGGGTAAAAGAGGAGATTTTGTTGCTTTTCTAAGTAAGGAGTCTGTTACTACAGCAAGAAACGATGATATCTTGGAAAGTTGTTCTAAAGTGGCTTTGTGGACCAGCATAGGATCATGCTGATGACGAACAAACGCCTATGGATGCATTAAAGACATCCAGATTAAAGTACATACAGGAGTTGATATACAACTAAATCACCGAGACGTGCAACATCAATGGCAACATTTTTATATTCAGGCATTTCAATTCCCATCATTTATTGGGGCAGTGATAACGCTTTAAGAGAGGAGGAGATGACTTAATATTTATTCTCGAGAACTTCGTATATTAAGATTAGAAAATACAACAAGGGTCGATGGAATGCTGTGTCCTTATTGTGGGGATAGAAATACAGCCAGGTGTTCCAGCCAGGATAGTGAGTGCATTTTTGGACCAGTGACCGTGACATCATACCTTTTTTTAGGTTTGTTCAACAATAGACGAAAAGAAAGTCTGATAACTAATCGGCTTTCGGATTGTGTCGGCACATTTTATTAAATTAAGACAGGATCTGGCCAAATCGCAGATACTTCTGGTTAAAACGACAGCAGAACAGCCTGGGACTGGGGTGGGGGCGGGCATATGGTCGAAATGGAATTGATGAGAGTGCCAGCCCAGCATGTTACACCGAAGATGAAATTTAGGAAAACAAGCCCAGTGAAACTTGGGTGTCCACAAATATTCAGAATGGAATGTATAAAAAGAATAAATAAAAGCTTAAGGCAGTTAAAAAGTGAACAGTTCAATGGTCTGAGAAGATTGCAGAAAGTGCATCGACACACTGAAAAAATAACAAGTAGATAACAAAGGGGCCGTGATAAAACATCAGGGAATAAGATTAACAAGAATCCAAAATTAGTCTTTTGCTTATTTATGGGGAAGAGGATGACAAGGTCAAGAATGCGGAGTATTCTGTACTGAGGAGGCAGCCTGTGCACGGAACCACAAAATATCTTAATCAAGGACTTTATATGATCTTTACTTTGGAGAGGCAGTACTGGATTCAGGGAGAGTGATCGTGTGAACTTTGAGAAGGTTGATGCCGAAGGTGAGGAACAATGTGCTTATATGCAGGATAGAGTGTGGGAAAATCCCAGATCTAGATCAGATGTATCTTAGGATGTTGTGGGAGGTAAGGAAGAACATAAAAGGCTCTGAAACTTTATTTTATTTTATTCTTGCCTCTGGCCGCAGAGGAGATGGGAAAATACATGACAACATCAAATGTAGATTGATCTTTCACTCAGAGTGCTCGAATTAAGACTTGAGATTAAAGGCCACCAAGTCTCACATCAGTGGGAGGGAAACAATTGTAGAAATCTCTGAAGGGTGCTGAGGCTGGATCATAAAATATCTTCAAGGTTGAGAGAGACAGATTTTTAAACAAGGGTTATGGGGAAAATGCAGGGTTGTGGATTGGAAAGTTATCAGAATAAATGAAATCTAATTGAAAGAAAGGAGACACAGTGAGCGGATGAATGCATTGTTGCGCTCCATCTTGTCGTATTCATTTTCCAATTGCCCTGTGCTCACTGGAATATCAACCTCTCTCCCTGCGGAGTGAGGCACAGTTTGAAACGAATTGACGGATGCAAGTAATGCAAACGTGCAGTTCTCAGAGAAGTAACGAGCTAGCAAAGGGCAACGACAACGTGATTGGCTGTTGAGATGGAAACTTGCATCAGCACAGTCACTGCAACCAGAAGGAAGACCTCAGCAAGACACTTTTTGACCTGGATTGAAAAAAACGTTGACATGGTCTCAGTAGTAAAGTGCTGTTAAAGCGTACTATTATGCTCGTCTGAAAACGTCTGGTTTCGAAAATTAAGCAGACACAGGCATGGTTAATACTTAGACGGGAGACGGTCTGGGAATACCAGGTGCAGCAGGCATAAGACAAAAACACTGCATCACTGTTGTGTCTCCCTCCGTTCATAAAAAAAACTATGTGGGAGGAGTGTATGCATGTGTAGTTGCAATACCTTTTTTGCATGAAGCCTTTAGGACGTGCGCAACTGCTCAGCAAAACGCTCAGGAAAAGTCCTCTTAACTTTCTTCTTTAGACTTACAGTACATAAGATTGCAGTGAGAGCAATTTCACATTCCTCCAGCAGAATGTGGAAGCTCATGGGGACTTCCATCGTACCTGATCACCACATCGGTTTGGGAAATGCACCAAGCAGCATCTTCTGGGAAAGTGTGTTGCGGAGCTGGAGTTGGAGCTACTGTACTCAGGACTATTCGAGATGCTGAGCGAATCATAGATAAGAGTTTCAGTGAGATGGTCACATCTATGGTACAGGCAGCGAGTAGACAGATGACCACGATGAAAGGTGAAGTGTGCAGGAATCACCGGTGGCCATTCCCCTCGAGAACAAGTTGAACATTTTTGGGAGGAATGAACGTTCAGGAGAAAGCAGCAGTAGTCAGTTTGGTGGCATTACAACTGGCTCTGGGACACAGCGGGAATGGGACAGGTAAATAGGACTTTAGAGACAGGAGGCTCGATAGTTTGCAGTGAGCAGACAGGAGAATCGATGGCCACAAACTGGAATCCTCAACAGCAGGGAGGCAAGTGCGAGGGCAAAAGCAGATACAGTAAACAGAAGCTGTAGGTTGGACAGACAGGTCAGGCTGGAACACGACAGGGAGTGAAGAAGGCCTGTTGGATTAAATTGGTTTTATTTCAAAGCAAGAGGGCTCACACGTAAGGCCAATATAACCATAGCGTGGATAGTTACATGAGTCTGGGATATTAGAGACATGACGGAAACATGGTTAAGGGATGGCCAGGACTGGCACCTTAATGCACCAGGGTACAGGATCTTTATGCTGGGTAAGGTAATCCGAGATGGAGGACCAACCAGTGAGGCTTTGTGCATGGAGCTAAGAAATAAGAAGGGGATGCTGATATTATTCGGGTTGTGCAATCAGCCTCTATAGAGCTAACGGCAGTTAGAGGAACAAATACACAGGGAGAGAGGTTCGACATGCGGGAG
Source organism: Chiloscyllium punctatum (assembly GCF_047496795.1). NCBI lineage: Eukaryota > Metazoa > Chordata > Chondrichthyes > Orectolobiformes > Hemiscylliidae > Chiloscyllium > Chiloscyllium punctatum. The sequence continues at coordinate 46,905,182 of NC_092781.1, read as the reverse complement.
CAAAAGAGTTCTTTATAACATGGACTGGGACAGCTTGAGTATGAAGGGATTTGACGGTTGGAATCTGTTAAGTGCGTCAGAAAAGTTTCCTCAAGCAGTATATAGAGGGTCCTACGCGGGAATTGGCAAAATTCAACCTACTCTTCGGAAACAGGGCAGAACAGCTGACGGAGGTGACAGCTGTGGAGGACGTTCGGACCAGTGACCATAGTTCTACTAATATTAAAATAGCTTTGGAGAGGGGCAGAACTGGTCCACATGTTCAAGCTCTAAATTGGGGCAGGTCAATTCTGACAGGTGGGAGGCCTGGAAACCTGTGATAGGGAGATTTCAATTGAGGGTTGGTTCCATGAGGGTTGAAGGGAAGTTGAAGGCAGCTGGGATCAAGGGAATTCATGGACTTTTATTGGAGATACGGAGATTATTGCAGAAGGAAATCAGGAGAACAAAGATTGGATACAAAAATGACTTGGCTGAGAAATTTAGGATGAATTCAAAGAGGTACCTTCAATATTTGAATGAAAAACAACAATTTAGAGGGAGATAATCGGAACTCTCAAGGACCAGAGTGGACATGTATGAGAAGAACCACCGGAGATGGGCAAAGTCCTCAATGAATATTTCTTCAATATATTTTCCGTGGAGAAAGAGATGAAGACTTGGGAAGTTGGGGAAGTTAGTAGTCATATCTTGGGGACAGTCCATCTCACAATATCGGAGGTGTTGGTCGGATTAGAAAATATGAGGGTGGATACATCTCCTGATCCTTATCACAAAAATCTAAGAACACTGCATGCGGCTGGAGAAGAAATTGCTGTGAACGAGGCTGATATTTTTACATTTTAATTAACTACAAGTGAAGTTCCAGAAGACTGGAGTGTTATGGAACCTGGATTTTTATTCAAGAATCGCTGCAAAGAAATCCCTGGGAGCGAGAGACCAGTAAGCCTATCATGTGTGGTCGATAAATTACTTGGGAAGATTCTGAGGGATAAGATCCCCATGCATTTGGAATGACAGACTTTCACATTGTCTAGTCAGATTTGCTTTGTAAAGGGGAGGTCATGCCTGACAAATTTGATAAAGCTCTTTGATGAAGTGAACATGAAGCTTCACGAGGTCAGAGCGATAGACGTGGAACCGTTCACCACCGGAAAAGCTCAGTAGGTGAGGTAGCATCTGAGAAGCAGCAGAATCGACGTTTTGGAAATTCATGTTGAAGGGCATATTTCTGAAACGTCGATTATCCTGTTCTACGGATGCTAAATAACCTGCTGTGCATTTCCATCACTAAAATTTTAATCTCGGATCTCCAGCAAGCAGTCCTGACTTTCACCTAGGATGTTGTACATAGTGTATATGGTTATCAGGAATGTCTTTGATAAGGTTCCACGTGGTAGACTGCTGCCGAAGGTTAAATAAGTTGGAATCCGGGAGAGCTGGCAATTTGGCTTGATTAGCTTGATAAGAAGAGGCAGAGGATAATAGTGGAACAATGCTTTTGGGACTGAAGGCCCGTGACCAGTAGAGTGCCTCAGCTGTCGGTGCTGGGCCCATGACTGTTTCTTGTCAATGATTTCGATGAGAATATACAAGGAATAATTAGGAACTGTGGAGATGACACTAAAATAGTGAGCATTGTGGACAGTGAAGAAGGCTATCAGAAATTCCAGCGAGACATTGATCCACTGGGGAATTGGGCTGATAAATGTAAAATGGGGTTTGAGAGAGATAAGCGTGAGGTATTTCATTTTGACACTCCTCCAAGGCAAGAGTGTCGTAGTGACGAGCAGAGCCGGAAGAGAGTACTGGAACAGCGGAACCTGGAGTTCAGATGGACAGTTCTCTGAAAGTGGAGTCATAGACAGACAGGGCAGTGAGGAAGGCTTTAGCTCACTGGCCTTCATCTTTTAGGGCATTTAGTATAGAAGTTGTTGTCATGTTTCAGTTGTCAAGGTTGTGGGTGAGGCTGCACTTGGAGTATTGTGTTCAGTTTTGGTCACCTTGTTAAGGGAAGGATGTTATTAAAATAGAAAGAGTGCAGAAGAATTGTACAAGGATCTTCCCAAAACTCAATGGTCTGAGACATAGGGAGAGGTTAAACAATATAGGACGTTTATCTTTAGAACATAGGAGACCAAGGAGGGATATTTTGGAAGGATGTAAGTAATAGGGATAGGCTGAATACACTCAGCTTTATTCTGCCCAGGGTAATCGAGGACACCCAGAGTCTCTAGTCTCCCTGCCGTACATCTCAGCGACAGAAACTACTCTACTCCGGCCGTTAACATCATGATAGCCCACAAAGTTACCACCGCACCGAAGCATCTCCTGATGAAGTTATAAAACCTATGTCCCCAACAAGCAGAACAAACGTCATATGCAAAATACCCTGCAAGGACTGCAACAAGCATTATATTGGACAAACGAGCAGGAAACTAGCCACCAGAATATATGAGCACCAACAAGCCACAAATAGTCATGATCAACCACCACTAGTATCCATGCAAACAAACGAAGAGGGACACTAGTTCAACTGGGACAATATGTGCATCCTGTGACATGCTAAACAGAGGCACTGACAGGAAGTCCGAGAGGGCTGGCATTCAAACCAGAACTTCATTAACAAACGTATAGATAGGGATGCCATTTACCAATCTCTCTGAAACAAAAGCGGAAATGCTATGACCCACCACAACAGACCAAGGCACATATATAGCAAGCCGGACAGACATCAACGCTTCGTGGGAAGCTCAGTGATGATATTACCTGGCATGCTGACGAAATGTCTGAGAACACATCTTACAGCTCAATGATCAAAATTGCAATCTAATCCACAACCTGAGCTGCCAATCTTAAGAAACACCGCACACAGGTAATGTGATAGGGAATGGAGGACGAGGGTTATGAAAATAGGGAGGGATGTAGATACTGGGATCCACTGCATAGACACGGCATAATGTCAGGGCTGGAAAAATGGTGCATTGATAGGGAGAAAGCTAAGTGCTGGAGCAGTTTAGATGCATGGGGAATGTAAGTATGACTGAAGGAGGATGTTAGCGAGATTAGGAGGTTTCTGGGAGATGGGAGAAGTTACAGATTTAAAGAGGATTGGCAGAAATGGTGGAGGTTACAGAGATGACGAGGGATGTTTGGGCAGAACTTGGTCAGACATATAAGACGGGCTGAAATACGGAGTGGAGGTTACAGAGATAAGGAGTGTTAGGAGCTGCAGCTGTTTACAGAAATCAGTAGGAATATACGGGTCTGAGGAGATTACAAAGATTATCAGAGTGATGTCTGTAGAAGATAACATCGATAATAGGGTATTCGTAGCTGGACGAGATTACAGAGAATAAATAGAGGTCTACATGCTTGACCAGGTTACACAGATAGGGAGACATGTAATGTTGTAGGAGCTGAACAAAATTGGAGGGAGGTACTAGAGAAAGTTACAGAGATGAGGGGAGGATGTGCTGGAGAATGGCACAGGGAAGAGGTTGATTTTGGTATTGGAGAACGTTACAGGAAGAGGTACTGACTGTAGGTGCGGAAGAATGTTATACAGATGAAGAGTGGGGGTAGGTGCTGGCGAGTATTACATTGATAGGGAGTTGAAGTGGGTACTGGAGAAACGGATAGGAAGGTTTGAAGGTGTTGGAGGATATACAAAGTTAAGTCAAAACTGGAGGACTTTACTCAAAGCGAGATTGGACCAGGAAGGAGATGATGACACAAGTTTAGGGCATTCTCAATGCTCTAGGAGGTAACAGAAATAGGAACAATAAGAATCTGGAGGGGATAAGTTCGGTTTTGAGGACTGGAGGATGTTACAGTGATAGGAACGCAAGGCTGGAAATTTTACAGAGATTGGAAAGCAAGGCTGGACACGATATACAGGCAGGGAAACAGGCCTGGAGATGTTACAGGGGCAGTAAAATAAGACTGGCGATGTGATAGAGACAGGAAAGCACGGCTGTGGATGTTATAGAAACAGGTACGCAAGGCCAGACGATTCTGAATTATCCAAGATGGAGGACGGGAAAATTTCTGGCTATAACAGCTGTTCCTTTTTTGAGGTATTTCAAGTGTTGGAGGTGATTTCCTCGAATTCCAGGAGCAGCAATTGCTGATTTATTTGCTGTTGCATTGTTGTGGAACTTTGGAAAAAAATGTCAAAACAACAGCAGCTTTGAAAGAGAGAACAGACAAAGGAAGCACATGGTGAAGGTCAGTGCAGGAGATAGAGCGAGAAAGAAACGGACATCACCGTGTACCTGCACAGTTCCTGCCTTAGCTGTTTGGATTCATGTATCACTAGACATCAGAGTGTTTCTGGGAAAATTAACAAACAGTGAAATTCACAACTGATATTGGAGGAACTGTTTGGGCGAAGGTCACAGCACAGAAACAGATAAGTGAATAGTTTTAGTTGTGTGAATGCTATCTTGATTAGTTTTTTTATATGTCTCTTCATTAAACTTAAAAATATGAGCCATATCTATCAATTTAACTTGGGGCAGTGTTTTGTAGAGGAGTAAAACAGTGCTATTTTCTGAGTGTGTCGATTATGAAGGAGGAAAAATGTCCTTTAGTAAAGTGATATGCGCTCCTTGTCAGATATGGGATTTTAAAGAAAATTCAAGGGTTCCTGCAGATTATATCTGCAATGAGTGCTGTTGGTTGCGAATAGTATCAGATCGAATGAATCGGTTGGAGAGACAGTTAAAGGCAATGAGGAATTTGCAACAGCAACAGTATGTGATTGATTGCAGTTAAAGGAAAGGGGAGAAGTCTCCGATAGAGTCACATTGATGGGTTAACTCTAGGAAAGGAAAGGAAAGTAGGCAGTACTCAGAAAGATAGTGAGGAAAGAGATCAATCTGAGACTGGTACAGTCGAGAACAGAAGCGAGACAAACAGTCAGTGCAGGTAGGGAAAAGGTAGGACTAATACATTAAACGGCATTTATTTCAATGTAAGGGGCCCAACAGGGAAGGCAGATGAACTCAGGGCATGGTTAGGAAAATGGTTCTGGGATATCATAGCAATTACAGAAACATGGATGGACAGGACTGGACATTTGTTCCATGATACTAATGCTACAAGAAGGATAGAAAGAAAGGCAAAAGAGGAGGGGAGATGGCGTTTTTGATAAGGGATAGCATTATGTACTGAGTGAGGATATTATCGGAAATATATCCAGAGAGGTTATTTGGATGGGGCTGAGAAATAAGAAAGGGATGATCACCTTATTGGGATTGTATCATAGATCCCCTAACAGTCAGAGAAAATTTGAGAAACAAACTTGCAAGGATAACTCAGATATCTGTAAGAATAATGGGGTGGTTATGGTGAGGGATTTTAACTTTCCAAACATAGACTGGGACTGCCAATACTGATAAGGGTGCAGATGGAGAGGAATTTATTAAGAGTGTACCAGAAAATTTTCTCATTTAATATGTGAATGTACCGACTGGAAAAGGTGCAAAACTTGTCCTACCCTTGGGAAATAAGGCAGGGCAGGTGACTAAGGTGTCAGCGGGGGAGCACTTTGGGGCAGCGACCAAAATTCTATTCGTTTTAAAATAGTGATGGCAAAGGATAGACCAGACCTAAAAGTTGAAATTCTAAATTTGAGAAAGGCCAATTTTGATGGTGGTAGGCAAGAACTTTCAAAAGCTATTTGAGGGTAAATGCTCGCAGGTAAAGGAACGGCTGGAAAATAAGAAGACTTCAGAAATGAGATAACTAGAATCCAAAGAAAGTATACTCCCGTTAGGGTGAAATTAAAAGGCTGGTAGGTATAGGGAATGCTGGATAACCAAAGAAATTTAGGGTTTGATTAAGAAAAAGAAGGAAGCAAATGTCAGGTATAGACAGGATAGATCGAGTGCATTCTTAGAAGAGTTTAAAGGAAGTAAGAGCAGACTTAAGAGGGAACTCAGGAGGGCAAAAAGGGGACATGTGATAGCTTTGACAAAGACAATTCAGAACAAGCCAAAAGGGTTTTCCAAAAGCATTAAGGACAAATGGGTAACTCGGGAAAGAATAGGGATCATCAACGATCAGCAAGGCGGCCTTTGTGTGGTGCCACATAAATGGGGGAGATACTAAAATAATATTGTGCATCATATTTGCTGTGGAAAAGGATATGGACGATATAGAATGCACGGAAAAAGAGGGTGACATCTTGGAAAATGTCCATATTACAGAGGAGGAAGTATGGGATTTCTTGAAATGCGTAAAGGTGGATAAATCCCCAGGACCTGAACAGGTGTACCCTGGAACTCTGTGGGAACCTGGAGCACTTATTTCTGCACCTCTTGTTGAGATATCTTTGTCATCAATAGTCAAAGGCGAGATGCCGAAGACTGGAGGTTGGTTTACGTGGTGCCATTGTTTAAGAAGTGTGGTAAGGACAAGCCAGGGAACTATAGACCAATGAGCCCCACAGTCGGGGGTGCGAACGTTTTTGTAGAGAATCCTGAGGGACAGAATGGACATGCATTTGGGAAAGCCTATGACTGATGAGGGATAGTCAACATGGCTTTTTGCGTGGGAAAGCATGTTTCACAAACTTAATTGAGTATTTTGAAGAAGGATTGATGAGTACAGAGCTGTAGACATAATCTAATATGGACTTCAGTAAGGCATTGTACAAAATTCCCCATGGGAGACTGGTCAGCAAGGTTAGATCTCACGGAATACAGGGAGAAACAACCATTTGGATACAGAATTAGCTCAAAGATAGAAGATAGAGGGTGATGGTGGAGAGTTGCTTTTCAAACTGGAGGCCTGTGAACAGTGAAGTTCCACTAGTTTCGGTGCTGGGTCATTATGTAAATTATTTTGATGCGAGCATAACAGGTAGGTTAGTAAGTTTGCAGATGACACAAAAACTGGAGGTGTGGTGGGCAGCGATGATGGTTACCTCAGATTACAACAGGATCTTGATCAGATGGTCCAATTGGCTGAAATGTGGCAGATAGAGTTTAATTCAGATAAATGCGAGGTGCTGCACTTTTTGGGAAAATGCATCTTACCAGGTCTTATAGATTGAATAGTAAGGTCCGAGGGAGTGTTGCTGAATCAAGTGCACTTGGAGTGCAGGTTCATATCTCCTTGAACCTGGTGTCGCAGGTAGATAGGATAGTGAAGAAGGCGTTTTGTATGCTTTCCTTTATTGGTCATAATATTGAGTACAGGAGTTGGGAGGTCATTTTGCGTCTATGCAGCACATTAGTTAGGCCACTGATGGAATATTGCGTGCAATTCTGGTCTCCATCCTATCGTAAAGATGTTGTGAAACTTGAAAGGGTTCAGAAAAGATTTACAATGATGCTGCCAGTGTTGGAGGATTTGTGCTATAAAGAGAGGCTGAACAGGCTGGGGATGTTTTCCCTGGAGCGTCGGTGGCTGAGGGGTGACGTTATAGAGGTTTACAAAATTATGAGGGGCATGGATACGATAAGTAGGCAAAGTCTTTTCCCTGGGTGATACACATTTGGAATGAGCTGCCAGAGGAAGTAGTGGAGGCTGGTACAATTGAAACATTTAAAAGGCATTTGGATTGATGTATGAATAGAAAGCGTTTGGAGGGATATGGGCCTGGTGCTGGCAGGTGGGCCTAGATTGGTTTGGTATATGTGTTCTGCATGGCGGTTTGGACCGAAGCGTCTGTTTCCATGTTGTGCATCTCTATGACTCTATGACCCCATATAGAGATAGGAAAGCAAGGCTGGAGATGTTATAGAGATAGGGAAACAAGGCTGGAAATATTACAGCGTTAGGAACGCAAGACTGGAGATGTTATAGAAAAAGGAAAACAAGGCTGGAGAGATTACAGAGAGAGGAAAGCAAGGCTAGAGATGTTATGGAGGTAGTACTTGTCCGTCCTAGAAGAGGCAACGGATTTTTAAAAAAATCATTCACAGTGTATGGAGCGAGGTGCAACATCTGTAAGTTCGAGAGACAGAGAGGCGTGTTGGGGTGGAAAAATTTAGAATGATCGATCGGACTGTAGTAGCTGATGACGATTATGGAGATAATGTGAATTACCGAGATAGAGTTGGACTTAGAGGCTGGAGGAGTTAGCTGGGAAAGAAACAGAGATACAAGCAGACCGTTTAAAAAAGGAATTGTGCATTTACTTACCAGAGAATGCATTGTAGAAATCTGTGGATAAACAAGGCACTCGGAGGAACTGAAGTATAGATACTTTGTAGCGTCCAAACGCAAGATACAGAGAGTAATTATCAAAGAGCATAGGAGAGGCTCTTCGGTTGACAGTAATAAAAATAAAAAGCGTTGAAGACGCTGTAAAAACGTCATTCCGAACATCTGGAGGCTAGTGCCAGAATTGAGAGAGTTGGCCTGGAGACTGGACAAGCAACTATGTGACATAACGAAGCCTCATGTTGTCAGATCCAATACTGAAACGGAAACTTTCTGCTGAAAGCCCCCATTCAGTCAGCCTCATGGTGTCAGATCAAACACTGACACGAAACCTCTTGCGGACTCCTCTCCCTCAGCCTCATGGTATCAGGTCAAACACTGACACGGAGTCCTCCTGCTGACTCCATTCCCTCAGCTGATGATTCAGTGTCCCTCAACATTGCTTGTCAGAAACACAGAGAGTGACAAATATGGAGATCGTATACTGGATGGGCCATTCCAAAAGCTTCACCAACAGGGGCTCAGCTGCAGTATTGCTAATCGAGAGGGAGAGATTTCGAAAAGAAGTAGTAACTCTGCGCTGGGCTGCGTGAGATGGTTTCGATCATGAGCAACAGCAGTAGAATTGTACTCCAGCACAATGTTCACTGTCATTGTCTGGCATATTATTCACTTTATCCTGACCATCAAGGCATGGCATAACTCCTTGTTGAACAGAGAACACAGGAGGGCCTGCCAAGAGCAACACCAGCTATACCTCAAAATGAGGAGAAGTTACCAACAGGATAACTTGCTCACCAAATAGCGGATGCTGGGAGTAATCGACAGATCTAAGTGAAACTACAATCAACAAATCAGACTGAATCTCTGCATTACTGTCATATGCAGTCTGGGTGAATGCTGGTAGATAATCAAACATCCCACTGGAGGAGAAGGATTTACACACACCGCCTTTCTCAATGTTGGACGAACCCACACAGCAATAGAAATGGTAAGACTGAAACATTCACAATGTTCTGATCGAAGTGTCAATGGGGTGATCGATTTCAGTCTCCTCCAGATGGCAGTCTTCAGCCCATTCGATTCATTTCGTGTGGTATCTGAAAACAGCTGGTAGATTGGAGTAAGTCAAAGGCTCTGGACCCTGTTAACATTCATTCCAGCTTCTCCTGTTGGGCTTCCGATAATGTGGGAAACTATTTGGATATGTCCTGCACACTCACAACAAATCATTAGTCAAACAATGACTGCCACATTGGTGTAAACCGTATCATTAATAACTTGATGAAATATGTAAACGACAGTGATATCACGCAGCACTTCCTCAGCACAAACCTACATTTTGATCCTTAGTTTAAAGATGGGCAACAAGAAGAAACACAGCCGAATTCGAGAGGTGAGTTCAGTGTCTGCACTTCACATCATCGTAACCTCATTTGACCAATCCCATGCGTGGCATGAAGGATCAACAGGAAAATCTGAGCAAATGTGAATCAGGTAAACCTCTGCACTGTTTATAGTTATACCTGATATAAGTGAAGATGTTTGGATTTAGTGGAGAACAGTCATCTCACCTCCAAACAGCTCTGCATCACTTCCACAGGGGAGGTGAATCTGGGTAAGCCTGTAGATCAGAAATGGAAAGGTAAGGCACCATATCCCTCCTGGATGATCGGGTTGCTGTCTTCGTAAGGTAGAGACGACTGGTGGTAAATTAACTGAACAGTTATCGTGCCGCAATTCAGGGAGAGGTTGAGTAAGATAGTCCTTCACATTTACCTCAGTCAGTACAGGAATTAGACCCACAACTGGTGGCATTAATCTGCATTACAAACTAGCTATCCAACTCCTCACTCACTACTTAGGGTAGATATTTTAGTATTAATCAGTTCAGATGCGTTCTTACATACCCCTGAAACAGTTGGAACTTGAAGCAGCCCTCCCAGCTCAGATGGATGGACACTATCCGTTAGATATAGCGTGTTCTCTGTCGTCAGACCAACAATCATCTGTGGATTCACCATTGACAATCCCTGTTCAGCAAAGAGGCAAGGCGGGGTGTTTGCCAATGATTGGACAATATTCAATAGTATTCGTGATGCTCAGATACTAAAACAGACCTTAAACAAATTCAGCAATACCTGTAAAGTATGCAGACCTGTGTTTAAATGTAAAAAGTAACATTTTCATTACACAAATGCCAGACAACGATCACGTCTAACAATAGGGAACTAAACTATGTCCTCTAACATTCAATTCCAGTGCCATTAATGAACTCTAATCTGCCAATATCCCGGGGACTGCCGTTAACCAGAACCGGACTGACCATATATATGCATTATCCATTCCTGTGAAGGGATTATGCCCAAAAACCCGACCCCACCCCCAACCGCGTCTCGAATGTTGCCTGAACTGCTGTGGCTTTTCAGTGCCACATTTGTCGACCTGATACATTTATTGCCAATAAGAATATGAAAGAGGCTAGACATCCTGGAACAATAACACACTTCATGATTTTCCAAAGCTTGCCCATCATCGAGAAGACAAACGTTGAACGTGTGGGTGATAAAATAACCCCATTGCCTGCGTGAGTGCAGGTACAACCCTCATCCATTGACACTCAGTAGCAACAATGCCTGTCACATACACAGTGCTTTACAGATATTTTCCATTGCTCCACACAAAACACCTCTGGATTCACGACCATCAAGAAGGACAACGGCAGCAGGGACAACCACCATGTTTGCGTTTCGTTCCAAGCCACCCATGACCCTGAGTTGGAAATTTATTGCTGTTCCTGCAGTATCACTGTTTCAAGTTCCCTTCTGAATGGCAATGTAAGTCTGCCGACAGCACATGGACTGCAACAGTTCAATGTGGCAGCTCATCACCACCTTCTCAAGAGAAACAAGGGGACGAATTAAATACTGCCCCATTCACATTCCATGAATAAATTAGAATTACAAAAAAATGTCCGAATATGCCCAAAGCTGGACACTGAGTTTTAGGTTTTATGAATCAGATTGGTTGGGTCCAGTCAGCACCTAGCTTATTGCGAACAGCTGAATGGGATATGCTGTTTGAAACAAACAGTCCGTGTTTCAGAGACATACCCCAAATCATACAGACACTGACGTTCACATGTCACATTACAGATCAAGGAGCCAAATAGAAGCATATCTGACTGTAGAATGTTTAGGTACACAATAAGATTATAGCCATGAAAATGATTGTGTGTGAATATGAGGACACAGTAATAGTGCACGGGAAAATAATCGTATATTTTGAAAGTCTTTGCACTTAAGAATAATTTGTTCTTGGATGCGGTAATGGGACACATAATTTCAAAGCTGGTTCCTGTTATTTGGGTACAGTTTTCATCAAATCATTATCATAAAGGAGAACTGAATGAAGGGGTGGATTTTCTGCCAAATGGACCACTGAAAGGTAGGTATTTTTGAAGCAGCACGGACCTTCAGTGAAGAGATTTTTCTGCTAATGATTAGAACTTTGCTGAAAACATTTACATAAAAGTTTCTGTCTTGAGTCACACATATGGACATCGGCGTGGGATCATGCTAACCATCAGAGCTGCACGATTCTTTTTGTATATTGACATTGTGGAGCTGACATTTACTGGATATAGTTTATGAGGGATTCAATGTAAGATACCATGTGCTGCATGAGTCCATAACATTTGTTACAACTTCATTCAGGCTCGTGCAGAATTAGTGTTTTAGTTGCACACCAGAAGAGATAAACTTGCAGGACATGGTTTTTTGCATGATATTGTTGTGTTAGATTCTTTACTTGCTTGTTGTCGGGTGATTTTTTTTCAAATGTTGAAGTGCGTTTGAACCAGCACTGAGCCCTGTCCATTTGCCAGTCTGCCCAACGCATTTCCCTGCTGTTCTGATATGTCTCTAATGAAACTGTTGTGAGGGATTGTATGAATAACTATCCATATCAAGGTTTGAAGCTCTCTGGACAGTTATTGGAGATGACCATCGTTGTGGAGGTAGAGGTGAGGACTAGGAGTACTGTGTTCTGAAATCAGTTTCTTTTCAAAGTCATTTTTGACAGCTTTGCTGAGTGCAAAATGGCGTGTTCACTGACAAGAACATGAATCATTTGTTTACTACAGTCACTGAATACTTCGGTGTGTATCTGGTCATTTAATTATTGTTCACTTCGTTGGACTAAAAACTATGATGTTTGGTTTATTTTTATAATTGTAAGAAAGAAAGTGGTATTAACTCCTCATTGTACAAAATGTAAAACAGTTTCCTGCTATATATTTCCCGCAGAAAAATCAAGCAACAGGCAGACGTTGTCTGGAAAGCAGAATTCTGTGAACAGCACTATGTACCAGGCAACATCATCATCCTCTCCGTTAGGTTCTGACCAACTGACAGGGCGGACCCAGGCGGAGTGGGGGTGGGGTGGTGCGGGGGGGGGGGGGGTGGGCAGCTTCTTGGTGTATAATCAATGTAGAACCCAGCATTGCTGCTGGATGTTGCGGTTGTTATATTTCTCTGCAGCACGTTATGAGGGAATCAGTCAAAGGGAAACATGGACTTGAGCTAATCTGCAATCTGCATAGTGCAGATGCACCTGTCCATTGAATATATCGGTAAGACTGGCCAACGGGCAGTCCTTGTGTGGAGGAAGGGCCATCATCACATTTTGTGATGATGGCTCAACATGTCGTGTAGCAACCTGCGTCGTGAATGGGACAGACGTTAAAAAGAATGAGCAAGTAATAACTAAGCGTCCATGAGGTGCAGTGGAAAATCGGCAACAACAAGATCATACTTTTTACACCTCATGCAGTCTGCAGCCTCATGGCCCGGCATAGATCCCACTCTACAGTTACCATCGAGCCAAAGAGTCACCTTGGTTCAATGAAGAGTGCAGAAGGGTATAGCGGGAGCAAGACCAGACAGACCTAGATATAATTGGTCAACCTGCAGAAACTTATTGTCCTCAGCGCCGAAACAGGATGCCTTGCATGATAAACGGCACAAGCAGCAGTTAATGACCAGACCCCAGTGATGTCACAATAAATTGTTCAGAGCTATCTCTGAGGTCCTGCTACATGGATTCATAAAAACAGTGGACAATGTAAGAGACCACTGGAGGAGGAGGCTGCTTTCCAACAACTAAATCCCCAGTTATGGGGGAACGCAGCACATCAGTGAACAAATAAATCTGATGTACTTGTCGCAATCCCAAATGAGAAGGGCTGAGAAGATGATCCATTTCAACGTCCTTTAATGAGACCCAGCATCACCAACCCCACTCTTCAGACAATTCGATTCACTCTACGCAATGTCATGAATTGGCTGACGACACTGCAAACTGTGAATTAACTCCATGAATTGCCATATATTTAGGAAAACGGTTCCATTCTTGCAAGAGCACTGTCATCTAACTACAATGTAATAAGCAGCCCAAGTACGTACTCTAAACAAAAGGCCAGGCACTTGCTTTGCAGGCAGTCATTAAACCATCGGTGTACTGTCTACCATGTAAAAAGGAAGGTATGTGTCAGCAATAATGTGATCAATCAGCAATAACCTTCTCAGTGTCCCGTCAGGTTCACTCAGCTCCTAACCTCACGACAAGTTTGGTTCTAAAGAATGGATCTGCAAAGGGACAGTGAAAGTAATTACTCTGAACACAAAGCATCTTTTAACAGTGTACGACCACAGGAGCCCAAGTAAAATTATAGTTAGTAAGAATTTGGGGGAAGTACTTGCCTGGTTGAGTAATCACCAGCAAAATAATGATTGTTGTCCTAGTCAGCAATTCGAACTCCAAGACAGCTCTGCAGCCATTCCTCAGGAAAGAGAGTGTCGGAGGCTCAATCGCCTCCAGCTGCTGCAATGACCTTCTTTCCACCTTAAGGTCAGATGTGGGAATGTTCATTGATTATACCATTCCTGAAACAGTCAAATACAACAAGACCTGGAAAACATCCAAATTTAGTCTGACAAATAGCAAGCAATGTTCACAGCACAACAATATTAGACAAAAACGATAAGAAAGAATAAAAAAGTCCTTCTTTGATTTTCAGGATTATTGCCATCACTGGGACCTCAACACGATGATTGTCAGCACCCTGGGTGTTGTCATTGACCAGAAATGTCCTTGGACTAGCCACATACATAACGGTGACTTCAAAAGCAGTTCTGAGGTAAGGCGTTCTGCAATGAGTAACTCACCTACTTACGCCCAAAGCCTGTGATGGATTACATCCCACGACTAACCCAGGACAATCTGGCACATTCAGTTGTGATCACGTCGCCTAACATCCATTCCCTCCTCCCTTGATGCTCAGCAGTGTCAGCATATGCAATCTACAAGATTCGCTGAACCAAGTCTTATTAGACAGCAGCTTCTAAATTCAATGCCATCGATAAGAATAGAGGCAGCAGTTACATTGGAAACCCAGCTATCTGCAAACTTGCTCCTTCATACGGTCAGATGTAATGCAGTTTCCTCATGAGTTTACAATTCTCAACAACTCACAGCACAAAATAAGCCCAAACAAGACATGGTCAAAAGCCAGGTTTGGGCTGACAAGTGACAAGTAATTTTCGCGCTACACAAATGTCAGGCAACATCCAAGGACAGTATGATTGCTGAATCCATTGGCACTAAGATTGTCAGGTTTATCCAAGACCATATCGCAACCATCGTGACAACATCAGGTCATAAGTTATGAATTCTGCAGCTGGTAACATTTCTCCTGTCTTGTGAGAACCCGCCCATTATCTCCGAGATTGAAGTCAGACATATGATGGAATGATCGTCACTTGTCTGAATGAGTGCAGTTCCAAATTTAAAAAAACAAATTGATATGACTAACGACGAATCCCTCCACCACCAACAGTCAACAGCAGGTCTGGGTACCATGGCACTCCATCGTCAGCACTATATATACTCATTACCATTGGCATCTGGAAGGTAAGGGGCAGCACTTCATAATAGTTGTCTTAATTCATTGCTTTAGTAAGCATTGTAAAGGACAAAGCTGGAGTAAGAGTTCAAGCTTTAGTATGTCCCAAACTATTTTGTTAAAGTGAGAAGATTTATCATTGAAATTCACAGGAAACAATAACGAGCATATACATCAGAATAGGAACGTTGGCAGGTATTCTGTGGGGAGACGACAGTAGCTCCATGAAAACGTGTTTCCAAAAGTGAGAGGGTCTGGCTGCTAAATCCAGCCATCAGGATAATTTTGACAAAGTTGGTTTGTTTTCACTTGGGTATCAGTGTCTGAAGGACTACCTGAGAGACTTGTACAATATAACCAGAGGCATATCTGGACGAATTGATTCAAGAATTTATCCCAGAGTATAAAGATCCATTAGTAGAAGCCTTAGCTTTCAGGCAAAAGAGAAAAAGTTTGAAGGAGATAAAGAGGCCAGAGTTTTTTTTTTCTATTCCACACGGAATGTAAAATTGCCTGGAATGCATTGCTCGAGGAGAACAAGATCAACTAGCAACGGTTAAGAGGTATTTCGACACAGAGATGATCAGACAGGGAATAGAATGACATAGAACGTGAAGAAGCAAACACTTTCAGTTTAACGTTCGAAAGGCCTCATGTGTCAGTGCAGACTTGCTGGACTGAAGGGCTTGTTCTAGTGTTATTCTGTTCTTAGATGCAGATTTTACAAAGAGAGTGGCGAGATGTTGCCTGAATAATTACTGATGATGTGCAGCCCTATTCACGCAGATCTCTCATCAGTTTGCACCTTCATATACACCCTCCCATTGTCGGGAAACTCAATCTTGAGAATTTGACATGCAAGTCAGAGCTGATAACTGGTGACTTCATCATGCCCCTCGCGCCTGCGGCCTTCTATCTATGACATCAACGCCTCTAGAGATACTGCACTCATAGAAACTGCATGCACCCCGCACCCACTAATGCTGGCATCTGTCATAGACCACCCTAAAAAAGCCATCCCAGCACATCTGCACTGCAAGTACCCTTCTGGACTTCAATGTTACAGCTCAGGATACACTGACAACTCTCATTGGAATCATATGCAAGGACACTGTGCTCAGCGACACACACCCAGCACATGGACTGCACTTCTGGGCTGCTCACTCGGGGTTTGTGCATACTCACTTTGTTCTGATTTCAATGCTCACAGTGTTTTTATCTTGTCTTACTCTCCCTGTAGCAGTGTTTACCATCTGCAAGGGCTCCCAGGCTCACACAACTGCTGTATTGTCTTTTTTGTTAAGCACACAAGTAAAACCAGAATGGTTTACATTATTGCCCACAGTCAGGCACATTGTCCAGCGCATTGAGTCAAGGGGAGTCTCGGATACGAGCCAGGAGCTTAGTCACGGTCACTCAGCATTTCGGGGTTGTTTGGGTCACCCTGTTAGTGGGTGAGGAGAATGTCGGGGAGACCCCGATCACTATTGGGTCTTTCTGTCCTATTGTGGGATAACTCCTTCTGCAATGTGAGAAATCTGAAGTGGTATTAAGGGAGATGGAAGTGATTGGTACAGCTGTTTGTGCTGTTCCAGCTGAGGGAATAGAGGCACGCTGTCCTGAAAGAGTAAGTAGGCAGCACAGACACCGGGCAGAGTTGGAGAGAGGGACAGACAGGACGTTAGAAACAGACTAAGCAAAGGTGCTGAATTCAGTAGTGAGAGTGGGAGAACATGAGCCTTGATGGGGAGTGGGGACAGTACAGAGATATACAGTAAATGCGAGCTCATTCATGCAGTTGGAGGCACTAATCTTGGCGCATTGGAGAACAACATTGACCTCCTTCTTACAGTGCTGGTCATTCACCCAGAAAGATTTAACGTTCATATTTGTACTCAAATGTCAGTTGCTGTGGTGGTGGTGATGTTTGTCAAACCGGGAGCTGGTTCTGCAAATGTTTCGTCCCCTGTTTATGTTACATCGCATCGTCAGTGCTCTGGTGGCTCCTGTGAAGCGCTGCTGTACTGTGTCTATTGGAATTTATTTGGATCTGTTCCTGCTACTTCTGGCTGCCAGTTCCGGTTTTTCGGTGTCGTGGCTGATATATTGGCTTTATTTGAATGTGCTTGTTGACGGATCCCGTGGATGAGTGCTATACTTCGAGTAATTTTCTGGCTGTCCTCTGTTTAGTTTGTCCTATGAGCGTTGTTTTGTCCCAGTCGAATTTGTGGTCCCTGCTGTCTGTATGTATGGCCACTAGGACCAGCTGGTCGTGGCGTTCAATGGTTAGTTGGTGTTCTTGGATCTGATTTCTAGCTGTCTGCCTCGGTATCCTCTACAGTGTATCGTGCAGTCTTTGCATGGAAAGTTGTAAAGCACGTTAGTTTTGCACATGATGTGTATAGTGTCTGTTGTCTTGTTGAGTTGTTGTCTGAGTGTGTGGTGGCTTTATGGGCTGTTATGAATCACAGTGGTATGAGAAGTCTGGTTGTCAGTTCCGAGACTACCTTTATGTAAGGTAGCGTGACAAACAGGCAGACAACGAGCAATCTACATTCACGAACACCAACTAGCTCGAAACTCCACCGACCATCTGTCCTCAGTGGCCATGCATACAGATGACAGGGATAACAAATTCGATTGGGACAATGGAATGGTCATAGGACAAACTAAACAGAGTACAGTCAGAGAATTTCGAAAAGAATAGCAGAGAGCCATGAATAGCAGAGCGCCATGAACTCCATCAATACACACATATACCTGGACCCAGTATACTCCATCAATAATCGCAAACACCTGGCCAATACAACTAACAACCAGAATCGGCAACCAGAAGCAGCAGAAACGGAACCAAATAAATTCCAGAACTTCCAGTACATCAACATTTCACGGGAGGCACGAAGCGCTAAAGGTGTCACAGAGATAGGGGACGAAATGTTTGCAGCTCTTTCCTCTGTGCCTACAAACTGCCAGGTTCTTTAACGTCCTTCATGTACTGTTATCCTTCCCATTACTGTGAACACATTCGCTTCTACAGATATTCCGACTTCTGTAAAATTCTGCATGCCCGTTGAAGCTCCCTTTATAAGAAATCCCTTGCTCTATGGGAAAGGTCACAGACATACAGTGGATCAAGTTTTTGGAAGTGGTTAGAGATTAGTAAAAAGACATTCTGGGTGGAGGATGTTGAGATCGAGTGTTTGCAGAAAACAGAAAAAAAGCTCATATTTGTGGTGCAGGAGATAGTTAAGAGGTGGTTTGACTGAATGGTATCTTATATTTCTTGGAGAATTTTACAGTGAGCGGGTTGTAGCAGCTGTAGATGCTTTCGGATACTGGGAGATTTATATATGTTTATGAAGGTCAGAGATACGTAGAGGGTTACTGTAGTGTTTGGAACGAAGTCAGCCAAGAAA
Source organism: Chiloscyllium punctatum (assembly GCF_047496795.1). NCBI lineage: Eukaryota > Metazoa > Chordata > Chondrichthyes > Orectolobiformes > Hemiscylliidae > Chiloscyllium > Chiloscyllium punctatum. The sequence goes on along the minus strand of NC_092781.1, from coordinate 46,886,624 downwards.
TCCTCATTAAGACGTGTTCCCTGATTGGGACTGTTAACGTGGCTGACAGAAATAAACAGGAGCATAAACTGAATAAAGATTTATCCACCTTGAGCCTTTCACTGTACCTCACACCTCCTTAGACACAACATGGGTGATAAGGAAAAATAAGCACTACCGTAGTTAGGAAGTAGTGTGTGGGGTAAGGGAAAAAATACAACTATGAAATTTTTTTAAAAAGAACGTAAAAATAAAATAGACGACTATAACACCTTCGCAAACTTTATACGTCAGTGGACCTAAACTTGCATCAACTTAAAAGTCGGAAACAAAGAAAATAAACATGAGCAGATATTGTTTGGTAAAAATGGGACGTCTGTCATGTCAACATGACTTATAGAATTTCGATAGAACGGAATTTTATATTATATGGGTAAATAACGATCAGTGTGACTGTCGTTTCACATTCTTTGTATACATGTGTTGATAGTAATGAAGCAATATAAGATTCAGGAATTTAATTGCGACACTGTAATTCCATAAACGAAAAAAAAAGCATTAGGAGCGTCAGGGGCTTTGTTTAGTACAGGAGCCGGAGCTAAGCGAGCGTGGGTAAGTGGCATGTTTCATGCATGTATAAATAAAAGGAGATTTGGTGACGGGATAAGGGCGTTCTGCGGCGTTCTTTCCATGTTGACATCTGGTCGAGATTACAGAGATATTGAAGACTACAATTGTTTCCACACATCGGGATCCATTTCGAATCTGGTACTTGGAGTCGCAGTCTAAGAGTAGAAGTCCTTCACGGAATGGGGAGTGCTGACGGCACTCCAGGATGTTTAGCAGCTGGTTAGGCATTTGGTTAGGCTACTGAAAAGGGAAAATTGTAGGGACTGGAGTGACGAAAAGAGATGGGCAGAAGTGTAGGTTTTGGAGAATGTGGCAAATAGAGATAATGAGATCACTTCCGGTTAGAGGAGTTAGTGACGTTGGTGCTGCTTTGCACTGGAGGAGATTGCAAAGATTAGGGAATTTGAATAAATCCAGTAGTTACAGATAAAAAGAGAGCTGTAAGGACATGACAACTATTATATAAAGAGGGAGGATTATCGGGCCTGGAGGAGATTTCTGAGGAGGATGTATGATATGGCCTGGATGAGTTAGAAAGATAAGGAGAGCCTGACTGGCTGATGGAGGTTGCAGCGAATCATTGAATTCCTACAGTGCAGAAACAGGTGCCCCAAGAAGTCCACACCGATCCTCTTAAGAGTAACCCATCTAGAAACATTCCCCTTCATGATTACTAGACGCTTAACTTGACTAATGCACATAGCCCGCACATCTCAGAACACTCTCGGCAATTTAGTGCAACCTATTCATCTAACCTGCATATCTTTGGATTGTGGGAGGAAATCTGAGCACCCAGAGAAAGCTTTTTGAGACAATATGTAGCTCTGGTTGATGATAATTTATCTCGCTGAGCTTGAAGGTTTGTTTTCAGACTTTTCTTGTTGTTGTTTTAAACTTGTTGCTGTAAGTTAGTCCCAACTTCATCTCCTGTCTTTTGCGAATCTTGGTAGTCTCTTCAATCATTTCTTCTTGGATCCCATATGCACGCCAAGTTATTTTCAGTCCATCCCAAATACCTGACAAGGAATTCAGTGTCAGCCCTGTCACTTGTTACTCCATCCAACAGTTATAATGTCCCACGAATCTGCAGCCATTTCTGCTGCATCATTGTACCAGGCACTCTGTCATCTACCTAAAACTCTGAGTTCTATTCTCACTTGTACAAGCCACAGGGAGTATGCCAGGGTTGCCACTTTTGAGGTCTGCTTGTAACCATCCACCTCCCTTGCTCAATTCTGATTCGCGTACCACTTCACCCTTCCTAAACTATGCCATGCCCACCAACATGAACATGACCTTTGATTGCTTGCTGTCCCCCAGGTGAATGTCCCACAGGCGCTGTAACATTCTTGAGCCCACCATCCTGGAATTACCTTGCCAGTCACAGAAACGTTTCCGTCTTCTTCAAAATACGGAATCCACGGTGACGATTGAACCATCTTTCGTCTCCCTCCCCTCTTTTACAGACAGGTTGCCTGTGGTTCCGTGAACAGGGCTCTGACTGCATAGCCCGGATAAATCAGCACCTTCATCAGAATCCAAACAGGAAAATTGAATTGTGTGTCTGGCATTCGTGTATTCCTGTATTCCCTAACTGTTTCTCTCCGATTGCCTGGGCACCCATTCCTTTCGTTTTGCCAGACCGCCATGTCTGTAGCGTGCTCTTCTCTCTGTATGTGCTATCCCCCAACACGCAGCATCACAGATGTCCCACAGAGTCTCCAGTTGCTGCCTGAGCTTCGAGTCCCAGTGTTCGTCTAGAACACCAACAGGGGCTCTGCTTTCCCAGTGTAAGAGAACACATTTTCCATTTGACAAACATATGCGGCCCTGTCTTAAAAAGCAACATACCTAGCTTTACTGAATTCATTACTTAGTATAAAGTTAACATCCGGGAAAAATGTTTGGGTTCTCTCTTATCCAACTGTGACTTACTGAGAATACTTTATTATATTGGCTAAGACTTCCATTTATTCCTCTTATTTCTGAGTTGACCCCTACGCCCGGAAGTTTAAAAAATCAATTTGCTAAGTTACAGCAATTTCTAAACCGTTGCTCGTAACGGTGCCTTATCAGCCACAGAACTTACAGTATTTTCTCTGATGTATCTTGCACTTCTTTCAAATGCAGTACTGGCATGTGCCAGTAGCAGAAATGTATCCGTATGATTCCCCGGTATGTGTTATCGGCCAGGTACAACTCTACACTGCTCCCTCACAGGTTCCCCGTCTCTGTGACTCCCAGATACGTGGAATCCTCGAGATCGCACTCCACTCTGCTCCATCATCGGGTCTCCGTCTCTGTGACTCCCATGCACGTGCAATACTGCAGTTCCCACTCCACTCAGCTCACTCACAGGTTTTACTGTCTCTGACTCCCAGGTATGTCGTGGTCTCGATTCTCAGTGCTGATTTATATCATCCTACTTTGCTGCCTCAATAATTCCCAGGTATGAGTTACCCTCAAGGTCCTGCTCCAAGTTGCTCCGTCACTTGGTCACTCCCTCTGTGACACGGTACTGATGCTTCTCAAACTATAAGTCCCAGCAGGCCTCGATTCACGCTGCAGATTTGTGTTCTCTCACTGTATGCTGCTCACTCTCAGGTTATCTGCCTTTGTGACTCCAGGTAATGACAGGCGTCAAGCCTCAACAGAGACTTATGACGGCACATTCTGTATTGCTCCCTTACAGGATCGCCGTTGGCCTGGAAGACATTAGTAAAGAGAAGGATTGGGGGGCGACAAAGAGTGTTACTGTAAGTGAGCGACCAGATTATCTGGAGAGCTAGGCCGACCTGCAGTGCCGAAAGCAGATTATTGGAATAGACATGGGGAGTTGCAGGAACTGAACAAGTCAAAGGAAGGACAGAGATGTTGGCTTCCTGGTTAAGGAACATTTGTAGAGCTTAAAGAGCGTTTTTGTGATATTCCACTAGCGAAATAAAGATTTGAACAAAATGCAAAATGACAGCCAGGGAGTGTTGCTCGTGGAGATTATTGGACGTTACAGAGTTAGAAGACTTGCAACAACTGGGGAGAATATAGGTATCAGGAGCACTGGTCCTATTCAATGACTCTGAGGAAACGAGGAGATACTTAGAATTGGAGCATTACAAAAAAGTGGGAATGAAGGGGATGGAAGTGCTGAGACAGATAAGGAGGGTGGCACGTGCAAATTAACTCATCCAGCCGCTGTAATTCACAGAGATTTAAGGACTGGAAACTGCTATAGGGGTTAATGTTATATCGGAGTTTTCAGATACTGAGTGGTTACAAATTCAAAAGGAAGATTTTACAGACGATTTGCAGTTTAAACAGCGATAAACAAATATGAGAGATTAGCAGAACAGTAAAGAATGGAGGATGTGAGGTATTGTGACAAATTATAAGAGATGTGTGTAGAAAGGGTTGTCACATATATGCAGTTACAGACGTGAACAATGTGGTAGCGCCTGTTGGAGGTTACACAGATAACAACAGTTCAATGGCTTTTGCAATAGCTCAAGAATGCCGCTCACAATCACCTCGTCAGGGACAACTTAAAACCAATAATGAATGCTGACACAACCAGTAAGTCTCATGACCATGAATGAATAAATGAATGAATGAGTGAATTATTTTTTTTTAAAAATCGCAAAAACTATAAGCTGGAAGTACAGGACTTTCAGGTGCACAGGAACGCGATCATTTCCAAGGTCCCCTCTAAACCACGCTCCATCCTACCAGCACTGTGTCTGACCCTCCAGCCAATTCATTGCAGTGGGTCAGGAATGTAGCTCACCACTACGTTTCCGGGCAATTAAAGACAGAAAAGAAATTATGACGTTTTCATTGATGGCCAATTCCCGTCAATGAATTTCAAAAAAACGGTAACTCACAGACTGGTGATGATCCTTTAATTCCTCCATACAACCCAAATTCCCATTTAGTTTTGTATCAGCAACAAACTTGGAAAGATTCGATTTTCTTCATTCATCCAATGCATCGAATCCATTTGTGAATATTTCTGGGTCAAGCATTGTTCCATTTATTCCCACTCAGTTTTCTGTCTATTAAAGAACTCTCAGTCCAAACCAGGACATTCCCTGCCATCGCACATCTTGCAGTTTTGCTTATCCAACTATTCAGTGGGACCTCATTGAAAGGTTTCTGAAAATGAACCATTCCTCGCCCTTCATCTATGCTGCTGTCCACAGCCAGATAGAAAAAAGATATCCAATAGGTTTTGTGAAGTGAAATACGCTTTCATAATAACATTCTTGGATCGCATAGAGGGTTGGCTGAGGGGCAGAAGACAGGGAGTTGATATAAATGGGTCTTTTTCAGGATGGCAGCTGCTGATGAGTGGAGTTCCGCAGTTGTCAGTGTTGGGACCACAACTGTAAAACTTTATACGTGAACAGTCTCGATGTTGGATGTGAAGGATACGGAAAGCAGGGTTACGAGAAGGATCGGAGAGATGAAATGTTTTTCATGTGAGGAACACTTGAAGATGCGAGGTTTGCATTCGAAGTTTAGGAGTCGGAAACAGAAGGTCATTCAAACTCAAAGAATACTGAGTGAACTAGATAGAATGGAGATGAGGAAGATGTTTCCCTGATTAGGAGAGGTTTGGCCCGTAGGTCACAGCCTCAGGGTGAAGGAATTACTCTTTTGAATGGAGATGTCAAGGAATGTATTCAGTCAGAGGGTGATGAATCTTTGGAGCTCACTGTCTCGGGGGACTTGGGACGCGAATTAATTCAGTGTATTTAACTCTGAGAGAAATAGGGGCTTGATGAGTAAGGGAATAAATTGTTATAGGAGTCAGGTGAAAGAATGGGATTGAGGAGCAATTCAGCCAGGATCGAATGGTGGATTCGATTCGATGGCCCGAGTGGTGTAATTCTTCTATATCTGAGGATATTATGGATTATGATTATTGTGTTGGTTTCATTTCTGTCACATCGTTTCACATAATTTCCAGCACTTAGCTAATTATTGTTATCACCTCTTCGTTTCAGATGGACTTCAGTAAGCTGAACCACAGAGTAATTTGGTAATTCTTGTGTATAAATCTCAGAAAGGTGGCATAAACGGGCCAGCAGGGCATAGAGAAGGCAAATGGAATGCTGGCATTGATTTCAAAGGGAATGAAAAATAAAAATAGGATAGCCTTGCAGCAGCTATATCGGGCTGCAGTCAGTCCAAACTTAGAAGACTGTGAATAGGTTTGGACTCCTATCCAGATGGAAAATGTTTTTTGTTTGCAGTGGAGACAGTTCAGAAAAGATTCACCCGATTGATTCCCAAAATGTAGGGGTATTGATGAGAAGAAGTGGAGAAGATTGAACTTAAAGTAATTAGAATTCAGAAACGAGGTTAACATATTAATATGTCGAAGATTCTTCGATGTTCTTACAGGGTAGGTACTGAGACATTGGTTCCCCTGAGCAAGGATCAATAACTGGAGATAGTCGGGTGTGTAGTCGCTAGAGAACGTTACAGAGAAAAGAAAGGTGATACAGACTGGATGATGTTACAGAGTGCAGCTGGTTTGAGATAAATGATGGTTGTTCGAGATCAGATAGGCAGTCGCGATGATGGATGTCACAAAGAGGTGCAGGGTTATCAGTCCTGGAGTAGTAGGAGAGGTAGCGAGTATTACAGGAATTAGGGATGGCACAGATGGTGGTGTTTGTGGTGCTGCCGAAGTGGTAGATGCTGGAAATTACACAGATAAGGGCAGAAGTTTAAACTGCATAATGTTAAAGCGATACGGGGAGTTATATGTACTGGAGATTAACAGATGGGGTGGTAGTTGGAGCTGCGGAGATTGGGAAGCTTGGAGCCACTGCAGACTTACACAGTGAGGGATGGCAGCTGGAGTGCAGCAGTTACAGATATCAGCATGTTTGTATGGAATGGAGATTACACAGATGGCGTTGATAGTTGGAGTTAGAGACACAGAGGTATGGAGCATTATAGTGTCTGAAGATTACTCAGATGGGATAGTATTTGCAGCTGCAGGAGATTACAGAGGTAAGGGTTGTGTCAAGGGGCTACGTTAGTTCATAGCAAAGGGAGAACTGTTGGGATTGGATGAGCCAGAGATACTGAGGGTTGTGGGAATGCAAGAGTTCACAGAGTTAGCATGGTCTGTGATGGTAGCTGTGCAGCATTCCCATCAGTTACACAGAGATGTGGAGTCTTGTTCTGGAGGAGTTCACAGAAATCAGGTGGGCTTTGCCGATGCTGGAAGGTAGATTTTATTAGTATTGAGGAGGTCAGTGGGACAGCAGGCTACTACATGTATTAAACATGCTGCAAGGGATCAATAATCAGACGTCGATCAGGAGATTTGAAGATCTGGAGATAATGAACGAGAATTGAAAGAAGGCTGGAGAGTCTGGCAGAGCTTAAGGAAGCAGTAACAACAAAAGGGACATCCATAGATAGGGAGTATTGCACAAACTGGAAGAGGTCCCAACAGTCGGGTGGGTTGTATGCGAGGTGTCTTTCACACAGATAGCAGTGTAAGAGCTGGAGAAGGTTATGGAGATGTGGAAATGAATAGATGAAGAGATTACATGGACAGGGTGAGTGATTGTGACGGGAGGATGTTAAATACATAGTGGGTCTTGTGGGCACTGGATCGGAAGAATCACAGGCATTTAGAGTGTATTCTACAAATCGTGAGGCCGGCAGGGACCTTAGAGGACAACGCAGATAGGGAAGATCATACGGTATCTATATTTTGAGATTGTTTCCGGACTGTAAGAGGTAACACAGATTAACAGGGATGTTGGAACTGTCGGATTTTGAATAGAAAGGGATAATTTGTGGCTCAGAGCTGTTTATAGATAAATGGACATTTTAAGGGGCAGTAAAACAAAACGCAGAGGAAGAGTTGCAGAGTTGCACAAAGGGAGAGTGTTTGTGGTAATGGTGGGATGTAGGAAGTGGGGGAGCAAACAGAGATAATTAGTGCTATTGCAGCTGAAAAATTAAACTGAATATCGGAGGCTTGCGGAACCTGGACGATGTGAGAGAGACAGTGGGCTGCAGAGTTTGGCAGAGTCTGTCGGGACAGGAGTAAACCTGAGAGATGGTGGGTGATATTTGTGCTGGAGCAGTTACAGACAGAGAGGCTTGTAGGGACTGCAGGACGTTACAGATATAAGGAGGGCAACGGAGATTGGTGAAAATTGCAGAGACAGGGATGAAAAAAATACAGAGGAATGTTACAGGCAGAATGATCTGTAGAGCAGCAGCGGATAGCACAACCAGAATGGTTTCAATGAAGGCCAGTGTATGCGTTGAAGTAACAGAGTGTTGGGGAAGCTGTCGGGATTGGGGTAGCACCCAATATTAGAGACGCTTTAGAATATCACGTTAGATAGATAGAAAAGATTCCAAAAGCTAATGGAATTTATAAAAAATAGGGAGAGTATCGCGCACGCAGAGCAAACAGAATGGGAGAGTTGAAGGGACTGGGGGAGATTTGAATGATAGGGAGTATTCCGTGGTCTGAGAAGATTCCAGTGTTTAGAGATGAGAGAGCATTGAACATTACAACACAATAAAGGCCCTTCAGCCTTCGATGTTCAATTTTCATGCATTAGTCTATAGAATGAACATTAACTTTGGTGAGTCCAGTAATATTACAGGCAGTGCCCCTGCTACTCTCTGAGTAAAGAAACGTCTCTGAACTCTTTCCTATATCTGCCACTCCACAATTTAAAGCTATGTCCCCTCGCGCTATCCATCACCATTCGAGGAAAAAAACTTTCACTGCCCAGCTTACTCAGGCTGCACAGATAGAGTGGATCGTAGGGACTCAAAGAGAGAGATGAAGACAGAGGGTGTTGCAAGTTAACAGAGGAAAGGGGGCATGTGTCAGACTCTCACGAGTCTGGCCAGCGTTTCAGCATGATCACGGCTGACCATCTAACACAGTGCCCTGTTCTTGCTTTCACCCCAGACGGAGACTTACTTAACTGGGGAATGTTGCAGAGATAGGGAGAGATGGAGTGACTCGATCAGGTTACTGAGACAGGGAGTATTGGAATCTCTTGGGGAGGTTAAACAGATAGGGAGGCTTGGAGTGACTGCGAGAGGTTACAGAGATTGGGCGACCTGTGGAGTATCGAGGTTATAGAGACAGAGACTATTATTCAGTTTGGAGAAGATTATGGAGATTTGCAGACTTGTGAAGGCTGAAGAAGTTGACCGAAAAGGGAGTTATGTGGTGTTTGCAGAATGTTACTGTGACAGGGAGGAATGTAATAGGTCGTGCTAGTTGTAGAAGTAAATATCATCATCTCTTGCAGAGGAGGTAATAGACAAATATTTCTAATGACTCTCAGAGTTTACATGCACAGGGAGGTGAGTCGGGAGAGGAAGAGTTTACTGAGGGATGGACTGGGTTGTAGAGATAGAAGAAGTTTATTGTAAGCGTGAAGTGTTCGTGATTAAATATTGTGACAGGGAGGGTAGTAGGAAAGGATTGTGTACAGAGATTGGGAGGAGCTGGAAGTTTGTAAATTGTGTAGTGCTGCAGTGGTGGGGGGCAGAATGTTATGGGGTATGGAGAAGGTTACAGTGATAACATATGCTATAAGGGCTGGAGGAAGGTACACAGATGAGGAGGCTAATAGGGACTGGAGGATTTTACATAGACAAGGTGAACTGTTGGTATTGTGCTAGATAACAGAAATAGAGATTATTGTAGTGTCTGCAGGCAGTGATTACTGATATTCCGCACGTTATGCAGCCTGGAGGAATATATAGAGATCGGGAGGGTAGACAACATTGCAGTGGGCTTGAAATTTACACTGGGGTTGTATGGAGTTTAACGAAGTTGCAGAAGTAGGAACTGTTCAAAGAATTCGAAGTATTCAAGGCAATGGCGCAGATCAGTTGGACCGAAGGGTCTGTTTCCTTGCTGCATGACTCTACTATATGACAACACAAAATGTTGGTCTGGTGACCCAGACAGAATGATCCCAGGCATTATGATCATCTTCTTGTGGGAGGCCTCATTTCACCTATGTTATACTGATGCTCACGAAGAGAGCATAGGCCTTGATTGGTAACTTTGAATTCCCGATGCTGTAACAGGAAGGCTCAATGCAGCACAGCTGAAAGCAATCCTCTCACAGGACGGAGGCGATTGAGCTTGGGACCTTCATGCTCTGTGTTCAAAGTTCAGTACTGCATCTACATAACGTCCTGTGGACCGATGTTTTACGCCTTCTACTGCATTTTGCTCTGTGCACTGAGTGATCTGACCTTGCTGCAGGGTTTATTGAAGTCGCCATATCTCCCTGTCCCTCGTTTCTCTCGCTCTCTGACAGAAGCTTTGAATTCTGCTGAGTGAGGAAGTCCCCGAATATCTGCGGGAGACAGAGAAATATAAAGACACGGAAATTAGACGGATTTAGTGAGGGTTACAATTTTAGAAATGGTAGAGTCCGACAGAGAAATGGAATATTCCAGAATCCATTCCTGTCATGTGCTGCCTCCTCTTTCTAGAGTGTAGAATTCTGTTGGCTCAGGATCTTCAGTGGCTGCAAATGGTGCCGTCAGAGGCAGCAATGAGACCAACAAAGTGGCAAATATAACATGGAAGATACTGGGTGAAATCACTAGAACAGAGAAAGGAATCAGGATCAAACAATAGTCAGGAAGAAGGGGATTAGTTTCATGGTGCACTGATGTCAAAACTCAGGGATGAGTGAGCTATAAATATCATTCCTGATGAAGGGCTTTTGTCCGAAAGGTCGATTTTCCTGTTCCTCGGATGCTGCCTGGCCTGTTGTGCTTTTCCAGCATCACTCTAATCATGACTCTAATCTCCAACATCTGCAGTCCCCAGCTCCAACTGAGCTATGAGTTGAAAGGTCGATGGCCTTGTGTTATTCTCACTGGACTGTTCATCCTGAAATTAATGAGGTTGTCTGAACGCTCAATATTATTTCAGGAAGGCCACCTCTTCTTGGCAGCAGGTCTGGATTGCAAATGATGCCAGACTAAGAGCAAGGTGCTGAGTCTCAAATGCACTCTGAATTGATCGAGCAAGCCTGTAAGTCCAAGGGCAGCTAGGGTTAGGAAAGAAATGCTGGACAGCCAGGGACACCCAGATGTAAACGTCTGAAGAAAACAAAAGTAAGTGAACTCGTGCTAAAACCAGTTTCCTGGCCAATCATTTCGATAGGTTCGTGGACAGGCGTTTAAACTGACTGAGAGGATGCAGGGACAGGGTTCACGTGAAACAGGTTTTCCATATCCAAAGAGAAAAGGTGAAGCATTGGAACGGCATTGGGATCTGGCTGAAGGCAAGCAGAAATGAACAGGAAGTGACAGATTTTAAATTAGCCTGAACATGAGTGAGTCGATTTGAGACAGGAAAACGTTGGAAAGGACAAAGTAACTGCAGTAAGGTGGAGGTAATTGAGACACAGGTATAAATGATATGTCGTCACCAGAGATGTGATTGCATCGTGAAAAAAAAGTTGAACATCCATATTCAATTGTACACAATCTTGCGGAGACACAAGCAGAATGGGAAAGCAGGCTGAACAACCCGGAAAGTAATGAATGTCAAAGCTTGATAGAGAAAGCGTTTGGCCTCAGATTAGGAAGCAGAATTGATAATTTCTGGGTAAAATGTGTCAAACGCACACGCAGGACAACATTTTAATCCCCCCGACATTATGCCATAGCTCCTCACTATAATAAACTGTAATGCATTGGCATTTGTAACAAAGGCATTGTGTTGGTTTTGGGGAGAGTTCAATCTTCATGTAACCTGGGGGAGTTACACAGGCAAGAGTTACATTCGAAGAGGTGATCAGAGATGTTTTCAATACTTCTTTGAATAACACATTGTGCAACTGGCTAGGGATGTAACCATCTCAATTTAATCGCTGGGTGATGAATCTGAATGAATGAGTCATGATCACACTGAGAGATCCTTCGGGAAATTGTGATAAAGGCGAATTCATAGGGTTGATGCAGGTAAAAGTAAACATATAGGACATGTGACGAAAACTCACCAGTTGGATTAAAAATTAGTTAGGAGAGAGAGCGTATCCTTAGACAATTGTGGTTCAACTTGCAGCCCTGTGACCAACAGTGCGCCATGAAAGAACAGACAGGGACAGGTTAAGTAAAACTACATATGTGGATTGGTAGTGCTGTCAGAGACCTCAGGCTGTAGGTACACAGTTCTCTGAAAGTGACTCCACAGGTAGACAGGATGGCGAAGCAAGCATTTGGGGCAATTGCCTTCATTGGCGAGAGCATTGGGAATAGGAGTTGGATGTCATGTTGTCGCTGTCAAGGATATTGGCGAGGCTACCATAAGTAGATTGATGAATATCTGGAAAAACACAACTGCTTTACGTAAGCATTCTGAGAAGGACATCTGACATTCTTACCTGTTTGAGCTTACATGTGTCGCCAGACCCACAGAAATATCGCTGCGTCTGAGCTGCCCGCTGGACAATTAGCAGTGGGAAATTATGCTGGTCCAATCAGCGACATACTCACCCCATAAATGAATAAAGAAAAATACATATTTCTCTCGTGACCTCTGCAAACCATTCCAGCTTCATATTTTCTACCAACTTTGTAATATCGCCCTTGACCGTCTCTGCAACACGCTCTCCAACTCCAGCACCTTCAACTCTCCCTGTTCCTCTCATCTCATTAAAGCACGACAATATTTCTTCTTCCGACTGCATTCCACCTACTTGGAGACCCTTTGCAATCCCTTTTTAATAGTTTGATCCATATTTATAAAACAATAGCTTTCGTCAGAAATGTTAGGTTTTTGTTCGTCTTCCTGGCGTCTTTTAATTGAATGCGATCATTTCCATGCTCGTGGGGCACAGGTTGGAAATTCTTGCTAAAAGTTTGCCTGTTTCAATGGAATGTCCTTTTGTTCAATATTTTGTTGAAGTTTTCTTCTTTTCACTTCCAGAAATATAGCTGTTTTTGTACGATTTTTACCTGGTGTGTTCCCCTCTCAGCGGTACCTTCACAGCATTGCTAAACTGATTAATCTGTCTGCCATGTAGAACCTTGTCAAAGAGCTTCTAAATTGCTTGCACAAAGCACTTTGTGAAAAGCTCAGGAAGAAAATGTGGAGCCCCTCGCAGCGATATTTATATCATCGACAGCCACTACAGACCCGTGAGACTGATGGCAGGGTTGAGGAAGTTGTTGGAGCTGATTCTGAGAGAAAGGATCGTTATATATTTGGAGACAGGGATTTATTCGACAGCATAGACTTGTAAGCGAAAAATCGTTTCTCCAAAACCTGAGTGATTTTTTGTCGAGATTGGGACGCACATAGGGTGAGAGGGAAACACACACACACAAACAGGCACATGATATCAGACTCACGCACAGCGAGAGAGTAACACAGAAACACACAGAGATACATCGAGTGAAGGAAGGACACGCACACACAGTGTCAGAAATTACACACACACACAAGCAAACATTTGGAGGATCACGCACATATGGCGAGCAACGGAGGAACTATCGCATACACAGAGAGGGAAGGACACGCACGCAGAGTGAGGGGACACGTGCACTCACAGCGAGGGAGTGAAACGCAAACACAGCGAGGGAGGTACACACACGCAGCGAGGTAGTGACATGCATACACACAGCGGGGGAGGGGCAAGCACACGCAGAGCAAGGTGGAAAACGCAAAGGCACAGCGAGAGAGGGTCTTCAACACGCACAGAGGGTGTCAAGGAAACAGACACGACAATATGGAGCGATTGACAGACACGCACCCATGGAGCGACGGAGGGACACGCAGACACAGAATGATGGAGGGTCACATACTTACAGATCAGGGGAGGAACATGCAAACACACAGAATGAGGACACACACATACAACTAAACACACACATACACGAACACACACATACAGGAACACATAGACAGAGTGAGAGCGAGACATGCATGCACAGAGCAAGGGAGTTACGCGCGCAAACACAGCACTTAGTAGGTCTGCTTCGAATCAAAGGGAGGGAGGGGCACGCATACAGGGAGGGAAAGGGACACACACTCAGACACAGAGAGAGGGAGGGACGAGGAAATACAAAGCGAGGGAAGGACAAGCACAGGTACAGAGTGAAGGACACGAACAAAGTGAGGGGCACAAACACAGTGGAGGAGGGACACAGACACAGACAGCGTGGAAGAGACCACACACAGCGATAAGTTACACACAGAGACAGAGAGACAGACACACTCAGAGAAAAGGAGACATACACACACTGATGGCGAGAGAGGGCACACACACAGAGTGAAGGAGGGGCACATACGCACAGCGAGGGAGAGACATGTGCACAAACAGCGAGACTGGGCCACACATATGCAAAATTCATGGTAGAAAGCAGCAGGCGCGTCGCAAGATAGGGACAATCACCCACACAGTGAGGGAGGGACATACATATATAATACGAGATGGCGAAATGTATATAAACAACAAGAGAAGAACACATACACAGCGAGGGAGGGACACGCGTGCACGCGCGAGCACAGGCACTAACACGCGCATACACACCCACAGACTGAAAGTGATGCACGCACAGAGCATGGGAGGGTCAAGCACACACAGTGTGAGGAAAAGTCTCACACATACACACACACACACACACACACACACACACACACACACACACAGACACAGAGCGAGGGACGAACATGCACTCACAAAGTGAGGGAAGTAATCGTACACACACAGAGTTAGGGATGGACACGCACATACACAGATTGAAGGAGGGGTATGCGAACGAACAGCGAGGAAGGCGACACATGCCCATACACACAGCGAGGTTGAGACACGCACAATCATAACGATAACGGGACATGGTCACACCGAGCGAGGTTGGAACAGACGCCCAGCGAAGAAGGCACACACATGCACACAGTGATGGAGGGAAACACACACACAGCAATGGAGGGATGCACACACAGTGAAGGAGCGAAATGCTCACACAGCAAGGGACGGACGCGCATACACACAGTGAAGGAGGTGAAAGCACACCTTTCAAGGCAGGGACACGCACACGCACAGCGAAGGAGGGAAGCACACGCAGAGATGGAGGGACATGCACGCACACAGCGAGGGAGGGAAACGATTCTGTAAAGTATAAAAAATAGCTATGCCGCTGGACTGGATGGAAATCATCTTCCAATACTTTGTAAAGTTAGGTAGGAGATTGCACAGCCTGTCACTTTAATCTTTATACCATCATTGATTGCAGGAACAGTGCCAGTAGACTGGAGGATAGCAAATGTTCTCCACTTGTTGAACAAGGGGAGTACAGGTAAAACTGTTATTTATGTAAATTTAAAAATCACACAACACCATGTTTTAACCGGAAGCACTAGCATTCGGAGCGTTGCTCCGACATGAGGTGGTTGTCCCCCTTATGAAAGAGCATCACTCCGAAAGCTAGTGCTTCCAATCTAACCTTTTGGACTATAACCCTGGTGCTGTGTGAGTTTTAACTTTGTACACCCCAGTCCAACACCTGCATCTCCCAATCATAACTGACATTTGTATAACAATATGCTTTATTTCGGTCAGGGGAAAGTGTTGGAAAGGATTATAAGAAATACGATTTATAAAGATGTAGAAACCATTAATTTGACTGTGCTAGTAAACATGTTTTTTTTAATTGTAAGTAAGTCTTTCCTCACAAGTTCTAATTGATTTATTTGAGGATTTCACCAAGTAGGTTGATGAGGGTAAAGCGGTGGATGTAGTGTGTATGGATTTCAGTAAAGCGCTTAAAATGTTCCCCACGGTAGGTTATTGCAGGGAATACGGAGACATGTGATTGTGGGCGAATTACCGGTTTGGATCATAAACAGTTTAGCAGGCAGAAGAGAGATCGTAGTGGTTGTTGGGAAATGTTTATCCCGGAGTTCAGATACAAGTGTTGTACCACAAAAATATGTTTTGGGCCCACTGCTGTTTGTCATTTTAAAAAAAAAATCACCCGGATGAGGCCGTAGAAGGATGGTTCAGTAAATGTCTGGATGGCACGGATGTCGATCGAGTTTTGAACACTGCAGAATGATGTTCCAGGTTAAGGAGAGACATTGATCAGCTGCAGGAAGGGCATTTAAATCGTCATTGAATAATCACGTAGATGATAGTGGGATAATGCAGGTTAGACGAGATTCAGGTTGGTTTCACATGTCCGGGGCCAAAGGACATGTACTGCGTACTAATGTTCTTTGTTCTATGTTCTATGTACAGGTACCACTTGTAAAATTGTCATGGGAAAAATATTGATGAGCTTCTATCTTTGCTTGTTGCAGTGCCTCCGGTGAACGGGTCCCACAGCACTGTTTCAAATCGGTTTGCTGGATGTTGATCCAGTGAACATGAATGAAAGACCACTTTTAATTCAATCTCAATGGCGTATGTGTTAGACTCAGTGGAAAAGTGCAGCTTTCTGGACTTATTGTCTGTTCTACCCTTTTTCATGCAGACATGAATTGGAAATATGCTGTAGCAAAAGACAGTAGTATGAATTGTATGTAGCAAAAACTGCGCCTACTGTGTGGCAGTAGTGTTGGGATTAAGTGCTGAATGCTTGGTTAGCAGCCGCGTGCATTCTGTTATATAGTAACCATGTTTACGTTCTCAGAAAATTCAATAATGACTGTGATCCTTCGCGGGAAAGGTGTGGACTCTTCACATGTGTCACTCGCTACTTTGCCACCATGGCAACGGCATGTCAGCGGGTGGTGCTCCTTGACCTGTTACTGAGAGAGATATTCCCATTCTTTATCCAGAACACTTTATTTTCCTGGCACATATGGAGGTTTGTAACATTGACGCTGTTCTGCTTTATGCAGTCACAGACTGGTCTTTCCGGTAGACTGTCGCATTCACCTTTGATCGGTTTGCGACTTTTTTTTTACCAGAAGCTGAAACCTGAACACTGGAGTGAGAAAACAGCCGCTGCAGTTTTTGGAATAGTGACTGTCTTGGGAGGTTTAAAGTACTTTATGTACAGCAGTATACATATTGTTTCCTGAATGAACCTGTGTTTTCTGGTCTGAATCGGTATGATACTAATTTGACGTTATGGGCTGCAACCAGAGATGCGCACTACATTCTCAGAACCTGATTCCCGTTTAAACTGACCCCGCAGCTCAACATGTTTATCGTCAGACATATTTTCGTGAGCAGCAGAGTCAACAGGAGATTTTGGGCGCTCAGCATTTGCTGAAGTCCCAGACACACTATAGTGGAAAATCGAAGGAAATCCAGTATTTTACTCTTTGATATTTTTGGCAATTTAAATCTGTGTGGGCATTGCAGTTGAAATGCCCTTCAGCCATGATTGAATTGCGGAGTGGACTCGATGGGCCGAATGGGCTTACTTCGACTCCTATATCTTATGGTCTTATACTATTTAAAGTGATACCTACACGTCAGCGAGTTAGTGATCTGACTGTTTATATACATGTGCCAGCATATTTCATAGGTTTTGGTCTCATTCTCCATCTGCTGAGTTGCTGCACAAAAACTGGCTTCTAAGCCACAACACATGCTAAGTTCAGAGAACAAGTGGAGAATATGCTGATGTATCACTTCAGTCTTTGAGCAAAATTAAGTAAATGGTGCTATGAATGATAGATTCTCGATTGAAAAACGATAGATTAAAAAAAATAAACAATCCACGTGGATTTGATGATGGGCATCTATTGACACACAGCGTGAAGAGTGACTGTCAAATTTACACAGTAAGAACACTGGTGTGGATGGTGGTCGGTTAAAAAGAGGTTGTGTGCTCACTCGTACATTGACCAGTTGTATGCATTCATGAGGGGCTGAATCGGAAATTGTCACGGGTGAGTGAACACAGCTACAGAGCATAAATGAATATTGTGCTGTTCAATGAACGGCTTAGAGAAACGGATTGGCCTCCGGAAACACTTAGGAATTTTGGCAATGCACCACAATGGTCCTCGCCTATAGCACTGATCACTGGCGTTGAAATGAGTAAAGATTTTGGATGTGATACCAATTCTGTACTCTGAAGCTGCTTTGTCATAGAAATAGGGATAGCCTTGTGACACATTGTTTGTCCGTCATTTTTCATTGTTATGAATTGTCAATTAACATTACAGGGAATTCAAAGAAAATTTGTGTCCTGCAGGATTTGTTCTCACTTCAAGCCCCAGAGTTAATCTGTCTTTCTGACTATCCAACTACCTTTCTCTCTATCGATCAAGCCATCTATCGGTCTGTCTGTCTCACTCTCTCTACCTATCTGTTTATTTATCGATCTGTCTGTCTGTCTGTCTGTCTATCTATCTATCTATCTATCTATCTATCTATCTATCTATCTATCTATCTATCTATCTATCTATCTATCTATCTATCTATCTATCTATCTATCTATCTGTCTATCTATCTATCTGTCTATCTGTCTATCTGTCTATCTGTCTATCTGTCTATCTATCTATCTATCTATCTATCTATCTATCTATCTATCTGTCTATCTATCTATCTATCTATCTATCTATCTATCTATCTATCTATCTATCTATCTATCTATCTATCTATCTATCTATCTGTCTATCTGTCTATCTGTCTATCTATCTGTCTATCTATCTATCTATCTATCCATTTATCTATCTATCTATCTATCTATCTATCTATCTATCTATCTATCTATCTATCTATCTATCTATCTATCTATCTATCTATCTATCTATCTATCTATCTATCTATCTGTCTATCTATCTATCTACCTGTCTATCTATCTGTCTATCTGTCTGTCTATCTGTCTGTCTATCTATCTATCTGTCTGTCTATCTATCTATCTATCTATCTATCTATCTATCTATCTATCTATCTATCTATCTATCTATCTGTCTATCTATCTATCTATCTGTCTGTCTATCTATCTGTCTATCTATCTATCTATCTATCTATCTATCTATCTATCTATCTATCTATCTATCTATCTATCTGTCTATCTATCTATCTATCTGTCTGTCTATCTGTCTGTCTATCTATCTATCTGTCTGTCTATCTATCTATCTATCTATCTATCTATCTATCTATCTATCTATCTGTCTATCTATCTATCTATCTGTCTGTCTATCTATCTGTCTATCTATCTATCTGTCTATCTATCTATCTATCTATCTATCTATCTATCTATCTATCTATCTATCTATCTATCTATCTATCTATCTATATATCCATATACCAATCTATTCTACTTTTTCAAGGTATGATATATTAAGCTAGCTCATGCTCTGCGATCCTGCCTACTTAGTATTTCCCACAATATGTCTGAAGACAAATTTTTCATAATTTTTCATATTCAATTCCTGACCTTTTATGAAGACTGCATAATGCTCAGAATTGCAATAGTTAAATGTTCAAATTTCATGCTGTCTGTTTGATTACGCACAACCTCATCAGAATGGTGAATAACCAGTATGACGTAGGAATAATGTCGGACTGATAGTTTATAACAGACAGGTATTAAAATCACGGAAACCAAGAAATACTTTTTACAAAATCTTCGAATCACACCATATCTATTTCTAATCGCGTTCTATACCGTCCTGACTGCATTTTAATGAGAACAATTTAAAAGTAGATTACACTGTCCTGAACCACGTGGAGGCATTGCCCTGGAGTACTCGATGACAAAAATGCATACTCTGTATATTAACCCTCTTTTACATGACCTGGAACTGACTGACCGGGACATTATTAGGAAAGAGTTATTCAATGTTCGCATGGAATGTTCCATGGTGGATTGGAGAGAATTGGAATGGAGAGGATTGGAGAGGATTGGAAAATGTTCCTTTGTTCTTGCACCCACTGTTTCTGTCCTTTTCATTTTACTGCGGGACAGAGTAGAGAGGGTTTTGTTCGGTGACAAACCTAACTGTGACCGGTCTAAGAAATTTGCTGGAGACCGTGTAGAGGGTGTGCATTATACACCATATTCTCAGAGGCATAGTTTGAAGTAAGTTGAAGGATTTTTCAAGTGGATGTCATGGACGGTCTTGATCAATCGTTGGAGGGAGAAATTCAACCCAAATGTAAATCTAAACAATTAGTTGAGAGATCGTAAACAGACAGAAATGGTCAGTGTTACTTTTGGGACTGCAGAAAGGATTGTCGTGGCTCTCACCAGGCATTGAAAAAATAAGGCCACAAGACAAACGTTTACAAATTATACATTCATCCCATAACCAGATTAAACGTTTAGCAATAGCTTGTTCTGTTGAATAGAGAAGCGCTCGTTATTTAACACTATCGAGTCTTCATAATATTGTTGCTTTCCCCAACGTGTGTCTCATTTCAACACTGATGGGCCATTTAACAATCCAACAGCAGTAGAAGAGGTCACTTCACCCTCTTCACCTACTCAACCATTCAATAAGATCACAGCAGATCAGAATTCAAGATCAGGTCCAAACTCCACTGATATTCTTTGATCCACTGGCTATTTAATATTCTTTCAGCTCCATATTGATATGATTTGAATCCACTGACGTTTGAAGATTGGAATAACAAACATTCACAGACCTATGCATTAAAAGGAAAACATTGCTCATTACTTTCTTAAATTGGCGTCCTGTTTAAAAAAAACAAGCTCACTGATCCCTTCGTTTTATATTATCTGATAAGAGGAACCATTCCTTCCAACTCGACCCGGTCAAGTACCCCTCGGAACATATATGTTTTAAATGTGCTACGTGTGAGTTAAACAGCCATAATCCTATTGGGAACTGGATCAATTCTGAAGTCGGAGCGTCCACATTTGATCATTGATTGCATTTTAACTATGTACAGTTGAGACAGGTGTGTCATTGAAAGGAAAGGCGAACACAAAGAATGAGATTTTCCTCTTTGATAAACAGGTGGGATGGAAGGAAAATGCAACAATGAACGTCTAATTTTTGGTGGTTGCGTGTCGGTGATTTTTTTGGGGTGGGGGCGCATGTTTATGCACCGCCACCTGTTTCAAAGTAGAACTCTAAATACAGTTATTTGGAGCTTTTGTCAAAGATTGCAGTCGATCCATGTCAAATTCCTTATGCCTCGCATGGGGTTTTCAACTTCAGACATATTACGTTCCTGAATTGCTTTTGAGAATTTTAGACATTCTGATTACAATCTGTCATCTTTAGAGAATTTGTCAATTTTTTTTTCATATCAACGTTAGGAAAGGCAAGATTTGCTAAAGTCTGGAGCTCCTGAACACCCATTTTTAAACATTGAATTCTAAGTTGAAAATGTGGAAGTGACTTGGCAAAGTGATAAATCATTTGAACGCCTGCTGAAGATTCCTTCCATAGTCCAAAGATGTGCAAATGAAGAGGTTTGGCTC
This sequence comes from Chiloscyllium punctatum, assembly GCF_047496795.1. NCBI lineage: Eukaryota > Metazoa > Chordata > Chondrichthyes > Orectolobiformes > Hemiscylliidae > Chiloscyllium > Chiloscyllium punctatum. Next base: position 46,865,612 of record NC_092781.1, on the reverse strand, counting down.
TGCTAAATTGTTCATCGTGTTAAAGAATGTGAAGATTAGATCCTTTAGCCACGGAAAATGCAGATCGACAGAGATAGTGCAGGTGGATGTGTCTGCATGGTATGTTCTTCTGAGAGTTGGTGTTTAGTTGTTGGGTATGATGGCGTGCGTCCACACTGTGGGGATTCTATGCTTCGATTCTATGAATCACAATGGGGCGTACAGATTTCTCGATGGCTTGGAGCTTTGCAGTCATGCCTTGAGCTGTTCCCCACCTGCATCTGAATAAAACCATTTATGTCGCAAACTCCTTCTGCCAAATGTTTACTCTCTTATTTAAACCTATCCACTTCGACTTTCAGTTAGGAAAAAGCTGTGAGAATGTCTCGTAAATCAGCTGCTCAGTTGACGTCAACCTGGTCAGGCAAGATATGACTGCTGAAATAGGCCTGGATTTTAGACATTTTTTCGAATGAAGTCATATTGGTACATGAAGGAAAAACAAGAAGTAGCAATGGCATTGCAAGAAATGTATTATGTAACTGTAACAATCCAGGTGAAACGGGTGAGGCAATCTGTAGTCAAATTTGCGGCAAGTGTCAAAGCAACATTGTTTTGAGAGAAGGGGTTGTCAACATTCCAGCACTTAACTGGAGGGAATTTTTAAACTGTATGTATTTTCTTGCCTGTTTCTCTGTATCAAGGAAACGTTCATTTCTCCATTTCTTCTCTCGATAATTTTCCTTCTGCTTAGTACATTATCACAGGGGTTCATACGTTTATAAGGGATAGGATAGAAAATGGACATTAGGCATCGAGTCTGCTGTGTCATGTGGTTATCACTGATACGCTGCAGGACCATTGTCCTGCCTTCCCTCCATATTCATTCAACCCATTAACAAATAGAAAGCTGGCTAACGTCTTCACTGTATTCACTGTCATAGCATCCATTGCACTTTGGGAGATGAGAATACCAGATTCACAACCCTTTGGGCAAAGTAGTTTCTCCGCAACAAATCTAAACTTCCTTTATGTATACATGTTGCTTAGAAAAACTCTATTCATATTATTTTACATGAATACACAATCCTGGTAGATGTCTTTTCCCCATTCTGAAGGCTTTAGAGTTATCATAATTTACCAGGCACGATGGTCTGAACCATTCCAATTCACGACCATGAACGGTAATTCATTGACAGACAGGTACACCATCTGCCTTACATCCATCTCGGGCACAAACTATCCTTGCAGCTGAGACAGCGGTTCACCTGACTCTCTTGCAAGCTAATTAATATACCTGCTGCTCGCAATGTGGTCTTCTCTACACCGGGCAACCAAATACAACGTAAGTGAGGCTTTCACCGAATTTCTCAGCCTGATCCAGCGGACCAACTTAACCTCACAGTCACCGCCCATTCTAATTCCATTTCCCTTTCCATTTCCGTCGTGACCATTCTTGGCCTCTCCGATTACCACAGGGAATCAATCTGAAAACTGAAAGAGCAACACCTCAGCTTCCGCCTCAGCAGCACACAGACTGAAAGATTCAACATTGAGTTCTCCAATTTCAAATAACGTCCATTCCCAACATCGGACTCCCTTCCTAGACCTCCTTTCCATTAATCTCATCCAGCCCTTCTTTTAGCCACCATCCTGGTTCACGGTTACCATCGACCAATGAGCTCGTAACCACAACGTGTGCTCATTATATTCTCACTTCACCACACTTCATCCCCAATCCTTTACCTGCAGCTCCCCTTACGCACACCTCTACTCCTGAAGATCTGTGCACATGAAAACTTGACCTCTGCACCACCTGAGACTGCATGGCTTGCTGTGTTCTTCCATCCTCCTGCTTGTCTACCATGGACAGACACTGGCAGACATGGAGGCACAGGTTCAAACCCAAACTTAAAAACCATGTATCACGCATAGATACAGACCAGATACATATGCAGTTAAACATAGAGATCTATTTCAAGACAAGCACATAAACACGTGCACACGAAATCAGACTCAGATTCACTGACAGAATATGGGAAACGTTCAGCAGCAGAAACACACATTCGTAAAAACATAGATCCACTCACAGGCAAAGGGATCCATGTAGAAACTGGTATGTAACAGATACACTTTTGGAGAACTCGCTGTGTTTTTTTCAAATTATTTTGAGTTGATTCTTAGGAACACTTTTGGTTTTCAGCTCTTCACTGCGAAGAAGAAGCTAAAGATCAGTTTCGGACGATATACTCCAGTAGATGTTTAAAGGAAAAGAGAACAAAACAGGCATTTGTAGATTCTTGATTTCATGCTTGAAGTTAAGCGTGGGCTGTTTCCTTATCACAAGATACTGCATAAGAAGTGGTTTCATAAAAGTCTGGGCAAGATCTCATAATCAAGCAGATCACAGTCGGTGAATGGTCGTGGGAACCTAGTGTAGAAGATCATCAGTCGATCAGTGAGTCATCAGTTTCGAAATGGATTTTGGACTGTTTCATCTAAGAAGAACAATTCTTTGTTGTCGTTGCAGCATTAAGCTTTGAAAGCTACCTGCCTGAAATCCCACGAAAAGCTCTTGAAATTTCAGAGATTAGAAAATGACGATATAAGGTATATGTCCGTTTACTGGGTGAACTTTAAAGATGACCGCCGGAAATCGATCTGGAAAACCTGCCACATACTGTGGTCAGATGTATGTTCACTAGTATTTCATTTATTCTTTCACTGTCATTGTGCATCTTCTAGTCTTCCATGAACTGTACTGACAATTTAGACTTTCAGGTTCATTACACTGGTCAATTGGATTACCTTGTTTAAGTTCGGTCTGCTGGAGTTGTTTTGAGCCATTCCAAACTGTTTGCTGAAGGTACAAACGAGTGCCTAGAAGTGAGTGCTCGCAGAGACTGCGATTACTTATTTGAAAGTCTGGTTAGAAAATTTGGCATACATTTGAGGATGTTTAAATGTATTAATTTTAAAGTGTTGAGAATACAAAAGTATAAAAACTGACTAATTTCGACTGTCTCTTTCTGTATCATAGGAAGGCACAATCACCAGCATAAGTACTTTAAAATGTAAACACTTCAATATGTGTGCAGTTGTGCAAATTAACATACCGATAAATGCACATAATAGTGCAACAAATAAATACATGTGTCGACATGCAGAATTACAGGCACCCACCGACAATCACACAGCAATTCAAACATTGGTCACAGGAACATAGACGATGGCAGTGGAGTACAGTCAAATACATAAATACACACAAAGAAAGGCACAGAAATAGGAAAGCGTCCAAAAACACAGAGTAACCATCATATACATCGACACGGATAGAAAGATGCAAGTGCAAAAACAAACTGACATGCCCAGGCAGAGATAAACATAGACACAGACACAACTACCTACAGAAAGTCATTCCGATGCAAATGCACTTGATAAAGCAGAAACAAGCTCTCACAGTTTGTTACTGTCAAATGAAGAAATATGGATACTCAAGTATATATACAGGAGTGCATGAACAAACATACATGTACATCGATATAGACAAGTAAACATAAACACAGAAATATATACACACACTTGCTTGTACATCGAAAATCTGTCACAGTCACTGTCATGTTAAAATACATGAAACACTACCACACAGACTCACAGTTAACACAGACACTTGTTAAACGTAATCACCTATAAACGTGAAGCACAAATGAACACTGGCAAGCAAATCTGCATCAGCACTGATATGAAAATACCTACATAATTTCATAGATAAATATGCAAAAGAACACACAGACACACAAGCACAGAGACATGCAGACAGCAACGCACTTTTACACATGCAAGGTCACTTCTTTTCATCACATTTGATGCAGATACCAACACAAACGCGTAAGAAGTAGATGTAGTGTCAGAGAAGAAGACACTGGGGACAGATTTATCAAAGACAGGGAAGTGTGATCAACGGAGGTCTGAACGATTTACTGCAACAAATTGGACAGGCATAACATTTGGTAAGCCCGTGAAACGTTCAGCCACGGATTGGAATTTGGAAAATGACTTTCTTCATTTCAGGGCATGCAATGAAGTTTCAGTCCATTGATTGGTATGGCGACTGTCCATTCGAAGACACATATTATGAATTGTAAGAAAAAAACATGAATAGCGAAAACTTGGTCACAAATTGCACACTGTTCATTTGTTTGCAGGCAATCCCTCACAGATTGATCGATTTGAATTGTCAATAAACAGAGTAATAGAATGTAATTTGACATATGCACTGACATGATGAGGTAAATGTCAGTAAGCAGGAGTAAACCCATATTTCGGGGAGGTTGAAAACAAATCAGTTGAGTGAGGTCGCAAATGGTTGAAAATGTCGTGGGGTGGATTTCAGTTTATGTGTTTGTTCAATACTTCAGTAATGGATGTGGCAGTGCTATTCAACGCAACTCTGGGTTTTTATTTTTTCTGAACGTGAACTGTGTCACTGCAAAAATGTATTTTTACAGCAATCTTAATTCAGCTGCATTGCTTTGATTTGTTGAAAGGTAATTTCTGACTCTATGTAATCCCAGGATCTCTTCTGGTTATGTTGTAGTCTTATGAATATGTGGGTGTATTGTACCTTTAAGATAGCTGAAAGCTAGCAGAACGAACTGACAGCACCAGATACTCATAACAATAAACAATGTAACACGTGGTCCAGCTCGTGGGATAGCTCTGCTTTGCTGATTGCCTCGAGATAAAAACTGAATTTAATAGGGCCAATCAGGTGAAGTATGCCCCCATACTAAAATAACAAACTCCAATCGAGTTTGAATGAAGTTTATTCACACTCTTAAAAGCCAATGACACAATCCGATGCTTTAGGGTATAGGTTTGGGAAAATTAAACAGTTGGGTGGGAGGACAAATGTGATTTAAGAAATATTTAAGAAATATAATTGTTTAACTTTCTTTAAATAGTTATTGGCCTCTCGAAATGCACAGATTACTGCACAGGATAAATCTTTTCTGTATTGCTGTTTTAAATAAAGTAGGAAGGTTTACTCTGTGCTGCAACAGCAGCATCTGACTTCTATTACATACACAGAAGATAGCAGGATAGATCTGCCAGATATACTGCAAGGTAAAATCACAAATTTCCTTCTCCTGTCCTTCTCTGGGATACTATAATTCTCTCTCCTTAAGAAACCCTTCAGTCCCTTATAGGCTCTGTTGGCCACTAAAATATGTCTGACTGCAGAGCATTAACCAAAGCAACAATTTCAATGCTACAATGGATATAAAAATCTTTATCAAACTAACACAAATGCATACTCACAGCACGACTATAGTAGCTTGGCTTTGCAGAACAGAAACAAAATACTTATTTAATTATCAACCTCTACACATAAATAGAAAGGGATATTTGTTTCAAACAGTGCAGAACGCAATTTGAAGCTACAACAACGGCTGCCGTTGTCGTCGTGCAATATATATTTGTTAAGCTGCTGGTATCAAATGGCAACAAATCAACCAAAGACCATAGCGTTGTAACAGGAACAGCAGCGTGAATCTTCGCAGAAGACCTTGTGGACGGTACACATTGTTGCTACTAAACAGGGGTAGACGAGGGGCGAAGCGGCACTCATTCAATTATGTGGGACAAGTTTAGCAAAAGATTCGATGCAGTATAATCCTCAATCTGAATCGGCCCATCATGATTCCAGGACATGACCTTGACGGGGTTGCACTCATAATAAAGCAATCCCGACTTCACTCCTTTTCAAATGTGCACACCAAGTTCAGCTTGACGCTGGACATTGATGAACTGAGCCACCACACTTTCCCCGTTAAACACGCCCTGAACAGCGACAGCATCTTACAGGAATAAAATTAAAGCACAAGCTAAACTGCCCTATTTCACGCACGCCCAGGACAATTTATTCACTGAATCAGACGAAGATTAAAACTCCTCATGTTCTGTCCCCAGAAAATAATGAAGGACAGTTGTCGTATCGTTTTATTGACAGAATACAGCACATTCTGAAGTGTGCCCAACAAAACCTTACAGGACAGGATCAGATACAGAATAAAAATTTTCTCTGCCCTGAAACCAACAATTGGTCTCAGTTCAGGTACAGAACAATGTTCTCTAGCACACACCCTCACCACAAGAACAGCACATGATCAAATGCAGAATAGATCTCCTTCCATTCTAAACTAAAAACAAAACAAAATAAACATCAAACACTCCAGAAGCAGTGCAACAAGGTTTGGATACGATGTAAGCCTACTCAGCCCCATTCAAATTTCTCAGGTAATTTCCAGCAAGTAGATGGATATTCATAATTCATGTCACACCACGTTCAGCATCAATCATTCTAGTGCAGGTGCAGCATAGTTTTGGTAGTGACTAAATTTCCCTCTAATATTTCAAAACGGAAGTAAAACTCCCACCGCATTATATCATTAAATACTCCCATGAAAGACACAGGGAGAGTTCAAAAACAGAGTGTTGTTCATTCCACTAGTTTAGAACGAAAGGAAACTCAATGTAAAGCTACCTGTACAATGCCTCCATCAAATAACAGTGGACAGGTGGAGTGCAAGGCTTTATGGAAAAAAAGCTGATTCTGCAATCTCTTCCATCAAAAATTCTTATGATAGGAACATCAAAGTGTTAGATGCGCAATGAAAGGCAGGCTCTCCGCGCTCATTTAACTCTCGCACAGGTCTTCAGCATTAAATAAAGAACAAAATATAGTAAGCACTGCTCCCTCCAAAAAAATGGACAGACAGATATATCACAGCGTGTGCTATGGTGTAAAACGTTTGCCACAACAGATTCAAATTCACAGACGATTTTCGGCAAGGGCTTGGATATTCATTGGATTAATCCCCATCAAAGTGTGCCAGAACAGGTCTTTCAGCCATTTAGATGTTAAGGAAACTTTCTTACACTGTCTCCATGAAGAATCTCAGTACAAGTAGAGCTTGTAGCTAGATATACAATAGAGAGGACTCTGCAATATGTGGATCACGCAATGTCAGGACAGGTGCAACACAACATGAGTTACAACATAAAGATCAGTCTGTTAAGAAAATAGACCGCTGCAGATGCTGAAAACAGGAAACAAAGACAAAAATGCCGGAAACGTTCAGCAAGTCTGGCATTTTTTATGGAGAGAAAACAGCGTTATAATTTCGTGTCCAGAAGAATCACGGGACCCAAAACATTAACAGTGTCTTATCTCAACAAGTGCTGATTGATCAAAGTTTGTGAGAAGATTTGTAGCTCGGGTGCTCGTTGTTGTGGTTCTGTTCGCCGAGCTGGGAATTTGTGTTGCAGACGCTTTTTCCCCTGTCCAGGTGACATTCTCAGTGCTTGGGAGCCGCCTGTGAAGCGCTTCTGTGATGTTTCCTCGGAATTCAATACATAGGACAAACAGGAAGACAGCTAATGATCCCTATCCTTGAATACCAACTAGCCACGAAACGACACGACCAGCTATCCTTAGTAGCCACACATACAGATGACAAGCAACATGAGTTCGACTGGGACAACACTACCATTATAGGGCAAGCCAAACAGAGAACAGCCATGGAATTCCTAGAAGAATGGCACTCATCCACAGATTCTATCAACAAACACATCGACCTGGACCCAATGTACCTGCCATTGCAGTGGATAATGGAACTGACAGCCAGAAGCGACAGGTTCAAACCACTATAAATGCCGGAGGAAAGATCACAGAAGCGCTTCACAGGAGGCTCCCAAGCACTGAGGATGTCACCGACAGGGGACGAAACGTCTGCAACACAAATTCCCAGCGCGCCGAACAGAATCACAACGCTGATTGATCAATCTGGAGTCTTCTGATCCAGCACTCCAGGCCAGTTAACTTGAAAGATTACACGCACACAGTTAAGATTTGGTGACACTCGGCTTTGTCAATGACACAGGCAACGTTTGCCAAGGAGTTCGGCCTGCATAAATCACTGTTCTCGGTGCATTCAGCAAATATTCCCAGGTCAGGTCCAAAACGGGATTAAACATTTAATAAAGATCCTCTTATATACGCCCTTGTGAAATGAACATGATCTGTTCAGCATGGTAGATATTGATTAAATCAGACCTTACAGTCTGCTTTTCAAACACTGTATATATTATATATATCGCAGAGATATATGTGCACTGTATTGTCCCCACTGAAGATGCCAGCACAATGAGCAACACGGGTTTCCAATGCAATGGAGAAAACCCCCTTAACTCGTCCTCCTTAAACATCCAAACCATGGTCAGTTTCTATTCTTTCAAACTGAAACTAAAACATCTTCTATTATTTGAATCATTTCGTAAAACTGCTCTTATTCTTTTAACCTGACAGTGAAGCTCGACCAGCATAATGTCCCATCAAAGGTTTCTATGACCGATGCAGCATAGCGTTAGATACAATTTAAAATCCCTCGACACTGTGTCCAAAATATTTCCCGGAGGAGTACGATACACATTTGGATGCAGACTAACTCCGCATCTGCACTGTCTTCCATCGAGCACTTCCAGAGCAGGTACAGTCCAGGGTATGATCCAGAATGCAACTTACACGAATTTCTAGCCCATGTTCAAAATTGGTGAAAAATTAATTAAATTACGCACTTTTAAACCACTGCGGCTCCGCCACCAACAGCAATTTATTCATATCAATCTCTGAAGTGCAGCTATTGCGCATATTTCAATAAAAGATCAACACATCATCTTATACTGTCCCCAGCAAACAATCTCAGGAAAGAGGCGGACAGGATACAATGCAACTTGAATCTCCACTCACAATGGCTCTGATCATTGTCCAGGCCATGTTCAGCATGGGGTAGATTTTGAATAAATCATCCCATCCCCCTCAGACTGCCCTGAATCAAACCCTCCCAGGACAGGGCAGCACGGGTCTACACAGGGGTTAAAGCTGCATATATTTAATCTCGAACCAAATACTGAAGATCACATGCTGGAGCAATATCTCTATTTGCTTTGTTGTTCAATGTACTAGCGTGGAATACACAACTCCCTATGCTGGATAGATATATACTCTGGCTCCATAAATCAATGCACTGTTCCGGTCTGCACAACGTTCCAGAGGGGACAGATATCTCATCTGAGTTTAAATCAATTCACTGTTGGGTTCTGCACAGCTGTCCATGCTGGATATATATTGCACCTGGTTTTTCGATCATTGGATGGATCTCGTCTGCATAGTGCTCCATGCTGTACAGTTAGATAGTCTGAGTTTATAAATAAATTCACTGCCGTGACCTGTTCAGTGCTCAATGCTGGGCAAATACCCTCCTTACTGATAAAATGTTTCTGCCTGAAATGTCGAATCTCCTATTGCTCAGATGCTGGACGACCTGCTGTCTTTTCGAGCACCGCACTCTTGATTCTGATGCACAGTATCTATAGTCTTCAATTTCACCTGGGCAAATAACTATTATGGATACACAGATCATGCACTGCTGTTGCCTGCACAGTGCTCCACTTGGACAGATTACCGGTTCTGAATAACAAGTACATTGACATTGTCCACATTGCTCCACGTTGAACACATATCTCATTTAAGTTTATGTTGTCTGGTATTTCAGTGTGGTGTATGGAAAATGTGCGATAACTAGTCTTGCTTAACAATGCCGCTCTTTAAGTTCATATTTTTATGATTAAACCTGCTAATGTCTGACTCTGCCAGGTGGTCCTATTTTCTGTCGACGCATAACATCTGCAACACATTATACACGAAGCAATTGACCAATTTTAACGCGACTAACTGTCCTTTAGAATATCTCAGCCTTGGGGCATATTTGTCGCGAAGCATTGGGTTCAACCATTCGGAAGCTCAGAAACAACAAAACAAATGTGAGGCTATATCTACCTTTCAGTTCCTGTTTCCCGGGTAATGCTTCATGTTGGACAACGGTTTTCAGAAGTTTTGAGGCGAGTCTGAATTACGTGTCATCCGCCTATCCGCTGAACACTTCAGGAGTCTCGCTCTGCTGATAATGCGTTCGGTAACTCGAGACAAAACACTCAAATGTGACTTAATACAGCCCAGGATTCTAACTTGTATTTCAATTACGTTTTAATGAATTATAGTACTGGACATCGTATGTATTATGAATTTCTCTGGACAGACATTTTAATGGCCCATTCAAGATGTGGTATTGTTGTAGTATCGGTGTCTCCAATGTTAGAAACAAATGAAACAGATGCTGCAAGGAGAGGAATCTCCGTGAAATGGAATACAGGGTCATATTCAGGTCAGCCATAACCTTATTAACGTGAATCAGGATTGAATAGCCCACTCATGGAACGTAGTATGAATGTATGTTTGTCAGAAGCCAATCTCCCTTCTCCCCCAGTGCATCATACACCTGGGGAGTGGCTTCGCGGCTTCTGTTCCTCATTAACAGATTACTGGTGGCTCGCTGGTCTCAATGTACTCCTGTGTAAAATGTTTGATCAGCTGAGAAATTGTCTGGTGTCTTCATCTTCCTGTGGAATGGAGTTGGGGACTAAATAGCCTCTTCAAAATCTTACAGTTCCGATTGAAGTAAAGCTTTTCTCTTGTTTCTGTAAAACACAGAGCAAATCTGAATGATATTTTTGTGTCTTGTTTTCTCTCTGTCACGGAGCAAACACTCTGAATGGATTTGTTTTTGTATGTCAGAAGCGGAATGGCAGCCTCCTGATCTCTTGGAATAGGATTTACTCTCTGATTGACCTCCACACGTTCCTGAAAAAATAGTTTCAGAGGCTAAATGGCCTCCTTCAGTTCATGTGCATCAGACTCGAGACACTGAATGATCTCTTCCTGTTCATCTCTAACAGAGTCGGGACGTTAATGGTTTACTTCTTTTCCTGTGAAACAGACTGAAGAAGTTGAACTGCCCTGATCTGTTCCTCCGAAACAGATACCACAAGCTCTTCCCCAACCTGTGGATTAGCCTAGAAAGACTGATGGCCTCTCCCGCTCCTCTTTAACGGACGCAAGAATCTTAACCTCCTCCTCCTGTTTCCGACAACAGAATCTGGAAGCTGAATTGCCTTCACCTGTTTGCCTGATGCAGACTCGAAATGCTGAGTATGCTCCTTCTGTTCCAGTGTAACAGTCTCGAGAGTGTGAGTGACCACGACCTCTTCCTGTTTAGCAGATACGTGAGGCTGCATGGCCTCCTCCTGTTTCGTGGAAATAAATTTGAGTGACTGAATGCAATCATATAGCCCGAGAGGACGGAGACAGGCACTTTCCCCCAATCTGCTCCATGCTGACCAAACTTTCCATGCACATGAACATGCACATGAATCCCATTTCCCTACACTTGACACTGAAGATGTAAACCTTTCCTATTCATATTTCAGTCCAAATGCCTTTTCAATGTTGTTAATGTGCTCGCCACATTCAATATGCGTACCGCCCTCTGTGAAAAAAACGTTGACTCTATGTTTCACTTGCAGTTCTTCCCCTCTAACCTTAAACTGATGTCTTTTAGTACCCGATTCTCCAACCGTGGGAACAAAACACTAAGTGCATTCACCCTATCCCTGCCTCTAATTCTGTTATCCACCTTCCAGAGGTACCGTCTGATCTTCTGTGGTCTGAAGAGAAAGCCCGAGCTTGTCCAAACACTGCAAATAAAGCCACTGAGTCCAAGTACCCTCCTTGCAAATTTCTTCTGCACTCTTTCCAGTTTGATAACACCTTTCCTCTTACAAGAAGCCAAATCTGAGTAGAACACTTCGAGTGCTGCCTCACCAACGTCCTGTAGAACTAAAACATACCTTCTTAACTTCTATTCCCAGTTCCCTGACTAATGGAGACCAGTGTGCCAAAAACCTCCTTTCTTGCCCTGTCTCCATGTGAATCTACTTTCAGATAACTCTGAACCTGAACCCCAAGATCCCACGTTTCCATCGTACTCCTTAAGACCTTAACATTTAGCGTGAAATTCCTACCTGGATTTGAATTTCCAAAATGAAATCCCTTACATTTTTCAATGTTGAACGTCTTTTGCCATTTCTCTCCCCCTTTCCCAGCTAATCATGATCCAAATGTAATTTCCGATAACCGACTTCACTCTGCACGATACCACCTGTTTTTGTAATATTGGAAAACTACAAATCAAGTCTTGCACATTCTCATTCAAATCATTAATACAGATGAAAACGATACTGCATATTTTAGCGTCTAAAGCAAACTTGCCAATCATGATTCTCGTCCTAATCATTAATATCGCAAAGAACCAGTAATGGGTCCAAAAGCGATGCCTGAGGCAATCCAGTCGTGACAGGCCTACGGTCTGACACGCATGTTTCCACTTTTACCCTCTGCTTCCGACCACCAATCCAATTTTGTATTCAATTTGCCTGCTCTACTGCGATTACAAAAACTTCCAGAGCAGTCTACCATGTCAAACGTTAACAAAGGCCTCAATGAACTCATTAGGTACTACATCGAACACTCTGCCTTTGTCAATGTGACTGGTCACTTCATTGAAAGATTCGAAGAAAACCGCAAGGCATGATATCCGACTCAGAATGCCTCGCTGACTACTCGCAATCCAACTCCTGTCTTTCCAAATGCAAAATCAATTTCTCTCTCAGAATTCTCTCAAACAACTTGCCTACCACAATATTAAACTTAGAGATCACAGGTTTTTCTTTGCACTTCTTCTTGGATTAGAGCGCAACATTCTCTACGCTGCCGCCTTCTGGGACCATACCCCTGTCTACCGATCATGTAAAAATATCAGCTAAGCCGCCTTCAATCTATTCTCAACTGTCTTGCAGTGTTCTAGTATGTATCTGGTCGGCATAGGGAGATTTATCCACTTTCATACATTCCAACACATTCAACAAAAGCACTACACTCTTAAAACTGTTTCCAAGATATCCCAAGTCTTTATGTCTTCACCCATGGTAAATGGCAGGGCGAAATATTCATTGCAATCCTCTCCCATCATCTGCAAGTCCACACGCACATGCCCGTGTTTCTTCCTTGAGGTGACCTGTTCTCTCTCGAGTTATTCTTAGTCCTATAATTCATTTAAATTAGCTCTTTGGATTCACCCCCAACGTCTCAGCCCAGGGCTATCTCATAGCCCAGTTTTACCTCCGGATTTCCTTCTTCAAAAGCTCCAGCATTTTCTGCATACCTTCAGACATTCCCTTGGTCCGAGCTGGCTCTACCTCAGCGACGCGTCCTAATTTATTCCCGTCAGAGCACAAAATCTTGTGCCATCCGCGATTGAGTAGTCCTTTCAGCATTACTCTTCACCCTCACAGGGACTGATAGACATTGAACTCTAGCTATCTCGCTTTTAAAGGCTTCCCACTTGCCAGAGGTACTTTTGCCTTCGAACAAACGGGTACAATCAACCTCTGCAAGCGCCTGACTACTTCCATCAAATTTCGCCTTGACCAAGGTTCAAACTGGAATCTTTGACTGGCATCCTTCTGTTCTTTTGAACGGTTTTAGAGGCTGAATGATCACCTTCCCGTCTCTCAGCAATAGACTTAAGATGCCAAATGATCAGCAATTCATGGATTATGAGGAGTCTTTAAACTTTATTTTGTGGAGGTCCCTCCTTTCACCATTGCTGAAACACAAACTGTGCAAAACGCTCCTGAACTCTCAGAAAGATCTTATAGAGTTGCAGAAACAATTCACTAAGCTCTTAACGATTCTTTTCGTTTCCATTCCAGCTTTCCCACTTCTCATGTGAGAGCAATCTAGTGTGGACACAACTGTATCTTCTTATTGCTGTGTAAAAGACACACGGGGTGAGTCGACTTTCACATTTTTCCTGAGCAGTACTGTTTATGTTCCAAATGATTCGTCATGGTTATGAAAAGTTTTTTTTTCTACCAGGGCAGTTACAATTCATTTGGAGATCAGTTTTAATAAGAGCAGCATTGCACAAAGTCAATGAGGAATGGATATTGTTATCCTGGTTTATGATATATGGAAATTGCCTTAACAGTCAGTTTATGCAATGGTCTCTGAATTTATCCCTGTGACCTTTGATTAAAAAAAGGTGGAATATATGCAAGCCAGCAGTGCTCTGGCATTACTCGCAAAAACAAGAAGGAAAATTGAAAAGGAACGAAAAATTTATGATCCATTCCTCAGCAAAAGTTATAAGCGTACGGGTTCCTTTTCTTTCTGTGATGTGAAATGTAATTAAACAAACAGGTTAAACTGATTGTTCGGTGACTGTGATTAATTCTATTTCCCATGGATTCTAATTATCGCAGTGGAAAATTCCCTACTTTAAATGATAAAAAGGGTGCCATTCACGGTGTTATCCCATGCTTTGTTTGTGAGCTTCAGGGATTTGCAGCTCCAGACAGGGGGAGTGGAGATATCAGAAACTCAGATCATTAGACTGGAATGCAAAAACAATGGGCAGAGATTTATTTGGAGATATTTGGTTTCTTTCTACATATTCTGCTTCAATGTCATTATCACTACGGATTGAGTGTGTACTTTACATTCTTCAAGATTTTTATTATCCCATCCTGGCTATCATCAGTGTTCCCGGTAAGTTTCACTCCACAATTATCATTTCTGTAAAACATGTCTAATGTAGTTCTGTTCTCTTCATTTACCCTATACCTGTGGCTGCTGATCGTATTCATGTTGAGTCTCTTAATCTAGTCAACACTCTCCAATCTACTATCAACTGAATCAGTGAACGAATTCATTCACTCTGTGTTAAAACAGTGTTTCTCAAGTCTCTCTAAATTAACACAATCGTTTTCAACTGAGAAACATGATTCATTACTTCATTTCCATTGTTATTCAAACATTGGGAGCATGGAGGGTGCTATTTTCTGGTCTGGTTACAAAATCGATTTAATCCTCTGAATCCATCCGATCATTAGACAATAGCAGAGTTTCAAATCGACAAAACCCGACTGTGGCGACCCCTTTGGCCGTGTGCTGATTCCCAATCCCATATATTGACCATTCCTAACTTCACCAGCTGTCAACATCAGACTATTCCTCACTGCTATTCTGTCTACTCTTTCAATATCCATCTGTGACATAAAGTATTAATGATACTCGGATCTGCTGTTGATATAACCAGCTCAATCCTGCATGAAAACTACTTTTAGTCGATAATGCACAACTCCTATCATAACACACACTAACATCCAACCCACCCATTATTGCAGTGTGCATCACCCTTATTTTTACCGGGTCAGACAATACCTTCATTTTCGTAACTCAAGCACATAATCACATATTTCCTTCAAACGTCCTCCAATCTCTCTCTATCGATTATTCAAACCCCTTTCGGTTACTCATATTTAAACCAATATCCTCCATGCGTGTTCTCTGTCAACTGACATTTTAAAATATTCCACACTCACCCACCACCACAAAGACGCACGTAAAATCTTTTGCATTGTACAGGTGTAAACTAAATATAGAGATTAAATAAAAAATTGTGGTGACCATATTCACTCTTGCTCATAGTATGGGCTGCAAATTTCCGCATGCTAGCTGCTAGATCATGCATGTATTGTACTAATGTACGAGGAAGATTTGCTATGCTTCTAGTGCTGGTCATATCTCCATTTTGCTGAACAGTGTATCTGCTAAGTCTTCACAACTTCGCATGCTGGCTTGCCATCTTCCAGTTTATAATGGGTGGGTGGTTGTGTAAGTTAAGTTCTGATTATTTTTGTCATCTCCCATTTCAACTAATCTGCATTAACACAAATAAATGTTAATGATGACAAAAACATATATTTCGTGAGCCTGTTTGAGGTGATTGATTTAAACAGTGCTTTGAACATCAAGTTAGAGATCACGCTCTTTTCGATTTGCTGCTGATTAGAAGAGCGAGGTGAAAGGATCATGACGGAGAAATTCAATTTAATGATCACACTGCATTGCACCAAGGTCCCAGGTTCGATTCCACCCTCAGCAAATGTTTGTGTGGAGTTTGCACATTCTCTGCGTGTATGCATAGGTTTCCTGTGGGTGCTGCAGTTTTCTCCCACAGTCCACAGATGTGCAGGTCAGGTGAATTGGCCATGCTAAAATGCCCATAGTTCTAGGTGCATTGGCCAGCAGAAATGGGTCTTGGTGGGTTACTCTTCACAGGGTCGCTGTGGAGTGGTTGGGCCGAAGGGCCTGTTTCCATACTGTCGGGAATCTAATCAGAATGCACACCAGGTTTTGTTACTTTTCTCTAATTGCAGTTATGAACTTCTGCCATGCAAGTGAAGATTTTACACGGGGTAAATTGGCAATCATAACTTGGTAAAGCACATGAAACAATAGTTAATAGAAGCCAGGCAATGTCTCCCCTTTAATGAAACACTGTAACATGCATAGCATACACATATCCCTTCAAGGTACAAACAGCAACAAGGATCGATTACTCAACTTTGGTCATCAAAGAAAATTAAAGGTTGCGTGAATGATTGACAGCAGCTTAGGAAACAAATGTGAGATAAAGTGGTAACTCATGGATTCAGGAAAATTACGGTAGTAGTAGTACAGCGAGGTTACTGTGCTGACCAGGAAATTTTAGACAAAGAACATGAATAGAAACTATCAAAAGCGTGAAGCCTGCCGCAAAACATGTTATGATATTTGGTTGGAAAATTGAAAGCAGAGTCAATCGTGTAATAGTGAATTGGTGGACAAGAAATTTATCGTAATGAACTGAGAAATTACAGGGAAACTGAAAAGTTACATTGTGTCGATCTTTGTGGAGTATGATAGAGAATATCTACGTGTATGGAATGAGCTGCCAGAGGATGTGGTAGAGGCTAGTACAATTGCAACCTTTAAGAAGCATTTGGATGGGTATATGAATAGGATGGGTTTGGAGGGGTATGGGCCAGTTGCTGGCAGTTGGGACTAGATTGGGTTGGGATATATGGTCAGCATGGACGGGTTGGACAGAAGGGTCTGTTTCCATGCTGTACATCTCTGTGACTCTAAATGCCACTTAACCATGAGTCTTGGGTAAACGTAGATTAAAATCATTAACATCAGAGAAGAGTCCGAGTTTATAAACAAAACTGTATTGAGCATTCATAGGTTGGTCGGATCAGATGCACTGTACACCAGAATCTTGGAAGAAGCAGAAATACACATACTGATCACACTGATAATTACTGTTCTTTTCGTGAACATTCAGCATAATTGGAACGTTGTAAATATAATCTGTTCACCTAAAAGAGGTAGAAAAGGATGTGATAGTGCAGCGACGTTCAGAGGTTATTTTGATTTGCTTTTCCTTTGGAAAGACGTTGTAATGCACACGTGCTGAGCAGTGTCCCAAAACCACGAGAGCAAACAACTTGTGAAGGCTTGTTTCGTTTCGAAGTTGGACGGTGGAGACAGGCTGCAAGAATGTGGCGAACTTCCAGAGATCAGGATGCCCAGGTTTTGGTTCCTGAGTAACATCGCTACTGAGTTGGGTGCTTCAGTAAATTGCTTCTGGCATCTACTTTCTCTGAACATTCTCTTGATGTCATTTTTCTTCACCCGGAACGGCATCTGAGAATCTGTGTCTGAATTTCTCGTTTTGCCCAGCAGATTGTGTTTGTGTTCCAACAGGTTCATTGCGAATTTATACAGTTAATGTGTGACAATTATTGTATTAGCTCAATAAAGTATTCCCATCGAGCTATTCTTAGATTCCTTTCTATTTTATTGCGTTTCAAAAGAGCGTTTAAGCAAATTGTTTTTCTCTTCACCTCAATTTGTTTGACCATTTGCATTGCTTCCCGAACAAGGCTCTTTACATTTACTTTGGAGATAAGAGAAAGTGTCATCCAGGTTACTTTCTTAAAATAGTATGAGGGCACCTGGTCTGATTCATAAAAAGGGACAGGGTCGGACAGCAGTCCAGATAACTTGAGACCACAGTCGCGAGTCATTATGGAATCTATGAAATAGCATGCACATTATCAGAATGCGATTCTGGATATTTAGACAGGAACAACATTTCAGAGAATAATTTATTCGTATGTGAAAGGGGAATCATAATTGACAACCGAGTTGGAACTGATTGAAATGTTGATTGCAGCAAGGAATGGAACCTGTCGTCATTTCCGCGCAACTGATTGCTCTTCCGATGCTCAAGTGTTGAGCACAGCAGATTTGAATATCCTGGCCACGGTACATTGATATTGACCCACGACTCAGGCCGTGAAACAAGTAACACCACAATCCAGAATTAGAAATAGGTGACGGCGATAAGGTATTTTGATAGAAATGTACTGCATGGAAGGTTGTTGAGTGCCGTGAAATCTCACAGGATTCTGGGAGAGCTAGGCAATTGGATAGAAAATTAGCCCGAATTGAGAAGACATGGTGGTGCCAGGTGGTTGTTTTTCGAACTGGAGGCCTGTTACTAACCGTGTGCCACAGGACAGGACGCTGTGTCCACAGTTGTTCATCATGTATATCATGGAGTGTTCACACTTTTGGAAGATTTCTATCCGCTCCAGAATAGTACCAGAGATGAAGAGGGAAGCGTAGCAAAGATGTTTCTCAAAAGGAGTGAGAGAGAAAATCATTTTTTTAGGCGGTGCTTTAACTTTCCAAATATTAACTGGAATGCGACAGTTGAAGAACTTTAGATGGGGCAGGTTTTGTCCAATGTGGGGAAGGGGGTTTCCTGACTCAGGATATAGACAGGGCACCAAGGAACCACATTAACTTTGGTACTGGGTAATGATTCCGGCCAGTTGGATATATCGTGGATCTTATTCCACAAAGATAGACACCGTGTAACTTCCCTTTTTCCCTGTAAGTTCTCAGTTCTCTACAATAAATTGTTGTAGAACAGACAAACTTGATTTGCGTAGAGCAGTAAGCTTTACTTCAGTTTTGGGTAAACTGTTGGAAAATATGTTAAGGGGTAGGTTTTAGAATAATCGAGAAAGGACTAAGTTGATTACGGATAATCAAAATGGTTTTGTGAAGGGTAAGTTGTGCCTCAGAAACTTCATTGACTTCATTGGAAGGGGACCATACTGGTGGATGAGGGTGAAGCAGTTGATATGGTGCATATATATTTCAGTTAGGCGTTTACTGAGGTTCCCTCCGGTCGGCTAATGCACAAAATACGAAGGCAAGGAATGAGTGCGATTTATCGGTTTGGATCAGAAATCGGCCTGCTTGAAAGAAGGCAGAGTGTGGTGGCTGGTCGGACCTTCTCATCCTGGCGTCCACTTAATATTTTGGTATACGTCAAAGATCTGTTTTGATTTCACTGTTGATTGTCATTTCTCTTAACGACCTGGATGAGTGTGTCGTAGGCTGTGCTCATAAATTAGCTGATGACACCTTAGATTGGTGGAGTTGTGTGTTGTGCAGAAGGCTGTCATAGGACACAGAGGGACAGAGATCAGCTGCAGAGCTGAACTCAGAGGTGGCAAATGGACTTCAATGCCAGAAAGTGTGAGGTGAATCAGTTTCGTAGAAGCAACAGGGATACTGGGCTAATGTAAGATTCTTTGCCTTCTTTGTGACAGGTGAATGTTTTGGAGGTAGGTGAGTTCTTTGTTGATAGTGCCAGCAATTCGCTTATGTTTAAGTTAGCGATGTAAACGGACAAGTATCTCCCACATGGCAAGAGTTATTACTGCGGGAAAGGGGATTATGATGCGATTAGGCAGAATTTTATATGCATAGGATGCGAAAGAAAACTGCAAGCGATGGAGACATTTAAATTGTGGAGCTTATTCAAGGAACAGCTACTGCGGGTCTGCAATAAGTAGGTTCTTGTCAGGCAGTGAGGAAGGTGTGCAGCGCGAGGGCCGTGGTTAACTACAGCAGTTGAATCTCTTGTCCAGAAGAGGAAGAAGGCTTATGTTTGATGAAATTTAAAGACTCAGTTAGGGAGCTTGAGACTTGCAAGTTAGCCAGGAAAGATCAGAAGAAATAGTTCGGAAATGCCAGGAGGGAACATGAGAAGTCGTTGGCGGATAGGATTGGAATTGAAACCCTAAGTCTTTCTGTCGGTACATCCGCAATAAAAGAAATGACATTATTAAGATTAGAGTCAATCACGGTTAGTCGTGGGAGGTTGTGCTTGGAGTCTCATGAGATTGGGGAAGCGCTAAATGAATATATTTCGTCAGATTTCACCCTAGAAAAAGACAAAATTATCAAGGGAAACACTGAGTTACACGGTATTAGATTAGGTAGTTTTGAGGTAACACCTTCACAAGGAGGAGGTGTTTGCAATTCTGGCATGTGTAAAATTGGATGAGTCCCTTGGGCCGGCCGGGATTTATACTAGGATTATTTGGGTAGCCATGGAGGATATTGCATAAACTTTGGCTTTGATATTTATCTTGTCATTGTCTGCAGGAATAATGCCACAGGAACAGACGTTGTTCCCTTGCTCAAGAATATTCTTGGGAGTGTAGGTGAGCAGAGCGCTCTCAAAGTCCATGCGCATAGTTCGCTGAAAATGGCCACCCAGTTTGATAGGGCTGTTAAGAAAACATACTGTATGTTAGCTTTTATTAATAGAAGGAATGAATTTCAGAACATGCGGCCATGCTGCATCTGTACAGATCTGTGGTGTGTCCACACGAAGAACATTGCAAAGAATTCTGGTCACCACATTTTCGGAATGATGTGGAAGCTTTGGAAACGGTTCAGAGGAGATTGCCTGGGATGTTGTCTGGTATTGACCGAAGGTCCTCCGAGGAAATGCTGAGGGAATTGAGAGATTTTTTTTGGTTGGAAAGAAGAAGGTTGAGAGGTTACTTATTTGAGTTATACAAGATAATCAGATCATTAAATGGTGGACAGTGAGAGCCTCTTTCCTCATATGTGATGGCGAGCACGAGACAGAATTAACATTAAATGAAGGTTGATAAATATAGGAATGATATTAGAGGTAGTTTCTTTACTCAGAGAATAGTAGGGTCGTGGAATGCACTTCCTGCAGCAAACGTAGACTCGCCAAAATTAAGGGCAATTAAATTATCATTGGATAAACATATGGACGAAAAAGGAATCGTCTAGGTTAGATGAGCTTTGTATTGGTTCCGTCGGCGCAACATTGAGGGCTGAAGGGATTGTATTTCGTTATAATGTTCTATTATCTAGGAATTTGACGATAGCATCGCATATATATTTGTTAGTTAGTTTTGTGGGTGACAGCAAAAGTGGTGTTATAGCAGACGGTGAAAAAATGTTACATTGTATACAGTGAGAATTTGCACAATTGGCCAACGTACTAAGGAATGGCAAATGCAGTTCAATTTAGTTGAATGCGAGGAATTGTATTTTCCTTAATCAAATCGGGGCAGGACATAAACAGTCAATCTTGGGCGCTGGGGAGTGTTACACAACAAATACCTCAAGTGGTGCAGGCTCATATCTCCTTGAAGTGGAATAGCAGAGACAGAGGGTTGCGAAGAAATCTTTCCACATGCTTGCTTTCATCGGTCTGCACAGTGTTGGAAATGAGCCGACTTTCTGAAGCAGTCTTGAATGTCGTAAGTCCACATTTTGAGCATTGCTTGAAGTCTTGGTCGGCCTGATATCGCAAGGACATTATTGAACGAAAGAATGTTCACCGAAGATTTCCTCTGTTGCTGTCTGGTCCGGAGGATTTGAGGTTAAGTTTGTTCAAATCGAAAAGACTCAGGATTAAGGTGAAGGGGAGAGAAACAAAAGAAAGTTCCACAGGGCAGATCTTCCATGACGACAATGGAAGCTAGGTCTGGTTCGGGAAGCTACATTTAGTGCTGAAAGTGAATACAACCTTGCATTTTAATAAACGTTTAGAAAGGCTCCTGGATGGTAAAGGTATGGAGTGACATTGGCCAAACAGAGGTAAATGGCGAGAGACTATTTGTCAAAACTGGGCGGCATAGGTAACTTGGGCTGAAAGGCTTGTCTCAATGCTTTTAATCTGAATGGTTCGATGACTGTTTGTCTCTTGCAGATAGAGACAATGGGAAAATAGTGGTTGTGACACAGTTGGATATTAAGGAGGCTTTTCTTCAGAAGAAAGGGGGAAAAGAGTGAATTGCAGTTCATGGAACTTATGCAAATTAAAGGTAAAAGTCAGGTTTTTCTTCATTTAAAAAACATTTAACATGATAAAGTAAATGAAATTCCACATAGCGTTGGTGAGACGGTACCTTGAGTGTGTTATGCACAGATTTGGGTTTCTAATTATAAAGAATGATATAGTGACTACAGACGAAGTACAAGAGATCGCCCCTTGATTATTTCCAGGAATGACCAGATTGTCTGATCTGAAATCTCGGTCTGTGATCTCTAGACTAAGCTTGAAAGGCGCCGCTGTGAAACGTAAAATAATCAAATTGAGAAGATTTACTAACGCAGGGACATGGAATTGTGCTGGCAGGCAAGATTCAGGAAGATTACAAGCTGTTCTACATTTACATCCAGCGGAACAGAATAACCAGAGAAAGATTAGTACCCATTCGAAACCAAGTGCGCAGTCTGTGAATGTAAGTGGATAACGTGACACAATTAGAAAATGAATACGTCGCATCTGCTTTTAGTTCGAGAAAGAATAAGACTAGCAAAGAATTTGCGAAGATGGACTGTTCAACTCTTCAGGTGATTGAAACAAAATGCAATCAAGATTGGAGCTTTTGATTGTTACAAAACTGCAAAAGTCGATGAGCGATTTGTATTCCAGGCTTCTGGGAAGATTACGGCGGAAATGTCATGGCACAAAGCTGTAAGTCTACTCGACCCACAGGTGAAGTGACAGAGAGCTGAGAACAGGTAATGTGTTTCCATTTTCCAGGAAGTGTGTTCGAGACGACCAATGAATTATGTATCATTCGTCTCACTTCAATGTTAGGGAAACTGTTGGTCGATTACCGAAGAAGAAATGTGCTTGTTCATTTCAAACAACAGGGTTTGATATGGTGTAGTCAGGAAGACTTATTCTGATAGAATTCATAACCAATCAATTTGATTAAACATTTTCAAGGAGACTGTTTACATGGTGTTTCAGCAAGGACGTGGAGACAATCCCACATGGGAACCGATAAAGAAATGAAACTTGCTTCCAAAATAATTGTAGTGGCACGAGGCAGACAGTGTTGTTTGAAGGTTATTTGTATAATTGGAGACCAAGGACATTTTATCAATCAAAAGGGTCAACGCTGACTGTCTTTTCATTTGTGGTATTCAAAAATGATTTGATTTATAAAATTATAGAAAAGCGCTGGATGCAGTCATAGAGTCAGATAGATGTCCAGCATGGAAACAGACGCGTCGTTCCAACCCGTCCATGACGAACCAGATATCCAGATCCTATCTTGACCCACCTGCCAGCACCTGGCCCATATCCCTTCAGACCCTTACCATGCCACCCAGTTTTGGTTTCGAATGGGTACTATTATTCATAGACTAGTCGAAAGGCCTCTTAAATGTTGAAGTTGCACCAGCCTCCACCACTTCCTCTGGCACCTGATTCCATACACGTCGCACGCTCTGTGTGAAACAGTTGCTCCTGAGGTAGCTTTTATATCTTTCCCCTCTCACCCTAAACCTATGCCCTCTTGTTCTGGACTCCACGACCCCAGGGAAAAGACATTGGCCATTTAACCTATCCATGCCTCTTCTATTTTGTAAACGTCTATAAGATCACCACTCAGCCACCGACACTCCAGGAAAAACAGCCTCAGTCTGTTCAGCCTCTCCCTGTAGCCCAGATCCTCTAACCCTGGCAACATTTTTACAATTCATTTCTGAACCCTTTCAAGTTTCACAACATCTTTCCGCTAGGAAGGCGACCAGAATTGCACACAATATTCCAACAGTGGCATTAGCAGTGACCTGCACAGCCACAACATGACCTCACAACTCCTGTACTCAATACTCTGAACAATTAAAGAAGGCATACAGACCGCCTTCTTCACTATACTGTCCACTGCGACTCCACTTTCAAGGAGCTATGAACCTGCACTCCAAGGTTTCTTTTTCAGCAGCACTCCCCAGGACTTACCATGACATGTATAAGTCCAGCTAAGATTTGACTTACTAAAATTCAGCACCTCGCAATTACCCAAATTAAACTCCATCTGCCACTGCACAGCCCATTGGCCCATTTGCTCAAGATCCTGTGTAATCTCAAGTAAACTTTTTGCTGTCCACTACACTTCCAGTTTTTGTGTCATCTGCAATCTTACTAACTATACGTCCTACACTCACATCCAAATCGTTTATGTAAATGTCTAAAATGTAGAGGACCCAGCACCGATCCTGGTGGCACTCCACTGGTCACAGGCCTCCAGTCAGAAAAATAACCCTCCACCACCATCCTCTGTCTTCTACCTTTGAGACAGTTCTGCATCCAAATGGCTCGTTCCCCCTGTACTCCGTGAGATCTAACCTTGCTAATCAGTTCTCCCATGAGGAACCTTGTCGAACGTCTTACTGAAGTCCATACAGATCACTTCTACCACTCTGTCCTCATTAATCCTGTTTGTTTCTTCCTCAAAAATTTTAATCAAATTTGTGAGGCATGATTTCCCACGCACGAAACCATATTGTCTATCCCTAATCAGTCCATGCGTTTCCAAATACATGTGCATCCTGTCCCTCAGAGTTCTTTCCACAAACTTGCCAATCAGCGACGACAGGCTCATTGGTCTATAATTCCCTGGTTTGTCCTTGTTATCATTCTTAAACAGTGACATCACGTTAGCCACCATCCAGTCATTTGGCACCTCACCTGTGATTATCGATGATACAAATACCTCAGCAAGCGACCCAACAATTATTTCTCTAGCTTCCCACAGAGTTCTTGGGTACACCTGATAAGGTTCTAGGAATGTTTCCCACTTTGTGCATTTCAAGATATCCAGCACTTCCTCCTCTATAATTTGACATTTTGCACGGTGTCACAATTTGTTTCCCTCCAGAATATATCTTCGATAACCTTATCCACAGTAAGTACTGATGCAAAATAATCATTTAGTACCTCCCCCATTTTCTGCGGATCCACACAAATGCCGCCTTGATGATCTTTGTGTGGCCTTATTTTCTCCTCAGTTACCCTTTTGTCCTGAACGTATTTGTAAAAACTCTTTGGATTCTCCTTAATTCTATCTGCCAAAGCACCGTGGCGTCCCCTTTTTGCCCTCCCGATTTGCCTCTTAAGTATGCTCCTACTGCCTTTATACTCTTCTAAGGATTCACTTGATCTCTCCTGTACACACCTTACATATACTACCTTCTTTTCCTTAACAAAACCCTCAATTTCTCCAGTCATCCAGTATTCCCTATATCTCCCAGCTTTCCCATTCACCCTAACAGGAATATCCTTTCTTAGGATTCTCGTTATCTCATTTCGGAACGCTTCCACTTTTACAGACGTCCCTTTACCTGCAAACGTCTGCCCCCAGTCAGCTTTCGAAAGGTCTTGCCAACTACCGTCAAAATTGGTTTATCTCCAATTTCGAACTTCAACTTTTAGATCTGGCCTATTCTTTTCCATCACTATTTCAAATCTAATGAAAGCATTGTCGTTGGCCCCAAAATGCACCCGGACTGACACCTCAGGCATTCGCCCTTCCTTATTTCCCAAGAGTAGGTCATGTTTTGCACCTCCTCTAGTAGGTACATCCACACACTGAATCTGAAAGTTTTCTTGTTCACACTTAACAAATTCCTCTCCATCTAAACCCTTCACACTATGGCAATCCCTGTTAATGTTTGGAAACTTAAAAATCCCATACAATAATCACCCTATTATTCTTATAGACAGCTGAGATCTCTTTGCAAATGTGTTCCTCAATTTCCCTCTAACTATTAATAGGCCTATAATACAATGCCAATACGGTTATCATTCCTTCCTTCTTTTTCAGCTCCTTACAAATAATATTCCTGGATGTATTTCCAGGAATATCCTCCTTCAGCACAGCTGTAATAATATCCCTTATCAAACATGCAACTCATCCTCCTCTCTTGACTCCCTTTCTATCCTTCCTTTAGCATTTGTATCCTGGAACATAAAGCTACCAGTCCTGCCCAACCCTGAGCCATATTTCTGTTATTGCTATTGTATACCAGTCCCATGTTTCTACCCATGCCTTGAGTTCATCTGCCTTCCCTGTTATGCCCCTTGCATTCAAATAAATTTAGTTTAATTTAATAGTCCTACCTTTTCCTTGCCTGCCCTGACTGTTTGGTTCGCTTCTGTTCTCAACTGTAGCAGTCTCAGATTGATATCTTTCTTCGCTATCTCCCTGGGTCTGACCCCCCAACCACCACCTTACCAGTTTCAGTCCTCCCGAGCAGATCTAGCAAATTTCCCTGCCAGAATATTAGTCCCCTTTCAATTAAGGTGCAAGCCTTCCTTTATTACAGGTCACCTCTACTTGAAAAGAGATTCCAATGATCCAAAAATGCGTATCCTTTTCCCATACACGAGCTCCTCAGCCACACATTCATCTGCTCCGATTCCTGCCCTCAATAGCTCGTGGCCCCGGATATAATCCAGATATTACCTCACGGGCCTCCTGCCTAACTCTCCGTAATCTCCCTTCAGACTCTCAACCGTTTCCCTTCCTACGTCGTTGTTCCAATATGGACAGTTACCTCTTGCTTGTCCCATTCCCTCTTGATACTGGCACCAGGGAAACAACACACCATTCTGATTTTTTTTTTGCAGCCAACCACAGAAACGTTTATCTCTACCTCGGACTAGAGAATCCTCTAACACAATCGATGTCTTGGATCTCGACGTATCCCTCATTGCCTTGAAGCCAGACTCACTACCAGAATCTTGGTTGTTCGTTTTACTTTCCCCTGAGAATCCATCTCTCCCCTACATTCCCACAACAGCATAATTGTTTGAAATGGGTATAGCGACAAAATACTCCTGCACTGGCTGCCCACCTCTTTTACCTTTACTCGAGGTAACACATCTGTGTGACTGCATCAGAGACTTGCCCCCTTCCTATAACTGCCATCCATCAAATAGAGTTGCCGTTGAAAATTCCTCATTGCTTCTAACGGTCTCTCCAACCGGTCCATTTGATCTGATAAGATTCGCAACCAACAACATTTATAGCAGATATAATCCGCTGTAACCCTTCAACTCACTTTAAACACCCACATATGACAAGAAGCGCATATCACTCAATGAAACGCCATTTTTGCTTCTTCACAATCTATAGACTCAGACAATGAAACCGTCTGGCCCAAGTTATATTAATAGATATGGCTTATATTTTAAGCTTAATCAAGACACATAGCTCCAAAAATATAAAATCAAAGAAGAACACACTCTACTTAAGACTGAAGAATTTCTGTAAGTCACTCTTAAAACAACAATACACTTATCTGTTGATGTGCTGTGAATTTCACCCAACAGTTTCCCCAAGATTAGTTGTGAATTTCACTGTTTGATAATTTTCCCAGATGCACTTCGATGTCCAGCGATACATGAAATCAAACAGCAAAGACAGTGTCAGTTAATGTCTTTTTGTCTCTCGATCTCCTGCACTGACCTCACCATCTGCTTCATTTGCCTGTCTTCTCCATTTTAAATCGGCTGTTGTTTTGACTCTTTTATTCCAAAGTTGCAAAACAATCCACGAGCATATAAAATAGTAATTACTGCTCCTGGAATTCGAGGAAATCACCGGCAACAACGAAAATACCTTAAAAATGGATCAGCTCTTACAGCCAGAATTTTCTTTCTCCATTGCATTTGGATTTTGGGATAACTTGTTTTGATAAAGACCCAAATCTAGTATCCAAGTTCAAAGATGATGCGTTTAGCGCTCTTACAGTGGCATAGATTGAGAATGGGAGATCTGATAGGACTCAGTGATCAGAATCAAAATATTTTGTTTGAAGCAGAAGTGATGGCTGCAGGAATGTTGTACAGATTGGTGGTTTGGATCAAAACTATTCAACACAGATCACAAATATTTGGTTCAGTGAATCAAATGCAATCTTTCCAAGTCTGTTGATGGCAAAATTTATGTAAGATTGGGACGGGTGGCAAGAAGCTAAGAAAGCTCCAAGCTGACTGGGAAACAATAAGCGAATGTTGCAATTGGTGGCAGATGAAGATTACTGTGGATAGATGCGAGGTCCTCCATTTTTACGGATAAAATAGAACGACAGTCAATCATTCGAAACGTGATCGATGGAAAAAATGTTGGTCCATAAAGATAGTCACGTCGGTTTACTTTTTTATTCCAGTTGAACAGATCTCGTAGGTTCATGCATGGCAGTGAAATCTAGCGGCAGAAATCAGTTTTGGGAATGGGTTTGGCATGGTGATCCGGGTTGGTACATGTTAAGTGAAAATGATTTGTATCTGCTTGTGCATCATTCACTGAACGTAATACAGAAATAAGATGTGAACGCGAATGGTTCATTTCTAAAACAGTTAGAAAGACTGGAAGCTGCGGTGCTGTTTACCCTGGGTTTGACATTGAACACAATGGGCATTAGGTATTAGGTACAGGCAGGCAACTCTGCATTGAGATGAGAAAGTAAATGACTCCGCTCACAAAATGATGAGACTGGTGAGTTATCTACCTCATTAGGCTGCACGAAAATAGGCACTGAATATTAATAAAAATCAAGTAAATGGATTTATCGATATGAAAGCAATAAGCAGAGCGCGGTGTGCTGGAAAACGGTGAGCCATGATTATACTGAATAGGCAAAAAGCTTGAAGAGGCAAAGGTGCAGTTGTTGCATTGACTTTAATTTTACCAATAGTTAATTAGATTAGG
Source organism: Chiloscyllium punctatum (assembly GCF_047496795.1). Lineage (NCBI taxonomy): Eukaryota > Metazoa > Chordata > Chondrichthyes > Orectolobiformes > Hemiscylliidae > Chiloscyllium > Chiloscyllium punctatum. The sequence continues at coordinate 46,836,854 of NC_092781.1, read as the reverse complement.
AGTTATACAGTGTGCTGAAATAAAGTTCAGCCAAGACCTCCAATGGGTTGATGATCCATGGAGGGAATGCCGCCTCCTCCTTTTACAGTGTACCCTGTTGGAAAGTCGTGCAAATTTTAATTCAAGCTGTCAGAACGTAGGGACGTGGATTCGACAGATGTGCGTTTCTGATTCCAAATCTGATGCTTGGTATTCTGAACAGTTTTATCTTTTACGATCATGGAGTTGTTTTGTACAATGGAATAATTTGCTTGACATTTTCGAAGAGGACTGAAGAATTCAGCACATTTCATGTGGCTGGAATCATTACGAAGCGAGGCCATGAAAGCGTGTTAAATTTCTTCCCTGAAAGTAAAACGGTGAAGAAAATTGGTACTTGCATCTCGACATTTTCTTTTATGTTTTAACTTTGACACGCTGCCATAGGATTACCCTGATATGGAGTGATAATCAGACCAATTTTCACAGCAGAACAATATCCACGTGGTGATGTATCAGAAACAACCATATGCAATGTACTTCTGTCTGTATGCAGTTTGTACTGTCATTTCAGGAGAACTTCCAACAATTTGAATATCGGGCTGAATTCGAAAGTGTGGTAATTGGTCAGATTTTAATTATGGTCCGCTGATGTGACTAGTAAAAATTTAGCAATCCTTTACATTGTCAGGCAATTTTTAGATTTAGAGCTGTAATGGAACAGCTTTCTTAGAGTCAGGGCTTGGTATGCATGCTATTGCGGCTCCGTGTTCAGCACTGCTGTCTCATAGTACCTCGGTTCGATTCCAGTCTCGGGCGCTCGTCTGTATAGAGCGTGCACATTCTCTGCGTGCGTGTGTGGGTTTCCTCCCACAGTCCAAAGTTGTAAGGGTAACGTCAATTGGCTATGCCACACTGCCAAAGATTTGCATTTGTCAGAGGGAAATGGGTCTGGGTGTTTACTCTTCGGAGGTTCGGTGTAGATTTGTTGGGACAAAGGGCCTGTTTCCACCCAGTGGAGAATTTAATCTAAAAGTCCGCAGTGTTAGTGCAGGAATCGTTTCTGGCTCAATTGCTGTTATTGTATAAAGCCGTTTATACATTTTCAGTTCAGTGAATCGAATTGATCAAAGACTGTCAAATTTGAATCCATGGACATCATGACGAAAGAGAAGTTGATCATCCATTTCTCGCTGTGGATGGGAAAGAAATGTCTGCCTTATATTTTGTATTGATGTGCTGCACTCTTCCAACAAGGGAAATTGCGATACTGATAGAGTATCCTCCTCCAATGAGTTGTTTTATAGTCATTTATCAATTTCACTGAAATTCGCCTTATCTAGCAGATATTAGTGCTGCTGTTGGGGATTCACGTTGTCAATTGCAGTCACTATATTGGATTATCATCATGTATGTGCACATGTTACAGAGTGTCGCATTGAACCAATGCTTGGTTAATAATCATGGTAGAGGGTGGGAGTACCTCATGCATGAGTTTATAAATGTTATTGAAATTCCGCTGTTGCTATGGTGTTCAGCACGACCAGAATGCACAGTTACGAGATGCAATTTTTAAAATAAAATTCTGCTGTCTGTCACTCAATTTCCTCTGAAATGCACATTCATTGTTTACCCCAAGACACAATCACCTACTATGGTTTGTGTTGTGGCACAGGTTTTGCAATTTCTGCACTAGCAGAGGAAGATGCCGGGACAGGAGGGTAGGTTGGTGGGGGGCATGGAACTATCAAGCTATTGCAGAGTGCATGGTCTCTCCGGAAAGCCAATGGGGATGTGGGGATTTTATCTCTGGCTTTGGGTCTCTTTTGTTGGCCGCGGAAATGGTGGAGGATGATGCGACATACACAGTGGTGGATGGAGTAGAACGCCAGGACCAGGGGCTTCTGCCTTTGTTGCGGTTGGAGGGTCGAGGTTCAAGGGCAGAGGGGTAGGAAGTAGCTCAGTTGCGCTGGATGCCATCATAGAGACGTGGGAATTGAAATGGATAATGTATAAATGGCATCTGAATGGTTACTTGAGTTAGAAGTATTTAGAGGGTTATGGGGTGAATGCTGGCAAATGGAGGTACTTCAAATTAGGATATCTGGTCGGCTAAGACGAGTTGGACAAAACAGTCTATTTTCATAACTTGTATCTTACAATGCTGTGGCTCCTGCGATCAGGCGAGTGTTCCGTAACTGTGAAGGCTCCTGCTGACGAAGGAGGGGGCTAATGTAGAGAGGTTTGTGAGTACTTGAAATCACTTCACATTTTAGGTGCTTTCTTTGGCCTGATGGACGTTTCTGAAAATTGGGTATTTTAAGCATTCAACAATTTGGACAAAAACGGAATTTCACAATGTCAGGTCTTGGTTCAGCAACCTCGACATTTTAGAGGCGGGAGGAAATTACATCAGTAGTAGTTGGGAGTGTAAAAGATTATAGACCAACATGAAGACTAATCATTTCATCTGGCGAAGACGACCCAGATTGGGAGGTTTATGAGGACTGGTAAAGAGGTCCCAGGGACGGACGACGGAACGTGATGATGTTACTTTTGTAACAAGGTTAGGTGGCCAATTTATAGATGACACGGTAACACATGCATTTCTTCTGTATGGTTTACATGGTTTTTAGGGCCGATTTGATTATAGCTAACAGTCTCAGCATCAGTCGTTTGCCTCAGTCAAAAGACTTTCAATTCAAAAGATGAACTGTTGCACAAGGAAAGGGGAGTAGCCTGTTCTCCCAGCTTAGCTTGACCCTGGTTTGCTTTGTTTTGGTTTCTGCAAGCAGTCAGTTGTTTCTTTTATGAGGTTAGTGTTCAAAGAAAGTATTTCGTGCTGGAACTTTCTCTCACATGCATCTCTCCTGCAATAACCTATATATGTGATTCTTTAATTTTGCCAAGGGCGTGTTAATGTGTATGTGGCAAATATTTGGATCAGCATCATTAAGTTACGACAGAGCTGATTTTGTTTTAAATAGTTGAGTCATTCTGAATTCAGCTGTCTTTCGTTCATCTATCCTTCGATAATCTTGCAAATTAATTCTGTTTTATTTATAACTACGCGGCTGAGCCACCTGCATCACTCCTGGAATATCGATACTTGCACCTGCTTAAGAAAACGGGCAAAGTAAGGGCCCAGACTAATTCCTTGAAATGTTTACAGGGGATCTAGCCATTTCCATAACGGCAGAGTAATGTGCAGATATATAGAGGAAGTTCAACAGATAGAGTTGTTTGGAGCTCTGGAGCGGTTTAAAAAGAAGATATTTGTAGCTCGGACGCGGTTTACACAGACAGAATGCATGTGTTTAGAGATATGGAGAAGGTTGTATAGCTGGAGAAACTATCATAAACATGCATGTTTATATTCACTGAAGACGCTAACTGATTTTAAAAAACAAGTAAAAGCTTGGGTTCTGAAATTTAAATGGACGAGGAGGCTTTGAACCTCGCAGACTTTCCGCCGATTGACATATTTATCGGGACTGCAGGCAGCTACATAGATAAGGGCATTGTACTGGCTGATATGATTCCTAAAAAAAATGAGCTTGGAAGTGAAGGAAAAGTGTGCAGATTCAGGATTGTAAAAGCTCGTCAAATCTATGCGGAAAAATAAATCGATAGAAGGACTGAAGGAGCTTACATTGACATGATGTGTGACAGTGATAGGAGGATGTCACATTGATAGTGAGTTTCTCAAGAACTGGTTTATGAGATTCGCAGGTATTGTAGATTTTTCAGATCGGACTGTTACAGGGACTTGGGAGGATTACACACAATCGGAGCAATATTGGGGTCCACATGCTGATTAGATTTTCAGGAATGGAAGATAATACATAGATAATGAGGGTTGTGGAAGTGCCAGGTATTTACAGAGATAGTGAGGTTCAATAGAGTTGGAAGCCCTTGCATTCAGAGGGAATGTTTGAGTTGTAGAAGTTACACAGAGAGAGTGGTTGAGGTGCAAGAATACAAAATATGAGAGGGGTCCAGAAAACGGACGAGGGAACAGCGAGAAAGTTAATCGCAGTTGTTAGAGATATCTACAGGTTAAAGGGACACTTGTAGGAGCTGGGACGGTAGAGAGAGAATGGGCTGCAGAGTCTGGCAGAATGTGTTGGATTTGGAGTACATTGACTGAGTGGAGTGATGGAAAAGTTGCAACCGTATGTAGTAACACGACTACAGAGTTGACAGATGCAAGGACGTTGGTGCTAAGGAGAACTGATGAACTGGAGAAGATCTTACAGACCAAGAGTTTGTTGACGAGGAGAACTTAACAGAGATATAAAAGTTTTCAGGTTTGGAAGATTTGGTGTACGTGGGGACGAGTTTGCAAAGGCAGAGGTGAGTGCTTGGATTGGAGGAGCAAAAGAAAATAAGGAGAGCTATGGCCGTTGTAGGACATGATGTTCCAGAAGTAGCAAGACTCCTAGCAACTGAACATATTTCGACTGATATAGAGGATTAGTCTGCTGGAGATAATAACAGATTATGGAAAAATCCCATGTTTACTCAAGGCTCATGTTAGATTGATTTGCGGAGCACTGGGTGAAAGGTGGGGGACCCGAATATAAGCAATGCTTTAAATTGCCATTTCTAAGCTAATATCCAACAGGGGGATGAGTCAACAAACTTTGAAAGTCAAGCTTGAAATGGCTACATGTGGCACAGGGAAAGTCGTGGAGAAACACGGACAGAAAGGAAAAGAGACACCGAGTTGCATTTAGGGAGCTATACTGCGTTGTGCATCTCCCCATTTAGGACAGTTGTGGTTTGCATAGTGTTCCAGTCTGGACACATTACCGTTTTGCATTGAGCTGTGCACGAGTCTAGTGTGTAGCATGTGTCATGGAGAAATTCAGACAGAGAGACAGAAAGTAATACTGATGGGGGCGAAGTAGAGATGGAGAGATAAAGGGCGGCAGGGGGAGGGAGGGAGAGAGGACAGCGCTAGAGCGCGCGAAAGAGAAAGAGACTTACATTATGAGAGACTGCAAAGTTTCCCATTCTCGGCACATATCCTGACCACGATTATAGATGAATGCACTGATGTGGGTTGCATTGGGTACAACTCTGGATGCCAGACCACACTCGCCTGGTCTGCACAAATTTTACATGAGCATAAATACCACGTCTGGCTTTTTGGCACGTGGGCTGTTTCAATGAGATGTATTAAGAATGTAACATGGCCATATATTTCTTTTATTATTGCGATACTTCATATGTATGTCCTCATTCTTGGTTTTGCCCCGTCCATTATTGGTTGGGTGTGACCATGCAGAGTATATCACTTGCGAAATTCCCATTGTCCTGCTCCCAGCTTACCGCATAGAAGCAAATTGTCATTCGTTCTCTGTACGGGACTCCACGTGCAAAGAAAGTATGGCATGCTGATCAAAGACACGCCGTTCGTGTACCATTCAAAACATCTGACCCGCATGACTCCCCAAATGCAACCAACCGCATCAAAACGTCTGATGTGTACAGACATCAATGGAAACACTGGAAAGCCGAGTGGACAGGTCATCAATGACATGGAGCAACAGTTCTGATCCCTGAACATGTCGAAATATACCCCACACGGGACACAGTGTACCATTGAGACATGCGATTACTCACCATTTATGTATTGTTCAAAAATGACAAGTTTGGAATTACCCATGTGATTTCCTATCTGACAATTGTTGCTGTTAATTATTCATTGACAGAGCGTGTACTTCCAATTTATATCTTAGTTCCCTGCCCAATTTGGTTTCGCCCAAAAATTTAGTAAGATATATTTGTTCCATTCATTCACATCATTATTATGGATACAAATAATTAAGGACAAAAAAAGTTGACTGTGTTACAGCCGTCAATACTTTCTTTAAAATGACAGATGCCAAATAATTACTTTTGGTATTCCTGACTTAGGCTCATCAAACTATCTTCACTGTAACCTGATGCATGAGCTTTGAAAGGCTGCAGGTTATTTACCTTTTCCTGCGTAAATAGTTTTAGAGATAAAAGTCTTCTTGAATGGTCACATGATTTTATTTAGATAATGGACTTAAAGTGCTGAATAGACTGTTTTATGAGAGGTCTTGTGGTGAATGATATTGAACATTTTGCCGTCAAAAGTAAACAGCCTTTTCTGGCTTTATGATGGAGGGAATACCACTGCATTTGCAGATCCTGATGGACTACAGTGCCTCATGGACACCCTGCTTTATTTGCCCAATCTTCGAGACGCATCTGCCCTCCTTCGCAGAAGGTAGTGCACATAACACAGTGGACAGTATATTCAGTATGAGAATGAGACTTTACCTCCGCAAGGATCATGTTTTGGGCATCCATACAAATGCTGTTACGGACAGATATATTATTGTTAAGTCATTTTATGACAATGTTCCTTATTTATCCGTTCACTCATCACTTTGCATAGTTTGGCTGCCATTATTTTAGTCGTCGGCTGGCCCCGTTCATGCTAGTCCTGCGGAGCTGTTCTGGTGATGGAGATTGAGGTACAATGCAAGGAATACATTATGTGTCCTTACCATTGTCAATACGACACCTAATTTGTTTTCAACATCAAGTCGAACTGAGATCACCAAGGGGTGTTGTCGAGGGTTGCTCTTTGGCATCATCAAGCTATTTCTTTGAAGTCGTTTGATCCGTAACCATGAAATGTCCCGGGTTCTTCAATCAATGTTAATGAATTCCATGGTAACTCCTTACTGTACTGCATAAAACTGTGCCATGAACATTGTTGGCCTCTCCTGCAGGTGGAAAAGGATAGGAAAGGAATGATTTGTTATATTCTCAAATACATTAAGAGAAATTGGTATGACGTGATGTCACAGAGGAGACTTAATTCATGTGTGACAATTATTGGGAATGGAATATTTAGGACAGTTTGCATTTTCGAGCATTGGACACGAATCTATGTGGATCTCAACAAACTCGTGGCATTAATTGGCTTTCGAATCCTTGCAGCAAGAATGACGTTGGTTTACTGACACTTGCTGTTGTGCACCATTCCCAGAGCAACTCGCCCCTCAAAATAGCTGCTGAAATTCACAAGTTTCCCGGGCAACAGTGACATCTTTCAAAGACCATAGTGTAGCTAAACAACTATTTCAATGCGGACTAAACTGCGGAGACTGTGAGATTTGCCCTGCACTTGTCAAGCAGCAAGAAAATGGTGCCGCCAAACCTTCGGTGTGGGCCCGGTCATGGACCATCTCTTAGATGGACTTGTGCTCAAACAGGGCTTCTTCACCGATAGCCAGCGGCATAGTCCATGGCACCAGACCATGTCGAACTGCTCCGACAGATATGCAAACCAGATATACACAATTCTCCTGTTAGAGGAATGCGCAGCATTCTGGGTAGATCATTGCCTATCTCCACTCCGTCAACATAAGGTTACCCCGAGTGACAATCTCGCCATTCATCATGGCAAGAGCAAACAAGAGACAGCGCAATGATCTCAACGTCGAGGTAGGCTTCACAAAGCTTCTCACGAAACGTCGGCAGAAGTGGGCACTGTAGACTCTGCAGATTAGAGTCAAGATGAGGGTGGTGCTGGAAAAGCACAGCAGGCCAGGCAACATTGGAGGAGCAGGAAATTCGACGTTTTGGGCATCAGGAACGTTGACGGGCTTTCCTGGTGAAGGGATTTTGCCTGAAAAATCGACTTTCCCGCTTCTCGGATACTGCCTGACATGCTGTGGTTTTCCAGCACCACTCCAATCTTCATGTCACCAAACATGCCATTAAGCGTGCCACAGCCCATCTCTCAGATTACATGGAATCGGTTGGCTTCGAGCTCAGAAACATCAAGGTGAACTTAATATTATTGCAAGGTTGTGTAATGAAGATAAAACTGCAGGACAAATTTCGCACGTGTGGAAAATAACAGGAAGCTTCACATGTACGAACAAATATTGCTGAGGGAATGCCACGGGTGTGGAAGTATTCGAAAAGAGACAGCAAACTAACATGTCAGATCGAGAGTCTCTTCATCAGAGCAATTTTAGTATCAGATGTCAAGCATCTACTGATCTTTATTTTATTTTAGACGGCTATGTATTTTGCATGCTGCAACATTAATGGGACGATTGATCTGGAAAGCAGCAGAAGTGGTAAAAGCAGTAGTGCAATTGATAGGTCAATCACAACTGAAGTCCCGGTCCACAAGAGTTTGAGATTTGAAGTTCGCTAAGAATGGAAATGAAGTTCAATATGGAGATATCCTGCTGGGATTCGACATCATCTAACCAGATGTGAGAGACGAAGGGACGAGTCGACAATACTCACGCTCTGCTGACATTGTGTTCAGCTGCATAAGGAAGCCAAGACAGAAAGACTGGAAAGTACCAGGCTCTAAATTGTACTTAATAATTACATCTTATCTGAAAGTTGCATGGGAAAATGCACTCAGCAGACGTTCAGTGGATAAACAAGGAGAAGGCGAGAGAATACTGATTAATTTTTTTCCTCTTTTGTCTTTTTTTTCTTTTTCTTTTTTCTGACAAGCACTGCCCTTCAAAACAAAGGGCAATGCTGTGTGATCAATACAGTTCCTGTACCTCTTGTTTATTTGTTTAAATTTAACTCGCACATTACCGCCTAACTGTGGTAGTGCTTAATTTTCCCCAGCACCAATGGTGTGTGTGTGTATAGGTGTGAGACACAGTGATAAACACAAGGTGCACGAATTTTTATTAAATTTTCACCACCAGGAAGATAGGAAAACACCCGAGTGACCAGTGACAAGCACTGCCCTGCTCATCAAAGGGCAATGCTGTGTGATTAAAACAGTGGAGGGGAGGGTAGGGACTAAATCAAAATAGAGTTGGAGGGAGAAATAATGCACTCCACTCCCTGCGGTGCCCACCTCTCCCTGAACAACTCCAGGGTGTTGGTGGACACCGCCTGCTGGGCTCTAACATAACCGCGGAAGAGGGCAGGCAGTCGGCCCTAACGACCCCCTCCACAGCCCGCTGCCAGGAACTGTTGATGGCCAGTTTGGCCAGGCCCACGAGCAGACCCACAAGGAGGTCTTCGGACCTGCTCTCCCTCCTCCGTACTGGTGCCCGAAGATCAGGAGCGTGGGACTGAAGTGCAACCAAAAGCAGAGGAGAAGGATTTTAAGAAAATCAAAAAGGGAGTACAAACGCCCACACCCAATAGAAACATGGTCCACGGACTCCACAGCGCCACAGAACAAGCAGTTGGGCTGGGAGTCCGTGAACCACCGCAACCTGTGGTTGCAGGGGACTGCTGCGTGCAGCAACCTCCACCCCAGATCCCCGAGAGAAAGGGGGAGGAGTCCCGCATAGAGAGCCCTCCACTGGGGATCCCCACTTCCCGGTGGCAAATGGGCATGCCAAGGCGTGTCCGGGCGGTGGATGAGGGAGAAGAGGTGGACGGTGTGCAGCAGCAGTCTATACAGGGCCTTCCTTTTGTCATCTTTGAAAGAAACAAAATTAAAATTCTGGAGGCGGCTCAGGTTGTGGGGCACAGGCTCCCGCGGGAAGCACAGGACCTTGGGGCCAATGTGAAATTCCGTCCGGGCTAGAATACTGATTAAAAGCATAGCAGCCACAATCAAATAGGAGGAGAGTCTAATCGAATTTAATGGTCGAATTGTGCACATAGGTTGTATGTTCTACGGGTAATGGCATGCATTTTAACTACCGGTACATTCCACTCAGTGAACTTTATTCTGTACTAAAAATAAGGCCTCATTCAAAAGGCGAACCACCAGCGTTTGACAAAGATGGTCAAGAAGTGTATCCAGTCACAAACTGAAGGAAACAATATGCTGAGAAGACAGGTAGGATGTGCAGATTTGTTTTTGAGCAACTATCTACGATTTACTGTTGCAATGAGGATTATTATTTTTATTTACTCAGACTGTCGAAAGTCTTCAGTACACACTTGCTAGAGAGCACTGGAGGTAGGGTAATGAATATTTATGACATAAAAATAGACATAAAAATAGAAAATAAACAAGGAATCAATAATTATCGGGAGTGGGAGGGAATGTGTTGCTTAAGATGCATTCAGATCCGCCGTAATTATAGTGAATGGTCGAGTGAGTTTGAAGCGTTGACTGGCAAAATAACTGACCTTAGTTCGTATGTTTCTGGGTTTGGAACAAACCGTCTGTCGTCGTTCTCGTTTTGCAGGCTCTTTTTTTTTGTTTGAAACGTGGTTTGGAAATTGTTTTGGACTGGTGGATACTTTATGGAAAGTTTCGTCTTCTTCTTGTCACCCTTTGTGGCCCTGCCGCATTCCATTTATCACATGATCCAGAACAATCTATAACCAATAACCTCTGGATCATTATATAACCATCGTCCTCCAGAATATTCTATAGCTGACACTTTTGTGAGTGGCTGAACTTCAGTCAATTGGACTAAATATGAAGTTCTCAGAAAATAGCTCCTGTTATGGGGAGAAGTAGGCACTGATTCGCAATCGTATCAGGCAGTTAAAGAGGTTGAATATGCTTTAACTCAATTTATATTTCATCACAACAAAAGATCAACGATAATTTAGACGAAAAGGCTAAATTTTCCAATCTCCATTTGACTTCGAGTAGCATTGAATAGAATCCTTAAGGACGAGTAATCAAGTCGATGGGAATTCATGCAAAACACATCTGATTGTTTAATTTGTTTGCTGTGTGAAGGGGCGTTTGTTGTGAACTCCTTCACATATTTCTAAGTAAATGGGAGGTCCCTATTTGTTGCCACAACTTCACGTATTCAAAAAATTTTCAGAATGCAGTGACAAATTTGAAAGTATTATGAGGTCCTCCATTAAACTGGTGTATTTCACTCTAGACTGATGACTAATTTGTTTTTTTCTGTGCATTCCTCGCAGTTAATGTCGTGACGATCTACGTCCTGCTTTATAAAGATTGTGGATTGTCTCCATGTGTCTGTCGTTACCTGGTGGCCATGGCAGTGGCGGATCTTCTAGTTATTTTCTTCGATCTGATATTGAGACACATTCCGATTTCCTCTCAGCTTTATTTCGTGAGGTCAATCCACGTATGTAATATCCATGCAGTCCTGCTTTATGCAGCCACTGACTGTTCTGTCTGGTTCACCGTCACTTTCACCTTTGATCGGTTTGTGGCCATTTCTTATCAGAAGCTGAAATACAAAGTTTGCAATAAGAAAATGGCGGCTGTGATCCTGGGAACAGTGACTGTGCTGAGCTGCTTAAAGAATACTTTTTGGTATTTTATGCTCACAAGCCGTTATTGGCTGTCCAACTTCCCGTGGTTTTGTTTGGTAACACTCGATGTTCTTTACTCTCCGGTCTGGGTCACAATCGAATTCCTCCACAACATTCTAAACCCAGCTGTTCCATTTTTGCTGATTGTGCTGGTCAATGTGTTCACGGTTAGACACATTTTATTGACCAGCAAAGCCCGCAGGAGGTTGCGCGCACAACTTAGTGGGGACTTCCAGTGTGACACAGAAATGAGAAATCGAAAAAAATCCATCATTTTACTGCTTGTGATTTCTGCCAATTTCATCTTTTTTTGGTCAACGTTAATGGTGTATTCTATATGGAGCCGGATGAATGATTTGGGATTCATCGCTGTCAGTCTAGACAGTTTTGTGCTGGAATTCGGCTTCATGCTGCAGCTCTTCAATTGCTGCACAAACACAGCGATTTATACCATGACCCAGACTAAGTTCAGAAAGCAGCAAAAGAATGTACTGAAATATTTCTTTACACAAATTAATCAGTTAATGAAATGCACAACTTAATCAATTCAATCTGATCACTCAGCTCACAGGGATTCATTTAAATGCTTCTCTCAACTCGTGAGTCCGTTGAAAAATGCAACATTATTCTACTCTATTCATCATTTTAATTTGTAAAGAGTAAAAACATACATTAAACTATCATCAGTGCATAAAGCTCAATACTTTGCTCGTCCTTTTGTTCAAGAATCAAGTATGGGAGAGAACATCGACCACAAGTATTCGTCCAAAATGAAGAGGAGTGGACTGGTGTCGAGCTCAAGAGTTATGTTTAAGTTATTCTGGTCTTGCTTCCACCTCCAGCATCAATCATTCTGACCTAACCTCAGCAGAATTCATCTCTCTCATTTGCTCCCTCTCCCCCATAGCTCCCTCGCAGTCTCACAATGCCCCTCTCTTTCAATTCTACACAAATTCTCTTTCTATTTTAGATCCTCCTTCCCCATTCTGCTTCATTTTGTTTCCGTCGTGCGGAATTCTTAACTCTCAATCTCATACTCATGAATATCTTCCTATAATGTTCTCTCCATTTCGGTTGCCAGAAGGACAGAGTAGGTGTGGCATCACAAGTCCTTACGAGGTGAACAGAGAGAAGGTGTGACTATGCAAGAACAGAGGAAGTGTGGAGCTTCAGTTTGTTGTGAGGATAACAGCGTGAGCCTCTAACTAAATGTCATTTCGAAGCTCCAAAGTTGGTCTGAGGCGACAGGTTGTTGCGGGGGGCATATGTAGAAGTGGCAAAGCAGACTGTTGGCAAAGGAACAGTGTTTGCCGTGGTACCATAGTTCATTGCTAGGGCAGGAGTGAAGGATTGGGAGCACAGTTCTTCAACAGTAATGATTGTGTGTGTGGTCACTGCCTTTTGCTGGGCGAAAAAAGTGAGAATGTGTACACAAGCCGTTGCTGGAGGAAAACGGTCATAGGTGGAAAAATGGGATTTTGCTTTGCGATCGCAGTTGGCGTTGGGGCCAGTCTGTTGCTGAGAAACATACAATGGGTGAGGACCAAACCTGTTGTTTACGAAACAGAATAACAATTTACAGCAGGCAATCGCTGAGAGATCAAATTAGACGGAGCATCACTTTGTTGGTAAGAATTGTGACGCTCGTGGAGTACTGGAGTACTGTGTCCAGTTTTGGTCCCCACACCTCAGGAAGGACATACTGGCACTGGAACGTGTGCAGCGGAGATTCACACGGATGATCCCTGGAATGACAGGTCTAGCATATGAGGAACGTCTGAGGATACTGGGATTGTATTCGTTGGAGTTTAGAAGATTAAGGGGAGATCTAATAGAGACGTACAAAATAATACATGGCTTTGAAAAGGTGGATGCTAGGAAATTGTTTCTGTTAGGCGAGGAGACTAGGACCCGTGGACACAGCCTTATAATTAGAGGGGGTCATTTCAGAACGGAAATGCGGAGACATTTCTTCAGCCAGAGAGTGGTGGGCCTGTGGAATTCATTGCCACGGAGTGCAGTGGAAGCCGGGACGCTAAATGTCTTCAAGGCCGGGATTGATAGGTTCTTGTTGTCTAGAGGAATTAAGGGCTACGGGGAGAACGCTGGCAAGTGGAGCTGAAATGCGCATCAGCCATGATTGAATGGCGGAGTGGACTCGATCGGCCGAATGGCCTTACTTCCACTCCTATGTCTTATGGTCTTATGGTCTTATGGACTGTGTGTGGGACCACTGTCCGTTGCTAGTTGTGAAGTGTGAATTTGGCAATGCTGGGTGTAATGTGTGAAAGTTGGACGACAGGACGCTGTAGAGTGGAACAGTAGGAGCTGGATACCCTAGGTGTTACGTGGTGAAGGAATTGGTGGTTGTGAAAATGTCTGTTGTGAGGAGAAGAATGTGGACAGGGGAAATTCACCATTGGTAGGCAACCGAAATGGATGTGAGACCACTGGCTATGACTACAGGAACACAGTGACAGTGGGTCCGCAGACCATGGCAAACAGAACACATTAGTTACCAAGATCTCTGACTGTTGCTGGGAAATCAATTTGGGAATGAATTCATTGACTATCGAAGGGAAACATTGTGGGTGTGGGGATAGACTTGTGAGCAGTTGCTGGTGAGCAGTGTGGGTTAGTTGCACCAAGCCAATGCGATGAGAACTGAATGCGGATGTGGTTGGAGAGGAGAGTTGATGGGACCACCTGCTGTTGCGAGGGGAACAGAGATTCGATGGGGCACAGTCACTGCGAGGGTTTGGACCACTCATACTCTGTGTGGGGATGCTTTAGTCCAGGTTCCCTGGATGTTGCAAGGGGAGACGAGTGTAGCACTTGGAGGAGAAAGCTGTTGATCAGAGTGAAGAGTGAAGCTGTGGATGCAAATCATGGTTAATGAAATAAAGTATGAATGGATTCAGAGCCTTTTCTTGAGAAACCGAGTGAATATATGACCATTAGCTGTTGACAGAGGAATAGAACGGTGTTGGTTTCAAGGCAATTGCTGATAAATTAGAATCAGCATGGGTCATTTCCAATAAAGAAGGAACAGTTTGGGATGGGGTCATAAGCTAATACTCTGAGGGCTGACTGAGTGTGCAGCTGCATTGTGTTCCAAGGGGAGCACGGAGGATTTGGTAGCTGCTGTTGTTGGCAATAGATAATGGATGGCATCACATGTCATTTATCGGGAACCAGAGGGTGGGAGGAACCACACAGCATGGCAATCGGAACAGAGAGTGGATGGGGCTACAGGCAATTCGCAGGGAAGAAACAGTATGTTGTTCGGGCAACAGAGATAAGGTATGCACACAAGCTAACGGTGCGGTTATTGTGGGACAACCAAGTAGTTACGGGGGAAAGAAGTCCTGTGTAGTGCCGTAGAATGTAGGAAGGGGTAGGCAGAGGCTGTGTAGTTTTGTTCACAGTCCAGTACGATTGGCGAATTGTGTTCTCAGCAAACAGGTGCGGGGGAAATTCACAATCGTTTCCCCGGGCAATGGAGATGCTGTGGGATTATTAGATGCTGCAAGGGGATCACAGTGATGGATTTGTCTAACACAGGTGCCAGCCGGAAAAAAAGAACAGCTTTTCACTTTCTTTGTCTTTCCCTTTAGTTTTAAAACATAAAAATATTCGGTAACACGTGCCAAACAGAAAAATTTACTTTAGTTTGTTGATGAAGCTGAACAGGAAAGAGCCAGATTGATAAAAACAAGGACTGCAGATACTATACACTCGATTCTAGAGTAGAGTCGTGCAGGAAAAGCAGAGCAGTTCAGGCAGCATCCGAGGAGCAGGAAAATCGACGTTTTCGGGCAAAAGCCATCTATTCCTGTTCAAAGGCAGTTGCACGAAAACGTCGATTTTCCTGCTCCTCGAATGCTACCTGAACTGCTGTGCTTTTCCAGAACCACTCTATTCAAGCGTAAGACTTGACCCTAAGTACCTGATCCTTTGGGTCGAGGAGAGGACGCAGGCCGAATCAGCAGTTGAATGTACGTCATTGTAACTTTGCTTTAACCTTGGCTATCACACATACCGATGTGGGATCGGCAGAATTTCCCTCTCACCTTTGTTCCATCGCTTTGAAAATCAGCCCCGACTCACACAGTATCTCTCTCTCTCCTCCAGCCATTCCGCTTCCAATCTCTCGTGTTTCACTGCCCCTTCGCCGAATTTTCTTCCTCTCTCTTCATCTCGCTTTCTCGCTACATTCCAACCTTCCTCTCTCCCAGTTTCATCACTTTGTCCTTATTTCTCTTTCTCTCATTTTCTCACACTTTGCGTTGCCAGTAGACAGTATAGCGTTCGAACTGGAGTGAAAAGTGTGGATATGTGTCTACGGTCTGTTGTTTCGTGAAAAGTGTCGGTGCGATCCATTGTGTTCAACCAGGAGAACTGAAATGGTAGATCCAGAGAATGTTGCTCGGGTAAAAGTTTGAAAGTAGGACCACTGGGCGTTGGTCTTGGAAACAAATATGTTTCGGGCCGCCAGGCGTTTGTAGAGGTAACGAGTTGTTAAGGGCCCTGAGACCATGTCCAGGGTACAGTGCAGGCATGCAGTCCCTGTCTGTTGCTTGATAAACGGACGGCTGATGGGAAGATGGATGACACGAGTGGAAAAGTGATCAGTTAAGATAAAGATGGTTTCTCTGCAGCAGATTGGGAATGGGTCACAAACAGTTGGAAATGGAACAGATTGAATATAGGGTGATTGTTGATACCGGTACAGTGTGGCAGAAGGGTTAAAGAAAGTGGAGAACGGAATGACAGTTTCGCCATAGACTGTTGCTCCGAGAACAGAGAATGTATAGCATGATTGGCGTTTTTTAGGTGAACTATGGAAAGTAATTTCAAGGGCGTTGTTCATCGTTGGAGTTGTGGGCCGTTCCTAGGTGAAGCAGTAGTTGTTTTAACAATTGTTCTATTTCTACGGAAACAGCGTGGTTTTGAGATCGCTGGTTGTTGCCTGGTATGGAAGGAAGGTTTTGCAAGAATGAAGCCTAGTATGGAAGGAAGGTCTGATGAGGAAAGTCTGAGGGACTTGAGGCTATTTTCGTCAGGCAGAAGAAGTTTGAAAGGCGACATTTTTTCGACACATAAGGTAATCATAGGGTGAGATAGGCGAGACGTTGTGAGCTTTTTCATCGGATTGTGATAGCAAGCATGAGGTGACGTCGCTTTAAATGGAGAGGTGATCGATATAGGACAGATGTCAGATGTAGTTTTTTTTTAAAATCAGGGAAGAGTAAGGGCGTATAACGCACTGCCTGCAAAAAAAGTAGACCCGCCAACTTTAAGGACTTTTAAATGGTCATTGGAAAGACGTATGGACGAAGATGGAATAGTGTAGGTTAAATGTGTTTTGAATTGGTTTCACAGGTCGGCGGAACATCGAGGACCAAAGGATCTGTACTGCACTGAATTGTTCTGTGTACTTGTTCTTTTGGTGGAACCGAACCTGCTTCCACTGCCCATGCTTTTGAATTGAAAATGCATTTTCAGTAAGAGAAGTAATTTCAATAAGACCTGCAGACCAGTTCCAAAGGACGGAATAAGTGAAAAAGAAGTGCCACGTGTTCTGACAGATTGTACAGTACAGTGGATCAAGGTGTTGGTGAACTCACGGTGGTATGTGGCTGTTTCACTATGCAGGGTTTAGAGTGGCACAAATATCATTGTGTAAGACCGAAATACAGCTTCTGTTTTTTTTCTGTTACGGCTCTATGAATGAGCATCTTACTTGATGCCAATCGCATCTTTTTCCTGGCAATCCCACACATTCATGCCTTTCTAATAAATGTCTTATTCTACCGGCAATGCGAAGAATGAACTGATGACAAAACCTGATTGGCAAATAATGGAATTCAAATCGCTGTTTCATTTGAGTCCCATTGACAGCATTTTCAGATTCACGACTATCAGCTTTTTAACAAACATAAGGAGTTTGCAATGATCCTAGTTAAGAAGTTGGTTTGCTTTCTTTTTGTTTTATTTGTGACTTTCCAACTTGCGGTTCGTATTAATGCTGTTTAGAGGTGTATTCAGTGCGACATAATCTCCCTGTGTTTTCCTGAGCCTGCCCATGTTGTTTTCGGCAGTTGTGCCTGGAGGACAGCATTTTGTGTCTCGGACATTGGCAGGAAGCCGTTAATTGCAACCTCAGTGGTCACGTTCAGCTGGTAGCGGTGGACTGGCTCGGTTCGCATACAACCTTACAGCTTGACCCTGTTCCATTGTGGATGCAAAGATGTGAGCATTATATCTGTATTTGTTCAAATCCAATTTCCTCACAGATGTAGAGATTAACGGTGGACCTGCAATTTTTGTGGAAAACGTTCTTACAGCTAAAATCTTCACGAACAACTACAGACTACACCATAGAGAACAGAGATGCCAGTCTACACTCTGACCAATTTGGACACGATAGTGATTGGCAGAAACAACGTGTCAATGTGTTCTCTTCTGAATCAGCGTTACTGGACTGGGAATATTAACTTTTCTTTCTCTCCAGGGAAGCTGACATGCCTGCTGTATTTCGACTGTCCGTTTGTGTTTTTTATTTTACATTTCCAGCATTCTATATTTCAGGGAATTAACGTTTGTTGTTTCGCTTGGAATGATTAATTTCCTGGATCAGTTTGATACTTCCAAAGCCAAAGAAAGGGATGTAAACCAATGTTATTGTCAGACATTAAATACTGTTGACAGCAGATACAAAGGACAAACTACTGCCATGTCCGCGTCGACACTCCATCAGTCACCCTGCAATGTGTGCAATCCCTCATTCATCTGACTGCCAGTACCCAATATAGCATCGTCGTTTTATGCAACATTATGGAAGGATCTAAGAGGTCAATAGTCGTAAAAGGTTTACCTGGCATTGTATATGACACCATGACTGTCGAATGATTAAAGCCTGAATACAATCTATAGTCCACTCAGCCACAATGTGGCTATTCTGGTTTTATGACCCATTACAACCTTTCCCTCAATTGCCACCTTGCTGTGGTGCAGAGACTCGAATATGCTGCTGCTCCGCTAACGTTATTACGATCGATGTAGAGGCACGCAAGTGATATAAAAGTTGTAACTGCAGACAAAAGCTGTCACTGTGCAGAGGTCTTTGAGGTCTATATGTCACTGGCACAGCATGCTGCTTCTGTCAAGGACAGTGTGCGTTCTGATGTGCAACATCTTTCCTAAGTTAAAAGTTGTTCTGGGCAATTCATCAACGTACAGCAATTCAACTCACCAACCAACTCCACTGGCCTCACACTGACATAATATTAAGTCCTTGTGGCGATTTCTAAGAGCCCTCAAAATGTCATGCCTTGGACCGCACTGAGCATATGGAGCTCAATTCAGGCGTTCAATGTTGGAAAAAATTGAAGAGATCGTTTTGATAGCTTTCTTCATGCGTGAATAGCAACCTGCAGGATACTCCCTGAGCGACGAGGAGGCAAGAGGAAAAGCCCTAAAATGAACTGATCCGTCATCAAACTGGCTGGAAAAATGCACCAAGAGGCTCATCTCAAGAAATCCACAATCAAGCTCTGCCTTAATTTGGTGTGTACGAATCCTCATTGATATCAAGCTAGACATTTATCCAGAATGAAGAATGTTCTTTTATGCCCGCGAACGCAGGCTGTTCAACATTAATAATGTTGCCCTGCAGGCAACTCAAAAAGCAGATGGTTGGCAGCTGAAGGAAGATGATAGTAATTAAACATCGTTCTGAACGTAAAAACCGAACATCAACCGAGGAAGTACGGAATTGGGTTTCATCTCAAGAAGGAAGTGACCAACCGATTCTCGGAGCTCCCTTTTGGAAATAAAGAATGCCTCATGGCTCTTCCTTGAAACCTTACCAAGAACCAGTGGGCAAACGTCATGAGCGCCTTGCGAAAATGTTTGATGTCACAGATGAACGAAAAAAAAGTTTACAATTCACAATCGACACATCATTCCATGATCTGAAAATCAACTCTCGCAAATTCCAACTCGTTCCCTCGTGACCAGTCATAAATATGGAAGTAGATTTACAACATAAGATTTAAAATGCTTCGTTGCTGCAACTGTAGATCACAGTGTCATTGTTGACATTAGTTACTTGCTGCATAGATGTGGAAAACAGATTGTGGAAAAGTTGTCATCGTTCAGCATGTCAGCGTGGGCCATAGCCATGCAGTTACACAGTGCAGTAAAGGCAATTTGGCCAAACGAGACTCCTTGGAGAAAATGCTCACGGAAAGACCTGTTAATTCCAAAGTCCTGCACTTGGTCAATAAGCTTAAGTGTTACACTATTTCAATTTGTCATCCAAATATCTGGGAAAGATTATAACGATTCCAACCAGATTCCCTTCTGAGACACCGTATTCCAGATTCCCGCCATGCAGTGAGGGCAAAGGTGTTTTTTTTTCAAATCCGCTTTTAATTTCAGCCATAAACTATATCCGGTCGTTATTGACCCATGACCCATTCTGTCTACATAGCATGCCCGTACCCTCCATGATCTGACAGACCTCAGTCACGTACCCACCTCAGCTTTCCCTGCTGGAAAGAAAACAAACTAGATCTATGAAGTCTCTCCGCATAGCTAAATCGCTCATTCACTTTCAACTTTGTGGGGAATCTCTTCTGGAAACCTTCTGATGTTAATTTATCTTCCTGTCAGGAGGTGACCACAAATGCATACAGTATCCCATCATACATTAAACCAATATGGTTTGCTAATTCAATATTACTTGCCTGATCGTGTATGTTATGTCACCATTTATGGAAACAAGTGTCCCACATTTCCTAGTGAGATTCTGTGCCTTACCTCATGGATCTGTGAACCCATCCTCCCTCTGATCTCCCAGCAACAGCCTGTCAAACGCGCCCCACGCTGGTCTCCAAACAACAGTCTCTGTTTCTAGCTACGCTCTGGTCGCCTAGCAACGGCCTGTCATTCGATCTCTGCTGTACTACAATGGCCTGTGAACGAATTCCCTCTCTTTACCCTAGAAACGGCGTTTGAATGCTAACCCACTGTGTTGGCCCATCAACGGCCTGTGAACCCATCCTGCTCAGATCTACGAACATTCGCCGATGAAACAAAGCCAATTCTTTTCCATTCCCCACCCTGTTCGTCTAGTAAACGTCTATGAACCTGTCCCCACCCTTTTCCACAAGCAACGGCTTGTCAACACGTCCACACTCTTTTCTCTTTGCAACAGCCAGTGACCCTATTCCTACTCTGTTCTCCTAGCAACTGCCTATGACTGCCTCTCCGCTCTGTCCTCCGAACGATGGCCTGTGAACTCATTCCTACTCTTCGCCCCGAGCAACTGCCTGTTACCACATCTCCACTCTATTCTTCTGGCAACTGCCCGCGAAAACATCCACACGGTATTCTTCGAGCAACAGCCTGTAAATCCATTCCCATTCTGTTCCCTGAGCAACGGCCGATGAACACATTCCCACTCTTCACCCCTAGAAACTGCCTGTAACCGCATTTAAACACTGTTTCTCTAGCAAATGGCCGTATACAATCCACACTGTGTTCTCCAAGCAACAGAGTGTAAACCCATCCACAATCTGATCGCTGAGTAATGACGAGTGATTCTGTCCCCATTCTGATTACTCGCAACTGCCAGTGGCCCCGTCCTCATGTTGTTTAACTATCAACAAACTGTGGCCACATCCCCAATCTCTTCCCCCAGCAACGACCTCTGAAATTATCCCACTCTGATACCCGAGCAGCGGCCTGTGAAACCATCCCCACTCTATTCCCTTAGCAACATACTGTGGAACCATCCCCACTCTGTTCTCCTCGTCATTGCTTGTGACGGTATGCCGGCTGCGCTCTCCTAGTAATTGCCTGTAAACTCATCCACACTCTGTACTCCTAGAAACAGCATATAAGCCCATCCTACGCAGTTCCCCAAGCAATGGCCTGCGAACCCATCCACATTGTGTTCTCCTCGAAACGGCCTGTCATCCCTTTCTCATTCTGTTCTAATCGGAACTACCTGTGACACCATTCCCGCTGCTTTCTCCTAACAACTGATTGTGACAACATCGCGGCTCTTTTCCGAACCTCACCCTGTCTTCTCCATGCAACTGTCTGAATTCCAGTCCCATTCAGATCCCCTAGCAACAACCTGAAGCTTTTAACAAACTACGTTCACCTCGCAGCAGTCTGAGACCCCATGCCCTCTCCTTTACCCAAGCAACTGCCTGTGTCTACATCCACAATGTGTTCTCATTGGAATGGCCTGTGACACCATACATATTCATTTCGCTGTACAACGGCCTATGAAAGTACCCCCATTCTGATCTTCTGGCAACGGCCTGTGTTTACCTCCACACTGGTCCGAACGGCGGTTTGTCACTCCATCCCCACTCTGCCGTTCTTGAAATGGTCTGTGAACCCATTCCCACTCTGCTGCACGAGCAACGGTCTGTGAACATGGCCATTCTCCATACTCCCAGCAATTGCATGTGAACCCATTCCACTCAGATGTTGTAGGAATAGTTAATGGACCCATCCACGTTATGTTCTCTTAGTAACAGTCTGTGGGCCCATTCCCACTCTTTAACCCAGCAACAGCCTGTGAACCCACCACCAATCTTTTCCCGTGGCAACGGAATGTGAAGCAGACAAACAATGTGGGTGGAATATTCCATGGCCCAGGCAGCAGCAAGTCTCCGGCATTGGAGGGCACCAAGCTATGGCAGTGGAGGCAGGCCCCAGAAAAAAAGCAACAGTAGGGGTCCATGGCATGCTCCAGGCTGCTTTGGTGGAGGAAGGCCCCAGACAATGGTGGCGATCTTATGTCCTGTGAAGGGGTCCCAAGGCAAGTCTCAGGCAGAAGTGTTGGAAGACCCCTATCAGCAGTGGCAGCCCTAGGTTTTGCGGGGCCCAAGAACGTCCAAGGCAGCAGGAAGAGAGGCAGACCCCAGGCAGCAACTTTGGAGTTAGTTGCTCGGCAACAGTGGCGGTCTTGGAGGCGGGGGTGGGGGGTGGGGGGGGGCAAGGCATGCGTCAGGGAGCAGCGTTGGAGGCAAGCAGCCGAGATTTTAATTTCAGGGATTCCCAAGTCAAGCCGCAGGAAGCAGTAGTGGAGGCAGACCACAGGCAGCAGCAGTGGAGGCACACCCAAGCAGCAGAATTAAAGGCAGCCAGCAGCAACAGGCTCAGGCAGCAATAGCAAGAGGCCCAGGTGCAGTTGAGGCTCACGCAGCAGCGGCAGGGCTGAGGTGTAGACAAGGCCCAGGCTGCAGTGGTGCGAGCAAACTCAGGCTGCAGCAGCTGCGGCGGAGGTGGTAGCTGCCGGTGCAGCTGAACACTGCTCAAACTAAAGAAAACAAACAACCACAAACAAACAATACAGAATTCCGAAAAGGAAATAAAAATATTCCCTAAACAAGGAGGAAAAGAAAAGGAATCTCTCCACCTGAGTACAAGCAGGACACACTGACTTAATGAGCGAGCAGAGAGTCAGTTTCCTCAACCGAGGAGATTCTAAGTCCGTTGTCTATAACTTTATTAAACAATACACAGTTAACAAAGCAGTTAACATTAACAGCTGCATGCAGAGAAAGGGCAATTTTACAGAGGATAGGAACAGCAAAGCCAAGAAACAAACCTTACCATTCAACTAGATTTCAGGAAATTAAGACAAACCTCAAATCCCAATTTCAACCATCACAAAACTGTAAAAAAAAACAGATAAGTCTGTCTAATTACTTTTAAAAAGTGCAGCCCAGCATGCCACTCGGCCTTCCGACTTTCAGCCACTCTGAGGCAGCCTGCCCTACGCCCCCTCCGGCACTCAGTTTCCCCTATGCTTCTTGTGGTTTCTCAGTCCACCCTGACACAGCTTCTTGCCACCTCAAGGAAAACCTATCCTGCTGCCCCAACCGTCCAGGACGACAGTGGTCAGGATAGCCTACCCGCCTTCCAGTTTCCCTAATCGAACTTTGCAACTTGCAGCCACCTCTATGACAACCTGCCGGGTTGACAGTGCTGAGGACAGCCTACCCTCCATCTAGCTCTCAGTCTGCACCGACGTACCATTGGGCTGTCGCCCACCCCAATGTGACATCCGGTCTTTGGACGTCTCTGACACAACTTCTGGCACCTCTAGGACAGCCCGTGCCCCTCACTGTGATGACAGCAAACAGGGTAGCCGACATGCCTTCTGGATCTCGGCCTGGTCCTAAGCACGTTCTGACTCTCAGCCGATCTGACACACCTAATGACCACCTCTAGGGCAGCATGTGCCGATTATCCCTTGCTCTCGACGACAGAGCTCAGAACAGTCTAACCACCTTCCGGCTCTCGCGGTGACTGGCATCGAGATGTCTTACCCACCCTTCGGATTTCGGGACGCCCTACACACAGCCAGGTTCACTCCCTGCCACTCTCGGGGTGACAGTTTCCAGGAGGACTTATGAACCTTCCAGTTCACAGAGAGGCCTGATCGACGCAGGGACACAAGGCAATGCAGGCGATGAACCCAACAAGTGACAAGGGAATCAATTATCGAGATGCAGAGACATTTGTAGTACACAGAGCACTTGACCAATAACAATTTTCTTCAAAATGTCGCGTCCATTCCAAGGAAAAGAGTCTGCTCTAGTATGCAAAACTCCTTGTCAGAAATGGAGTCCACTCCGAAAGTAGAGACCATTGATAAAAGCAGAGTCTACAACCAAGGACAGAGTCGACTCCTGAAGGCAACAAACGCACACGCCACAGCAAACAATTGTTCAGTCTCCAACATTTCGTGGCTCATCCATAGAAAACCAGGCTCACTACCAGGAACACAGATGATTTGGAGATGCAGTTAACTGACAGGGTTTTCGTCCACTCTCAAAGTCTGGGACTACTCCCGAATTCCAATGTGAAGCAACTGCTCACATCAGCACACATTCAGTCTTTCCAGACTCCCAATCCTAGCCTCATCTGATAAAATGTATTTTCTCACAAGGGCTCAGTCGAAACGCCAGAAAATAATGGAGACACGTTGCAAAAAAAAAGAAAACCAGCATGGAAGGGATAAGCCCTGCCACAAAATCAACATTTTCTTTTTTTCTGAAAGTAAAAGAGGAAAGAGGAGCACACAGGCTGTAACCAGCCAGTGAACCAACAATTTCCAAATGAGCACAGAATTACACCTCAAATACATTGACATCGTGGTTAGGCAGTTTAGAAATCAGTCATCGCTAAAAAAGGAATACCAGTCAACAAACAGACTATATAATTCAGCCAGTTCAGGAATCATGTCACCCACCCCCCACCGCCACGAAACGAATCAGAAACCAAAAATAACAGGATAATACTGACTGTGGCTCAGCCAGCACAGAGACAGTGCCCGAAACCGAGGTCATTATAATTCTCCTGCCTTTTAAATCTTTATTATACAATCCAGTTTACAAAACAGTGAACATTTACAGATATATATGAAGAATCAATAATTTTACAAGGGAGAGGAGCAGCAAAGCAGGCTTCAAAGCCGACCGTTTCACTCGTTTTCAGTGAAATATGGACAAACCTCAAATCCCAGTTTCAATCACCACAGAACAGTAATAATGATAAATACATATATGACAGTCCAATTACATTGAAATGTGCATATGATGCAGACGAAGAGCAACCAAGGAAGGCCACTTGTACCTCCCACCTTCCAGCCATCTTAAGGCAACACGGCTCGATGCACGTTCTGGCTCTTGGTTTTCCTCATGCCCCTTGTGGCTCCTGGTCCGCCCTGAAAAAGCTTAAGGCCAGTTCTCTGACAAACCATCCTGGACGACACTGGACCGGACAGCCGACCCACTTTCCAAACTACCTAACAAACCCTTCGCACCTTCCAGCCACCACGAAGAGAGCACACCCCGGTCCCTGTCGTGTTGACAGCGTTGAGGAGAGCCTACCCGCCTTCCAGCTCTCAATCTGTGCCTAAATACCATCTGGTTCTCTTCCACTCCGACTCAACATCCGGCCTATAAACTGTCCTGACATACATTCCAGCCACGTCTCGGACAGCTCGTCCACTTCCCTGGAACGACAGCGTGCAGTACAGCCCAGATGCCTTCCCGATTTCGGTCAGCCGCTATGCACTTTTTGGATCTCGGCCGCTATGACACATCTTACGATCACCTCGAGTATAGCCCATCACGCCTACCTCTTCTCGGGTTACAGCGCTCAGAACGTCCTACCCACCTTCCAGTGCTCTGCGTGACCGGCATCAGATTGGCCTACAAAGCCCTGGTTCTCGGGGTGACATCTTTCTGGACAAGGTATGTGCCTTCAGGCTCACAGTAGGGCCTGCCAGACCAAGGGTCACACAAGGCAATGCAGGTGAGAAACCCTGCATGCAACAAGACAAAACCAATTATCAACAAACAGAGTCCATTCTACTACAGATTGGCTTTCGATAAAAAAAGTTCTCTTCAAAATGTAGACTCCACTCCGAGGAACAGTGTTTACTCCAGTATACAAAATGCATTTCCAGAAATAGTGTTCCCTCCAAACTGCAGAGTCCATTACGAAAAACACAGTCCACAAACGAGGGCTGAGTCCACGCTCGAAGACAGCAAATGCACACCCAACGGCACACAGCTGTTCAGTCTGCATAGAGTCCTGGCTTATCCATAGAGAAACAGCATTACTCACAGGAACACAGAACAATGTAAACGTGAAGTTAACTCACAGGGGTTTGGAACACTCCCAAATGCAGAGTCTACTCCCGACCTCCAGGATGCAGCAAGCGCTCAGCTCCCAGTACCTGGTGTTGAGTCTTTACAGAGGTCCAATGCCAGGGCCTGTCATTGCCACAGGAACAGCCCATCTGGTAAAACACATTTTCTGACAAGAGCTCAGTACAAACGCCGAAAATGAGTGAGACACAAACAACAAAAAATTAACAAGAAAACTGGATTGCAGGAGCTGAGCCCTGCCATAATATCAACATTATCCTTTCCTCAAAGTAAGAGAGGAAACAGTAACACACAGGCTAGAACCAAACCAGTGAAACAACAGTTTACTGATGAAAACTGAATTATACCTGAAAGACATTGCCTGTGTGGATCAGGCAGTTTCGAAGTCAGTTCTCACTAAAACGTGAATAAAAGTTTAAAAATTGGCTACATAATGCAGCCAGTTCCGGAATCAGGTTCATCCACCAAAAAAGAAAGAAACCAGCAGCAACAGGAAGACACTGACTGTGGCCCAGCCTGCACAGAGTCAGTGACAGTAACTGTGGAGATTCTAAATCTCCTGACGATATTTCTCAGCCAGATTTCCCGGATTCGCTCAGATGAACATAGCCAATCAGGAGGTCCCATTCTGAGATCCTTCTCGCTGACCTCAATCCATCTCTACAATTTCCTTCAGTGATTCTGTGGAATTTTACAACACAGTGAGTTGTTGAGGCAGTTACGTGAAATATATTCAATATGAGTAGGACAGATGTTTTATTGAGAAAGACAATCATGTGGAAAATGAAGGATGATAACATGAGTGCTAGCAGGTCTACAATGAATGGTGGAGATGATTCGGTCAGCTGAAATTCCGACATGTAGTCCTTGACATCCTAGTAAATCTCTCCTGCCCCTACGAAGCAATGAGTAGTGCAGATAGTGGAGATCAAAGTCGTAAAGTTTGGCCCTGGAAAAGCACAGCATTTCCAGCAGCATCCGAAGAGAAGTAGAATCAATGATTTGGTCTTAAGCCTTTCAGCAGAAATTATTCGTGATGAAAAGCTTATGCGAGAAACGTCAATTCTCCTGCACCTTGGATGCTGCCTGAACTGTTGTGCTTCTCCAGCGCAACACTTTTTGACTCTGATTCTCTTCTGCACCGTTCTAGTACAATCACATCATTTCAATCGTGAATTCGTCAGAACTGCACACATTTGTCCATCTGCTGACGAGCGAAAGGTCTGAACAGCTCAACACCCACCCAACACAGCTCTTATTATAAATGGTGTGCGTCACAAAGTGACAGCTTAGAGTACTCAATTAACTTGTTCAACTCTGCGTCCACATTGAGGGACTTGTCATTCTGCTGAGTCTCTCCCAGCACAATATTACCTGCCCCTCAATCTATTTTTGTGACATCTTCTTTCAGATTGTTAATGTCGAACGTGAACTGTGGTGGTCCCAACGCTGATCTCTGTGGAACTCTGCTTATAGCTAGTGCCAAGCTGAAAAAAAGACACCTTTATCCATTACCTTCGTCTCCTGCAAAAGAGCCAAGCTGACACGCATGACAAAATCTTGCCCCTAAAATCATTGTCTCTGATCTTGTTCAGCAACCTCCTGTTTGGCGCTTTATCACAAGGGTTTTCTGGAAATCCAAAGATCACATTTACTGACTCGTAGAATCGGGAGTGTGGATACAGGCTCTTTATCCCAACAGTCCACAATGATACAACGAATGGTAACCTAGTCAATGCCAATCCACTCTCCTCTTATCCATTACTTACCACTGACGAGTGCACCTAACCGACACATTCTTGTTCACTGTGGGCAATTCACATAATCTGCTCACCTAATCGAAAGATATGCTGATAAGGTGAATTAGCCATGCAAAATTGCCTATATTCTTCAAGAAAGTGTCGGTTAGGTGAATTAGTCAGGGCTAAATACAGGGTGCAAGAATGGCTGTTGGTGAGTTACTCTTCAGAGGTTTAGTGTGGACTGGTTTTACCCAAGGGGACGTTTTCACACTGTAGAAATACTACAAACAATTTTATTGTCGAGGAGAGCAGGGTACCCGCCATTAGCATACACAGACACTGCGAGATGGGTGAACTCCAGACAGACAGTTGCCCGAGACTGGAATCGAATCTGGATCCGTGATGCTGTGAGTAAACACTGGAAACCACTGACCTACCATGGCTTCCATTCTGCTCGCTTGTTTGTTACTGCCTCAATGAATTTCAATCGAATTATCAGACATGACCGCTGCTGAATGAAGCCGTGCTGAATTAAAACTATTTTCCATGCACTTCCAATAACTTTGGAAACTCATTCTTAAACATGAACAAATAATATAATCATCACCCGGGATCAGCCTCGTCAGCCCAAAATCTCTCGTCTTCTCTCTTCTATCGCCTTCAACATGCGTGTTACTTTAATTTCTTTCCTTATCTGTCCTCACTCTCCCCGCTAATATGTGTCATTCATTGGAATGCATTTCTGCTGTGCCACCTGAAATACACCCACAATCTGAAGCCGTTTTCAGTCAACCACCTTCCCTGGTCATTTACCCTTCCAATCACCTCTGGTCAACTCCTTTGCCCCGTCTTTATCGCTTTTGTTTGAAACGTTATATTAGGTCTGACCGCAGCCTCGCCTTCGCAAACTGGAAAATTACATTAATCGTATTGCTGTCCCTGTCGCCGCAGCACTTCTTCAATTTCAGCTTTCTAATCAAGGATCATTTCACATCACAAAATCCACATTATCTAGACTCTTGGTGGTCCAAAATAATGTCTTGTATTCATTTGAAAAATTCATTTGCTTGATATCGACAATGAATTGATTTTCCCAGGCAATCTGCATATACAATTTCCCTATAATACCTGTAATAGCGCACTTTTTTTGTATGCTACATCTATCTCCTGATTTAAGTCTTACATCACATATTGACGCCGCGAGGAGATCTGCACAGAGATCAATCTTCTGTTTTCCCCTTTGTGATTCCATGCCTTCTGACTAAATTTTGCTCCTCGCGACTAATTGAACTTTATTCTTTACCCACAATGTATCGTTGCCCTCTGTGCCCACGTACCGGCCCTTTTAATTTATTCTGAGATAAACATTTCCCATCAGTGACTCTCTTGTAGCCACATCTCTCTGATACCCACAACATTGCACCACTCCCATGGTGCTACAAGCTAATTTACCAGATTCTCTGTTGTTGCGCCTGCCACACAATGTGTTTAAATTCTTATGTTGAGAAAAAGGGTTGTCAGTCGACTCATAGCAATGACACGGAACAATACTCAGCTATTGGCAACGATTAATGCTAGAACATTACTGAATGCTATATATTAATAACATTAGCAGAACAAACATTTGCTTTAACTTTACTTCGTATGATTGTCTACCACCACAGTCGTGCTGGGCCGGCTCCATGTCATGACGTCAACTGGTCTTCTTCCGAGGATCCAAGGGAAATCTTCTCTTTCTGTTGCTTTTCTGGAGTCTTGTGGCGACTGTCATCCTTAAAATACTTTGCTCCCTTTTTGGAAGGTTTTGAAGTTCTGCCAATGGATTGGTCAAGTTCAATTAGCCTGATCAATGAGACTCAACCAGATACAGGCACATTGATGGCAGGACAGCCACTAGATGTTTATTACGGTATGTGCTGTGTGCTCAAAATAACGGTGTGAAGGACCCCAGTGTCTGGCGGATGACTTGATGCTTCCGATTGCACAGAGAGCATTTATCAGTCATGTCTACCTTCAAGTTCATATTTCAGGATCTACAGCTATCGTGCTTGTTTGCAACTCGTCTGTGAGCAGCTGCAGCCTGTATGACTTATGCCTGATGCATATTGGAATCATGTCAACAAGCTGTTTTTTTTTTCTTCTTTCCCTGCATATGCTAGTTACTGACCACTTCATCGAATTTCATTGTGAATCAATAATTTTGATCGCCTGGTTTGGCAGCAACTTTTTTGCATGCATTTAATTGCATGATCCTCAACACTGCGCTAAATATAACTATTCCAATACTTGCCCCTTATCTATTCTGCCTGAAGATAGATTACTGACATGCTCTATACTGTCTCTACTATTATTCATTCTGGAGACTTCAGATGTCTCTCATATGTCCGTTCCCCCATAACTATGTTTCCGTCTTTGTGATGACACTGTTCTACCTTTCTGCTCGAATCCTGGTAACAGGTCAGTTCAGGTGGACCCCATACCAAAGATCCACTTCCTTACTCCCCCTACACTGATGCCAGTGCCGAAAGGAGTGGAGCCACCCTTTCACACATCATACATTTGGTGATATGTTGCCATCTTAGATTTTCTTCCTTCTTTGCCAAATTTCACGTGAACCGGGTAATCCTTCAGAGATACTAACACTTGCGGTGCAGTTATTTAATTTAGTTCCTATTTCCAAATATTAACTTCACGGGAAGATTTGTGATACTTTGAAATGAGACTTGCAGACACATGCTGTCATTTGCGAAGGAAATTAGGGCATTTCAAATTAAAAAAGCATATCTACTGATTATAAATTAAACTTCATACCATCAAAACGAGTGCATGTAGTCGATTATTGAATAAAATTTTCTTGAAACGAATATTAAATATAAATGTGATGGAATAGATTGTTTAGAGTGTCTGTCCGCATTGGACATGGCTCCTGATACCATGCTTGATGAAAAATACTACAAAGAAAGTGTCTGAGAGTCGCATGCTCAGCGACAGGATTAGTGGTATTAAATGACTGTAAGTGTCTGTAACATTAAGCTCCGGACAAAACAGCTAAGTCCCGATTCGTTTGAATGGTGCAACATGCGCGATGGGCTGAAAGGCCATGTGATATGTTTAATTGCATGTGTTTAAAGAAGTACAACTCTATCCATTTTCGTGTGTCACATCGTGGGGGAAACTGGTCTTTACCTGAACCTGCGAATTGTCTGCAACATTACCCAAAATTTCCATTTCCTGCATTGTCTGCAACGTTTATAAGTAACATTATATTTGAACGACTGAATGTCAGTTAATTGACCATAAAAACAAGAGCGCGAGGCAAACGAGTTGGATGCATGGAGAAGATTCTGTTTAGCAGTCTCTTCAGGCAGTTGAAGAGGAGAATATATTTTACTTGCTTTAAAATTTCTTCACTGCAAACCACCAAACACAACTTTCATTAAGAGTCAGACATTTCCAACCTCCGTCCGTCTTCGAGGAAGAGGGAGAGAATCTATCAGAATGGTCATGTTTTCAGTCATCGCATTCGGAACTGAAAAGCAGTGACCTGTGTGACGACACGGGTAAAACCCCCTGATTCATTTAAACCAGCCACGCAGAAGACGTTATTCCGTCCCACATTCTGTGAAAATTCGAGAGGCCAAGAACGATATAAATTTAAGAACAAAAACAACTTTACTTCTGAAAGTATAACAGTGAATAATTAGCTAACAGTTATTCTGAACGCCATCCTCTAACATATATTGTACTTCGCCTTTTGTAATAGTAAACCGATCAAACTGCCTATTAAGACGTACAAAAGTCAAATTTCTTTGCCAGGTTGTCGAGTCTTCCCTTTCTATCTTCCTCTGTAAATTTTCTTCTTCTTTGGATTTCTCGTTCACTGAATGTTCATAGATAACTGCACTTTTATAAGAGCTAAAGTTCTGGGAAATCTGCACGTGTTGGGAGCTTGGTAGACATTCCTCAACTGTTCAAGTTTACCCTGTTTTATACCCCAAAACAGCGGATTGTTTCATTGGCTTTTCCACTAAGTTCAAACCTGATTGCAATTTGTCATTTTGGGGCATAATTTAAATCGATTGGCCGCATTAGATGTATTTTCTTTATCTCCAGACAACCAGCTACATTAACTGTTAGACCAAAAAATACATTGTATTTTGTTCCGAAAGCCTAGTGCGATCAGGTAGTCTGATAGCTTTTAACTTTTGAAAGGCGCAGTACACGTCTAAACCTTCATAACCTTAATAAAAACAAATTAGCATCATAATGAAAAGATTGTTTTCTATTCTTTAACGCATTACCCGAACAGACAAATAACTTTAATATAATTTCACCTTGTCATCTTCCCGTAAAATATATATGACATGAAAAATATACAAGTCTCATCTCAAATGTACCAGTTAAATCCACGACAATGTATCTGTGATTACATTCTTATGAACGATAAAATGTAGAGTGCTTTTAAAATTAAAACCTGCAACGCAAGTCTCCAATGAAATAGTCTCCTTTTACTGTATTTCGAGCGCTTCTAGAAGGTAAGTGAATTGTGATCCGTGTACACGACCATCTCTGACACATCGTTTATGTCATACACATTACATTTTGTAAAGCTGGTACATATCCAATCGTTATTTTTCGGTCAGAGAGTATTACCTCTGGTCGATGTTGATCTTCTTTGAAAAATAACCAACTGACAATTCAATCTCATCTTCACCGTCCTGTCGGAGTACAGGTCCAATTTGTACATCACGAGCATCGATGGCGACTTGAAAATGTTTTAAAATATTTGGTGCAACTACAATTGGTTCAGTGGTTAATATTGATTGCAAATGGTCTCCTGACATTGTTCTGTCAACCGACACGTTGTGTTTTCTTCAGCAAATCACTTCACAGTGCCACGACCCTGCGGAATGTTGGAAGACAACTTCCGATAGAATCCTCTGAATTCTAAGAATAGTACCACCTCTTCCTTCGAGGTTGTCCGTGAAAATGCCTCGATGCCCTTGGTCTTTGCGTTCTGTGAGGTCAACCTTCCCTGACCGATATTATGTTCCAAGAACATTACCTCTACTTCCGCTAATTCAATTTTGTTTACGTTTGTTGCCAGTTTTGCTTTTCGTAATCATTTAAACAGCTCTGTTAACTGTACCATGAGATCTTTCCAGGACTTACACAAGATTACTACATAGTCTAAGTAGATTGCACAGTTTGTTAATTTAGCCACAACTCTGTTCGTGAGTCTTTGGAATTTGGTGGGTGCGTGCTTAATGGTGTTAAGCTGATATAGCCCTTTTGGGGATCCAAACGGAGAAAGTTCTTTCACCGACCCTATTAAAGGTACCTGCAAATAACCACGGATTGAGTATAACTTGGTTTTGCAACTGGTTTCTTGGACTTTGTCGAAAGAGTCCTCCAAACTAGAAATTGAATGTGAGTCCGATTATGTACCGGCGCTGACATTGCAAAATTACGTGCAGAATCTTTGAGTCCAGTCTGGCTTGGAAAATAAGATGATTGACGAACTCCACTCGCACTGGCTTGGATCGATGATGTCATCGTCGAAAATGACCTCCTCCTCGATGTGGATTGGTCTAGTTTTCCAAGGCTTAAGCCAATACGGTTGTTGTTTTGTGGGAAAAGTATTGCATACATCTACTTTATATACAATAGCGTTAGTTATCCCCATCTTTAGATTACCTACAGTGTAGAAACAGGCCCTTCGGCACAAGTCTAGACTGACGCGCAACCCACCCAGACACATTCCCCTACACTTACCCCTTCACCTAACACTTCGGACACCTTCGCACGGCCAATTCACCTAGCCTGCACATCTTTGAACTGTGGGAGGAAACCCACGTAGACACAGGAAGAATGTGCAAACTCCACACAGTCATTCGCATGAGGCAGCAATTGAACCTGGGTCTCTGGCGCTGTGAGGCAGCAGTGTTAACCACCATGCCACCTTACTCGGCTGTGTGTCCTTATACTGCCATAACAAATATTTCAACTGCGTTCTATGCTACTGAGACACAGAGCACACTCACTAATACCATTTCTTAAGGATTTCTTCGTTTTTAATGCATTTTAAGTCGCATCAATATCCACATCAAGTGGATTTTATTCTTCACGCTCCGAGGCAGTAACTTGCACCTGTTTCTCCAGTTCTTTCTGTCTATTACCAGGATGTACTCGATAATTCTTTTTCTGTGTGGAACCTCTATAGGTAATTATCCTAACACAACTTTTTTGCAATTTGATAGGGACCAGTAAACTTCGTTCTGAAGGGATATCCTACCACTGGTTACATTACTAACACGTCATCCCCTCGGTAAACGTCCAAGTCTCAGAGTTTTTAAAAGTGTCAGCTGCTTCATTGTAGGTTGTGCCCTTCTTCGGTGCTATTTAACCAACTCACCTGTTCGATGTAACCTCTCTATACCTCCGATACATAAACTGAGTACGACGTGTCCGACTTTGGTCCTGTCCATTTTGCATGAATTAATTTCAATGGGGTTAACACTTCATTCCTGAATCCTAACTCGAAGGGAGTGAACTGAGGAGATTCTTTCGGGCATTTATTATGGGATACCTTTCGCAATCATACAGGTAATCGTAACAGTATGCTCGCAACATTGTCTCCATGGTCTGCTGCCATCATTCTAAAACTCGCTGCGACTCAGGACGATACTAACTGCATTGAAAGGACTGAATCGACGTTTTCGGCATGCCCTTCTTCAGGAATCATGGCCGAAACGTCGATTCTCCTGCTCCTTGGATGCTGCCTGACCTGTTGCGCTTTTCCAGCAACACATTTTCAGCTCTGATCTCCAGCATCTGCAGTCCTCACTTTCTCCTGAAAGTACTGAATACCTAAGATACTCATGACCTCCATAAACAGCATAAAATTTGAACGTTGGTAGGCCTGAAATTTTCTGGCTAGCCTATACTGTTGAAGAAATATACTAACTCCTCTAATACGCATTTTGGCTTGCTATTATATAACGAAAGTGCTTCCAGAAATACATTCAGTATGGAAATCAAATACTTGTTCCCAATTTTACTTCTGAGGAGGGGACCTACAGAATCAATTATAACCCACGTGAAAGGTTCTTCAAATGCGGGAATTGGTTGCACGTTTGCTGGTTTTATTACCGCCTGTGGTATGTATGATATGGACAACAAAAGCTAACCAAATCCGTGTGTATACCAACCCAAAATATAAGACTTTCTTAACTTGAGCCTAAGTCTTTGTTACCCATAATGTGACCTCTTACACCAATTACCTGAAACACTTCCTTTCTGCATGCGATTGTCAACATTCTCTGGTGCACATCCGCTTATTTCTATTCTGCATTAAACTGCCTTGGTCTCCATTTCCGTCTTTGGATTCCATTTTTTAGATAGAAAAACCACCGAATACTCTCTGCCTCCATTTTGCAGTCCGCATTAACACATTTAGCTTTGATCATTTTGTCTTGCTGTTGTGAATCTCTTAGTCTTTCAAGACAAATGACTTCTGGTTGACCTTCTGCCTGTTCACCATTACGTCAAGCAGCGTGTCCACGAACTGAACCTGCACTTCATCATGTTTCTCTTTACTTTTCGCTTAGTTCTGTGACTTTTGATCGTGGGATCTGTTTAGTACACTGTCTGGGAAAATAGCAGGATATTTCTGTTTTACCTCCTCAGTTTATTAGTCTTGCGTGTGGTTATGCACAACCACCGGTGTCACTTCCACCTTGGATCCTGCAAAATCATTCCGAAGAGTAAACGGAATTCCTGGAACTGGCACTCAGTCAATCAGTCCCTCTGTTACGTCCCCAAATGGAGCTTTCATAAGGGATCACTAAATATATCCCACAAATTACCAAACTCTGGGATATCAATTCAGGAGGAGTGCAGAATCGCTGATCCCTTAATGACAGCGACTGATGACATCCTGTAGCTCTCCAAATTATAACTTCTTTGCTTTCTCCCCTTTTCTTTCTGAGTATACTTTGCCCATAGCGGCGAATTCTTCGAAGAGATTAGATACAAACTCCATAACCAGCCCCTGCCCAAGCTGTGCACTCTCCTGCAGCTCCTCAGCTCTTAGTTGGGGGTCTCCTTTACCACCTTCGCTAATGCCACTGGCTTAGCGTCTTTCACCACTTATTTACCTAACAGTGCCTTTCTGTAATGACCAGGCTGACTTTACGGGTCCCACGCCAGCAAGGTGCAAAATTCCCAGTTACTTCACTTACTTTCCAAACTCTTGGGCTTCTTTTAAACCTGTGGTAAAGTCTGACCAGAGTTCTGCATTCTTGGTTTCGTAGTGTGCGATCTCAACTTCTATCCCACACATGAGGAAATTCTGGCTGGAAGCTTGTCTTTTGCATGTGCTAATTCTGCTGCTTTTCACACTTCCACGAATGTATGTTCTTCCCCTGAATTCTTGACATATCCTCTTCTACTGTCCTTATCCTAACGTTGGAGCCTCCTTCTCTATGTGGTGCCGAGATACTATAGTGGTGAGTACTTTGCACAGTGTGCGCAGCAACCACTGCTCGAATCTGAAGCATAGCAATAGACATCTTCCCTGCTTTACTCCACGTGACATGTGCGAAATTAACGCGGTCAAGAGGCAATGATTTTTACCTGAAAATATTCTCCGAGCTCATGATTTTGTTCCTTCAAACCGTCGCTCTCTGACATCTCTTCGAGTCTTATGTCTGCATTCTCCTAATTCCCTATGGCACTCCATAAACTAACACTCATTTTCACATTGACAACGTTCAGTCGCTGCTGCTGGGAATACTGTTGCTGGGCAAACGTATCCCAATCTCAACATCATTATCTTACGACAACTTGATCCATTCAGTTACCGAGGAATTGAGGTCAATCCTCATGTGCAGCTTTTACTGGCATGAACCAGCGATTACTGGAGCATCATAATAATTAATTTTATAGATAGGGTAGACTGAAATAAGCTTTTAAAATGATGAAGGGATCAATGACCAGGGAACCGTATATTTAATATAAGAGTCTGAAAGGATTGAGTGCATGTGCAGAAAACACTGTATCAGCCAGAGGGTGGTGGGAATCTACAACTCACTATCTTTAATGCTAGGAGAAGTAGAAATCTACATAACTTGAAAAGTTTCCAGATGTGAATTTGTGGCACGAAGGCAGAGATGGCCAAGTTTAGAAAATAGGCTGAGAATAGTCAAGCAGCTACTTCTGACAAGATCACGCAGAAGTGTGTTACGACATGGCAGTAAACCCTCTGCTAATTAAACCGATCAAAAAGAAAAACTCACATCGGCATGTAATCTGTTCAAGTATGAGTGAGAGAGAACATTCCAAGTGCACTATTTAAAGAAAAAAAAGCCACTTTTATTTTTTCAACTCCAAACCAGAATATTAAACAACAACGGTTTACAACTGCAGGCCCCCTTTCTCTTCAAGATCGGTTATGTACCTCCGAGTTCATAATATACTGATCCAGTAAAACCCCTTTTTAAATTTGTGGGAAATCAATTTTCAAAAAGAGAATGCAGTTGTTGTCTTCAGTTGTGGATTGCCGTCTGTCTGTAGATCTCCCAAGGTCATCTTTGGTCTTCTGCTCCTCAGAATTTCGCATGGAAAGGTCCTAGACAGCTGCAACATCACCTAACGACTTTTGAATTCAATCAATGAACGCTAATACACCATATGCCTTCTGACAAGCTCTATCCAACTGAGTGGCAACTTCCAAATATCTATGAACATAAACCCCAAGATCCCTCTGCTCCACCACGTCACTAAGAACCCTCCCCTTAACCCTGTATTCCGCATTCTTATTTGTCTTTCCGAAATGGACAACCTCACACTTTTAGGGTTGAACTCCATCTGCCACTCCTCAGCCCAACTCTGCGTCGTATCTAAGTCCCTTTGCAGCTGACAACAGCCCTCCTCAATGTCCACAACTCCACCAATCTTCGTATCGTCTGCAAATTGACTGAGCCACCCTTCGACTCCCTCTTCCAAGTCATTAATAAAAATTACAAACAGCAGAGCACCCAGAACTGATCCCTGCGGAACTCCACTTGTAACTGAGCTCCAGGCTGAATGTAACTGGGCTCCAGGCAGAAAATCCGAATGATAATGTGTTGTCGTGTTATTGTTAACATATGACCAGGAGATAGCCTGGACAATATTTTCTCTCCTGGATCTAAAGGCAAGTTTGTTGAATTGTATTTCAGAAGCAATTCAAGTGGGTAAACAACATGGCTTTCGGAAAAAGAAATCACATTTTATCTCTTACACTCAGTTTAAAATAAAGAAATAATAAAATATATGAATTGGCTTTACTGTCACCACATCAAAGCACTCAACAAAATAACATATTGTTTGACTGATACTAATTAACTATTCCAATGCAGCTGCATTTGAGGGGGGCGTGGTGGCACAGTGGTTAGCACTGCTGCCTCACAGCGCCAGAGACGCGGGTTCATTTCCCACCTCAGGCGACTGTCTGTGTGGAGTTTGCACCTTCTCGCCGTGTCTGCCTGGGTTTCCTCCGGGTGGTCCGTTTTCCTCCCACAGTCCAAAAATGTGCAGCTTAGGTGAATTGGCCACGCTAAATTTCCCATCGTGTTAGATGTCGAGGAGTGGGTGCGCTTCGGCGGGTCGGTGTGGACTTGTTGGGCCGATCGGCCTGTTTCCACACTGTAAGTAATCTAATCTTATCTAAAAGCATATTCAATCCACTGTGACGAAGGCAAATAGACAGCATAATCTGGAAACAAAAAACAACAGGGAGGGAAGCACAGTTTTTGCAGTCAGACAGAGAGACGGAAATTCCTGTCAAATTCCAGTGTCGAACTGAAAAGCAATACACGCAAACGTCAAGTTTGCTTAAGTTCACCCCCCTACTCGTGCGTATTGTGCCTGACCAGAGTGAGCTGTATTGAAGAGCAGTCATCTTGTCTCCAAGATTACAACACTTGCTTTCAAAAGAAATCTAAGATAACAAAATTTTCTTAAAGGCTTATCTCCTAGCATACAGGGGACAACGAACTATATTTTTGTTCTATGCTCATGGCACGTGTGCATCCCTCGTAAGGGCAGAACTTATACCCAAACTGATTTTCCGTTCAAATGAACGCCTTACTTGTCTACTCCATAAAACAGCAAAGAATAAAGCACATTGCTGTGGGTCTGCATTTACACAGACAACTGACCAGGGAAGAATAGAAAACTGCCTTCACTAAATGGAATGAATACAGCAGATGAGTTATATAAGGAAAAAAGATGTTTTTATGTTTTCAATCTAAACACCTCCAATTTCCATTATGAAATATGTATTACCGACACCACATTATAATCCTGAGCTTCCATGACACTCGACAATTCCCTGACCACCGTGCAAATGTTTACCATTGACAGATCCATTTGAAATATAAACAATTACGTTGTCATGGTTTTATGAGTGCAAGCATGGCAAGAGAGTACTGAAAGAATTAAATTCAGACTTCGAGAAAGCACAGATAAAAACCACCATGACTAACCCAAAGTACATGCTTCATCTGCGATACAAATTATATATTGTCCTGAGAAAGCAAGTAAATATCCAAGGATGATTCCATGTCAATTCTCTGATCATTCCAGTCGATTGTTCTCAGATTCTGATCTCTGCTCCTCTCTCTGGAGCTGGCAATCCTTGTTAATGTAGAAAGTGATTCCGAAACCGAAACGATGGTAGAACACGTTGAAAAAAAAAGCCTTTTTTCAGAGACAAGGGAAACCGTCCATGATGCAGTTAGAATCCGTGTAGACTGACATTAATAAAGGCCACTAAAGAATTCAGGTAACACCTTTCAATTTAATGCCATATTTTCCTCTTCTAAATGTAATAATAATCTCAGTAAATTGTACATTCACTTTGGATTAAATATATGGGCCACTGATGGCGGGAATGTTGAAACCACTGGAGTAATTTTGTAAACGAAATTTCGAATTGCCGGTGTTGGACTGGGGTGTTGAAAGTCAAAAATCACAAAAAAAAATATTTCAATACAAGCTTTCGGAGCGTGGCTCTTTGTTCGGGCAGCTGGTGGGGGACGACCATAGGACAAAAATATTACACTAAAAGACCATAACTACATACGACCAATGCAACTTATTGAAGACATTTATATCGCTGTTATGTCTTTAATCACTTAGAATTTGTTGCACATTTCATGTCATTTTTATGTAAATACCAGAACTCTTTTCAAGTCACATTCCCGAGGTAAAGAGTTTTATTTTCGAAAAGGAGACATCTCAGATCAGATGCGTTAAAGATGTAAATTTAGAGCGTGTCTATTCAATCCTTGAGTCAGACCATTTTATGTTCCAAAAGAGGAATCCATGATATGTCACATAGACTCACTCCCAGCAGATTATATAGTTTTCAAACAAACTAGAATGTGTATGCAAATATAAATCTGCAAATGTAAATTGACCCCAATTGACATACCTTCATGTGTGTCTGCATTGGAGCGAGACAGTGTGAGAGATTGAGCGAGTGTATGTGAGTACGTGAGGGGAGAGGGACAGAGAGTGCGAGTGTATGTTCGTGCGGGATTGTGACATGGGAAACGCCTGTGAAAGTGCGTTGCCACATGTTTGAGAATGGGTGAATGAGTGTGCCTGAGAAAGCGAGCGAACCTCGCTCCTACACACGCTCTCTCACAGACGCACACACACCCATATCACACTCACTCGCACACTCACTCACAGGTATCTGCCCCATCACGCCCATGCACACACGCAATAATCACTCTCCTTCTCTCTGCCTTTCTCACTCTTACTCTCTCACCATATCTGTCTTTCTGTCTCTCACACACTTTCTCTTCCTGATGTACACACAAGCACAGTGCCAAACTGCATTTTCAGAATTATATTTAAATTTGCTGGTAGCAAATTAGAAAATTCAGTGGACTTTGTGGCGGTTCTGGGAGATTGGAAAACACCAAGTGTAATGCTACTGCGTAAAAAAAAGATAGACATAAAACGGGTCACTATAGATGAATAAGCTTAACTTCAGTAGTGGGTAGATGCTTGAATGTATCAAGGAAAAAAGAGAGAAATCGTGACGAAATTCTTCGATTTGGCAGGCACATCATGGATTGATGAAAAGCAGGTCGTGTTAAAATGAAACAGAACAATTCTTTGAGCGTATTACGAGTGCAGTGGACAACAGGAAAACGATAGATGTTGTGTACCTGGATTGCCAGAAAGCATTGGACAACCTGCTGCACATAAGTTTGATGCATAAGAATAATGTGCCTAACATTTTGCGTAATGTGATAGCATAGTTGAAGAATACATATCAAAGACTGGGAATAAAGCGATATTCTTTCTGGTTGGCCATCACTGGCGAGTGATGTGTTTCAGAGATCAGTGTTGGGACCGCAATTGATGCATTTCAATGAGATACCTTGAAGTTGGGGACCACGTGTGCCGTGTTAATGTTCGCAGCGGACACGAAGATGATCTCATCCAGGATGCTGTGTGCATCATAGAGCTGAGTTTTAATCAGCTGGCCACACGGAAGGTGCAGTTCGAGAGTACCTATGTGACCACGAGTAAAATCAAAGGATGGCAACAGTGAGTGCAGAAATCCCGTGTGGTGATTACCCTCGAAATCGAGTATTCCGCTTTGGATAACGCTGGGGAGACATCCATTCAGGGGAAAGCAGCAATTGCCAGGTCAGTGGCACTATGACGAGATCTGGGGCACAGTGGTTAACGGTAACGTTTAGCAGGCCATTATTCATAAGAGACTCTGTTTGGGGGAGAGAATGGAGATGTTGTCATCGCAGACACGAATTAAGGCTGCCTCTCAGGTGCCAGTGTCCATC
The DNA here is from genome assembly GCF_047496795.1 of Chiloscyllium punctatum. Lineage (NCBI taxonomy): Eukaryota > Metazoa > Chordata > Chondrichthyes > Orectolobiformes > Hemiscylliidae > Chiloscyllium > Chiloscyllium punctatum. The sequence continues at coordinate 46,795,298 of NC_092781.1, read as the reverse complement.
CAGCTGCTGAAGAGCAGTCTCATTTGGCACGGTGAGCAGCCAGAAGTCATTATGCAAGTTTGCACAAATGACATAGATCATTTTCTGGAGGCGTTAAACTGAAGTGGCAGTGGTTGGGAACCTGAGCTACGGATCAGATGATAGTGAATAGCCTGACAGAGCGCGTGGAGAGACTGTGAAAAGCGACAGGCACTTGACAGGACAAAGGTGTAGTCACTTTGGTGGATTTTTTAATGTCAAATTATCAGGAATCAGGGTGATGAAGTCAGAACATGGATCAGTGCTATGAACTGTGATTTCGTGACCATTACAGGGAGTTGGTTATGACAGGAGTCATAATAGTTCTTAGATGTTGCAGAGTTTAAATCTTTCAAATAGAATGGGGGTGGGGTAACTATACGAGTTTTAGGAGTGGTATTGCTAATCCGGGGAAGTCATACACCTGCAGAAAAGGAGAAATGCGACGTGGATTGGTCTGCAGAAGCAGTAATGGGGTAAACTATATACGGTCAATTTAGTGGGAGCTTCCTACAGTTCGGCTAACAGGAACAGAGCACGAATGAGCAGATTTAGAAGCAGCGTATGGACAGGTGCAGACGTGGCAATGTTGTTGTTGTTATGTGCGATCTTAAGTTCTTCATATTGATCCGAACATATATTGGATGGAGCCGTTTGTGTCAGGTGTGTCCATGAAGGATTTCTGACAGAGTATGGGATAGGTCGAACACGATTGTGTCCTTATTTGATTTGCTGCTGGCAAAGAACCATGCCAGGTGTCTGATCTCTCATTTGGTTACCATTTCGGTGATTGTGATCACAACTTTATGACCTTTCCTATTTTTGTGGAGAGGGATAGGATCAGATTGTATGGAAACTATTAAATTCGGGGAGGGGGCATTATAATGCTATTAGGCTGGAAGCGGATGGCCTAACTATTGACCAAATGTTCTCAGATAGATTTACGACAGAAATGTGGCGGTTATAAAGAAGCTTGCGCTGATAGTGCTGAACAGCTTTGTCCCACTAAGGGTTGTCAGCGTGTAAAATGCTTCTTCGATGCGGAAGAAAACTAGAAAAGACGAAGAACGAAGCTTACGTAAGGTTGAGGAGGCATGGATAAAAGAGTGCTGTGGATGGTTAAAGTCTATCCATGAAGGAACTGAAGGATGGAATTGTGTGAGATGGAAGGAATATAAAAAATCTTTAGCAGCTCGGACTAAGGAGAATGCTAAGATCTTCTAAACTTACGTGAAAAACAAGATGTTGGCCAGAGTGAGAGGAGGATCGATCAGGGATAATGGAGTGAACTTGCGCCCCGAGTCTGGGGAAGGAGGAGAGGTCCTGAATGTACGTATTGCCCCAGTATTCAGCTCAGAGAAGAAACTAGAAGTTTGAAGTGTGTCTACTCCAATGGCGGGAGCATCCGGAACAAGGTAAGTGAATTTGCAGCACGGGTTGGAAGCTGGGATTTTGATGTGGTGGCCATTTCTGAGACAAAGAAAGAGCAGGGACCAAAACGGTTTTGCAGGTGCCGGGATTTGGATGTTGCATTAAGAACACAGAAATGGTAAAAGAGGGGGAAGTTTGGCATTATTCGTCAAGGACAATATTATAGTAGCAGAAAGGTCGTTTGAGAACGCGTCTACAGAGGTTGGATTGGCTGGGTTTAGAAATAGAAAAAGAGGGGTTACCCTGTTTGGAGATTTCTGTCTGCATCTAAATGGTTCCAGAGATGTAGAGGAAAGCACAGCGAAGATGATTATGGATAGGAGGGAGAGTAACAGCGGAATTGTTATGGGACTTAAGGTTTGACATATTGGCGGCAAATATAATAGTTCAAGTATTATTATGGGTAAGTTTTTGACTAATGTGTGAGGGTTAGTTTCCGGATGCAATATAGTCGATTGAGGGGAGAGGTGACATTGGATTTAATACTGGGTATTAAATCTAGCCAGGTATTAGATTGGAGGTAGGTGAGCACTTTAGTGATAGTGGCAACAATTCGGTTATGTTCACATTAGCGATGGAAATAGACAAGTTTATACCGCAGCTCAAAGAAATATTGCTGGGTGAGAGGCAGGTATGATGCTCGTAGAAAGATTTAGGATGCATGGGGTGGGGCGAAGGACACTGCGGAGGCATGGCACAATTGAACTGTGGAGCTTATTCAAGGAACAGCTACTGCGAGTCCTTGATATGTACGAACCTCTCGTGGACGGAAGGAAATGGTCGAGCGAGGTAGCCGTGGTTTTCTAAAGAAGTTGACTCTCTTGTCCAGTGGAAGAAGGAGGTATATGTTAGGATGAGTCGTGAAGGCTGAGTTAGGGCGCTTGAGAGTTACACAATAGCGAGGAAAGACTTAAAGAAAGTACTAAGAAGAGCCGGCAGGGGTCATGACAAGTCGTTGTAAGACAGGGTCAAGGAAAACCCAAAGGCATCCAATAGGTCTATCAGGAATAAAATAATGACTGGAGAAAATGTAGGGCGATTCAAAGATTGTAGTGGGAAGTTGTGCATAGAGTGCCATGAGATACGCAGGCGCAAAATGAATAATTTTCATCATTATTGACACTGGAAAAAGACAATGCTCTCAAGGAGAATACTGAAATGCAGGCTACTGGACTGGGTGGGATTGAGGTTCACAAGGTGGAAGTGTTAGCAATTCTGGTAAGTGAGAAAATAAATACGTCGGGACGGACTGAATTAACCCTGGGTTCGTCTGTGAAGGCATCGAGGAGATTACAGATCCTTTGCCTTTGATCGTGTGTCATAATTGTGTCCAGAAATAGTGCCAGACGTATGGAGCATAGCAAATGTTGTCCATTTGTTCAGGAAGGAGATTACAGACAATCCTGTTAATTATAGGCCAGTGAGCATTACCTCACTTGCAGGTGAAATATTGGAAAATGTTAAAAGCGATAGAACTTATAATAATCTAGAGGAATGAGTTGTTGAGAGATAGCTAACACAGAATTTTATACTTTCAGTCGTGCCTCAAAAATCTTCTTGAGTTCTTTAAGAAGGTGACCAAACCGTTTGCTGAGGAGAAAAAGGTTGATGTGGTGTGTACGAATTTCAGTAAGGAGTTTGACAAGTTTCTCCACAGGAGGTCATTGTACCAACAACGGAGGCAAGGGATAGAGGGTGATTTAGCGTATTGGACCAGAAGTTGGATTGATGAAAGAAGGCAGAGTGTGGTGGTTGATGGGAAATGCTCATCCTGGAGTTCAGTTGTTCGTGGTGTATCGCAAAGATCTGTTTTGTGTCTAGCGCTGTTTGTCATTTTCATAAATGATCTCGATGATTGTGTAGGTTGATGTGTTCATAAATTTGCTGATGACACTAAGGTTGGTGAAGTTGTGGATAGTGCTGAAGGATGCTCTAGGTTATGGAGGGATATATGTAAATTGATCTAAGAGGTGGAAATTGAGTTTAACACGGAAAGTGTGAGATGATTCACTTTGGAAGGAGCAACAGGAATAAAGGATACTCTGCTAATTGTAAGATTCTTGGTCGTGTAGATGAAAAGAGATACCTCGCTGTCCAGGTACAAAGAGTCTGAAAGTTTCCAATCAGGTTGATCGGGTTGTGAAGAAGGCACATTGGAGTTAACTTGTATTAGGAGAGTGATTACGTTTCGGAGCCACGAGGTCATGCTCCTGACGTATAAAACCCTAATGAAGCAGCACTTGGAGAATTGCGTACAGTTCTGGTCGCTTAATTTTGGGAAAGGTGTCCAAGTATTTTAAATGTTGCAGATGAGATTAACTGGGATGTTGCTTGGAATAGAACGAAGGTCTTACAATAAAAGGTTAAGGGTTTTTAGGCCTTTTTTTCTTTAGCAAGAGAAATGATGAGAGATGATTTAATAGAGACATACAAGATTACCAGAGGATTACGTAGGGAGAACAGTGACAGTCATGTTCCTTGTATGGTGGTGGCTCGCACGTGGGCACGCAGCCTGAAGTTGAGGTGGAATCGACTTCGAGCATATGGTAGACGTGGGTCCTTTACTCAGAGAAAAGTAAGTTTATGTAACGTAATGTCTGTAATACTAGTAGCATCGCCAACTTTACGGGCATAAATGGTCATCAGATAAACAAATCGATGTGAATAGAATAGTGAAGGTTAAATGGGGTTTATATTATTTGCATATGTTGGTGTAACATCAATTGGCCAAAGGACCTGTACTGCATTATAATACTTTGTGCTCCATGTTCTATGTTCTATTGCTTGAAGAAATAAGCTCTCGATAGCAATCTGTCCAATGATGCTCATCAAAAGTATTATGGTTGAGTAAAAAATTGGCTTTTGCTAAGCAGGTGCAGAAATCAATCGCCATGTTAAAACATTAAGCACATTGAATTGAAAAGAAGACTAAACTGGGAAAGGACAGAGGTTTGTGGAGGGACTCATACTCTTTTGACGAGATGGGTTTAAAGCATGTCCTTTTAAACAAATTTTATACATTACATAAAATATTTAGTCAGTCACGCTTAATGGGCAGATAAGCATCACCACCACCAAGATCCCCTTCAACCCGCGAAGGTCAGCCTTTTAAAGTTGCTGTCTGAGAAATCACTTCGCTCCAGGGAGGACACAGTCACTGTCCTCTCATCACTTGTTTTAAAGTTTGTGTCTTCTCTGTATTTGTTCAGATTGGCGTGTGTCACTCTGAGAGATAGATTCAAAGTGCCATCGAGTCGTACAGCATGGAGACAGGCCCTTTGGCCCATACTGATCTATGCCAAACAAAATATCCCATCATGCTCACTCCATTTTCATGCACCTGACCTGTATCTTCCTAAATCTTTTCTCTCCGTATATTTGTTCAAATACACTATAAATGTTGTTAATGTACTCACCGCAGAGCCTCCGCTGGCAGCTCATTGAATATGCAAAAATGTTGACTTTCAGATTTCCTTTTATTTATTCACCTCTAGATTTAAACTGATGCCCTCTCGTTCCGATTCCCCAACTGTGGAAAAGCCTTAGTTTATTCAAACTATCAATGGTCGCAATGATCTTGTACACTTTTATAAGATCTCCCATCAGTCTCCCATGTTCTAAAGAAAAAAACTCCTAGCTTTTCCAACCTCACCCTTTAACTCACACACTTGAGTCCTGGCAACATGCTTTTCAATTTCGTTTGCAGTCTTTCCAAATTAAAAAGAAATCTTCCAACACACGTGATCAAACCTGAATGCACTGCTCCAGTTGCGGACTCATGAACGTCCTTGCAACATAACTTCCAAACCTCTGTACTTAATTCCCTGATCGATGAAAGGCAGCTCTGTCTACCTGTTACTCCAGTTTCAAGAAACTGTACAACTGAACTCCAGGATCCCTCTGTTTCATTACACCACCTATGGCACTACCATTCACCATGAAAGACCTACATTGATTTGACTTTCCAAAATGCAATATTTCACATTCATCTATATTAATCTCCATTTTTCATTTCTCAGCAGAACGTAGCAAGGTTTTGTTACAATTTATGATAACCTCCCAGACTACTAACTGTCAGCCTAATTTAGTGCAATCTGCAAATTTATTAAACATGCCTTGAATATTTTCATCCTAGTCATTGACATCGACAACAAACAGCAATGTTCATCACCGACTGCTGGCCTACTTCAATCGTCACATGCCCCCAGTCCAGCAAGCATCCTTAAAATATTATAGCCTGCTTCCTACTAACAAGCCAATTGCACATCCAATTATTCAGCTCGTCTGGATCGCAAGCCATCCAAGGTTCAGAGCAGCATCCATAAGAAATCCATACAGACTTCCTCTACCAGCCTACCGACGTCAATCTTCCTGGTTACTTTATCAAAAAACGGAGCAAATTTGTGAGGTATAATGTCGCAAGTACAAAGCCATGCTGACGTTTTCTAACCAAGCGGTGTCATTCGAAATGCATGTTAGTCTTATCTCAGAATGCTCTCCAGTTAACACAGATGTTAGGCTTACTGGTTTAATGTATCCCAGATTTATCTTTGCAGCCCTTCTTGAATAATTGCATCACATTCGGCAGCTTCCACTCGTGTTCAACCTCATCAGTGGCTAACAGTGTTGCACAAAATATCCTCTCGATCCCCCACAAATTTTTCTGTCGCATGTTGCAAGTGTTCTTGGAAAGATCTGCGCAGTAGCAAGACATATATCCACCTTCATGTAAGGCTATGTCGTGACCGTTTTCGTGCTCTTGAGTTCTTTCTTCATTAACTTCGTGTGTCCCTTATATACGTCCAGTGATTTCCTTGATTTCAGCTGCATGCCCCTGAGCCATACGTCCTTTCTTTGTTCTCTGCAAAGCCTCAAAATGTCCTCTCGTCCACGGTTCCATATTGCTATGAAAACTGCCTTTCACCCTCACAGGAAATGTATATCCCGTGAACTCTTGCTATTGCCCACTTGGCGGCTCCCATTTTGTCTGCATATAAACTTCTCCGGTCAATTCTTCCAAGAGCCTATCTAAGTTCTTTGAAAAATGCATTGCCCCAGTTCAGGACTTGAATGTGTGGACCAGTTTTATCCGCGTTGGTAAATATTTTAACATTAATAGAACTGGTCCAGAGTCAAAAACAGCCTCAGCAATATCTCCTCCCTCACCTCTCCAAGCCTACTTCCCAAGGGTATGATGAGAATTGCTCCTTCTCGAGTAGAATTTATTTGTACTGCTGGAGGAACCATCCCTGAAACGCACTGAACGCACCCCACCCCATCTAAGCCCAAATCCCTCTGGCATCTCAGTCTAAGTTGGAAATTTAAAATCCCTCACTATGACGAACTTATGGCTCCTGCAATTCGCTCCAATTTCCCTGCCTATTTCTTCCTCTAATTCCAGTTGAGTATTGGAGTGTCCTACAGGAGAGCACCAATTCCGTCATAGTGCCCTTATTTCTTATCTCCACCCACAATGTCTCAGTGGATGATCCGTCAGTTACTTCATCTCTGATAACTACGATGATACACGCCTTAATCAAAAATGCAACTCACTTTCAGCTCTTTCCAGCAGCTCTGTCACGACAAAAGCAGCTGTACCCTGGTACATTAAGATGCCAGTCATGCCCCTCCCTTAGATTATTTGTTTTCTAATATTATCAAGGAATAATACTGTATTACAGCACAGAGATATGTCCTTTGTCCCAAACTGTTCCAAGACGATCAAATGCGCCCATGTACACTAACTCCATTTCCCTGCACTTAGCCCATGCCCTTCAAATACTTTCCTGTCCGGGAATGTATCAAAATGCCTTTTTAATGTTGTTAATGTATCAGCTTAAACCACTTCCGCAGGCAGGTGATTCTATATTCGTACCATCGTCTGGGAGAATGCCATGCCCCTTACAATTCCTTATATTCTTTCCCCATAAAATTACTCTAATGCTGTCTCGTCCTCGACTCCCGAAACTTGAGAAAACTACTGAGTGCATTCAATGTATCTGTGCCTCTCATCGTATTAAGCATCTCTACCAAGTCCACCCTCAGTATCATATGCTAAACAAATACTGCCTTGTCCAACCTTCTCCCATACCTCAGATCCTTGAGCTCCGGACACCTCATTTTCAATTTGTTCGACACTATTTCTGGTTTAATAACATCGTTCCGCTAGCAAATTGATCAAAACCGAAAACACTATTCAATATGTGGTCTCACTAAACTCCTGTCCAACTGCAACATAATTTCGCAACTTCAGAACTCAATGCCATGTCTGATGAAATCTAGTCTGCCAAAATGCCTTCTTCACTGCCCTGTGTATCTATGACCCCCATTTCAGAGAACTGTGACACTGGTCTACAAGATCCATCTGTTTCACTACGCTCCTTAAGGCCCAACCATTCACCATGAACCCCCAAACTTGATTTGACTTTCCAAAGTGCAACACCTCGCACTTGTCTATATGAACTCTAATTTAAATATAACGCCAAATTTAGTGTCATCAGCAACCTTCCTCATCATGCCTTGTCCATTCACATCAGTGATGTAGAAAACAAACTAATCGGTCAAACATCGTAATCTGAGGTACTGCACTTGTCACAGGCCTCCAGTCCGACAAGCATCCTTCCAGCATTACCCTCTGCTACTTACCATCAAGCCAATTTCGTATCAAATTTTCCAGATCGCTCAGGATTCTATGTGATCTAACCTTCCAAATCACAATACCATATCGAACCTTATCAAAGGCCTTACTGAACGCTATACAGTCTACATCTAACACCTTCTCCTCGTCATCGTTCATGTTCCTTTCGTCAAAGAACTCGAATATATTGGTAAAACACGATCTCCCACTCACAACGCCATGCAGAATAATCTTAGTCATCCCCGGTCTTTCCAAATGCTTGTATCCCTTATCACTCCGAATCTTCTCAAGTAATGTATCGAACATTGACGTTAGGCTTTCCAGTCTGTAGTTCTCAGGCCATTCTTTCCAACTCTTCAGGAATACCTTTGTTAACCACCAGTCTTCTGGTGCCTTATGACTGGCTAAAGAAGAATACAAAAATATCCAGCAGGGTCCTCACAATTTCTTCTCTAGCCTCTTGCAGTGTGCTTGGATATATCTGGTCAGGACCAAGAGATGCTACAACTTCAAACATTCTAATATTTCCAACACCTCCTCTACATTGATATGGACTGTGCCTAAGATATTAACACGAAGGTCCGCAAGTTCCAAGTCTTCAAGGCTTTCTGCATGGGAAATGCAGAGGGGAAATATTCACTGAGAACCACGCCCAACTCCTTCAATTCTCTACATGTTCACTTTGGTCATATCTCAAATTATTCTTTTTCTTTTAAGATGCTTAAATTTTCTTTTTGGATTCACCTTAACATTCTCATTCAATGCTTTATCGTGCCTAGTTTTCCTACTCCTGATTTCCTTCTTTCTTCAATTCATGGAGTCTATGTACACCTCTAGGGATTTCCTTGATCTCAGCTGCCTGTAAATGAATTACACCTGATTCTTTATTTCTGGTCAAAGCCTGAATATCTCTTGACATCCAGGGTGCCCTATTCCTGCCAAACATGTCATTTAACTCTCAGGAACATATGGAATTAGAACTCTAGCTATCCAATTTCAACGGCCTCCCTTTTGTGAGAGATCCATTTGCCTGCAAATAGACTACTCCAATCAAACTAGTAAGCTCCTGTCTCATTCCATCGAAATCCGCCTTGACCCAATTTAGATCTTGCAACTCTGGACCTGTTTTGTTCCTCTCAAAAACGATTTAAGAAAAAGTATAGAGCAATGCTCACTGGACCCACAGTGGCCACTCAATATCGCCTCGGTCTCCGGCCCTGCCATATTTCCCAAGAGTAGTTCCAGTTTTCCCCTTCTCCAGTCGGACCCTCTACATACTGCTTCAGGAATCGTTCCGGGACGCTCTTAAGAACTTCCACTCGATCTCAGCCCTTAACGCTCAGGCAGTCGCAGTCAATTTGAAAGTATAAAAATATCCCCTACTATGTCAACTCTATTGCTCCTACCAGTCTCCTTAATCACCCTGCACATTTGTTCCTCGCATTCCCGTTCAGTATTTGGGGGCCTATAGTACAACCTGAATAACGTCCCCATCACCTTCTTATTCCTTATCTCCACTCAGAAAACCTCACAGGTTGGTTCCTCAGTTATTTCAGATAATCGGCTTTATCATAAATGCAACTCCACCTCCCCTCCTGACACATGAAGCTGGTGTCCCTGTTTTTCCATTTGTCATGCTTGTGAAGTTATTATAATATCCCACTCCTACGTAACTCTCCACTCCCTGAATTCACGGGCCTTCCCCATCAGCCCTCTTTCACTGACATTAATGCAGTTTAACCCAACAAGCATTCCTTGCTCCCTGCCGTCCTCCAGCCTGACCAGTTTCTTCGATTTATTTTTTCTGGTTATTGTATCTACTTCCAACATCGCACTAGTTTCTCTGCTGTTGAGAATCCCAACCCCCTGCACAACGCATTTAAACACTTTTTGCAGCACTAGGAAACGTGACTGCCAATGTCTTGGTTCCTCTCAAATTCTGGTGGAACACGTCCGTCTTTTGCAGTTCACCTCTGCCTCAGAAAACATCACAATGATCTTGAAATCAGAATCCCTGTCCCCTTCACCAATTCTTGCTTCATGCATTGGTCTGCCGTGATACCAGAATTAACTCAAAGATTATCACCAACAAGGTCCTGACTTTATAATAATTTTCCTACCTCACTATAATCAATATGTTGGACCTCATCACTATTTCGACCTAACCATCCGTGCCATCATGTACAATGGTTTCTTACTGCTCACACTTCCCGTTGGGAACTTTCCACCACTGTTCTAAGACATGCTGGACCCTGGTAATCATCGGAAATACACCATTCTGGATTCCAGTTTGCGCCCATAAACTGTCCTATCTGTCTGGGTAAAAGTGAGGTCTGCAGATGCTGGAGATCAGAGTCAAGACTGTGTGGTTGCAAAAGCACAGAAGGTCAGGCAGCATCTGAGGAGCAGGGGAATCGATGATTCTGGCCAGAGCCCTTCATCAGGAAGGGCTCCGGCTCGAAACTGTCCTATCTATCCACTTAACGACCAACTCTCCTATTACTAATGTCCTGTTTACCTTTACCCTTTTCCGCTCTGTTCCAGAGCGAGTCGCAGTGCCACCCACCTGGTTACTGCTGCTTTACCCTGAACGGTCATCCCATCTCCAAGTAGTATCCAAATTAGTATACTTGTTTCTGAGGGGAATGTCCACAGGGGATTCTTGCGTTCTCTGCCAACTCCCTTTGCTTTTCCTAGTGGTCACCCAGCTAGTCCCGTTCTATACCTCCGTTGTGACCACCTCATTAAAACTCGTATTTATGAAGCAGTCAGCATCTCGGACGATCCTGAGTGCATCCAGCTTCAACTCCATAACACGGTCTCCCAATAACTGCAGCTGGGTTCACTTTCTTAGCTGCAGTGTTTAGGGACAATGCACGTATGCCAGAGCTTCCATAGCCTACACGTGGAGCACGTGACTGAAACAACTGCCATCCTAACTGCTGTAAAACTAAAAATAAAGTTTAAATAACATTACCTGCGCTTATGTGTAACATCTTGGGATAGGGGCCATTGTGTTCCAAACCCTCTCAAGCTAGAACTTTACTTCTATCACTGCTCTCAACCAATTTTGCAATGGCACATCTGTCAATGCCACCACTTCCTGTTTTGTTTTGAGGAGAAGGGAAGGAAAGAAACATTACAGCTATTCACTGCTTGTATTCCTGGCCAGCAAGCCGAAGATAACGTGCTCTTCAGTCCGGTGCAACTCTTCACCCGACAGTCAATTCCCGTTATCACAGTCCTCTACTGGACTTCGTGGCCATCACTCTATGTGATGTTTGATATTATTCCCTCTCGTACTTTCGACACTGTTCAGTTTCATTCACTATGAAATTGTTTTCCGATCGATTTATGTCCATTTTGTTGCCAGCAGATGACAAAATAAAGGAAGTTATGATCATGCCACCAACTTGCATTTTGCTCTGTTTTCAAAACAACTTTGGGTAATTTGCATATGAGCTTTGAGAGATAGTTGATAAATATCATAATTTTTCTATAAAAAGTAAATGTTTTAGAAAGAAATGACATTTTACTGTCTTACCACTGTTTTGAAACGTTTGCCTCATTCATGTTAACTCTGGCACACAGTGGTCTGATATATTTTAATGATCAGTCGTGTCCATAATGGCATGAGAATTCAGGGCATTAAAAAACATTGCCATGATGCAGAAATATAAGGGTAAACGATATTGATGATATAAAATTCACCATAACTTCCAGCTTCATAGAATCCTTGCAGTGTGGAAACAGGCCAAGCATCTCACAATTCCACCCGAGCCTGGGAAAGAGCTTCTCACCGAGACCATTCTCTTTCATTCGACATTGCCCATGGCTATTGCACCTAACCTACAACAACCCTGAACTCTATGTGCAATTCACCTCACCTGCACATGTTTGGGCTGTTGGAGGAAACCACAGCTGCTGGTGGAAATTAACAAAAAAATCGCTGCAGGTAAAACTTCAGGCAAACTGTAGCCCGACAGTGGAATGGAGTTCGCGTCACTTGTCCTGTGACGGAGCAGAGCTACCCACTGCAGAACCGTGCCGCCTTTCATCCTCCTTTGATCAGTGAATTTTGTATTTTCAAAGTTTGTGAGAAGATTTGTAGTTCGGGTGCTCGTTGTTGTGGTTCTGTTCACTGAATTGGGAATTTGTGTTGCAGATGTTTCGTCCCCTGTCTGGGTGACATCCTCAGTGCTTGGGAGCCTCCTGTGAAGCGCTTCTGTGATGTTTCCTCATTTTGTATTTTATTTTTATATATAATAGCATAGAGTCATAGTCATAGAGATGTATAGAATGGAAACAATCGTTAGGATTACATTATTTCTGATCTTATACATGAAAACATCAGAATTATGTCCGGGAATCTTAATTGCTGCACAAGCGCGTTGTTTAGGACATGGCCCAATCCAAGATTAGAGTGCAGTTCAACAAGTAGCGAACGATCCAGTCAGATCAAGCAGTTATTTCATGAGTAAACAAAACAAGGTTCTACAGTCCAGATCGAGGTCAGACAATCACGGGACTTTGCCCAGTGACTGAATTACACGTTAGATACTTATTCATTCTTTTTCCATTCTCGGTCACCATGTGAGGCACGTCGAACTTTTGCGTGACAACACTACAATTGATGGCCGAACAAACGGATTAAAATTGGCTCACGTTTTGCTTATCAATCCTAATGAAGTAGAGTGCCTGCGTTATATTGCCGAATGAAATCATAAAGCTCGAGCTGTCATGTGCTGGCCAAGAAGAAAAAAAAAGATCATTGTTTCCCATTCAGAGCAATGGTAGAACTTTTTTTTATCAGACAGCCACCAGGTTTTGAGGTCATCCATGACGGACACTTCAACAAAGCAATAAGCTTTGAGTTTGCTTCTTAAGATCTGCCTATGTGACATGTTTTAATTTATGTTTTTCTGTCCCTCATCTTCCATCGAATTCAGCATTTGTTTGTTCTATTTTCCGATTTTCAGGGGATATACTTTGCGTAGACGTTCACAATCTTTGTTATTAAATGAGCAAAATGTCGAGTTAACACTTTTCACATGAACGTCAGTAACATTCCAGCAACAGAGTTCCATTTCTGATGCAAAAGAAGTAGGTTTTCTTGCACTTCATTATTAGCACTTCACATTTTATATTTTTCTTTTACCCACCATTATCCTGAAGAATATTTTATCTAACTCATTTCCAGGACACTCTTCCATAAGTATACATTTCCAGACGTTTTGTAGAAAATTTTCCTGAACAAGTTGTTCGAACCTTTGCCCCATTGTGCCTTTACAGTCACTGACAGCCATTGGAAATTTGTCCCACTTCATTTTTCCGATTGTACAAAGCCCTGCAAGTCATTTTTTTATTTGTCGTGGCTCTTGAAATGCACAGTTTTAAAATGAATCACAAGTATTCTGTAAATATTTAAAGGATAACTTTCATTTGTGAATAAAACAATAACGAATCCACAGCCGAGAAAAAGAAACAAGCAACTAGAGAGTCAATATTCCGACAGTAATGATTGAATGATCATAACCTCATAAGGATGCTGCGCAGGAGACATAAGGGCGCATGCATTGGGGCTGAATGAATAATACCCAGGTTGGGAAATTGAATTTCAAAGAAAACAAATTGTTTAATTGCTATGATCAGAATTCTGCAACTGAAACTGGTTAGTCAATATGTGGCACCAAAACAGGGAATTAATCGTCATGACATGCTTAGCATTCATGTTGTCACCTGCTGCAACATGTTATTGGGATCCAGCAGCATATAACGTGCAAGCTCTGAGATTTTACTGACTCAGCAGTTAATATAGTAAGTTTTGCCTCCATCAAAAAAGAGAACTTTTAGATAGAAATGCATGACAGAATCGGCAGTCTGTTTAAAATTTATTACCATACACTTGCTGTTATTGGCTGAACTGGCAAGTGCGCTATCAACAATCAACCTTCTGTAAAATTGTATGAGAAGCGATGCTTGTTTTGCATTCTGTTACGTAGTCGGAAGAATAAATAGTCGATTTATGACCATTTTATGAGTTTATGTTACAGCAAACACTGCCAGTGTACATAACAGTTAAGAGGTGGGCTGTTCCAAACTTGGCTGATGAATGAGTACCTGAGTTTTGGTTGCTGCTTTCACCACAATTTAAATCTGAACAATTCATATAAAACAAACTCTCAATCTTTTAAAGCCAATCGAATATAAAATATGATGACGTTGACAGTCTGAAACCAATCTTAATATAAGAATTTCTGGTGTATTCTGGATAAAAAGTAAGGACATTTTGAAAATTGGTCAGAGGAATTACCATCGAATATGCGAGCACATCTGGAAGGAGCTCTGGAGCAAAATTCTCTCAGTATACAGTATCTATCAAAGGACACTTTTTCATAAAAAAAACAGTTTAAAAAAAATCAGAAGGCTACACATGGTGACGACTGCAGATTCAGAATGACATTGGGAAGCAACAGATTCAGAAGACTGACAGCAAGAGAGCATACAAGACTGTATAGACTTAAAGGGATCAAATAGAAACAATGGCTAATAATCGTGCTATTGGAGAGCCAGGTCAATACAATTGGGTTCAGATAGTAATTATTTTTTATAAAAGGTGCTTAGATTTGTTAATCGGTTTTGTTTATTGTTCACTGTCAGAGTGAGAAAACATTTTCTTTCTGTGAAAAGTGGAATTCGGGCATTTCCTTTCACTCAGTCACACATTTATCAGGTTACAAAGCAAGGCGAACTTTTCCTCGATGTTATTATTCAATAGTATGAGGGTAGGTCTTTTGAATCTTAACATATCTGTGATGGGTATAATTGCATCCTGTGCAAATACGTGCCGTTATGCAGCAGTCTAAAGAATGACATTGCCTTGTGGAGAAAAATGTCGTTTTTTTATGTTTGCTTGCGTGCCGTTAAAAAAGAACATTTGTTTTCAGCTCACTGGCTGCCTGAATTATTAAGCTACTACTTTTCCTAAAATTCTGTACACAGTTGAAGCAGCCCTCTGTGTAAGCAACACTCTGATAGTAGATATTGCAACAGGATTACTGGCGTTTAAGTTATACGATCTGGATATCACTAACATGTGTAGGGCCTGCAAGTTAATGTCAATGGCGTACAGGAATGAGAAATCACTGTCTTCAACAATGCACTGAATCGAACACGAGGCAGTAATTTACAACCTGGTACAGAAGACACATTTTATTTGAAACATCTGTTACTGAACCATATTCTCGAATGTAGACTGTTAACGGCAATTAAACAGTTCTATTTCCAAAGAAAAGTTTAGGTCATCACAGCCAATGCAGGTGCCTCTTCATGTTTCATATGTGAGAGAAATTGCCGAGATGAACACTTTGTACTGTTTAATTATACTGAGTGAAATACGTTTTCTCTAAGTTTTTACCTCAGCTGCTGCAACAAAGAAGTCCGCTCAGACTTTATTGATAGACAAATATCAATATTGATGGTGCTGTTATCGTGTTGACATTCGCCTTTGGATGAAAGGCTGAAATAAGATTGCATTATGCCATTTCCACCTGTCCGATGATCAGATGAAGAACACAGAAATGATCAGCTACAGCGTGGGATATTGGGGTTTGTACATGGAGGTATGTTCGTGTGTCGGGTCTGTATCAGCCGGAAACAAGGGAAAGCGTTTCCATGTCTCGGAGATGTCAAGTTCCTGACCGACTTTGCATTATGTATGCAGTGAAGCAATCGAAGAGTTATCCTGGAATTTGATTATGTCCTGACAGTCCAACTTTACCTGAGCAGATCTTTTACTTCTGCACTTTATGAAGGGAATCTAAGTTAGTTGAAGACTGCAGGACAGTGCGGACTTGGAGCTCATGTTCAGTGGGGAATTCAACTTCCTGTGCAGGGTGTTCACAGATAGTTCAATATTTTCGAATCAGTCTGTTTAATGATGTTATCGCACATCACATGAAAAACTAAGAAATGAGTCCAGTCAGCTGAGAGTTGGAATCCTATAACTGCATCGCAAGAATGCTGCTTTGCTTCGACGTGTGCTGTGATGTATGCTCTGCTCAAATCTTTTCAAGTCCTGCTCCTATCTATACCTGTACAATGACTGTCCAGATAATGGCAAATCTGAGTCATGAATTCCAACGATTAAGAAAAGTCCAAGTGATCCATAATTAGTCAGATGAGAAAAATATAATAGGAAAATAAAGAAAAATACATGCAATTGTGCACAAATTGACTCAGGTCGGAAGAGTGGACAAAACATATATAAAAAAAAGAAAACATCAAATATGACTGCAGAAGTGAAAATACACAATGATGTAATACTGGATAATGAAATATTCTATTTAAACATTTTGAAAGAAGCAAAGATTTAATAAAGTGAGCATTGGCCCATCGCCGCGTGAAAATCGAGAGGTAACAATAGAAAATATTGGAAAGGCGATGAATTGAATTGATACTTTGAATCAGTCTTCCCCATAAGGGATAGACATGTAATCGAAGAAACAACAATGAAACCAGAAACTAACGGATTGAGGATTTGAGAAAAGTCTTCAACCTCAATCCAAGGGAGGGAGACATTGTCTGTGAGATCGGTGTGTTTTATTTTGGGTACATTTGGGTATAGGACGGTCCCATTTTATGAGGAGAAAGCGAATGTTACTCATTCACTCAACAAGTGAGAGAGGACGTTGCAATGCCGTTGGTTCGACAGCACCAACAGGATTTTCTCACGTGGAAAGCATATTTCACCAATCTATATGAGTTCATTGTGATGGTGACAATGTCGTTGGTGAAAATGATCAAGTGGCTCGAGTGGACTATGAGTTCCAGAAGGCATTTCATAAAACATTTTGGCTTTATAAAGTATTTCCCAATTATATACTGATGTTGTAAGTGCTCAAACTTTATTATGCGTGTTGATTAGTTGGCCAAAAACAGCAAATGTCGATTTTAATTTTGTATATATTTCAATGTGGCAAGATAGAAGTTGTTACAGTAGACGTGGTCTGAACTGCACATACTTTACATTAACAAACTAATAAGTATTCCTGATGAATGTTTTTGCCCAAATCGTCGACTTTCCTGCGCCTCGGATGCTGCCTGACTTGCTGTGCTTTTCCAGCACCCAATCTAATAAGTCTTCAGTCAGGGCATTCAGTATAGAAGTTGGGAAGTTATGTTGCAGTTATAAAGGACGTTGGTGAGATGGCACTTGAAGTATTTCAACAGGTTTTGGTCAACTTGTTATCGCAGATATGATATTAAACGAGAAAGATTGCACATACTGACAAGGAAGTTCCCTGGACTTAATGGCCTGAGTTACAGGGAGAGGTTGGACAAGGAAGTTCTCTTTTTTTCTTTGGAGCATTGGATACTGAGGCGCAAGCTTACAAACGTGTACAAGATCATGAGACACAAGAATATGGTGAATGCAGACAGTCTTTTTTCCAATGGTTGGGGAATCGAGGACAAGACGGCCTCAGTTTAAGATTAGCTGGGAAAGAATAGAACGGAAGTTGAGGGGGAACCGTTTTTATTAACAGAGTGGTCCTCATATGGAATGACCTGCCAATAAAATGGTTGAAGCGAATACGTTAACAACACTTAAATTGCATTTGGACAATAAATTGTAAGGAAAGCAGCAAAAGAATATGGGCCTAATGCATGATAGTGGGTTCAGCATGGATGGACATTTTGATCAGCATTGACCAACTTGGGCCAAAGTGTCTGTCTCCAATTGTGACGCTTTATTAAAAGAAAAACAACAAAGGACAAGGAGAATTTGCAGCCCAGGAACAGGCCATTCTGCCCTCCAAGCCTGAGCCGATCCAAACTAACCATCAAAATATATCACCCAATTCCTCAGCATCTGTATACCTCTGCATCTCACCTACCCATGCATCTGACCAAATTCACCTTACATGAATATACTGTGCCTTCTTCTAATACCTCTGATGGCAACGCGTTCCAGGCACCCAACACCCTCCGTGTAAAGTATTTACCATCTGTATCCCCTGAAACCTTTCACCTTTCACCTTGAACGTGTGACCTTATGTCATTGAATCCTTCACCTTGGGAAAAAGCTTATATCCATCCATCCTGCCGACACCCTTCATGATTTGTAGACCTAAATCAGATCCCCCCCCCCCCCAATATCCTTTTCTCGAATGAAAACAGTCCTAACCTACTCAACTTCTCTTCGTAGCTAGAACCTCCCATAACAGGCAACATCCTCGTAAACCTTCTCAGCACCCTTTCCAAAGAGTCCACAGTTTGTGGTAATATGGGAAACAGAACTGTACACAGTATTCTAAATGCGGCCAAACCAATTTCTTGCGCAATTTTAAAATGACCTGACAGCTCTTATACTCAATCTCCTGTCTGAAGAGTGCAAGCATACCATATGCATCTTGAACACTCTTTTTACATTTTCCTGTATTGCTCGACAGATTGCTATGCTTTCTGCTACTCTACCAATCTTCATAATATCTGGAAACTTAACTATCAGACCAACAATGCACTATTCCGGATCATTTATATGTATCACACACAGCAGTGGCTCCAGCACTGATCCCTGTGGAACACCAATGGTCACGTTTCTCCATTTCTCAAAACTCCCTTTAAATACTAATCTTTGTTACCTGTTGCTCCACCAGTGTTTTAGCCACCAATCTAGAAATGTCTGCAGACTATGTAACTTTACTTTCTCCATTAGTTTACTGTGGGTAACCTTATCAAACGACTTTCTAAATCCATGTACACGACATCAACAACCCTTCCTCATCTATCAACTTGGTCACTTCCTCAAAGAACTCTGTTAACTTGGTTTGACACGATCTCCTCCGCATAAAACAACATGTTGCCTATCATTGGTAAACCATTTTCTTTCCAATTATTGGAAAAAAATATTTTGTCCCTCATGACCTTCTCCGTCAAGTTCCGCACCACTGACGTCAGGCTCACTGGTCTGTATTTGTGCCTACTCCCCTTCTTGTATAGTGGGACAGCATTAAAACCCATCTAGTCCTCTGGTACTTCACCTGTGTCGAGGAATGCTACAAAGGTATCTGTCAGCGGTCCAGCCGTTTCCTCTCCCACCTCTCTCAGTGAACTGGGATAGATCGCATCCGGACCTGGGGATTTCTTCGGCTTCATATCGTTTATCCTGCACAACACATCGTCCCTCCTTATGAAAACGTGATCCAAAGTAAGCAAAATTCCATTTATATTCTCAACATTCATCATGTCCCTCTCCTCAGTGAACACTGATGCAAATTAATCATTGAGAATTTCACCCATTTTGTCAGGTTCGACAGAGAAACTTCCTTCATTAGCCTTTAGTAGTCTGAACCTTGCCTTAGTCCCTTTTGCTTCTTACATACGAATAAAACACCTTGGAATGTCCTTAATTCTGCTCATTCAATGTGTTTCAGGACCCCTCTTAGGCCCGTTGATTTATAGTTTTAGATTAGTCCTACTCCCCCAATATTCCTCCAAGGACCTTTCCACTTTCAGCTGCCTGCAGCATATGTATGCTTCCCTTTACTTCTTGGCTATTTCCACGATTTCCCCTGCCATCCACCGGCCACGTATGTTGTCTTTCCAATCTCTTGTTTTCAAAGGTACACGCCTATTCTGTACTATCTTCAAACTATCTTTGAAAGCCTCCCACATATCATATGTGAACTTCTATTTAAATACCTGCTCCCAATTCAATTTTCCCAGCTCCAGTCCAATTGATACAATTGATCTTGGTCCAATTTAAAATTCATCCCTTAGGACCACTCTCATCTTTGTCTACAAGTATTGTTAAAATTTACAGAATCGTGTTCATTTTTCCCAGAGGAAACCCACACTGCAACTTCTACCAGCTGAATTGGCTCTCTCTCTAACACCAGGTCCAATATGTCCCTTTTCTTCATCGGACTATTGACATCCTGCTCTAGAAAACGTTCCTGTTTGCTCCTCACAAGTTCTCCCTCATCCAGAGCTCTGACACGAAATGTACCCCTGTCAATTTTCGGAAATTAAAATCTCCCATCACCACCATACTGTTGCCTCTACAACTTTCCAATTTTTGTTCACCTATTTGTTCTTCTACCTCACGCTTTCTTTTGGGAGGCCTGTCGTACAGCCCCAAGAATGGAACTGAACGCTTATTATTTCTCAGTTGACTTATTATGCCTCTCTTCTCAAGCCCTCCATGGTGTCTTCCTTTAGCACAGCTGTGATGTCATCACTGACCAGCAATGCAACTCCTCCAACTTCCCCTTTTATTCCACTCCTGTCCTATATGAAGCACCTATGTCCTGGGACATTTAGTTGTGAAACATGCCCTTCCTTAAATCAAGTCTTTGTGATCGCAGTAACGTCATACACCCAGGCACTAATCCACACCCGAAGTTCATCCTCCTTATTCACTCTCCTACTTGCATTAAAGTGTATGCACTTCAGGCCGCCATATCTCTTACATTCATCTGCTCTCTTGCCTATTCTTTGCCTTGGGAATGCCAACTTTATGATGGTTACAAACTTCATTTGGAATCTCACTGTCTACTCATCTTCTCGTCTAGTGCCCAGCTCCCTTCCACATTAATTTAAATGGTTAAAATTTAATTCCAAAAGGATAACGTGCAGGTAAAGCATGTAATTCTGGAATGTTGTTTTATTATAACCTACATAGATCGTGTCTGGTTTTATGTTTCGTATGTTTGAAAACTGTGATTGTCAGAGATAAAGGGCTGTCTTCAATCACAGTGCTTGAAATGGTATACTTTGAAAGTAACAACAGTGACAGCCCCGCCGAAAATGCCTCGATAATAGTTTGAGAAAGTCGTAAACGAAGTTTGAGTTGCAGACGATTTGGCGAAAAGAATGTACAGACACTGTTTTCAACGGCCGCAAAAAAATTCATTGGTTTCTGGACTAGTGACCAGTTATAATATATCGATACCTGTTTTACTTTCCAACAACTCTGAACTTGTTTCTCAGGGGATTGAAGTCACGATTCTGTGGAATTATGCCGTTCTTGTTCAGTTGGAAAAAACCTTTCCATTTTCTATTTGCTAAATTCACCAGAAATCGGAAGAAAACAAGTTCGCAAATTGTTGCAAAATGTATCTTTTCACGGAGGAGGTTTGGTCACTTTATGAGGGATCCAACAACCACGTTTCTCTGTGAACGCAGTGCAAGCATGTTGGATATGACGACTGAATCAATACCCTTTTCCAGCAGAAGATCCATATGGATCACCACAACAGCAGGATAGGAGAACCTGTTTGTCCCCGATACGTTTGGTTGCGGTGGAAGCGCGAGCTTATAAATGGCTATAGTGCTAATTCGTTACCTTAAATGTAGGCTACTGATACTTATTTACCTGTAAGTGATATCCAATCCATTGCATCACGACAGTACAGATCTTCTGTCCTTTAAGACTGAATCTCTGAAGTGTATCCCGCCCATTCCAATGGCTAATTAGATTTGCACATCCAGGAACTCTGACTGACAATTTAACTTTACCAATCCACCGACTCTGCCCATCTTTTGAATGTGGGAGGAGACTAGACACCAACGGTCGCCCATGCAAGCACTTGTAATCCCCACTCAGAGTCACCAAAGGCTCAATTTATACACGTGTCCGTGGGGTGCTGTCGGGCAGCAGGCATTAATCTGCCCACAGCACTCACCAAAAGAAAACTGACTCCTTTTCAGAAGGGAAAGATTATTGGTAGTTTATACCAACCTGTGTCTGAAAATTAATCCACATGTCGAGCTTTTTATATGGTATAAAATCTGTAAATCGTAATATGACGCTAAAAGTAAGAGAGCTCGAATTCCAGCGTTACACCAGTGAGTTGTGACTCATCATGTATTTAAATAATATCTAAATCTACAGTTACAAAGAGCATTGCGTAAAATGCATCGGGCATACTCTACTCAGACTGTTCATTTCATTCAATCAACGAGTGAATATACTGAAGACAGCTCAATGTGTTGCAACAGACGAACACCTGAAATGAAGAGACTACCTACTATGGAAACTTCTTTCATGCTGTTGTAAGATGTGACCTGATTGAAAGATATATGCCATTAAAGTGTCATAATTGAAACATATATTATCTTGAGGGAATTTTGAAACATTAAGAGCGAAGAGGACGTCATAATCACAATTGCATAAAGTAATGAATGACACAGATTTGGAAGTTACGGTGAAATAAGTGAAATTATTACCATCTGGAAAGATTAATCATTGGATTTGTCTTTCTACAAATATAATTAAAGTGTTTTACTAATATAGTTAAAGGGAACTGGAGATGAATTCGAGTTAAGCACGTGGATGATTATTATTCTTGGGAATGGGTATGAGGTTTCCATTACAATATAACAATGGATGTTATATGCAATCTAAATGTTATGTTCCTTATTATTATTCACATGTATGTAAATCCCAAAGTGGAACTGCAAAACTTTGTCTTTCGAACATTGTAAAACTTAACTGATTAATTTGAATTCAAATGTAGCCGCTTTTTCAAACGCTTCTTCTGAAATTTCGACATATATGCAGACACACTGTTCAATTTTCCGGTTGAATTAGGCATAATTTCTTTTCATATATCTCCATATCTTGCCAAAAAATGCTTCTGCTTTTTAACTTCAATGCTTAAGCTAATTGTGAAGGAACCTTTACACGTCGCCATTGCTTGCAGAACAGAATTCCCCAGCTTCTGGCAATTTACTTGCATGCAATTCATTCACATTTCACTAAGATATGTTATGTATCAACTATCAGTCATTTCTTCAAATATCTCGCATTATTTTGATGCAACTCATCAGGCTTAAGTAAGTCATAAATAACTATAAATATTGTATTGCTTATATCCACTCATTTTAAAGATCAATCAAATCGCATTCGTAATTTTTTCCATTGTACAGAATCACAAGACCTCGGTGCTGCCTCAGTTGTTCAAGAATGTTCTAAAACATGAGTGACTTAATTTCTCATGAACTTGGAGTTGCTCTGTAATTGTCCATATTAAATTCCTTTCATGTCAGTGCACCATCTTTGTCTAGCTTGACCAAGCTATCCTCAGAGCATTGTTTGGCCAATCATGCCTTCGATGACAGATCAGTGAGCTTGCACCATCTTGGACGTGCACATAACAAAATCACCATTTGAAATTAATTTATTTTGTTATTTCGTGAGTTCTGTGGATTCCTCTCCTTCATCAGAGATTTTTGAATGCTTCAATTCTAATTAACCAAAGTCAAGTTAAAGTGTTGAAACATTTCTCGTTGAATTGTTTAACACACATTTCTTTTGTTGTTCTGTTTCACCTGCAGTAGGTTTAGTGGCAATTGTCCTCCTGCCCTATGGAAATTTCGGCATTTGCACATGTACCTCTCGTTACTTTCTGACTCTGTCAATGGCGGATCAATTTGTTATCACAGATGTCATACTGTCACAGATTACGGACTGTTATTTCCCGTCATAGTTCTTTCTCAATACACCTGTTTGTAATGTTATCCATGCCTTGCAATGAGCAAAAACAAAACGTTTATTCTGTTTCACCATTAATTTTTCCTTTTATCCGTTTATAGACCTTTGATCTCAGTGTGCAATGGTGATATGTTTTGACTACAAAACAACATTTTTGGTTCTAACAACGACCGGCGTTGTCTTCTTATATTTTTTAAAAAAGAAAAGCATACCTCACGACATTATTGAGGAACCTGGAGACAGAATAAACAATGTGCCATGTTTATGTTTTGGAAGCCATGCTATTCTCGTGATCCTGGTTGGCCGTTATTTTATAATTTTGACATGGTTTTAACTCCAATGCTTCTACTCGTTTTTTTTTTGCTGAACACTCTAACCACTCCATACATATTCATGAATTGTTATATCCGTAAGAGACTGAGATTTCAGACCGTCAAAGACAATTACCATGACGCAGAAATGGAGAGCAGGAGGATTTCTTTGATTTTACTCTTCACACTATCCAGCAGGTACGTTATTTTGTGAATGGCACATTTTATGTATGTCTTATATTATAGCATTCCGGAACAAATGCAAAGGATTATGAAAAATCCGGGCTTATATTGTAAAGCGTCGATTTCATGCTGTGCAATTTCAGGTGCTGCACATGCATAGTGATATGTGGAGCAACTCAGTGCAAGTTTGGAAAGCATCTCAAGAATTCAATCGATTCTCCCATCAAATCAGAAACAGGGCAACTGAGAGCATGGAAAGGATTTTTCCCAGTGCTTTTACTCCATTAACGTCAAACGCACTGCAGATTCCCAATTAAATATATGACAAAGAGTTACACAAGCCATCAAAACCACGTGAAGAACACATCACCACTGTTACTGTTAGCAAGCCTTTCGACTACCAGTTACAAAAGTTTCAGCAGCATTGTTATACACAAATTAAATTTCGGAAATCAATTGTTTCTATTCAAGCTGATGTACCTTATGTGACGAACGATTCTATCCTGAAGAAGGATTTCTTTCAGCTTCTGAAGTTAATTAACCTGCCTGGACTCGAATCTTTACAGTTACCATTGCAATTTTCTGTGACCAAGGCATTTTCAATATTACGGTCGAAAAGTGTTCTGCTGGAAATGCACAGCCGGTCCAGCCATACCGAGGAACCGGGGAATCGGCGTTTTGTTATAAACCCTTCAAAAGGAATGACCCTTTTCCAGCACAACATTTTTTGACTCTGAACTCGAGCATTTGTAAACGTCACTTTCTCCTCTCCCACTTCTCGGATGTTGCCTGACTGGCTGTGTTGTCCAAACACCACACGTTTCGACTCTGATCTCTGGCATCTTCAGTCCACGCTTTCTCCTACATGCAATATTACAGTTTTCAGTGTCCAATGCTCTGATAAACCTTATTCTCTCAAAATCCTTTAATGTATTTCATCAAGACTCCATCTCATTTCAAATTTACACCAAACATTTTTTCGATGAAATTTCACACCTTCTTGATGCATAGATTTCGACAGTCACCATGGCCTAGCTATCATCTCCCTCTTTGATAAATTATCACCTTCATATGAATACAATAAGAAAATTAACAGAAAGGTTTCTTACAAACAAAATTAACTTCTCAATTTATAGATATATACTAAACATTTAACGCATATTAGCCGAACACTAAAAGTGCCCCTTAAGATTAGCTGTAAGTTCTCACTAGTACAACCTGAAAGCAAACCTTGCTGTAAGTTAAACATAAAATCAATTTGAACTAAAATTCAAAATGGAAAACCTCGTTCCAATTATGTCCTGTCCCTCAAATTAATATTTTTCTTCATCCACCTTGCAACTTTAAATTTGTGTTGAACATAGAAAATACAGAACGCCATCCTTTCATGTCCTGTCAACGTCACTCCTCTCCCTTTGTTGGTCGCTGTCTCAGGGAATTACTGTGTGTTGCATGTAGACTTTGACAGGGGAAGTAAGCGAGGTAAAGGTCATATGTATTGAACAAAGATGGCAAAAAGAAGTGACGGTTCTCATGGAAAGCATTCTGAATAGACGAGTTTTCCACATTTCATCATAAATAGAATAGTTGAGGAAGTTTTGGAAATCGGTATCACAGAGATTAAAGTCAATTGTGAAGGTTTTTAGGCTAGTGTGTGTAATTACGTTAGAGATTTTACTTGGAAGTCTGAGAGTCCACTGATGAATCTATAGTTCTCCTTATTATAGTTTTTATCTATGCAATGGGAGACAAATCATTTAAAATTTACTTATTCCCGTGAGTCTGCTCTGGTCAAGTGATTATTTCCGAAGGACCGAGTTTCATGGCAAAACGTAATATGCAGTTAATTTCCTTTAGATCAGAGCAAATGCAAACTGCAAAAGTATATTATGGAGATACTCTAGATCCTAAACATTGAATATGTTCCTTTAAAATGAACGTGGCCGACATTATTTTCCACTTGTCCACCATGAAGTGCAGTGCGGGTAGTTGTGGTTGGTGATTTTACCTTCCCCTGCACCGGTTGGGACTCTCTGCTTTCCATGGCCTTGGACAAGGGAAGATTTGTCAGGACAATTCAGGAGGGTTTGTTGACACGGGATGCATAACTTCCAACAAGGGATGCGGTTAAACTGGAATTAGATTGGTGAAGTGAGCTCTACCAGATGAGTGAAATTTCAATAAGGGAGAATTTCGAGAATAGTGATCATGATACCGTATTTTTTAAGGTACTCTTGGAAAGGGATATTTGCAGTCTTTGGGAGAAGATCAAGGGCAGGCAAATACAACAATGTTAGGGGAGAACTGGAACATTTTCATTGCAGATGGATTTTTGAGATTAAATTCTCAGTGGACATGTGAAAGGGTTTAAAAGGGTAGTTGTAAGACTTCAACAGAGGCACACCCCTGCGAGAATGAAGGACAGGTGTGGCAAATTGCGTGAGCGTTGGATGAGGAATTTGGAATGTCATGATGTGGCTTTACAGGGCATTCGTTAAACCATTATTGGAATATTGCTTACAATTCTGTTCTGATTTTTAAAAATGATGCTGCAAAAACTCAAAGAGTTGAGAAAAGATTTATAAATATGGTGCCAGCATTGGAGGGTTTCAGCTACGGGGAGAGGCTGAATAAGCTGTGGCGGTTTTCCCTGCATCAACAAATGCGAAGGGTGACCTGAACAGATTCATAAAAACATGAGGGTCATGGATAGTCGTAACAGACAAGGTTTTCACTGGGGGAAGGGGAATGGAGTCCAGAACTCGAGGGCATAGGCTCACTGCGATGGGGGAAAGATTTAGAAAAAGACAGGAGTAGCAATGTTTTCTCGCTGAGGGTTTTCATATATGGAATAAACTGCTAGGGCTGGTGTGGAGGCTGGTACACTTACAACATTAAAAACAGTCTGGATGGGTTAATGAATAGGAAGGGTTCAGAGAGATGTGTGCAAATTACCGGCAAATAGTACTAGACTAGCTTAGGATATCCGTTCGACATTGACGAGTTGGAGTGAAATATCTGTTTCCATGGTGCAAATTTCTCTGTCTCCATGACACTGTGACTTGGGCCGTTAAGAACTTGGGTAAAAAGGAAACTATATTATATGGAATGTCCAGGAGAATGGGAATTAATGAAGCCATTGATTTATATAACATGTACAACAAGCAGAGGGTGGCTTTGGAAAGCATTCGCCCACTCAAAGTGGAAGGATGGAACATACGTATGGAACCAGAAGAGGGAGGTGAGGTCCTGAACATAGACTTTGTGTTGCGATTCATCAGAGAGTTCAAATTAGGGGAGGATAATCTCAGGGAATTGTGTATCGAACTTCAAAATCAAATTTGGCTTGAAATGGAAGCGATGTTGTACATCCCAAAAGAGCATTGGTCCTGATAGGAGTAGCCCAGAAAATTGAGGAAGGAAAGAGAGCAAATTTCTGGCGCTTTCAGAATCCTCTTTGTATGCTTTTTGACCGTAGGTTATGTCCCGTAAAACTGGACAATGTCAATTGTTGTTCCATTATTTCACAAGGTTCGTGGAAGAATTCCCAAAATTACAGGTGATAGAAATATTATTGGAACTGATTCTGAGGGACAAGATCTAATGCATTTAGAAGCAAATGAACTTATTACCGAGACAGAGCACGGATTTGAACTGGGAAGTCATGCCTCAATAATGGGTACAGGGTATTGAGCATTTCACGAAAACGATTGATGAGGCAAATGCTATTCATGTTGTAGACATGGACTTCAGCAAAGCCTTTGAGAAATTAGGTCATGACTTACTAGTACAAAAGTTGAAGTGCTGCATTTGAAAGTCCAAGGATAAGTGGAAATTACGCATAGAAAGGCAAAACCCTCAGGATTATTGATCGGCAGAGTAATCTGTGTGTGCAGCTTCACGGATCGCAAAAGGTGATAGCACAGGTAAATAAGGTAATTTAAAAGAGCCACAGCACGCTTGCCTTTTGAGGCAGTAGCATTGAACTCTGCTGCAGTTGTATGGAATTATAGTTATAATCATAGTTTGGCCATACTTGGAATATTGCGTACATTTCCGGTTACCACATTACCAGATGGATATGAACGTTTTGGACAGTGAAGAGAAAAGGTTGACCGGAATGTTGAGTTTTTTCTGTTATGGGTACTTCACCTAAGAAACAGAGTTGGATAGACCGGTTTTACTTTCTTTAGAATGATGAATGGGGAGGAATTACCCGATAGATTTTTATAAGATTCTAAACTGCATGGGCAGAGTGAAAGCATTTGTTTGGTACCCATTGTGGATGTGTAAATTGTTGGAGACACAGGTTTAACGTTTGTGCTGGTGGGGAAGCTTTAAAAGATGTAGTGCAAGGTTTTTCACTCTAAAAATTAAGAATGTTTGGAACGGGCTGCCAAAAGTAATGTTAGAAGCAAACACAATAGTAACATTCAAGAAACATGAACATGGACGAACACATGAAAAACAAGAAATTAGAGGAAAGTGAAAATATCTTTCTATAGAATGGCAAAATGTGTCAGTGCAGACTTGATGCGCTCAAGGATCAGATCCTGTGTTATATTAAAATTCATGACAAGATAATATATCATATTATCGTAAATCATCTATTTTTGCATTTTATGACGCATTCCATATCACAGCTGAAAATGTGTTGCTGGAAAAGCGCAGAGGGTCAGGCAGCATCCAAGGTGCAGGAGAATCGACTGAGGAAGGTGTGCCCAGCAGGATACGATAAAAGGTAGGGAGAAGTGACTTGGCGGAGGGGCGTTGGAAATGTGATAAGTGGAAGGAGGTTAAGGTGAGGGGCCGGAGTAGGGATGGGGGCGGAGAGGTCAGGAAGAAGATTGCAGGTTAGGAAGGTGGTGCTGAGTTCAAGGGTTGGGACTGAGACAAGGTGGCGGGGATGGTAAATGAGGAAATTGGAGAAATCTGAGTTCATCCCTTGTGGTTGGAGTGTGTCTCGCCTGAAGATGAGGTGCTGTTCCTCCAGCCGTCGTGTTGCTATGGTCTGGCGATGGAGAAGATGAGGCGGTCTTCCTCCAGCCGTAGTGTTGATATGGTCTGGCAATGGAGAAGATGAGGCGCTCTTCACCCAGCTATCGTGTTGCTATGGTGTGGAGATGGAGAAGATGAGGCGCTCTTCCTCCAGCTGGAACAAGGTATGAACTCAGATTTCTCCAGTTTCCTCATTTCCCCTCCCCCCACCTTGTCTCAGTCCCAACCCTCGAACTCAGCACCACCTTCCTAAATTGCAATCTTCTTCGTGACCACTCTGCCCCCATCCCCACTCCGGCCTATCACCCTCACCTGAACCACCTTCCACCTGTCGCATTTCCAACCACCCTTCCCAAGTCCGTCCTCCATATCGTTTATCTTAGCCTGCTGGGCACACATTTCTCATTCCTGAAGAAGGACCCATGCCCGAAACGGCGATTCTCCTGCTCCTTGGATGCTGCCTGACCTTCTGCGCTTTTCCAGCAACACATTTTCAGTTCTGATCTTCAGCATCTGCAGTCCTCACTTTCTCCCATTTCCATAACACTCCCTTGTTAGAGGCAAATTACGGAAAACAATCTGGCCTTCAGCTCCAACAGCTATCTGAAATCACCAATTCACTGATAGAAATTACAAAGCCCCTTTGGATTTGTGTGAACCTGACCGAACCACGTGAATCTTCTATCTTACATTAAAAATCACCATTTGACAATTCAAAACTGTTTATGAATGCTTGTCTGAAGGAGAAAGACGTTCACCACCGCTGACAGAATATGCTTCTGCAACACAAACAGAACGAAACTCCTCTCTGGAAGGCACAATATTGTCACAATTGTTGGAAGTCAAAATGAGAGTGTTTACCGATGAGGAATGAGTAAGAACACGCCTGCAAATACAGGAAAGAAAAACAGCTTTGTTTCAGGTGTGTGACATTCCTGGAAACATATACAATATTGTTTCTGGGATTTCGTTTTTCCTTGGGAGGAATGTCTTGAACTAAGTCTCAGAGACTGAGACCAGCAAACATGGACTGAAGGGGGATAAAATTCTATCATATTGGTGTTGTCATTTTTTTCTATTTAGCTCAGGATGTTGCAAATGTTCAGTTGTCAGAATGTTAGAGAATGCGCTTGAAAAACGTCTGGCCACTGAACCCTTTAAGGTTACTGTTTTAGCTTCATTCGAAAAGTCATTTTCGATACACAGCATCGAAATGAATGAAATCCACACAGAATTTAAGTGCACTGTCAATTTTTTTTAATGTATAATCACTTTAGTAATAGAGATACCATGGTTTCAAATATGGAAAATAGAGACTCCCAAACCAAAAAAGGAGCCAACAAAGAGATACATTGCATTCCTCTTCACGTAATGTTAATGTATCGATGTTTGCACGTGAAACCATTCGTGAGAAAATCCCTCATTACCTCAGCTATGACTTCAAATGTTTGATATGGAAAGGCAAAATGTATCAGTGCATTTTGATTTGATTTCTTGTAGTCAGGTGTATCAAAGTAAAGTGAAACTTTTTTTTATCAGCAGTATAGACCAGAGTAAACAAGGACAGATGGATCCTAGGGTGCTGAGACAGAGTGAAACTCACAGGTTACTCTGCACAAGAGGTGTGCAAAGCAAGTACAATATGATCAACATAATTTGAAGGTACGGACTCCTTTCACCATTCATGTGGCAGCTGGGAAAAGGCTGTTCTCGAAACTGTCGGTGTGTTTCTTTCAAGCTTCTGTATTTTCTGCATGGTGGAAGAGGTTGGAGGAGTGGATTACCTACTTGGCATGGTTGATTGATGATGTTTGCAACCTTTCCATCGCAATCATGTCCGTGGATGGCAGGTGGGCTTCCGTAATGGCTGGACTGTACACACAAGCTGAGGTAGGTTCTTGCTAACCTGGGTCGAGCAGTTTTTGGATCCGGCCACTCTGCAGCCAGCCAGTATGTTTTCTATTCTGAACCTGTAAACGTGGGTAAGGGTCCTTGGACATGCCGAATTTCCAAAGCCACCAGAGATAAAAGAGGACGAGTTATGCCTTCTTGATCATCACATCTATGTGATAAGTCCAAGACAGGATGCTGATTATCATCACTCAGCGGAACTTGACGATCTCCAACCTCTCAACGTCAGTTCCATTAATGTAGATGGAGACATGTTCCCTCCCACCCAATCCGACACCCTTCTTCATGAAGTAAATGATCAGTTATTTTGTTTTGTTGTCATTCAGAGCAAGGTTATAAGTGCACCACGACGCTAAGCTGTTATCGCCTTTCTGTATTCTAACTGATCATGGACTGATATCTTTGATGTCATCAACAACATGTTAAATGGTGGTCGTTCGGAATTTGTCTGCACCGTCGTGGAAATTCAAATATTGCAGTAGGGGCGGCGA
Organism: Chiloscyllium punctatum; assembly: GCF_047496795.1. Classification (NCBI taxonomy): domain Eukaryota; kingdom Metazoa; phylum Chordata; class Chondrichthyes; order Orectolobiformes; family Hemiscylliidae; genus Chiloscyllium; species Chiloscyllium punctatum. Next base: position 46,763,819 of record NC_092781.1, on the reverse strand, counting down.
ATGCATCCATGAGAACAGGTCTGCATTGACAGAATCTCGACTGTGTGGAAACAGAAACTATTCAGCAACAAGTCCACACCAACCCTCCAAAGAGTAAGCCACTCTATATTTACCCCAGACTAATGCACATAAAATATACATCCTTGAACACAATGGGTACTTCAACGTGGTCAATTCACCTATACTGCATATCTTTGTACTGTGTGAGGAAACTTAATCCCCCAGAGGAAATCCACTCAGACACGGGGAGAATGTGCAAACTCAATACAGAAGTCGCCCGAGGCAGTAAGCGAACCGAATCCGTGGCAGTGTGAGCCATCAATGGTAATCATTGAGCCACCTTGCCGCCCCAACTGTTGACAATTATCGCACAGGAAGTACAGTTGACTATCTTCACTGATTGTTGTCTGTGCAACAGGAAGCTGACGATACAGCTACAGATGGCAGAACAAAGAATTTGGTCTAGTATTTGAGAGATTAGGCTGGATGGGATCATGATGTAGAAGGTCGAGTTATAATCATTGATTCGGGGTCTTGTTGGCCAAATATCCCAAAGCCAAGATCAGTTCGAGGGAAATGGTAAATTCTGTGTACATGTTACATTTGTAATCAAAGTGCAGGGGATTGAGACAGGCTGAATGGCATGAATTATTGTGGACCCTTGCCAGCCTTTATAAGCAGATAATGATTATACAGATCCGAGTCACTGGCTGGTAGTTATTCCAGCCATTAGACGTTTTAGAAAAGTTGGATGATGGTCATGCATTCACTGACAACTGCATTTCATTTGGTTGGCATCCTCAAAATTATCACTTCACCGCACTATTACTGCATTGTACAGTTACAACTGTAAATCAAGGGTGATGAATTCATTGATGCCGGCAATGTGGATAGGTAAGACCTAACTGAGCGAGATTAATTCGTGAGTTTTAATGAAGTGTCACAAGTTCTGTCTCAGAGATTAATCTGTGCCATAGAATGGTGCAGGGGTTTCCGAATGTCTCAACAACACACGTTGATGCAGAGCCTGAAAAATGATACAAGTGTTGGGCTAACATATATAACTGGGGATTGAAATGGTGCAAAGGTCACTAAGTACATAGAAACAACATCCTGTCCAAGGACAACATATCTGAAATATTAGACCAAGTAGCAAATGGAAATCAAAATTTTGACAATTAACTTCATGACCTGCCATTAGAAACAAAGTTTTCTTTTATTAAAAGTCCGCGAAAAAGGGTTTGAGAGCACACCAAATGGGATGACAGAGCAATTGGCAGCTGTCAATAACACACAACAGAATGCACTGACGCTAATAATAATTTACCAATGTTTTGCAATGTTCATGATCGGGGAAGAACCAAATACATGAACTATGTTCCCGATGCAGGCATTAACACGAAGGAGCTGCCGAAATTACGCTGTGTTTTTTGAACAGAGATACTGAACAGGCTGGGGCTGTTTTCCCTGGAGAGTCAGAGTCTGAGAGGTGACTTTATAGAGGTTTACAAAGTTTGGGAGAAGATTTGGAGCTCGGGTGCTCGTTGTTGTGGTTCTGTTCGCCGAGCTGGGAATTTGTCTTGCAAACGTTTCGTCCCCTGTCAAGGTGACATCCTCAGTGCTTGGGAGCCTCCTGTGAAGCGCTTCTGTGATGTTTCCTCCGGCATTTAGAGTGGCCTGTCTCTGCCGCTTCCGGTTGTCAGTTCCAGCTATCCGCTGTCGTGGCCGGTATATTGGTTCCAGGTCGATGTGTTTGTTGATCGAGTCTGTGGATGAGTGCCATGCCTTGAGGAATTCCCTGACTGTTCTGTTTGGCTTGCCCTATAATGGTACTGTTGCCCCAGACGAATTCATGTTGCTTGTCGTCTGTGTGTGTGGCTACTAAGGATAGCTGGTCATGTCGTTTCGTGCCCAGTTGGTGTTCGTGCATAAGGATCATTAATTGTCTTCCTGTTTGTCCGATGTAGTGTTTTGTGCAGTCTTTGCATGGGTTTGTAGTGTACAAAATCCCATACAAGGACTGCACAAAACACGACATCAGGAAGACAGGAAGACAGTTAACGATCCATATACACGAACACCAACTAGGCACGAAACGACATGACCAGCTATCCTTAGTAGCAACACACGCAGACGACAAACAACATGAATTCGACTGGGACAACAGTATCATTATAGGGCAAGCCAAACAGAACAGCCAGGGAATTCCTAGAGGCATGGCACTCATCCACAGACTCTATCAACAAACACATCGACCTGGACCCAATATATCGGCCACGACAGCGGATAGCTGGAACTGACAACCGGAAGCGGCAGAGACAGGCCACTCTAAATGCCGGAGGAAACATCACAGAAGCGCTTCACAGGTGGCTGTCAAGCACTGAGGATGTCACCTAGACGGGACGAAGCGTTTGCAAGACAAATTCCCAACACGGCGAACAGAACCACAACAGAGGTTCACAAAATTATGAAGGGCATGGATAGGATAAATAGGCAAAGTCTTTTCCCTGGGGTTGGGGAGTCCAGAACTAGAGGGCATAGATTTAGGGTGAGAGGGGAAAGATATAAAAGAGACCTAAGGGGCAACGTTTTCTCACAGAGGGTGGTACGTGTATGGAATGAGCTGCCAGAGGTTGTCGTGGAGGTTGGTACAATTGCAACATTTAAGAGGCATCTGGATGGGTGTATGAATAGGAAGGGTTTGGAGGGATATGGGCCAGGTGCTGGCGGGTAGGACTTGATTGGGTTGGGATATCTGGTCGGCATGGACTGGTTGGACGGAGGGATCTGTTTCCATGCTGTACATCTCTATGACTCTATGACTCTCGAAGCAAAGCATATCTCTGAGAGATAAGTTGGCAGCTACAGCAATTGTGAAACGAAGCTATCGGACACAAATGGAGATTTATTTATCAGATATTGAGGAATATAATGTTGGGTTTATTGGTTCAAAGTATCAAATCGTCGAAAATGTTTTCACCCGTTTTGAAATGCGAGGTCAGTCTGAGTTGCTAGAAAGGTTGCAGAGACGGGTACTTTTGTGACATTGAAAATGCATCGGAATTCGTACTTTTCAATATCAATAAATCTATCCCTTCGTATATGTTCAATCAGTTCCGAGAATCATACTGTGGCACATAATCCTTTGGTCTATAAAGTCTGTAGTGCAACTCTGCTGATACAAGCCCAAATTCCCAGGCATATACCATTGAATGCCATGACACTTCAAGTCATTCCAAGATCTGTTTAAAATCTGTGAGCTTTTCCACCTCAACTGTTCTGCAAAGGAGTGAATTCCAGAGCCCCACCACACTCTTGGTGAAAACAAATGTCTCAATTCAGGAAGAATCAAGAAATATCTCTGTCTCCAGTTAAAACGGCAGTTTCTGTTATTACTTATAAAAGTATAATCAGCTCAGATCTCTCTAAATTGGAAGACTATAAATCTGGGTAATAGTCATTACAGTCTGATTCATCTCCATTGCATTCAAAAGGAAGTGGAGTCCCATTACCCCACCCTAATTTTCTTTTTCAAAAAAAAATAAAGTAGATGTCAGTGCTGCGCTGATATCAAATGGCGACAATGAACAATCTAACAGTCGGACAAATATGTGGCTCCCCTTGTTCTGAAATTTCTCACATCAGGGAAACGAAAATAACCATAAATTCTGTCTATTGGTCCCATTCTTTTATAATTCTACCAGGTCATCTCTCAACCTTCTATGCTCCAGTGAAAAGAAGACGATTAAAAACCTATCCAGCCTTTCTATATAAATAAGCCCTGCCAAAAACAATATCACCAACAATCTCGCCATAATCGTCTCCATCTTGGTAATAGCAATCCTGTAACTGAGCGACCGTTGTTGGAAACAGTATTCAAGAAGAGGAATTCACACGAATGTTCTGTACAATCTTACCATAGTGTCCCAACTCCTGTAATCAAATGGCTGAGCAATGAAGGCAAAAGTGCTAAATGGATTTTTGTTTCAAAACGAAAACCAGCCGACATTCAAAACATAGATTAACGGTGGTTCAGTAAAAATCAGCAGTTCCAATAGGCGGTTCAATGTCACCTTTTCAGCAGCAAGTTGCAACAGGAATGAAATTGTTAGCCAAGCCAATGATGCCTGGGACACAGATGGCAATTTAAAAAGGAAGGAAGTGTTTTTAGATGCAAAGAACAGTTGATGCAGCATCTGTGGAGACAACTTTATACTTCTGCATGTAAGCGTGTACATGCAAAATGCATTTGTATGCATATACAAAACACATTTCTATGTGTTTTGTACATAGATGCATACAGACGCACGCACATCTTTTGCATTTGTGCATCTGATTGCAATGAATGACAATTTAGTTGGAAATGGAGTGCAGTGATATGAAAGACAGTTAGCCAAAAGAAGAGTATTCCTGACCAACCAATCTTAAGGAAAATAATAGATCGACAGTGGGAATTCAATGGAGTGAAAGAGATGGACTGAAACATCGAAAGGGATCGACAAAAAAAGTGAGAGAGATTAAATGAAGAGCGAATGATGGAAAGATGGAAAGGCTAAAAATTAGCAAGAGGAAATAACGGATTGATTCGAACTGGATGAAAGGTCGAAAGGGTGAAAGGAAAGGACGGAAAGGTCGAGGGCATAGTAATGAGAGAGGTACAGGGAGAAGCGAGAAATCGGAGAGATGCAGTGAAGTTGGGAGGTTTAGTTTCTGTTGAAGCGATCACACTGCGAGGGAAGGAAATGAAAGAGGAAGAAATTTGAAGGCATAAAACGGACAAAGTAGACAGCAGGGGTATAAAAAGTGAACTGGAAGAGGGCAGCCAACCAACGCAGCAAGATGAATTTCGCTGAGGCAAACTTTGAGTGTGGATAACTGGAGGCGAAAGGAAGAACGGAGTTGCATCTGCCGACTCATGAGCTCAGTCGTGCTAGGGCGGAACAGTAGCTCAGTGTTTAGTACTGCTACCTCACAGTATCAGGGACCGGAGTTCAATTCCCGCCTTGGGTAACAGTCTGTGTGGAGTTTGCACGTTCTCCCCGTATCTGCGTGGGTGAATTGATCATGCTAAATTGCCCACAGTGTTCGGCGTAGGGGAATGGATCGGGGTGGGCTGGTCTTCGGAGGGTCGGTGTGGTCTTGTTGGCCGAAGGGCCTGTTTTCACACTGTAGGGAATCTAATCAAATCTATCTGTATCCAGGCTGAGCAGATTTTGGACGGAGTCTGTCTTCCTCGAACTCGGTTCCCCAACCTCAAAGACAAAACCATTACTCATCTGCCAATTGAGAACGGTATTGTTTTTTTAAAAAAAGTTCACATTGAATTTTCTCATTGTATATTTTGTATATTTTATTAAATTATGCATGCATTACTTAAAATGGTGTCATTGGAAGATACTATTAAGCGTGCCCTTGTATCCTCTACTCGTGGCAAATATTCTTGCACTACTATCAGTTGCTTTCCAAGTGGTCAGTGTGCGTAACAGCTGAATTATGAATTGAAATGCAACAGTCTTGAATTTATTCATTATTTGGTAAATTTTATAGACTGTATAATTTGAGCGAAGGGATATTTCAGTACATTATAAAGCTGCTTTCTGAAATTCTTCTGCACTACAGCATAAATTGCAGTGTTTGTGCAGCAGCCAAGGAGCTGCAACATGAAGCCCAATTCCATGACAAAGCCTGGGAGGTGGAAAGACCGAAATCTAAAATTGTAAAACCGTCTCCATATTGAATATATCATTGCCGTTGACCATAGCAAGATGAAATTGCCCGAGATGACAAAAAGTAAAACGATGGATTTTCTTCGGCTCTCCATTTCAGTGTCTTTGTGAGTCTGTTCACTTCTTCTGGCCCAGAGTCTCCTGCGGGCTCTGCTGGTCAATAATATGTATCTGACAGTGAACATATTGACTAGAAGAATCATGGTAAATGGAAGGGTTGGTGTTAAAATCTGGTGAAGGACCTCAATCATGACCCAGACAGGTGAGTAATAAACATAGTTTTGGATAAAACAAAACCAGGGAACATTAATCAGAATATATCGATCTGAGAACATATAATACCAAAAGATGTTCTTGCAGCAGCTTAGTGCAGTTACTGTGCCCAGTGCCACAGCTGCCGTTTGTTCACTGCAATATTTGCATTTCAGATTCTGGCAGCAAATGGCGACAAATCGATCAATGGTGAACGTGACTGTGAACCAGACTGAACAGTCAGTGGCTACATATAGCAGGATGGCATGGATATTACAGACACGGATGTGAAGCATGGAGTAAAACTGTTCTCTATAAACAATCGGAATGTGCCTCAATACCACATCAAAGATAATGACCAGGAGATCCGCTGATGCCATAGCTGACAGGTAACGACTGACACATGGAGACAATCCGCATTTTTTACAAAGCAAGATGAAGATCGTTACACTGTTAACTGTGATGAAGGACAACAAAACAAAAGAGAGTAATTACTTTGGGTGAAAGGTTACCAGGTCGATTGAGGGTCCACAAAAATTTCCAAATGAATCAAATAATTGGACCTAAAATAAAAAATAAATCGATGATTTTATTTTGCACTCACGATAACTCAGAAGAAACGCACCTTCCCAAACACACAAACATGCACATATAAGACCAGATAAATTCTCCAAAATTCACATGGACTTGATCAGTCATGAGCGGACACAGGTCCCACGAGGAAGGCTGAAGATGTTGTTGTCCTGAAGAATTCTATCTGTTATTTGAAGCCAGTCTGAGGGTGTAGCTTTCAGTCATTTAGACCAAGCTGTGACCGCTCCCTCTACGTTGAATTAATGCAAATTTATGGAATCCCTTCTCACCCTTTTATCTGCCTGAGGGGACTTTAAAGCAATTCCTCTTTCTGATTGGAATAAAATATATTATCTTTGGGTCTGACTTCTGATCAATCAACCGAATTTGTGATGATATTCTGGAGAATTGGCCAAAAATTACTATCGGGCTCAGGCCAATCACACTCAATTCACCATATACCCCACCTAAACACTACCCTGTCCACCGGCTCTCTACAGACCACATCTCCATGTTTGCAGATGAGGAGGAACAGGGTCAGTTGTAGCAAACACTATCATAGGGATAAGATGAACAAGTCTGTCATAATTCCTTCAACCCTGCACTGTCTTTCACAGGCTGACATGGTTGCATCTCGCCCTCCATATTACCACCTACTGAACTATGGGCCATGACTCAGTTGTTGTTCATGTGTATAGATGTCTGTGCCTTAACGATAATCAATGAGTCTGCCTTCTCCGCTCTGTGCATAAGATCGTTCCAAAGACTCACAGCACTAAGAGAAAGAAAATAATCCTCCTTATCAGAATAATAAATCGGTGACATTTTTCTTCAGAAACAAAGAGTGTGTTGTGTGTGTGATCTCAGTGCTGGGCTTTATTCTGACGAATCAACGTTGAGGGAACGACATGTTGTTGGAGCTGAATCCATTCCCACTGCAACGTCATTAGGTAGTTTCCGTTGGAAACTTCTGATGTTTTAACTAAGATAGGAGATAGTTTTATTTAGTGCAATCCTGAAACATTACACTCAATCAGTCATAGAGTCATAGAATCATAGAGATGCACAGCAATAGAACCAAATACTTTGGTCTAGCCCGTCCATCCCGACCACATATCCAAACCCAATCTATTTCCAACTGCCAGCACTCGTCCCATATCCCTCCAAACCCTTCCTATTGGTATACCCATCCAAATGCCTTTTAACACTTGTAATTTCACCAGTCACTACCACTTCCTCTGGCAGCACATTCCATACACATATCATCCTCTGCATGGACAAGTTGCCCTAAGGTCCTTTTTATGCCTATTTCCCTCTCACCCTAAATCTATGCCCTCTAGTCTGGTCTCCCCTACACCTGGGAAACGACTTTGTCTATTTATCCTATCCATGCCACTCATAATTTTGCAAACATCCATTAGCGTACCCCTCAGCCACAGAAACTCCAGGGAAAACAGCTTCTCCCCAAATCTGAAATCCTCCAACCCGGGAAAAATCCTCGCAAATATTTTCGGAAGCCATTCATGGTTCACAACATCTTTCCAATTGGTAGGAGACCAGAATTGCACGCAAAATTCCAACCGTGGCCGAACCAATGTCCTGTATAGCCGCAACATGACCTTCCAACTCTTGTACTCAATACTTTGGCCAATAAAATAAATCTTTACTAAGACCTTCTTCCCTACCCTATCTACCTGCGACTCCATTTTCATGGAGTTATGAACCTGCACTCCAAGATCTGTTTGTTCAGCAACACTCTCTCGCATCTTAACATTAAGTGACTAAATCCTGCTCAGATTTGCTTTCCCAAAATGCAGCGACTCACATTTATTAGAATTAAACTCTATCTGCCACTTATCGGGGTATTGGCCCATCTGATCAAGGTCCTGTTGTAATCTGAGGTGGAAATGTAGGACGATGTGGGCGTATGACATTTGGAATTTAGGTGAAAGAGAGTTGATGTTCCTGAGATATAACAGACCCAGAGAGAACTTGGCAGGGTGTTCGCTGAGAGAATGTTTGCTTATGTGCCCGTGAGATAAGGAGGCATATAGAAACGTCTTCCATTGATATCAGTGAAGACCGCATAATCTTAGATGTTTGGTTGCTGAGAAAGTCAACGGTTATGATGGAAATGTTGGAGGAGCTGCAAGGTCAACAATTGTTTGCCTTTTGCCGTTAAGATGAAAAGGTATGAGGTTACGGATCATTCATTCGTAATAAGGGGTTTCCCAGTGAAGTTGGAAAACAGTGTTTTTCCTTATCCAGAATTTGTTGGCATTCTTTTATTCAGGGAGCAGTGACGGTTACTGAAGATTTTCAAGGTCGTGCCAGATATATGTTCGATTGACCTGTGAAAGGAAACAGACAGGGCATGACTGTTCGGCCACCATTTCATCAACCAGAATGTTTCCAAATTGTGGAATAGGCTTGTTGGATCGAATTATTGATGACTGCTTCCACCTCATGTTATTTGTCTGACTCAGCCACTTGAGGCTGTTATTGAGGCGCAAGATAATGTCAGCCGAGCAGTCCGGAATTGAGAATGAGAGAGGGGAAGATGATTCAGACCTTCCAAACAGTAACACAATAAAGGAAGTGGACATTCAACACTTCTTAGCTTCTCCATAGGAAGGCGGAGACCTGGTTAGCAACCAGAAAAAATGCGATAAATTGTTAAATTGTGACGGGTAGATATAACTATTGGATGGCTTCTAAGGATGGATCATCAACTATTTACCGTCTGTGTCAATCATTTGGATCAGAGAAATGCATGGGTTGGACCTTAATTCGCTGACACATGGAGGAAGTCATTAAATAAGTTGTCAGTTGGAAGTAGAGAATATGAAACATGATGCAGAACCGGCAAGTAACTGAGCTAACATTGAACCAAAACAGTACAATGTGAATTATGGAAAGGGTCCATTTTGACAGAAAGTATAAAAGAAGAGGAAACTGAGCAGTTTGTCGAAGAGAGTTTGGAAAATCCGGTCACATGAATGGACTGGTACATGGCTCACGAAAAATTGGAATACAGATGCAGAAAATCGTCAGAAACGTAAAAGAAAACATGCTGTTTTGTGCAAAAGGTATTGAATTTAAACAAAGGGGTATCTTTTTCTGAATTTATACAGATCAGTAGTGAGATGGTGTGCAGGTGTTATCTCCTCAAATACAAAAGCATGTAATTTCTGAAAAAGCTTCGCGAGGATGTTTATTTTCACTCGCTCCTGAAAAGATCTGCTTTGAAAGTTTAGCATTTTAGACCTTAGATTAAGAGATAATCTTCTTGGAACATTTAAGGCTAATGCGGAGCATTTTATAGCTGGATTTAGAATAGCATGCTTTCATTTTATCACAGACACAACGAGGACATTCGCTTTCAAAAGAGACACAGAAACATTAATTTCAATTTAAAGGAGCGGATCTTCTTGCTGTCAAAAGAAATAGCACCGTGAATGACAGCAGTTATGATGCACTGGCATGGAGGAAGGAGCTGCGATTGAGTGATATAGAATGGAGAATATTCATTTGATCGACTTTTGGGATCAAATAATACGATTGTATGTTTCAACTCAGAGCGAAAGAAAATGCGACTGAGCAGAGTAACAACAATCGAATGTTGTCACTTTCCTTCTTAGTTACTCCTGACAGCAAAGTCGGTGAGCTGAAAACATGTCATGTTGTTGGAAATTCTTAATGAGTCTGATGAAGTTTCATTGAAATCGCCTTACCATATGTACAAAAGTGGAGGTGAACCGGATGTAGATGTCTGAGAATGAACCCCGCACAGTCAAAATATTGTCCGAAATTAATAACATTCTACTGCCATTCGTGACAATCTGACATTTTTCGTTTTGCCAGTACTTTGTCCTAACTTCGACAAAGTGCTTCAAGTGAGCACCGCTTGGAATTTTCACGTCTGTCCTTGTTCTGGCACGTGTGTGTGTGTGTTTGTGTGTGTGTGTGTGTGTGTGTGTGTCTTTGTCAGAACGTGTTTGAACAAATGTGACCGGATCTGTGTCAGATTGGCTATCTGTGTCGTGTCAGTGTGCGCAGATGTGCCAGTATTTATAGAATTGTATATTTATCAGCATGCTTGCATCTTTGAAAAATGTTCACCAGATACCATTGCACATTTGTTGAGGAAGCTGATATGTATAATAAACTAGTTATGTACTACTGACGAAAGAAATTTGGCTGACTTATTCTTCACACTGAACCTGACACCGTTATATAATTTGCTGTAACACCACTCTGTTCTGAAGACTGGTCTCTGGACCTGAAATGGGTCACTCTGTTTTCTCTGCACGGATGCTGCTAGGCTTGCAATTTTCCAACCATCATCGGGCATGTTTGTGGCCATGTCACAGGACATTTTACTTGAAAGATGTTTTTAGTGACTCGTGGATGTGTATCGAAAAGGAAAGATTAATCATTCCAAAATTCTGATAGACAGTTTTGAAGAATTTGTGGTAATGATCATTGAAATGTAGATTTCTGTGTCTTACAAATTCTGTGTCTCCAAAGCTTTTTGAAGCTCAGTTAATTTTTGACTGATGAGCGAAACATGGATAACATGGATAGACAGAACTATTGGTTTATGATCACAAACGGAATAGCCATTGTCTAAATGACTGGATGAAATTAGTCAAATCGTCAAATATTCTACTCCTGGTCCTCGGTCCGAAGGGCTTCTGTTTTATTCAGCCTTCGAATCTGCTTAATGTGCAATAGAGATCGATTCATATCTCGAACCTGTTCATCGAAACAAGGGATAATCTTTCAGAGCCTCTATAGACTGTTCGGTACCATGTCCTGTAGACGAGAAACGTTGATAGGGAAACACGGGTTGGCTAGCGAAAGACTAACACATCACACTTTGCAGAGTTTCCTCCCTCTGTAACTTCTACTCATTTTTTCATCGTACTGCTGGCTAAGATTCAATGTATACATCACATCCATAAATACATAGGCTTAGTTTAACATACATTCTGATCACCATCAATACAACATTTTACAACGCGACCTTCAGGAAAACAAATACTGCATGTCAACGTAATAAGAATGTAAGGAAAAGGAACATGGGTATGTCATTCAGGAACTGCTGCACAACTGGAACCCTCAAATCCTCTTTCACGACTATTCTTAGTAGTCATCACTTCCTGACAGTTTGTAAACGTATCTGCATTCTTTGCGCCATTTCAATTGTTTAGCCCTTTACATCCATGTGTTAACATATTCCAGGCATTCACTACGCTCTCTGAGAATAGATTTCTTGGAATCTCAGTTATAAATGAATGCCGCTTATTCTGTATATGAGTCTCTCTAGTCCGATATTCTCCTTTGCATTGAAGTATATCAGTATTTTCACTTTTAAACTTTCTCCGGAGCTGGTATGTTACATTCACATCAACCCTTACTCATCTCAATAACGATAAATGAAGTACTATGGCGTCCTTGACAGTCATCGCCTTCACTACGGGAACCAAATAATTGCATCAGTATTGTGCTTCACTCTCCATTGAAGTCCCGTTGCTGCACTTTTGTCTTTGCACTTACATTTCAATTTAATAAGTGCGCTTTTTATTCTTCCAAACAAAGTGAATGACCTTGTACTTTGTTACCTAAGCTCCTTTTGGAAATTGTTTGTGTACTCAGCGAACCAAGCTATTTCACTTTCCAAATTCCTTATACTCTCATCAAAACTTGCATTAAACATACTTGTCAGCATCATCAAACTTGGATATATCTCTTTTTACAGCCAAAGATGTGCCACATGTTCTGTATTTTAAAGCCTTTACAAACTAAACAATCGTCTCTCCCTTCCCTGTGTCTTAATAAACTGTCAATCCAAGTAAATACATTGCCAAAAGATCCGACAATGTGCAATAAACATTTAGGTGGATGCGTTACCAAATGCCTTCTAAGAATCCCAATTCACTGTCGAAAAGTTCACTTTTCAATCTATCTACTTGTCATATCTTCAAATGAATCAATGCATTTGTCAAACATACCTTTTTCACAAAACGAAGCGAGCACTGTTTGATTGTTTCACCCTTTTATAAATGTCAACCTTTTTTGATCCATAATAATGGCCCTTGCATTTTCCAAACGTCCAGTGCGAGGTTAGCTGGCTTTTACTTTCCTGAATTTTGCCTCTGTAGCTTCTGTAATAAAGGCATCGAGTTTGGCACATTTTTCAGTCGACTGTTAACATCTTGGACTCAATTCTGTTGCAGAACACTTCAACGAATGCCACAAATATCTTATCAGTATCTTCCGAAAAATGAACTTTGGAAACAGGCCACCGTCTCTCAGTGAATAGTCTGCACTCTCATTCTATTGTCCAATATATTCTCCCTCAACATATGAAAAGATCATGATTAAATGCAAGGAGATCTCCATATTCAAGTGCAAGATATATCTGTACATTCTCCAGGGTTGGACTGACAAGCAGCAAGTAACATCTGTGCCACATAAATGAACATCATTAGTAAAGACAATCAATTCACCGCCCTTTGAGATGCGATGGTGTTTCCATTCTTGAACCTTCACTATCAACATCCCGAGGTTCACTATTGAACAGAAACTCACCGGACACTCCACAAAAAGCGAGTTTTTAGAAGGTTTGTAGCTTTGGTTGCGATTTTGGATGACGGTTTGCTCGCTGAGCTGCAACGTTCATTTCCAGACGTTTCATGACCTTACGAGGTAACATCTGCTGAAACTTCCTGCTTTCTATTTATATGTTTGGGTTTATATCGGTTGGTGATGCCATTCCTTTGGTGATGTTATTTCCTGTGTTGAAGTCACTTCCAGTTTCTTTTCGAAGGGGGTGGTAGATGGGGTCTAAACCGATGTGTTTGTTGGTAGACCTTTGGTTGGAATGCCATGCTTCTGGGAGTTCTCATGCATGTCTTTGTTTGGCTTCTCCTAGGATGGATGCATTATCCCAGTCGAAGTGGTGTCCTTCCTCATCCGTATATGAGGATACAAGTGAGAGAGGGTCCTGACTTTTTGTGGCTAGTTGGTGTTCATATATCCTGGTGGCTAGTCTTCTGCCTGGTTGTTGTATTGTTTGTTACAGTACTTGCACGGTATTTTGTAAATGACGTCAGCTTTGCTCATTGTCTGTATCGGGTCTTTCAAGTTCATGAGCTGCTATTGCAGTGTGTTGTTTGGTTTGTGGGCGACCATGATTCCACGGGGTCTGAGTAGTCTGAAAATTATTTCCGAGATGTCTTTGATGTAAGGGAGAGTGGCTAGGGTTTCTGGACGTGTTTTGCCTGCTTGCTTGAGTTTGTTGCTGAGAGATCAGTAGCGAGACTATGGGTCTGAGGGGGACTCCTGGTTTGTGTGTTCAAAAATAATGGATACCCAATGAACACAGTCCGTCGATTTCGACTCAGACCCCTTGTCATCATGGTAGCCCACAAACCCACTAACACACTAAAACAGAAGCCAAACAAACACATGCACGAGAATTCCTAGAAGCATGGCATTCCAATCAGAACTCTATCAATAAAAATATTCAGTTGGACGCCATCTACCAACCCATGAGAAAAAGAACAGGAAATGACTTCACCCACAGGAAATAACATCACCAAAGGAAATGACATCACCAACCCAAAGAAACAAAACATATCGAGAGCAAGAAGTTTCAGCATTACTTTGCATAATGTCCACTGAAGATGTTATCTCGTAAGGTCATGAAACGCCTGGAAAAGAAACTTTCAGCTCAGCGAGCAAACCTACATTTAAAACTCGACATTAACATTGCGGCTACAACAACACATCAGAAGATAAGAATACTATGGCAATTATTTAACCTCCTACCCTTCCTTCCGCCCCGACCAAAAAAAACGCACAACTACGTTTAAAAGTCAGGGGTGCGACAGAATACACCCAACTTGTTTGTCTGTGTGCATTGCAAACAACAATTAAGAAGCTTCAAATCATGCTGGACAAAGCAGTTGGCTTGATTGACAACGCATCCACAAGCATTCACTCTCTACACCACTGATGCACAGTAGCAGCAATGTCTAGAAATGCAAGAGGCCGCTGAAAGAGTTTACCAAAGATCGTCAGAGAACACCTTCCAAACCACCGACTGCTTCCATCTGGAAGGAAAATGGCAGCATATGCAAGGGAAGACAATCACTTGCAAGAACCCCACCAGGCCGGTCACCATGTTGAATTGGAAGTCTATCTCCCTGACGTCATTGTCGCAAGGTTAAAATCCTGGAATTCCCACCCTAATCTCGTTATGGATCAACTCACAGCAGGTAGAATACAGCTCACAACCACCTTCTCAAGGCAACTGGGAAAAGGCAATAAATAGTGGTCAGCCAGCAACACTCACATCCTGCAAGTGAATAATAAAAAAAATCCTTCATATCTTTAACACATATGATACTTCTTGGGTTTTAAAAAAATATATTGATTTTAACTATTTGCCATTTATGTTTTTGCGTTTTCAACTTGCTGGTCGCAAACTCCAAGTATCCGAAAATAATTCTTAAGCTTTTGCTTTTTTCATTAAAGTTTCCACTAATGATTATGTTTTCAGCCATTGCTGCTGGATCCATAACTAATTCCAGTTCTCAGGCCTTCCACCAGTTGCCAGACGCGAGGATATGTTTTTTTTTAATTCTATATTCAAATAACCACATTCATTAATTGTGTGTTATCTGTCATCTCATTGAGTTCTTTCTGACATTCTGAGTGAAGAGTTGTGGAATATTTTTGACATATATGCTTCTGTTCATCAGTTGACTTTCCCCTTCATCTATTTTCCAACCTTACATAATCAATATTTATTTCAAACGCACTTTCGTTTCTGCTTAGCTACTATTTCTTGCCAGACATCAAACCTGAGGTGTATGGGTTGGAGGCGAAGAATGCAGCTTCCTTATTTGAATGAACGCATAATTAACTCAAAATGACAAGCAGACCATCAAATAAGAGGAGCAGAACAACTTGCAAAGAGGAGTGTCACAAGGACACAAACGGCCTATTCAACAGAGAACTCCTCAGCATACAATGGGAAGTGAATACACAAGTTGCACAATATCATTCTTTCTGAACTTCATCAATCGAGCACTATTAACTCGGCAGAGTCCAAGTTCCTGGTCAGGGAAAGAATTAAAGAAAAAGGGCATTCACTCGAAAAAAACAGATTTGGATAATTTCGGAAAAGGAAAAGTGTCAAAATGAGCATGCAAACAATGTAGGAATGTGACTCATTTGTGGAGTGACGTTTGAGGTGGGCCCGAAAAAAGGCAGCGAATATTAATATGGTCGCGTTAGCATAACGAAGGCCAGTGTAGGACAGTGAGGGGAGAAGTGATGGGTGAACAGTACTCTGTGTAATTTGGTTCTAGGCAGCAGAGTTGTGGATGAGCTGAAGAGGGTTGTGTGGAATGTTGTTGAGACGTGTATTGGAATAAGTGAGTCTGCAGCTGCAACAGACGTGCATGAATGTTGTCGTCATAGAGGAAGATAGGCATCGTCAGAGGTTGGTGAAGGAATGTGGTCAAATTACGTGGTTGTGCTAACCGACTTCAAGTGCGATCAGAAACACATCTCTGTGTGAAGTCGAAGACTGAGCTCTGCAGACTTAATGGTCCAGGTTCAGTCATCGACTCAGAGATGGATCAAAATCTCACTAAGCACTGACAAGATTGAGGAGGTCAGATGGAACTTGGATCCCATTATGAGCCAGAAGGAGAAGTGAACTTACCATGACATATCTTCCAGTTAGTTAAATCATTTATTGGACGGTTGGGATAAGGAGGGAAATACTTGGAAAATAATATAATTTCCACCACATTGATAGTCAAAATAACGGAAGAGCAGGAAAAAATCATTCGTCACTGACTATTTATCGGCTGTGTTTCATCCATGTGTGTAAAGGTACTGTGATCCAGAAACCACATCATGAATCGCATGTTCACTTTTGCTCAATAATTCTGTTAATTACGTACACACTGTGAATACATTCCAGAGATAATGGACTTCATTCGTGCCAGACATGCATGAGCTTTTTCACGAGGAAAGTCGACTGCGTTTGTATGGGCGTTTAGAAGAGAGTGAGGGGCAATTATTGACGTTTCTTAATGTCTCCACAATCCTAACACTGTGTCCATGAAAATGAATTTTCATCTTGTGATGATTGCAGCTACATTTTATTTAATGTATGGTTCATCTGTTTTATATCAATGATGGAAGGGTTCATATTGCTTTGTTTACTTCCATGTATGTGGAGGTTTTGAATCTTTTGTTTTTGTGCAGACAAACACACGCATCATAATGACCAGTAAGTCATTCTGACTCCGAAGCCTGCACCCGATTTAATTAGATCATAGATGACCTGACAATAACGTTCAATCCGCATTCCTGCCTGTTCCTGATAACCTTTTACTCCTGTGTCGAAGGACAACTGGTGGACCTCGGCCTTAAAATTATGAATGGGTATTTCCTCCACTATCTTTCTAAGCACAAAATTGGAAAACATCGCTGCATTTAAGAAGAAGAAAGCAACCGCAATTTGCAATGGAACCGCCTGATGTTTACACAGGGATTTCGATTCATACGAAAATTGAAGCATTCTCTCCAGTTTTAATCCGTCAATATCCCACGAAATTAGAGTACGACATTAACAGATAGCTTCAGAAATAATTCTTTCAGACCACCATACCTGCTCGCCAACATTCAATCGCATCGTCTATGATGTGATAATCGGATCTTCGAACTTTACAGTGAATAAGAAAGCCATTCGCCCAATCCCTGGACACAAACTCTCTCAAGTGCAACTTCTCTCATCCCATACCCGATCCTTATCACCATAGCCGTCTGTCGAAGCAAATTTGGACTAAACGTGGTGAACTGAACGAGAATTCCCACCTCAGTTGTTGGTATAGTAATCACTGCATTCTCAAATGCATCTCTCTCTATCTTATCCTCATAGTCCTTCATTTGCTGAGTAGTTGAACAACGATCCACCATCAAGATTGAATATAATTCCAGACAAACCTTGGAAAACTATTTTATTCCTCTGTTCTCTGACAGAAGAAGTTTTCGATGTCAATGTCATGAATGTGATCATTTAATCTGAAGATATTTTCTCCAGACACAGAATCTCCCACAAGGTGAAATCATCTTTTGACAACTATTTGAAAAGCACACAAATAGTCTTGTATTTCTCTTCATCATGTTGGTCTTTTATTATTTTTACAAACTCTAATGAATACATGTCAAACTATCAAGTTCGACTCGTATGTAAGCACCTCAACATCCTCGATAACCTTTCTGAACCTTCACTGGCAGACGTCCTGTGCTTCTTAAATCACTAGGATCTATTTCGTTACATAAGACGGTCATACCTGTTCATCGTGTTGCAGCTGTGGTCAGAGAGAGGCTGGTATACTTATGACATGATATTTATGCACCACTGCTTTCAATAATGACAAACAATGCATTTCCATGCTGAAGTAACAACGGAACTGAGAAGCCAGTTTTTTTTTGTGATTCAAACTCAAAATAATTTATGCCCCAGCTTCGATCCCTCTGGAATTCTCCAGTGACAGGGCGCCCAATGTGGAAATGCCACCTTGAACATAATATTCTGTTCATTGGTTAGATAATCATTGCTGCCGAGCTCTTCAATGAATTCAAAAGTTAAACAAATTAGCTGGTTCGGGAATTCAAATCATACAATGGTCATCATTTTGTACTACGAATCCGACTCCCAGCCAACTGAGATTATGAAATCACTGGAGTCCTGGATCTTACAGCTTTGTGCTCTCAATGTATATTCAATTCTGCTTACAATAACAGATGAATCTTCCTTTTTCCTTACTGCATCTGTACAAAGATGGGGTAAAATTCTCGCATGGGAACATTTGGATCCTCCTGCTTTTTATGTCACTGTGAGCTCTTATTAATTCTATGAAACTAATAGTGAATAATATCCCATTTAACCACATAATCTTGTATTTGTCATAACGTTTTCCAATCACATGGTCGATCATTTTTCTCGATGCATGTTCTGATACGATTTCTTTCTCAACTACCTTCTTTTCATTATGACTAACCTCAAGCAGTTCCTTACGAGTTCTGTTTACGACATGCACTGCAAACATCACTAAACGTACTGTGACAGCACGGTCGAAACCAACAAGCACGTCCATCCAGAGGAGCACAGCAGCAGATCATTAACGCAGCAAATACAATTTTTCCTGAGACAACTAGTAACATAATGTAATTTTTGGCTCGGTAAACGGCACTCACCTCACATTAACGAATTGATAAAAAAACGAAATCAAATTACTTAAGTCACCGATGTTACTGGAAATTTTTAGGCAGCCCATGATTAAGGCAGAAACAATATCCTTATCTTCGCCAGGCATCATGACGTTCAACATTTCGAAAAATTATTGAACAACATACAGCGATATTCCCACTTCTGCCTTGGAATTTGCAGTTAATAGAAATTCAAGGGAACGGTAACTTTTGTGGCCGTGGGCATCAACGTCATCACCGTCGTGTAAGACTCGATGCTTGTTGAACGGGATGTGGCACCTTTGAAAGCACTTCTTTCCGGAAGACATTTGTGTTACACCGGACTCCTGGATTATTGTTAAATTGAAATGTTTTCCTGGAAAATGTAGAGGACGTTTGCTATCACATTTCCTCCTCCACACTTTTAAAAGAAAGTTTGTCGCCATCTCACTGTTTGCTCAAATTGACAGTTAACTTTCAGATCTTCATTGAATCTATTTATCAGTTGTACAACAACGCAGGAAACCATTCACAGCATCTCCCCTAAATCTCCATGAGAGAAGGACATCAACTGCTGCGCATGCACGGGATGCCATCTCGGGAAACCTTGGAAACCTCACCTGCTCTATCTTCCCTGTTTTCTATTCAGCTTCTGTTCTGATGAATCATGACCACTACCTCCTCTCAAAATGCAAAATGGACAGTTCGTTTCTCCATAGAAGTGGTTGCCGGCGTAGCTCGCACCATTTTCTGCAGATCAGCAGTTCTAATGTCTGAAAAAGGTTGTCCGTGAAGAAAAGAACCAAGTTAAAGGGTGAAACACACGCAATATGCAGGCGCGCGTGCACACACACATACACACACACACACACACACATACACACACACACACAGAGATAAAAAGACACTTCGACAGCGAAGTGGATGCATACGAAAACGAAAGTAATTTTGATAGGATGGTAACGTCAGAAGGAAGGGGCTCATGTATTTTTTGTTGTCTTTCATAATAGTTGAAGTTTCCAGTCGATTTACTCGTGGGTGGTAGTGTTGTGAGAAGAGAATTGGAACATTCGTGCCTAATCTCAACAAAGAGAATAAAGAAGATTTAGTCAGCAGCTGGAGTGAGAACAAAGTTGAAACTTGTGTTAATATCGACCAGGCAGCGAAAGGGATCGGGGATGACAACAATATGGCGACATAAATAAAGTCAATTGAGAGCAATAACACTGATCGCGTTTTGAACAGTTTGGGTCCTCTTCAGACAATGGAGCTGGACTTGCTTGGTAAAAAAAATGGGGTTTGTGGGTCGACATGATGCCAATTATATCCATCTTTTCAGCGTTTTAATAACGACTTCATTAAGCAAGTTCTGCATCTTTATTGAAGTAATAGTCAGATGAAGAAACTTACCAGGAAGACCAACAATAGCGAGGATTGGATAGTAACCAGCTTGCATCACCCAAAGTACAAACCTTATCCGCATTGCTAACGATGGTGAACCTTGAGAAAGATTGTAAATACCGAAAGACAAACTTCGATCAATAGCTTTAAAATTCCGGTCTGTTGCTGTAAGATTCTGGTCTTTCTGTCCCTCTCCATGCACCTGATGATTCCTTATCATGTCGCACGTGATGCTGCCGCTGAAGTTTTGGGGGTAAACAGCGATAGGTGACGACTATTAATAGACGATGGAATCCTTCTGAGAGAATTAGGATCCATGGAGACTGGCAATAATCACCGTCATCATACAGAAAAGTTTTAGTTAACCCTTTTCACTTTAAAAAAAAACTTTCTATTGTTACAATGCCGCTCCTTTAACAAGGTTATGTTGTCATTAGCTTTTTTTTCCAGAGGGGCCATAAAAGGCAAAGGTTCGGGTATGAGTGCAATATCCTTTAATTATTTTCCGAAAAGCTCGTGTGCAATAAAAGAGGAGTGGCTAGCTCTACCACTGCAAGGTTCGGTTCTTTTTCGTTTTATCAGGCTGTTTTCTTTGCAGCTGCTGACCACGTTTTAAATGCAGACCCAGAGAAGCTGCTGATTCCCAAAAAGGAGCAGTTTCATGCTGATCCCCCCTCTCTCTGTCTATCTCTCTGTCTTTCTGATATCTCTCCTGGAAGAATCTGTGTTTGATTTTTTTTTCTTTTGCCAAATGCGTATTTTTGGAACTGTTGCAATTATCTGGAACAGTATCATTAAGTTGTGATAGATAAGAATGGGAATTCAGAAAGATTAAACAATACTAAATGCTGTACTTCTTGTTCGTGTTTCATTCAGTAGTTTCTAAATGTATTCCGTTTTGATTAAAACTGAGTGGTTGAATAGTTGCATTACTCCTGGAATATCCAAAGTACATCTGCTTTAAACAGTTATTGCCTGACCTACATCCTTGACACGTATACTGTGGGACTGGCCTGGTCTATAACTCAATGAAGTGAAAATATTTTTAATCAGTCTGGTTAAAATATATTCGGATTGATCATGGAAGAAATTATGGAAACAGCAGAGGGACTGTCGATAATCAGTCCATCCAACATAAATATGAACATCTTCCAGAAGTGTGGAGTATTGGAAATATCTATCTCTGTGTGGGAAAAGAGAATATATAGACAGTATAATCACGTACGCAACTTTTATATCTGTCAAATAGTTTGGAACCACTTCGACTCCAACATGTCGGAATTATGTTGTTGCTTTGAAATTATAAATTTTTGAGGGATCACCAGTCCAGATATGTGAATGGAAAATTATGCCACATTCACTCAATTCAGTGGCATAATTTCAGATCAAAATATATTCATATCTATTTCCTGACCTGACTAGAAAACAGGTAATCTAATTGATAATAGGGAAGTTATCATCTGGACATGACATTGTATACGAGATTACAAATTGGAGGGAGTGTGGGAAGAAGGTTTCTGTCATGATATTCTGGACACATTAATTTTTGTAGCAGTCACATAGACTCGGGGGGACGCAGTGGCTCAGTGATTAGCACTGCTGCCTCACAGCGCCATGGTTCTGTTTCAATACCAGCCTCTGACGACTGTCTGTGTGGAGTATTTATATTCTTCTCATGTCTGCGTGACTTTTCTCCATGACCTCGGATTACTCCCGCAAACCAAACACGTCCTACGTGGCTTGGCCATGTTAAATTGCCCATCGTGTCAAAGAACTTAAAGGTCAGACAAGGGTTACAAGGATGGTCCGGGGAAGAATCTGAGTGATATGCACTTCATAGTACAGATGTGGACTTCAATGAGTCACCGTCAGTTTTCTAAATGACCTGTTTCCACACTGTGGAGAACCTATGCTTCATGCTGCTTAGAGTCCAGGATATCTCAGGTGTGTGAATTGGGAACAGATAATATCAATTAATGCATCAGATTTAAACAGGGAGAAGGAACACACTGACTTGACGTGCTTTTTTTCATCTTTAGACATTTAAGGGCATACGATTGTCAAAATGCAGTCAGCATCGAGGAGATTACAGAGACGTAGATTACAAAATTGCACAAGTAATGTCCAGAATTCATGTATAGTTATTTGGTCCTCATCTATAATATTGAATCGACATCTCTCGGTGATCGTTCTCACCAGATTATTTGCTCCAGTTTCTCATTCACACCATTGTTTGCTATTGTTTCCTGCTTCTGCACTCTGTGTCTGCTTCCATGCTTTTTACCAGGAGCAAATCCATTGATCAAAGTGTTGCTATTCCGTTGTGAACGAATTACATGCATGACACTCCCTTTTAATCACACGAAATATATTTCCACAGCGAGTGCTCAATACCTTTCATCCATGACCGAAGAGTACCGTGGAAGACGGTGATGTCGATGGAGTCAAGTGAAAGTTGGAGTTTCATTCGAGAAGAAAAAATGTGTAGCTATATGGGAGGAACCCAGGAGAATATTAATAGGCATTGATCTGTTGGAAGCTTCCGCACACATGATAGACTGAAGGGCCTGCATCTGATTTATAGTAATTTCCAGCTTTTATGACGCTTATTTGATAGTATAGCCACCTGAAAAGACAGCCTTGCTTGATGCAGGGTGCAGGGGGTTCACCTGTTAGTGATATTTTCCACAGTAGACAAATTCCAGGACCTGATGACATACATCGTGGAATGCTGAAGACGTCAAATGATGAAATTACTGCGGAACTGCGCGAAATTGTTATATCATGTTTTGTCAAAGGGGACGTGCCAGAGGCTTGGAGATGAACAACATTTTTTTCACATTTTCAACAGGAATGACTCGTGAAATTACAGGCCAGTAAGTCTTACGATAATAGCAGGGAAATTATTGTATAAATTTGCTAAACATTTGAGTTATTCACATTTAGAATCGAAGAATGAACGTATTTGCAATACTCTGACAATGCCAGGCTATAGTCCAATAAGTTTATTTGGAAGCTGAAGCTTTCACAGAGCTTTAATTATTTTACATGAACTACTTAAGTACAATGTAGGGATGTTTAATATATCACCTCTGTTGCATGATAGTGTAATCTTCTGCGATAAGTTCTGTGTCTAATTATCCACTCGGAAAACGACATCATGAAGGAGCAAGGCTCTGAAAGCTCGTGCTCGCAAATAAACCTGTTGCATGATATGTAACTTTGTCTACCCCAGCAACAACACCCCCAGATTCTATGGACTACCCAAAGTGCACAAACCAGACATCCCACTCAGACCCATAGTATCACTACCAGGGACACCATCACACAAACTGGCCAAAGAACTACAACAGAAACTGAAACAGCTGATCAGCGGATCCAGACAATCTATACAATCGACACAGGAATTCTTGGACAACATCAGAAATATAAACACAGACAAGGAAGAAACTATCGTCTCATTCGATGTAGCGGCACTGTTCACCTCCATCGACAAAACACCAGCCAAAGAAACAATAGCCAACCTGCTGGACAGACATAACAGACAACAGGACTTTGAACCAATCAACAAAGACGGCATACTTAAACTACTGGACTTGTGCCTCGCAACACACTTCACATTCAACAACCAAATATACGAACAAATCAATGGAACACACATGGGCTCAACGATCTCTGGACTCATAGCAGAAGCAGTAATGCAAAGGTTAGAACAAACAGTCTGACCACAAATTCAACCCAAACTCTGGGTCAGATACGTGGATGACACCTTTGTAATAATTAAAAACACAGAAATAGAGAACACACACCAGATCATCAACGCCACACTCACAGGAATCCGATTCACGAGAGAGGAAGAAAAGGACAACCAACTCCCATTCCTAGACGTGATGGTACAGAGAACACCGAACGGAGAATTCACCACCAAGGTTTACAGGAAAGGGACACACACAGACCATGTCCTAAACTATGAAAGCAACCACCCCAACACACACAAACGAAGTTGCATTAGGACACTATTCAAAAGGGCCACAACACACTGCAGCACACCGGAACTACAAAAAGAGGAACAGGAACACCTAATCAAAATATTCGCCAAAAATGGATACCCTCTCAATTTCATCAACAGATGCCTAAGGGAGAGACAACGGAACGAGGACATGCCGCAACCCAAAGGACTAGCCACACTACCATACATCAGGAGCATTTCTGAACTGACAGCCAGACTTCTGCGACCACTAGGACTCATAACAGCACACAGACCAACAGCCACGCTCAGGCAACAACTCACCAGAACAAAGGACCCGATACCCAACATGAGCAAAACTAATGTAGTGTACAAAATCCCATGCAAGGACGGCAGAAACCACTACATTGGACAAACAGGTAGACAGTTAATGATCCGTATACATGAACACCAACTCGCCACGAAACGACACGACCAGCTATCCTCAGTAACCACACACACAGACGACAAGCAACATGAATTCGAATGGGACAAAACTACCATTATAGGGCAAGCCAAACAGAGAACATCCAGGGAATTCCTAGAGGCATGGCACTCATCCACAGGGTCTATCAACAAACACATCGACCTGGACCCAATATCCCGGCCACTACAGCGGACAGCTCGAACTGACAACCGGAAGAGGCAGAGACAGGCCACTGTAAATGCCGGAAGAAACAGCACAGAAGCGCTTCACAGGAGGCTCCCAAGCACTGAGAATATCACCTAGACAGGGGACGAAACGTTTGCAAGATAAATTCCCAGTTCAGCGAACAGAACCACAACAAACTAATGTTTCCATATTATACTGACGACTTGGAGAAACGAATGGAATGAACCGTGATCATTTGAGGCGGTATAAAATTATTTGTAAAGATGGTTGACGGAGGAATACATGTCAACAGAAAACATACATGGGCAATGAAATGTCAGCAAATGGAACTTTTGAAGTGGTGCATTTTGTAAGGGACAACACAAAAAAGGAAACCACCTGCGGAATACTGCAGAGTAAATCAAATTAATGTACAGCTTTCAGGTCACACAGACAGCCAAGACACAGATGCATCAAGTAATTGAAAACCGAAAGGAATTGTTTCCCCTATTTCAACCAGCTTGACTAACAGGAGTACGATGCTGGACTACTGTGAACGGTTCTGAAGCCCTTCAGGGTAATACCGTTTATCTTATCGTTGGCAGCAGTTGAGAGAGCTTTCATTGATCTAATCCCTCATAAACACAGATTGTCTTCTGAGCAAAGGATACAGCTGCTGGCACTACCCATTGTAATTCACAAAAAATGTGGAATAATTTCACTGAAGCAATCAGTATTATTAAAGTTTGATAGTATAAATGTTGAGAGGATGCTTCCCCACATCTAAGAATCTCGACTCAAAGGACGGAGTCTCAAATAAATTTAGGTCACTTTAGACGTGACAAAGAGGAAAATGTTGTCTCAGAGGATTGGGCACCTTTGAAAGACTATGCCATACAGGGTTCGGGTACTCGGCCCTGGTGTTTATGTTGGTGTTATGTCAAAAGCTTATTGACCAATAGAGGAACAAATGTTTATTGGTACAAATAAAACTAAAGTCTGGACGCGAAGAACGTCGGACAGCCATAATCGTACTGAATGGAGCATGCTGGAGGATATCAATGAATTAACGCTTTACTCATTTCTTATGGTAATATGGTCTTATAGAAATAAAAATTGAGAGAAAGCAGCGGAGGCACCAAAATCTCAACGGTCTCCTTCTGTCCTGGAGAAAACTCAGGAAAGGACCCTCACTGATAATCACGTCACGAAGTAATGCTGCCCCTTAAAATGACAAACACACTGAAAATAATACAGAGCCTAAAATTGGTTATGATAATGAAATTAAGATGAGCCTGAGATGAACACAGAAGTTGAACACTGTAGTTATCTCGAAGTGTGCACAGTTCCGGACATGTTGGGCAGGCCACGTCTGCATCATTGATTACAGAGCTGGAATTCACATTATGAGAAATATGTGTTTTTTTACTGGAGTTTGGACAAAGAATATTTGCCAGAATGTTGCTGGGGGGACAATGGTGCCATGCAGAGCATGCGTTCACTTATCGAAGAACGTTTTTCGTTTACATAAACGATTTGGACGAAACATAAAATGTGTGGTAATATTAGTTCGGCGGACGACTCAAAAGTCGCTGTTATGTTGACCAGTGAAAAAGGATTTGTCAGTTTTAAAATGGATCTGTACCAATTGTAGAATGATCCGAGGAGTAGCAGATGAAATTTAATTTGGGTCATTGCGAGGAATTGCGTTTTGTAAAACAACCATCGTTAGAACATGTATAATTAATGGTAGATCCCGAACTGAGTTGGGACAACAGTGAGATTCCGGGTTTCTGTTGCATAATTCATTCAAATTTGCGTCACAGATAAACACGTGGCTAAAAAAAACATTTAACATGCTTGTTTTCATGGTTCTGTCCACTAAGCAAAGGATTAGGGACAACATGTCGAGGGTGAAATGGACGTTGTGAAGCGTCTTCTGGATCTCTTTGTGGTGTTCTGGTCGCACTGCTTCTGGAAGAACATTATTAAATGGAAGAGGATTCAGAAAAGATTCACCATGATGTTGCCGGGACTGGAAGTTGTTAGTTATAAAATTTAGTCTGGATTGCATAGGAATTATTTTACTGTGTCGTGGAAGAATGATGGGTGACCCTATCGAGGTTTGTAAAATTAGAGGGTCATAGATTAGGTAAACAGCAGGGCTTTGCTTATCCTAATTTTGGAAAAAGCAAAATTGTGGGATACATTTTTAAGGTGAGGCGAGAAAATTTCACAAAGAGCAAGAGGGGCAAATCTTTTGCATGAAGAGTGGCTTGCATGTTGTACAAATTGCGAGAGGAATTTGTGGATCTAAGTGCTGCTGCAGCAGTTAAAGAAAAACATTTGGAAAATTACATGAACAGGAAATATTTGAAGGGAAATCAAATAAAAGATGCTGTGAAATCTCTGTAGGTCTGGCCGCATCTATGGACATAAATCAGAGTTAATGGTGGCGTCGAGTGACCTTCTTACGAGACAGACAGAAACAGACGAATGACGAGGAGAAATAACGAGAAAGAAGACTGTTTTAATTTGAGACAGGAAAAATCAAAAGTGATCGAGGGGAATCTGCTCGATGTGGGGTAAGGAAGTGAGGAATAGAAGCAAAGGGAGACAAAAGGGTGTTTTTTGGAATGTGGTGCGACAGACAGACAACACATACTCACACAGAGAGAGGCAGGCAGACAGACAGTAATGGAAACAGATGGAGGCATAGACAGAGAGATCGAGAGAGAGAGAAGCGGTCAGAGACTTCATGGGGACAGATGGCGAGAAAGACAGAGAGACAGACAGAGAGAGTGATAGATACAGAGAGAAAACAGAGAGAGATAGGTAGGGAGAGGCACAAACAAATAGAGCGAGACAGTTACAGAGACAGATATACAGTAAGATAGAGGGGCAGGTAGAGACAGATGAACTGAGATAGAGGAACAAACAGAGAGAGAGAGCCAGAGTAAGTGATGCGCAGAGAGACTGACTCACAGAGAGATACAGAAAGCGACAGATATGACAGCAGATAAAAATAGAAGTAATAGACGGGCAGCAGTGGACTGAGCTTAAGAGACTGAAATACCCCATAACGAGTTAGAAGTTTTTGATTCCCTGCCTATGCTCAAAACAATTCTGTGGTGTGAAACGTCCTTCAGGATTGGATCGTAGAGGTACTGACGTGAATCCTACAGGTTATATAGAGCAGATCAGACAGAAGCAGGGTCTTGTATAAAACTTATCTGTTCTCGTGATGTCGTTTGCTAAAGACAGCTTCGATTATTACCTGTTCAAGATTAAATGTAAGTTCAGATCGACTAGAATGTGCTTGGCTGTATACTTCCTTGGGGAATGTTCAGAGTAAAGGTCAATTGCTGATGGTCAACAAATGCTGTCATTGTCAACAATGATAATATCCCATTTAATGACAACGTTAAATATTAAAACAATCAATGAAAAAATTCTGGAGGTCTGAAAAAATAAAACGGAAAATGCTCGTGAAACTGCACCATTATGGAAACCTCTATTGAGAGTTAGCATTGCAAATCTACTGACCATACATCGGTACTGAAAGAAGCTGGAAAACAGTATGATTGATTTTGGTCTCAGGAATGTCTGTTTTGAAGGGAAGAAGGAGGGGTGTTCAACAGGTAGAGAGAAAGAGAAAACTAGTATTGTCGATGATTATCTGAGGTAGGAATGGAATGTGATGTAAATGTCTTTCTTTTTCTTGTCCCCATAATCCTATGTAACATCCCCATGTAGGTTACATCCCGTTCTTTGATTAAATTGAGTTATGACCCTGCTATCTCTCTTCCGTGATTGTCGTAATCACGTCTACTCAATAATACGGTGTGCGTGTTGCTACTTGGGGCGTGGGGGGGGGGAGGGAGATGGGGGGATTTATTTTTATTTACAAGATTCGTTTGTGAAGTTGTCGTCGCATTGCCTTCTTGAAATACTGCAGTCCATGTGTTGTACATTTCTGGTCTCTGCGTCCATCCAGATCCTTTTTTTATCATTTGAAGGGATTCAAACAGCGGAGAGGCTGGCTTGCCCATTCCTAATGTCAACAGGATTGGGCCTGGGTCTGTAATGCAAAGAAAAGACCAGGTGAAGATGACAGATTGGTTCCGTGAAGGACACTAGTGAGCCAGACAGGTTCTTGCTAACAATCGACAAGCACTTCATAAATTCCAAAATTCCAAATAATTTATTGACTTCAAATTCCACCATCTGCCGTGGCAGGGTTCGCATCTAGGGTCTGGCCCCTCTATCACTGGATAATCTTCTGGATGAGCCTATCATGAGGGATCTTCATCCCTTTGTGCTGGAATTGGTCTTCATGCTGCAGCTCCTCAGTTGCTGCACAAGCACCGCGATTTATACCGTGACCCATACGAGGTGGGGAGTGAGGCCAAGTGGCGGACAGAGAGAGAATGGGATTGAAAATGGATATTGAGGAAGCGATAGAGAGAGAGGAATTGGAAGGTGGGGTGGAGAGAGCAAGGTGGGTTTGGGAGACGGAGATAGAATGGAGGAGGCGAGGCAGAGTGGGGCGGAGGGAGAGAGAGAGAGGAAAAGGGAGTCGAGATAGAGACAGAGTGGGTGGGTGGTGTGAGAGGGAGTGGGGTTCGAGTTAGAAATCGTGTGTGGAGGGAGAGGCAGCAAGGGGGAGGGTAGAGAGAATGGGGGTGAGGGACAGAGAACTAGTTGGAGGGGTGGAGTGGTTGGAAGAGAGGGAGAGGGAGAGAGAGGAGAGAGTGAGGGAGCACAGATGCAGATGGGTAGGGGTGAGAGTGCGAAACAGAGGGAAGAAAGAGTGGGGGAGAGAGGAGCAGAGATGGACAGACAGAGAGTGGAGGAGAGAGACAGAGAGAGGGTGGAAAGAGCAGTTATAGAGTGATAAAGAAATAATATTATGGGGAGGGGAGAGAAAGGGAGAGTGAGTGTGGGGGAGAGAGAGTGAGCATGGGAGGGAGAGAGACTGGGTGGTAGAGAGAACATGAGAGTGGGAGGGGGCAGAGAGAGAGAGAAAAGTGGGGAAGGACAGATACACAGAAACAGAGAGAAAGAGAGTGACGGGGGAGAGAGACAGAAGATGAAAGTAGAAGTCAGAGAGTGAGAGAGAGGTGGAGGGGGAGTAGAGAGAATGAGGTGGGGAGGGGTTCGAAGAGTCGGACAACGAGAAAATGGGATGAGAGATGGAGATTGAGAGAGAGTTTGAGAGAAAGGGATTGGAAGGTGGGTTAGAGAGCGTGGGAGAGAGGGTTGGGAGACGGAGAGAGAATGGAGGGTAGAGGCAGAATGGGGCGGAGGGAGAGGGAAAAAACGTGTTATGGTCGACAGAGTATCGAGGAAAGAGAGAGGGCGTTAGAAAGAGGGAGAGAGACAGTGAGTGCGACGGAGAGAGTGAGAGGGGGTGCATAAAGAGAGAGACGAATGGGGGAGAGAGAGAAATCGATAGAGGTGGTGTGGGAGAGATTGGGTAGAGAGACAGTACAGGGGAGAGAGTGCAAAAGTGGGAAGAGAGAGAACGTAGGAGAATTTGAGAGCGAAAGAGAGTGAAACATATGTGTGAAAGAATGGGAGGGGGACAGAGAGAGTGTGAGGGTCGGGGAGAGTGCGAGTGGATAGAGAGAGTGAGCAAGGGGGTGGGGAGAGAGTGTGGAGCATGAGCGAGGGAGGAGAGACAGAATTGAATGGTAGCGGAAGATAGAGAGAGTCAGGGAGGGTAAGGTGTCATAGAGACAGAGAACATGTAAGAAGGAGGGAGAGAGAGTGAGACAGAGCGGAGAGAGAGAGAGATCAAGAGAAAAAGAGCAGAAGAGACACAAACAGGCAAGGGGTGAGGCAGCGAGAGAGTGGGAGGCGAGAGAGAGATGGCAGGGAGAGATAAGGAGAGTGGGGAGTGGGGAGAGAGAGTTGGGGAAGAGAGAGGGAGTGGTGGAGAGAGATATTGGGAGGGAGACAGAGGGAGAGAGTGGGCGCGTTTGCGGAGAGACAGAATGGGAGGGGGTGCGAGAAAGAGCGAAAGAGTGGGAGGGATTTTTGGAGTAAGAGTGGATGGGGAGCAGAGAGATTGGAAGGAGGTTAAAGAGAGAGGGTGGGGGTGTGGAGAGAGAGAGTGAAGGAACTGGAGGGGAGAGAGAGGGCGAGAGTGTGTGAGAGAAAGCCACAAAAAACATGGGAGGGCGAGAGGGCGAGAGAGTGTGAATGGGACAAGGGAAAGGAGTAGGGGGCAAACGGTGCCCGGGAGAGTGGGAGAGGTAGAGCGAGACATATTAGGAGGACAGAGAGGGAATGGGAGTGTGGAAGAGACAGTAAGGACAGACAGAGCGAGAGAGGGGGAGGGGGAGCGTGTAGAGGGCATGGCAGTTGAGGAGAGAGAGTGAGGGGGACAGATTGAGAGAGGAGGTGGGAAGAGAGGGGAGCATACACAGAATGTGGGAGTGGAGGAGAGAGAGTGGTAGAGGGAGAGGGAGAGGGGGAGAAGGAGGGGGAGAGTGGGAAGAGAAGAGTGTGATAGAGACAGAGAGAGAGCAGTGAGGGTGGAGGTAGAGACAGAGAGAAGTTGGAAAGGGGACAGTTTTCGAGAGAAGGAGATGGGATGTAGAGAGCGAGAGAGAATGAAGTGGGAGAGACAGAGAGCGAGTGGGAGTGGGAGAGAGAAAGAGCCAGCGTGTGAGAGGGTTAATGTGAAAGACAGAGCGTTGGGTTAGAGACACAGAGAGAGTGAAAGGGCTGTAGAGGGAGAGAGAGTGGGGGAGATTGGAGGTGGGTTGAAAGAAATAGAGTGGGAAGGGGCAAAGAGAAAGGGAGAGTATATGGTGTGGTGGATTGAGTTTCAGAGAGTGCCTGGGGGAGAGGGAGAGAATGGTTTTGTATGTGTGAGCGAGAGTAGGAGGTTTGGGAGGGAGACCGCGGTGGGTTAAGAGAAAGTGGGAGAGTGGGAGAGGAAAGAGAGTGTGGGAGCGACAGGCGGGGGGATTGAGAGTGGGAGTGGAAGGCAAAGACAGTGTGAGACAGAGAGGGAGAGGGGAGAGAGGGATTGGGAGATGGAAGTCGGAGAATGAGGAGGAGCAGACGTGAGAGATAGAGTGTAAGAGTAGAGAGACAGAGAGAGCGTGGAAGCGGGGAGAGAGCTAGGGAGAAAGTGTGTAGGGACAGCGTGAATGAGAGAACTACTGGGGCGAGATAGAGAGAGTGGGAACCATGGAGATGGAGAGAAATGGAGACAGTGGGAGGACAGAATGGGAACGAGTGAGCGAGAGCGAGCTTGGGGGAAATGAGATGCTGTTGCAGAGACAGAATGAGCGGAGACATATAGAGAGTGTTGGGGAAGAGAGATTGGAAGGGGAGAGAAAGAGAGTGGACGGAGCAGAGAGATTGGGAGTGGAAGATACAGAGTGGATGGGAGGAAATGAGTGAGGGGGAGAGAGTGTGTGTGGGGGTGAGAGGGAGTCGGAGTGGGAGAGAGTGTGGGGAGGAGAAGATGAGATAGGGATCGGGAGATTAAGGGGAGATAGAGAAAAAAGGGAGCGGAAAGGGGGAGAGAGGGAAGAGAGATCGAGAGAGGGCATTCGGGGAGACAGAGAGAAAAACAGTGGCACACGAGGAGATGTTGACGGATGGAGAGAGTTGGAAGGCACAGAGGGAGCAAGCGGGGAGAGAGCGACTGTGGAAGAATGACATAGAGACAGTGAGGAGAGAGAAAGTGCAGGAGAGACAGAGTGGGTGAGGGAAATAGAGAGTGTGGAAGGGAGAGAGATTGGCAGGATAAGAGAATGAATTGGGGGAGAAATTGTGTGGGAGAGTATGGGAGGTCGAGAGAGATAAAGTGGGATGGGAGAGAGTGATAAAGGGATGAGAGACGGAGTGAGAAAGGAGGAGAGAGAGGAAGAGTGTGAGGGGCTACAGAAAGAGAGTGTGTCAGCAGGGAAGTTGAGAGAATGAGTGGGCGTGAAATCGAAAGACAGGTGGGAGGAGTGCATGCAGCGAGAAAGAGTGAAGAAGAGGGAGAACGTGGGGCATCAGGGGAGAAAGACAGACAGTGGGAGGGCGGAGAGAATGTGAGAGAGGGAGAGAGGGTGCAGTGGAGACAGAGTGGGAAGGAAGGACAGAACGAGAAAGTTTGGAAGAGAGAGAGTGTGAGGAGAGAGGCGGGTGACAGATCGCGAGACGCCAGAGAGGAAGACAGAGTTTGCGGAGAGGGATAAAGTTTGGGGAGACAGGGTGAGAGAGAGATGGCAGTGGGTCAGCGACAAGTGATAATAGGAGGGGGAAATGAAAGAGAGTTTGAGAAAGAGAGATGAGTGAGAGTGGTGAGCGGAAAGATACAGGCAGAGACTGTAGGAGGGAAGAGAGAATGGGAGAGGGAGAGAGTGGGGAGAGAGTGTGATAGGAAAGAGAAGGGGAGAATGTGGACAGAGAGAGAAGAAGGGGACAAGCTGCGCAGGGGAGAGAGATAGTGGGATGGGGGTTAGTGCGATATTGGCTTTGAGAGATGGGGAAGACAGAGGGAGGAGGAAAGTGAGGGGAGCGGGCGGGAGAGAGGGAGAAAGTAGGAGTAGCGAGAGAGACGGTACGAGCAGCAGAGAGAAAAACAGTGTGAGAGGAGGATGGAGAGCGGGATGGGGAGAGAGAAAATGGGAAGGGACGAGAAAGCGACTGGGATGCGGAGATAGCGGAGAGAGAGTGAGATGCGTGGCAAAGAGGGTTTGAGAGAGAAGCTCAAGAGAGGTTAATGTAGAGAGAGAGGCAAGAGACACGTATGAGCAGAAGAGAAAGAAATTGGGTGGAGCTAGAAAATTAAAATTGGAAAAAGTGGTAGGGAGGGAGAGGGAAAATTGGGAGGGGAGAGTGAGAGAGTGGGACAGGTAAAGAGTGGAATGGGTGGCGGGAGAGAGAGATGTGCAGTAGGATTGTGTGCGAGAGTCTGGGAGGGGTACAGACAAATATACGGAGGGGAGAGACGGAGTGGGATGGAGTAAGAGAGTGGGATGGGTGAAAGAGAGTGTAACAGTAGACAGAGAGCGAGAGAACAGTGGTCGGGAGAAAGAGAGAAAGTTTTGGAGCATGTACAGATAGAGAAAGAGTGCGAGTGGAGTGGAGAGCTAGAGACAGTGGGAGTGGTGCACAGAAAAGTGGGAGAAGCATAGAGTGCGAGAGCACATGAGAGGCTAGAAAAATTGGAAGTGAGAGAGAATGGAGGGGCAGGGGAGAGAGAGTGTGAGGAGATGAGAGAGTGGGAGGCGGGGGTGGCAGAAAGGTGCATAGGGAAGAGCGATAGGGGAGGAGGGAGCGAGACTGAGTGAGGAGAGAGACGGGTTAGAGTGAGGGAGGGGGAGAAAGACAGAGTTGAAAGGGAGGGAGTTGAGATGAGAGAGAGTTTGGGGGCATAGAGTGAGAGAGAGGAATGAGGACAGACAGTGCGGGTGATGTGGCTGGAGAAAGAGAGAGCGAGAGGAAGAGAGAGATGTGGAGTAGAAAGAGTCAGTGGGTGGCATGCGGGACGAGAGAGTGGTGTGGGCTGAATATGGGTTGGGAGACATAGACAGAGAAAGAAGGGGAGGTAGAAAATGAGGGATGAGGAAGAGACAGAGTGGGAGGGTACAGGCAGGGAGAACATGGGAGTGGTGTCGGGAGGAAGGTGGGACGGCTGCAGAGAGCGAGAGAGAGTGTGGAAAGAGAGAATGTGGGAGACAGAGAGTGTGGCATGGGGAGAGAGTTAGATGGGGAGGGAGAGAAATACAGATGGGGAGCGAGAGTGGAATGGACAGAGGAAGAGCGTGGATAAGTGAGAGAGTGGCGGGACGAAGAGAGAGTGGGATGTGGAGAGACACAGTTAGGAGGGATGAAGAGAGTGAGAGAGATTGAGGGGAGAGGGCGAGTTGGAGAGAGAGAGACAGATTGGGAGGGCAGGAGAGAAAGAGGGAGAGCGAGGGATGAGCGAACATTGGAGGAGAAAAGGGAAAGGGTGTGAAGGAGTGAGAGAGTGAGCGAGGAGAGTGCGTGTGAGGAGGATATTGATAGAATAAGATGGAGGAGGGTGTGAGAGTGGAATGAGAGAGGGATTGAGAAAGGTGGAGAGAACGAATGCATGGGAGGGGATACAGAGAGAGAGCTTAATTGGGGTTGAGAAGAAGAGAGTGTATGCACGGTGTAGAGAAAACTGGGAGGGATGCAGAAAGGAAGTAAGAGTAAGCGAGTAACGGAGAGAGTGGGCCAGTGGTTTAGCAAAAGAGAGTGGGAGAGGGAGCAAAACAGGGAGGGGAAAGTGAGAGTGTGGAACAGAGAGAGAGTGGGAGGGCGAAATAGAGTGTGGTGAAGAAGAGTTTGAAGGGGGAGAGAGGGGAGGGAAGAGAGAGATATTGGTGAGACAGTGCGAATGGAGATGAGAAAACACTGATTAGGAGACACAGCTACAGAAAGACGGCAATGGGCCAGAGACAGAGCGCGTGAGGGAGACAGGGAGAGAGAGAGAGAAAGAAGAGACGGGGAAAGTAGATACAGTATATAACATTGTGCATCTGTTGCACAAACACAAATGTCATCTACTATGTGCGATCGTAGGCAGACAGACTGGGAGGGGGTACTGAGACAGTCGGGAGTGGGATGGTGAGACAGTGCGGGAGGCAGAAAGAGAGAGAGGACGTGAGGCAGAGTGATGAAGGAAGGATTGAGAGAGAGTGGTGGTTTCGAGAGAAAGAGAGAGTGGGAGTGGCGAGAGGCAGAGAGCGGGAATCAGGGAGAGAAGAAGGGTTGGTGACAGAGAGTGGCGGGAGGTAATGAAAGAGTGAGAGGGACTGGGAGTGGGATAGTGAGGGACCGTGGGAGTGAGTTTGAACTAGAGAGGTGGTAGGGGTGTAAAGAGAGAGAGATAGTCGGAGGTTAGAGAACGTGTGGTGAGACCGACAGTTGTATGAAGATCCAGAGTGGCTGGAGAGAGAGATTGGGAGGTTGGGAGAGAGATACAGAGTGGGGTAAGAGGGAAGACGAGGGAGAGAAAAAGGGCGGGGGAGGGCGAGCAAGGTGTGAGAGACAGTGGGATAAAGATAGAATGGGAAGGGGAGAGAGGGAGCAAGAGCGAGAGGAGAGTGGGGGAGAGAAAGAGTGATCTGTGAGAGAGAGAGAGAGAGACAGAAAAAGTTTCAGTGGAGCGAGAACGGAGAGAGAGTGTGGAGTAGAGAGAGTGGGAGAGGGGAGTTGGCGGGAGTGACAATTAGCTATAGAGTGGGAAGGGGAGAGAGAGAACGCCGTGTGAATAGGATAGTTGACAGGCAGGATGGGGTTAGTGAGACAGAGTAGGTGGAGAGTTGGAGACACTGTTCGTGACGAGATAGTGGGTGTGGAGAGGGAGTGGGAGTTGGGTAAGGAGAGAAGGACAGCGTAGTAATGAGTTGAGAAACAGGTAGAGATAGAGTAGATGGGTTAGAGAATATAGTGGTGGAGAGGGAGGCAGAGAGTGGGGGTTGAGAGAGAGTGGATGTGAAGTACAGAGGGTGGGGAGAAAGAGGGCGGCGAGAAAGAGTGGAAGTGGAAGGAGAAAGACAGAGATTGAGGGGACAGAGAGTGACGCACTGTGAAGGGGAAAGAGTGTGGGAAGAAAAGAGTGAAAGGATGGGAGAAGGCGTCGTGGTTGGAAGAGAGAGCCAGTGAGGAAGTGTTGGAGGGAAGTGAGAGAGGGGACAGGAGAGAGAGGGAGGGAAGAGAGAGAAGAGGGGCGAAGAGAGACTGGGGGACTGATAGACAGACAGAGAGGATTGAGAGAGAAGGAGGGAGAGAGTGAGGTGCTGCGAGATTGGGGAAGAGACAGAGAGAGTGGGAGCTAGAGATAGAGTGAGAGGAGCAGGGCGAGAGTTGGAGGGAGAGAGTGGGAGATAGTAGAGAGAGAGACTGGGAGTGGGGTAGATAGAGAGGGGGAAAAAGAGGTTGTGTTTGGAGATAGAGTCAAGGGTCGCAGACAGAGAGGGAGATAATGGGAAGGGGAGATATAGACAGAGTGGGTGGGGCTAAAGAGAAAAAGGAAATGAGAAAGATGGGAACAGAGATAGAGAGAGGATGAGGCCGAAGAGAGAGTCAGGAAGTGCAGAGAGACTCACGGAGGGGATAGAGAGTGTGTGGAGCATGGAGAAGGAAAGAGCAAATTACAGAGAGGAAGTGATGGATATGAGAGTGTGGTGGGCGGAGACAAAGAGCGCAAGCGAGTACTGTTGCGGAGACAGCGAGTGTGAGATGAGGAGAGCGAGAGAGAGAGGAAGGGAGGGGTGGGAAAGAGCACGACAGTGGCAGGGGCCCGGACAGAGAGAGAGGGAGAGAGAGTCATAGAAGGGTAAAGAGAGATGGGATGGTTATAGAGAACGAAAGACAGTGGTTGCAGCGAGTGGGAGTTGGAGAGGCAGGTGTGTGGTGATGCAAAGTGTGGCATGAGAGATTTGGAAGGTGGCAGAAAGACAGATAATGGGAAGTGGAGACAGTGAGGGAGAGGAGATAGAGAGAGTGGAAGGGGACAGAGAGAGTGGGAAGGGAGAAAGGAAGCGAGAGAGAGATGGGAGTGGGAAGGACGGAGAGACAGAAAGAGAGGGTGCAGGTACAGGGAGAGACATGGAGAAACAGCAAGGATAGAGAGTGAGCTGGGCGGAGATAGTTGGAGGGGGAGAGAGTGGGTTCGGTGACAGAGGAAGAGTGGGAGGGGTAGAGAGAGAGATTGCGGGAGTGGGATGGAGAGAGACAGAGTGACGGGGGTAAAGAAAAATAGAGAGAGATTGGAAATGCGTTATAGAGAGTATGCAAGAGAGGAAAGTGAGAGCGAATTCGAAGGGATTTAGCGAGAGAGTGGGAGGGCAAGGATAGGGTGATGGTGGAGGGAGATCGAGAGGCATTAGTGGAGTGAGAGAACGTGTGCTCCGGACAAAGATCGAGTTTCTGGGGGCAGAGAGTGCAAGAGAGAGAGGGAGGAGGAGAAAGAGAGTGTGGCGGCTGAGAGAAAGATGGGAGCATGGGGAGAGAGGGGGTGGTGGTTGGAGGAAACAGAGTGTGAGAGAGTTGGTTGGGGAGATTGAGGTTACTGGGTGAAAATACAGGGACAGAGGGAGTGCGGAGAGTGAGATTCTTCGATTGAGAGAGACATTGAGAGAGAGTGGCAGGAGAGAGTGAGTGGGAGGGAGAGAGAGGGGAGGTAGTGGAGATAGATGGAGAGTCGTGTAGGAGGGAAATAGAGAGAAAGAGGAGGGCGTAGAGAGGGAATGAGGTGGAGAGACAGTGGGGGCATTGAGAGACAGTGCGAGAGAGAGTGAAGTGGCAGAAAGATAGAGTGAAAGATAGAGAGGGAGGTGAGAGGTGGAGACAAAGACTGAGAGAGTGAAAGTGTTTAGTGAAGAGAGAGTGATGAGAAAGAGGTTGGTAGAGGGGAGAGAGGAAGAGTTGGAGGGGAAGAGATAGAGAGAGGGAGGAAGGAAAGAAATAACAAGAATGACTTTCGGGAGGAGAAAGAAAGCGAAAGATGAGTAAGCGAGAGCGCGTGGGAGAGGGGACCTCGATCGAGAATTGGAGGGATAAGAGACAGCGAGAGAGAGAGTGGAAGGGTGAGATTGACAGAGTGGAAGGGTGAGGGAGCGTGGGAGGGAGAGAGGGAGTAGGTGAGAGAGAAAGGTTAAATGGGAGGTAGTTGGAGAGAAAGTGTGGGTGAGAGAGCGAGTGAGTTTCGGAGAGAGTGTGGATGTGAAGCGAGAGAGGGAGTGTTAGAGAGGGAGGAAGGGTGAACGTGTGACAGATGTACAGAGAGACAGAATGGGAGGAGGCAAGAGAAAGAGAGTCAGTTGGAGGGGTTGGAGAGAAATAGAGAAAAGGGGTGCAGAGAGAGCGCGCAGCGATGCAGAGAGTTGGGGAGTGAAGACAATGTTGGAGGACGGGAGAAAGAGAGAGTGGGTAGAGAGAGATTGAGAGAGTGAGAAAGACAGTGGCGCGCGAGAGAGACTCATGTTGGGAGCAAAGGAGAAACAGAGTTAGAGGGAGGAGAAAGGGGATGATGGTGAGAGAGGCAGAGTGGAGGGTGGCGAGAGAGAGTGGGAGTGCGAAAAGTGAATGGGGAAGATCGAGAGAGTGGGGACTAGAGCGAGAGGGAGGAAAGAGAGGATGAGGGAGAAGTGAGTGTGGGGAGAGAGTGGGGGTAGAAGGAGAGAAGGAGTGGTTAGAAACAGCAAGAAAAGAGAGGGTAGGAGAGGACAGATGGTGGCAGAGCATAGACAGTGAGGTAGAGATGGGGAGGGGCATAGACTGAGACAGAGTGGGAGGTTTAAATGAAAGAGAGAGTGAGATGGAGCAGGCAGATACTGAGAGAATGATTTTTCAGATAGAGAGAATGAGGCGGGAGAGAGAGTGTAACGGAGGGAAAAGATGGAGAGAAGGGAGATGCAGAAAGAAAGAGAGGGCGTGAGACCGAGGAAAGGGTGAGAGAAAGTTGTTGGTGTAGAGAGAAAGAACGAAAGAGTGTGTGACTCAGTGAGACAGAGAGAGTGAGATAAGGAGAGCGTGAGAGAAAGAGGGGCTAGTGAAGTGAGCATCGCGGGGTAAAGACAGAGAGAGGTGGGAGGGTTGTAGAAGACAAGTGATAGTGGGTGGGTAGGTTGTGTAGGTAGGAGGTAGTTGGAGGGGGATATTGAGTGTGCCTGGAGACTGAGAGAAAGGGAAGGCGGGAGTGAAACGGAGAATGGTTGGAGAGAGAGAGGGAATGAGAGACAGAGAGAGTTAGTTGACATCGAGGGAGGTGAGGCAGAGTTGGAGGGGAGAAATAGAATGGGAAGTGAGGACAGGACGCAAGAAGAGGGGTTTGTGAGATTCAGATTGAGAAATAGTCCGGTGAGAGAGATGGAGTCAGAGAAAGTGCGAGGGGATAAAATGGGGAGAGAGTGGGAGTGGGCAAACAAGTGTGTGAGAGCGGAGATAGAGAGAGTGGAAGTGAGAAATAGAATTTGGCGGCAGAGAGAGTGGGAAAGGTAACAGAGAGGAATATTTGAGTGGTAGAGAGGCAGTGTGGTGGAGAGAGAGCGGGTTTTGGGAGAATGTGAGGCCCGTGGAGAGAGAGGGAGAGAGCGGGAAGGGGGTAGGTCGAGCGGAGAGTAGAGATAGAGAGTATGAGATGGTAGAGAGAGTGTTCCAGTGTGGGAGAAAAAGAGAGTGGGAAGGAAAGGAGCTCGTGTAATTGATGTGAGAAAGAGTGGGAGGGTGCGACAAGAGAGTGCTTTGAGCGTACAGAGAGAGTAAGATAGACTTAGTGCGAGATGAGTGTGTGAAAGTGCAATGAACAAGAGATTGTTTGAGAGGACAGAGAGCGCGAGAGTGTGTCAGAGGGAGAGAAACTGTATGGGTGTAGAGAGAGTGGTAGAATGGGAAGAGACAGCGGTGTTTGGAATGAGAGAGCGAGAGCGACAAGACCCGAGTTTGAATCCCATTTTGGGACACTTACATCTTCTCCTTGGCTATCTGGGTTTCCTCTCGGTGCCCCGGTTTCCTTTCGCAGTAAAAACACTTGCAGGTTCAGTGAACTGATCATGTTAAATTGTGCACAGGGATGTGTCGCTTAGGTGTATTTGTGCGAGGGAAATGTAGACTAGGAGGGGAATGGTTCTGGGTGAGTTCCTCTTTGGATGGTTTTGTTGGGCTGAAGGCCCTGTCTTCACATTCAACGAAAATTCAACGGAATTTGCTGACTATTCAATATACAATTCGATTTCCGATAACTTTTGTTTATTAAACGATGTGGATGTAAAGCGATTAGTGAATTGAAGAACTTTATAAATATAAATCGAACTCCATTTCACTGCTACACAATTCTATCCTGGCGCTAACTGATCAGCAAAATGCAACCTCAGAATCCACTGCCTGGAAAATGCAAGCAGAGCTACAACAGGAAAGGAATCAGCTCGATAAGCCTGAGAAATGAGCTTGAAAGTGGTAATCTCTTGTACATTTCGAAGGAACTTAATTTCACACTGGACCAAAATTTAGAGAGAACTGGAATTCCGTGAAGGCATCATGTGCTCAGTCGGTTTGCACTGTCTCTGATGAAGTGCATCATGAAAGGTACAATACCGCAGTTAGTGATTGTAGTATTAAAGTGTTTCATTTACAGAAATGTTTCATTACAATATATAATTTAAAATTGAACGACACTGTGCTAAGGTACCCATTACTTCTGTTTTGATTTTTACCGAGATTTGTGTCATTTCGCCCGAGATATGTTTTTCACATAAGTTTCATTATTTTAATTCCATGGTTTTGTATAACATGGTGTTCCACAGGAACTCAGCTGCCATATTATAACAACTAACTGTAATGATGGCTGATCCTCGACCCAAAAGCCATAGCCTGCATTGTTTCCATTACTTTCGTGTCCAGAAATCTTTCCATTCGATGCCTTGGTTTTTATTGCTTCATCTGTGAGAGAATTCCGAGGTTGGCCAGTGTCTGAGTGCCGACGTTTATTCTCATCTCAATGCCTTTACCTAATACTGTAGCTGCTTGTTTTAGAAGTACAAGCCCGGGGAATTATCATCCTTGCTTCCAATGTGTCTCAATCTTTGGGAGTTTGTCCCTGAGATCGCCAGTCATTCTCCTGAAGCTTGTGGAGTCTGACCCCAAACCTGATCCCACGACAAGCTTGTCAGCCCAGAGATCAGTCTGGTCTTCCTTTGCTGCAATCCACCAATGTCAGGTTTGTGCTTTATTATGTCAGGAAATTAGAACTGCAGTCATTACTCCACAATGTTAGCGATGAGGTCTCACCTAGATCCTGTACAACTGCACTAAGAGAACCTTACTCCTGTACAGAAATCCCCTTGAAATTTCGGTCAACACGCCATTTATCTTCCGAACTGCTTTCTGCTCATTCAATATTGCTTTCAATGACTTATGAAAAATGAGAGCCAATACATTATGAATTCTACCATTATCCACTTGTTGGGGTCTATGTACACTGCGAAGCAGGCCAATGCCATTCCCAATATTGAAAGCTGACATTAGATCTGTTAAAAAGTTGTCGGTGCATTGTACCTGTAAACGAGTTTAAAGACTAGCAACGTTTAGCAAAGACACGGGTATAGGAAAACGTAAAATGTAGCATGTTCGAATAGCCACCAGTCGGTGAGTTGCTATGAGCCAAAAAAAATCAAATTCAAATTCAGCCAATCATTTTAAATTAAAACCAAGGTACCAACACGCAATCATGTTTGCTTTTATTATTTCGACAATATTTAAAACAACGAAATAAACCGATGGTTTAGCGTAAAACTATCACACATTTTGAACAGTTAGCCAGAGTGTCAAAGAGCAGCAAATCTCCAACTCGCCCAGACTGCCAGCAGAACTGCTCTCAAAAAAAGCAATCTTTATCGATCAAAGACCTGTGATGCAGAATCCCTAAGAAGCAGAAAAGAAGACAGACAGATCTACAGAGGAAATTCGGCAAAGCTCCTGGTTTTGACACGCGTTACTTTTTTATATTAATTGTATTTGGGATTTTTTTTATCGGACAAGTAATGTGGAGTCGAGGTAGAAGACAGGCTTAAGAGAAAGGAGTTATAAATAGTTGTCAGTTAAAATTCTGTATTAGACTTGAACATAAAGTTATTAATTTTTACTCTAGGTAGTGACGTTTGGGATACTTCTTTGCCTGTCGAATTTTAACAGATGGTATCACTGGATGAATCTTATCTGTGTTGCTAGTTTAATTTAGTAAAGGGGTTTACCCTGTGCTGTAACAGTTTAGGGGGACATAGACCGAATTTGAACAGTTTGGGTCACGGATTCGTGATTTGAACACGTTTAAAGTATCCAGTCAGCGATTTGGATAGATTTGAATAGATTTGGAGTCCGAAAAAGCCCAGGAGATTGAAACATTAACATTTTAGTGTCTTGATCATTAAAGAAAACATAGGCGACACAATTGATCTAATTCCAGTGATTAAATGAGGTTAATTAAATGTGAAGTGAGAGGAATGGCTCTTAAAATAGCTAAAGAGCTTCTGTGATATTAAGATGATTATTAACTTTGCCAAGTAAGTGTACAACGAAAGAAAAAGGCCGTCCTTTCAAAATTACATGAAGAAGTTTGATTTGCATTAAACTAATGACAAATGTAAAGCTGACATTGTAAGGGAATTCCTTAAACATTTACGTGAGTCCGAGGAACAGATCTGTGCAGTAGATGCAGAGAAAAGATAAATAGCCACTAACGAAAACGGAGGTCGAAGATAAACAAAGGGAGAGACAAAGAGAAGGAGAGAGAGAAGAAAGAGGAAAAGG
Source organism: Chiloscyllium punctatum (assembly GCF_047496795.1). Classification (NCBI taxonomy): domain Eukaryota; kingdom Metazoa; phylum Chordata; class Chondrichthyes; order Orectolobiformes; family Hemiscylliidae; genus Chiloscyllium; species Chiloscyllium punctatum. Next base: position 46,720,690 of record NC_092781.1, on the reverse strand, counting down.
GAGAGAGAAGAAACAGGAAGAAGAGAGAGGAGAAAGAGAGAAAAAGTGTTCTTAACTGAGCAAAGAGAGAGAGACGAACGGGAGACATAGAGGGAGAGAGAGAGGATTTGATTTTGAAAAGTTGCGACTCAGTCAGCAAAGACAAGTTAACAGGATGGAGATTAAAAGAGAGGGTATTGATGTTTAAATATATGTCAAACCTTTACCATGATGTAATGAGAAATATGTTGAAATCTTCTTTATTTCAATGTGAAAATTCGCTAGGCAGATGTCGTGATTCTAGGAATAATGGGTATTCCAGAATAAACTTTTCATCAGAGTCAGTAAGGAATTTGCCGCATTGTCAGATGAGGGGTCTAGACATTATGAAGAGGTAAAACAGGCTATTTTAAGTGTTTATGCATTGGTATCTGTGGAAGCCGTTTTCTGGGCTATGGCTTCCCTCCTGGTTAAGGAAACCTGTTGTTGAAGGACCCCTCCCCCAACAGATCAATAGCATTTGGTATGTAGCCTTGGGTGGCTGTCTCGCACATAGCTTAATTCCTCTCCCGCTGTGATACTTTGCTGGTCTGTGCAGCTTAATTGCTCAAAGAAGCCTCCTCTTGTCAATTAGCTTCTCTCTCTCAATGTCACATTAAGGAAATCTGTCCCGCATTTGTCACGGACCTTCTGGTAATAGCATGTTAGGTGATAACTTTCACTGCTGTTTTCTTGCAGAAGTTGTAGCATCTTTTAGGGATGACCTTGACAGCTGACCCCTGATTCGGTACCTCCTTGGACCATCCTGACCCTTTATAGTTAATGGTCAATCTGTGTCTCAGTCTTGTCTTCTTTTCTATATAATCTTGTAACTTTGTGTTGTACTTCAGAATCCAACCGAGCCACTTTTAAGGCCGAGGATATCTCCATGATGATTCTTTTAATAAACGGGCTAATGCTCAAGTTCTGCCTCTCAAGATTTTCTTGAACAATTCGTATAGCTGGCATGGTCCCCTTCATTACCGGGTCTTGTCAGAAATGAATTAGTGCTTCCAACAGTTTAAATTTGCGTAAGTGTAAATGGGAGTGATGCATGGGGCGAATTAAAATTGCAGATATCGGTTAAGTACATTATCCTAATCTGTGCTGAACACTACTAACATTTGGTGACCTTGAGAATTGGCTATAGCGTCACAGTTTGTCTTTGTTTGTGTCCTCTTTGTTTGCCTAAAGGGAACGTTTCTGCACATACGACTAGGCAGGTGACGATTGGATCAAACCATTCTACATGTAAGATCAAAACAGCGGTGACCGGGTCAGGACAACCTTGTTCTGCTGTGCAGGCCGAACTCCGTGCTTTTGTCCCCACGGAAGCGACGCTGAAACATCATGGTAGACAACTAAATGCAACACCTAACTTAAGCGAATTCATTAGAGAACGTGAAGATTACAGATGCTTGATATTAGAATCTAGAGTGTAGTAATGAAAAAGGAGAGCAGGTCTGGCAGCATCCGATGAGCTGGGGAATCGCCATTTTGGGCAAATACTTTTCCCTTGTTGAATTTATGAATGTGGCTACGAGCCATCAGCCCGTATATTTGCAATCAAAATCAGCGTTCAGCGAACACTTTCAAAAACGTCCCATGGGACTGGCACCCTGTCCCCCTAAATATCCCAAAATTACTGTCCCAAACTGGATTGTTGCTGTAGTCACTTCCCAAAAGACCCGGAAAGCTGGCCAGAGACAGAATGCTGTTTAAAAAGCTGTTACAGTTCTCGCTACTTATCCACGTTTTATGAGTGCAAGAACTCAACAGGGCTCTCGTGTCTGGACTGCAAGTGTTGGTAAAAGAATCTCACGATTCACAGAGATTGGTAATAAAGGACTTGCTTTCGCAGACTTATGACGGGTGAAACCCCATTTAACAATCATTGGACCTACTTCGAGGTTTGTGACATGCTTCAATACGCCCCGTAAGCTCTTGTGCCTAACAAGTTTAATTGGCTTGTACAAATATGCATTATTTATAGTTGCTTGCCGCAGAATATCCAGACTTTCCTGAGTTGATCCAATGGGACACAGAGGGCGACTGTTACATTCTCCATTGTATTTTCCTCTTCGTCGTCGACTCCTGAAGAAGCACGCACAAGAGGCTTGAAAACATTATAAGAATTGGAACTCCCTAATTTTGAATGTTCTGGAATGTGAATGTTTCATGACACATAGAATCACCGAAATCTAAAAAAAACTGAAATAGAAAAATAGTTGCCAGGAAGAGAGAGAGACCCTCTCAGCCCCGAGACTCTGAAGCTCGCAGAACAATGACCTTTTTGTGGTCTTTTATTGATGCACATTTGCTTGTTGTTGATTGAATTCTTCTGTTTTGTTTCCTGGCTCTCGAGATCCAGAAGTGTTGTTCTCCGAGACTATGATGGCAAGACTATCAATTGTTAACTCGACATTTTTTTTACTTTCATGAAATTCAAAATGGCGGTAGGCGACATTAAAATCTTTAAACAAAATATTCTCAATATTTGACACAAGTGTAAACCTGCTCGCATATCTCGCATAACCTCTGCTTCTGACAAAGATCGATTTCACCCGTTATCACCGGGTGTTGGACTAATTGAAGGATTGAGTGAAGTCAGTTAAAGTTGTAACTCTGTAACCCTTGGATTCGAGTGCAGAATGATTCTCTTCCGGTTTGGAAGTAGGTATCTGTGTATTAATTAAAAGAAAAGACTATCTAATCGGAACATTGAGTGCAATCATCTCAGACTTTAACGTTTGATCATTCAGTAGAGGAATTGCAGTGAAAATCACAAAAATAATATTAAGAAATTGTAAAACTGGAAGTATGAAGATGGATGTAAATATCCCAAACCATTGGTAGTTTTCAGAAAATGATTCGAGCAGAATTAATTTTTAGACTGCTGCATCTCATTTGTGCGTACGCAGTGTCATTCGTAACTTTATTCGATGTCAATTTCCCTTCCTCATGAAAAACTGAAGTATCAGTTCAACATGATTTTCTGAAGTAGAAATCATGCGACAAAAGTTAAGATAGTATTGTTGATATCAGTGTCTTTTAATAACGTTTTCATTTGTGCATACGAAGCATTTTGATACTGTGTGAGTAGACATGACGTTATTGATGCAGCTGCAGTCATTTCACACCCTATGATGCAATGCCTGAGCAATGACTGATCAGAACCGCTTAAGGAACTAAATCTGGGATTCACATTGAGAGTTTGCAACCGGTTATTTATAATGGATTTCAGGATTGGGAACAGTGCGCATTTTATATTATGCAATTGGGTCTGGAATGAGGGGATTTCACTTTCATATTGAAGTCTCGAGGCAAAACTATTCGTAAAGAAGAACAAAACTTGTGATTTAATAAGCTGCGTGTGATATGCACCTAATAGAACAATCCTGATACAATTTCATGACTGCAACTTTACGCACACTTGAATCATTTTAGGGACTTTAAAATCTGTTTGTTCTTATTAATTAATAGTGAAATGTCTCAGTCACGTATTCAGTTTCCATTTTGCGTTAACAAGATTGGCAAGATTGAATGGTTTATGCACTATCATGCATTTCCAGTCATCTGTGTTATTGCCTCATAATTAGTTGAAAGCATGGCAACATTTACTAATGTTTACCTCAACCATCCCATACGATAAATTGAGTACTGCACATGCAATTGGCAATGGTAGTAAGTGGTGAAATAGAAAGTGTAAAAAATGCTATTGAAGCAAAAGCACTGTAAAAGAATCTAAGTACCAGTCGGGATCCTGAGCTTATGCCTGACATACTGACACTATTTAAGGATGGGGATGACACTGATATGGATGGGCGAAAGGGATGTAATTCAAGGAGAGCCAGTGAGACCCCAATATCTCCTGATAGTCTCCAGCACACAAGAGACAATAGGCAATATGTGCAGGAGTGGGCTATTCGGCCCTACGAGCCAGCACCACCATTCATTATGATTGTCGTGGAAATTAAATCGACTTGACTCAATTATTAGCAGGAGCAAAGAAAGGAGCTTTATTTTAAATTCTGCGGAATTGACTCCATTACACTAAACCAGATGCCTTAATGTAAGGAGTACTGATCATTGTTTTGATGCTTTACTTATACTATTTCTTATCACACTCTCAAGGGCAAAGACTGGGAGAATTCAAATTGTTATTCTCTCATCCCCTGGTCTTAGACATATTCGTTCTTCAGCTTTTTCTGTGTTCGACTGTCGCAAGTTCGTATTGGATGTGGACAGAATTTCTAAGTTAGAAAAGGAGAAAAGCATTCTCTTTCAAATTTCACAATAAGTGGATAGTTTTCCATTCCATTCTCCATCTTTTTGTCATTTTATGACATCAAGGACAACTACAGCAACAACAAACAAAAATACAAAGCCAGAGTAGCTATGCATCAAATAATGTTAAGGAAATACCAGACCTTTCCTCAGACACCACCGAGTTTGTGGTGGTATCGTCACTTGTTCTGGTGTGCCCTGTACATAGCCCATGTTCACACGTGACACTCGTCAACGCCATGGTCGGGGTGCGGTCCATCAATGCCTCAGCCCGTATGAATTGTCCTACCAGGGCACTTGCTAAAAGTCTGAGCTGGGGCAGACCCATATTCGTATGAGGCTTCGAATCACGACTTGCACTTAATTGGTTCCGGTGCTGTCTGATGTCTACTCAGGCCCAGCTACACACTTGCAATATCTTGCGTGTGTACATGTGGCTCTTTCTGCGATCATAACTGCTGTCTGTGTTGCACGGATCACTTAAAATGGTCCAAGCCACCTCTTCACTTTCCAGTTCTTCCTGCTGAAGTCTTTCACCACTACCCACTCTCCAGGTGTTAGATCAAGCAGCTTCACTCCTGTTGGTTGTTGCAGTGCTGCTTTCACTTGGTTCTGTGCCTTGTGGACTTGTCACCTCCACCTCAGCCTTCCCCTGTCACTCACCCTGTCGATCATCCTCCAGAACCAACTGAGGCTGTCTGTGTTAGCACTGTCTCACCCATCAGTCCATTGCTCCGCAAACAAAGCATTCACCAGATCTACCCCTGCCCGCGCTGCGAACTCCACCTGTGCCTCTCTCTCTTCCTGCAGCCCCTCCCTCCAACGGCTGGGTGACCATTTGTATGAGATTTATGTGCTTGCTGTTCCATCTTTAGCTTCTGCTTATCCTTTTCTTGGGTAAGCAATTTTTCAGCATGTATCGCGTGTTGTTCTATTAAAATTCAGCTTTCCCGTGTACGAGGGAATACATGTCTCTTTTATATGTTTTTGCTTTTTCGTCTTTCATTCCATTTATGAAGCTGTTACTCAGGTGTGCCTCATAAGGTATGGTTTCTGCCGCAGTTATGTTCTCAGGTGGTCTCATTCCACTATGGGCATCATGGACTTCAGTAATGCACGTCAGTTACTGGGACACGGTCTCACTTCCCGTTGTTTACACATTGTAATTTTGGTCATGTCCATTCGCACTGGGAATGCCTCCCTACAGGCGGTTGCCAGTGCTGTAACAAAAGCATTGAAGTCTCCGTTCTGCCCCGCTTGTGTGTCGGCTACCCTGCCATGAACGTTTGCATTTGGCCAGGTATACTTCATTTTCGTGACATTGGCACCTACCTTTCGTCCCAGGAGACATCTCATCTCATGTGACGTGGGACGGAACTCAGTACAGAACTTTGTCACTTCTTCGGCGAACTTATTACCTCGAAACTCGTGTGAGTCAGGCAACTGCCCATAGGCACTTTCCAGATCCTTCATGGTCCATGGCCGGTTTACCAACACTGGATGCCCTTCTGCACCTGCAATTTCAACCATTGGGGCTTGCAGAACTACCTGGTTAGATGATCGTACGCCAGTGCCCGGCACCATCTGACTTATCAACCGTCGGAGGGTGACCGCAAACAGGCCCTGAATGCCTTTTTGTCTTGGAGTGGTCGTCTTCCTTTTGGGCTTCTTGCTTCAATTGGTTGCGGGTGTGGCGTGCAGATTCTGAGGCAGCGGCCCCTGACGTGGAATCTTCGCCAGGCGTATCTTGTAGGGTGCTGTAGGTCTCGGACGGCAGTCATCAAGGTCAGAATCTGAAACAGACTTAAGACACAGTACACCTTCGTGAGGTTATCTTCCGCGTGTCTGCATGCATGCTGGTGTTCATACATGTATTTGATCTATCTTTTACTTGAGATTCCCTTTCCCTGATACCAGCCTCAGCCTTGCACATGTTATAAGCACTCTAATTCATGGGTTCTATTTTTCTCTTCCTTTTCTCCTTCTCTCTCTCCTCCAACTTCGACCTCAATGTTTCCAGCTGTCTTTGACTAAACCTTCCTCCCTCCGGAAAATCACATTCTTCAATCCAGAATTTTGACTGCTTTAGAGACTCTGGACCGTATTATTAGCATATATTGTATTTTTGTTCAGCCATTCCAAGTCCTGTGTGGACGCTCCCTTTGATTGCTCTTGCCATTTTTAGTGTAACTGGAAAAGTGTTCAGCTCTCTCTCTCTCTCTCTTGAGCGGTACTGTTATCTTTACCCTATGACTTGCCTTTATCTGCGGAGGTCCCCTCTCGCACTGGACGCATCTACCTCAATACCTTGGTTTTCGTAAACGAAGACAAGACGTGCGTGGTACGTCTTTGGCGAGTTCAACTCAGCCAGTGGTGGTTCCAAGTCTAAAACCACCCTTAAACTTGCTGTCTCCGAAACACTCTAGAGATGGCAATCACCTTCCATGGGGTTTTGCTCTAATATCACGCAAAAGTTCACTGAACACTTTTTGTGCTGTATTCATTCTCTGATAATGAGTCTCTATGTAGGATTACTTAATGCACGACTATTACCCGGACCCTTAGTGTAAAGGAGTCAGTTCTGCAGAATTTAGAATGAAGCTCCTTTCTTTGTTCTTCCCAATAACTGAGTCAGATCGATTTAATTTCCACGAAAATGAACATGGCTGATCATCCACAATCAGTATCCTGCTTTTGCCTTATCCACATGACCTTTGATTCCACACCTCCGTTTCTAAAAAGATGAAGGTTTCAGCATTAGTAACCGTCTTCATAGCCGACGTCATAAAAGTAAGTGGTCTGAGTCATCCATAACCGGGGCTGTCTCCAAAAGCAGATGAATGTTACTGTACCAAGCCCCTGACTGCAAGGAGAACAAGGCCAATTGTTCAATATATTCGAAGGACAATACAGATTATAATGCCACTCCTCGGGCCCGTCTGTAGTTATGACGATATGAAGGCTTGATTCTCTGACATTGACAACCAGGCGTACCACTCAATGCCGTCATTAGAACGAGTTTTACAACAACCTGCAAATATTCGTGATGAACTGAAATGTAATCTCAAATATTTTGAGTCAGGCGGTCAATATTGCAATATGTTGCCTGGTAAGGAATTTTTATCAGACAATCAAATTTTCAATTGACAAGCTGACTCACCTACGTTGAATGCAATGCGTTTGCGATGTATTCCTTCTGCTGTCGCCGACATGTTTCAGACAAATGAGATGAACTAGTCGAACAATTCCATGCACAATTCCAGTAAGCAGTGATTTTCTACTGGGATGTCCAGAATGAGACCAAACCACGATCGAGGTTGCAAGCAAAACCGAAGTGGTCCAACAACCTAGCGATCCCGATGGCCATTAGCCAACCCCGAAAAGGTTGACTGACACCAACATACCAACTGGGGGCACAAACTACCTCGGATGCCCACACAACAACCACGCCTGAGCAGCCCATTCCCGAGGGGACACTGGAAAATTTAACAAGCAGACCCTTACTTTAACTGGAAATGTAGCTCCTTAGGGGAGAAGTGTCTTTGCAGCTGCCTTGGAGGTAATGTAAGTTTGACATGTTGCATTCTAGGAAAAGGATGACTCTCGTTGTGCTTTTGGTGTAGCCACGATTACAGAGACTTGTCGGAACATAGAATATTAAATCGTCACAGAGACAAGTTAAGGACGGAAATGCCTGATCTATGTAAGGCACAGCAATCAGAGCGGTAAGACTAGGCTGAAGACCACAAGCTATGGACTCCAATCGGGTGCTCCCTCGGTACTCAAACCAAGATATGGGTGCCCAAAGCGGTAAATGTTTGTGTTCCTTCGTTGCTTCTGCCTGTTTTAGCTGATTATGTGCAAAGTTGTACACACTTGGGCAAGGAGGGTTCCAAATCCACTCCCTTGCCTGGTGGTCCTTTTTACTTTTCTTTAACTTGTTTTTATAAAATTATCTCGAGTACATTGGTACAAATACCGTCTAATTATAATCGTTGAACTGAGTCAATGAATCCTCCCAGCGACTGACACTACTGCCACAACACTGGTAGAAAATTGGGAATTATCTGCATACGTAAACTAATAGTCTTTAATGTTTATAGTCACAGGCACACGAAGTCTAAGAATGGGGACCGCCGAAAATCGGACCCTATGTGGGAATGCCAGGATCTTGTTAGAATAATCACCCGCACAGCAGTCAAAATTCAAGGAAGACTCGAATGGACGCATAGAAATCGATGCAAGAGAGCACTGCCTCAGTGGGAACCCAGCTCCCGGTGGGACATGTGGAGTTGCTTGGGCTCGTCGCTCAAATCTTGGGCTAGTGCCCTTCAACAAGTGATCATTGTCCTTGTTGTCTGTGTTCTTCTTGCGATCCTTGTTAGTTTCATTAAGCAGTGTTGTGCGTGCTTTGTCTCACTTCTCCTCTCCATCTCATAATTAGCCCAGCTGGTCACGATTCCCCGTCACTGGCACAGGCCCTGAGCCACAGATCCCAGCCCTTACAGCGCTGACACCTCAGATTCGTGGGACTACTGATTTAGAACCTCCACCTCTCGACAAGTCCCTTGGCTCTCGCTACTTTCCCGCTTTTGCTGGAGATCCTGACCTGCTTTTTAGATGGTGAAAGAAAATGAACGATTGTGGAAGCCATTTTCTTGGGTGTTATTTCCGTCCTGTTTAAGAAACCATTTGGCTTAAGTGCCCCTCACGTCAGCAGAAAACAATCCTTGGTATATGAGCTGTGCCTGTCTCAAAACCCCCTCACGTTGCTCTCATTATGATGCAATTCTAATGTATAGTTTATCTGTTCAAGACGTCATTGTTTGCCTGTTCCTTGTTTCCTCACTCTGATGTATTGCTAGAACATATAGCTTAGTTGCTGAAGCATACTTAGCTCCGTCATTTCGTTTACGATATATTGCTAATATATGTTTCTGCTCTACTTAAGACTTCTGTCCTACATTTGTTGCAAGTCCCTGCAACAAACATGACGTGATAAAGTTCACTCCAGTCCACTTGTGGAATGTGTCATATTAATTACGGCTGACTCTGAGAGATGTCATCTGACTCAGTACCAAACTGATATCATGTAATTAACCGTCAGCCTATGTCTGAGCTCATGCCTGGTTTTCTATCTAATCCTGCAACGTTCTGTTGTACTTCGGAGTTCTGCTGAGCCGTACTTTGGACAGTGCTCTCCCCATTTCGTAATAATCTGTTAATGCTCAAGGGCTGTCTCTGAAGGTTTTGTTCAACAAGTACATAATTCAAATCACATTTTCTTGCTGTGCGTACTGGCGAATCGATTTGATCAAACTGTGACGTGCCCTACCAAATGGAAAATGCCGAAGTTGTGACCACTTTTCTATTTCTTGAAAGCCCTAGCATGTTTTTTGAAGTGACAGGTGGCTTACGTTATCAACAGAGTGAAACTTCATTACATGTCTTGGAATTAAGATGAAAAAATCCAAATTCCAATCCATAACTGAGAATTTCATTGGCTCACCAAAGGTTATACCTGTCTAATTTGTTGCAGTCAATGCGTTCAGTTCATCAGTGATCACTCTTCCGTGTCTTTGATAAATCGCACTATTTTGATGCTAAACTGTCCTCAGTGTCTTCTTCTTTGATTCTGCATCTGCTTGGCATGTACTTGTGTTGCGGCTGTCTATGTGTGGACATTTGCTAATATGATGACAAATGCTGCATTTGTATTTGCTGAATGTGTCGGTCTCTGCATTTCTAAGTGGTTCTGTGTATATGAGCTGAACATATGTTGCTGGAAAATCGCAGCAGGTCAGGCAGCATCCAAGGAGCAGGAGAATCGACGGTTCGGCCATAAGCCCTTCTTCAGGACTCTTTGTGTATGTTTTGTTGCATATTTATATCTGAATTTATAGATGGGTCACTGTTTGTACATCTGCGCTATTGTAATGTTGCTTGTGAGAGTACGTATGTGTGTTATATTTGTAGATGTTGCATTCTTCACATATATTAGTGCTCAGTGTGTGACTGTGTGATATTTTCTCTGTATTTATATATGTCGATGAGTGTGCCAATTTTTGCATGGAGAAAAAGTTGATACATACGTCTGTCCATATCTTCATTTCCACCTATTCATATCCATGTAAGTTTGTTCACACACGCCGGTGTATATACTTTAAAGTACGCATTTATTAATGTGCCAATATGTGCGTTTCATTTAAAAAAAAAATTCTGTGTGAGAGAACTTATTTCTACCAATTACATTGGTATCACAATCGCGATGGGTTGGCCAGGACTCCTGTCCTCTGTCTTTCTCTGCTTCTGCACGGGTATTTGTTTTTTCACGTGTGTCTTTATATCTGTGTCGATGTGCACAAGGACATCTGCGTCCTTTTGGATGTTTTCATACTTATGTGACTTTTGTTCCGTGCATTTATGTATATCACTGTAAGATTGTGAGGCTTTGTACTGTTTGTAGTCAGTGCTGGATTGACTGTGTGATTGTCTGCTGGTGCCTGAGTAACTGCAGGTCACTATCGATGCTTATGTGTGGAATTAAAAGAATTTGTGCATTTATCAGTACGCTAAGATACACGAAAGCACGCATGCTAAAATGTCTGCATTTTAGCGCATTTTTCCTTGTGTTTTTTTGGGTTCCAATGAGAGAGAAGTAGACACACGAAATAAGTGACCCTTTCTCCATCTGTATTCACAACACCGTCACATTACAACATTTTGCTATCCTCAAGTGTATGGCAAAGTATCCGAACTGGACTTTAAAATTTCCAACCTCAGTCTGTGCCAATACTCAATTCAAGGCAATTGTGTAAACTGTAAGCCAAATGTTTCGAAATTTCAGTCAAAACAAACAGCAAATTAAGCTGCGCAAAGCTCAACAACAATGTCAATGTAATGAACCAAAAAGGCTTTATTTTCAGCATAATACGTGCAAGACTGGAGGATACACAATCACAGTAAAGGGATAAGTCAAATAAAGATAAACAAGAATCAGACCCTATTACTTGGCAGATTTCCATGATGCGTCATTCTGCAGGCATAGATAATTACTTCGAGATTGTTTTTATGATGGTATGTATTATAATTCACCTCGTAAAGAGGACATAACTCATATATCGTCATTTTCTATTCTCTGAAACTGTAAGAGCCTTCCGGGGGATATTAGTCAGAGAGGTTTCAAAGCTGCATGCTGTAATGACAACAAAGAATTGTTCTTCTTAAAAGCAGCTGTCCAAAGTCCATTTAGCAGTCTGCCGACATACTGAGAGAACAATGCTCGTCACTATGAGATTCCTCCTACCATTCATCGTGTGCCATCTCCTTTAATACGAGGTTTTGTCTGGACTTTGCTCTAACCACTTCCTATGTAGGATCTTTCGATCAGGTAACAACCCGCGTTGAACCTCAAACACGAACTCCCGAATATACAAAAGCCTGTTTATTATCACTTGTGTTTCCATTGTAACACTTGCAGGTGGTTTAAAACTCAACTTTAGCTTATAGTTTAGAGTTATTAGCTGCAAACCAAAACCAATTTTGCAAAATCAGATTAACGAAAAAAAAATCGATTCGGTCTCCGTAAACATAGTTCATCACATGCTTCGTTCTGCATGGCTCTCCTTGCCTGCGAGAGGATCTATGTGCTTGTGTATGTGTTTTTGTTTGCTGTGAGTTTCTGTTTTATGTCTACAAATTTTAGGGTGATTGTTTATGTATGTTGATGTTTGGGTTTACATGGATCTTCATGTTGTTCTCTTTATACGTATGAATCTGCTCTGTCTCAGTGCGTGATGCATGGTGTGTAAGTTTGTGAATGAACCAGTGTCTCCGTATCTGCCACTGTCTGCCCCCATGGTGGACAAGCAGGATGATGGATGAAAGACAGACAGCATTAGGAGGTGGACAATTTATCTTCTCGGGTGTAGCCCGCTTTCTGGACTGGCGGTCGGTGTAACGGGCGCTGTGTATAAAGGGGGTGGGCGGATAGGGTGGCGAGGTGGGGATGGGTGAGCACAGGGAGATGGTACAGCCTGTTTGGTAGATGGGAGAAATGATCAAGTTGATGGCGAGAAGAAAGGACCGATGAGACGAATGGAAGGGGAAAGGGAGAGGCTATGATTGGTGTTGGGTTATGGGAAAGGACGTTATTTGAAATTAAAGCGCTCAGCTTTGAGAACTCTGAGCTGCACGCTGCCTCGGTGGAAGGTGAGGTGTTGTTCCACCAATTTACAATGCCATTTGCTGTGGCAATAGACCACGCCAAAGCTGGCCATGTTGGAAATGGAGTCGGAAGAAGAACTAAAAAGAGCGGAGACTGGCTGATCAGGTCGGCCCCTGCAGGTCTGGCTGAGACATTTGATGAAACTGTCCTTTGGTTTATATTTGGTCTGCCCGACAAAGAGAAGACCACATCGGGAGGACTTGATGAAGTAAATTAGTTTAGGTAAGAGGCAGGTGAACCTCTGTCTCACCTGGAAGGATTTTATGTGGCCCTGGATGAAGGTAATGGGCGTGATGTGCCTGTCTGTCCATGCCATACTATCTGTGGTAGAGGATTGCAATGGTTCATACACACTTTCCTGGTAAAATATGAAAACTCGGAAACAATCCGGATGGTGGAAAAGTCATGCAATTGGACTGTACATGCGGACAAATGGTGGATGGTAAATGAGTTTCGAGGTTTACAAAGCAACTTAAAGCGTCAGAGGAATTGTGCATTTATTGTGGAAAAACTCCTTCTACCAAATTATAATGAATCTGATTAATTCGATAGACCAAACTACAATGGACGCTTTGACAATTAGCAAACTTAAGGATGAGTTACACGGCTTTTTACTCGGTAACGGGTTGAAGAAATATAGAGAGAAGGCAGGAAAATAAGGGTGATGAGCATATCCGCCATCACAGAATGGATCCTTTCTGCTCCTATCGCTTATGATGTTATGAACTTATGAGAGAAGACATGATAGAAGAGAAAAAATATCGAATGAAGGCATCTTCAAATGAACTTTTCTTTTCTATAAGGGAGAATAAACAAGGAAAACGCATACATATTAACATTTCCTCTCGTTGGAGACCAATCTCGCTAAGACTACCAAATTAAATGTTGGCAGTAAGAAATCCACGACTTTCATAACCATTTTGCTTTTACAATTGCCTCAAATTTCTGTACAGATCTGTTCATGGGTTTCTCCCGAGGTGCTATCGAATTCTGTAATACATTCCGTGCAATGTGGTAGCTTTTTCTAGATTTTTTGGCATTTACCCACATGACATCATTTGTGGATATTTCTCAGATCCATCCCTTTGTTTTGCAGTCATAAATTCTCTGATTAGCTTGACATCACCTCATCAGTTATTTTATGACAAATTCTCACGGCCTTTATTCTAACTGAAAGTCTAAGCAAACAGTTTGAAATAATTGAGTCGAAATTTTGCAACTCGTGTTTTAAAGGTAAGTGGAATATTCAAAGGCAGGTGGGGAGCATGTGAAAGCACTTCTGCAAAGTATCAAGCAGACAAAAGTTATTTACACATATTAAAGTTGTGCAGACAATTCTGAATCGTAGATTAACGATAAAGTGGAAGCAAGCTATTCGGCCCAACAAGGCCACATTCACCTTCCAAATAGCATCACGTTCACTCTCAACTCCATACCACATTCCTGAAAACCTGCATTTCAGTGACTATTGCACCTAACCTACAAACCCCTGAAACCTATCGGCAATTTAGCATAGCTAATTCAACTAGTTTGCAGCTATTTAGACTGTAGGAGGGAACTGGAACATCCATTCAATCTATTTAACTCTTTACCTGGTGAACGCATTGTGCAACTGCAAATTGCAAATTCAAAACTGGCTATTGAGGAGCGCAAAATCATTAGCGAATGTCGACATTCCGGATGTAAACAGGGATAAATCTTGAAAGACTTTATAACAGGATCACATAGAATACTGAAAGCCGAGATTTCTCACCAGCTATCGTGAAAATGTTGATCCCATATGCCAGAAGTAGCAAGCCCATCTATAGCCTAACTAATTTGACGTAGATTTCCCAAAGTATTTCATGGAATGTCAGTTAACTGGGATTTTGAATTGAGAACGCGCATCCTGCCAAATTCGCCCCCTGCAAAAACGACCTCGCACAAATTCGGTTTTGATTACCGCATTTGCTTTCTTCCTGGCCAGTTTATCAAAGGGGAAATGGTTATTCTTTGTGTTGTGTATTTCCTGCTGCCAGACGCTGCCTTCCGTGTATAGTTAAGTTGCAAGCAAAGAACAATAGTCGAGGCTCTGTCCTGAGAGCCTGCTCCGCCACTCAATATGATTGGATTAGATTACTTACAGTGTGGAAACAGGCCCTTCGGCCCAACAAGTCCACACCGCCCAGCCGAATCGCAACCCACCCATACCCCTACATCTACCCCTTACCTACACTACAGGCAATTTAGGATGGCCAATTCACCTGACCTGCACATCTTTGGAGTGTGGGAGGAAACCGGAACACCAGGAGGAAACCCACGCAGACAGGGGGAGAACGTGCAAACTCCACACAGTCAGTCGCCTGAGGTGGGAATTGAAACCGGTTCTCTGGCGCTGCGAAGCAACAGTGCTAACGACTGTGCCACCGTGCCGCCCATTGAGGCTGGTTAACCTACAAGTGACATATTCAAAGCATAGAAGGTCTAATTTACTGGGTGGAGCCGGACATAATTTTCCCTCTTGTGTGAGCAATGGGATCCATCAAGGTTTTTATTTAAAATGGGGCATCCATTTAAGACAGAAATGAGAAATATTCCAGTTGTTCTGTTATACCTCGGTGAGTTTTCGGGGTCTCCCCTCCTCAAAATTCAGCGAATGCAGGCAATAGAAATCTTTTGTTGAATGATCACTGAATTCTGAGTGGATGAAAGACTATCTTTGAATTTGGAGCTGAGGTTAAAATCAGACCGGGAATCACATTGGATTATTTGAGCATGCTGGAAGGGTCGAAGGGCATGCAATTGTTGTTTGCCATTTGTTAAAAGGGCCATCCATGTTTAAATGTAGCATACGATGGTGGAAAGTGCAATATAAAGCATATTCGTTACCAGTATAAATGAAGCACGTTTCTATTCAACAGCAGAACTCACTGCTAATGGTTTGCTTTGGTTATGTCGGAAGTTTGAAGGCCAATCCGATTGTCGTAATTCTGTGATTATCATGGCAATGCGATGCCTGGGTATTTGGGCCTCACGACCACACTCAGTTTCCTTCAGATCCTGAAGCGACCACAGCCACGCAGTGTCCCTCCTCCTGGACTAATTCCACATTCCTCCGGGCTTGCATATTGACCATTTCCTGAAGCTTTACCGCACAATGGAAAACAAGATGTTTAAACTGAGAGTAGGAGACGAAACAGAGTCAAAGGAATTGTCAAACGGAGACAGGAGCAGGGAGGAGAATGGCGCAGATTGAGAAACACGCAAAGTAGGCTGGACTCAGAGACAGGGACAAGGAGGGGAGAAAAAAAGAGAGGCAATGGCATCATTTCGGTAACACCAGTGAAATGGGAGAGACGTGCTTGAGAAACATGGGGGCGGGGGGCGAGAGTGATGTATAATAGGACAGAAACAGAAGACAAAATTTGATGGAGAAATCAAAACATGAAAGGCAGCGAAGAAGCAGAAATCTCGATTTTTTTGTCCGTGTGACGCAAATAGAAAACATGAGAGGTTTATCATTGCTCAGCCCCTCCCCAAAACAGTTATTATATGCAGTTGCTGGGGCGAGGGTGATGGTCGAACTCGTGGCGTGGCATTGGATGTGGGTAGTTTGCGTCTGCCCTCTTTGTATATTGGAATCTCTTACCGTTTTTAGCGTGATTTTCTTCGCCTCTTTGTTGTCAATCGCTGCATCCGAAGTGATCATCACATGAACCCATTGATGCGGAGTGTCTAAATGTAATATTTACGACATCAAACAAATTACACACACATATAGTTCTGGACAGGATATAGAATTGATTTTTAAAATGTTCCTATCAGATTGGATTCACTTTTGTCCTGGTAGTAATTGTTTGTTCTATCTGCACATCTGTATATTGTTATTCTGCCTTCAGTTCACTATTCTTATCTCCTCTCTCTCATCTCTCAATTAGCATGCTTCACTCTATGCTTCTAATGGTCTGCTGCTCATTAATTCCATTTCACAAGCAACTTATTTCCATCCTCACTCAATTCCAGACTTCCAGTTCCACCCTCGCCTCGTGATCAGAGTGATCAATAAATGACACATGGAGTTAAGGAGACACAGGTGGAGGGAAACAGATGTAGATAGGAAGACCCAAATGCAGAGGATTTCAAAAGGAAGGACTGAAGGTGATGTTTGACATTAAACACGAAGCTTCATGAACCATTTTGAAGGTTCTACAACAACCAGTCCACCCTGCAGTGTATGCCCCACTTAATATTCTTGATCGTCAATGGTGATAAAAGAACTGTATACATAGCATTGAGGTTCCAGGAGTCATCACACGAATACAGATAATACAAGTGAGTCAATGATTTCCAGGACGCAACCTCAATCGCTAGACACTGGTAAGTTTGGTGGATGTTCAAGAAACCAATTAAGGAGCAAATAATCGACATGAGAAAACACTTGTGAACAACTTTCTGGTTAATCCAAAGATATTCGGCAATTATATCAAGATGAAGTGCATAACCAGGGAGCGGTCAGTCCCTAACAAGCGATCAGTATGTGTCTAGTGGGCCAACACTGGAAGAATATTAAATGAGACACAATATATGAGTAGCTAAATCCGCATTGCATTGTTCCCTGCAGGTCATGGCTCAGAAGGCTTGCTAATTGTTTTGAAGAGGTGTCCAAGTGTTTGGCAGAATATTAATTAATCAGTATTTCGGAAATAAATTTGACACAAATCCAAGCCAAAACGCATGAAGTTAAAATTGCAAATGATGCTGCGGAATTTGGCAATTCTGATTTAAATAAAAATATCCAGAGACAGAGCAGTTGGTTATGCTAAAGGCTAGTGTGTGGAATCGGTATCAGTGGGTACCACTGTTATCATTGTTGGGTCACTTAATCGTTGAGATGTTCACAAATAACTTTGATCTGCAGATACGAATTTCAGAGTGTAGTCACACGGGCATGCTAAATAAGCTTGCAGGTTATACAAAATTTAGCCAAGTAGGTGACATTAAATATTTTTAAATACATATCAGATGAATGGATTTTGTCAGGTGGCATTTTGAACCTGATACATGTGACGAAGCAACAACCAATGCTTGGTTTCAGAGAGGACAAAAGTCATGTTATTGCCCTTGTTCACAGATACATGAATCTCGCAGGAGAATTCAACCGGGTAGTTGACAAGGCGCATTGGATTCTTGTCATTTTGAGGCGTCCCATTGTGAAAACATCATGGTGGACAATTTGGATCTGCAGAAAGTTTTACTCAGTTCATTGCTGAACTACTGTGTGCGTTTTTGGTCATCACACTGTCGGAAGGTGTGGTTGTACTGGAAAGGGTCAAAAGAATATTTGTCAGGTGGTTGCCTTGGATGAAGCTATGAAGAGGTTATGCATATCTTTTTTTGGTTTGAGTTTGTAAGTTTGAATGGGGATCCCAGACTGGTAGACAAGATAAGCACATGCATGAACAGGGTGAAATGAAAGGCGCTGTTTCTCATGGTAGAAATATCCATATCAAGGGAAAAATGTTGAAGTGAAAGGCATAAAGCTTCCAGGATGTTGAAAGAATATCATTTTCGCTAGATGTGTTTGGGTTTTGATTGCACTGTCAGCAATGATAATACTGGTGGGAACCGTCACAAAACTTTGAAAGTACTTGGATGAGCATTCAAAGTAACATACGATTAAAGACTATCGGCCGAGTGCGGCAAAGTTGGACTTGCGAAGTTGGTATTATTGCCATTGTCAGTATAAACTTAAACGGTCAATCAGGCTCTCCAGTAATTTATCATTCTCGTGGTAACTACTGTGAAACATTACATTCTATGCACCTCAGGCAACACATTCCAAACTCCTCAGTCATTCCATCTAACTCCAATTAGCCACTGCATCCCACTTCCCTCAGCCGCTGCCCAATACCCTGACTCACGACTTCTTAGTTAGGTCAGCTATCCAAGCTATCGGTCAGTTAAAGGTACTGACTCTGCCTTTATCGCAAGTACATTCTTGATCAGGTAAGTAGACAGAAACTGCGTACAACATTCAGTCATGTTCTCATTTAAGGCATGTACAATTATCACAAGACCTGCCAGATCCTATATTCAAAACGTTTTGCTTTGAAAAGCGACATTTTTTTACTTCTTGACTTGCTCGCATGATTTCCTTTTGCAGCTGGGACAATGAAATCTTTTTCCACATTACACTGTCTCATTATGTAGTCATTTTGATTTTAAACTGTCTTCTCATTTTTGCTGCTACAATTGACTTCATCCTGCATTGTTTTCCACACTCATTCAACTTGACAAAACGACACTGATGTTACCTGCATTTTCTCGCAAGTCATCAAACCACACAGCTTGGTGTTCATATACTTTCCCTGATTTGTTCCATAACCTACAAATCCCTCACCTTGCTCAGCATCAGTCTGAAGGTGATAAAATTCCGTAGGGTTGGATGGAAGTGTAAACGAATTCAAAGTAGAAGTCTCAGACCCTGAAGAGTCAGGCGAGGCAATGCCAATCGAAAATGTTGTCGATAGATCCTTGTGTCTTTGATTTGGTACTCTTTCTGCAATAGGAAGAAAGGATGGTGGCATATGAGCTTACTGTTTTGAAAGGTTACATAATCATTAGATAATGCATCTACTTCGCAAAAAAAAACACTCCATACTTGCACTGCGTGTCTCAATAAAATACTCTTAGTGGGGTCGGACGATAGAATCAGAGCAGTGCCAAACCCGAAGTCATCACAAGAGCACAGGTGTCATAAAATTGACAAGAAATTGCCAGAACCACGTCAATGCCGACACAGAGAAATGTTTGATGGATGAGAAAGAAGAGAGTTAATCGGGCTAAACAAGTGCATAAGATAACTCTGGCGGGTAACATTAAGGGGAATATACACAGATTCTATGAATATATCAAAAGGAAGTGAATTCTGGGAAAGGAGTTGGTCCTATTGTGGACGAAGGCGGCAATTGCTGCTTAAAGTGAAGCACATTGGCAAAACGCTGAAACATTACTTTACAGATGTCTTTTTTTACGAGGAGGACAAGACAAGCACAAATTTGTCGGAATTGACGTTAAGAGGTGAGAACGTATGGGAGGACCTCTTAAAAATTTAACAGTGGTCAAATATTCAGTTTTTAACAATAGGTCTCCAGGGTTGCTCAAGAAGGTAATTCGAATTGCCTGAGCCAAGTTTTCCAGTTGAGCTCGTGTCGTAGAGAGGATGAAAGAAGATTCGAGATCGACTAACGCCAAAACTTCAATTCGACAATAATCTCGTAAACAAATACTAGGGAGCTATTGACCAGTAACCCTCATGTAATTTTTAGGAAGGCTTTTGAAGAAAGAACAAGTGACGCATAAAATGAGTTTTCATTTGGCGAACCAAACATTGAAAGGGTATTCACTGCCTCTTTGCCAAAGGGAGATGTTATAAAAAAGCGTACTGGAATATTTCTACGAGATAACAAAATGTTTGATATTTTATATCATTTATAGCAATTTCTACACTAACTTTTACAAGATCCAATATGGAAAACTTCGGTAAAAATGTAAAAACCCGGAAAATTTAACAAGTCGGTTCCACGATTTTCAGAATGATGGGAGAAAGGTGGTCTGTTGTTGAATTGACAGCAGTGTGGACCACAGTGATCATTGCTGGTTCACTTATTTTTCATATTCTTAAGTAAAATAGACCTGTAGCTTCAAATGTGCGTGTGTGAGCACTGAGGACCTTTATTAAATTATGATGTTACAAAGATTGGCCAATTAAGTACATTGAGGAACAAGTTATTCAGTGATAGGTGGATACAAATACTTTGCCAGGTAGACGGTTGTGTGCCAGATGAAATGTAAAACTGACATATGTGTGATGGTACAAGTTACAAGAAGGAAGAATACGCGTCACAACTTAATGAATGATTGGACATTCGGAATCAAAGAACAGAAGTGTTTTGCAGTATGTGGACACAGATTCCTAATGTGTCAAGACAGGTTGACGAGATAATTAAAGAAGCACATTGGTTAATTCCATTTCCCAGGTGCTCCTTTCGCTCATAAATGCAGGGAGATAAGATTTCAGATGCAAATGACTGTGTTTCAGTTACTGTTGGAGGACTGTGAGCAGACTGGTCAATGCACGATAGAAAGATTTGATTGCCCTGGAGTCGGTACACAGAAAATTTTCCACAAAGGTGCATTGAATAAAGCTATATCGAGAGATTGGATACGCTCGAGTTGTTCCCTTTGGAGAGGAAGATGCTGAATGTGGTCGTGACAGCGTGGTTGAGATAAGAGAGGGCATAGACAGGCTGAAAAAAATACGACCTCTTTCCCTTCATAAAACTAATGTAACAAATGATGCAACTATCCAGTGCAAGGTAAAAGGCTGAGGAGATTTTTGGAGTTAAAGCAGATGGACAAAAGCATTATTGGGGATTGGAGTACATTGGCTGGGAGTTTTTCTGGTCATCAACATCTCAACTGGTAAAATGTAGTGAACTAACACTTGAAGTGTCATAATATTCAAGACAAATGTTTATTTGGAGGAATGGAGGATCATGAAGGTGGTGATATGCCATTATTCAACTTATCTCTGCGGTTGGACTGGAATCTATAACTCTGTGTGTTTTCTCTCCTGCATCGTTGCATTCAACTCAGTCTTTCACTTCTTCCCGATCACCTCAGTCATTAAATTGTACGCGAAATCCCATTTTTGTCAAATGTGACTTCTCTGTTCCCAGTTCACGATTTCGTCTCAGTTAAGACACTGACTCCCACTTCCACCAGTCATGAGGTCGTACCCGCTCAGTCACGACATCCTGCTGTCTGATTTACTGAATTCCATTCACCTTAATCACGGTCTTCTAACCTTGTCTGTCAACACATCAAATTCCCTTCCAAAACTCCATCTCACTTCCTTACGTCACTCACTTCATCACTCCTCCCATGCCAGTCACAACATCCCACCATCTTCAGACACTGTTATATTCCCATCAGTAACAAAGTCCCATTCCAATCAGGCACAGTATTCTGTTACCGTCAGTAAAAGCATTACCCTACATTCGGGGACCATATTCTATTCCTTTCATTGACAACATCCCACTCCCGTCACGTACTTTATTCTACTCCAGTCTTTAACAACATCACACTGGGCTGGAGCATTTTACCGCTCGATCATCATGCCCTCTTTCACACTTGGATGACTTACAGCATCCAATCCTATCAGTCTGCCAATTCATTTTTCCTCACTTCAGAATCCGCCAAGTTCTACTCTATCTCAGATGTTCATCTGAACTGCTCAGAATGACACTTGGACTTTGCGATTTTTGGGAATTTTTGTATATCAGGTTGAAGTTCAGGTTGTCAGTTTGCGCACTGCGCTGGTAGGTTTGTTACCAGCTGGTTCGTTACCACACGACTTAACATAATCATAGAGCCTCTGTTGATGCGTTGTCTTCTCTCCTGCTTTTTCTTTATGTGTCTTGGTCTGTTAAAGTGGGTGATATCATTTCCGGTTCTTTCTGAATTGGTTGGTTAATAGGATTACTACAGATATGTGAATTGATGGAATTTCGGTTTGAATGCCAGGGATCACAGAATTCCAGTGCGTGTCTACATTTGGCTGTCCGAGGATGGATGTGATATTGATGTCGTGTATTTCTTTATCCGTGTGTTAAGATACTAGTTATCGATGATCATGTCTTTTAATGGTGGTTGTGTATCCAGGAGGCTACATTTCTTCCTGGCTGTAGGCTGTACTGTTTGATGCAAACCTTGTAGGGTATCTTGTAAATGACATTCGAATTAGGGGTTGGTCGTCAGGTGTCCTTTAGGTTCATCTTGGCAGTTTCATTCCATTGGTAGATTTGTGGGCTACCAACACTGAATCGGACAAACAAGCAGGAAAATAGCCATCAGGATAAATGAACACCAGCGAGGTATGAACATTCATGACCAGCTATCACAACGATCCTTACACACAGACGAAGAAGGACACCACTTTGATTGTGACAGCACATCTATTTTCGGACAGACGAAACAAAGACAGGCACGAGAATTCCTAAAGGCCTGGCATTCAAACAGGAACTCCACCAATATACACATCGATTTCAACCCCATTTACCTAACTCTGAGGAAAAAGAAACAATATTTATGTCACCCACCCTAACAGACCAAGAAAATAAACGGAAAGTGGGACAGGACACCATTGGTTGAACGGATGCTCACATTTGACGAAACGTCTGAGAAAAAAACAGTAAGACACAGAACATCGATCAATGGCGTGCAGAACAGGCCATTCGACCCTCGATGTTGGGCCAAACTATGAACTAGTCTAAGCCAATCCCGACATCACCCCATCATCATCCATGTGCTTATAGTTATGTTCGAAACTCACTAATGTTGGTGAGTTAACTACATTGGCAGGAAGGCCCTTTATACTCTGTGAGTGAAGAAATTGCCTCTGACTTCTGTCTTAAAATTTTCAGGCATCATCACCAGAATAAAAGACTTTCATGTCAACCCATTCTAATCCTCTGATCTTCTTGTCTGTCTCTATCAAATCCGCTCTTGGCCTTTTACTTTCATGAGAATACAATGAAAGTCTCTCAGACTTTCCTCATAAGACCTTCCGTCTAGACGACGCAACATCCTGGTAAATCTGCTCTGCATCTTTTCAAACGTTTCCACATCCTTCCTGTAATGGGGCGACCAGAACTCTACACAATATTCCAAGTGCGGCCACACTTGCGTTTTGCATAATTGCAACTTGACATTACGGCTCCGGAACTCAATCCCTCGATCAATGAAACCTATCATAATGCATGCCTTCTTAACAGCAGAACCAGGTTGGCAATTTTCAGTGAACTATGTACATGGACTCCAAGATACATCTGCACATTCACATTGCCAAGAATCTTTCCATAACCCAGTATTCGGTCTTCCTTTTATTCTTCTCAAAGAGAATCGCCTCACATTTATCAACATTAGTCACCTCTTAGCCCAATTCTGCAGTTCATGCAAGTCATCCTGAAACCTGCAACATTATTCCAAACTATCCACTCCTCCAACGACTTTAAAGTCATCTGCAAATTTACTAACACATTCACCTACCCCTGCATCCAAGTCTTTCATAAAAACAACAAACAGCAGTGGTCCTAAAACAGATTCGTGTGGCACACCACTAGGACGCTGACACCAGTCTGAATATTTTCCATCAACCACCAATTGCTGCTTTCTTGCAGAAAGCCAATTTCCAATCCAAACTGCTAATTCAATCTCGATTCCATACTCTGCATTGTCTCCAACTGCCTAGCATGTGGAAACTTATCAAAGGCTTTCCTCAGGTTCATGTATACCATGTCAACTGCCCTACCCTCATCGACATGCTTGGTTAACTTCTCAAAAAACTCAATGAGTTCGGTGAGACTTGACCTTTAATGAAACCATGTTGACTACCGGCAATGCGATCTCGACAGCCTGCACACATCTTCCCACTTCTATCTTTGAATGGCGCGATCCCGATTCTAGTCATCCTTTTATTCCTCACACAATTATAGAAAGCTTCATGGTTCTCCTTTATTTTGCCTGCTAAAGACTGCTCATGTTTTCTCTTTGATCTTCTGAACTCGCTCTTTAAATCCTACCTCGCAAATCTGCAACTCTCCGTCGTCTCATCTGAACCATGGTCACATAAGCCTTCTTCTTCCGCTTAACAAGCGATGCAATTCCTTTAGTAAACCACAGTTCCCTTATGTTATCACTTCGCCCTTGCCTGGCAGGGATATATGTATCAAGAAAACGCAATATCTGTTCCTTAAACCAGCTGCACATTTTGAATATCTCTCCCTGCATTTTGCTATCTCTTTCTTTGCATCCGACGTCTTGCCTAATCGTATTATAATTGCCCTTCCACCATCTATGTCTCATGCCTGTGGCATGTTCTATCCATCTTCGTCGCTGAACTAATCGAAACCTAATTATGGTCGCTTTCCAAAGTGCTCACCTGATACTAAATCAAACACCTGGCCTGGTCCATTACCAAGTATTAGATCCACTGTTGACGTCACTCTTATCGGTTCTTCGTCATACAGTGTCAGAAAACCTGCCTGCACACATTGTAGGAAAACTAATCCATCCGACATACTCGAAATATAACATTTCTCGTGAATGCTGTGGAATTAAAAGTCCCCCATAATGACCACGCTGTACATTTCACTTCTACCCAGAATCGTTTTGCCGAAACTCTCTTCCACATTAGGTGCGCCAGGGTGGCTCAGTAGTTAGCACTGCTGCCTCCAAGCACCAGGATCTCAGGTTCAATTACAGCCTCGGGTGACTGTCTGAGTTGAGTTTGCACAATTTACCTGTGTCTGCATGGGTTTCCTCCGGGTGTTCAAGTTTTCTCCCAAAGTACAACGATGTGTTGGTCAGATTGAATTTGCAATGCTGAATTGCCCCAAAGTGTTAGGTCAATTATCAAAGAAGAATGGGTCTGTCTGCGCAATCTTCTGAGGGTCGGTGTGGACTGGTTCGGCCGAAGAGCCTGTTTCCACACTGTAGGGAATCTAATCTAATCCCGGAGGAAATCTGCGGAGGCCTATAAAAAACCTCCTAGCAGTGTGACCTCTCCTCTCTTGTTTCTCACCACAGCCCATGCTATATCAATAGACGAGTCCTCGTTAGAAGTTCTTTCAACCACCATTGTACTTGTCTTGACTAACAAGGCCACACTTCCACACACCCTATTTTACTTCCTTCCCTGTTCTGAATCGAAAATCTAAACCCTGGAATTTACAACATCCATTCCTCCTCCTGCTCTGTCCACAAATAGCCACAGCATTGAAGTCCCAGGTACCTATCCATGCTGCAAGCTCAGCTACCTTATTTCGGATACTTCTGATTTTGAAGAAGACTCACTTCAAACCAGTTTGCTACCTGCCAGCCCATTCCTGTGACCATGAAATTCTGTCCATGTCCTCCCTACTCTCATCTTTCTGTGCATTGGAACTTCACCTCAGGTTCCCATTCTCCTGGTGAGTTCGTTTAACCCCACCGAATAGCACCAGCAGATTTTCCAAAAAGTATAGATATACCCCTCTGGTTCAAGTGGCTGTAGACCCACCAGCTCAGCGAGCAAACTCACAACTGGAGACTTGGTCTCTTCTGTATTCTGTACGCTCCCATGGAGGTAGAGAGTGAGTGACATGGAGAGCACATTATGTTTTCCAGAATTTAGGAACAGGACCACATAGTATCTCATCTCATTCTTGCTTTCTCATTACCGAATAAGGGGTGCTTGTCACATTCCAAAAGGAAACGCGTGAAATCTCAGAACCACACTGTGGGTGGTAAATTACTTATGACGTACCTGCACAATATCCAGCATTACAGAATGGTGTCGGCTTCAACTCATACACAACGAAAGTGGAACATTTCTTGATGATGATGTCTTGGCTGGAGGAGCAGTTATTATTATTCCAATTAAAACAGATAGTCCTGGTTACCTCCCCTTCACTCACGGAGGGATGGCGACCTGCAATTCATTTTGTTTTAATCGGAAATGAATAAAAGATCAAATGAACAGTGCGTACTGGAGAATAAAATATGGCAGATGAAGAGTTGGTTATACCATTTAGCCAGCCTGTACTCCTTGTGCAGCAGTGATCAATTGGGATAGCATTCTCTGGAATCATCCATTCACCAGAACTGAAATAAAAATTACAGAGTCAGCTCCTGATCTGATCACATGTATTACCTGACTGGTAAAATGCCCGAGTTTCCAAAAACCGTGCCCCTTTCGAAAACATACACTCTGAATGAAATATTTCCCTCCTGCCCGAATATATACTGTTAGCCCTTGGCTCAGGTTCAGGTATTTGCAAGATTGTACAGAGGATTTACTGCATAGAAAGTGGACACTCTTTCCACTGTTTTTCTTTTTCAATTATTTACACATACACGAACTTTCAAGCACGACCTATCGATATCCTCTCATCAACATTAATCTATCCTGGTTTATCCTCAAGTGTTTTACGAGCTTTATTCCATTAAACACGTAACCAAAGTTGAAGACAATACCCGTCCTTGTGGTCGTGAGCTGAACATTCAAATCATTCCCTTGATAGAGGAGTCTGTTCAGAATTCTCCATTAGATTCATGATTAACCCTCACAGCGATTGTCTCATTCATGCTTGGTTGGATCACTTTGAAAGAGAACACAGTTCTCTTGGTTAAATTAATGGAAGGACGTGAATACCAGAGTAGGTGTCCCTCGTTTGCACTAGCAGAAGAACATCAAGACCAAAACAAAATGTTGTGCTCCTAATGCGGAGCACCAAACTGTGGACCGTGCTCTTTCTGTAAATTAACTGATGGCTATGGAGACAGGAAATGTGTGCTGCATTTCAATTGTGGTGTGATAAATGTTTAAAACAGAGTTACACATGATTATGAACGAGTTTGCTTCTAATTTTATAAAAAATATCACAGGTCCTTCCCTAAAATACATTTATGTTTCTCTCTTTGCGAAACATGATGTTTTCAGTTTCAACAACGAGGGAGATATGTTTAGTATTCCGGAATTACAGATGTTTTTGTTTAACTCCCACTAATTCTCTCATAGCTTTACACTGGTCCCTAGGACAATGAAACCATTGACAGTGCAAACACTGAGCCATCACCCCGCCTTTTACAATTATACTAACGTTCCAAGAAAGTTCACTCTTTACCTACTAAACCTGTACCATCCCTGTTGGAGATTTTTGCCACACTCATCTCGGTGTAAGCATTCTTTTACACCCAATTCAATGTTCCTCCTGGTCGGGTCCAAGACTGTGTGGTTCACACATGGATCGGCGATTTTGCAGTCTGGGACTGAGGGTCACAAAAAAAAAACTGATTAATATTATGTTGTAAAGAACAGTGAATTTTACATAGCGACATGAGCTGCCAGAAGCATCAAAACTATAATTGATATTAGCAGGGACGAGTGACACAGTAATGTGGAACGACTGAAATTTCAATTGTAGTCATTTGCGAAGTAGTGGTTGAGTGAAGTTTTGAACAAAAAAACATTGAAAGTCACGAGTGGTTTTGACAGTGTCGATTACGAGACAAAGTGATCGTATTGACAAAAATATTGAAAACAAGAAACCAGTTGCTTGAGTCATTGAGTCATAGAAATTACTGCACGGAAACAGACCATTTGGTCCAACCCGTCGATGTCGACCAGTTACCCCAACCCAATCTAGTCCCATTTCCCAGCACATATTCCCCCAAATCATTCCTATTCATATACACTTCCAAATGCCTTTTATATTTTGCAATCGTACCAGCCTCCACTACTTCCTCTGGCTGCTATTTACGTACACGTTCCACCACTTAGGTCCCTTTTATAACTTTCCCTTCACACCCTAAATCTCTGCTCTCTCATTATGGACTCCCTCAACCCAGGAAAAACGACTTTGTCCATTTATCCTCTCCATGCCCCTCTGAATTTTATAAACCTTTATAAGGTCAATTAATGATATTCTGAAATGCAGATACATTGTTCTCCGCAGCTATTGTTATCAGGAACTTTTGCCTAAGAGTCTAATGGAGACAGCGGCAATCCGCTCTATGAGATGAAATTGGATGCGTATCAGAACAGGTGAGGTGAAGGGTGGAGGTGAAGGGTTATGAACTGATTGCAGAAAATTGATTCGTGGCAAAGGACATATTCTGAGACACAGCAGAGTCACGACGTGCCAGTTGGCTTCCTCTTCTTCTTAAGCATTTTGTTGGAGTCTAGTGTAGTGTAATGGATACTATAGTGCTCTTCCCGAAATAATCATAAATTTTATGCCAATACTTAATAACAAGGGAGACAATTTGACAGAGTAGTGCCCATTCAGTATATTACATAATAGTTTCTTTTTTCCGTAAGAGTATCTCCTATAAGCACTGTAAATACAATAGCTATTTTTAAAATGTCACAAATGCACCATGGGTAATGTTTATGCATGATTAAAACAATTAAACAGAGTGAAGTTTGAATGAGTGTTCAGAAACTTACACATCAAACCGAGAATCAGCAGTAGAGTCCTCATGCCACTGTCTGATAATCTGTTAATAGGAACAGAGAATTACCATTAGAAAGTGTCAATAAAGAGCGACATTATGGGAGATAAGTTAAAGATTAGTCGTCCTTGAATACGAATTAGTATGACAGTGTGGCTTCAAACCATGTTCCATTCACTGTGGCAACTGCAGTAAAAATGAGATGTACGTCTGTGTTCCACCGGAACGACCACAGACAGGGTGCGATCGAACTCTCTTCATCATTATTATCATCAAGAGAATTAGATTAGATTACTTACAGTGTGGAAACAGACCATTCGGTCCAACAAATCCACCCATACCCCTACATTTACCCCTTACCTAACACTACAGGCAATTTAACATGGCCAATTCACCCTGACCTGCACATCTTTGGACTGTGGGAGGAAACCGGAGCACCTGGAGAAAACCCAGGCAGACACGTGGAGAATGTGCAAACTCCACACAGACAGTCACCTGAGGCGGGAATCGAACCCGGGACCCTGGTGGTGTGAGGCAGCAGTGCTAACCACTGTGCCACTGTGACACCGTGCCGCCCATTAGAATTAGAAGCACCTCTCTCACATGAGAGCATCTATCTGGACACGTCCTTACAACTTCCAACTCATGTGTCCAAGTAAAAGTTACTGCAAGGGAATTGTAGTCCGAACATCACAATTAGCAGAACCTCAACTGACTTGAATGCTATGTTCTAAACAATGAACCAGCTCCTTTTACTGTATCATTACTTGGTAATCTTTGAGAACAACTCCAATTGCAAAGACTTCAATCGGTAGAGGATAAGCAGTTCTCCCATCACCGAAACAAGTGAGTATAAGGGACAGCTTTATGAGCTTGTTAGCGTCTTCCTTTAGTTCATTCCGCTTACCTGTCTCTTTTGAAGTGTGTTTCGCTGCGGGGTATTCCAGTTTAGCTGCTACCTTTTTGGTCCCATCAAACCTCTGCTATGCATTGTGCCAGTTGCACAACAACTCACGCCACATCGTCACAAGACTCTGAGTAAAGTGCTGGTTGGCTGCAAAATCAATGATTTAAAGTGTGGCAACTTCAATGCAAATTAAATATTTTCCATGAAATAGCATACAGAAAGAGAACAATGACACATCTTTCCTGGCGTTGGAATGTGTTGTTTGGTTGTACTTGGTCCTTATGTTCCCTTCATTTGACTACAGCCACACATCCACACCCTCACACAAATGATGCAGGAAAATGAGAATTGGCAGAGAACATGACCATGCTGTTGCTGGCACCGTCCAGACTTCCTGAATTTGCATGGCCGCTAATCCGGCACTTGCAACGTCCAGTACATAGGGCAGCAGACTTGAGTACTTGCTGCGTTTGGAAAATAGGGGCCCGACAAGGCTGACAAACACTGCAAGCTGAATCTAAGATGTCGTACAAGACAACATGACTTTTAGTTCCATGTTCACCAGTAAACTCTGACATGTTCTTCATCAATATCGGATCCTCTAATACGATTAGGTTCTCAAAAAGTGATAGCGTCTGCATAAGCTTAACACCACTAATGGTGTCAAGATGTAAAATAGTGACAGAGAGCCTGTCCACTTCAAGACCATTCAAATGTTCAGAAAATACATTACTACCCGGATATATATAAATTTCAGGATGGTATAAATTTCAGGCTTTGTCCTCGACTCAGACTCTGTAAGTTTTAGCGCCTGTCTGAAGTACGGTCGTTATCATTTTTGCAGTTTATATTAAGTGCAAGTTGTGCTTTCGTTGAAAAGACTGCATTGTCTTCAGGCTTTGTATCAATTTTCAGAGCAGGAATTAATTCTGAGTCTGTGTCAGGTTTAGGGTCTGTAATATTTTTAAAGGGTCGACATTAGTGTCTGAACATGCATTAGATTCAGAGACGTATTACTTTCTGGTCTGTATGTGTTTCAGTGTCTGCATTTGGATGTGTAATTGATTAAAATGTGCATCAGCGTAAGGGGTTGTTTTCTCGTTTAAAGTCTAAATTTGATTCAAGTACCATAGCAGTTTCACGGTCTGTTTTCCATACAAGGCTTTCAGAGTGTTTATTGTTTTTAACGTATGTATCAGTTTCAGTTATATGATCTGCATTACTTTCATGGACCGAATTATTGCAGAGTTTACATCACCTTCAATTTTTGAATAAGTTTCTGTTTTCGGATGTGTATTAGTTTCGAGACCTGTGTCACTTACGTTGCAATTTTCAGTCGCTATTCGAATCAATCGAAGTATCAGGTTCATTTTTTTTAAAAAGAGTGTCAGGATCCGTAATAATTCCAAAGGTCGATATCATTTTCAGATTTTGTTTTCGATTAAGGCTCTTCATTAATTTCAGGCACCGTATGCGATTCAGGTTTAGCATTCGTTTAAGGATTTGCATTACTTTCAGGGTATATGTCCATTTCATAGTCTATATCAATTTCACTGTCTGTTTTCGTCTCGTCTGCATTGGTTCCTGACGAGTGATGAGTATTACTTTAGAATACGCTCAGGTAATGGGCTGTCAGTTTAGCCTCACTCCTCGAACCACTCCACATTTAAAGTACAATTTGGAATTACAAAATCTCTTCGTTTAGTACACAGTAAGTCTGCATTGAAATAAAATCAGAACTTAACGAAGCTTTGTGTTTCCATTGGTACACAATGCAGAGCAGTCCGTCTATTGGAATTTGCCTACTTTTCTGGAGTTTCACAATCTTACATGTTCTGAAAAAGCAGCTTCTCCAGCAGCTCATTCACTCTCTGCATTTATTTGCATTTTATTTGCAACGTCCGGTGTTTTATGCAGTCCTTTGTTTCTGAATAACATATCAAATCACAATTTCTCTCAATATTATGCAATCAAAAATACACCAAATCCCAGTATTTACGGAACATGACAATCATTAAATTCTGATCTCCCTTACTAATAGACATCGACCTTCTTTCGTTTCCCTGCTTTCAGAGTGGTTATTGTTTTCAGTGTTTCAATTTTAGCGTCTGTATCATATTCATGAAGTGCAACTTTACAAGATTTTCATTACTTTCAGCTTCTGTCTTATTTTCTGTTTTGGGACCTGCGTTAGTTTCAAGAAATGTGTCACTGACTCTGTCGGATTAACAGTATTTATTAAATGTAGGAGATTTGTTAGTTTCAACAACAGTTTCATTAACAATATCAGGCAGATTCTTTTTCAAATTTCTTATTAGATTAAGATCGAACATTAGTTTAAGTGAATCTATTCATTTCAGGATGTACATCAATTTCACTGTCTGATCCCGGTCTGTATACTTTCACAGTCTCTATTAGATTTAGCGACAGTTTTAGTTTAAGAATGTGTGTCAGTATTAGGGTCACCCCAAGTTCAGGAAATGCGCTTTCAATGTAGCCTGGGACCTCTACACTCCACCCCTGAAGTGCAATTTAACCTTCCAATAATTCTTTGTTGGTGACATAATGAATTTTGATTGAAATAAAATGACCGTTTCACAGCGCATTGCATTCCCAGTGTTACCCAGTGCCAAGACATCAGTGTGTTGATTTTTGCCTTCTGTTCAGGGGTTCCACAATTTTAGACGTTCTGAACAAATAGACAATCTACGAGATCTTTCACTTTCCTGTATTTTACTCGAATGTGTTCTTGTATGTGTTTTGTAAAATCCCTTAGTTCTGAATTCCATATCAATAGACAACTGTTCTCGTTCTCTCAATATTCTGCCAAGATAAGAAAAGTAAATCCAATATTTACAGAGCAAGTATGTAGGAAAATCCTGAGCTCCTCCATCAACGAAGATCGACTTTCTTCCTTTTGCCATTCCACATAAATCTACTTCTGCCAGTTTTGACAACTGAAAAAAAAGAATAATTAGTAAAACTGCTACAGTTGTCGCATAATCTCTGACTATTTCATTATTTTCTTATGAAGACTGTGCTCAGCGACCTTTTCACACTGCGAAACAACGGCAGTCCATCAGTTAGGTAACTTTAGATTTGCATAAAATAACTACACGTCATTTGTTTCACAACGGTCCAGAGTGTCTATTTATTTCCTTGTTTCTCAAAGCTCTTTCATTCTGCAGTTTCTAATTTGCATGAATGTGTCCAATTAGGACTTTCTGGATAATGTTACAGCACACAGGCCCTGGTGCAAGTCAGAAATTCAATTACGTCGTTTGTTATGGAAACATTGTACCTGATCTTGACTGTGATAGGTACCCAGTCATGGGTACCTGGATACATCCCAGCTATGCCTGTCTATTTGCCGGTCATATCGAATATTCCCGCTTCAGCATTTTCACAGGCATTGTACCCGAACATTTTCATGGTTACATCGATGGCTGCATCGATACAGCCTCTTACACTCAGGGTGACCTGGAACCGAACATCGACTTCACCCACAACTTCCACACCGCTATGAAATTCACTTGATCATTCTCACAGCCCTCCTACTATTTCCTCGACCACCCCATTTCCATCTCCAGTGACAGAATTCAAACGGACGTCTACTATAGACACCCATAACTACCTGAACTGCACCTTCTCCCACCCCGTATCCTGCAATAATTCCATCCCAATCTCACAATTGCTCCAAATACTTTGCATCTGCTTGGATGCAGACATATCCCAATCGCAAGCATCCCAGATGTCGACCTGTTTTGAATATCGATATTGCCCTCCACCGCACCACCTCCTTTCCATTACCACCACTCATTCCATCCACGATAAGAAAAGAGTGTCTTATGTCGTCCTACCACTCCACCAGTCACCGCCTGCAATGCATTATCCTCAAACACAACCACGAACCCTAACAAACATCCAGCCAAGAACATCTTCCTGTCCCCACCCCCATCAGGTTTCTGCAAGGCCCGTTTCCTCCATCATTCCTTCGTTCACTGCCCCTTCTCTTCCCCGCTGAACCCTCAGGCAACGTGCCCTGCAACCAGAAAAATGCAAACAAATGCAAGTATGCCGCTACATCACCTCCCTCCAGGGCTCCAAACACACCTTCCAGATGAGACAAAAAATATTCTGCTTCTCTTCCAACTTAGGATAATGCATCAGAAGCTCACAATGAGGTCTCTTCGACATCGGGGAGACAGAGTCTAAACTTAGGGAACAGCGACCGAATTTCACAGGATGGTCTGAAGCGGACGACCGGACTTCCCAGTCTCTGCCCATTTCAATTCCCCAGCCTTTGACTTTCCAACATGCCCATCTTTGGACTATTCCATGTCCAAAACAAACCGCAGCGTCAATTGGAGAATTAACACTTTATTTTAAGGTTAGGCACTCTACAGATCGGAGGATTCAACACTGAGTTTGAAAATTCCATGTCACCTCACTCCCAATCTCCCAACTCCCATCCAAACCCATACTCTTGACTGTTACTTCTCCCTGTCAACAACTGGATTCACTCATCCCTTTGACCAAACAGGTCAGACACGTTACGTTCCATCATGTATCCTCACTTCACCACTCTGACCCTTTCTACCCCTTCAGTTGCAGCAACCCCATACCACACCCAGTTCTGAACAATGGTGAACCCGAAATGTCGACTTCTCCCCCTCCTGATGCTGCCTGGCTTGCTGTGTTCGTCCAGCCTCCTGCCTGTCTAATTTGAATTCCAGCATCTGCAGTTCATTCGTCTCTTGACTGGAATGATCAGGCATTTGACCTGGAAATGAGGAGGGAGAAATTTAATGGAACACACTGCATCTCAGACTTTATAAGTAGGAGGAATTTCACCTAAACATACGTTCAATATCATGTCTTTCGCAATGAATTTAAATTCTAGGAATTTCACATTCGTGACGCACCAGAAAACACAGAAAGTTGCACTCAGAATGGAGGTGCCTGTGACTCTTCAACATGGATTCTATACTGTCAAATGCCTGAGGTCATCTGGTCAATGGAGAAGAATCCAAACTATTTGATTGCCATCAATTGCTGACTCCTTCATTCATCTGTCTCCATGATACTCCTGTCGGGATCAATGTCAGTGTTGCTGTTCTGTCTGCTATATGTAATCAACTTCCACTTAGATGTCTAAGAGTTGATAAGTAAGGTTGTGGATGATTAAACTTTTTAAGCAGTGTTAAATAATGCGGAGAATAACTTGAGATCACAATAGGACATAGAGATTTATCAGAAGGGCTGCATCATTACAAGAAAATTCAAACAGAATAAGTGTGACTTTTTTGTACCTTGGCAGACAAAAAAGGCAAGAGAATACATAATGAATGGTTGACCTCCGAAAAGCATGCAACCCATCCCAGACTTCCGTGGGCACACACTAAAGTGGGGACTTTGGCATATAGGGCAGCTGCAAATCAGATGTTTAAAATTAGAAGGTGCAAAGATAGATTTGACACCAACGAAGTTTTGCTTTGAAAGAGAGATCAATAACGAAATGGTCAAAAGTTTACGACTGGGGTTGAACGCTACAAGGCGATCTGAGAACCATAAAGCTTTTCATTTTTTAAGCCAGACGCTAATCGGAATCAAGAACAGACTGCCTGTACTGCAGGATGAGACAGGCGACCTCAGAACACCGAAAACAATTTAAATGTGTACTTACAATGCCCAACTGTACAAGACAATGGGCCAAATGCTGTGCATTTGCCCAGAATAATATGTGGTTGCTGTTGAGCAGCTTAGATTCTAGAAGCCAAAAAGCAAGCACCGATATTCTTCACCTCCTTGGATCCCAAATAATGGTTGATCAATCAATCCTTCTCCAGGTTTACCCTTACAGGAAAGACTGTCCAGCAATTGGAGCCTCAGTGAGAGAAATCAGTCTCTATCAATCAAGTGTTACTTGCACGGAGACTGCCTGAGTCTTGTCAGAGTTAGAACAGCGATGTAAAACGAAGATATATTCAAATGGTCTGTGTAGATTGAGATTGATGATTGGAAGGCATGTACAACTTCTTTGGTTGAGACGTTGAAAATGCCAATGCAACAGATGGTTGTTGACTGCTACATAATTTCCAAAATTAATTTAACATTTAAACAAGTAGTATAACTCAGACTGATGCTACCTGTGTAAGGATCTCTATGAACGTTAGGCTATTAGTTACAGTCAGAATATGCATTACTGTCAGTATTTCTGTAAATATCAGAATATCTAACAGTTTTTAAAAAATTCTTAATGCCAAGACTTTTGCAAGTTTCCAGACCTTTGTTTGAATCAGTGCCTTTGTGAGCTCTGAGCTTGTTTGGGCATCAGTAGCTACATTAGTGTGACGTTTTCTGTTGTGGTTATCCCTCTGACAGTGTCAGCATTTTGTTGCAATGAATCATATAATTTTTCAGCAAAGTCCTGAGCCTTACCAGTGACTACAGAACAGAGGATGAGTTAATTTTCTAACTCCATTTTCTCAAATACTTAACTGTAATTTGTGTTTGGGCCGAAGGTTCCAAATCGCTTCTGCCATTCTCTCAATCTTCCCATGCACTGTTTGTGGTCCAACCATCAGAAAACTGAGATACATGCGAAGGCCAGCATCAATAGTCGTATCTCTGTTTCTCATGTTGTAGTCCAAGTTCCCGAGATGGCTGTCATTTGGAAGTTAATTGGTGTACGTTGTCAGGAGCGATTTTGAAAAAGGAAAACCTGACACTTGGCTTCTCTCGTATAAACCTGAATTTCTTTGTGCACCATCTCGCTGAAAGGAGTGGCATCAACGTTTCAGAGAACTGGCAGTGGTGTCCAGACAACCAGAGCACCAGATGGTTCCAGCTTATCGAAATATATCACCTTTTGTCAGTTTAATCTCGAGGGTGAGGAACACTGGGCAGCAATGCGTAGAAATGTCTAACTGTAGATGACAAACGACACTCACCCGATATTATCCATTATAATATTCTGTGAAATTTGTAATTGTCTTTGAAAAATAAGTAAGTGCAAAAACGTTTCGCATATTCAAGTCTTCTTACACGTCGCTGCTCAGAGATTCTTGCAGTGGCTGTCTCTCTTCCTACAGGCACCAGCATATAGGAATGTCATGTATCACTGAGATAGGTATTCTTGCAATTTGGGAGAGGGCAAAATGCCACATATTATATTCAGTCATAACGGCTGCTTCCAGAGATCAAAACAATAACGAAAATGAGAAACAAGGGCAATATGTGCCAATGAAAGGAAAGAAGGTGTTTTAGATTTGGCGACTGCAGCCACGAGAGAAATCAACAGCAACACAGAGCACGCATCAGAAATGCATCGAGCCATATCAGAAGCAGCTCGAGCGTACATTCGCGAGACATGTAGAAAATTCACCACATATAAGAAATAAATATGTCTTTTATCAGAGACAAATCAAGCTTTCAATGGATGCGAGTCGATCCATACCAGAAATAACATTTACACAAAGCAGAGCATAGCCACCTGTTAGAAGGTACAATAGAACATATAAAACAGAACACAGAACAATATAGCAGAAAACAGTCCCTTCAGCCATCGATGATCCGCGGACCTGTGAACTATTCTCAGCTCGTCCCCCTACACTATCCCATCATTATCCATGTGCTTATCCAAGGATTATTTCAATCTCCCGAATCTGGCTGAGTTGCCAACATTGGCAGGTAGGGCATTCCCCGCCCTTAACTCTCCCTGAGTAAAGAACCTGCCTCTGACATCTTTCTTACCCCTCAATTTGTACTTCTGCCACTCTTCTACAAGCTGATGTCATCATCCTCTGATGAAGACTTCCACTGTTTACACTATCGAATCCTCTGATCATCTTGTATGTCTATATCAAATCCCCTCTTAGCCTTATTCTTTCCAATGAGAACAGACCAAATTCTCTCAGCCTTTGCTCATAAGAACTTCCCTCCAGAAAAGACAACATCCTGGTAAATGCCCTCTGCATCTTTTCAAATGCGTCCACAACCTTCCCGAAATGTGGTGACCAGAACAGTACACAATATTCCAAGTGTGGCCGCACCAGCGTTTTGTTGAGTTGCAGCATGCTATTCCGGCTTCAGAACTCAATCCCTCGACCAATGAAACTTAACACACCTTGTGCAATCTTAAATGCACTCTTCGCCCAGTTGGCAACTTTCAGGGATCTATGTATATGGATTCCAAGATCCCTCTGCACATCCACACTAACACGAATCTTTCCATTGACCCAGTATTCTGTCTTCCTGTTATTCTTTCCAAAGTGCATCACTTCACTTTTAGCTGCTTTGACGTCCATTTGCCACCCCTCTGCCCAATTGTGCAGTTTATCGAAGTCCTGCTGCAACTTGTAACATTCTTCCAAACGGTACACTACTCGACCGCCTTTTGTATTATCTGCAATTTTAATAATCCTTCGAACCTATCTCTGCGACTAAGTCATTAAAAAAAACAAACACCAGTGGTCCCAAAACATATCCTTGTGGCCACACCAGTAGGAACTGGACACCAGGCAAAGTATTTGCCATCAACCGTCACTCACTGCCTTCTTTCAGAAAGGCAGTTTCTAATCCAACATGCTAAATCACCCTCACTTTCATGCCTCTACATTTTCTCCAACAGCCGACCATGTGGAACCTTATCACAGGCTTTATTGAAGTCCATGTATACCACGTCAACTGCCCTACCCTCATCTACATGCTTGGTCACCTTCTCAAAAAAACTCAATGAGGTTTGTGAGACTCGACCTGTCCTTGATGAAACCATGTTAACTACTTGAAATCAAATTGTTGCTTGCTCGATGATTATAATTTATATCTGTTATAATCCTTTCAAAAACCTTTCCTCGTACAGAAGTAAGGCTCACTGGTCTGTAATTACCTGGGTCATCTCCAATGCCCTTCTTGATCAAGGGCACAGAATTTGCAATCCTCCAGTCCTCTGGTACTAAACCTGTGAACAATGACGACTCAAATTTCAAAGCCAAAGGCTCTGCTATCTCCTCCCTAGCTTCACCGAGAATCGTCGTACAAATCACAATCGGCCCAGGGAACTTGACTACTTCACTCCTTCTGGACTTGATACCAACTACTTGTAACTAACGTCAGTCATTTCCAGTCTAATATCTCGTACCACATTCTTCTCTTCTGCAATATTCTACTTTTCCTGAGTAAAAATCGATGAGAAATGTTCGTTTACGACCTTTCCGATTTCCATCGGGTCCACTTTCAACATCCCATTTCTGTCTTTCACTGTCCCTATTACTACCCTAGTCATCCTTTTATTCCTCACATCCCTACAGAAAGCTTTAAGGTTCTTCTATATTCTATTTGATAAACACTGCTCGTGACCTCTTGTTTCTCTTCTTAAGTCTCTCTTTAAATTCTTCCTGGCTGATCTGTAATTCTCCATCACCTCATCTAAACCATCTTGCCTCATCAACACATAAGCGTCCTTCTCCTGCTTAACAAAAGATGCAATTTCTGTAGTAAACCACGGTTCCCTTACCTTATCACTGACTCCCTGCCTCACATGGACATACCTATCAAGGACATGCAACATCTATGACTTAAACCAGCTCCACGTTTCCATTGTCTGAATTCCCTGCATTTTTCTACCGATTCTCTGCATTCCAATTCTTGCCTAATCGCATCATAATTGCCCTTGCCCTATCGATAACTCTGGACCTCTGGCATGTTCCTATCACATTCCATCGCTGAACAAAACGTAACTGAATTATAGTTAATCTCTCCAAAGTGCTCATCTATAACCAAACCAAACACCTGGCCTGGTTCATTAACTAACAGCAAATCCAATGTGGTCTCCCTTTTTGTCGCTCCTTCGACAAGCGTCAGGAAAATTTCCTGTACATATTGCACAAAAAAACTGATCTATCTGACAAACTAGGTTATAGCATTTGCAATCAATATTGGGGAAGTTAAAGTCTTCCATAATGACTATCCTGTTTCTTCCTCTCCTGGACAGAATAATGTTGCCAATCCTCTCTTCCACATCCATGGAACTCTGCGGAGGCCTCTAAAAATCTCCAAGCAGTGTGACCTCTCCTCTAACTTCAGCACACACTACTTCAGTAGATGAGTCCTCATCAAAAGTTCATTCAGCCACCTGACCTTGGCTAACAAGGCCACACCTCCCCTTCTTTTACAACCTTGCCTGTTCTTAATTAAACATCTAAACACTGGAACCTGCAGCATCCATTCCTCACCCTGCTCTATCCATGTTTCCGAAATAGCAACAATATCGAAGTCCCTATTCAAAAGACAGTTTGACGGTCTGGCACTGTCAGCAATTTTCTCAGCCATATATTACACGCTGTATATCAGAGGAAATGTCGACTCTAGTTACAGAAGAATTGCTCATTGATAGAGAAAAACAGATTACACATTAATGGTTGGTTTGTTATGTATCACCAAAAAAGTTCTTTCCATCTCAAAGCCATGGAAAGGCACAAGAAATTCTGATCAAAATGAAACTGGATCAGGTTTTGACACTTGTATTTACTTAAAAGGCAGATGTCCATGAAGAAATTGATTTGTTAGGTGTATAATTAGATTAATAGTGCAATGCATACAATAACTTAAAATGGAAATTAGTTTATCAGTTGTATAATGAGATTAATAGAGCAATGCATAGAAACATGTAATGTGGAAATTCATTTGGCAGTTGTATGTTTAACTTGATGGATCAATGCATTGAATCATATACCAAATGAGCAATAGATGAGTTAATTCTGTCAATAATGGGAACACGATATGGTGGGCTAATCAAATCACGTGATAGGTGAGTTAATGTGCTAGATGATGGTAGCATAATGTGATAGGTTAAGTGTAAATTAGAAGACCATTACGGCAGACGATAATTAGTTTAGAAAAGCAATGAAAGCTAGTGTGATTGGTTATTTCCATGACACCAGATAAGCATGGCAACTCGAAAATTATGAAAAGTAGTGAGCCCCAAGTATCGCGGGCAGCCGGGAAGCAATTCTCTGATGGTTTCAGCTTTTTCCTGCAAGTAAAAGTTCAAATTCGCGATGAATGTTCTGTGTCTCATTGTGAATGTCACAGAGCATTGCATACAAACTTTCGACAAAAAAATTGGCGCTGCGAGTCGACTCGGGGAAAAAAAAAACCTCTGAACAGAGGCAGCAGGCAGACGGCACTTCCCAGTCGATTGGGGACCCTCCTGAGCCTGACAGAATTAGGTTTGGCCAAGCTTAAATACATATGAGCATTGTTCTGATATTTTGGATTAAATTCTAAATTCTATTGAGTGAGGGATGATCTCGGGGGTGCATTCGGGCAGAAACGCAGCTGAAAGGTTTCTCTGATCCAAAGAACCAAAGAGTCTGGTAGTAAATTGAAATTTCAGGAGACGCAGAGGATTATTCAGGAATACTGCACAGTGTTGTGATTAAGTGCAGAGCAAAGCGATTGGCTTTGTGAGAATTACACGTAGTGTTACAAAATCACTGTGGACACCACC
This sequence comes from Chiloscyllium punctatum, assembly GCF_047496795.1. Taxonomy (NCBI): domain Eukaryota; kingdom Metazoa; phylum Chordata; class Chondrichthyes; order Orectolobiformes; family Hemiscylliidae; genus Chiloscyllium; species Chiloscyllium punctatum. The sequence goes on along the minus strand of NC_092781.1, from coordinate 46,679,701 downwards.
TCGCCTGTAACGAGCGTCTGAACAGTCAGGCTGGACCATGCTGCAGATGCCGCCCTCGGAAATTAAAAGGTCAGAATGGGACGGTTGGAAAGTCACTGTGGATACTACAGTGCTGTTAAAGAGAGACTGAATGGTCAGGGCAGGATGATCTTGTGAATGGTGCCGCAGGGAATTTAGGTGTTTGCGCAGGCATGGAGGAATGTTTTGTGGATACCGGTCGAGAATTAGAAGGGCTCTATACAGGCAGAACAAGTCAGGAGAGACTACTTCATCGTTAGTATTATTGATCCTAACTAAAATTGAATGCCGGCAATTTGGTAGTCGATGACTAAAGTAAATATAATTGAGAATAACCACATTTTCCCAGAGAACTGGAATGAACCACGATGCAAGCTAAAAGTAAACAGCAATTATGTCGTGAGACCTCCTGAACACTATACCACATGTGTCAACCTGGAAGAGTTCGGTTAGTACCAGCAAACCCACGAGGGGAAGAACCTACCTCAGATGTCCGCTCAGCGATTAATGCTGAGCAACCCATTCCTGACAGGACCCTGGAAGTGGGGACAGGCAGCCCCCAGTGCTACCACGTTGGGACTAAGAATAAGATAGCAGATTACGTCCTTCCACAAAGTGAGGTATGCGCTCAGAGTCATGTTAAAAACAGAATCTCGACCCCTATAAATCACATTCCTGTGTTCGAAGGACCATTTAAACATATGGTGATTGACTATGTGGACATGACAAAGACGTTGAGAGGAAGAAGATATATATTTGAGGTAATCGACAGGATTAATAGATGGGTAGAGGCAACTCCAGCTAAAGACTCAGCGACAGCCACATTAGTGAGTTTTTTAACGAATGAAGTTATTGTAAAGTTTCTCATAGCGTCAGAGATTAACTCAGACAATGGGTCTGCCTTTATACAAAGAGTGGTGAAATGGGTGCTGCAGACTTTGAGGCTCAAGCCGTGATTTAGATGTGTGTATCATTCCCAGTCATACGGTATGGTGGAAAGGATTAATGGAACTTTTAAATCTAAGTTCAATAAAATTTGCGCAAGTACAATGGTTCAATCGACTGCCGCTCGCACTAATTCGCTCACGCATGTCGACGAATTGCATGAAAAACGTGCCATTGCAATAAATACTTACCAGTCGACCATGCCAGTGCCAAATGGATGGGTCTGCATGAAGGACCTAGATTGAAAAAAATGGAGCTGGAGGTTAAGTAGTACATGCAACAACTAACTGTGATATATGAATTTATCTGACAAAGAGGAAAGACATATTAGACCCGGAGACCAGGTATATGCAGGTTTCCCGGATAAAGTGGAACGACCCGAGAAGAGAGGGGCCTTTCCCGGTGAGCACCGACCTGCCTCCAGTCGTTTAAGTGGAGGAACGATACACTAGACCTCTCCTACAGATGCTGACTGACACCAGAGCTGAGGTGGGTGAGATTGAGGAAGGAGCTGCAGAGCCTGAAGGGAACGTCCTGAAAATCAATACCCCTTTACGAGACTATGACCAGTTGGTGAGAGAGATTTTCTCAGATAATTACGCCTACAGAAATGAGTCTGTGAAAGGTGTTCTTTCTCCTGATTGTATGGCTGGGGATGGTCCAGGTGTGGTAAATGATGAGACATTCCCCAGTCGTGAACCTTTCTACGAGTGTACAGACTTGTAGACCTTCGACTTGCCAGCCATGGTGGATCTCGCTTGATAATGCCAATTTCCTGCAAAGCCTAGCGAAACGGTATAGGGGAGTGAGGAGTGTGGAGCCCACCCCTCAAGCATGGTTGCTGACTGTAATAACCAGTGGTACCAATGGGCAAATTACACAGCAGCATTGCAGACGAGATAGCACTGCTTCCTTTGCACTGCGGCGAAACCATTTAACATCGTTGCTCCTCTGCCCAATAACTCTTCCACTTGCTTTCAAAGGCAACAACGACAAACCCATCGGCCAATTGACTGAATGACGCGTCATCACCGCTGCAACACAAGTGCTTTCTCTGGTGCCTCCTCATGCAGGCGTCCACGTATATGCAACGGAACGAAAACGTCAGCCAGCAACTTCGACAGTTGTGTAATTGCGGTACCGCTTTGTGTACAGGTAAAAGTCACCAGACGTTCCACATGGCTACTTTCACTGTGCATAAAGGCTTAAGATTTAACTGTTTCAGATGGAATGTCTCTGTACCGGTAGGCCACTTTGAACGCCATTGTGGGGACACAGTTCACCTTCGGACTGACACAACTTCTGAAGCCATGACCCACATCTAAGTTGGTAGTTCATACTGAATTGGCTGCACATCATATTAGTAGACACCTGGTGGCGTGTGGCTTGGAAGAAAGGCAGGGTCCGACGCTCCTTCTGGCTGGGATTTGACCTGCACCCGTGTTATGGTCCTCCTTGTGGTTAATGTATCACCACGGGCCCACATTGACGCTTTTTCACGACCAAATTGCACAGGCGGCGACGGGAGTTTGGCCCTGACCTTACAATGTAAATTGATAGTATCAGTCAGCCAAGTGGCATCACCATTCAAATTCAAGGCTCGAAGCGAAATCACCACAGGGTGGGAGTCACTTCATCATCGTACAGGACTTCACAAAAATGCCGAATGGATTAACTACAGTGATAAACCAGCAGTGATTTATAAATTCCACTGATCATGCCCTCAGCCTTGTGGGAGGAATTGGATTCAACTACCAAAATAACATGGCGAAATAACCTTTGGACTGGTTGATAGCCGAAAAAGGAGGGGTTTGTGCGATGTTTGGGAAACATTGCTGCACCATCATATCCAATAATACGAACATGGAGGGAACATTTATTAAGGCGATGGATAAGGTGAAGTATCTCAGACAAGAGCTGAAGGAAAATGCAGGGCCCGGACATCAGTTTTTTTCACTTGCTGGAGAGCGTTTAGTATGGATGGGGAGCTTGACTCGTTAAGATTGGGATTGTTGCAGGTATCGTGATGAATATTGTTGCAGTTGTCTCTTGCTGTGCTTTAACTCTTCTGAGACTGGTTTTAGTACGTCTCACTGCACGGCAGTTTGCTGCAGTTCTGCTGAACATCTCCCTCTTCAAATAATACTCCAACGCTGAATTATTATGATCTCATAACTACTGACGTGCTGAAGCCTTTTCCAGACAAATATGCCTGAATTAATTTGTGTCATATGCGAGCTTAGATTGTGAGAGGCTTTGGGTTATTTTTCCTATTCTGGTTATTGAGTGACGTGTTTTTGGCCCATTGATCCAAGGCATGGATTAGAATCCTTTGAGAATTGGACCCTGGAATTATTCCTTCCCGCTTTTGGACTGTAACTGCAAGTTTGGCCTTTTCTCCTCCAGCTGATTTTATTCTTTCTCTACGTCAGACCAATAGGTCTCAAAGGGGTGAATATATGGAAATTAGTTTGGCAGTTGTATGTTTAGATTAATAGAGCAATGCTTAGAATCATCTAATATGAAAATTACTTTGGCAGTTGTATGTTTAAATTGACGAAGCAATGCATAGAATCATGTAACAGACGAGCAATAGATGAGCTAATGCTGAGAGTAATGGACGCATAATACGATAGGCTAGTCAAATCACGTGACAGATGAGCTAAAGCTTAAAATAATCATAGTGAAATGTGATAGGTTAAGTGTAAAGTAGAAGGCCATTGTAGCAGAAAATGATCAGTCTGAAAGACAATGTAAGCTAATACGATCAGTTTCAATAATGACACCAGGTAATGGCGGCAACGAGACATGTATAAATCGTAGCGAGGCCAAGTATCCGGGCGGGGGAGCAGTTGGAAAGCCATTTTTTGAATTTTCACTTCAGTTTGCAAATACAAGGTTTATCTTCGTGAAGAATGTTCTGTGTCTCCATTTGATTCTCACAGAGCATTGTGTACTAACGCCCCACAACATTCACTAATCCAGTCATCTTTTCCCCGTCAATGATTGAAAAATTCCTTTGTCTGCTCGTCATTTTATCTTTACGATGATCAACCCTGAGTACATCGTGCCCTTGAAAGCGGTCACAAGCCCCAAGTCAGCGGGTCACGGATTAATGCCAGAATGAATTATTAAAAAGAAAGCTTTCTAAATAAAACTCAGTGACGTTGACTTTTGTTCGACAGAGAAAAATTGTACTCGTCAATTCGATACAAAGTCCGTAATTTTCACAATTATTGCATTATATTTCAAAGTTGCAGCCTTTTATGACTGGTTAATACGTCAGATCTACTTCTGAACAACAGGTACTGTGCTGTCCTATTCTGTGCTCTATGGTCATTTTCACCGGTCATGACGCTAACAAAGGACGTCAAAAAAACCTTGCAACATGTCAGATGTATATTTATACTCAAACAGTCGTCACCAGTTATTTCCTAGAATTTGCAAATGACAAAATAGGGTAACCACATATTGTGTAATCGGAATTATGCAGTTTTCTTTTGGAATCTTGAAATCAGATATTTAAAAGTTTGCATCCACTCCAAGATGTGACTTGAAGCCTCTCAGCAATAAATGGAGCATTTACATCCTCCATTCCAATTGCGAAAGGACTGGATCATGAATATGGGTTGTGCTGTTTTCCAATTTGTCAATCAATATCAACAACCGCTCTGCCACAAGACGATACTCCAACGAGACGACCACACAATGGAAGAATGATGAAGAGATTCAGGATGCAGACAATATTTAATGTCGCATGACAAGGGCTTGAATATGTGAATAAGCAGGCATTGTTCCTTTTGTCAAAGGCCGCAATACCCATTTGAAGCATGTTGCTAGATCGCCATAAGACGTACGACAAGATGGACGCCGGCTGTAGAGGAGAGTTGCTTGTTGCTAAGTGTTTGCACATGGACCGTGAAAAAAGGAAATACAAAAGTAAATGATGGGAATATGGAATAAGTCACTGAAGTGAAGTTGGGGAATATATTATCTTCGTGCATAGTTTGCAGTCTCCGTGTAGGAGGGGTGTTCTGTTCTGGGAAAAATGAAGAAACGTACCTCATATGGGAAAACTTCCCACCAAAGGACGAACCATTGAGATGGTACGTATTTATCAATTTCCCATCCAACCAACCGTTGTTAGAAATCCAGAAACAGCAGAAAATTCTGAAACAGACAAACAGCTGACAAGCGCACATGCCATCGTAAAGGAATGCAAAGTAACGAGAATTATTCACTTGAATTGGTTTGTGTATCACGGTGACAGTATGCAAGAGGTCAACATAAATTTCTGCACCGGTTTCTTTGTGTATGAGAGGAATCACATTTTGCCTGCATCTTTGCACATTCCACAGGTCAATGCATAATTTAATGATTCCGAATATGTGATGTCATGCATCAACAACAAAACTGAGAAGGTGACGCATGCCTTCAAATTTTTAAAGAGTGTGGGAGCTTCAGAACGAGGGAGTCAGATTGAAATTGATGAGTACTGCAATACATCGTAAATAGAGTTCGGTCTGTAAATTCAGAGAAACCTGTGCAGCATACATCATATGTGAGGTGGATTATGGGAAATGGAATATCGTGGCTGATGGTAGTGAGACGGATTAAGTGGGGGCACATGAATGAAATGACTGACTGGTTTGCAGGTAGGAGTGAAATGTAGTGACTGAAGAGAGTTCAGTGTTCTGGCTGTTAATTTGTATTAGTCATTGAGCTGATAGCATTCAGTGTTGGAGATGAGTGGGAGGAGTGGCACAGGGGACGAGGACGTTTTTCTTGTTGGAAGTGGACTACAACACCTGCACGCAATGGTTGCAGTTACAGAACAGCATGTGAGTTCGTGCAAAAGGGAAGTGGGTGATCATCATGCAAGCGGTAGAAGTATTGAATTCAGGAATGAGGATGAAGTGTTAGAAATGAATATATTTATTGGCATAAAACGTCTAGAATGAAGAGAGTGGGATGTTGTGACAATGGTTCCAGGACGCAGTTACTGAAAAAGTGGGTATCAGTGCCGGAACGTAATGCATTTCAGTGATTTATGGAAGTGGGATGCAATGACTGACCATATTTATTTGGAGTGACCAATTATCTTATGACCAGCCACCAATAGCGTGTATTATGCCAATGGTTTGTGTGTGATGTGGTGCTAAGCATTTGGATAATTTCGTCGGTCATGGGTAGGATGGTGTGTTCTGGTGAGAAGGTCAATATGTTGGTGATGGATGGTGTTGTAAGGCATTGGAATGTTGTGTTCTGTTTTTTGAGAAAGTATCTGACATTTCGTGGCGTGTGTACTCTTTTGACAGTGACATGATATGGGTTATGGTATACTTTCTTGGTGATGTTTTGTGAGATATTCTGTGACATATCGTGTTGGCTATAGGGTGTATGTTACTATTCTGGCATGGTATAATTCCCCCTGCCATTTTAAACAAGCCATAAAAATAATGTACACCTCGTGCCATAATCTGTTAAATTTCGAGAAGCAAAGAACTGTCCCAGAGGTCACAACTAAAAATAAAAAAACAAACAATTTTATTCATTAATTCGAACAGAGAATATTCAAACCCCAACACTTATTTCCAAAAGCTTTCCATTAGAACTATCTTTTACCTCCCACTCTACAATACTAGTCATATAAGGGAAAAAAATGTACAAAATAAAAACACGTTTCAAAACTAGTCAGCTGTGTCGATTTCATTTCGTGGCTTTTCTTCAGTAGATTTTTCTCAAGGTCAGCTTCGATATTCTGTCTCACAAACTTCATACAGATGTGCACTTTTTGGAGAGCTCTTCAGCGAGTAGTCGAGTTGTTCGGGTCCTACGCAGTTCGCCAACTCACTCTTCAAAATTTCCAGCTTTGTCTCCCAAAACATCGAATCATTTCATTCGCCTGATGTCATCACAAACAGTAAAATTCAAAATCAATTGGAAATTGTTTTATGGGGCATAATTCAAACGAATTGGCCGACTTTGAATTGTATTTGTGCCATAGCAACACGAATATAGATGTTTGCTTCAAGCAAGTGTGTCATTTTAAATAATTTCTGTAAGCCTGTGCCAACTTCCACACTGTCTTCAATATACAGTACACTCTTGAACGTTCATAAAACCTCCACCTGTGGAAAAAAAAACAGATATCATAATGAAAAGATGGCTTCATTTGCTTCCACTATTCCTCAGCCACATTATCATGACTTGCATACGACTTCAATCTAAGTTCATAATAGCTTATTCCTGTGTGTGTATACATATATATATATGTAAACACACACATGTATAACATATATATGTATACATAATAACATTGAATGTATACCAATCTTGTATACGTTTTGTCAGTTAAATCCACGACAACACATTTGCAGTTACATTCTTCCCACCGAAAACATCTACGAGGCATAAAGGAGAGATCTGCAACGTTTAACACCAACAAATAATCTCACATTATTGTCTTTCAAGCTTTTCACTAATGTAAGATGATTGTCATCCGTGTGCACAACCGTCTCGGACTCATTGTCCATGACATACACATTCAATGTTGTTCAGCAACTACCAAACTTAATAGTTGCTTTTTTGATCCTGGAGTCTTTCCTCGACTAGATGTTAAGTCTCTACGATAAAGAAGCAACTGGCAGTTCAACACTATCCTCGTCTCCTGCTGCAGTACATCTCCAACTCCTATGCCACAAGCATTGATGCCAACTTGAACGAGTTTCGAGACGTTTACTGTAGCTAAAACTGAAGCGGTGGTAAAGGATGTTTTCAAATGGTCAAATCCCTCCTGGCATTGTTCTGTCCAACGAAAGTTTGTGTTCTTCCTCAGGAAAGCGGTTAACAGTACCACTACACCGCTGAAACTTGGAACAAACGTCCGATATGATTCACTTCTTACCTAAAATTAAAGCATCTCTTTCTTCAAGATTGGTCTTCGAAATTCTTTGATGGCTTTCAAATTTGTGTTCCATGCCGTCAACCTTCCATGACCGATGTTATGTCGCAAGCACGTCACCTCTGCTTTCGTGAATTCAGTTTTCTTTCCGTTCATTAACAAGTTTGCTTCCAATACTCGTTCAAATAGCTCTGCCAAATTTGCTATGTGCAGGACTTACGAAAGATCACTACATCGTCCAGATCGATTCAACAGTTTGTTAACGCAGTCACAACTCTGTTCACTGGCCTTTGAAATGTGGCGGGTGCGTTCCCCATTCCAAAGGGCATCACTTTGAAGTGATATAATCCATTTGCGGTTAAGAACTTAGAAATTTTTTCTGTCCACTCTGATAAATGCATCTGCCATTAACCAGGCAGCAAGTCCAACATCGTACTTTGACGGACTTGTCGCACTTTCTCGATGCAGTCCTCCAATCTCGGTATTTCATATCAGTCCGATTTTGTTCCAGCGTTGACCTTCTGACAATCCATGCAACATCATTGAGTCTCAGCAAGTTTGGGAACGAAGACGATCAGCGAACACTAAAAGATCTGCCTCAGTTCGAAGATATCTTCATTGATCATGACATCCACCACGTTCTGGAACAGCCTGGCTTTGAAAACATTAAGTGAATTGGGGCTGTTGCTTTATTGGAACAGTATTCGCATTGACTGCCTCATGCACAATAGCATGAGTCCTCCCCAACGTATTCCAACATATGTAGTCATACTGCAGTAACAAACCTTTCAACTGCGTTCTTTCCTCCTGATACAGGTAGTCTATTAACTTACCCATGCCTCAACGACTTCGTCATTGTTAAATATATGTTGGGGTACATCAAATTCCACAATATCTGAGTCCTCACTCTGCATAGCCGTAACTAACAGCTGCTTCCTTGGTTCTTTCAGACAATAATCCTCAGGTATATTCTCGGCCTCCTTTTGGGTGCATGCATCAAAATACAAGTCTTTATTTGTCTCGTCATTCTTTTGCAAATCCATTAGCCTTTCAGAACAAATATTTCTGACTGACCCTCTGCCTGTTCAGGACTGTCCTATTCCATTCAGTCCAACAGTATGCCTCTAACTGAATAACAGTTCCTTTACCTTTCTCTTGAGTTGTTGATTCATGCTGTAACTTTGGGGAGTATAAGTTCTTACCACTCAGTCTGGATAAAATACACGTATTCTTTTCTTTTATCTCTTCTGTTTTCTGGTGTTCATGGGCAGCTCCAAAAAAGGGCATTAATATCACATTGGACCCTGCTAAACCATTCTCAAGAACAAATGGATTCCTGGACCTGATACTTTATTCATCACTCAAATAATTCTTCCCCAGTCATCATTTGGCATCCCCCTGATCTTTCCTCGCGAATTGCGAACTTTCTGTCCATCTGTCCCACGAATTACCAATCTCTCGGATAAAAGGTCATAAAGAATGAAACATCGCTCAATTCTTACTGTTAGAGATTGTTTAGATGCTGCGTCTCTCAACAGTATAACCTCTGGAACCTTCTTGCCCAGTTCTTTCGATTAAACGTTGTCCAAAACAGCGAATTATTTATTGAGATCATTTTCTATTTCCATACTCAGCCCTTGCCTAACATGTACACTCTTCTGCAGTTCCTTGAAATGTTTTAGGTTTTCCTTTCCGACTTTCACGGTGCTACTGGCTTATCTTATTTTATGACAGCTGTACCTACAGTGCCCTTCTGTAACGACCAGCACTGTGAGATTCCATGTCCCATGTTATCACAGTGGAAGTACCTGAGGCCTTTCTCCTACTTTATAAAGTCATGAGCTTCTTCTTTGAGAAAACTTATGAGTGTTCTCAACTCTTTGTTTCATAGTGTCAGATCTCACCTGCTCGTTACTTCTATCTCTCACGGTGTGACCTACTTTTCCTGAATCTTGTCATGTGCACCAACTTGTATTCATCTGCTGACTGTAATGCTCATCCGACAACCTGAAAATTCCGTTGCTCCACATGAATTCTTGTCACATCTGGAAGGGACTTTTTAAAAATCCTCCAGCAGAATTATCTCTCTTCGCCCTTCATTGGTCTTATCTCGTTTTAAGGCCTGCCCCACCTCTCAAAATAACTATGTTTAGTTATTTCGATGTTAACGTAAGTCTGACCTGGTTCCTTCTTTCTGTTTCTGAACCACAGAATCAAACGCATATGGTACCAGTTCATAACAACTTAAGTTAACATGTTTGACCTCCTCATAGCGTCTGGGTACCGCATCTGAAAGCGCTGCAAATGCGTCACTAGATCTGCCCACAAGTTTAGTCTGAACCAACATTACCCAGAATACATTGAATCCCTACATCTGCGTCGCCAATTTTCAAATGTAAGAAAGAACGCTTCAAAATCTTTCACATCATAACATAGTCAAGTTTGACATTAAGAGATACATGCTATATTAAACTCCATCCTGCTAACTTGACTTTTCAGACTAACTGAATTCTTTTCAAGTTCAAAATTCTCGCTAATTTCTCTCCCCCTTTCTTCTCTCCTTCTTTCTTTGGTCAGATAAGAACTCTCCCTCTCTCTCATTATCCTGCATTTCTTCACTCTTATTCACTTTTTGTTTGTTTATATTGTAACTTCATTTTTCTCAACTGCAACTTAATACCTTTCGAACGCCGCTGCACATGTCTGTTTCTCTGGTAGACCGAAGTGTTTTAATTACACTTTCAGCTTTACTTTTGTCCTTGGTTAAACCCAATTCTGCATTGTTTACTAATTCTAAAGGTAACGTCTTTCTTTCCCTTTCCTTCTAAACTTTCCTGAGAAATTAGGTAGTCATCTTCAGACCCCAGAACGTCTTTATCAATCTTCAGAGTCATTTCTCTCATTTTTAATTTAAGCAACCACTTTTAAACAAAATTAAACAAATTGTCTAGTCTACGTTATATATTTTTTTTAAAAAAAGAAGACACTATCCTGCAAGTGTTTAAACCAACTGGGCTTTTCTTTTCCTACCGCAAATCTATTCATATCTGTCCAAATCTTAGACTGGATCTGACTGACCGGTTCAAATCAAGGACTTGAGCTTCCAGGCTGGTTCATCACGTTGTTAAACGTTCTGCTAATTTAAACCAGACTCACAAAAGCGCACCTCACCTCGTAATTCTTTAAAATATGATTGGAAAATAACTACCATGTCCTACTATACAAAAAGAGAAGTTTAACAATTTATTTTTCAAATCCAATGAAAAAGAAAATCGAAACTATCTATCCCTGTAAACCTCACTAGTCTGATCAACTTGTCTCGGTCCCACTCCACAGGAATATACTGAACCGATAAAAAAAATCTCTGATTAAGTTGAATCAAGCATATCAATTCCAATACCATTCTCCTTTCGATTTTCCTGTATATTTTGGTCTTCTTCTCTTCGGTCTAATGCTTCACAGATTTCATATGAAAAGATACTTTTCAGAGACCGATTCTGCAGGCACAATATGTTGGTGTTCTTTGCTGCTCACGCTAACTGTTCAAAATGTCCGATTTTATATAACTGAATGCATCAGATCTTCTTAATCGAATGTTTTCACCAAAATATTAAAATTCAAATTTGATTGGATTTTGATATCTTTGAGCATCATTTAAACGGATTGGCCAAATTGAAATTTGTGATGTCCCATGGCAACTCAGAACAAGCTATTTGTTTCACAGCCAAATGTTACATCTTAAAACTTGTCAGCTTGTTAGTGTACAAGATGATTAGGGTTGACAGTGAGAACCTTTTTCCGCGTATGGAATCAGCTATTACGAGGGGACACAGCTTTAAATTAAGGGGAGGTTGGTATAGGACAGATGTTAGGCGAAGATTCTTTACTCAGCGGGTTGTGAGTTCATGGAATGCCCTGCCAGTATCCTTGGTGGGCTCTCCCTCTTTATGGTCATTCAAGCGGGCATTGGATAAGCATATGGAGGTTATTGGGCTAGTTTAGGTTAGGTAGGCTTCGGTCAGCGCAGCATCGAGGGCCGAAGGGCCTGTACTGCGCTGTATTTTTCTATGTTCTATTTTCTAGCACATTCTGTGCTTGCCAGCTTAACATTCTCTCTTAAAGGGACACGACATACTTTAAACTTCATAACAACCTTGAGCAAAGAAACAAAATCAATGAAATCCATCTATGTCTCTCACGATACCTTACACCAAAAGTAACACTGTTTTCGTCATCATTCTGTAACAGGAATCGAAATGGAGAAAACGAATTGGAAGAGGAAAAAACATAAGTGCTGGAATGAAAGTTCAAATTTTAAAAAAGAAACAGCCAAACAAGTCAATGGTGCATTGCCTACACTGCACTGAGTTAGCTACATATGATTCAGCTTCACACATTGCCACTTGTGATTGGTCGTATTAAAGTTGGTGGCTTGGTGGCTTAGTGGTTAGCAATGCTTCCTGACAACACCAGGGTCTCAGGTCCGCTCCCAGCCATGTCTTACTACCAACGTGGAGTTTGTACATCCCCTGCGTGGGTGCTCTGGCTTCCTCCCACAATGATGTGCTACTCACGTGAATTTGCCACTCTAAATTGCCTGTTGTGTCAATGGGTCTTGGTGCGCTACTCTTCAGAGGGTCAGTGTAGATTGGTTGGGTCGAAGTGCCTGTTTCCACATTGTAAGGAATATAATCGAAAACTAGGCAGCATAAGATTGGGTTGCCTGGGAAGTGTAAACCTTTTAGACTGAAGGATCTATTTCACTGGAGTATGACTGCATTGTTGCACATCTGCTGAAAATACGTAAAACTGACAATATTGATTTTCCACAATACAACTTAACAATCTAATGTCAAATCTGGCATTTAAAAATACGCACTCAGTAATCCCAGCATAATTCGAACGGTCTGTTTTGCAATTGATTCATTTTTTTGGAATGTTGTGTGTGACCTTGTTCTCTGTCCAATTGAAAGTATGTTGTCAAACTTGAAACGTTTCAGTAAAATTTAAAATGATGTTATGAGCATTTGAGGGATTGAGTTTCAGGTAAATTTTGAATAGGCTGGGTGTGTTTTCCTTGGAGTGTAAGAGACTGTGGGGTGACAAAGTGAAAGACTAGAACTAGAGTGCATAGGTTTAGAGCGAGAGTCCGAAGTCTTAAAACTGACACATGAGCAAATGTTTCCACGTAGAGGGAATTGTAAGCTTGAAATGTACTGCAGGACGACGTTTTGGAGGCTGATATAATTACAATATTTAAACGGCATAAGGGTGCACATATGAATCGGAAGGGTTTTGAGGGACTTGGGCCAAATTCTGGCAAAGGGAGCTAGGCTAACTTAGATATCTGGTCGACATGGATGAGTAGTATGGAATGGTCTGTTTCCATGTTGTACCATCTCTAAGGAAAAATGAGTTTCATCATTATAATACTTAACAAATTATTAAAACAAAGTTAGACTCTCTAATCCGGAAACTAATTCTGACCAACGGAAAACAAAGCTAAATCAAGAACGCAAAGCGAAACATCCTTCTCCAAATTTTATCAGGAGTGTATTGCATTGCAAACAAAACTAAATGAAAATGCAATGTCGTGAATATGAGGACAGATAGAAAGAGATAAAGAATAATAAAACAAAACAACATCATTCTGTAATCACGTACAATCAAAATGATCATAAAAGCCCTGCCACAAACAAACAATAACTGAAATAAATTTCCTTCTATCAAAGGAATGCATTGTATTCACTGTTTTCAAACATGGATTGCTGTATCTTGGAAGGAACATGGCAAATTTCGTTCAAAAATAGGAAACAGTTTAATTGTGTTTGTAAGGTTATCTCTTAATTTCCGAGAAAGGCCTTTTAAATTCTGCACTTTGATATTAGACAGAGGTTGAAGTCTTTGTTCGAATGATCTGCTCAGTCGGCCGTCGGGAAGGTTAAAATATTTTAAAGTTCATCTACCTTGTTGCTATTTCCCCATAACCTTTCAATTCCCCCATAAAATCATGTTATCTCAGTCTTGAATACACTTCAGAACCCAACATCCACAGATGTGTGTGGTAAATTAATTCAGAAATTCGAGACCCTCCAAGTGTTACGACAAGGGGTAATCCCCTCTTCTAATTTAAACCAGTCACAGAGAAGACATGCGGACAGTGCTGTAACCTGTTTAAATTCAACAGGCAAAGAACTATCCCAGAGGTCACTATTTAGTTAATAATTAACAACTTTCTTTTTTAAGACCAACAGACAATATGCAAACCAACAACTATATTGAACTGCTTTCTGCTAAACCTATCTTTCTCCTCCCACTCTACAATACTCGTCTGAGAAAAAAAGAGATTAAGACTGACAAAAGAAAATTACATTTCAAAACCAGTCAGCTTTGCCGATTCTCGTTTGTAAATTTTCTGCTGTAGATTCTCTCAGGCCAGCCTCGATATTCTGCTGTGCGAAATCCCCCACAGGCGGGTAGCTTGATGAGAGCTCTTCAGCTAACACTCTAGATTTGTTGGTCTTTCGTAGTTCTGCCGCAAACTGTTCAGTAGGTCCGATCTTATACCTAAAACATCAAATTGTTTTAATATTATCAAAATACTAAATACGAATTTGATTGGATTTTAGTATGTTGGCGTATAATTTAAACGGATTGCCCGAATTTGAGTGTGTGTTTGTTTTATGGCAACCCAACTGCTGCTCTTTGTTGTGATCAAGTGTTACATTGTTACCTTGATCAGGACAAGCTGCACTTTGGGTCAGTCCTTGCTAGCTTTTCAACACTCGTCAAGGTACAGTACATTTCTAGCCTTTCATAACATAAGGGAGGGAAGTCCTCCACCAAGTTTTCTTAAACTGACATTCTTTATTCTGAAGTAAGAGATTCTAATGCTACACTCTCTAACAAGGTGTACAACCTGTCCATATCACATACCCCCCAATTCCTTAAAGACTCATGAATATTAAAATACACAGAATTTCATTCATCGAATCTTTGATGAATACAGGCAACATGCACACCTCCTCATGAACAACGTTTCTCATAACTGGTATCTACCAACTGAACCATCTCTGGGTAAACCTTATGGCCAAGGGCTGATTTCCAATCGTACTGGAGAAGAACTGATAGTAATTGCAAACAAGGCTGCCACCTGAAGAATGTCAGCGTGGGGGATCACAATGAGAGGCAATCATAATGTAATTAATATTCAATATTAAGTTGGCAAAGCAGAAATATCTTACAACGTTTATGAAATAAGATTGATAAAGTGCAGAATTTCCGTGTTTAAAGATGAAGTGGGGAAAGGTGTTTGGAAAAGTGTTTTGGTGGATAAAAGAGTTAAGAAATAACAGGAAAAGTTGAAAAGAGAATACAGCATTCAAAGTAGCTATATAGTATGAGAAATGGAAAGACAGGATATTCCAGGCTTAAGTATCCTGATGTACTTTTATGCTTAGAAGTGACACATTCAAACCAGGTAGTGAAGGTTTAATTGCTAGTTGTTGACTGAACAAGAACAATGGAAGGAAATTAAGTGAATAAAACACTGAGGATTGATACAAAAAGTCAATTCCGTCTTGGTGGCAACTTCCATGACCGCAGATGGCTTGGGAAGAAACAATTGAGGAAAAACAGAGAGAGACACCTGGATCAGTTTATGCCCGAACTCAATCTTGGGAGAGTCATCAGAGAGAGCAGTGCAGTATGTCAGAATAGTATTGATGTCGGTAACTTTTCCAAGCCAGGGAGAACTTTGCGTCTCAGACTCAGGTTCAGGAGGCTGAGACAGAACTGTAAATTGCCAGCCTTGACGCAACAGACTCCAATGCAAGAATGGAAGTGAGGCTCCCTTGTTGAATATGTCTGACGTCATGTAAGAAAGCAGACGAAAGCTGATTCTCTAAGAATTTGCATGTTGGGTGGAACGACAGTGCTAAATTGTCCATTGTGTTCACAGATGTGCAGGCTGTGTAGATCACATTACACGGACACAATAGAAATGCTGGATCTAATTTGAAAGCGCTTCGAATAAAGAGTGTGGAAAAAATGGGCTAAATCGCCTTTTCCACAGAGCAGATATTCCTTACTTCGAACATTTACTCATCGGTTTGGTTGTAAGTGAAATAGCCTAACTAAAAAAATGGCTTTGAATGATAACTCACGTCTTCTTTTACTCATTTTGATCAAATTTCCTTTTATCCATTAGGCACTTTAAGCCTAACAGTATACCCGTTTGACTCAGGAAATCATGGAGGAAATAAGGAAGGAAAAGAGGCAAATGATGCACACTGAAAGCATGCGAGAAATACCAATGAGCCAGAGTATTTGAAGTGTGGAGAGCCACAGTGAGAAAAGTAAAGTGGGCTAACATGAAGCATAAGGAAAGAGTCCCAGGTGCACTACATCAAAGAGAAATGGCAAGTCTTCAATATGTTAACAATGAAAGATTAATGAAGGATAAAGTGGGGTCTATAAGGTACACATATGTTTAGCTACTCCCTGAATAATTTATAACCGAGATAATAAGTGATAAATTTGATGTGGACTTTGCAAAGTTAGAAAAATGATAGCGACATAATGGGATTTATTCACCAAGACAGGCAGGCAGACTACTATTTGAAATGTCACAAAATTATTTGTCAAGATTTGAGTCAAGCTGGAAAATCACTGCATGTCGGGCAGCATACCAGAGCAGGTAAATCGGCGTTCTGGGCAAAAGCTAATCATCAAGCCTCTTGCCCACCTTCCAACGACCCCTTCGCCCACCTCCAACCCACCCCATCCACCTGGACACTCCGTCCTCATTACCTGACCTCGACATCTTTATTTCCAACTGTCACCGAGACATTAACAACCTCAGTCTATTCTACATCTTCCCCCACTCCAACCTCTAGCCCTCACAACGTGCAGCCCTCCACTCCCTCTGCTCCATCCCTTAACTCACCATTAAACCAGTGCACAAAGAGGGGAGGAGGTGGGTGCGTGCATTTTAAATTTGACGCACTGATCTCTGCACAACTTGAAGCCACCTTCCCCTACCACACGCTTGACGATAACCCCATCACTAAATCATCACCTCCCATCCTATGCACAACCTCAGCACCTCAGTGGAACTCCCAACAGCTTCCAACCTCATAATTCGGGGATACCGCACAGCCTGATTCTATGTCCTACCCAAGATCCACAAGCCTGACTACCCCAGCTGACCCATCATCTCAGCCTGCTCCTTCCCCACCGAATTCATCCTAACTTACTACGATATTGTCTCATTCCCCCAGTCAAAGAACTCCAAGTATACCTTCCGAACACCATCATTGCCCTCCACCTCCTCCAAGACTTCCGTGTCCCAGGTTCCCAAGATGTCATCTTCACCAGAGACATCGAGTTCCTCTCCATAGGCACCAATAAGCACTACCCCTGGCCCCAGCAATGTCTTCTTATTTGTCGGCTGCATATAATTTATTTTTCTGATGAAGGGATTTTGACCGAAACATCGATGTTCCAGCTCCTCGGATGCTGCCTAACCTGTTGTGCTTTTACAGCACGAGTCTGAACTTGACTCTAATCTCCAGCATCTGCAGTACTCACTTTCGCCATATACGCATTTAATTGAGTACAGTTTGAGAGAAAGCACTGATCAGAGAGGCCTGTGTTCATTAGTCTCTGAGTAAATAACAGTATGGGTGCAGCACATGTTAAAGAAGGCAAGCTGTAGTTTGGCTTTTGATCGGGCGAAGGCTCTGAGTGCCAGAAAAAAAAATGCCTTGCATCCATTTTCCAACATATTAATGTTCCATATATGGAATATTCTGAGCTGTTTTAGAAAACTAAAATATAAAGGAGGTTTTTGCTCGACAGTGAAAGTAGCGAATGTTTATCGAAATGCTTCCTGGGATGACACGCTTGACATATATGGAGGGATCGGATTGTTTAAGAAAGTATTCCCTGGAGTTTAGAAGATTGAACGGGAGAAATAATAGAAAACAGCTTAATTTCAAAATGACTAGACAAGCTAGATGCAGGAACGATGTTAACTATGGTGGAAGAGTCCAAAATAAACTTGAGCGTTTAATTATAAGCCAAAGGAAGAACAAACAAAAGACCAAAAAAAAAATGGAAACAGGCCCTTCGCCACTTCAAACCTGCGCCGATCCAGACACTGCATCTACACTTGCCGCCTATTATCATAAGATCTATATTACTTTGCTCCCTGCCCATTCTTGTATCTATCTTGATACATGTAATAGAAAATTATCCACTTACTTTGAAATTTAAACAGACTACTTTTCTTAAATTCAGTGCTCTACTGAGGTTTGTAAATGATGCTTTGATAAAGGTTTGCAGTTAGCTTCCCTCTGTTTGACTTCTGTAAACAGTCAACTTGACATTGCGATAGTCAAACTCCGCGAAAGCTGAAGGACTGTTATGTCTGGAACCGGGGATGAGAGGATAACAACTTGAGCTTCCCCCAGTCTTTGCCCTTGAGAGTGTGATAATGAACACTAAAAGGCAGGCGTCTGCAAATGTTTCAGTACTGTTTGCATTGAGGCATCTGACATAGTGTACTGAGTCAACATCTTGCAGAATTTTTATTAAAGATCCTTTCTTTGCTCTGGCTAATAATTGAGTTAAGTCGATTTAATTTCCACGACAATGCGTTATAAATTATGGTATGCTTTCCACTTCTACCACTTCTGTTGGCAATGCGGTCAGCCTCCTCCCTCACCTTTTGTGTGAAGAACGTTCTATGAAAGAAATGCGTTCTTTAAAATCACACTTAGAACTCGTGAAACCCAGTAATTGAATTACACACGCTGAGAAAGAAGTCTTCTTGCTTTCCACCCTGTCTACACATGTCACGATTTTGCTGACCTTAATTACGTCCACCCGAAAACTCTCTTCTTATTGAAAATATTCTTAATCTGTTCAACCTCCCTTTATAGCTAGCACCATCTAATCCAGGCAACACTCTGATGAACCTACTCTGCAAACTCTCCAAAACATTCTCATCCTTTTATTGATGTGGTGACCAGAACTCTATGCTGCATTCCAAATGCAGGCGAACAAAAATCCTGTACGACCGTAACATGACCCGCCAACCCTTGTACTCAATACACAGTCCAATGAAGAAAGAATGGCCGTATGCCTTCTTGATCATATTACTGAAAAGCGTTGCCATCCTCAGGGGAAAATGGACCTGAACTCCCAGATTTCGCTGTATGAAATTTTTTTCCAAGGACGTTTCCATCTCCTGTAAAGTTCGCTCTTGAACTGGATTTTCCAAAATATATTATCTCACAATTGCCAGGATTGAACTCCTTTTCCCTTTTTTTGTCCATCTCTCCAATCTATCTATATTGTGCTGTATTCGCTGACATTCCCCTTCACTATCTGCAACTCCAAAAATCTTAGTGTCATCTGCAATCTTGCTACTCAGGCACGATAACTTCCTCCAAACCATGTATATACATCACAAACAACATTGTTCCAAACACTGATCCCTGTGATCGCAAGTCCCTTCCAATACTACACTTTGTCTCCTGTTGTCCAGCCAGTTCTCCATCCATCTAGCTTGAACACGACGGATCACATGCGATTTCACGTTCCCCCTCAGCCGACAATGTGGAACTTTATTAAGTGCCTTACTAAAGTCAAAATTTCTGGCCCCTGCAGCCCTTCCTCTTTCTATATAATTTTCCACCTCAACAAATAATTTTATTAGGTTTGTAAGACTTGACCTTCCCCGCAAACATCTATGCTGCCCATTACTGAATAGCACATTTTCTTCCAAATTCAATAGTTTTGTCCCTCACTTTCGCTAAAATTGACGTCAGGCTCTGAATACCTCGAGCATCACTGCTTCTCTCTTAAACAAGGGGACAATATTAGCAATTTTCCAGCCATCTGGTCCGCATCCGTGTTCAAGGATGCTGCAAGGATATATGTTAAAGCACAGTTATTTCCTCTCTCTCTTCCCTCACTGACCTGTGGTAGATCCCATCCAGACCTGGGAATTGTATACTATACACCCATACCTCCTCCCTCCTTATGCCTACATGACCTAGAGCACTCACAGATCGATCCCTGACCTCAAATTCCGTAATGTGCCTCTTCTCAGTGAATACTGATACAAAGTTCTCGTTAAGGATCTCACCCATTTTCTCTGACTCCATGCATATGTTTCCTCGTTTGGCCTTGAGTGGGTTAACCTTTTCTCTATTTACTCTCTTGCTCCTTTAGATGAAAAAAATGCTTTCGAATTATCTTTAACCGTGTTTCATGAACATATCTCATGACTCTTTCTTGCCCTCTTAATTCCTCATTTCGCAATGGCCCTACATTCCCAATGTTCTTCCAAAGCTTTGTTTGTCTTCTGTCGCCTCGACGTTATGTACAAATTCGTTTCCTCTTAGTTAGAGTCACAATTTATCCTGTCATCCAAGGTTCCTCAACCTTGCCATTTCGATCGCTTATTTCACAGGCACATACTTCTTCGACACTCTAAGCAAGCTCTTTTATCAAGCCTTCCACGTGTATGAAAAAGCAACGTTTTTACCAAATCACTCGATAAGTAATAGAAAAAAGAAATAGTAAGTCGTTACCTGATCAGCTCAAGAGTTTTTTTTTCACGAGAGGAGGAGGGCGGGTGGGAGACACGATAGATGACGTACCTTGGGTTCAGCCGCTACCTAACAACACAATTTCACTTAGCTATCCAAGAGACCTCTGGTCCTCGCTCTCAACTCTAGACAAATGTAGGTTCTGAGGCCCGCGAAAAACATTTAAAACAGCTTAATTCACCTTCTCATGAGCGCTCTCATCCTCGCTCTCACCTCTCGATAAATGGAGGCCCCGAAGTCACAGGTCTGTTTGTTAAACGGTTTCACTCAACTTCCAACCAGCCCTCTGGTCCCGGCAATCACCGCTCGACAAATGCAGTCTTCAATGCCCGAAGTAAGATTTTAACCATGTTTCACAAGCTTACCGAGCAGACCTCTGGCCCTCCTTCTCTCCCCTTGACAAATGTAGGCTCCAAGGCCCGAGGAAAGCTTTTAAACGGTTTCAGTCACCTTCCCAGCAGCCCTCTGGTCCTCCGTCTCACCTCCCAACAAATGGGGGAACCGACGCTCGAGGTCAGTTTTTTAAACGGTTTCACTCACCTTCCCAGCAGCCCTCTGGTCTTTACTGTCACCTCTAGAAGAATGGAGTCTCCAATGCCCCCGGTCAGTTTTTAAACAGTTTCATTCACGTTCCTAACATTCCTCCAGTCCTCACTTTCACCTCTTGACAAATGCCGTGTCAGACGTCCGAGGTAAGCTTTTAATTTAGTATCACTCACCTTCCCAGCAGCCCTCTAATTGTTGCTCTCACCTCTCGACAAAATCATTCAAACAATTAATTTTGGAATGAGGAGAAGTTTGATCACGCACAGAATGGGGAACTGAAGGAATTTACGATCACAAGTGTTTGAGACCAAATTTGCAATAAGGCAATCAAATTCTATCTGTGGGCAAAAGTTCTCGTTGATATCAGGAATGTGGCATTATGGCACTGAGGTCAATGATCTATCAGGAGTATAATGAAAGGCGGAGTAGGTCAGATCAGTTGAGGGGCCAACTCCTCCTCCTATCTTCTAAGTTTGTTTCTTTCACCAATGCACTGCCTCCATGAATGACAGGAGCACGTTAAAAGGAAGAACAACATTGGCAACATAGTGTCTTTACTGGAGTCACAATGAGGAAGTGCTGGTTTTGAACTGGGGTGAATGGAGTTAAAAATTACACATACCAGGTTACTGTCCAACAGCTGTAATTGAATTTTCAAGTTTTCAGAATATATGGTAAAAGACTAAAGCGTCATACGTGTGTTGCAACACATTGCACAAACCTATATTGCTGTTAGGTTTTTAATCACTTGGAACTCTGTTTTCGATTGTTAAATATGGAAAATCAAACTTTTTTTTCACGATGCAGTCCCAAGATAAATTAGGGTTATTTTTAATGTCGCCATCTCAGCTCAGACAATATATTGAAATTGTTGCATTTAGAGTCTGTCTGATTTCCAAACTTGACTCAGACCGGTTGTACTTTCAAAGTAGAAATTTATAAAATTTGACATTGACAGATAGTGCTTGTTTGAACAGAATTTCCGCTCTCCAAATGTAAACGTGCAAGTGCAATTTTACCTTATGGACTTATATATGCATGTGATTGAGTGTGAGTAAATGCGAAACATTGAGTGTGGGGAGTGTGTGCGTTTGTAAGTGAGAGAGTCTGCTCATTAGAAAGAGTTCTGACCATCCAGCTAAATGACGAAAGAGCAGCATTACTTCCAAATCAACCTGTTGGAATACAACCTGCTGTTGTCTGTTTATAACTTTTCCCCTTACATTCCGAAAGTATTATTACTTCCCACCACTGAGGCAGGGAGTGGTTGAATATGGCCTCCAACATATCTCATCCACTTCCCACATCTCCGCCCTCAAACCCCAAAACTCCAACGGCAACAAGAACAGAACCCCCTCGTCATCATTTTCCACACCACCAACCGTTGCATAAACCACATTATCAACTCTATTTTGATTTAGTCCCTACCCACCCCTTCACTGATTTGATCACACAGCATTGCCCTGTGGTTTGAAGGGCAGTGCTTGTCACTGGCCACTCGGGTGTTTTTCATATCTTCCTGGTGGTGGCAATTGAGTAAAGATTCGTGCACCTGTGTCTCTCACTGTGTAAAAAGAAAAAAAAGAGAAAAAAAAAGAGAAAAAAAAGAAAAAAAAAGAGAAAAAAAAAATAAAGAGGGGACCTGCCGGGGGCCTGGGCTGGACGAGAAAAAAAAAAGAAAAAGAAAAAAAATAAAATAAACCACATTATCCACCGACATTTCCGCCACCTACGAACGGACCCAACACCAAGAATATATTTCCCTCCACCCTTATCCGCTTTCTGAAAAGAACCTTCTCTCCGTGACTACCTGGTCAGGTCCACCGCCCTCAACAACCTATCATACACTCCTGTCATCTTCCCAAGAACCGCAGGAATTGAAAATCCTGTGCTCACTCCACCTCCATCGCCTCCATCCAAGGCCACTAAGGAGACTTCCACATCCATCAGCACTTCACTTACATACCTCCCAATTTCATTTCTTGCATCTGTTGCACTTGATGCGATCTTCTTTACATTGGTGAGAGTGGACGCCTAATCGCACAGTGCTTTACGGAACATCTCCGCAACACCCTGTGGCAAAACATTTCAACTCCCCCTCCCATTCTGCTGAGGACATGGAGCTCCTGGGCCTCCTCCACCGCCACTCCCTCATCTCCCGACGCCTGGAAGAAGAGCGCCTCCTCTCTTTCTGAGCTCTTCAACCACAGGGCGTAAGTTTGGATTACACCAATTTCCTCATTTCCCATCCTCCCACTTTACTCCAGTTCGAAACTGCCAGCTCAGCACCATCTTCTTCACCTGTTCTACCTTCCAATATCCTTTCCACCTATTCACTCCACCCTCATCGCTGACCTATCACTTTCAACTCCACCTCCACCCACATATTATACCATTTGCTACGTTCCCCCCAGCACCACTTCCCTCCCATTTTCTCTCCACCATGGAGGCTCCCTGCTTCATTCCTGACAAAAGGCTTTTACCCGAAACGTCGATTTTCCTGCTCCTCGGATTCTGCCTGATCTGCTGCGGTTTTTCAGCACCACTCTCATCTTGACTCTGATCTCCAGCATCCGCAGACCCCACATTCGCCTTAGAAAAAAGATCAGGCAAGCCATAGATGATGACTTTTCGGTAAAAGTAACATCTGACATCAGAAGATGTTCTCTGGCATTTTTTTGAAACCGTTGAGGGAATTGTCTGAAACAGAGAAAACAACAGCTGTTCGAAATATCCCAAAATAATTTCCAGGATCAGAGCAGAGTAATCAGAACAGAAAGTGCTTTGGTAAACCAACAAAGATGAGACCAATACCGTGGTGAAATAAAGATATGGAGGGCAAGGGAAGCGAATGCAAATGTGTTCTAAACATATGCACAGGGGGCGGCAGAGGTTGGAAAGCAGACTTCATGCTTGAGTTACTTTACGAAGGCCAAATCAAATCCACTCTGGCGCATCTGAATATGAACCAAAACTATGGTCATCTCGAGGTGGAGGAGGTTAATTTTTTCGTTCAGGGATACTGGAATAGTTCTCCACCATACAGATGGAAGATAGAGCAGGAGGAGAGCAGGGAGATAGAGGGAAATGTTCGCTATCTCCTCAGGTGGACAAAAGGATACTGTTCCCACTAATTTAACGAGACGTAAAAGAATACGTACCAAGAGCATGATCGTCCTTTGGTGTCAATATAATAATCCCAATTGTCAATCTTTTATCATTTCGTGCACAGTTCCTGTAAACCGCCTGAACATTTTTTTTGTGGAACAAATCTAATAAACTGGCAAAAACATTCCCGACAGGCGATTAATAGTGCTGGTAATCACAAACCCTTTCATGCAACAACATCTGACATTTGATTTCCTTTCAGTTGATAGAATACAGGAGTTCAGTTTGGAAACAAGTTTCGCCTTTCCCCTGGAAGGCTGCTCGGACGATGAAGAGCATCGCTACATTGTCGGAAAGATTTAACGTGAGACCACGAGTGTTAGATTTGGAAATCTGTAGGTCCAGAATAAAGAAAATTGGAGCTCCCATTCTTCTTCGACGTGAATTTCAGCAAAATCTCTACTTGAATTCCCTCCATTATTGCTGGGAAATAACCTCAAA
The DNA here is from genome assembly GCF_047496795.1 of Chiloscyllium punctatum. NCBI lineage: Eukaryota > Metazoa > Chordata > Chondrichthyes > Orectolobiformes > Hemiscylliidae > Chiloscyllium > Chiloscyllium punctatum. The sequence goes on along the minus strand of NC_092781.1, from coordinate 46,655,056 downwards.
GGTGTCAATAAGCTTGAACAGTTAGGCGTGGAAATAAAGTGTGAAATTCCTTTGACTTCATTTCTCTGATGCATGGTCTCTGAGACGGGGTTAAAAATTGTTTGAATCGAACAGTTGGCATTATCCCAAGTTTTAGCTGAGTTTTCTTGTCAATCACTTAAGTATGTCCTTTTGCTTTCTGGATTTATTGCGCTGCACAGCATGAATACACACTCTTGTTTGCAAATCATGCATGCTGAAGAAATATCTGAAATTAATCTATTTCCATTTGTCAACATTTAACTCATATCCCTCTGACCACTTCCTCTTCATATACCCATCCAAATTCCTTATAAATGTTGCAAGTTTACAGCCTTCATAATTTCTTCTGGCAGCTCATTCAATACCCGCAGCACCCTCTATAGGAAACGTTACCCCTTCGCTGCCTATTAAAACTTTCCCAACTCCCCTTACATCTTAGCTATCTGGTATTGGACTCCCCTAACCCTAAAGAAAAGGCCTTGGCTATTCATGCTGTCCATTCATGTCATAAGTTTACAGTCATGGATCAAGTGACCCTGCTGGCTGAAAATAGATGCAACTTTAGCAGTTTCTACCAAATCCCTAAACCCTTTCTCTCTGGCAAAGCCCATATAAATCTTTTCTTTTAAAGTTTGCAAATACTTTCATTTAACAGGGAGATAAAAATTGCACGCATTTTTCTACAAGTGGCCTATCTAATGTCCGGTACATTATTTAAAGGTGACCTGCTCCATTGAATGAACTTATCAGTAAAGGCAATCATAACAAAGGACTTCATCACAATCCTATCCAACTGAGACTACAACTTCAACGAAATCTGAAACTGCACTCCATCCTCTTTTTGTTAGGCAATACGAATCTGGACATTCACCTTATCTGTATTAGTCTTGCCCTTATTTGCCTTTTCAAAGTGCAGCATCACACGTTTATCTAAATTAAAATCCACCTGCCAATACTCATGCACTGTCAGACTTGATCAAAATCCCGTTGTATTCTGAGGTAAACTTCCTGCCTCTCCGCTATAAATCCAGTTTTGGTGTCATCTGCAAACTTAGTAACCATGTCTCGTATGTTCACATCCAAATTATTTACACACGAGATGTAAAGCAGTGGGACCGGCACTGATCCTTATGACATACCACTGTACAGAAATTCCTGTTATTCAGATTTCCTTCCAACAATTCTCCACAACTGATGTTCGGCGTATCGGTCTGTATTACCCTGGATTCTTCTTAGGTTTAATAACACATTCGGACAGAACATTTTCTGATATACATTTTGCTGTGAAGAGTGACCTGGGTGTCCTTTTCCACGAGGCATAGAAGGTTGCTCTGCAGGTTCAGTCGGAGAAAGTGAGGACTGCAGATTCTACAGATCAGAGTCGAGAACGTAGTACTATGAAAGCGCAGCATGTCAGTCAGCAAGCTTGGAGAATGACAATCGACCATTCATTCCTGATGAAGGGCTTATGCTCAAAGCGTCGATTCTCCTGCTTCTCGGATGCGGCATGACCTGCTGTGCTTTTCCAGCACCACTGGAATACTGACTCTAATCTCCAGCATCACCTGAACCGAATTCTGCCTAGATTGGGATTATGTTCATTGGAGTTTAGAACGGTGAGGTGGGCTCCTTCACAAACATTTAAAATTGTGAAGCCACTGGATAGTATGGAAACAGAGAATATGTTTTTAATGGTGCATAAAAAATGGACAAGATGGCACAACCTCAAAATAAGGGAACTAGATTTCGGACCGTATTGACAAGGAACTTCGTCACCCAGAGGATTGTGAATCTGTGGAAATGCATGCACAATGATGTAGTTGAGGCTCCCTCATTGAAAGTTCTTTTTTTAAAATTATAGGTTAGTTTTTTTAACGTCAAGGAGTTAAGGGCTATGGTGAGAGGGTGGTAAGTGGTTCTGACACCCGATAAGAGCAGCCATGATCTTGTTGAACTGCAGAATGGGCTCTAATGGCCAGATAGTCGACGCCTACTCCTATTTCTTATGTTTTTATTTTCTTCTGTTCTGAACTATTTCCTCTCCGTTCAAGCCAATAACACTCCAGCAGCCCAGTCTGTGATTGCGAAGTTAAAATCCCCTAAAATAACAAAGAACACATTTTACAGATAACTGAGAAATATTTGAAGAAAATTTGCAGAACTGCTGAATATTGTTCAGTGAATAACCACAATAGTAAACAAATAAACACTCACAAACAAAACGTGCAAATCAATCAACTAACGCCTCACGTTGGTATCGAAGTTGTTAATAGCAATACAACCAAATATTTGGAAATCATCAGTGGCTTAAGACACCTGTTTGGCTTTCATGGTCTGTGACGAAGAGATATCATGCATCCTGCAATATCATGGAATCCCTACACTGTGGAAACAGATCATTTGGGGCGAAATGTCGTCACCGACTCTCTGAAGAGTAACCCATCTCGGCAAATTCTCCTCTACTGTTACTTTACATTTATCCCTGACTAATGCACCTAACCTACACACCCCTTGAACAATATGGACAATTTTGCAATGCAATTTACCTAAACCGCCTACATTTGGCTTCTGGGGGGAGCAACCAGAAGAAAACCACGCAGATACGTTGAGGATGTGCCATCTCCACACCGTTAGTTGGCCGAGGCTGGAATCGAAGCCAGGTCACTGTGAGGCTGCAGTTTGGGAAGAAGGTGGGAAAGCCAATATTTTGTCTTTATTCATCACAAAACAATTTGAGCACAAGATCAAAGAAGTCTTGATGTTTCATTGGCAGAGAACAATAGTGAGACTATGCCTTGAGTATTATGCACATTTATGGTAACCTTGGCAGGAAAGTACATACTTCCACTGAGGTTAACAGGACTGTTCCCTACGGTTATCCAGAATAGCAGAGAATATTCGTCATGTGTGGGATGGGGTGATCTGCACAGGATGAAACATCTGAAATATCCATATTCATTTAAGTACTGATCACAACTTCTTTTCATCATCTCTGGCTGTGGTGATTTAGGGCGGGCCTTTCAGCTTGTGGACTACCATGTCATTTCAAGACCTCTTCTGTCTATTTCTTGCACAGAACTAAACACATGCGTTGCTTCAGCCTCCGGTTCCAGTCTCCTCTTACAGCCAGAATGTCCCCTAATTGTATTATTCATTGTTCTCATTATTCTGGTAAGTGAATCCCTTCATTCTGGGTGAGAGAATTATGGAGTGAAATGAGTTAAATGAATCGTTTCATGTAATCGCTGTCATAAATGTCAGTCTCCACGGACCGTCATTGTGCAACTGGAGTGTGCCCCTCTGCTATAATAAGGCCATCCTTCGATATTTTTGCGACACTGTCAGTGAGAGCAGCACATCCAACACGAACAGAGATGAGCAATACAAGTTCCTAGATTGCTATTTGAGAACACTATATCACAGCGATGAAAAAGTGAATTGAAATCTAACTATAGTCAACTGCATAGATCCAGCAATGGACTGCAGTCCAAGGACACCGAGTTGGAGTCGTGCAATAACAGCTTAGAATGTGGAAACAACGACGTGGTACGGTGATGCAAAGACATGGAAAGTGAGAAACGTAGACTGGAACGGCACAAAAATAGCGAGGGTTTTCTTTGGGATTAGTCTCTCGTCTGTACAATTTGACCGATTGAGTCTAATAAATCGCATTGAAACAGCCCTTCAATACATTCAACTGGTTTATTATCCCATTCTTGCTGTTGTTGGTCTCCTTGGTAAGTCTTTCCAATTTGTATCCACCCTGGCATTACTGTGCAACCATTGCTGCATCTGATGACTCTGCGGTTTACATTGACAAACTCTGAGCAAACATATAACCGTGCTTGCCATTCAATTGTTGCCTCTGGTCAGCCTGAAGAGTCTCTGATTCCCGCTGTCAGTTATTTAAATGTTTCTATCTCAGTGCTCTTATTGAGTAAATACTGACACATTATTTTAATTGGCATGTATTTTAATCAGTTGTCAAAGTGAATCTACACTCTTTCGTTCTGGTCATAGATATCCATGCTTTCTATTTGGCGCCATTGCATAATCCAGGTCGTGGTCATTGATTTGAACAGAATTATCGAAGTCGTGATTTGGAGATGCAACAGTGCATATTGTTGATAGTTGGATTGATTTTTAAAGTTGTCAGCTGGGTTTCTGTTGAGTGCACTAAATTTCATGATGCTGACAGGTCGTAGAATGATGTCAGAGCGGCACTGGTCCAAGCAAGTTGAGAGTACTCTATGAGTAAACAGTAGTGAGCAATTGCCCATTTCAAGCCTGCACGTAGTCGCTACCATCTCTGCACGAGGAAAGTTTAGAAAAAGTGACTTTGTCCGTTTCCAACACTCCAATACTGGGTCGTTGTTGCTATTCAGTCTTCAGAATGCAGGATGGATTATTCACAATTACGAGCTGCAGCAGAAAACTCTAATACTGTGATAAACATTTGGTAGAACAATATAACAGTATCCTATTTGTTTGTTGCATTAAATTGTATGGAAATCTGATCTCTTTGATCCGAGCAGAACCAATAACTTCACTGTTTATGTTCCTCAGCGAACGTAATAACCATCATAATTCTCTCCTGGAAAAAGTGTGGTCTCTCCCAATGCGTCACTCACTACCTGATGGCTATGGCAATGGCGGATTTACTCGTCGTCATTACTGATCTAATACTGCGACGCATTCCATTCCTCTATAAGGTAGAGGACCATTTCTTAGAAAACATTCCTGTTTGTAACATCCACGCTGTCCTGCTCCGTGCCGCCACTGACTGTTCTGTCTGGTTCACAGTTACTTTCACCTTTGATCGATTCGTGAATATTTGTTGCCCAAAAGTGAAAAATGAATACTGCCGTGTGAAAACACCGTCAGTGGTTCTGGGAACTGTGACTGTAATCAGTTGTTTGAAGAACATTTCTTGGTATTTTATGTTTACAGGTCCGTATATTCAGAGGCATAGACCCTGGTTCTGCTGGCTGCCACGACGGATCAGGTATTCTTCCCTTTGGGGCGCAATTGAGTTATTTCATTACCTACTCACCCCAGGAGTTGCTTTTATTCTCATTCTGCTTCTCAATGGTTTAATGGTCAGGCATATTATAGTGGCCAGCAGATCCCGAAGGAGGCTCCATCACCAAAGGAACAGAAAGACCGCCAGAGACACAGAGATGAACAATCGAAGGAATTCAATAATTTTGTTGTTCCTTCTGTCAATCAATATTATTGTGTTATGGTTAGTATCAATGGTGTTTTCCATAAGTAGACGACTGTTTTTTCTGAGATATCTGTCGAAGAGGCTGCCAGATTTTGTAATGGAACTGGGCGACATGCTCCAGCTTCTCAGTTGTTGTACAAACACTGCGATATATGTCTTGACACAAACTAAGTTCAGAGAACATTTCAAGAATATTGTCAATTATCCCTTTGCTGCAGTATTGAAATTTATCAAGTTTTGAAAACGATTAAAGCATTGCACTATATGAAATCAATCCTGCAACCACGTTCGCTGGTGACTTCCATCCAGGCATATTTGTAATTACAAATTTGCTTCTTTATTTTGCTGCGGCTATTTCAGTTTCTGCTCTCGTTTATCTGTACAAATGCTCAAGGTGTGTGCATTTGTGTGTATGAATATAAGCATAAAAAAGATAAATAGGGAAACAGGATTGCTTCCATATTTTCTATTCAATAGTGATCGCGACATGATGAAATATATGTTTATATGTTTATGTTTGGGACACTTTGATTTGAATCTTGTTCTGGCAATTTACATAGAACTTACATAAACCCATGAAAGCATGGTTCAGTCCTGTAGACGGAGGGAATAAAAAACGAAATGAAAACTCAGGTCGGTACAGAAGCAGTACTAGACGTTTACGGAGGCTTTTAGGTCTCTGAAACGGCATACATTTCGCCGAGAGATTCTCGAAATAAAAGGATGCATCATCCAGAACGCTTTTCCTCGAAGAGTGATTGCTCACAATGAGGGACAGAGGTTTAAGTTGAGGGGTGTTTGATATAGGATCGATGACAGACGTACTTTACTCAGAGAGGAGTAGGAGAGTGGAATGCACTGCCATCAACAGTCGTAGGCTCCCAAAATTTAAGGGCATTTATATGGTCATAGGATTGGCATATGGATGAGAATCGAATTGTGCCGGTGAGATGGGCTTTAGATTGGTTTCACAGCTCGGTGCCACATCGAGAGCCAAAGGCCTACACTGTGCTATAATGTTCCATGTTCTACCTTCTATGACTAAACATGAAATTTAAGGATTGTATCAAAGGGAACAACGTTGTGACCAATATGATAGAATGTAATGGCATGAATAAGTTTTAAAAATCAGCAATGAACGATCTTTTAAAAAATGGGAAAAAGGAGTGCAAAAGTAAATTATCAAGAAGTGTTTGCAAAGCACATGATTTCACCTTCCACGAGGGCAGAGAAAAGGAAGAAAGTACACAGAAAGTATTCATCTCTGAGTGGTGAACGTGTGGAATTAGCAATGAGAATGGAGAAATTAACATGGGCATTGAACACACATTTTTAATCTATGTTTAAATGTGAAGACATGTAAGCAAAATTAAAGAAATTCACACACCGAGTCAAAAACAATCATCATCACAGTGAAGAATGTGTATGTACACTACTGTTGTAAAGAACAGGTAATGCATGCCTGTAGGGAGGAGCAGGAGACTGGTATGAAAAAAGTATGTTCTTTTGAAAACCTGTTGCAGGCACGATGGTCGAAATGGCCTCCGCCTGCGCTACAGTGAACACAGTGATTCCATTACAAAAACTGACCGTTGTAAATGTCGACAAACTCTCGCATTTCATAACTTGCATGGTAACATAATGAAAAGTGACAGTGAAGATCACGGAATATTAAGTGTAATGTTGCCAAATTTCCTTGAGTATAGACCAAAGAGCCAGAGAATCCAATAGTTAGTTATTTTCTAAAACGTACAAGATATTGGGGGCAGTCAGTCAGAAGAGCAACAATCAGTGGTGTGCTCCTGCAGGAATACGGACTAAGACGGGAATTTTTCCACTGCCTCGGGCAAGGCTGTGAGCAGGAAATGTCTCCAGTTGTAACTGCTGGAAGTACAGATTGTGCAACTGGAGCAACGTCTGAGGTCACTGTAGAACAACTGTGAAGCTGGGAGAAATGCAGAAAGCAAGGCAGCGAGTTGGCCACATCGCAGGTTAAGACTCCACGAGCAGAAAAGGTATTGTTGGTAGAGAAAGACGACTAAAAAGGCCATGCGAGACTCCCCCGTGGGCATTTCCTTGAGAAAAGATATACATCTTCAGATAGTGTTGAGAGAGGTGTTCTCTTGGATTAAGCAGCTAAAACAAATTTCGTTGCACCCTGATGTCTGTGTTGCTAAGGGAATGATCCAAAATAAGTTGAAAGGCAAAGTTCAACCAATTATGAGGAGCATAGATCGGCGCAATCAATAATACGATGATGCCTCCCCGATGTTTGACTTATAAATGCCTCAGAACCGTTATAGCGCATCTTAAAAGTAGAAGGTGAAAAGCCAGAGGTCAGGTTACACATTGGGAAAAATGACAGGAGGAAATAACGAGATCAAAAATGCAGGAAGCAAACTGAATTTAGGACTGCAAAGGTAGGGATCTCAAGATTACTAACAGTGCATTATGAATAAAGTAGAAAAAACTGAGGTATATCACTGGCCGAAAAAGATGGTTTGTCCGTTATGGTTTCAGATTTATGAGATATTGGTCCCGAGTCAGAAACGGGAGTATATGTAATGGGGAGCAAAGAGATTACTGACGAGTTATACTCATGTTTCAATTATGACGTCATATGCGAGGTTACAAACACCCGTACTGGAAATGATCTAAAACTGGCGTTTAGTAAGAAGAATAAACTAGAGTATGTGCGACTTAGAAGAGAACTTGGCTTGAAATAATTGAGAGAACAGAATGTTAATGAAATCGCTGAGCCACCGTGCTTCTACAGACAAATATCCAAGGACTGACAATCAACATCCCAGAGTATTTACACAAGTGAATTTGCATATAGTGAATCTATTGCTGACAAGGGACTAATTCTGTCAACATAGTTAAAGGTTTTCCTTCATCCCAGCATTCACCTGTTCGCCCCTCAAATGCACTCACCAATATCGCTTTGTCTTCTCCTTCCTCATCTCCAAACGAGACTGTGGTTAGAAACTGAATTAATATGGCTGGAAGTAATATAACAATGAACGTAATGTTGAGGGGAAGATTCGTGGAGTGAATGCAGTGTGAATAAACACGTTGGTTCAAAACACATTTTTTTTCTGCGCTCTGAGGTGAGAGGTGGCTGGATTGCACTGGACTTTTGTTCCAGAAGTTTTAATCTTGTCCCGGTCATGGGCAGCCAATGCGATTTTAAAATGCTTCAAGTTGGTCGAAAAACTGACACTTAACCCAGAGAGTCTACAGTTGAAAGTAAAGCTCACCAGTGAATCAGACCTCCAGAGATACATTTTGCCAACATCTGGAGTGCTCTCGAAAATCCCAAACTACTGAGTCAAAATTTAATTTGCGAAATTCAAAGGTATTGTGAGGGAGATGAGAATCAGGTATAGCAGCCAACGAAACTCAAAATAAAACAGCCATCGACATTTGACAATCCTTTTCTGGATACCTCAAAAGTCTAACACTGCAACCCACTCCCAGTTTGTTGGTGGACCAAGATTTAGTTTTAACAGTCAGATATGTATCCACATGTTGCTTGGATTGTCATTCAGTTATTCTAGCACTGCAGAAATGCTCATTTTTTTTATTATTGGATTTCTTGCATTTTAGCCAGTTGAGGGGAAGAGGAGAAATTACTCTTCTGTGTCCCCTTTTGTGAATGCGGATTTATGTCCTGTCCTTAGCCTCATGAATAATTTCAAGTAATCTCTATAGAGCCACGTCAAACGAAAGTATGACACACGAATCAGTGAAGTGATCTCAACCAAGTCGAGTCAAATAGATCTGCTTTACGGTGGGAAGAGTTTGTCAGAATTCCAAAGTTTCTGCAGCTCAATGGTAGTAAGTCTCAAATCAAACAGAGATGGGGAAAAGCTGGAGATTTCGACAAATCAGAGATCACGAAAGGTCGTGGGAGAATGGCGTTTTGCTGGAAAAGAATCCAAAGACTGGGAGGGAGGCAAGTCATGGAGTGTGTCCAGAAAAAAAGGAAGAGTGATTTAAAATTAAGACATTACTAACTCAGGAGTCGATGAAGGTCAATCAACGCTCTTGTCTATGAGAGGCTATGGGACTACTGCTGCATTAATACATAAGAGAAATATTGCAATGAGCTCAGAATTTCAGTAGACCACATGTGAGATTCCAACCTTGGGGAACGGCCATTTGCATACAGCTCGAAACAAAGTGCTTGAGCTCAAAAGAAAAGTTGTGCCCTAGTATCTGGCACAAGACAACTTTCTGGAAGGTACTTTTTTGTTAGACAACGCTTGTTACCTTAGCATATAATTTTCTCATCCACGAACTATTCTTCTGTACAATCAACGGTTACCATTTTCGATTCCTCCCTGATATCCAGAAAAACATTAAGGTCATTTGTAAACTAGCTCACCAGTTGTACAGAACAATGGAGATACCATCAAGTTTTCAATGTGTAGCTGCAGGAACGAAAGGAACTGGCACAGTGAGACGCACACCTGCCTCGGTCTGAAGGTGGAAACTCTGAGCAAAAAAATCTGGTGAGTACATCCCATCGTTTGGAGCTCAAGGAGGCAGCATCCTTTTTGTCTCTGAACTGGTTTCATTGAGTTATTGTTTAGGTAAATAACTGTTGGCCTTTATTTCAGATGCAATGGTGCATGAAAATAAGAATGTTTTGCTGGAACAATACAGGCACGAGTTCAATCACAGCTGGAATACTGTGAGCAGTTTTACTTTCAATCCAGTCTTGAAAGAAACAAGTATACTGGCATCGGAGGCAGTGAAGAGAATTTTTACTGGGCTAACCCGGGGAATGAATGGAGGCTCCAAAGACTAAGTGGCCAGCATCTGAATGCATGGCTTCTAATTTGAGTGACGGAGACGAATGTTACAATTCTGTCTTTGTTTGAATTGTGGTCAGAAGGCCAGAGGAAAATGGATGAAATTTTGTGTTCGCTGCGCTGTGGATGGTTAATTGCTGAACAATAGTTAGTTGATATTTAGAACGATCTCCAGGAGTTTAGGACGGAACAAGATTCAATCGCAATTGTGAAGATGCCTCCATGATAAGCCACTAACGCCCCATCTTCTCCCCAGAGCCAGCCAGGTCTTTTCACAGTAGCTAAATAAGGCGTCCTTGTGACATTATTGTTAAATCTTGGCAGGAGCGTCAGAGAGTCTCTGAGCTCGGTCGCAATTGACAAATAAAAAGCTTCTACCCATTAGATTGCACCAATCAAATACAATGAACTCAATACTCTGTTCCTGTTCCCCAGCCCTTTGCCAATCGCTTTGTCATCGTGGCTGCACAGATGAATACTTTCTGAAATTGTTGAGTGTTTCTGTTTCCCCCACTTCCATGGAGAGCTTCATATTCCACGAGCACCTGGATGAAAACAGTGGTCCTCACAGCCACATTGATCCTGCTGCCCATTACCTAAAATCACCAATCCTGCCACATCCCACCAGGAAGGGGAAAGTCTTCTTCCTATCTCCCCCTCATTATTGTATACATGCCAATCTTGTGCTCTCTCAAAAACTCCTCTAAATTCACGATAACGAACCAAGTCTGTTCGGTCTCTCATCATATCTGAAATTCGCCAGGCTCTGAAACATAATCGTAAATCTCCTCTCGGCCCCATTTCTAGTGTGACCATTTGTGTGCATTCCTGAATTGTCAGTAAAACTATAAGTGTGTGACCAAACCAAATCAATGTTATACAGTTCTCTTCATAACCTGCATATTCGTAATGTATATGCCTTGGCTACTAAAAGCAAGTATCTCACAGGCCTTCATAACCACTAACGCTCCCTGACCAGCCATATTCAGAAAGCACAAGACATGTGCATAAAAGTTATATCTTGCCTTTTTTTGATCCAGGGGTCCTCAACTTCATCATGCTTTTACTTGCCATTTTTGTCTTGCCTGGGGTCATCACATCACACTTTCGTGAATTGCTATTCATTATCCGAGTGATTTGAGCTCCGGAGAATGTGAATATCCCTATTCAGACCTGTATTGACACGTTGGAATCTTGCTGGAGAGACGCGAGCTGCTGAGTGAATTGGTCACGATGTGCAGAACATGAATACCGGCGTCTTGGCCTTTGACAAACAAATTGCCTACTGCATCCATGACCTAACGTTGTATGATTGCAACAGAGCAGTGTTAATCCAAAAAAAGTCCTAACCAAGACTGTAGCGTGGAAGGGCTGTTTCTCTACTGTAACGTGTAAAACTGCTAAATATAGTGGTTTTTAAATACAAAATGTTTCTCGTCTTTACAATTCAGCATGAGATTTCATTGCGCCTTCATCCAAAGGGAAGCGATGATGCAGTGGTATTGTAATTGAGTACATTCCTGTTACAATGTGGAACTGTTCAGCAGACCTAAATTGAATCATGCCATGGTAAAATGTACGTTGAATTGAAACGAAATCTGGAGCTGTCATTTTACTGAGGACGATGAATCAATTGTCTGGTTCACTTATGTCGTTGACTGAAAGACACCACCAGTTTGGCCTCCGTGCAACGATGGACACACAACAATGCGGCCGCATCTGAAATATAGTGTGCAGTTTTGGTCGCCATACTGTAGGAAGGATGTGGAGGCACTGGAACGGGTGCAGAGGAAGTTTACCAGGATGTTACCTGGTATGGTAGGAAGATCCTATGAGGAAAGGCTGAGGCACTTGGGGTTGTTTTCATTGGAGAAAAGAAGGTTTAGGGGTGACTTGATAGAGATGTACAAGATGATTAGGGGGTTAGATAGGGTTGACAGTGAGAACCTTTTTCCACGTATGGAGTCAGCTATTACAAGGGGGCATAGCTTTAAATTAAGGGGGGGTAGATATAGGACTGATGTTAGGGGTAGGTTCTTCACTCAGCGAGTCGTAAGTTCATGGAATGCCCTGCCAGTAGCAGTGGTGGACTCTCCCTCTTTATGGGTATTTAAGCGGGCATTGGATAGGTACATGGGGGATAGTGGGTTAGTGTAGGTTAGGTGGGCTTTGATCGGCGCAACATCGAGGGCTGAAGGGCCTGTACTGCGCTGTTTTCTTCTATGTTCTATGTTCTATGTTAATGTGTGTCACACCTAACTGCAGCCTGTTAAGAGAAATCAATATACATCTCGCCAGTGATGCTCTAAGTCTGCGAATGAATTTTTTTGTGAGATAGGCATGACAACAGCATTCTGAATAAATGCACGAACGTTAAAAGTCTAAAATTACGTTGTGAAATCCAAGACTATCATCACGAATCCATTTCGTGTCAAACACAGCCTGTTATAAATTGCTTCTTTTTAATATAAATGAACTGAAAATGGATTTGACATTGCTGCCGAGACGAAGGCAGGTTAGGAGGATATTGAACATGACTTCCTTGCTCAAGACCATTTTCGAGATGATCTCAAGCAATTGATCGATGCAGAAAATAACACGTTATTTGATATAAGAGAGCTCCAGTTGTTTACGACTGAGACAGGAGTGCTCAGGATGATAGACTTGAGGGAAACACACAAGAACTTATCTAGTACAATTCTGGAATACACACACTAGGATAGAAGAATTTTTTGGAAGCCAAACCAATGCTGCAAATGCGATGCAGCGGCTAAAGTGTGCGAGACCGATGCTGCATTTTCGTAACTGCACAGGGGCTGTGTGAATTGCATGCTGGGCAGTTAAAATTGACACTAAGAATGGATTAGTTACCAGGCAGAAGAATTCTGTTTTTCTGGGAAGGTGTCTCCAGATTTCTCAGAGAGATGTCTTCATTGAACAGCATTCACCAAGAAGATGGAATATCAATCAGAAGGGATAGGAAGATTAAATTGAGAAATGCACATACCTCAGTGAGAGATGAGGACATTACTCGTGTCATTTTCACAAAAATGAAACATTTTGCACAGAGACATTGTTTTCCTCTGATATCAGGAAACTAGCCTCTGTTGGCGGGTTTTCATTTTTAAAACCGAAGTATTGATTGCATCGTAAATGATTTGCTATTTCTAAACAAACTTAATAAACTGTCAGTAAATTGCAATGAATCATCACTGCCTATTCTAGTGTCACAGAGAGGCATTCATTCATACATAATCGAAAGAGATTCTTTGTCATGGCATATCTCCACTCACCAAGAGTAATCAAATGATACTAACCTCTTTTACTTGCACGTGGTCCACAGTGAACCATGCCATCGCATTTCATGTGCACATTCACATTCTTCTCAATCATTGTGAGAGTACCATCACCATTGCGCGGTTCCACCACCATCTCAGGCAGCACGGTCAATATTTCTGCTTCCCTTGATGATTGAAAACTTTTCAGAACTTAACAGACGAATGACAATTCACTTTGAACTAATGCCCTCTTGTCTCAGTCACGTTCGCTATGGGTAAAATATTACCATGATCTAGCATTGAGTATACTGGGTAATCCAAGATGAAGGACGGAAAAAAAATTGGGCTGTAACAGCTGCTCCATTATTGAGCTACCTTATGTGTTGGAGGTGATTTCCTCGAATTCCAGGAGCAGCAATTACAGTTTTGTATGCTGTTTCACTGTTTTGGAACTTTGGAAAAAAAGCAACAGCAGCTTTAAAAGAGGGAAGGACACGCAAAGGAAGCACATTGTGAGGTCAGTGCAGGAGAGAGAGAGAGAAAGTAACTGAGAGTGACCTGCACAGTTACTGCCTTTGCAGTTTAACTTCATGTATCGCTGGACTTTGGAGTACGTCTGGGAAAATTAACAAACAGCGAAATTCGCAACTGATCTTGGAGGAACTGTTTGGATGAAGTTCACAGCACAGAATCAGATAAGTGTATTGTTTTTAAGTGCGACCTACAGAACGTTTGTGGTAGTGAGAAGGCTGGGTTCTTTCTTGATTTTTTTCGCGATATGTCTCTTGATTAAACTAAAAATATAAGCCATAACTATTAATTTAAGCGGGGGCAATTTATTTTTGAGGATAAGACCGTGATTTTCTTCTGGGTTTGCAGGTTGTGATGGAGCAAAAATGGCCTTTTGTAGAGTGGCATGTGCTTCCAGTCATTCGTGGGAGGTGAAAGAGAGTTTGAGGGTTACTGCGGATTATATCTGCAATAAATACTGTTGGTTTCGAATCTTATCAGATCGAATAGATCAGTTGGAAAGAGAATTAGAAGCAATGAGGAATTTGCAACAGCAACGTTATGTGATGGATGGCCAGTTATAAGATACGGTCACATTGATGGGTTAATTCCAGGAAAGTAAGAGAGTTAGGCAGCTAGTGCAGAATCCCTCTCTGGCTGTACTCATTTCAAACAAGTATGCTGTTTTGGAAAATGTAGGGTTGATTGATTCTCAGGGAAACGTCACACGAACAGCCAAGTTCTGGTATTGAGACTGACTCTAATGCAACGAGGATTACATCGGATTTCAAGAGATCAATTGAGTTAGGCGATTCCCTCGTCCGATTAACAGACCGACGTTTCTGTGGCCAGCAGCGAAAGATCAGAATGGTGTGTCGTTTTCCTGGTACCAGGAACAAGAATGTCTCAGAGAGGTTGCAGAATGTTCCCAGGGGGGAGACAGACCAGCATGAGGCCATTGTCCACATTGGCAAAAATGACATTGGAAGGGAAAAGGATGAGATTCTGAAGGGAGCATACACAGAGTTAGACAGGAATTTAAAAAAAAAGAAATTTGTTCAGTGTGTACAAGAAAAATTCTGATTCAGTATTGAGCAAACATCCACAAACCCCCTCCCCACGACAACATTCAATCACCAGCTTCCTGTAGGAGAGAATTCCAAAGATTCGCAAAACTCTGAGTAAAGGAAATCTTCCTCGTATATTCATTAAATGGAATATCCCTTTTTTCCTAATCCGTGCCACATCATCCTGGACTTCGCCGACCTGCTCAGTATCATCAGCATGTTATATGTTTCAATGAGATCCCTCCTCATTCTACTAAGTTCCAGTTAGTACAAGCCCAGTCGATCGAGTTTTTTTTGCCATATATGAGTCCTGCCAACTTGGGAATCAGCCTGGTGAACTTTTGCTTGTTTTCCTCAATAACAAAAATATTCTTCGACAGACGAGAACATCAGATACTTAACGTGTGGCTTCATAAAGACCCTCTTTAATTGCAGCAAGACGTCTTTACTCTGACACAGAAAATGGTCCCGCTTTACAGTCCTTTGGCTGTCATCACTGCCTGCTGCATCAGCATGCATGGTTAAGCTAACTCTGTTAAGTTATTAAATGTATCAAGGAAGTTAAGTATAATATTAACGAATGGACGAAGGAAGTGTTGAGTAAGCCGGAGACATTACAGTATCCCAATTCCCCAGGTCCGGATGGGATGTATCCCTGGTTTCAGTGAGAAGCGAGAGAGGAAATAGTTGAGGTATTGACAGACATATTTGCAGCACACTTGAATACGGACCCAGAGGACTGGAGAGTTATTAATGTTGTCTCCTTGTTTCTGACGTGTGGCAAGAATGCTCCAGATAAATATAGATCGGTGGGCCTGACATCAGTGGAGGGTATGTATCTGGAGAAGATGCCAAGGTATCCGATCTATTCCCATTTGGATGAAAATGAGCTGATCAGTGATATGCATCATGTTTCCTTTTCAAGGAAGGTCGTATCTTACCAAGCTGATAGGATTATTTGAGGAATTGGCTAAGTTGATTGATGAAGGAAGGGGGGCAGCTGTCAATTGCATGGTTTTCAGTAAGGCACTTGGCAAGTACCTTATTTTGTGCTGATGGAGAATGTGAAGTTACATGGGGTGCAATTTGCAATAGCAAGTTGTATTCAGCACTGGTTGGGGCAACAGAAGACAGAGGTTAGTAGTAGTAATGACTTTCTCTAAATGGAAAACTGCGTCCAGTTGTGTTCTAGGAGAAAGTGAGGACTGCAGGTGCTAGAGATCAGCGCTGAAAAAAGTTGCTGGAAAAAGGCAGCAGGTCAGGCAGCATCAAAGGAGCAGAACAATCAACGTTTCGGGCATAAGCTCTTCTGCAGGAATGGCTTGAAGAAGGGCTTAACCTTTCGGGCATAAGCCATTCCTGAAGAAGGGTTTCTGCCCGAAACGTCGATTCTCCTGCTCCTTTCATGATGCCTGACCAGCTGCGCTTTTCCAGCGACACATTTTTCAGCTCCAGTTGTGTTCTACTGGGTTGCGTTCTGGGAACAGCCTTGTTGTGACAGTCGTATCACTGATTTGGTGGAAGATGCACGTGGTCTGATTAGCAGGTTTGCAGGTTACACTAAAAGTTGTGGAGGAGCAGACAGTGAAGGGTGCTTTCAGAAAATACAGCAGTATATAGATCAATTGGATAGTTAAACGGAGCAATAGTTAATGGGGTCAATCCGAGCAAATGCAAGGTGATATCTAGAGAGATTGTTAACGTCCATTGCACACTGAATGTGGCAAAACAAGTATACAGATTGGTCAAGCAGGCACATGGCATGCTTTCCTTCATCGAATGGTGTATTCTGTACTGGAGTTGATAGGCAATGCTACAATTGCATGAGACTTCGATTCAGAGGACAGTTCTGGTCGTCACTTTACCAAAAGAATGTGATTGATTTATACAGTGTACAGAGGATATTCACCAGGATGTTGACTCGTATGGAAGGTGCTACTCATGAAAAAATGTTGAGTAGATTAGGTTTGTTTTCAAAAGAAAGACGGAGATTGAGTGGAGTCTGATTGAATTCTGCAAAATCATGTGATATATCGACAGGGTGGATGGAAAAAACACTTTTCCCCAGAGTGGAGAACTAAATTATGAGGGATCATGAGTTTAAGGTGATCAGGGAATGTTTAAAGGGAGATACATGTGGAAAGTTTTTTACACACAGGCTGGTACTAACCTGGAACGCTTTCCAAAGGGGATACTAGAGGCTGGCGATATAGCGTCTTTTAAGATACATCTCGACAGATGCATGAATGGGCAGCGTGTGGAGGGATACAAATCCCCAGAAAGTAGACGATGATATTACACAGAGAACGTGGATCAGCGCAGGTCTGGAGTGACAAAGGGGCTGTTCCCGTGCTGCAATTTTCTTTTCTCTCTGTTCCCTCTTCTTTTACGCAACTGATAATTTTTAATTGAAACAATCCTCATCCAAGTCCAATACTAACTGCAATAGACATTGTCAGTAAAACACTAAAATTATTCGTGATCCAAACTTCAGTCTAAACTTTACATTAATCCGAGACACTGCAGTGAAGTTAACTAATTATTGAACGCTTCATTAAATGTTGTCACGAACGTCTTGATGGCCACCTCTCCCCGTTTCCCTCACACCAAGGATGACCTATCTTCAACGTTGAGATACTGCTACTGCCACCAAATGCCTCTGTTTCTCATCAGAGTTTCGACAATGCGTTGGCAATCACGTTTTCCTGTCCTTCCACATGCACAATTTTCAAATTGAACGCGTCCAAATACATGCTCCAACCAATCAGTCTGACAGTTTTGTCCGTAAGTTTTTCCTCAAACGTCAATGGGTTATGTTCGGTGCATATGAATGTCTTATATACGTTACCAGTCACATAATCACTGAAATGTTGTAGTGCAAATACCAAGCTCAAAATCTCCTTCTCAAAGTTCGACTATTCCCGCTGCTGAATGTTAATCTTCCAGTGAAATATCTGATAGTTATTTCTTTCTTCTCGTGGTCTACCTGCAAGAGTACAGCATTGACGCCCACAACACTTGCATTGATGGCCACCTTGAACAGCTGCATGTCGTTAGGTACGGGTGAAACTGGGGAAATGCATAAGAGAGCTTCCAGGTTGTCAATTGCCTTCTGACAGTCTGCTGTGTACTGAAATGTGTTGCTTTTCCTGAGCAATTCAGTGCCTGGAGCAGCCACACTATTAACATTTGGGGCAGTTTTTCGATAAAGTCCACTCAATGACGGGAAACGTATTAGAGATTTATTTGCTGATGTTTTGGGAAACAACCAGATTTACATTGACTTTGGATCCCGTGGGGCCGTTTGTCTATATCCAATAGCATTCACCAGGAAAGTGAGTTGCAATTTGGCAAACTAACGTTTGGTGAGGTTTATCCTCTTCCTTTGGAAGGCGAGTGAACAAGTCTGGTAAATGTTGTAAATTTTCATTCCATTTGTGACTGAAAATCACCAAGTGATATATATAAGCAACACAGTGGGTGAATACATCAGTGAACTTATTGGTTTGACTCTGAAGTATGGTTGGCCTATTTCTGATGGCAAATGGCAAAACTTTAAACTGATACCGATCATTCAGTTTTGCAAAAGCCGAAATTACCTTTGTTCTTCCTGGCAAATATACCTGCCAGTATATTCTGAGTAAACCCAACATACAAGTCCAAGTTTCTTGTCTGACCTTCTCAACTCGATCTTCCAAACGTGGAATCAGAGATACGCCAGTCTCTGTAACTGCGATGACTTTTCGATAGTTCAAACATAACCGTTGGTAACCATTTCGTTTTGACAGCTATAATGATGGGTGAGCTCCAGTCACTGTAATTCACTTCGAAATGTCCAGTTGGAACATGCATTCAATCTCCTTTAAACTGCGTCAACATTTGAGGGTTATGCCCATTCGAATATTGATTAATTGGAACAATATATCCTGTGTCTACATCCTGGACAATTATGTTAGTCCTTCAAAGTCTAATCACTAACCTCCCCATGCAATAGTAAAACCTTTTTTCAGTTCATTTCGATTTTCCTCTGTAAGATAACTCAATATGTACCCTAAATTTTGAGAAAGTCCTCATTTTCCAAATTGAATTGACGAATGCTCAATTCAGAATTCACTGAATTTGGCTCCTCCCTCTGTGTTGTAATAAATATCAGATTCTCCTCTTGCGTTCATTCCCTTTGGAACATATTGACATGACACACTCTGAGCGATTCCTTTCTGTCTGGAGTCCCCATCATTTATTCTACTTCACTCATTTTTCTTTCAACTGGATGCAAACCATCAAATCTTGCTTTTAAAGATTCATTTATCACTGGAAGTAAAACTTCCTTATTCCCAAGAGCGAAAATTGCCAATGTTTGATTTCTTGTCTGCTTCCTTTTCACTGTATATTGCGATACTTTTAAATGCTGACCAGCCAACTCTCCAGCACTATTCAACTCAACTCTCACAGTTGACACACAGCTCAATTATATGTGTTTTTTTTAAATTCTGAATTAGCAATTTCTCCTTCATCCATTTTAACGGTCCTCTCACTTCATGCCCAAGATTGGTTCGAATTGACTGGATTTGATCGATTCGTTTGTTGCATGTCTGTTCGCAAAAAGCACAAACGGAATTCTGTTCCCAACCATCTGCATACACTTGGCTCTCAGCCCTCAATATGGTCTTCAATGTTTAGCGCCACCTTTCGCGTGGTCCCTACGAATCTGGATGGGCTACAGGAGAATTGAATTGTTTTATTAGTAAGCTGTACATAACTTCATTTAGGAATGTTGATGTGACGTTTGATGATTGATCAGATTATATCTCTGTCAGTAGTCTGAATCTAATTAAAAAAATGATCTTGTCCACTCCAGTCCTTTCAGCTCTGATGCTGTGGAATGGGACAGCCTCTGGAGATCTAGTTAAAGCATCAATCATTATTAATAGATACATGTTTCCCACATTTTTGAGGTTGGGGATCTGCGAAATCAGTTACGACGCTAGTACAGGCTTACTCACATGCAGGAATAGGCGTTAAATGTGGGGCGACTATTATCTTCTGTGTTTTCCAATTACTTGACACAAGTCATACTCCACAAGATCAGAAAACTCAGTATTTAAAACTAAAAATAACTGGTGTATTCCGTTACTTTGACTTGTAATGGTTTGGGAATTTTCACTGGGCAGAATCTTGAAAACAGCCTTTGAAATGTTGTGAAAAAATGGAGCAAATGCAACGAAATTCGTTCAAGCTGCAATTCACCTATATCCTTCCGCAGTTCATGGTAGTACGAATGTTTTGTCTTTTAGCTTGTGTTTTCCTCACTGCAAAACGACTCCAAGTAATAGCTCAGGCTGTACTCACAACTCTTCCGTCCTATACCCTGCTGGCAATACGATTTGATGAACTTCAGATCATTTCTCATCTGCCTGGATATGTGATGTTCTCCTTTTTCTCACGAAGTGATTTATTTTAAGGTAATGACATTCAGATATATATTCTAATTCGTTTCCTGTGCATGCCTTCTGATACAAGTTGTTTAAATTTTCATCTTTCCACTGAAACTCTGTCAACTTATCGTAGCAAAAGATGTCTGCATTGTCATGTATCTTCTTCTGCCTTGTCTCAATCATTTGATCACACTGGATCTCTGTTAATTCCATTTCAAAGTACTTATTTGTACTTTTTGGTATCTCCTGTTTCAAATAAAGTCTATGTTGACTTCGTACCACGCAGCCAGTAAAGATTTCAGGACGTGTGTCCTGAAGTAGTTCACATGCACTGGTTTCCCCTTGATTTTCAGTCGGTAGCACATCTACTCGGAAATCAGCGATATCACTAGCAGGGACAAATTATATTTCTGGAGCTGACAGTTTGTCTACTACTCGTAAGACGAATTCTGTATTCTTCTGCAGACACTCTGACCCCATATTACAAACTGAGACGTTTTTGTCTCACCGTGAATTCCCGTTACTCCTACCTTTTCTAGAAATATTACTTCAGAGGTGCATATTTCTTCATCTTTCAAAGTCACAGACTGAGAGGAACCCGTGTCTCTGAATATTATAGTGTCTTTACTCGCTGAACCCTGGCCTATGCGAATGCACATTACTTTTGCAGGTACATTGTTTAAGAAGAGCTGTCACTTCCTTCTGAAACAACCCCTGACCAGCCTGTACATTCTGACACAGCGTCTACTGCGATTTTTCTTACAGCTCTGAGAAAATTGAGTGACTTATCCTGTTTTCCAACATCTCGTGTTCCAGTGCATTTCCCAACTGACAAACATTGTGTTTTCATGGGCCTATTTTATTGCAGTGAAAACACTGGAGATTCTTAACCTCTCTGATCCCTTTTTTTATGCTGTTGTATCTCATCCATGTGATCTTCTCCGAGAGATATCTTTCCTTTTCCAAGTGAGGATTTGTCATTTCATCAAATTCGAATTCTTCGTTTTCTGGTCCAAATCATAACCTTCAACCATTTCAGCTGCTAATCTGGCCGTTTTAGCTTTCTGCTCTTCCATACGATTTAACAGTAATTCACGAATTAAATGTTTGATTTCCTCCAAAGTAATTGTTTCTCCAACAGTGTGGTAGCTTTCCTCCAATTTTTACTGCGCTTGCCTACCTTTCAAAATTACTTTGTTTGATCCTTTCAAACGTAATGGAGTTTTGACGAGTGTCCCGTATTAGATTCCTAAAACGTTGTCCGGAATCTGCTGGCGCAAACCCCACGATCATTGGCTACCACATTTCTTTAAATACATTTTCTGAACAGATGAAAAAAGGCTTCAACACTTTTCTCATCGAATATAGGCAAAGATTGAGTATTTTTAAAAAAGATCGCCACCAGGAATTTGGCGGCCATGAGTTTGCTCATCCTCCCTCTCTCTCTTACTGCGCATAAATTTAGCTTTGATCTCCATATTTTTCAGCTGAATTTCCTGTCGAAGTGTCAATTTCTGAAGTTCATATGCGCTCTCTATTTCTCTCTGTTTTCTGCTGAAGGCACCCATCACTTTCCTCTGTGCTCTGCTTTTAATCGTAATCCAACCTATTTCATTTTTTTGTTGTACTTACCTTATCTTTTGCCTGTCCGCAAGCTGTGTCATTTTCCATTGAGCTTTAGCCATTTTCATATATTCCCATGGTGTTTCCAGCAAATTTAACTGCTGAGCTATTGTTCTAATTATTTCCTCTTTCCTCATTTTATGGAGGCAGCTGCATTTGCAGTGTCTCTGTTAATCCCTGCAATTTGGCCTTAACCACCTTTTGTAAAACCCACAAGGGCACTTCTTCCATTCCAAGAAACCCTTGGTGACTGAAAGAGCCATTGGTATCCTAAGCACTGCTGAACTAAACAATTTCAAAACTCAGAATAAAAGAGATAAACACCTACCACTCACTGCCTTCGAGTCCGAAATGTCTAGTCCCAATTCGGAACAACTGAGCAAACTCGGAAAAGAGCCGTCAAACTGTCGTGGATTAAGCCAGTGCCCTCAAAACCTTTGAAGTAGGTAGCCTGAACCCTAATATTGATAGTTAGTTTCAGCAGGTGGATAACTGGGTATTCCAGGAGAGAATTAGTTTGTCAAACCGAGTAGTTTTAACCAAAACAGTAATTATTATACAAAATTACTGAATGTAACTCTAAGATGAAAAAAAAGATTATACCAAATAACGTATTCTATACGAGGCCCAACAGATCATCCCACTTAATAATGTTGTTCTAGAATACTTGTAACAATTCCCATAATCACCGCTTGGCACAAAAGGCCATATTAAATCAGACAGGAAACCAGTCCGAACAGTTCCAGCAGCCTTTCTTCCCCCTAGTTAAAACTAAGCTAGCAGAGAAAAGCTGAGCTTTGAAAACCGACCACTCTATTTTCATTACAGAAGTGTTATTTTTTATTTTGATTGCATTCTGCCTGAGGGAGTATCGGTTCACTATAAACACGATGGCCTTAAAACCCTTCCATATTCAGCCATTTCAGAACCTGTGCCTTTACAATCTTTCTGCAATAAACTACGGACAAGGTAACCTTGTTAAAGGAATGGCTTCGTCCGAACACCTTCATATTTTCACTCTACTTATGCAAACAAAATATGATTACGCGCATATTGATGCACACAGACATAGGCATGTAGAGATTTACGCATTTTTGCATCACATACATTTGCATTCAGTAGCACACATGCACTCACTTAGCAATGCTTGCACACGTTCTCACAAACATATGAGTACACTCAGCACACTAAATGAATCACATATACATTCAGATGCATCCTTCCTCTAATGTCATGATTACAATGAATGTAGTACTTCATCCTCATCCTCCAGAGAAAAACGGACTGGATCACTGGCATCATTTCCCAGTAAACTGTAGAGCCACTTTTTCTACTCATTAGTGGCAGTACGGGCAATGTGGAAGGGGCACTGCAGAAATTCATCCATACATGCATGTAGGCTAGTAAGTACACACGGACCCAGACACACATACACGCACACAATTTCAAAAAGAGACCTCCAAATACACATGGACATGCATTTACCTGTGAACACACGCTCACGCATACAACAATTCACGTGCACACGTTAGTGTAGACATATATCCACTCATCAATATCCACATGCATACTTATAAACGTGCACAAATATACAGAATTCAGGCACCTACACATACATTATTGGATGCTGTTCATAAAGTACACAGACAAACATGTGCATGCGCACATATATACACATAATCTCACGTGCGTAAATATACACACAAATGCATACATAGCGCAAAGAGAGGCCAAAAAAAATTTTAGAAGCAAATATTGAAGGAGGGAGAAGGTTAAATATGTGGGCGAATCAGCCAGGAAGAGAAAGGCTGTTTGAAAGAGTTCTCTCGATGTATAACGGGCTAAAAAGAGGCCGAAATGGTAATTGGGCTGCTGAAAAATTACACAGGAGAAATAGTATTCAGGAAAAGTGAAATGTCTGAAGAAATGGAAAAAAAAAATGCTTGAGTCTTCACAGTCGAAGGCAGAAGAAATTTCCAAAGAAGTCTGAGAGGGTGAAGAAGCAGAGCTGAGTTTGGCAGCCATCACCAAGAAGAAAGTGTTGGGAAAACTGAATGACCTGAATGCGGATAATTCTCCTGAACAAGATGGATTATGCGCGAGATTCCCATGTCGGACAACTGGTGAGACAATGGACGGTTTAGTGGTAATTTTTCAGGAGTCAGTAGAATCAGAAAGGGTTCCAGAAGCCTGGACAATTCCAACTTAACACCCGTGTTTAAAATTTGAGTATCGCAGAAGATGGATAATTATATGCCAATTAGCACAAATTTGGACGCGGGTATGGTCGTGGAATCCATGCAAGAGGAGGTAATTTCTGAATATTTGGAAGTTGATGCGAAACTAGGGGCAGAATCCGCATGTTTTCATCAAGTTAGATCATGCTTGAAAAATCTGCAAGTATTCTTTGTGGAATTAACGAGCAGATTAAAACAAGAAAAATCAATGGATGTTGTATTTATGAAATTCAAAGGGGGCCTTAGTAAAGAGCCACAAAGGATGTGACTGAGGAAGATTAGGGACCATGGCTTAACCGGCAAAGTTCGAGCATGAGCAGATGCTGAGCTGTCTGTCAGAAAGAAAACAGTTGGGATAAAAGGGTCATTCTCAGAATTTCAGCCCTTCACAGTTGGTGTTACACAAGGCTCGATATTGGGAAAACAATGTTTTCGCTTTATATATGAACGATGCAGATGAAGGAAGTGAGGGCATTGTGCATAAGTTTGCAGATGATTCAATAATAGGCATAATATCAAGTAGCATTGAGTAGGCGTGGAGGCTGCAGAAGGATTTGCACTATTGTGCAGGGCGTGCAAAGAATGGCAGAGGAGGACATTATGGGCAAGTGTGAGATTATACGACTAGTTGGGAAAAATAGAGGCTATTTTCTGAATGAGGAGATAATTCAGAAGTCCGAAGTGCAGAGAGACTTGGGCGTTCTCTTCCAGGATTCGCTCAGGGATAACTTACTGGTTGAATCAATATTTTGGAACGAAAATGCAATGATGGCATTTATTTCGACAGGAATTGAATTTTAAAGCAGCGAAGTAATTTGGGTTATCAATAAGGCGCTGATCGGACCACATTTGGTGTATTGTGCGCATTTTTGCGCTCCATACCTCAGAAACAATGTATGGCACATTCACAATAATGGTCCCTTGAATGACAAGGCTAACAGATGAGGGACGTTTCAGGAGTCTGGTTTAGTACTGGATGGAGTTTAGAAGGATGAAGCGGAACGACTTGAAACTTACAGAACATTGAAAATCCTGGACAGAATGGCTGCTGGAAGATGCTTCCATTCGTCATAGAGACTACGACTTGAGGGCATCACTTTCGAGTGACTTCTTTGAACAGAGATAAGGATAAGCCAGAGAATGGTGTAACAACTGAATTCCCTGCCACAGAAGACTGTAGAGGACAGGTCATTGAGTGCATTTAAGATAGACAGAGGCAGGTCCTTACTTCTTCAGGCCTTCAGTGGTAATGTGGAGAAAGCGGGAGAATCGGGTTAAGAAAATTATTAGACATGATAAAATGGTGGAGGAGACTTGATGGGCAGAATGGCCTAATTTTTGCTCCTGTGTCTTACAGACTTCTGATGGCGTTATACCATCAAAATGTCAGTCACCAGTGGACAGTTATGTACACAAATCATGGAAAGCCGTTAAAAAAAACATGCAGCGTGTTCTCGTATGTGATTTTAACTTACATGCTATTTAGTTATAACTCCCTCAAGGCCAGCAGCTTAAATGCAGAATGGGTCAGATGAATACAGGATGGATGTTTGAAAAAAAATGTTAGATTCCAACCAGGGAAGAGGCTGGTCTCGTCCTTTTATTGAGGAATAAACCTGGCCATCTTTTCCAAGATTCAGTGAGGGAGCAATTTGGGAGCAGTGACCATAATTCTAAACGTTTTACCAAGGTAACAGAAGATATAAGACTTCGCTCTGGTCAAATTTCTAAATTATTGGACATCTAATTTCGATAGTATTCAAGAGAAAATGGAAAAGAATATATTCAGTTGAAGCCAATGTCATTTCTTAATGCACTAATTGCATGACATAAGCCATCAGTTGTAAGAAAAGTATTGGAGACGTTTCTAACAAAACCTGATTTACTCGTACTTGGAGAAGAATGCACGCCCTTCTGCCCTTGATGTTGTGCTGAACTGTGAAACTAATCGGTGTCATTCTCATCCACACTATTCCATTACCATACATATATTTATACAATGACTTTTTTAAATGACATTAATGTTGGCGAGTGTGCCAGTGTTGCAAACAGGTCATTTCATGCACTTTCTACTCTCTGAGTAAACAAACACTTCTCCCATCAATTTTAAGTTATGTCCCCTTGTACCACCCATCACAATCCGAGCGGAAAGTCTCCCAATGATTCGACCACCTGATTATATGATGATCCTATATGTATCTGTCGAATGAAAACATCCTCAATTCACTCAGCCTTCCTTATAAGACCTTCCCTCCATTGCAGGTAACATCCTGTCAACTCTATTCATAACACACTTCCCAATGCTTCCGTATCCTTCATTTAATTCGACGAACAGAAATGGATGCAATTCTCCAAGTGCAGCCCAATAGAGTTTAATACATCTGCTCATGACCTCCTGACTCCGAAATGAACCCCTCTATCAATAAAACTAACACACTTCTTAACAACATTATCAATCGGGGTCTGCAACTGTCAGGGATAATTACACTTGGACAACGCGATCTATGTGCTCTTCTACGCTACCAATAACCTTACCATTAATCTTGTACTCTGTATTCATATTACTCCTTCCAAACTGAATAATGTTGCAATATTCCGCATTAAAATCCATTTGTCACATCCTTGTCCGTCAGTAACCTGCAACATACTCCTGCACTGTCCACAACTCCTTCAACGTTCGTATCGTACGTAAATGTCCAAACCAATCCTTCTTTGCCCTCATCCAGGGCATTTATAACAATGACAACAGCAGTGGTCTGAAAATACACCCATGCAGTACACCACTGGTAACTGAACTCAAACATGAGTATTTCGACACCAACCACCACAGTCCCTCTTCGTACAGCCGGACAATATCGTATCCAAACAGCTAAATCACCCTCAATTCCATGCCTCCACATTTTCTGCAATGGCCTATCATGGGCCACCTTTTCAAACACTGAAGTGAAATTAATTTCCACACATCAACCGCTTTACCCTAATCCACCTGTTTTGTCACCTTCTCAAAGAACTCAGTAAGTTTTGTGAGGCACGAACTGTGCTTTACAAAACTGTGCTATCGATCATCCAACAAATTATTTCTATATAAATGATTGTATATCTCATCTCTTGCAATCATTTCCAACGCTTTCTCAGCAACTGATGTGAGGTTCGCTTATCGATGATAACCAGGGTTGACTCCACCCCACTTCTTGAACAAGGGAATAACATTTGCTATACTCCAGTCTTCTGGCACTATTCGTGTAGATGATGATGAAATAAATATAAACGCAACGCCTTGGATTTCTTTGCCTTGCTTCCCAGAGACTCAAGGACAAATCCCACCTGGCACCGGAAACTTAACTATATTTACACTTTCCGGAATTGCAAACACTTCCTTCTTGTGAACGTCAACTGAAACCTATATCTCAGCGTTCTCCTCGATATCAATTGTCTTTTTCCTGCGTTACTGCCAACGAAAAATATTCATTTAGCTACTCGCACTCCGTACACATCTTCCCACAACTGTTTTTGACTGGCTGTATTCTTCCTCCCGTCATTCTTTTAATTCTGACATGCCTATAGAAAGCTTGAGAGTTTTCATTGATTCGAACTGCAAAGCGCTACTCATGTGCCTTCTCGCTATTATTCGCGCTCTGTTTAGGTCCTTCCTGGCTAATATGTTATTAGAAAGGTGTATACCTTTCCACTTCAATCGCACAAATAAACGTAACTGAATGGTGTGCGCTATCACCAAAGTACTCAGCTACGTCCAAATCTAACACGAGTTTGGGATCATTATCCAGTACCATATCGAATGTGGCTTCGGCTGTTGTATGCAAAACCTACATACTTTGTCAGGAAACCCTCCAGAACATATTGAAACAAAAACTCTGCTCGAAAAATAGAGTTTCCAGTCAACAGTTGCAAGTTGAATTCTCCATAACAACCATGCTGTTACTTTTGCTTCAATCCAGAATCGTCATTCCAATTCTTTCCGGTAAATCTGCAACTTTTCAAAACTCGAAAGAAAACTCACAACAGTTTCACCTTTCCTTTCCTGTTTCTAATCTCAGACTATATTACCACGGTAGATGAATCCTCATCAAACGTCCGTTTTAGCACAGTTATCCTCTTCTTGACTAAAAATGCCAAACCTCAACTTCCAATGTCACCTTCCCTGCACCTCCTTAAACATGTACACCCCTGACCCTCCAACAACCGTTCCTGAACCTGGGGTTATCCAAGTTCCGAAATGGCTGAACCTCGATGTACCACATCCCAATCAATGCTGCAGGTTCACACACTTGTTTCCAGATGCTCCAGGCATTGAAGTATACATTCCTCAAACCATCTTCATGCTTGCTGGTACATTCCAGCCACCTTATAAAGATCGTTATGACCTTACTCCTTCCAACCTCTTGGGCACTGGATCTGCAATTCAGTTTCCCATCCTCTTGCTGAATTCGTGTAAACTCTTCAGAAGATTAATTGCTATTTCCCCCAAGAGGTTATTGGTCGATTCCTGTTCAGATGTAGTGCATAGCGGTTGTAGAAGTCCCACTGAGCCCAGGTTGATCTCCAGTTATCCAGGTATACAAAACCTTTCGTCCTGGATCATCCCTGTCGCCACGTGCTTAACGGATCACCCTATCCCGCGCCTCCCTCGCACGTAGCATGGGTACCAAAGTAGAGATAAAAACTCTGTTTGTTCCTCCTCCATGCTTCCGCACGAGCTTCCTTGAAATCTTGTCTTACATCCCCTGCACATTTCCTACCTATTTTGTCAGCGTCTGTGTAGAACAAGGCATGGGGCTTCTTTCCCCTTTCCCTTAAAGTCATGAAATGATGATTCGAGACATGACAGACACTGGGACCTGGGAGGCATCACACAAAATGTGAGTCACTCTCGTTCCCACATAATCTCTGATCTGGCCCCCAAATTATGGACTCCACGATAACAATGGTTTCCTTTTCTCACCCTTCTTTTCCGAGGAGCAGAGACAGCCTGCCTGCCAGAGACCTGAGCTGCAAGGTACCCCTGGTAAATCGTCTTCTCCAATGCGTACAAAATGGTATACTTGTTTCTGAGGGGAAAGTCCACAGGGGATTGCTGCATTGTCTGCCTTTTTCCCTTTCGGTCCTCTGATTGTAATCTATGTACCTTTTTCCTGTTCCAGAGGTGTGACTACCTCCCTGTAACTCCTCTCAATTTTCCCTTCAGCATCCTGAATGAGCAAAACTTCATCTAGCTCTTGCACCAGTTGCCTCAAGCGGATTCCAAGAAGCTGGTGTTGGGTGCACGTCCCACCGTTGAAATCAGTGGGGACACCAGTGGCGATCCTTACCTCCTCCATTCGACAGAAGGAGCAATCAACTTCCCTAACAAACATTCCCACTGTCCTCTATGCCCAAAGATACTACTCAAAATTATAAACTAGTAACCTTTTCCAATTTGGTGCACAGAGAACTTAGTATTTGTCAAAGGAGGACGATGGGTGCCAACCACTACATAAATAGTGCTTCGGGGAAAGCAACCACTCTAATACATTACCTCGCTTACTCAGCCTTCCGGTGTCCACTGGTGTTCAGCCAGGACTCATCCTATACTTGAGGTAGCCATGCTTTGGAGGTGCTGCTAGTGGACAGGCTTGTACAAAGTTAAAAATCACACAACACCAGGCTGCTGTAATACTGAGGAAGCAAGGTGGACAAGTCTTCAACACTGGACCACGCTGCAGACTTGACAAGGACAAGGGTATGCAGGACAGGATGAGGAACTTTTTGGGATAGAAGGGTAAGAATGGCATTGGGGACATGATGTTCAGAATGGCTCGCAGAAGAGTGGATCTGGGGCAGGAACAGAAACGAATGAATTCAGATGAGAATGAGAGAGCTCCGCGAGCGGGGAGGGAAACGTGTTACTGCTCGAGACCCGTAAGAGGCGGAAGATATTGAACTGAGAAAGGGATTGAGAAATCCGGTGTAATCGTATAAAGAAAAGTTCAGAATAATGGGAGAATACAGTCTAATGATACCAAATTCAGTTGAAAAGCTCACTTATCAGACAATTGTCAAAAAGATATACGAGTCTCAATTTTACATTGTGCTGTCAGGTACCTGTTTGTAGATGCAATCTGTTATTCTTCTGGGCTGGAGAGGATCGGTTGCCTCTCCGTAATAGCTCCCTAATAAGGTGGTTGCAAGCTGTCGACTTGAACTGTTGCTTTTTATGTGCTGTTGGAGCAGCCACAGTTCCACTCAGGAGGGGGTTCTGTGACCTAAACCCAATCACACTGTAGGAATGCGATGTATATTATTTTAGGCAGGTTGGCCCACCGCAGCTAAAGACGCCTTCAAGGCTACCAATAACACCATTTCCAACCATTTGGTTGCTGCTGACCGAGATATTCCCACTCCCACTGAAGACAATCACCACAGCCACCATCAAAGACAACGTAAGGTCCGGTCCGTCCCCTGGATTGCCAATGAATACGCCACTTCTGCCCACGATCAGTACCGTTGACAGCACATCCTTTGATGACAGCTCAAATAATACCATGACCACAACCGCTCCTGAGGCAGTCTCTGTCCCACTCCCAACTGCATCACTCTACTAGGAGCTTAACTGCAGCTTTTCCGACTTTTTCTTTATCATCCCCAGACCTCGACCTTACTGAGAGTGTGCGTTCAGTCCTCTGTGGAAGTCGGATCTACTTACACCATGGTCCAGAGACAATGGATGCGACACTTGTTCCAGCATCATTTTTTTTTCTTCTGCTGTCTCTGTCTCTGTGCTTACTTTGACCATCAAGACTCCCACACACCATCGGAGGCTCCGGCCTCCGGCCTCCAGTATACTCCATCCACTAAACACCCTATGCTGGTGTGTTAGCCGCCACGCCCACTTCATCTCCGACAGCCTACATTAAATTGACCACCTCAACCTGTCTACTCCTTTCACGCACTCCAACCTCTCATGCTCACTATGCGCAATCCTTCACCCCTTTCGCTGCAAACCCAAATTAACCATCAAATCAAGGGTCAAACGAGAGCACAGTGATAGTATGGTAGTCAGACCTCTACACCGCTGATATCAGATGCAATCCTATGATATCATTCTCGGACTGCTCTCTCGAGCACGACCTCAACCTCGACCACCAAACTACGATCTTGCAGACCATTCCAACCTTATCATTTCAAGAGATATCCCATCCACAGCCTCCCACCTCATCATCCCGAAATCGCACACCAGACGGTTCTACCACTTGCCCAAAGTTCACAAACGTGACTGCTCCAGTTGATGCAGCGTCAGTGTCTGCTCTTGCGCCACCGAGCCTACTTTTTCATATCTTGACAGCATCCACACCCCCTTGGTCTAATAACTCCTCAGTACATTCGCGTCACCACCCACACCGTCTCACTCCTCCATGACGTTCCTTTTCGCAGTTTTCATTGCCTCACCTTCACCAAGGACAACCGTTCACTACACAGATCCAAACATCATGGTGAAATCATGCAAGCCATCAGTTTGTTCATCTCCCACCAACACCTTCCAGCACCCCACCAACGGCACACTCATTCAAGTGGCAGAACTTGTCTTCACCCTCAGCAACGTCTTCTTCGAATCCTGCCGTTTTGTTCAGATCAAAAGAGGAGACATGAGCCTCAATGTGTTTCCCTGTCATGCCTGCGTGTTCATCAGATATGTGGAACAATACATCTTCAGTAGTTAACGTTTCACCAATCCCCAAATGTTTCTCCCCCACTGTATTGGTGACTTCGTGGGCGCCTGCTTCTGCTTCATGAGGAGACTTTAACACTTCATCAACTTCACAGCCCTGACCTCCAGTTCACACGTACCTTCACAGGCACGTCTCTCCGTTTCCTGGACATTTCAATTTCCATTTCCAGCAAAATGGAGATCAACTTCAATCCTACCCACTCCCACATCTACTTGAACTGCTCATATTCCCACACCCCCTCCTGTGAAAATGCTATGCCGTAATCCCAAATCCTCTGCCCTGGCCGCGTTTGCTCCCAGATGGAGCACTTCTGTGCCCGAACATCTCAAATGGCCTCCTATTTCAAGGAAAACAACTTCCACTTTCTACAAGGGCAACAATACCCTCGAGACTTCCCTACCTCGTCCATGAACCCAACCCTTTAAACGCAATAAACAATCCCCCATTGTCCTCACTTTCCATCCCACCAATTTATCAATAAAATGTGTTCTCCTCCGCCATTTCCGCCACCGACTAACAGACGCCACCAACAGAACTATATTGCCATCCCCACTCTCAGCATTCCACACAGACCATTCCTTCTGCGACTCCCTTGTTTGGTCCACGCTCCCCAAAATGCCACACTCCACTCTAGTCAATTTCCCACCGGCAACAAGAGATAGAAAACCTGTGCCCACACCACCCCATCACCTCTTTCAAAGTCCCTAAATCCTTTCACATTCAGCAGACCTTTTCTTGCCCACCCAAATACATCATCTGCTGTGTCCGTTGATCTCGATATGGTGGCTTGTCCTTTGGGAGTTCTACATTTGAGGCTCGTGAAAAGCGCGATTCTGTATGCAGGGGGGTTAATGAGGCAGATATTCTCGAACTGGCGGAACGCTTTCGATATAATCTCTGGAAAACAAGCAACGAACAACCCCACTGCTCTGCAGACGACCACTTCATCTCCCTCTCCCTCACTGTAAAGCACATGCAAGTTCTGGACGTCCTTCTTCTCCAATTGTTTGCCATACGTTGCCTCGAGGAAGAACTCCTCAACATCCACCTTGCAACACCGAACGACATGGCATCAACGCAGAATTTGCCATGTCCATATCACTGTTTTACCTGCCCATGTTCCTTCCGGTCTATGTGTTCCACCTTCTGCTCCGACGTATCACGATCAACTCCCTGCTGCAACTACCTATTTTCTTCCCAGCTACCTTCACATTAACACCACTCTGACCGACATATCTCTCATCACCCTTCCCTGTCACAATCTTGATGACCGGCCTCTGTCTGAAATGTCGACTTCCCTGCTCCTCGGATGCGGCCTGACCTGCAGTGCCTTTCCAATGTGAGACCTTTCGAATCAAAAGCCATTAAGACTATTTCTACACCCACCAAGCCTTTGCAAACAGTCATAAATCCTTCCTATCAGTTTCCTCTCCAATCTTGTGCCGACCAAAGGCATAACACTGAGTTGTTTTTAATTCACGGAGGTATCCCTATTCCTTTCTTGAAGGAGTCTATTGCCACAGTCAATCATTAGTTGCGACTCCAGTGGATAGTAAAGATCAAGGCCGAAAGAAACAATATCTAATCTTCAGTTTCCCTCGAAACCAGAGTATACCCACTCTGGCCCACGGGATTTATGCATTCTCATGCTTTTCAAAATGGTCCAGCACATCTTCCTTTCAACATGACACTGTTTGAGAAAATCAGTCTCTTCCACACATCTCCATACAGAATCCCACTTTTCTCGAGCCTCAAATGTAACTCTCACTCATGTAATTGTTGCTGGGTTAGAGGAAACGACGAAATAAATACCATTGTCGAAAATGAGGTTTTTTCTAACTGGCTTGTTGTGCACAGAGATGAAGATATTAGTCATTGTTTAAGTGTGCATGGTATTCATATTAAAAAGAAGTCAATATCACAATGCAGAGGTAAATGCGCCATACATACAGTAGTGGGGCCACTCGGCAGGGTTCTCCTCCCAGCTTGTGAGTTCAAGGTACTTATCAACTTATACTTGTCACTCAGTAAGTGAATGCAGCCGTTAATGATTGGGGTGATATGTGTCCGCTCTTTCACCTTCAGGCTTTTTCTTTCCTGGACATTGTTTCAGTGTTGCCGTCAGCATATTCGTGTCAGGAACAAGTCTATTTTCAAGATACTTGTTACAGGTCTGTTCACCGAGCTGGGAATTTGTGTTGCAGATGTTTCGTCCCCTGTCTAGGTGACATCCTCAGTGCTTGGGACTCTCCTGTGAAGCGCTTCTGTGATCTTTCCTCCAGCATTTGTAGTGGTTTGAATCTGCCACTTCAGGTTGTCAGTTCCAGCTGACCGTTGCAGTGGTCGGTATATTGGATCCGGATCTATGTGCTTATTGATTGAATCTGTGGATGAGTGCCATGCCTCTGGGAATTCCCTGGCTGTTCTCTCTTTGGCTTGTCCTATAATAGTAGTGTTGTCCCAGTCGGATTCATGTTGCTTGTCATCTGTTTGTGCGGCTACTAAGGATAGCTAGAGGCATGGCACTCATCCACAGATTCAATCAAAAAGCATATCGACCTGGACCCAATATAGCGACCGCTGCAACGGAGAGCTGGAACTGACAACCGGAAGCAGCAGATTCAAACCACTAAAAATGCCGGAGGAAAGATCACAGGAGCGCTGCACAGGAGGCTCCCAAGCACTGAGGATGTCACCTGGACAGGGGACGAAACGTCTGCAACACAAATTCCCAGCTCGGCGCTCAGAACCACAACAACGGTACAAATCTTGTCAAGATACTTTCTTGAAGAAGGGCTTATGCCCGAAACGTCGATTCTCCTGCTCCTTGGCTGCTGCCTGACGTGCTGCGTTTTTCCAGCAACACATTCTTCAGCTCTGACCTCCAGCATCTGCAGTCCTCACTTTCTCCTACTGTTAAGATAAACAAGCTCAAGCTATTAATAATTTTACAATGCACTTCAGTGAATGTTTTACACTGTTATTGAGCTTATTACTGAATTGTTGCTGTCTTTCAGTGTAAATGAATTGTTGGCAAATATACTGAAGAGCTGTATCATGACCGAAGCACGTTTTCCAATATTGTGGAGATCTGAGCCAGACGTATGAAGATCAAAATTTGCAATTCAGCAATACATATTAGAAACAAGCGGAGTCGCCAATAAAACCACGAAAGTATCAAATATGCTAAAAATTAGAATAATCAAACTGCTTCACTTCTGAATTCTTGGTCGTTCCGCTTCAGTGCTGGAGCCCATGTCATAATTTACAATGCGTCTGACTGTCAGAACATTGAGCAGAAAAACAAAAAAGAACCTGATAAGGGGAGGTAACATTAAATCAAACGTGACAATTACGATCCATGACGCGTAAACAACAAAGATGAGTTTCAGTTCATTCTAAGACAACATTGCCAACCATAAAACCAAACAGCCCTGTGCACTCACATTTGAAAGAACAATGTTGTCATTGTTTACAGGACCAGTGACGGACAACTGTGGGATAGGAAATGTTGATTATACTTATTCAAGAAGGGGAGTGGAGACCACCCTGGAAATTATAGAAAGGAGTTCCTTTGCACTGTTGTGGGTAAAGTGTTGGAAAAGATTATAAGGGGTAGGATTTCTAATCATCAAGAAAGGAATACGCTGATTACTGATTGTCAACACAGTTTTATAGAGGGTAGTCGTTCCTCACAATCTTTATTGAATTCTTTGACAAGGTGACCAAATTGTTAGATGAGGGAAAAACGGTTGATGTGGTGTATATGGACTTCAGTAAGATGTTTGATAAGATTCCCCACGGTAAGTTATTCCAGAAAATACAGAGGCGAGGTATTGAGGGTGCTTTAGAGATTTGGATTAGAAATTGCCTCGCTGAAAGAAGAAGAAGAGTTGTGGTTCATAGGAAGTCTTCATCCTGGAGTTCGGTTACTAGTGACTGCCAGCAACAGTAGTCGACTCACTAATTTTAAGGGCATTTAAATGGTCATTGAATGCAAATATCTGAAGGCAAATGTAGGTTTGATGGGTTTCAAAGGTCGGCGCAACATTAAGGGCTGAAGGGCCTGTACTGCGCTGTCATCCTTTCTGATCTATGTTGTAACCTCAGTCGTGTTTTATTCAGTGAAGTGCATTGTTTTCGAGCTTCACACATCAAATGGCCACAAATCGATCATAGCTGACAGCCCCAGTGAGCCAGTGAAATACAACGGTGGCTGTAAAGTTCAAACTGGTCGTGAGAGAACAAGCAGGTGTAATAAGCAGGAATGAATCACGGAAACAAATTGCAACTACCCACCTCAGTATAAGGTACGTGAAAGCGACCATGATATAGTGAAATATGCATTTAACCAAAGAACAGTTGCCAAGGGGCCAGGACGACAACTCTACTGAGTTTAACTGAAAGTCACAGAAAAATAATGTCAGATATTTCTGGTCAGACACGAAGACAAGGGCACAGTAAACATATCCAGCTTAATAATTTGTTTGTTTTCTGCACCTCCAATGAGGCAAAAATATGTCTTAAGTACCATTTACGTTAAATTTCCTTTGGTACAAAAGAAATATAACTTTTTATTTATTTCCTCGAGAAAGCAAATCAGGAGATCTGTTTGAATGGCTGAAGTAGAATGAAGTGACGTCAGGAAGGAATGAAATGTTTTATCAATGAGTATAGCCAACAGTATCAAAGAAAACTTTCAGCGAACAGGGTAACGCTTAAAAGAAAGTTAATTTCAACAGACAGAAACATAATTTGATCTTTCTGACTATATGGAGAGTCAAAGATGTAATTAACAATATCTCGGTTGAAATTTTTATCATTTTCCGCCCCTTCTATGACAAAGGACAATATTTTTGTCACTATTTCTGTCGAATTTTCTTTGATAAATTATTGCTTGACATTTATTTACTCAGTACCATAAATGATTAAAAATGCATGGGATCTATTTGAATGGCTGAATTAAAATGCAAAGAAGTATATAACTGACAATGTGGGTTCTTAATCAGTGTATCCAATAGTACAAGATCAGATCTGGTGCCAGTTTAAAAGCTGGGCAAGACTGTTGGCATTTGATTCCTTTTGACATGTTAGGAGGAACGAGAGGCTGTGGTATGCAAAACAGAATGCATGAGGTTACAAATCACGCAACACCAGGTTATACTCCAACAGGTTTATTTGGAAGCACACTAGCTTTTGGACCGTCGTTCCTTCATTCGGTGATACTCCATTACCTGATGAAGGCCCGACGTTCCGAAAGCTGGAGTGCCTTCAGTTAAACCTGTTGGACTGTAACCTAGTGTTGTGTGATTTTTAAAATTGTACACCCCAGTCCAACACCGGCATCTCCAAATCAAGAACGCATGAGGGATGCGAAAATTGAATTAAAGACATTCTGACACGTTTGAACCGAACCTTCAGTTTCTAAAAAAAAAGGGTTGTGAAACTGCAGTGAAGACCGTTTGATAGAAGCAGGTCTTTCAGAATCATTGAAACGGGAATGCAAGTATTTTAAATATCGTTCATGCATGAAATATCATGATGTGTCAGGTTTTATTCGTTCCCCACAAATGCTTCCACACAGTTTACAATGAGGCATATTGCTGGAGTCACACTTTGTGTATCTCAGAAAACACACCCCAGTGTCCTGACATCTCCATGTCGATCTTGCGTACAGTCTCCAGGCGGATGGTAACTGTAAATCCACAGACTCTCATCGCTACGTGGACAACACCTCTTCTCTGGAAGAAGCCCATCGAATTCTTCCAATTTCTTGGACTACATGGCATCTACTTGGATGAGGAGACATTCCACTTGCAAACTTGACAGATGTCCACCGATTTGGATTAACGTGTTAATCACCCCTCTGCCATCGAAACAGCCCTCGAGCGCACCTCCTCCAACCCCGGTTTACTACACTCAATTCCCTTTAAACGCCATAAAATAGGTTCAACTTTGTCCTCACATCGCATCCGACCAGTCTCCGCATCTAACCTATCATCCTAAAACACTTCTGCCAATTCTAATTAGACCGCTCCACAAAGAGTATCTTTCTCTCCCCACCTCATCCTGCATAACGCAAGTATCATTCTGTTGCACATTTGTTTTCAAGCCACATACCCAACAAACACCCGCGAAGCTCAAGCAGCCCTCTCCTACGACCAAAAGAAAAGCAAAACATGTTGGCACCACCACTCCTTCACCTCCATTCGTGGCCCCAGAAAGACCTTCCCGGTGAGATAAATGTTCAGCTATAATTCTTCCAAAGTAGTTTATTGTATCCAGTGATCTCGATATATCGCTGCGACCAAACGTTAAGTGAGGCCACGTTTTGCTGAGCATCTTCGCCTGGCCCGTAGGTTCTGACCTGATCGCCCAGCCACTGTCCATTGTAATTCGATTTCACACTACTTTTCCAACATGACCATCCTTAGACTCGTTCTTTGCCACAGCGAATCAGACTACATGTTGTGGGAAAACCCACCTCATCTTCCGCCTGTGGAAATGACAGCCCGCAGACACAACATTGCATTTTCTACTTTCAAACAGCTTCCCTTGCCATCCATCAACACCAGTCCCAGGCCTCTACATCTCCCATCCATTCGACTAATCAACAATTTCTTTCAGAAATCAACAATTGGCTTGTTACTCAACGAGCAACAGCGTCATGTCCTCCACTTGTAATTCACCCGTCCTTAACTCACCACACTCCTCCCGTCTCCGAGGGCTCTCCTTAATCTGCAGGTGTACTTACACCCATCTCCAGGCCTGGATGTGTGTTACCCTGAAAGGTTGGCATCTCTATCTACTGATGCTGCGTGGCATACTTTGTTCATTCAGCGTCGTGCTTGTCTACCTTGGATTTCAGCATCTGAATTTCGTGTTATACTTTGTCTCTTCCGGAGTCACATGTCGGCCAACTGTTTTCTTCCACTAAAGGAAACAAGGAGAAAATCCGCCATTAAGTGAAATTTTTTCAATGAATTCAAATTTAACCTGCTGTGAATGGACTTGATTTTTTTCAGTTTTGTTAAATGTTCTCAGATTACGATATCTGTCGTGCTACCACACTTCCACCAAGTGAGCCTACAACGTAAAGCATAGCAAACTCAGTGGCGTGGTGGCTCAGTGCTTAGCAATGCTACAACACAGCGCTACAAAACCGGATTTTGCTGCTGCCGAGGGCGACAGCCTGTTCGGAGTTTGCACTTTCTCACCATGTTTGAGTATCTTTCCACTCAAATTTCAAAGACCTGCACGTCAGCTGAATTGGTCAAGCGAAGTTGTTCATAGTTTTAAGGGATGTGAAGATTAAGTGAAACATCCGGTGATAAATCTAAAGTAATAGAGTAGATAAATGGGTCTGGGTGGGTTACTCTTCGGTGGGTCGGTGTGCACTTGTTCCACATTGGGAAATCTGTGAAGGGCTATTTTGCAGCAATGTTTCATTAAAGTGAACTTCGAGTAAATCGTTCGAGATCTGTATCCATCATTAATCTGCTTGGCCTTTGATGTTAGTGACTAAGTAACCAGAGGTACATAAACAATGTTTAATAATTACGCACGACTGATTGGTATGGAATGAAATTGCTTTCTCGATTTCTGTTTGAACAACATTTATTTCCGCTCAGTTTCAAAGTTGTGGGTGATGAAAAACTGTTCTAGCTTGGTCACAAATGCAATTGAAACTTTTCAATGGTGGCACATTGATGAAAGTAACTGACATACGGAAAGAAAAGAAAGCTGCAGAAAGTGAAGCCAACTTGAAAGATCAACTCTATAAAACGATATTGTAAAAGGAAACTAATCACAGATTTTCCCATGCATTATTGTGCATGGGTTATTCCTTTCACAGCTTCTTCCAAACATCTCAGTAACATTTCATCTCTTCATGTCCTTCCAATTTATACTCCATCCCTCGCAGAGACCCTCTCTCAAAATCTCACGTTTGCGATTTTGGCACTCCAACTCAACTTTGCAATACACAGTCTCCTCTCAAACATTCAACTGCTTCTTCCTGTGTCTTTATCCATTCTGTCTGTGTGATCTTTTCATTCTTTGATCTTTCCTAATCTGATACTGGTCATGTTCGGTCAGTATCCACACTGTACCTGTCTTCTTACCGATCAATTTCTGTCCCTGCATGTTCTCAATGTAGTTCTCTTCCTTGCTGACAAAACAATCTGATTGTTCTTTCCCCGTATTTCATGCCTCCCCTATCAACGTTCCTTCCCCTCCCCTATCAGCGTTCCGAAAAGACCACTCCCTCCGTGACTCCCTCGTCTGGTCCACACCCCCACCAACCCTACCTCCACTCCCGGCACCTTCCCTTGCAACCAGAAAAAATGCAAAACTTGCGCTCACACCTCCCCCTTTCATATCTGCCACAAATTCACCTGCACCTCCATACACATCATTTACTGCATACGCTCCACCCGATGTGGCCTCCTCTATTTTGGGGTGACAGGCTGTCTACTTGTGGAACGTTTCAGAGAACACTTCTGGGACACCTGAACCAACCAACTCAACCACCCCGTGGCTCAACACTTCAACTCCCCCCCTCACTCAACCAAGGATATGCAGGTCCTTCGACCCCTCCATCGCCAGAGCATAGTAACACAACGGCTGTAGGAAGAACAGCTCATGTTCCGCCTTGGAACCCTCCAACCACAAGGGATGAACTCAGATTTCTCCAGTTTCCACATTTCCCCTCCCCCCACCTTGTCTCAGTCAAATCCCTCGAACTCAGCATCGCCTTCCTAATCTGCAATCTTCTTCCTGACGTCTCCGCCGCCACCCCCACTCCGGCCTATCACCCTCACCTTGACCTCCTTCCACCTATCGCATTTCCAACACCCCTCCCCCAAGTCCCTCCTCCCTACCTTTTTATCTTAGCCTGCTGGACACACTTTCCTCATTCCTGAAGAAGGGCTTGTGCCCGAAACGTCGATTCTCCTGCTCCTTGAATGCTGCCTGACCTGCTGCGCTTCTCCAGCAACACATTTTCAGCTCTGATCTCCAGCATCTGCAGTCCTCACTTCCTCCTCATAGTAAAATCATAGTAAAAGTAAGCCTCAGTTAAGGATCTTTGTAATATTGGGACTCGAAAACACATTTTTCTTCCTGAAAATATTTACACCATATTTTATTCGCTGCGCAGTGACATTGTGGTAAACACAGCGGCTTCCCACGCCAGACATCGCGATTCAATTGCATTATCAGGCGACCATCTGGAGTTTGCATGTTCTCCCCTGTCTGCATGGATTTCTTCTGGGTTCTCTGATTTTCTCCTACAGTAAAAAGATGCGTACAGAAGCTGGGTTAGACATGCTAAATTCCCGGTAATATCCATGGTGTACAATGTCGATGTGTTAGACATGGGAAATGTAGAAAGCCATTGTTTGTGTAGCAAGTTTGGATGTATTTTGCAGGGATGGTGTGGGTTCAATGGGCTGACTCACTTTCTTGCACACGGAAGGTATTCAAATAATCCAATTCTGATCGTGACACTCTTAAATTAAAGGTAGTATCAAATCGATATTGTCTGCTCCCTGACACTTGGCCAGAAGCCTTTTCTCAATGCAAACATACAAGGAAAACAACATTGCATTAACACGTGGAATGTACCAAAAAATGAGTTGCACACTTAGTCCTTAGAGTCTGCTTTGAGATCCGCGAATATCATTACTGATACAGTTTTTTTCGTCATCTCTACATTCCTGAGTATTTCTGAATATTCCTGCTAAACATTCATCACATTGTTTCGCAACATACTAACTTTTCTTTCATGATTTATTTTTACTTTATATTTCCATTCTCTACCCTTTGAAGCACAGAAGTCTGAAGTAACAGACACCCCCGAGAGAACGAAAAGATACCACGATGCTGAATTAATAATGCCCTCCTTTTCTTTAGACTGTTACTCTGCATGTTGGTACTTAACAAATCAAACTCGATTCAGATAAAAATGCAGTCTTGTTTGAAAACAAACATAAAATTTTGAACTGAGTAACGGCCTTTGGTCAAATCTTAGGCACAACAAGCATGTGTGAGATAACCTCAGTGAGAACTGCTACTAAGAACAGCAAGAAAGCTCACTCCGATGTTCAGCATCAGCAACTTAGAAGGGAACTTACTGGGGATCGCAACAGCTGCTAGAATCGAATAGCAAATGCGTTCAACCTCGACAGTTAATGCATGTTCCATTTCTTGGATATACATCTGCTTCATTTGGTCTGGAAGCGATAGTTCAGCAAGGTCCTCTGAAATAGTCGTGGAATAAATTCCCTTTGACATTGATGTACATCTCATCAATACAGTTCGTTCAACTTCCTCGAGCAAACACGTTATTTCAGTGGCTTTGATATCGTTTTAAAAAATGTTTTAAATTAATCAAAAAATGAAAAAAAAACAAAATAATTTCAATTTCAGAACTTTCCCAATCAAAACGCACATAGTGGTGTTCATTAAGCAATCCATCGACAAAGAAAGGGCAGCTGTATTGTCTCCATTTATTTTACAGAGAGTTCTAATGAAGATTCCTTGGACTCGAAATTTACCTCTGCTTTCTCCAAAGATGCTGCCAGACTTAACGGGATTCTCGAGCTGTTTATGATTTGTTTTGCAGAGGCTGCACATTAAAAAAAAACTCATTTAAAAACGTTGCAGTTTTATTTGTAGTATGTAGAGAACTCAATCACGGAGCGAGACCAATTCTATTCTCTTCCTGCAGTTACTCATTCACATTTTGAACCTTTTGTCCGATGCATATTTAGTTAAATTGCCACTTCAAGATGGTAGTCCAGTTAAAGCTGCGGCAAATGTTATGAATTGGATCAAATCCCTTAAAACCATATCAAGAAGAGAGTACCGATCCTAACTTTTGTTGATTTAAAGACAAAGGAAAAGTGCGATGTTTAAACTTCAAAACAAGTAACATACAGCAAACAATACAGAATTGGCATCACTTTAACTTCATTTAAAGGCTATCCAAACAAATGCATTGTTTCACTATTAATCATCAACTGCTCAAATGTATCAGCATCACAAAAATATATGAGAACTGAAAGAGTGTGATCGGACCTGCAACGTTAACTTTGGTTTCACTCTGGATATGCTGCCAACCCTGTTGGGTTTTTCCAATATTGTCTGTTTTGTATTCTCCTAAAAACTGATATTATATATATGTCTGCTATCTCCAGTTATGGCGAAATGAAAACCGAAAAATACTCTCTCGCAGCAGGTTGAGTACGCAAGTTTTTATTTTGTTTAGGAGAGCGGACATACCTGTGTCTATCAGTTTCAATCTCTCTCCAAATCCCACCCCAAATTAAACTGAAGGGATAACGAAATCCCTGGGTCTTGGTGAGCCTGACTCCACCCACATATGTTGATTTTGTTTAATGCAACAACAAATAAAAAAACAACAGCTGAAAGGGCTCAATGCTGTTTAACCACTATTTCAGAAGCAGAGATTTCAGCACCATTCTAGCAAAATCAATGTAGCAAGAGGCCTAGCGCTTACTGTTTCACATTACAAAGAAAAAGGCACTTACTTCTTGAGCTCACATCATCATTACCTGATTTCACCACATGTATATCCATATTTAGCAGATATGAATTAATATTCCTGCGAAAGTTCAACAAGGTCTTATTGCGTATCAATTTTTTTGCACATACTGAAGCAATCTATGACCAAGTGAAGCAAAGTCTGGGTATGATCTAAGCTGGAATTGATATTTGGCAACCCCAGTTCGCGCCACACAAATGCAAGGAAATGGTCATGCTTCACAAATGCCAGGTTCTGAGCCATTGTATTTATTTGGAAACTGGCGAATAAGCCTAATTGAATCAGGTCACACACAAAATCGCAGTTTTAGTTTTAGCTTTCAGTCCCTCTTGTCGGCACAGGCTACAAGTCTCTCTATCTCTATCTACTTCTTTTTTTCTCTCTCTCTCTATCTTGTTTTGCTGCAGTTAAAAACTGAGTTTGTCTTCGTGCTGGAATTGATGGAATAATTGCTACTAAATTAGCTTTTTTTCCAAGGGTTTGCTTATGAGATTTTTCTATGATTGAACAGCTTCAGATAATTGACTTGTTTGGATTACAACGAGTACAGCCGGTTTGAATTCATCGGCTATGAGTTAATCTGATCCTGCTCGGGATTCTTGGCTGACAGACGCAATGACAGTGTGAGAGGCCCTTTTCACTGTGAGAGCTGGTTCTGAGAAAATATAAATTATATGATGTGTTATGCACTTGCAATGATCAGAATCTTGTTCATGGGATATCGGCCTCTTTTGAGAAATTTCAGTGTACAGAAAAAAGAAGTTACTGAAACATTGGCTCGCAACAATCTCCCTTGAGAGGGAGTTTGCATTTCAGGCATTATCCCAGTGTTTTGGAAACTTAACACATTTGATCCAAAAGTCTAAAACTGTACTAAAGTATGTCGAAAAAGCTACGTTACTGTTACTTATACAGAGTCGGTCAATGATGGGTGGGATGAGGCCCTGCCCTTTTAAATTATGCTTGTATATTTCTGTTCTCGAACAGACATTGTCAATACACTAACTCTTGTTAGGACGATCACAGGTTTGTCCATTCCACAATGGAAGCAAATTGGCAGATTTCCGAACACAATGAAATGGGTTGGGTTGGTGATGGATTTCTGAATGAATTTGATCTAATTGATGTCAATGTGA
The DNA here is from genome assembly GCF_047496795.1 of Chiloscyllium punctatum. Classification (NCBI taxonomy): domain Eukaryota; kingdom Metazoa; phylum Chordata; class Chondrichthyes; order Orectolobiformes; family Hemiscylliidae; genus Chiloscyllium; species Chiloscyllium punctatum. The sequence goes on along the minus strand of NC_092781.1, from coordinate 46,610,409 downwards.
ATACATACAGGAATATTCTCCATAAATATTTATTCCCTTGTCCTCTGGGGTTCATTCGTAGTTAGATATGTAATTCATAACACTTCGTAAATGAATATGGCTTTTCGAAATATCAGTAACAATTCCGTTTGACACCTTGCTCAAGTTGTTGTTCCACATGGTAACGGCTCACCGTTGAGTGAGAGAGTTTTATTCCCACAGTGGCTTGCGAGGCTACTCACGCTGAGTGCAGTTACAGTCCGCATGTCCACAGGCTTATCCAAACAACAGCCTCACTGAAGGACAAAGTCGTCGGCAAAGTTTCCGGTGTTTTGAGCTCCAACTGGACAGAGATCTAATGTCATGGCTTTATTTTGCAGGTCAAAAGCCAAACTCTGACTGAACAGCAGCGAGCTGCTACACGAACATTTTCAAAAGGCATTGCTAATCACAGTCCGCATTGAAACCAGAGAATTAGAAGTTGGAACTCTTTCGAACTGCTCCCAACATTTTATAAAGTGAAATGACCAGCTTCCTCCGAGTTCCTGCCCTGTTTCTTTTCTGAGGGCGAACGTTAAAAGGTTCCAAAACAGCCAGACCACGCTATTTTAATTGAACAGTAATTGTAAATAAATGAGTGAATAACCCACCGCCCCCGAACCCAAGGTTCTCAGTCCCTGCCCACCTGTGAGGGCTCCAATCTGACGGGGCCCACCTCCGTCACAACTCGTGCTAGGAATCTGAAACTCGCCCACTCCACACATTCTCACTTCCACGCCATCTCTTTCGCCACGTCTTTGCCCGATATACCTTGCTATTTCTGATGGGCAGGTGGCACTGTGAGTCATCTTAAGTTAGCTTCCTTTGGGATCCCCCTGTTTAGTTGCTTATGATCACGCTGTTGTCTGCCTTCAGGGTCTCATCCCTCCTTTGTTGCTGGTTCCAATGTGTTGCATGACCATTGAATAGTGGGTCTCCACCCATTCTTCATTCCATCAGAATATCATGTGGTCGCTGTGAGAAATCCTTTACCAAAACATTAGTTTGGCCTCATATTCCCCTGCTGTTTGTTCCGGAAGCTTGGAAATCCCTTTTCCCATTTGATGCAATTGGATGACGACAGCATTTCTCACACAATATGCCATTTCCCACGGCACCTGCATCATTCATGACTATCCCTGTACTATCCACATGTCTGAAATGGCCACAAAATCGAAAACCCCTGCTGCAAGTTCTTTGCATTATTGTAGATGCTCCTGATGTTGAATCCGACACACTTCAAACCACTTTCCACCCTGCCGTGAAATTAATGCGACTTTGTAAACTTATTTATGAAATCATTTTTCTCACCGTCCTGAACACTGGAACTACAATTCAGGTTCCCAAAGACCTGCTGAATGGGTTTAAACCCTTCCAAAGAGCATGAGCAAATACCACCCACTTCCTCCAGCATATTGGTAACCCCCTGTTTCAGGTGTAAAACATGCCGTTTTCACTGGATCCACATAATCTAGAATGAGACAAAAATATCCAAGTATCCGAATCCTTCCTTCCTCCACCATCCTGTAGCCACCCGTTTAACTCGTCTCTCTCCCTTGTCTCTCTTCTTCGTCTTGTTATCACGTGACACAGGGTTACAAAGCAGGAATAGCAACTCTGCTTGTTCTAGTTTTAGGCTTTCACCCTAGCTCCCTGAATTTCTGCCTTAAATCGCCATCCCTTTCCCAAACTATCTCGGTGGGGACTACGTGGAACAAGAGTTGAAATTGCTCCCCATCTCCATTATGTTTCCAAAAACATGATCTGATACATCACGAACGCTTGGCTCCTGTAGGGCAATACACCCACATTTAGACTCTTTCCTTTCCACAGAATCCCCTATCTGTTGCCCAGCTATGGATTCCCCAGTGACCATAGATCATCTCCCTCACACGCCTTATTTTCAGCTCATCTCTCTCACACCCCTTACCTTCTGAGCAATATGGACAGACTCTGTGCCAGACATCCATAACCGAAATGGATTACCTCTGATAAGTCGTCCCCGCAACAGTGTCCAATACAATTATAAAGAAGTTTAATTGCCAGTTTCTCTTCCCCATAACTCTCGTGGCAGTCAAATGAAGCAATGCAAAACCACAGCGTGGAAACATCAACAAAGAACAGGCTCTCTTTTTGTCTTTTCTTTCATTGTTCTCTCAAATACTCTATAAGGCATAGAGTCATACAGAACAGAAAAAGACACTTGCGTACTACCATTCCATTACAACCATTATCTTACACTAATTTATTCCCACCTGCCTCCTCCTGTTCAGAATCTGCCGAAACTTTGTTCATGTTCCAATCCAAATGTCCTCTAAACTTTGCATCTGCACACATACCCAAGACTTCATTTAGAAGTTCACTTCAAACATGAACCCATTACAATTTAAAAAGAGTACGCCTCAGTTTTTTTTCTGAAGCTTAGCTCCACTCATATTTAAAAAAAACGCTTTCCCTTCTAATCACCCACCATGAGGAAAGGATACCTCCCATTTATCTTCTTTGTGCCCCTCACGATTATTAAAACGGTAAAAGTTTACCCCTCTAACTCCCAGGCACAAGGGAAAAATTATCCAGGTTCTCTTTATTATTCAAACACTTCTTTTCCAGCAACCTCCTCGTAAATGTCTTCGGTATCCTCTTAACCACAATCATATATTCCCAAGGGAGTATGAACAGTCCTTCACACAGTTATCTAGGAAGAATTATGCACCCATACCCCTTATTTGTCTGTTTTACAACGTTGCCCAATTCCCGAATTATAGTTGTATAATTCCTGCCCTCGGTTATTTTAACAAAATATAACTCGTTGCCTTTATGCAAATTCAGCTCCTTCTGTCATTCAGCCTCTCGAGCCTGCTCTAGAAGTTACGATGGTCACGCTGATAAGCCCATCCCCTTTTAACCACCCTTTCTACTTATCTTCTATATCTATGTAATGTATCTGCACAGTAACGTGGGAAGTTTCAAATTCAATCACTTTCTTTGACAGTGAGATTCACAAACTTGCAATTCCCCGGTGTGAACAGAAAGTGAAAGAAACACAATAAGGTTCCTATTCGGCCTGTTGTTGGAAATGCTTGCTCTGCTCTTTCCTTTGTCCAAGAATAATTGGAGCTAATTGTAGTTTTCCTGAGTTTCCAGCCTTCATTTGTATGAACTGAAAAATCGTCGCCAGCTTGTCCATTTGTGTTGGGAATCTGTGACTTGCAGCATGCGATTTCAACAGGCCATGTGCATCTCCTTCTGCTAATTCGTTTGTCATGTTTTGAGATTTTCAGACCAAATATCAACTTTATTATAGTTCTATATTCTGTTCCAGAAATTGATTCAGTCCAGGGTATGGGTAACCTCGAAGCAATGGAATAAAACAAATTAGCAAGGGAGGCATCAACCCCGCCAGGGGGTGAGGAGGGAGCATGCTTGTGAGAGGAAGAGATTTAACATTTTCGCTGTTTCCAAGTCGAAAACATTTCACTTTCATTGGTGTTAGTGTGTTGTGAGTAAGTAAAAATGTCCGGTGAACTTAGTGAACCTGATTCACTCATCAAATGGAGTATACAGCACGAATTAGGGCTGTCCATAAACAAGCCTTTCTTACTCTGAGTTTTGAGTTGGAAAATGGCTGTGGAAATGTCGGAAAAATGAGTTTGTACAGGGGTTTTCTCCTTCAAATCAGAATCATGCTCGCTCTCCGACTGATCGAATCCTTCCCCATGACTGTAATGAATTTATGTACATGGCGTTTCCTTCAATGTGCCAACTTTCCAAACAAAAGTCAGTGCCAGTCACCCATGGCAGGTAGAGTCAGTTCTAGGAGTCAGTAGCCTCCCTCTCTTCATATCCGCGAGTGAGCTCCTGTATAGCACCATTGACTGATCATTTTTTAACACTGGGCACTCCTCTGCATGTAATTCACACAATATCTAAACGGGAATTCTGATTCTATATTCCTCTCTGCGAGTATTTATATCGTTGCATCTGTGTATAGTATTTCCTGGAAGATGGTCCCCCTGATAGTGTAGCGCTATCGTAGCTTTGCAATCCGATAGTGTTTTGTTGGGTACACCACCATTCTCTCCATATCACCACTTTCTGTATATTTGTACTCATTTGAACGATGCTGTTTGTACCTTACGGCATTGTGAATCAGAGGGTCGTAGCCCTGCCCCCTCGAATGTTACTGTCCAATGGGAAATAAAGGCAAACAATTCATATCAGAGGGTGGACCGTCAATCACGTTTACCTTCATGCTCCCTCGCCGGACCCAACAAGGATTCCTTTATTCAAGATGTGAGATAACTCATTTTCTGCAGCAGGGCATGGATTCGGGATGGAATACTTCAGTGGACTTCACCCTCACCCCCACCCAAAACATTGGCCCGAATCGTAAAGCAGGACCCCTCCAGGAAAGCGATCCCCAATAACATTCAGACAAAGTGAGAAATCGTCACCATTTAGAAGTGTACAATTTGCTAACTCTATTGGCGCCGTCTTCTCGTTGATGGTTAATTTCCATCCAGTAAGGGAAACGTGGCAACATGTTCTCAAAGCAGACAAACGTAGATCAGTCTGTGGGAGAAAGGGATGGATGTCTTGGTCACAAGGAAGTGCTCCCATTGACTACGTTACCTGCTTTGTTGTGCTCTCTATTCTGTCATAAAAGCTTAGCTCAGGGTGATTTCCTGATGTATGACAACAGGATTGCATGTGATTTCGACATTCAGAAAGCAGCGATTTCTTTTCTGCTTCTCTCCTGGTAAGATGCTAACCACTTTGTAAAGCTCTCCTTTTTAGAACGTTACCAGGGTAGAAAGGGCGTCTGAAGGAGTCCCGGAAACACCATGAAAATCAACATTTGTCACTTACCTTTGCTTTGATGCTGAGGCGAAGTTACTGTTCTTTTGCTGCTCAGAGCATAACCTGAAGTCTTACCTGCTCGGCGACTCCGATCGGAAAATTGCATTATTTTACCGGTATTACATGATGCTAAGCTGCTTGCATTTGTATAATCCGAGATTGTTCTTCAGCCCGTAACACGATGTGAAGCTTTCAGTTGTGTGGGGAGACAGAAAGCAATCAAAGCAAGCTTCGATTAGAACTCATCGATTTAACCGGGGCTATCGACAGACTCGACCTTAACTTGGAGAGTGAGTGATCGGAGGCCAGATTAGAATGGGAGTAGGCGGGTGGTCCACTCCAAAACAGTGTCCTGAGTGGTACACGAGAAGTTGTACTGCAGATGCTGAAGGCCACCAACGAAGGAGGGAAGAGTGGTTAGCACTGCTACCTCACAACGCCAGGGACTGTTCTCAATTCCACCATCGGCGATGGATTGAGCGATTTTCCTGCATTACCCCCCTCCCGTGTCTGCGTGGGTTTCCTCAGGTGTTCAGGTTTCCTCCGGCAGTCAAAAAATTCACAGATTATGTAGGTTGGCTGGAAATGCAAGGTTACAGGGAAATGGTGGGATGCTCTTCGGAGGGGCAGTGCAGATGTGATGGACCAAATTGGCTCTATTTACTGTGTTGGAAATCAATAACAACCAGACTGCGTCATAAAGGCTCTTCTCATCTACAAGGACAGAAAGCAGAGTTAACTGTTCAGAACTGACACATACGTCACTGATCTGAAAACGTGCCCATTCCGTCGGCAATGCTATCAGAAATGACAAAGACGCCTGTATTTCTGTCAATATAAGGGTGTATGTGAACTGTCCCAGCTGTTTATCCCGATTCTCGTCTGGGAGAGCCCATAAGCCCGCATATGACGCGTTTTTGTTTCTAACAGTGTCGAAGCAAAGTGAAGTAACATGATCGCCTAAACAGTCTTTCTGGACGTATTTTCCAGCCCCGAAACTGTTCAGCTTGGGCATGCACAACTCTCTCCTTGTGGCCAAATGAGTTCCTGTGCAAGATAGGTAAGAAACACATAAGTTCAAATGGCCCTAAACATTCTTGCTCATTCTTGTCTGAACATTGAAAAGCAGCACAATACTTTGCGATTAGCGAGATGTGTAAGGAAGTGGAATGATATGACATCTCTGCCCAATCCTGGACTGCGCATTCCGGCTTGATCTTCCAACTCATTTGTCTGCAGTTAATAATCAACAAACAGCGATTCCTCTACTTCTGAAGGTTCGTTTACATTTAGCTCGAAAGAGAGAGAGAGAGAATCTGAAAGGTTATTCTGAAATCTTAATGAAAGTCCTCAGAGCTCAGAATTGCTCTTCCCATTCCCAATTCTTTGGCGGTCAGCCCCTATCAGGTGAAACTGATGAGCAAGTCACGGCCAACACCATTTGACACAAGTCCACGTGGAAGCTTGTTCAGAAATCTTTGTAAAATTATTTGATTTGTATCGACAGGAGGGAAATTATTCTGAAACGGTCTAGCGGAGCCAAAACGTTTGCCTTGCCTTATCTGACTCCACGGGTGCTTTCAGATCGCTGAGATCCTCGAGCAATGCCATGCTGTCCTTTCCACGTGTTTTGAAATGGCACGCAAAACCTCCTAACACAGAGTGTCAGAACCATTTTTGGTGGTAGCTAATCTGCGTCTCTTTTTAAAAAAACTCTGTCCCCACTACCCAGCCCACAACTAAAATATGACAATTGGTGTATTGATTGATTGCCGGAAATATTCCCTATTCAATCAGAATCTCTCCTATTTCTCTGAAATCCAGTTTTGTCTACAATGTCCTGTCTCCGGTGTGTGGAAATCTCCACCAAGCTCCAGTCGCAGTGGAGGGATGGTGTGGACATGGGAACACTGCAGCAGGAAGTCTGCAACTCGCTCTCTCCTGACTCCAATTTTATGGTGAGTTCCAGTGAGATTGAAATGGAAGGTTCTGGGAAAACCTCGTCGGGAACATCGTGAGCAGGTTTGGTATCCCTTAGTTAAGGAAATCCATTATTTCATTGGAGATCTTTCAGAGAAGGTGTAAAAGGACGGTCCCCAGGTACAAATGGATTTCTTTATGATCAATAGTTAACTAGGATGGGACGTGACAATCTGGAAACACAAACCTGGGTGGACTTACACAGTCTATGGTAGAGCCTGGGGCGTGTTGTTGAACAGAGACCAAGGGGTGTAAGTACGTAGATAGTTGTAGTGACATCACTGGTAGACAGGGTAATGAACATTTGTTTGATGGACGTTCCTTCATTGGTCAGAGTATTGCATGCAGGAGATAAGATCTCATGTTAGAACTGCATAAGACTTTGGTGAGGTCACTTTTCGTAAACTGTACAGTTCTGGTCACGCGTGTAACAAAAGATTTTCAAACATGTTACCGAGAATGCAGGGTTTATGTTTGGACGAGAGGCTGTATAGGCTAGAATTCATTTCCCTGTAGTGCAAGCGGGTGAGTGGGTACCATATGGAGATGTAGTAAATCAGAAGGAGCACAGATGAGGTGAATCACTGAGGTGTTCTCTCTTGGTTGGGTGGACCAAAACTAGAGAACGTAATTTTAAGATTAGAGGCAAGCGAATTAAATGAGAAGAGTGGGGTAACTTTTTCATACATAACGTGGTGCGTGTATGTCGTCAGCTGGCAAAGGAAGTGGAGGAGGCTGGTACAATTCTAACATACAAAAGACATCTGCATGTTATCAGCTGAACATGTTTCCCTCTTTCCAACATCTTCTGACAGTGCGTGGATTTTATCAGAGAAAACATGGAGATGGTCACAAAAGCCGTCAAGATTCCGGGCATTTAGGATCGGTGTGGGGTGAGTATCACAGACTCGGCATTCATCAAAATCTTCAACTCTGATGGTCAGCACCTGCAGTCCTCACTTCCTCCGAAATCACCTCGTTTTGTACGTCAGCAAGAGGGAAGGAAAGTGATCTTCAATTAAATTCAGGGAAAGCACAGAATCAATGGGTCAAATCACGCCTCCTGCACTCCACTCCTTCATGTTCAAATAACTGTTCAAAGAACTTTATCCCCTTAACTTTGTGATCAGTCACAAAGAGTGAGCGAGAATTGCAGTCATTCCATACGAATTTGCTACTGGGACGTAGCCTGCGAATTTGGCTCCATTCCATTTTGGGAGAGATTACCTCCAAACACCCCAAACTCCACGACACACACACACTCACATTCTCTCGCACCGACGCATTCACTCACACCGTCTCTCTTAAACTCACACTCGCACACATACACTCACAGACATACACATACAAGCACGCAACTCATTTTCAAACACTCACACACACTCTCACTCTTTAACACATTGTGACTCACACACATGTACAGTTATACACACACACTGTCAATCACACGCATTCACACAAACAAGGATGCATGCGCATGGTACACACACACAGAGACTCACTCGCATATACACACTCACACATACTAATACAGACACACATGAACACAGACACACACAGATAAATAAAGCTACAAACAGTAAAAAAGGGTATCGACATTTGGAAAAGATTTGCACAAACCTGAGTAGATGGTCCATTAATTGTCAGATTGAAATATGAGAGGATTTGCCTCTTTGAAGGAGAGATGAAGCCTGAGTGCAGACATGTGCAGCACAGCAGCAAAACATCCTGTTGACTGGCGGGAGAGGTTCGAGCAGTTGAAAGGGTTCTCTTGTTTCTATGTTTTGCTCGTGGCGATAAAGAATTTGTGTTATTCCAAGTTGGGAGGGAATCTTTAAAGGCTAATCCATAGTGTTGCGTATCAAATTGATGTGAAATTGAGTGAGGTGTCTTTTTTAATAAGCCCACCCGGTCAAAGGAGAAATATATTATTACATAAGAACATTACATAAGGGAGGGAGTTGTACAGCGAGGGAGACGTGGTTCACGGAAAAGGAATGAGAAGGCTAAAGTAATATTAAGACGAAAAGGCTCAGTTAGGGCGCTTGAGAAGTAATGTCAGCAAAGAATTCCCGAAAGAGAGAGTGAAGAAGAACGTAGAGGGGACGTGACAAGTTGTTGGTGATTTGGATCAAAGAGCACCGTGAAGCTCTCCCTCGGTATATCGGGGATGAAAGAATGACAATAGTAAGATTCGGGCCAATCGACAAAAGTAGTAGGAAGTTGAGCGTGGAGTCAGAGGAGATAGTCGAAGTCCTAAATGAATGTTCTTCGTCAGTATTCACAATGGAAAAATGTTGTCGAGTTGAATACTGAGATACAGTCTAATCGACGAAATGGGATTGAGATTGAAAAGGAAGAGGTGTTAGCAATTCTGGATCGTGTGAAAATCAATACTCTCGAAAACCAGGGAGGTGGTTGCAGAGCTTTGGCTTTGATCTTTACATCGTTATTGTCGACGGGAATGGTGCCAGAAGATTCGGGGATACCAATCTTCAAGAAGATGTGGGGGCTGGGGGAAGAGACAACCATGGTCATTCCAGATCTGTGAGCCTTATTTCGGTTGTGGACAACGTGTTGGAAATGGTTATTAGATCGAATTTATAATCGCCCACAGAGACAAAAAAAGGTAATTAACGATATTCAACACGTTTTTGTGAAGGATAGGTCTTGCCTCATAAATCTTATTGCGTTCGTTGGGAATGTGACCAAATTAGTGCATGAGGGTAAAGCAAATGATGTGTTAAATATGGATTTCAGTAAGGCATTCAGTAAGGGGGGAATTTCACTGTCACTTTCACTTTGATTGTGGTGCGGCTGTTTGTTGCCAGAAGCGAAAAGTCGATATTACAGTGAGAAAACGGCAACTGTGGTTTCTGGAACAGAAACAGCGATTACTTATTTTGACAATATATTCTAGTACTTTATATGTAGACATTAGTATCGTAGGTCTAACATCCCGTGGTTTTGTTTGGTAACATTAGCTGATCAGTGGTCTCCAGTCTTTAGAACAATCAAGTTAATTCATAACACCGAAAATCCATGTGTTCAATGTGTCTTGATATTCCTGCTTAATAATTTGACGGTCAGATGCATTTTACTGACCAGCATTGGCTTCAGGAAACGACGAATTAAAAGCGGTTCACTGTCTCTGAGAGACGAAGAGATGGGCAGTCGATGAAAATCCATGATCCTCCTCTTTCTTCTTTTTGCCAATTTCATCATCTTATGGTCATTCTTCACATTTTTTTCACTGTTATGGCGATTCAGCAGTTTGGGCTATCAGTCTCTCTGTTCAGGATTTTGTGCAGGAATTGGGCTTCATGCTGCAACGCCTCAGTTGCTGCTCAAATACAATAACGTCTGCCGTGACTGAAATAAAATGCAGACAGCTGTTGACGAATGCACTGACATATCCATTTAAGCAGATTTAACTAATAATTAATCACATTCGATAATCTATCTTCTCAGGAATACCTTACTTTTTCACATTTACAGAAAGTAAATGATTTGATCCTGTTGTAGCAGACGGCATATGGAAACTATTTCTCAGTGAACATTACAGGTTGGCTATCTCCCTCGGAACAAAATGTGTTTAATCATTGGCATTCAAAATAAAAAGAAAAATATTTCAGAAGCTGGAGATCTGAATCAGAAACAGAAGGTCATTGCGAATATTACGAAACCTCACATCATCTCTGACAAGGGAATCCGTTGAGATTTTGAATTCTATTAAGCTTTTTATGGAAATGAATTGATCCATTTTATAACGATGGAAAAGTGGGGAGAGCGGATAAGCAAAAGACAGAGGAAGCACATATGGTAGCACAGGAGATGCATTTTTGCGAGTATTTTTTGTTTCCTTATCTGATGAGTAAAGCCCTGGCTATGGAGAAGCCAAAATAAAGATTTCATCGTCTGACCCCTGCGATATTAGGACTGAGGGATGAATAAAGATTGAATTGCTTACGTGTGTATTTACTGGCGTTTCGACAAATGATATGAAATCAAATAGAAACCACAACCTTCCAACTGGCCCAGTTAAAAGCAGAAGGAATATTCTGGATAGCCAGGATATCAAACAGAAGCAGACAGTCTGAGAAATGAAACATATGGGACTGAGTTGAGAAGAAATATCTTTACCCAGAAAATGACGTGCCTGTGGAATGCATAGGCACGAGAAACTGTTTCCGTCAAAACATGGACTGTTTTCCAGATGGAGATAAATCTTATTCTTCAGACTAAAGGGGTCAACGTAGCAGAGAAAACGTGTTGCACGATGACCTGAGTTGAATGATCATGAGTGCTCAGATTGAATGACGGAAAAGGAACCAATGGTCCACTGGCCCTGTCCTATTCAATGTTTTCAGTTTCTCCGAAATAAATGGAGATGTGAACATAGTTTTCAATACACACACATGCAAAACAGGCTCACTTTCCAGGGAAAGAAACACACCATTTGGTGTGAGGTCGTGAATTTAAACTGAAGTTAGATTTCATTGAAAGGTGCAAAGGATGGGCATTAGACTCGATTACGACTTCACTCTGACTCGTGTTCTATTCTTACCGAAATGTATTGTCAACGAAACCCAATCATCGCAGCCTTTCTACTGTCCATCCACATTATCGATCATCACTCTGCACTGGCGTTCGCATACCTCTAAGCAGGTTGGAGGAAGTGAGGACTGCAGAAGCTGGAGATCAGAGCTGAAGAATGTGTTGCTGGAAAAGCACAGTAGGTCAGGCAGCATCCAAGGTCAGGAGAATCGACGTTTCAGGCAGAAGCCCTTCTTCAGGAATAAAAAAGCCTGAAGAAGGGCTTATGCCCGAAACGTGGATTCCCCTGCTCCTTGGATGCTGCCTGACCTGCTGCGCTTTTCCAGCAACACATTTTTCACCTCTAAGCAAGTTGTCAAGTCAAGATGGGTGGATTAATAAATTTGTAGAAAATAAAAATATCGGTGGAGTTGAGTATATTTTAGAAAACTACCAAAGGAGGCAGCGAGATATAGATCAGTTGTGGATATGGGCAGAGAAATGGCAAATGGTGTTTACTAGAGGTACATTCGATGTGTTGCACTTAGGCAGATTAAATCTTGAGGAGAAGTATATCGTTGATGGCAGAACCCTGAACAGCATTGATGTGCAGATGGAACCTATGCTTCATTTCCATTGTTTCCTAAATTTGGTCGCACAAGTCGATAGGGTTCTAAAGAAGGCTTATGGCATGGTTACCTTTATTGGTCAGGGAACTGAGTTCAAGAGTCAGGGTGATGTCCTGAAGACTTATCAGATTTTGTAAAGGCCACACTTGGAGTACTGCGATTAATTCAGTTTGTTACATTACAGGAAGAAAGTAAATGGTTTGGAAAGAGCACAGAAGACAGTTATTGGTCTGCTACATGGATTAGAGAGTATAACCTTCGATTTCAGTGGCATTCTTTATCTCAGTGAAAGCATCAGACCTTGTTTTAACTTCTCTTATCCCTTCCACGATTTCCTTTTCTCATGTAGTATGTTATCCTCATGATCTTCACCAAGTCGTACATTTCCCTGAAGACGGTGGATTTCTCTTTTCCCTAATTCGGTTTCCTCGTGGATTGAAATTAATATTGGAATCAAGACGTAATCATCCGCCATTACAGCCACTAATCTTTCAGTTTTCACTCTCTGCAGTTCCACATGAGTTCTCTATACTTCAAAAAGTGATTTTTCGAACTCTTCTAAAAATATTGTCTCCCTAAGAGAGTCATACCTTAGCTCTATTTTAATTTCCCTTTCCTTCTATGGATTTTTAAAAACATCATTTCAAACGTAATATAAGTTTGGCCAGGCTTCAGATTGCTAAACTGTTGTCCGTCGGCTACTGGCAAAAGCTCATGCATGCCGAAAATTGCTTTCTTTGCCTCCTCCTATGTCCTAGATTACTCCATTGAAAGTGCTACTCATACATCATTTGGAATAACAAAACCAACATGGTCACTGGCCATTTGACTTGTTTTGCTATCTACTCAAATGAGATGAAAACGGCTTCCAAGTCTTTCTTATCAATCGTAGGCTGAATATTTTTTATCAGATCCCCAACAGGCATTTGACAACTATAGGTTTGCTCATCCTGACTCTCTTACACACCAAAACCTGCCTTCAGGCTTCATCTCCATTCTGTTAAGATACTTTTATTATCGAACTGTCAATTTGCGAAGTTCAAACTCCTTTTCTTTTTTCCATTCCTCTCTCTCCTTTCATTCTTTTCTCTTCTTTTTTTTTTCTTTTCGTTCTGCTAAAGTAATTCGTTCTTTTCCTCCTTCCTCTGCTTCACTGCATTGGAAACAGCTTCATAACTTCTGCCCTTTCTTTTCCTTTTTCATCGAATTCAGGCTGTTGCATTATCTATTGAATTTTAGCCATATGCAAAGATTCTGAGGGCGTTTCCAGCAAACGTAAATCCTGAGTGATTGCTATAATTATCACTCCTTATCTCTTGTAAGATGGCAGCTCCAACTCGAACTTGACTGTCAATGCCAGCAACCTTTCGTCATTCACCGTTTATAAAGCCTCCAGAGTCACTTCTTTCACCCCCGAGCACATTTTAAAATTACTGGATTGAAATACCGGTTAAAAAGACATAAACACCTACCATTTTCTGCCCTTGAGTACAGTAAATTTAATCCTAAATTCTAAATATAGAACAAATCACGCTAACTGCCACAAAACCTCGATGGACCAGGCTAGACCCAATCAAAATATTTTATGAAAACAACCTGAAACGTAACTGTTATAGTTGTTTTAAGTGGATGTCCAGCGGATGTTCCACAAGTGATGGAGCTGGCAGTTAATCAGTTTTAACCCAGACAAAATTCATTTGCAAGATCATCGAATGAAACACACACAAAACCGTACAGCATATCAAATAACTTACACTATCCAAAAACCTAACAGATTACCCCAACCTTTTGATATTGTCCTAAATTCTTGACACAACGACCAAAAATACCCGTTATCAAAAATAAGTTAAATTCAAACACAGGTTCTCACATAAAAGATATCAGAGACTCAGAATCAGGATGGGACTCTTTCCTTGACTGGTAACCTGAAAATAAAAAAAAATCTGGCTAAAACCAACACAAATTAAACCAAACCAGAGAAAGGCTGAGCTGAGAGAAGCAACCACGCCATTTTCATTTTCTAAGTATGTAAAAAAAATCATAGAAGCTTCTTAATGTAGATAAATGCATACATTTCAGAAACCCTGTTTTTATAAACCAATATGGAAAACAAAATCAAGGAAACATAATCTCGTTAAGGGACCAGTATCATCACACTGCACTCTTCACTATTTATCACATGTCAACCGTGTTTCTTCTCAATCTCCACTGCTCGATGGAAAACAACCTGCAATCTGTCCAAGCTCTCTTCGATAATGGAAGTTTTTCAGTCCCAGGCAGCATTGCGTTGAACCTCCCTTTTCACCCTCTCCAGTGTGATCACCTCCAGTGTGAGATTTGGATTCCACAACTGCACACAATATGTTCACTATGCAGTCTAACCAATGTTTAATCAATTGTACTACAATTAAATCATACTACAATTAAACTCTACATCAGGCTTAAAAACACCAAATAACAATTATGCCTTCATAATCATTTTATTGACCTGTGTTAATATCTTAAGGGACAGATATCGATGGAAACCAAAGTCCCTCTGATCCTCAGTGCTTCCCAGCATCGTACCATTCATTATTCATTCGCTTTCCATGTTTGTTCTGTTCAAACAATACGAATTGATGATCGCACATTTATCGGGTAGAATTCCATTTGCCTCTGACCACCAATTTCAGATGCTCTTGTCATCGAAGTCTCGACTCCTAACTATTTACCACTTCATCAATTGTGTCACCTCCTGCCAACTCATTCAATAGTGGAGCTAAATTCATTTCGAACCGTTTCTTCATTTTCCCCACACTTCTTGATTTTTGGATATCTCAAATAACTATCTTCGTTTTGTGAAGTCTCATCGACCTGACAATGAACTGAATATGCATATGCCGACAGCTCACATGTGATTAGGCTCTTTGTCTCCCACCAGATGTGCACTCATGTTAGGATCACTTCCTCCGTAGACCAGTCTGATCTCTGGCAGAAGAAAAAAAGTCTTCATTTGTTGAAGCTGACAATATTCATGTGTGTGTGTGTGTGTCAGCACAATCGCATATCAATTAATTGTCCACTTGCCATTTTACTAAGAGTTAGTCACAGGTGAGCTGCCAGAAGACTAGAGGTTTACAAACGTGGTGTCACTGTTTAAGAAGTGTGTTAAGAACAAGTCAGGGATCTATAGACCAGTGGGCCTGACATCAGTGGTGGGCATGTTATTGGAGGGAATCTTGAGGATGAGGATGTACATGTGTTTAGAATAGTCAAACATGGCTTTGTGCGTGGGAAATCATGTCTCAGAAACTTGATTGAGTTTTTTGAAGACGTAACAAACAGGATTGATGAGGGCAGAACAGTAGATGCGGTGTATCTGGACTACAGTAAGGCGTTCGACAAGGTTGACATGGGTCCCCTACTTTTTTTCTTTCACATCAATGATTTGGATGCGAGCAGAAGAGGGACAGCTAGGAAGTTTGCAGAGGACACCAAAATTGGAGGCGTAATGGACAGTGAAGAGGTATACTTCAGATTACGACAGGATCTTGACGAGATGGGGCAATGGGCTGAAAAGTGGCAGATGGAGATAATTCAGATACATGCGAGGTCCTGCATTTTGGGAAAGCAAATCTTAGCAGGACGATACACTTAATGGTAAGGTCCTAGGGAGTGTTGCTGAACAAAGAACGTTTGGAGTGTAGGTTCATAGCTCGTGGAATGTAAAGTCGCAGGTGGATAGGAGAGTGACGAAGGTGGTTGGTATACTTTCTTTTATTGGTCAGACTAATGAGTACAGGATTTGGCAGGACATGTTATGGATGTACAGGACATTGGTTAGGCCACTGTTGGCATATAGTGTGTCATTCTGGTATCCTTGCTATTGGAAAGATGTTGTGAAACGTGGAAGGGCTCAGGAAAGTCGTACAAGGATGTTGCCAGGATTGGATGATTTGATCTATTGGGCGAAGCTGAACAGGCTGGGTCTGTTTTCCCTGGAGCGTCAGAGATTGAGGGGTCATGGTATAGAGATTTACAATATTATGAGGGGCATGAATAGGGTAAACAGGCAAAGTATTTTTCCCTGGTGTCGGGGAGTCCAGAAACAGAAGGCATAGGTTTGGGTGAGAGGGGAAATATATAATAGAGACCTAAACGGGCAACATTTTCACGCAGAGGGTAGTACGTGCATGGAATAAGCTGCCAGTAGAAGTGGTGGAGTCTGCTGCATTTGCAACATTTGAAAGGCATTTGAATAGGTGTATGAATATGATATGGGTGGCAGATGGTACTAGATTTGGCTTGGATATCTGGTCAGCATGGACGGGTAGGATTGAAGGGCCTGTTTCCATGCTGTACACATCCTGTATGACTCTATGACTCTACTATGGGGAAACAGACCCTTCGACCCATTAACTCCACACCGAACCTCCAAAGAGTGACCACACAGAACCCTACATTTTCTTAACCCTGACTAATGCATGTAACTAACACATTCCTGAACACTTGCAGCAATGTGGCATGGCCAATTCACGTGGCCTGTACATCTTTGGACTATGGGCGACAACCGGAGCACCCAGAGAAAACCCACGCACATTCGCGAAGAATGTGAGAACTCCACACAGACATTTGCCAGAGGTCGGAATCGAACCCATGTCGGAGGCGCTGTGACGCAGCAGTCTTTACCACTGAGCCACGATGCCATTCTATAACGAGAGGAGCAGGCATTTGAACGTGTATATTCTGGATCTTCGCAACTTCACCAAACTTACTTTTTCTCCAGCAGAATGATTTTCTCGTTATCTATGCACATCAATGTAACTGGAGTTCTTACTCTGAAGTGTGCATGTTTCTTGTTGATCCCTGTATCAATTTCACAATACCACCGTGGAGTGTCAAGCAGTTTTAAAGTTCAAGTAAATGTCACCTCAATCTCCACAAGAACAGTTTGTTGAATTTTAAAGTGGTGGTGTCAAATCCAACACTCGAATCTCTGTGCAGTGTGACAGTCGGGAAATGTTCCTTCACCAGTCGAGACAAAGACGAAATGAACAGGGAGGTTATGCTGGACCTGCACAGGACATTGGTTCGGTCACAGTTAAAATACTGTGTTTCGTTCTGATCACAGCACTGTGGGGAGCATTTGATGCATTATCGGGACTGCAAAGGAAATGCACATGGTCGCTGCTTCGGTTAGAGCAGTTTTAATAAGAACACAAAGGTCGAATAAGCTTGGGCTGTTTTCTTTAAAGCAGAGATTTGGATATATAGTATCATGTGTGACATGGAGGAGAGAAATCAGTTCTTATCCTTAGTTGAAGCGCAAAAGCAGTTAGTACAATTTTAAGGTGAAACTTGGGAGAACTTTTGATCACCTGGAAGATCGTTGGAATCTGCAGTGCTCTCCCCAGATGTGTTGTAGAGGCAGAAATCCTCAAAAGGTTTTTAAGAAAATACCTGGATGAGAAATGTCATAAAGATCAAGGCTGTCGGCCAATTGCGAAAAACAATGTGGTTAATACAGATTTCGTGGACTTTTGGCGCCAGAAGCCCGATGGGTTGAAGACATTCCTCTGTGTTGCTTCATTTTATCAGGACATTATTATAAACTTTTGACGCTGAAGTGATTTTCCGTTTGTTTTTCTTTTGGGTAAATATTAACTAGTGTGAGTTCCAGCTATTGCTGAGGTCAGTCTCAGCTTCGTGTTCTCTGTCAGAGTGTTCGTCCACAGATAGCCTTTCCCCAATTAATTTGTGAATTTTGTATAGACTAGGCCCCTCAAAACATTTCAAGATGGGAGACCAGATCCTTATTTTCCATGTATTTTTTAGCAGATGTAATGTGTAAATTCTAAGGTAGAAACAGTTGACCACATCGCTCAGTTAGTAACAAATCCGAATCTCTTTACAGACCACCGAATCAATCACGAACTAAAGAGAGTATCATATACAATAAATTAATCTATATTAAAAGCTAAATGACTATATTACAACGTAATGATGCTATTCCAATTTCACGCAGTCGTCTTGGTAAAAGCGTAAAATCAAACAAATTCTAACAGGAAAGATGTCAGAGAGAGAGTGTGTCAGACAAAAAAAAACAACACTATTGAATCCAGGAACCTGTGGCCCTTTACCCCAAGCAGATTTACATTGACCGACAGCTTCATACAAAACCAAACTAGAATGACAAAGAGAGATGGGAGAACTGCCCACTACCAATTCATAGTACAACTGCTGAAACAAGCTACTAAAGATCTCCTCTGGTTGTTAACTTAAGCTGTACGTGTTGACCATTATTAAAGTCGCAAGTTGAAACAATCTGGCAAGGGCAACGTACCTTTGTCAAACGGCCAGCACCATCACATACTGAATTAACAAGGGAATTATTGGACGATAGTGTGCAGCAAAAAAGGTCTCTCAATGTGCTCTACATATGTTATAATTAGTCACTGAAAAGTCGCAGCAAATTTAAAGTCATCTCTGAAACGATGAATAAAAGTATTTGGATATTGCTGGGAATGAAAGTGCATGAAAATAGTGCAATATTGCTGCTCGGAGACAATTGCAATGAACATTTCATGATCACTACCACATTGATCCGTTCTTTGGGGTATTGAAATACGATCGTAAATCTAAATTTATCACACTGCGTCATTACGGAAAATCTGTCGTAATGTGCTTGTTCAAAATAGTTGGAAAAAAATTGGAATTCTAATTACAGCTTCTCAATGGACATAGCACACAATATAAAATAAGATTTCTGAATTGTCGCATCACCAATTCCGAAGAAATACTGAGAAATTGCCTACAACAGGAGGGGAGACATGGTTTTATAAGCAACACAATGCATCTTCCAAGGCAAAGGCTGCCAAAAGTATTCTACACTATTCTTGCTATTGTTGGTGTTCCTGGTAGGTCTTGTAACAATCTCTGTTGTATAAGTCAAGGCACTGAATCTTACTCAATTCCACGCTTGGACTGATGTTTAGTTTTTGTTTTCTTTTCAGCAAATTAAATTGCAATAGTAAACGGTAGTGACCTCCTATACTCAGACTTAAGTGAAATGTTTGACTTTCAGAAGACTCCTCAGTAATGAGCAGCTTTGCCTCTTTCTTTATACTGTATAGAATTGTTTGCCGGAGGCCACAGTGATGGGGTTTCGCTGAGCACCAATTCTGGTTTTTCAAGAAACTGTTGAGCAAGATTGGTCTCTCATTGATTTTTCCAAGCTTACCATCGGTAAATGGGTTTTATAACAATCACTTATTTTTGACATGTAATATTTCCAATTTCTTGATCTAAAGGACGTTGCTGGTGCTCAGGCGGCTTGCTGCACATGGGGACCAGGTACAACATGAACAACAACTGAGTTGACGTGAATAGCGAAGATCAACATGGATGGCTTTTCAAACATGGTGGCTGAGACAATGGATGTTTGGGGACATGATATTTGTAAGGGTAAATAGCTGTGCGCAGTGTGGAGCATTGGGTTTCGATTGTAATATGTTTTGCTGAATTAATTTGAGCTAAAGCTTTCATGTGAACTGTGATGTTACAACAAGCTGCACGCAACACTGTGGTGAAATTTCACAGGAGAAGTGTTGACAGTGGTGTGGTGGCAGCGCCCCAGATTGGTTCAAACAACTTTGATGACAATAACGATTCTCATCATGCCGTTTATTGTCCTCTGAACATTAATGGTTTATTGAACGTTCTTAACATATCGTACATCTGGAAGTATCACTTTGTCCTTGGTTAGAATGCATCTTTGTATAGTACTGCTTTCACACGGTGCCAGAGTTCCAGGTCCGATTGCGGCCATGGGCGATTGCATGGAGTTGGCCATGAAAGATGTGCATATTCGATGGATTGACAATTGTAAATGCGGAATAAAGGTGATTATGTGTGGGAATGCGTGTCGGTGTATTTCTCTTTGGAACGTCAATGCAGGGTGGATGGATGAAATCACCTTGATTTGCACTGTCAGAGTTCTATCATTCTATTAATTTTAATCTGTTATTGTTATCATTTTTATGATGACTTGTACGGTTAGGTACCCTGAACGTTCATCCTCAAGCAGCAGAAGTTCTAGTCATTACTGACTTCATATCCAAAAAATACGGTCGAGCTCTCCTTCGTGGTGCTGCTGATACCATACTGACGTAATGGAGATGAAGGTTCAGGATATATTTTTTAAAAGATTTACAGTGAGACCTTGCTGTTCATAGCACGGTTTGCAGTAATCGTCAATGCTGCGGTATCTCTTTTATCATACCTGGGCCAGCGCGCTCAGAAAGGCAAACAATCTGCGGTAGAATAGCTTTCTTCACCTACCAAAAGAGGCATGTTTGGGAGGACTGCGACACTGTTTCAGACATTTGATTGCGTTCGCCAAGCTGACGAGTTTGCATAAAGCAGATTCGGTCATAATGAGAGAACGTCACCCGTGTTGCTATGACTTCCGTTTGACCTGCTTTGCAGTTTTAAGCGACTCAGTGACTTAGAGATTTTCCGTGGTCTGCAACTGATTCATAATCCTTCAGCCGAGCTCTTCTAAGAAAGAAAATGAGTCATTCATTGATCCTCAGGTGGCAAGATGTTCTTTGCCATTTGGCTGAGAGATGTCACTTCCACCGTTGCCACAATTCTTGCATGGTCAATGTGAACGAAACTGTTTCTTAGAACTTCTGCTGCATCGTCCTTACAATTTTGTGGATTGGAAAGTGGATGTGTGTGGGAAGGACAGCTCGTCCATATTCTTTGGATATGAAGTCAGTAATGACTAGGACGTCTACTGGTTGTGGATGACCGTTCAGGGAACCAGGCCGCACGGATCAGTTGAGGATGTTCGACTTTTTTCTGGTTGAAGGATTTAACTTCATGATTTTCAAACGACTGTATCAAGTTGAAGTTGTTTATTGACGATTGTATTTGGGTGAATTGCGAGGGATCAAACATACCTTAAGGGACGAGAGGGAGAAAATGTTGAAAATATTTGCTGGTGTCCGCGAGCATGTGCAAGTTTTAAAATGTTTGCCGGAATGATAAGGCTTAAGTGAACATTGTCAAAATACATTGCCGTTCGAAGTTGCATTGATAGTACCGTGTGGCCATATCTAGCTTGGCTATCTTTTATGTGGCGAGAGTCAAGCAGTGAATCACAATCAATGACGTAATAACGTCCAATTTCTTCAATGTCAAAATGATAGAACATATTTTGATGGAGTGTCGCGTGCCAAGACATCAAATGAGATTCATTTCGAAGCAAATAACCTTCGCAAGATTCAGAGCATATGATCAATTGTCACGAAGCATTCAATACTTTGTTTTACCAATTGCACGTGCATTTGTGTGGATGTATGGTTTGAAGGACAATTCAAGCCTTTCAAAGCAACCCATAAAGCAGAGAAAATCAGCTGCTGCTTACCCCAATAAAATATTGCATTGATTATGCTAATCATGTTCTACGCTATTCCTTTTTCAAGTGTGCAATGGATTAATTCAGAAATTGCTCCTGTGTTTCAGATTCTTAAAACTTGATATGACACCGAAAAACAAAAATGACTATGCTAATGCCCCATCATTGAGTCTGGGTCAGGCACAGAAAATATGTTATCGGTAACTTCAAGTCCACTTTCCTTTTCTGTCTCTTACAGTTAATCTAGTTGCGATTGTATTCTTCTCTGGAGGCAAGTGTGGACTTTCCACCTGCACAATTCGCTACCTGGTGGCTATGGCAGCATCAGATTTCCTCTTCATTGTATTTGACGTTATACTTGATCGGTTCACTTACTACTATTATCCAAGGTGTTTCCTGGACATCAAACCTTTTTGTGGTTATTATTTATGCCCTGAACATCTTATCCATTTATTGTTCTGTCTGGTTCACTGTCGCTTTTTCTTTTAATCGTTTTATCGCCATTTGTATGCATCACATGAAAACTAACTATTGCACTGAGAAAACAGCGATGAGAGTTACAGGAACAATATGCATTTTATTAAGAACATTCCTGCTACTTTCAATTTGAACCTAAAAGTTATACCAACAATGTTCCATGGTCCTGTTCTACGAGGGAAAGTTATTATGATGAACCTCAGTGGATTAGTTTCCGATATTTTGAAAAAAAAATTACACCAATTTTACCATTCGCTTTTCTTCTCTTGCTCAACGTTCTTCCAGTGCGACACATCTTCCACACCATTAAAGTACGTAAGGGACTCAGGGACAAGAGGAAAATAGAGAATGACCCAGAAATAGAGAGCAGAAAGAACTCTGTCATTTTACTGTCGGCAATATCAGGCTGCTTCCTACTTCTCTGCTGATGTATATTTTATATTTCTTTGATCTCGCTTATCATTTGGATGACTACGCTTTTGATCTCTTTGAACAAGACGCATATATGCTGCAAAACTTAAGTTTTTGCACCAATGCATTTATTTATGTGGTGACACAAAAGAGTTTCAGAGATCAGCTTAAGTATGCTGCGAAATATTCAATTATAAAAGTAATTCAGTTGATTAATAAATCTAAGTGATGGAGAGTCAACATTAAATGCTTGCAATGGAACACGGTGTCCAGATGAGGAATTGCAAGAACTGAAAAGGAGGACGAGAGATGGATCAGCAATCCTTTTCAATTGGGTGAGGAATGAATCTAAAGAGAATGACAATGGAGGATAAAGTATGATGAAGTGCTGTTCCCAATGAACAATAATCAGGAGAGAAGTAAACAGCAGCAACAAATATAATGGAATATGCAAACAGATATTCCAAAAATGAAAATAATTCATCCCATTCAATCGGTACTCCGAGAACGAAGTGGACAAAGGAAAAATAATAAAAGTGACCCAGAACATGGTATCATCGTTCATTTGGGACAAGTGTTGATCAGGCAAAGGCAGACTCATCCTCAATGAATTGTCATATATAAAAATCTGTGTAAATGTAAATAGAACAAAGTTGGCATATCTGCAATCGAAAAAGGTAAATAATGTATTTCAGAGATTGCAAGCATCCAAAAGATTGTAAATGCATTTTCAGAAATAATTAATTTGTCTGTTTCCATTTCATTGCCACTAATCTGATATTACTTACCTTTAGTTGTTTCTTTCCACTAATCGGGAGATGGATTGGTGGCGGGAGTCCAAGCCCAATCAGAGCGTGTGTTGGCTAATGGAGTCCAAACGTTTGGAAAGAGGCTGACTGTCACAGAAGAGCTAGCATGAATGTCTCAATTGAATGACTTTGTGATTGTGACTCAATTCATTGAGTCGAGCGGGAACTGACTCAGAATGAATTCAAAAAGATATGCACACACTCACCAGACTTAATGTCTGAGTCGTCCATTCGCTCCTAAATTCGCTTTTGACACAGCTCATAGTGGTGAATCAGTCATTCATTCTAGCTGCTGGAAATCCGACGTCTGAACCACAACACCCTTCCAGCGCAGCTCATTGGTGCAGGAATGCAAAACTATCTCTGTCTTTTGGTCTTCTTCGTGGAGAATTTTCTACAGCTGTTCTCTGACATCCTTGACCAAGTGTGGCAATGCTAATACTTTAACAAAGTTTCATTGCCCTTGATTCTTTTCCAAGAGGTGTTGTAAAGGAAAAGGGGTCTGATAATGTATGGCTTTAGGGACCTAACCTATACTGCCTAAGGAAGCCATCAGGCAAAACACATTTTTAGTTTTATTTTTAAATAATCTATGTACAATGAAAGGAGAATGGCTAGTTCTCCCAGTCGGGTATATTCTAGTTTATTTATATTGGTTTTAGCTGGAGATGGAGAGATGCTGATGGAGTGGAAAAGATTTCTCACGCTTCAGTAAATGAAAATTGGGTGATCCGCTTCTCACTGACATCTCTCCTGTAAGAACCTGTGGTTGAATATATCTTTCGTTTTTCACCAAGGAATGTATTTATGGGGATGTTGTAGAAATTGAAACAGCTTTAAATTGCGGGGAATCTAATGTCGATTGAGTTATCGAATTGTTGTTATTCTGTATTCTGTTCTATTTTGTTTTATGTTTCCTTTGGTGATGTGTAAATAAATTCTGATTTATAGGAAGTTGAGTGGTTTAACCAGATGCATCACTCCTGCGCTATCCACCATACATATACCTGATTCAAATGGGAATATTCGGGTCTGAGCTGCCTTCGTTTAGGTGTCTAGCCTGGTCCAAACCACCAGGCAGCAGGGATATTTACATGGCATGCTAAAGATTTGTTTATTTACTGAAATGGCAACCATGTTACCCATTTGACGGATCCTCCATCAGTTCAACTTGTTCACCGCTGTTCTGAACCTAGAAAAAAAAAGCTAAATGACTTGCAGATGACAGTAATCAAAACAATAGAAAAGCCAAATGACTGAGCCAATGACATAGATATTAGTTCTGAAGAAGGGTCACTTCACATGCATCATTAAGTCTAATTACCTTCTTCAGATGCCGCCAGACATGCTGAACTTTCCAGAAATATATGTTCTATTTTGCTTCTTCCTACTGGAGCCTCAGTGATTGCAGATATGTTTTGCAACACATTGCCCATTACGCATTCAAGTAGCTCACTTTCCACACGCTGACTTTTTTTTGCAGCCAAGTTGACAGATGGTAAATAGTAAATTCCAAAGCACGTCTTTACAGGCAGGGCAGATTACATAGGGAAGAATCCAGCCAGAAATATCTTTTGAAACATGCAAGCTGTTTTCACTGTCGCAGCTTACCTGCTGCAAACAGTTTTTATGTCCACCAGGATAAATTAAATCGCATCAGAAAAAAAAATCTGATCTGGGCGAACAGGCCATTCTCTGACATAATTGTAAGTCGCCATTCCAGACATATCGACCTTTCGGCCTTGATGACATCTCTCGAAAGAAACTGAAGGAAACGATAACCTTATTAAACGAACAGAACCGTCATCATACAACTTACTAAAACATTTCTTGGTCACACTTTATTAAAGAGGGAATTTCTGCTGGTATTGTCACATGATCTTATCCCGAGTTAAGAACATTTGAAAAGCATCGTAAATTACCCTATTGTACTGAGGTGGGATTCACCTATTTCCATATTTGCACTGACGGCTCCTCTGTTACAAAAACGATGATATCGTGAATGAGAGTTAGTTAGCAGCGCAGTTAAATTCCATGCAGCATTTTTGTTTCATGTCCACTTTATAAACACAATATGGCCGTTCTCAAAGATATACACAAATATTAGCTACAAGCTCTCATTGGCCACCATTCTCAAACATTAACAGCACCTCAAATGAAAACAAATATCGTACCCGTAGCCCATATTTTCTAACAGTGAAGATGCAGAGATGCCGGTGTCAGATTGGGGTGAATAGGGTCAGACGTTACATACACCATACTACAGTACAGCAGGTTTATTTGAATTCACATGTTTCGAAATGTTGCTCCTTCCTCATGGAGAAATCTGCTGAACTTGGCAAAGGAATAGCGATTCGAAAACGTGTGCTTTCAAATAAAGCTGTTGGTGTCAAACTTGGTGTTGTGTAACATCTGGCAATTTTTTTTGAATCCCCAACTTACATCTCTAAGCCCGACATTAAGATTCAAATGAAAAAAAGTATTTGTTAAAATTAATCTTGTACATGTTTCCAAGGTTACACATTTGAAAAATAATTGTTTTTCCTATAGTCCACGAATCTCTCAGTCCTTCTTTTTAGTCATTCTTCATTCAACACGACTTGCAATAGTTAGACGATACTGTGCCCTTAAGAGGCGCTCTGTCTTGTTTCTCTGGCAAAAGAATATTGTCACATTCGTGACGAATGGTCTCCTCTGACGGGCATTTAATAAATAGCTGTGACTTTCCCATGGTTCGCTTTTTTCATAGGAAGGCAAAACAATCAGGAGTGAGCACCATTACGCTGACAACAGAATGAAAATACTTGCTTTCACGTAGTCGATGCTGTATGCTGGCTCCTGGAGCTGAGTGGCTGCGTTCTCTGTTGCTAGAGTGAGTGCTCAAGTAGTGAGTCGTCCTCTTATATGACGTAAGGCAGAGAATATTTCTTTCGTTGTTTCTTTCTGATGGACTAGACTGAATTAAAATCAGAATCCCCACTGTGTGGAAACAGGCCCTTCAGCTCAACAAGTCCACAGCGACATACCAAAGAGGAACCCAAACATATGGGCGGCACGGTGGCACAGTGGTTAGCACTGCTGCTTCACAGCGCCGGAGACCTGGGTTCAATTCCCGACTCAGGCGACTGACTGTGTGGAGTTTGCACGTTCTCCCCGTGTCTGCGTGGGTTTCCTCCGGGTGCTCCGGTTTCCTCCCACAGTCCAAAGATGTGCAGGTCAGGTGAATTGGCCATGCTAAAATTGCCCGTAGTGTTAGGTAAGGGGTAGATGTAGATGTAGGGGTATGGGTGGGTTACGCTTCGGCGGGGCGGTGTGGACTTGTTGGGTCGAAGGGCCTGTTTCCACACTGTAAGTAATGTAATCTAATCTAATTTAATCTAATATGCATGCCCTATATTTGCTCATTGTCCAGAGCTTATATGTATCAAAAGATTATGGTAAATTTGTCATGGTCAATTCACTTAACCTGCGCATATTTGGGTTGTGGGAGGAAAGCAGCGCACATGGAAAAAAGGCACACAGAGAAAATGTGCAAACACCTCAGATGCAGTTTTCCGAGTGTAGAATAGAACCTGAGCACCTAGCACTTGCGAAGTAGCAGCTCTAACCACGGGACAACCATGGCACTGCCAGAACTGCTTTGAATTTTCATTGTGTTACCGAATTGCCATCACATGATTTGTGTTTATGTGATGATAACTGCATTGGCAGTTTTGATCACTAAAGTTTAAATAAGGCGTTGACTTGTTCAGGCCGACAATATAATATGATATTCGTTTTGTTGTATACTATCTCTGCAGTAAGGATGAATCATGTTTTCATGAAAGCATCATTGTAGACGAATTAAGTCATATCTGAAAATCAGTGTCTTATACTTGCCTTTGAAAATGAGTATGTTTGGTGCTATGCCATCTGCATAACATACTTTGGGGTATGATTCGATTCAGGGGCGATTGGGGTCTGGTTTGCTGTTCATCCTCTCCTTAACCACAATAATGGATAGGGAGAGGCTGAACAGGCAGGGGTAGTATTCCCTGGAGCGTCGGAGGCTGAGGGGTTACCTTATAGAGGTTTACAAAACCATGAAAGGCATGGATAGGATAAATGGACAAAGTCATTTCCCTGGGGTCTGGGAGCACAGATCCAGAATTCATAGGTTTAGGGTGAGAGGGGAAAGATATAAAAGAGACATAAGGGGCAGCATTTTCACGCAGATGGCTCTACGTGTATGGAATGAGCTGCTAGAGGAAGTTGTGGAGGCTGGTAAAATTTCATAATTTAAACGGCATTTGGATGGGTATATGAATAGGAAGGGTTTGGACGGATATGGGCCGGGTGCTGGTAGGTGGGACTAGGTTGGGTTGGGACATCTGGTCGGCATGGACGGGTTGGACCGAAGGGTCTTTTTCCATGCTGTACTTCTCTATGGCTCTATGACTCGATGTGCCTTGAAACTATGGCTTTCGGGCATCCTCCCGTGACTGGAGCTGACTTACGGTAACTGTTCGGTTTTGAATCATCTCTCTCCATTGAAGGTATTTTAAAGATAGGAAGGAGAAGTCTTGCTTGAATAACCAACTCTCAGCTTTTCAAGTTAAATCTCGAAATAATTTGGCCACTAACCTAGAGAGATTCTTAATCACGGCCAATCTCTCTGTCTATACCTTCGTCCAAAACCTCTAAGATTTCCAAATAAAACGCTTTCCATTACAAGCATTACTCCTTATTCCCTCTTCATTATTCAAGGCATATGGACTGCATCTAAGTTGCTTAATCTGTGAAACGATTCATGTCATAATACATAAAACTGCCCGTCGTTTCCCAAAACAATGAAATAATCTGAGATGTGCGGTGGAGTTGAGGGGACCAAGCGGTGTTGTGTGTGAAATGTGATTTTACCTTCGGAAGTGAAACACTGCTCGTGTGTACTCTCCGCAGCTGTAGCTGCACAGCCACGATAGCCTTTCCCCACTCCACCGTTAACATGCCTCCTCCTCAACAAACAAGGCACCGTCTTACTGAAGAAATTGTCAGCTTTAATCTAAATGGCCTTGCTTCAGTACCTCACCAGATGGTACATTGTGCAAAAATCTAATTTTGCTGCAAGGTCGATTGAGGGATGGATTAACCTTTACAGTGAGCTGGGATTATGGCTATGTTTCGTAGTCCAGTATAGTTACTGGTCCAATTAGCATTCATAGTGTCAGCTGAATAAAGTTAATCATGAGCTTGAGGAATATGACAGAGTTAGGTCGTGATTTTTTCATAGTTGGCACATTTGATAAAATCGCAAAAAGAATTATTATTATATCGTGTTTTGCCATCAAATTCAACATTGGATTTAAGGGTAAGGTTTTAGTTAGTGTTGCAGCTGGCATTAGGATCAACTTCGATTTTCAGTTAAAATGAGAACGTTGGTTTAATTTACTGGTGGGTTTCTGTTCAGAATGGATTTACATTTTATCAAGAGCATAGAGCTAATCTTAAGGCGGGGGTTAGTGTTCAGCATGTAACTGGAATTATTCTTTGTGTGACTTAGTCTTTGTCTCATTTGAGAAGTAACATTTGATGCTGAGGGAGGTCATCCATAGTTTTCATGTTGCATGAATCGTGACACGACAATTTATGAAAGAGGGAGATGCTATGCACCCATGGTGAATGAAGGAAAGCTATGTATCGTGAATGTTTGCACTTCAATGAGAAGACATATTGAGTAGATTGGTGTGTGAACTGTTGACAACAAACCTTTAAAAATGAGACTCATGGAAGAACTTTAAAAAAAGATGAGTGAAAAGTGTCCTGGGCATAAACTTGTTTTATTCAGACGCTGAGTGGTTGCCAGAAGACTGAAATTTTGAAACTGTCCGTAGAAGAAAAGTTATAACATTAAGGCTGGAAATTGCAAGCGAGATAGTTTAACAAACTCTAAAAAACAAGACGTATTAGAACTGATACCTGTTACTAGTAGAGTTCCCCAAGTATCGGTACTGGGTCCACTAAATTTCGTCATTTCTATAAATAATTGGTTGTGAGTGTAAGAGTTAGTAAGCCTGCAGAAGACACCAAAATTGGAGGTATCGTGGACAGCGACGAAGGTTACCTCAAATTTCAACGGGACCTTGATCAGATGGACCAATGGGATAAGAAGTGGCAGTTGGAAGTTAATTCAGATAAATGCGAGGTTCTGCATTATATTTGAGAATCGATTCCCTACAGTGTGGAAACAGGTCCTTCGGCCCAACCAGTCCACACTGAAACCTCCGAAGAGTAACCTAACCAGAGCCATTTCGCTCTAACTAATGCCCCTAACACTATGGGCAATTTAGCACGGCCAATTCACCTGACCTGCACATCTTTGCACTGTGGAAAGAAACTGGAGTACCCAGAGGAAACCCACGCAGATACAGGGAGAATGTGCAAACTCCACAGAGTCACCCTGGTGTGTGAGGCAGAAGTGCTATCCACTGAGCCACCGTGCCGCCCAATAGCGGAAAGCATAACTTAGCAGGACTTACACACTTTATGGTAAGGTCGTAAGGAGTGTAACTGAATAAAGAGACCTTGGAGTGCAGTTTTATAGCTCATGGAAAATGGAGTCACATGTAGACAGGATAGTGATGAAGGTGTTTCTTGCACTCTCCTGTCTTGGTCAGAGTATTGACTACAGGAGTTGGGAGGTCTTATTGAGGCTGCACAGTACATTGGAATCTTGTGTGAAATTCTTGTCTCCTTCCTATCGGCAATATGCTTAAAAAACTTGAAAGGGTTCAGAAAATTTTTACGAGCATTTTGCCAGAGTTGGAGGATTTGAGGTATAGGAACAGGCGGGGCTGAATTTAGATTAGATTACTTACAGTCCCTTCAGCCTAACAAGTCCACACCGACTCTCCAAAGAGCAATCCACACAGACCCACTCCCCTATATTTACACCTTCAATTAACACGGCGGGCAATTTAGGTCGGCCAATTCAGCTAATCTTCACATTTTAGGACTGTGGGAGGAAACATACGCAGACACGGGGAGAGTGTGCAAACTCCACACAGACATTTGCTAGAGGCGGGAACTGAATTCAGGTCTCTGGCGCTGTGTGGAAGCAGGGCCAATCACTGTTCCACCGTGCCTCCCTGGAGTGTTGAAGGCTGAGGGGTGACCTTACAGTGGTTTACCAAATCATGAAGAGCATGGATCATTTAAATAGACAAAGTGTTTTCGCTGGTATGTGGGGGTGCAGAATTAGAGGGAAAAGTTTTTGGGAGAGAGGAGAAAGGTATTTAAGGGTCAACTTTTTCGCGCAGCGTGTCGTACGTGTCTGGAATGAGCTGCCAGAGGAAATGGAGGAGATCAGTACAATTGCAACATTTCCAAGGAACTGGATAGGTATATGAATAGGAAGGGTTTGGAGGAATATATGCCGGGTGCTGGCAGGTGGGACTCAATTGGGTTTGGATATCTCTTCGGCATGGAAGGGTTGGACCCAAGGGTCTGTTTCCGTGCTGTACATCTCTATGACTCCCTGACTCTATGTAAAAATGCAGCTTTGTTACAAAGACGTAGTATGGGTTGTCAAAATGGAATTCATGTACAACAACGTCACTGGAGCTTTTATTTGAAAGTGGTAACAGAAAGACGGGATGAGTATTCAAATGTAATCCACAATAATGCATGGATTGGAAAATTTCTTTATCATGAATTTAGTTGAGAATTTGTCATGCAGTAGATGGGTTTGGAATAAAAGCACGTAGGCATTTTCTTCGCTGCTGTCTGTTATCCTAATTCTTAATTAGTGGAAACACTGACTTTAACGAATATGAAATTGCACTTTTGAGCTGTTTTCTTAATCTGGACGGACTCATGAGTAAGTGTGTTCGTGCAGTAACTTAGATTACGCAGGATGAATGTGACTGTTTGTACTCGGAATACAGATTGGCTACAATGACTGATATTAATTGCTGTTGTTCATTTATTAAAGAAACCGATGAAGTATACACGCCACAGAAGAATGTAGCTGCTGGATATGTTGAAGATCAAAGTCACAGATCTCCTCCGGCACTCCATTTCTACGGAATTACAGTAAATGTTGATTTTCTCACCTCTTGGCTCTTCCAGATGTGACTACTGACTAATAAATGTCAATAAACCAGCGTTCAGCAAAAGCAAAGTAAAACAAATGGGTGCAATGGAGCAAAAACCATACCAAAATGACCAAATAACAACACTCAGCATCAGGACAATAGGTTATCTTTTCAAATTCATAATTTTCTTTTATATATTAAAGTTTTTTTGTTAAGTAGTGAGGCATTTTTTAAGCAGAGGTGAGAGCTGATCAGCAGTTGTTGTGAGCAATAACTTACCGTTGAAAGGCTTCAACATTTTGACTTAGACATTGACAACATGTTACCAGAAAACTCTCAAAATTTAAATTAACAGTGGATGAGCATAATATTCGTTACTGCACAACCCAGATCCTGAATAACAGTAGAAACAGGTGAAATGAGAAAGAAAGACGATGTGAAGTCAAAATAATGGATCTGCCAAAGTACAACTGTTGAATAAAGGATTTCACAGGGAAACGTACACTGAGCAATCTCGCACGAGATGCGTAGGAAGGAAAAAGAGAAACAGAGATGGATAGCAGCAGAGATAGTGACTGGAGAACCAGACAGGAGATGGACAAGGTGAGACAATTTGGGGGAGACAGAGTATAAATATAGACTCGGCAAAACAGATTGTGGGGTCACTATGGGTGATGGACTCGACGACACACGGTGTTGGACGACACTGCGAGAGTCAGAGTGTCAGGAAGGCGTGGACGACAGACTGTGAAGAAATTAAAGCAGGCAGACAGCTTTAAATTACAACACCCAATCGGTGTTCAAAAGCTCACTGCAGATCAAAGGAAATATTACCACGACCCTCCACTTGGGGAGCAAACTGATAACTTGAGCTGCAATGTAGCTGAAGCCAGCTGCTCTTTCATCAAACGGGCATTTGGTGAAATGCACAGTTTTGCAGAGTCGCCATTGTGGCTTCAGATAAACATTGATCGAAAGTCCGTACAACTGTGACGGCCCAAGATTTATGGACTGTCACCAAGCTTTCACATTCCTCAGAATGAACACTGCATGCATTTGTGAACTTGATGCTGCCCTTCTCTTTATCAAAAGAACTAACCAATATAACTAGACAGCCAATAATCTCTGGTCCATCTTTTGTTAATACTTGCAAGTTCATTTACATCGCACCCCACTTCAGAAATAACGGGAAGGATAAATACTGAGGAAGTACCCACGTGAGCAATCCTCGAACCTTTTATGATGCTACACCTAGTTATTTATTGAAAATTAAACATTTTGTAAAGGAGGCTGTTAAATGCTCAATCGCTCTCTGTCTCGCTCAGATTTTAAATGTTAACCTTTTACCCTGGATTGAAAATGATCCTCCGTCAAATGATCCCAATCCGTATGAAATCAACCCTTGTAAGACAGTGGACCTACATTTAAACCTAATAAGTTATTTTCCCTTAGATTTGATAGCTATTTTTACCAATCCTTTTCTATCAGATTGAGTTAAAGAAGTGGAGCTTGTCATTCTGATCAGCGGGCATCGTTGCCTCTCCAAACGTATCAAACTTTATCTGGTGAGAATGGCTGTCCCGTGAGTCATGTATGTCATATCCAACTGAAACTTTCCAAAATATTTCTGCGTTTAGTCGTGAACTACATGCCAGTGCTTTACCTTGTTCACTACCTTGGCTTTGTCGTCAAAGAGTGTTTTGTTCTGCTTTATTGTCGCTTTTACCTTTGATTGATTTTGAGTCATAGAGTTACAGAATAATACAGCATGGAAAAGCTGTTTTGGCGCAAACTGCTCCAGACTGACCATGTTGCCCACTCAGCTATTTATAATGTGGTCCCTATAACTCGATACTCTTGTCAACCATGTACCTGTTCAATTTTTTTTAACATGTTATTGTCAACCACTTATTTTCTGGCAGCTCATTCCACTTACGCGCCACTCTCTGCTTGATACATTTGCCCCTCAGGTCCTTTTTAAATTTTTCCCCACTCACCTTAAACCTGTGCCCTCTAGTTTTCAAGTCCCCACCCTTGGTAAAAAGCCGATATGAATTCAAACTATCCATACCCGTCATTACTTAATTTGCCTGAATAAGGTAATCCTTCATTCTCATTTGCTTCCAGGAATAAAGTGCCATTCTGGCGAACGTCTCCCTCTAACTCAGGCCTACTAATCATGGCAGTATCATTGTAAGCTTTTAACACACTCTTTCGGGTTTCCAAGTGTATTTCTTATGATAGGGCGAACAAATCAGTACACAATACTGCAATTGCGGCCTCACCAACGACTTATGCAATTTTAACATAACCTCCAAACTCCTGTATTCAGTGTCTTCAAAATTATGACCAGCATGCAAAATTGCTCCTTCACTACCTGTGACGCTGCTTTCAAAGAACTATGCACCTGTTCTGCTAGGTCTGTCCGATCCCAAACACCATGTACGAATTGCAAATTCCCTCCATAAGTCTCACCTTGGTTTGATTCTCCAATGTGTAAAGTCTCATACATACTTGGATTTTGAATTGCATCTATCATCAAACCAATTAAAATGATGTTTCATCCCGGCCGTCAATACTTCCTCCAACAATATGCCTACCCCTGATGTCAGACTCACTTGACAATAGTAGCTTTGTTTGCATTTGCTACATTGATTAAACCCTGAAACAGCATGAGATAACCTCCAGACATCCAGAACCTTATCAGTAGCTGAAGACGAAGCAAAAATGTCTGCAAGGGCCTCTGCAATCTTTCGCTAGTCTCCTACATCTTCTGAGAACGGACTTGATCAGGGGAAGGTGACCTAACCAGCTGAATAGCTCAAAGGTTGCAAACATGTTTTGTCGTGGTAAACTGTCCAAAATATCACCATTCCTTCCCTTGTTTTCTTAGCGTAGACGATTCTGTCCTGAGTAAACAACGATGAGAAATACCCGTGAAAAATCTCATCAATCTCCTGTGACTCTAGGCATAAACAGCGATGCTGACATTTAAATGAATTTAATCTCTCCCATTTCACCTTTTTTCGACTTAATTTAGCAACTGAAGCACGTGGAAGTTTCTGTAACCTTATCTAATATATCCAATACAAGTAAACAATTTGCAGCCATTGGTTGTCAGAAGTTGAAGGCAAATTATTGCATCCACTAAACGTCAGAACATGCAGAGCAGAGGGCTGTGGTTAGCGGGTGGCTGGATGTGGGCAGATGGTGGTGCCTATAATTGTGAACACTACTTTAACTGTCACTGAGTTTTCTTATGATCAGAAGAGTCTCTTTGTTCCATGAGTGAGAGGCATAAAATTATGAAGATACCAAATTTGGGACACTGGAAGACACTGTTCGTTTTTGTGGAGTGATCACAGATGGGTAGAAAGACGAACGTTCAAAGGTAGATATAAGAGAGGAGAAAGTTAGGACTGCAAATTCTGGAGATCAAAGCTGAAAATGTGTTGCTGGAAAAGCGCTGCAGGTCAGGCAGCATCCAAGGAACTGGAGAATCGACGATTCTGGCATAAGCCCTTCTTCAGGAATGAGGAAAGTGTGTCCAGCAGGCGAAGATAAAAGTTAGGGAGGAGGGACTTGGGGGAAGGGCGTTGGAAATGCAATAGGTGGAAGGAGGTCAAGGTGAGGGTGATGCGCCGGAGTTGGGTGTGAGCGGAGAGGTCAGGAAGAAGATTGCAGGTTAGGAAGGCGGTGCTGAGTTCGAGGAATTTGACTAAGACAAGGTGGGTGGAGGGGAAATGAGGAAACTGGAGAAACCTGCATTCATCCCTTGTGGTTGGAGGGTTCCTAGGCGGACTGTGAGGCGCTCTTCCTCCAACCGTCGTGTTGCTATAATCTGGCGATGGAGGTGTCCAAGGACCTGCGTGTCCTTGGTGGAGTTGGGGGGGGGGAGTTAAAGTGTTGAGCTATGGGGTGGTTGGGTTGGTTCGTCCGGGTGTTCCAGAGGTGTTCTCTGAAACGTTTTGCAAGTAGGCGGCTGGTCTCCCCAATATAGAGGAGGCCACATCGGGTGCAGCGGATACAATAGATGATGTGTGTGGAGGTGCAGGTGAATTTGTGGCCAATATGGAAGTATCCCTTGGGACCTTGGAAGGAAGTAAGGGGGGAGGTGTGGGCGCAAGTTTTATATTTCTTGTGGTTGCAGGGGAAGGTGCCGGGAGTGGAGGTTGGTTGTTGGGGGGTGTGGCCCTGACGAGGGAGTCACGGAGGGAGTGGTCTTTTCGGAATGCTGATAGGGGAGGGAAGGGAAATATATCCCTGGTGGTGTGGTCCGTTTGGAGGTGGCGGAAATGACGGCGGATGATACGCTGTACATGGAGGTTGGTGGGTTGGTAGGTGAGGACCAGTGGGGTTCTGTCCTGATGGCGGTTGGAGGGGCGGAGTAACGGGAAGTGGAAGAGATGCGGTGGAGGGCATCTTCGACCACGTCTGGGGGGAAATTGCGAACCTTGAAGAAGGAGGCCATCTGGGTTGCACTGTTTTGGAACTGGTCCTCCTGGGAGAGAGGAAGGAGACTCGTTTAAGTATTCTTTTCACACGGTGCTGAACAGACAGTGTAATGGTAATCCTTGCCACAGTGAGAAGGAGTTAGATACGTTTTGGTTGTATTTCAGAGCGATGGCTCAAAATCTAGAAAATGGCATGACAATATTCAAAGAAAGAACAAAAAGCAAATAAAATTACAGCGCAGTTCCAGGTTCTTCAGCTCTCGAAGCTGCGGTGATCGAGATCCTCGATCTGAACCTGCCATCTATTTTCTAAGAAGCCATATCCCTCTGCTCCCTACCCATTCATGCATCTGGTTTCATACATCTATCATGACCTCTCTACCACATCCCCCTGCAAGGTGTTCCAGGCATCCAGCAGCCTCTGTGTAAAGAAAATTCGAAGCTTATCTCCCTTAATCTTTTACACTCTCTCTTTGAACTCGTGATCCCGAGCATTTGAGTCCCAAACTCTGGGGAAAGGATCCATTCTGTCTTAAAGTCTCGTGATTTTGTCGACATCAATCTGAAACCCTCTCAGCCTCCTTTTATTCAAAGCAATCCTTATCGACTCAACGTCTCTTCATAGCTGGGATCCTCCATAGAACATAGAACATAGAAGAATGCAGCGCAGTACAGGCCCTTCGGCCCTCGATGTTGCGCCGATCAAAGCCCACCTAACCTACACTAACCCACTATCCTCCATATACATATCCAATGCCCGCTTAAGTACCCATAAAGAGGGAGAGTCCACTACTGCTACTGGCAGGGCATTCCATGAACTTACGACTCGCTGAGTGAAGAACCTACCCCTAACATCAGTCCTATATCTACCCCCCCTTAATTTAAAGCTATGCCCCCTTGTCATAGCTGACTCTATACGTGGAAAAAGGTTCTCACTGTCAACCCTATCTAACCTCCTAATCATCTTGTACACCTCTATCAAATCACCCCTAAACCTTCTTTTCTCCAATGAAAACAACCCCAAGTGCCTCAGCCTTTCCTCATAGGATCTTCCTACCATACCAGGCAACATCCTGGTAAACTTCCTCTGCACCCGTTCCAGTGCCTCCACATCCTTCCTATAGTATGGCGACCAAAACTGCACACAATATTCCAGATGCGGCCGCACCAGAGTCTTATACAACTGCAGCATGACCTCAGGACTCCGGAACTCAATTCCTCTACCATATCAGGTAAGAACTGGTGGAACTTTTATGCACCCTCTCCTAAACGTCAACATCATTGTCACATAGATTTTTACGCAGTATCCCAAATGTGGCGAAACAAAGTCTTATGCAACATAAACATAACCTGCTGACCAGTGCACTCATTGTCCCGTTTGATGAAGGAACACATGCAATATGGATTTTTGGTCAACCTATTGACCTGCGTTGCCACCTTCAGGGCGCAATGTACCTGAACGCACGGATCTCACTGTACATGACTTTCCACAAAGCATTTCATTTACTGTACAGGTCTCGATTGATTTCGACTTGCCAAAATACATCGCCTCACATTTGCTGGATTGTATTCCATTTGCAATTTGTCCATCCAACGTTTCCAATCTATCTGTGGCTCTGACAGTTCGCTTCATTTTCTGCTCCTCCACTAATCTTAGTGTAATCTGCAAACTTGCTAATCAGAGCAGCAACACTTTCCTCAAGCTCCTGCATGTTTCTCACAAACAACAGTGGTCCCACCGGGCAGCCCCGTGCAAGTAACTGGTCACAGTTCTCCATTTTGAGAAGCTTTCTGCAACTACTACTCTGTTTCCTATTTCCCAGCCAATTCTTTAACCATCTACCTTGTACACCATGGGTCCCATGGTAATTCACCTTCTCTGTCAGGCTACTACGTGAAACCTTATCAACTTGCAGACGACGTCAATAACTTTGAAAGCCATGGCACTGCAATTAGTCATGCCAGTGTCGTTAGATGTCGTTTGGTTACCCGTATCAACTAATTTCTGAAGCAATTCGTACCAGCAGACTACCATTTCTGGGTTTAAGAATTTTGCACGAAATTCTCCGATAACTATCCTGTCTTCCACGATAACTGTGCCCCCTTTGGATTGTACCTTGATGGAAGGGCGATACCTGTTTCCTTATCACCATGACTAAGCCTCTCAAAATTATACATTGCTTCACCAGGTTGCGACACACAAATCAAACCAATTAAAATGATGTTTCATCCACTCTCAATGAGGAACCTTCTCTTCCGCTTCTACGCTGCTGAGCTGCATTCTTCATGAAGCAGGTCCTTGTGCCAATTGAATTCCCTCTGACATTCTGGCAACATTAGAATGCAAATCTGTCATTTTTTTCTCTCTCGGTAATCGCCCAAACTAACAGCCTCAATGCGCTTATGCAGAACGAAAGTGACTCCAAATGATTCTTCGAGGTTCATGCCTTCAAAACAGTTAATTAAAACACGTATCCTTCTTTTTTGAGTTGGAAGAAGGGGCAAGAAAATGTTCCATTGAAGAACGACCTGAGATACATTCACAATAGTTTCTTTTCTTGAACAAAACCTACCGTTAGAACCATATTTAACCTGTTTCTAAAGTAATTTGACAGAGATGCCATCCGCCTATTCCTGTGTCTTATCCATTGACAGAATGAATTAAAAAATTGCCCCAACACCCCACACCATATCACACTTCCTTCACAAACATAATGACCCAGAACTCAAACGATAGTAAAAGCTCCTTCATGGACCCAATAATTCAAGCTCAAGGGTTATTAAAATCCCTTCATCACACAATCTCTCACACGGCATTTGACATCAGAAATGCTTTCACCAAACAATTTCCACCCACTGTTACCCTACTTCTGCAACTTCCTGTGAATTAATCCAGTTCTGAGAACCTTCGAGTCAATTAATATTCTTCATGTTACTGGCCATGACTGTTTGCTACTTCCTGCTTTATTTGTAGATTTGGCACCAGTCTCTGACAAAGGAAATGATCTTTCAATATCTGCTGTACCTGAGGTAGGAGGCAATTGATGATGAGGAGTCAATCGTACCACAGTTGACAGAAAGTACTCAAGAAACATTACCAAGGCATTTTCACGATTAATAGCCCATTCGTCAAAAGAATGGAGAATTCCTGTCCAATCAATATCCGAGGAATACCTTTCCATAGATGTTCGGATATGGTGAACTGATTCCGAATCCATCAATGAAAATTCCATCACTGAATGAGTAACTGAAGTGCCATGTTCCCAAAATCATCACAGGATGAGTTAATCATGTCGGCCAGGATGTGCTAAAATGTACAATCAGAGATGATCCGGTCGTGCTGACGATGAAAATTTAATCAAAGGTAGAAGCAACTAGGAATCGCATAGAAGCAGTCCACTTACTGCTTCTATGGGTATCCAGCTTGTTCCTGCCATTACTGTAATAATGACACGATATGGACTGAGCTTGAGCCCGTCAAAACCCCCGAATATGCCTAATAGTTCAGCTGGAGTGTATTCTGAAGATAATAACGAGGATGTTACCGGGAATTGAGAGACTGGATATGTGGAGACCTTTTCAGTGAAGCATGGACGGTTGACAGGTGATATTATAGCGGTATTTAAAATCATGACAGGTGTCGATGAGGGGTAGTGCATGTGCGTTTTCGCAAGAGTGGGGAGTCCAAGACAACGTCGCATATTTCTAAGGTAAGAGGAGAAAAATATTAAAATGACATGCTTGCATTTTTTTATACACAAGGAGTGATTCGTTTGTTGAATGAACTTCTACAGGAAGGTTTGGATGCAGGCATAGTTACGACTTTTAAAAATCATTTATGATTATATGGATAAGGATTGTTTGATGGCATATGGGCCAAGCACAGGCAAGTGGGACTACTTTATCTTTGGATTATAGTTACCATGACTTGGCTCATTGGAATTTTTCTGCATCAGTGGAGCGTGGTTCTATGAGTCTAAGCGTTTTTCTTTCCGTGAGGAACCATTCATTAATAACTTTATATGAATGAAAATC
This sequence comes from Chiloscyllium punctatum, assembly GCF_047496795.1. Classification (NCBI taxonomy): domain Eukaryota; kingdom Metazoa; phylum Chordata; class Chondrichthyes; order Orectolobiformes; family Hemiscylliidae; genus Chiloscyllium; species Chiloscyllium punctatum. The sequence goes on along the minus strand of NC_092781.1, from coordinate 46,570,725 downwards.
CATGGGGGAAGAACCCGAAATGGCCTTCACCCAACGCAAGACTCTGCATTAAAGAAGAAATCCTACCACAATTTCAGGTGGGCAAAGGGAGATGGGCAATAAATATTCCCTTAGGATAAGACTGAAAATTCATCTCATTGAATTAAATGTGTATAATTAGGAAAGCCAAAGATAATCTTGTTTTACGTGTGAGGACAAAATTAAACGTGTCTGTCAGATTTTCCACGATGTCACTGCGAGCTAGGGCCACGCTTAAGACTCTCAGAAGATGGGACAGAATATTAATGTTTAGATGATGAGAGATTTTTCAAAGAGAGACGGTGGAGTTCTCTTTGAAACAAACCAATTGAGAGCATTTCATTAAATACGTTAAGAAGGCTGATTGACAGAGGTTGTCTGCTACTCTGTTGAATTAATTAATGTTCCTTTTCATATCAGTCAGTACCCAGGACAGCAAGAACGGATATTTCATTTGTTTGCACTTGCCTGTTTGACGTTGTTGTGTATGAGGTTTCAATTAGTAGTTTTGTCTGAAAATCGAGCCTTGACGACAAAATTCACAGGAAAATAGTCTGCTTCAAATTTAACGTATAATATCTGTGATTATTTTTCCGACAATTATAAACATGACTGGGATTTTCAACTGACACATTTGATCACGGTATCCGTAACACATTCATGCATCGATGTGTAAAATATCACTGCTAAAGAACTTTTCAAAACACCTGTACCTAATTTGGAAGATGTCAACATTCAATTGACATAGTACCTGTACAATTCAAAGAAAAATCATATAAAGCAGCAATTACCACACACTTGAAAATTCTGATGGAAAGTCTGATTAATAACTGTGCAAAGCATGATTTTTTTAACATCCCGAGGGATGAAGGCACTTCTATTGCGCATAACAATGTTATGATTAGTGTCAGCTACAAAGAGTCTCCGCTAAAATACATTTCTATTCTCCACATTTTTATAAGTAATCTGAGAGTTTGTTTCAACAGTGATTCTAACATATTCTTCAACTCTTCTCTGAATTTGTTCTGTGTTGCTGCGTAAATGCATGGGTTCAGGAAACAATTCAACAACTTGAGGATATTGCCGACTTCAGTTGCGATATGTTCAGGGTTATTCATGTCACCTCGGTAGAATATCGGGTTTGACAGACCGTAGCGGAATATGTAAACCAAAGCAATATCGAATTCACAGATACGGAGACCAATAAAATGATGGACTTCTTCCGGTCCTCAAACTTGGCATGGATTTGATTCTCATTTTTTTTTGTGACCACGGTGTCTAATGCGAGTTCTATTCGCCATTACTATTCGATGGATAGTTAATTAATTAAACGAGAAAAGTAAGAGAAATGGAAGCCAAGCATTCCACTCGCAATAAAATCAGATTAACGCTATCCCTTCTGATGAACCAAAGACAGTTACTTTTGGACGACAGCGTCACAGGATTTTATTACGGATTTGCTCTGCCTCATATGCAAACAAAACTGGAATATTTTTAACACGGTCTGGACCAACATAATTATTAATACAATCGTTGCAGTTCTTTCCGTGAAATATAGTGTTTTAAACTTCTGGCAGCATATCATCACAAATCTGTCAAACGTGAAGGAAACGGTGAACCAAACAGTTAAGTCGAGACTGACAGAACTAATGTCTACAATGATCTTGCAAACAGGCGTGTGGGAGAAGAAGGTAAATGCAAAACGATAACTGAAAACACGATATAGAACAACATTATTGATAACGACCAATAGATCTGATACGGCCATAGCCACCAGATATGCACAGATGTATTTGGAAAGACCACATTTTCCTCGTGAGAGTACTAAAATAGTCATCATATTTGCTGTAAGAGAGAGAGAGATGTAAGAGAGAGAGTCGGTAATATTGCAATGCATGATTGAAATCGAGGTGAAGATACTAATTAAAATGATGTGAACGAATTCTGAGTGATCTGAAACAGGAAATGCATTCAAATATTTACTCCGCTCTTGTAGTCGTCATATGGTTTGGTTTTGTCAGAATGTCAAAAGAACAGCAAACGTCATTTCAAGCGACACTGTATGGGGATTGTTGTTACATCCGTTATGTTTTCAGATGAAGGAAGAAGCAGAAACTGCTCAGACATTGTTTCGATATTTTTCTGTGAACACTGACTGTGGGAAATGCATGGTATTCAGCACTAACACGGAGAAATTAAATTCAACGAGAAAGAAAAAAAATGCCTTACCTGGAACACAAGCCGTTGCAAGAAGTGGATAGTAAATCCCTTTGAGTAACAAAATCGGTGTTTTTTTTCATTTCTGAAAATGAATGACCTTTGTAGGTGTTGAAGGTCAATGGTTGCTGTATAACCAACTCATAGAACCTGTAAGCTGTATTTATGCATGCATCAGAACACCAGACTGTCAATTATGTCAAGTCATCACTTACATTACTTACAATCATGCAGAAAGTTTTTATTTTGCATCATAAACTAAACAAAATAAGGTCAGATCCTGGAATTCGAGATTTTACTTTCATTGTCTTATTCATGCATTGTACACCAAATGTCATGTACATTAACTTATTTCTGAATTTGGACAGTTGTCATCTGTGAAAAATGACACTGCTTCGTGAACTGATTTTGGTTTGTCATTAAAATATTTATCGAACATACTCTGCTCTTTCTACTGTTAATATGTGTGGCCAAGCGTATATTGTAGCTCATTCCATTCAGACAATTTGGCATTTTCTAATAATCCAAACTCATTTGCGAATAGTGGTTCAGTGAACGCGAACAGATAGACAAACCATCTTGTAGGTTTTTTTTGTGACACATTTAATTTTACCCGAATGTTGCTGTGATGAATGTCATCCACCCACACAATAAGCAATGCTACACAAGCTGGAGACTTTCTGAAGGTCATCTGAAGGCCTCGGAATGGACACAGAGACAGAATGAACTTCAGTGTTCCTTCAAGAAAACACAAGGAACTTCGTGCAACATGTTAATAATAAATAATTCATGGATGGAAATAAATATTAACATCATCAGGAGAGAAGTAGAATTTTTTTAAAAATTTATTGAGCTCGGAGAAGTGGTGTCATCTTAAAAAGGATATTCTGTCCTTGTTTTTTTTCTCTCTGAGTTTTTAAAGGCAGAAATGCCGGATCTCTATTTAAATAATGGAAAGGAAATGCCCAGTTCTGCCAGTTCAAGTTTTGTTTTACTATTAGCATTTGTTTTAGCTGTCACAGAAACAACATTGTTGAGTGCTGGAGAGTTGCAAACTTCAGGAAGGGATTCTTCTGAATCTGTATGGAATTGCCCCTCTTCAGATGTTTTTCTCTCCAGCCTGTCAAACGCTATGTCTGAATTTCTCTTTTTGACATTGGGCACGTTTATGTTTTGTTACTGTATTGGAACAATTAGTTACTGATAGTTACGGTAGTGAATCGATTAAGCTTTTCAACAACCAAGCTATTCAAAATTCCACTTTCGTTTGTTCGTACTAAACTGCCGTGTTGAAATCACTTTTGTTTGGAGAATGCCCAGTGTTTTGACAAGTTATATCAGATTGGGAACACCCCTTTACAGCTGGATTTATAAAATGAAGGAAAAAAGATCGAGGCCACCTTTTAAAGTATTTTGAGTGGATCTGGCCGGGTCCATAACAGATTGAGGGTTTTTGTCGGTATTGATTCGACAATTCCAATTTAGATTTGACATTGTTGGACTCAAAGGCGAGTGGTGGATGTCGGTTTCTTTTCATTATGCCTGTAGAATTATGGTAGTTTAAACAGGGATTTGTATCGCACTGTCTCTTTCAGTCACTGTGAGTTTTGTCAGGCGTGGGGAAGAAGATGTGTGTAGGTTCTAAACAAGTCGGGCAAGGTAACGATAGTGGAATTGATAGACCAGAAGTGAGAGACGAAGCTGGCATTATACTTACCTTTGTCTGTCAGAAAATGATGATTGATTCCAGCAATAGCCTAACATTTAAATTTGCTGGAAACCCAATCAGAATCTTTGAATTGGCTAGAATTCAATTGGATATGAAGGAGGTTGAACATATAAAAAGGAACTGAATCTGTTTTAATCTTGTAAATGCAGAGAATAGTGAAGCAAGGAAAGCGTCGTTCTTACAGAGAAAAAAACCCGAAGAGGATAAAATTGCCCTCACAGAATGAACTGAAAACGAGATTGAGAGAGAGAGAGATGAAAAGAAGAAGGTGATAGAGTTTGTTCTTCAGAACTTATCGCTTGGGAGGCAAATTCGACGCAAAACGATTAAGATGAGAGTGAATATTAAGCTATGTTAGGAAGATAGTGATGATGAGCCAAGCCACCGTACACAATGGCCTGGTGGTAAATTCTTCAAATGTATCCATACATTATCTGCATTTAATGGGAAGGGTGAAGAAGCATTTTTCATTTCATTTCAGAAATTGTTTGAACAAATGATGCGGCCTCTCACCATTCAGGTTGTATTGATCTGAACAAAGTTGGCAGGTAGAGCTAGTGATGTATCTGCATCACTATCTGAGGAGCGAGCTGCGGGGTATGCGGAGGTGAAGAAACCTTTCTTAAGTGCATATGAGCTTGTGCCTGAAACCTAGAGACAACGGTTCAGGAATCTACAAATGCACCCTATTCAAACTTACATTGATTGGAAAAGGATTCATCAGAGTTATTTTGATAGATGGACTTATGGAACCAATGACGCTGTTAGAGAGACAATTAATTTGGAGGGGATTAAAAGATCGCTTCCTGAGGTCGTGAGAACGAGTGTGGAAGTTCACAGAGCTAAACGTGCAAGAAAAGCAGCTGAAATGGCTGCCTATTATGGATTAGCTCAGAAATCCAAATTCGGCTTCTAACATCAATTACAATTCTTGAGGGATAAATATTAAGTTCAACAGTTATCCTCAGGTATTTTAGGGCAAACTTAACCTCATCGAAGATAATAATGATTGTTTACCACAGGGTAAAAGAGAAACAAATGAAGGGGAAAGAAAAGTTAAAATGCTGAGGTTTCTCTTCCCTGCACTATAACAGGTTCCATGAATTCACAGTGCTTGCGGTTTCGAAAAAGTATTGGCAAGACATGTGTAGAAAATTAGTATAAGCCAGTGAATATTCTTAGAGTGGCAAAAGAAAGCACAGTGGCCGCTGACAAGTTGTACAGTATATATAACCCGGTCGGACGTTTCATGAGAAGGAGGTGCCAGATCTTCATAAAACATTTACTTGCGATGGGATGGTTTACGTCGATAGTCCAGAAGCAGCAGCTAAAAACGATATTGTATTCAGATATACGGAATCATTTCAGTCCTTCATGTTGATAGATTTACTACAGAAAGAATATGGCTGGAAATACTGCAAGCATGTGGAATTCGTGGTGAGAGGATAAGTGCTACATTATGTAGATTGAGGTTGGAGTAACAAGGTAAAGGTGGAGAAGTGTTGTTAAGAGTAGTGGAGAAATTATGGGCTCCAGGAATACAGCTTCTGCTTTATATAACATCGCTGGATCACGGGTTGGATCCTGCCCACCATGTCGAAAAGCCAGTGGAGAATCAGAATCCTACAGTACTGATGTATTACAGGAGATATATCCTATGAATTTTTTTCCTGGCTATGTGATAACAAGGACACAAAGTCACCAGTTGAGAAAGGGTGAGAAATCGAAAATAAAGATAAGAACTTTAAAGTGATTTTTAAAAAAAAATAACCGTTATTGAAAGTATGATTAAACCAAACCGTGAACAGGTGGAGGGAACAGTGGCATGTTTCGTTCAGAAAAATGAACTGTTACAGCAGAAAGAAGGAAAGTTGAAACAAATGTATCCATATACGTACACGAAGAAAATTCTGCGTTTAGTCTCGGATGTTAACATCTTAAAAATCATCTTGATAAGGAAATAGAGGCTATCATATTCAGACGGACGAAGAATTGGCAGAGATTCATCACGGGGTATTACCAGTGAGTTATAGAAAGGAAGTGAAGTGGGTAGTGCATGAATTACCAGTTGGGGAAAAAACTCTCAAACTAAAACGCAACAATATTTTGAACTGCATAAGGACGTATTTAAAAGTTTCCAGAAATATCATACGTCTCAGGAATTTGGAAAAAAAATCAGGCAATACCCGTTCCGACATTTGAACAATTTTTGACAATTTTAATTTTTTGCGTAGGACCCCTACCTGAAACAAAAACTGTGAATGTCTGAGGACATGCATACAAGGTCGTGTTGAATACTTAACGCTACTGTTTTAAATATTTGACACGTTTCATGTGACATCTGCGAGAGCATTTGATTTTTTTGTTACAGTAACTGAAATGACAAAGCAGCCAAGGCTATTCATACACTTCAGCGAGTCCAACAGGAATGGAAGTTCATTCCTCAGTATTCCTGATCTGTTGTCAATGAAAGGAGACAATGAAGCCACATAATCTTGAGAAGCAGGAAAGTGATAATACCTTGGACACTATTTGGACTGAAACAGAGAAAAGTAGCGAAACTGTTTAAGTCCTTAATAGTCACAACAACAAAAAATGTGAGCACCAAGAAATTCACATTTGCTCCTGTTACACAGAAATATAATGAGATAAGCAGGTCTTGAAGCACGTTCCATAATAAAAACAGCATGCTCGTCTGCTTCAACTGTTTGTTGTTAAAAGATATTTACGAAAACATTATGCCTGCTAAATTGCGATCGTAGATCCCTGATCACTTTGCCTGCACTGGCCACAATGTTGAAATAGGCAATAACAAGTTTTAAAAATAACCGTTGATCTACTCAGGAATTATTTATTCTCCATTTACTGCATTATCTCAAGAAACGATTTAATAACGTGAAAGTTTCTATCTAGTCCTGCATTTTAAGGTTATCCGTATTTGAGCATTGGAGAGAACTTAAACTGCTGCAGTCCTTGTGCTGTCAGTAGACTCACATTGTAATTCCAAAATTCGTCCCAGTGAAGGAACATTGAGATATTTCCAATAAGGCGTTGAGTGAAGTTTGCAGAGGGAACTAATGCCACGTATCTGCTGCTCCGTGCTCAGTAGTGATGGAGCAAATAAAAGTTGATTTCCAATGTGTATAGCCATTTTTGTGAAGTGCATCTATTCTGTGAAGTCACAGAACCTGTCCAGTGCTTTAATTGGACCGAGCAACTTCAGGCAAAGAATGTGGTGCCAACTGAGCTCGTTTCTTTAGTTTCGATGTAGGCCTGCCCAAATCAGATTTAAAATACTTTTTTAAGAAACAAAATTTCATGGCCATCATTATGCATTTCATTCCAGATACACATTGACATCAAATTCAACATCCAGCGGGAGCATTAAAGCTCAGTCCCACTGGGGATTACTGGGCGTTTGCATTACTCATCACTGATATTACAATAACGGTGTCGCGAATATTAAACACGGTTGGTAACACGTTTATAAAGTCTCTCAATTTGCCTTCCAGAAGTTTATTTCATCAACATGACAGAAAATGTTCTGACACGTGTCAGGGAGAGGTGGAATTTAGCTTAGCCTTGCAGAGCTGCTAAGACAAATCTAAAATTAACGCGGATGCAACCAACTGATACACGTTAAAGGAAGGTGGTATTGGAAGGCAGGCTTTCTAACTTTCATCGAGAGACATTGTTGCTAGCATGCCAGGTATCGCCCAGTAAACTACTCACCAGGTTTAAATGCCTATGTGCGCTGTGCGATATGAAAACACGCTTTCAACTCTCAGTCCACCATTTTGGCCAGTTAAGTACAACCTGAATTAATCCCGAAGAGTCCACACCCAGGTGTAATTTTTCGCGTCATTGTTCAGATACTCTTTACACGGGTCTCTAATCCCGATCAGAGTGATGGTTCTCCGATCGGTTGAATCCCTGCCTTCTTCAAAATAACAAAATGCTCCAGCATTTCACATTCATTGACAGAAATGTGTTCAGTCCAGACCCATATAATCTGGTAATGGCTGCAAGTTGCAGGTATAAATGGAAAGGGAGCAAGTTCTCTTTCTCCAGCTCATCTTTTAGGGGATAATGGATTACTTCCAGCCTCCTGGCTTTCTCCAATGTGTCCATTTTGAAAGCAACTGCCGTTACTACAAACGGTGGCCTCTTTCTTGATGTCATTTAGGGGGGAGATAAACTTAACCTAAAATACAAAACAAAATTACTGGCCTAGACCGCACAAGCATGTAGTTGAATTTTGCCAAATATGCATGTCAGGTAATGTGAAAACCACAGGTAGGCATAAAACCGAGACTTTTAATACATGTTCAGGCACTGACGGAACCTTCAAGAACAGTGTCAATCGATTGTGCAGGATCGCCACCTGAAAAGAAAAGTGGAAGTCAGTATTTGTTAACAATTATGTCTGTGTCGACTACACTTTCAGAAGCCATTCCATTATGCTTTATTAAAAGAATATCTTCAGTGTGGACACAAGCATTTCTGCCCCCTCCGACCCTCTGAAGAGTCACCCACCCAGACCCATTCACATTCCACAAAACTATTGCTTTACATTTAACCCTGACTAAAAGACCGAGAAAGAACACAGTGGGCAATTCATCTGGATGGTGGGAGGAAAACAGAGCAAACAGCAGAAACCCACGCATAGAAGTGGAGAACTTGAGAAGACCAGGCAGACAATCGCCCGAGGCTACAATCGAAGCTAGGCCCCTGGTGCTGTGAGGTCACAGTGCTAACACTGAGCCATCGAGCCACCGTATCTCGCATCTGAAAAGATTGTCGAGGATTTACTCAATTTTTACACAAGATGTGGACTTCCCACATAGCAGATAGCCGGTGAAAATTTACATCAAATAAATTCAAGGATGATATACACTGCTTCGAATAAAATAATTGAAGTCTACTGCACACCGTCAACCATCACTGGGAGCACTGGAAAGGTGGCATAAGGCTTTACGAATAATGCCAATGGCACGTACTCAAGACTAAACTGGTGATTAGGACAAGGAAATTCAGTTTTTACTTTTTGCCATCAGAGATGCACCAAATGAATCGACCACATTGAATACATTTGTATGAGTTTCTAGGCAAGAAGGGAGAGAACTAGGAAAATTGATTAACGAAAAATTTTAGAGTCAGAATTCAAAGACCACATATTTGGTATATGCATGAGGATTTAGGGATGGAGCAAATAGAGCAGGGGAGCTGACTCGATACATTTAGAAGTCCCACAGTAGAACATTTAACAGGAAGAATTCTGGAAATCAAAAATATGCAATTTTGTATCGCGACAATGTCTTACTTCCTGGACGGACTTGTAAACATATGTTTCTGTGGGCCTTATCAAGCCATAGGAATTTGAGGGAGGTGAGCTATTTGATAAGGAATCCAGACAGAGAAAAAATCTCACTGAGTCTGTAATGACAATGTGTTCAAAATATATTTTGACACGGAAGCAAAGCAAACCGAATCTGCATCAGTGATAATGCAAACTGAAGGACTAGGTTCAGAGGATTCTGAACTGGACGCTCTTCAAATTACATTGGAAAATAATGAAGATGCCATAAATGGGGATAAATGATTGAACTGCCGCCCAGAGGAAAACCGAACTGGCCTGGAAGAGTTAATGCTATCGCATGGAGAGCCGTTTGAAAATAACCTGGGAAGTACTCATCGAATTGTGCATGATGTGGATAAAGGTGAAGATTTTCCTATGAACCAAATCCTTGTAAGAGTAACGTTCGTAAGTTGGCACAATTTCAAAAGGACATTGAATGAATACTCTAAGGCGATATAATCAAAGTGAGTGACAAAACATGGTGTCTGGCATGAAAAATATGCCAGCCATATTTTAAAGTTACCCAATTAAGTCATTTCCTGATCATCAAATTGTGCAGTTTGATTTGATGACCTGGTGTGAATTTTAAACATAGCTGAAAGGAACATATACAACTTTTTTTGCGAAATTATTCGATCGACTTCTGAAGGCAGGCTTGATAATATTCGGGTCTAAAATTACATTTAGCAATGCCCATGTCACATTCTTTGTTCTTAGTATTCGACTTGGACATCAACAGGAATAGACAGGATTTATTGGATTTTTATCAGAAGTTCCTACTAAATGTTTGCACTGTGGCTGCTCCACTCACTGAGTTACTGAAGAAAAATAAAAAGATTAAATGGACGGCAAACTGTCTGAAGGCAGTTGACAGACTGGAATTAATGCTTACAACTGACTCAGTGATCGACAAGTCTCATTACGCAAAACCGTTCAATGTTGACATTGGTGCAAGTGATGTGTGTGTCTATGCTGTGGTGTCCCAGGAAGACAATGAGAAGATATTAAGACCTGTTGGGTTTCTCTCCAGCAAACTGAGCATTCATCAGCAGAAATGTTCGACAGTTGAGATGGAGATGTTCAGGTTGATGTTAACAATTCAAAATTTCAATATTTATGTTATCAGTTATGTAGCTAAGACAATCATATACACTGACCATAATACACTGAAATATGTTCAGAGATTTACGGACACAACTTCCAGGCTGCTTAAATGGAGTTTGTCATTCTAAACATTCAAACTGAAAATTGTGCATATGGCAGCACAATGGAACGTGATTGCTGATGTATTGTTGAGATTTAAAGGACAAAACGGAGGTGTTCGGTGGTTGTAGTTTTGCTGATTGAATCAGAATGTAGTAGTGCATATTTGCATGTTTATATTCAATGTAATATTTATAGAGATTGTAATGTACTCACAGTTGTTTGAAAATAGAGTCATCGTTGGACTATTTTTTTCTTAAGAGTTAACACCTCAACATCTACTCTGTTCAGGCCATTCAGTATTCTAAATAGGTTATTCCTGGGATCCTTGCTTCTTTTCTTCATGGTACATATAATTCACGTAGATCTTGCTGTGCAGGAGACAAATGCAATTTTGAAAGAATTGTAAATTGTGAGGTGGAGAGTTTCGATTTACAAATATACATTGACTATTTGTGGGAGTGGATGGCGAGGTAGCAGGTGATGCTCAAAATGCAGAAGTGTGAGAGCAAGAGAGCGACATAAAGCAATCACGAGAGGGAGAGAGAGAGGTGAAGCACAATAGAGATTTGCAGGAATTGGGACAGTGCGGGACAGCATCAGTACCGTTTTGTCATTTTTACCTCGTTATTCCACCGAAGAACTCCTGAAATGTTGTCAAACTTTTTTGAGAAGGGGAAAGGTGCATGGGCGAAGCCAGACATGATCTTGGAGTGGTCCCAATGTAGAATGTAGGGCATTCATGAAGAATTTGCAGTGGAGGAGCTAAGGACAGTGTGGTGACAGGACAGGGACTCAGTCGAAAATTTGCAGAGGAGAAAGTTACGGTTCACGGGATTAGTAGAATACAGATGAAAGTTAGGGACAAGCTTGGTGTTGAGCTAGTGTACGGTGTCACATGAGGGCATGCAGTATGGTAATCTAGGAGGAGGAGTGATAGTGCTCATAGAACGTGGCATTTAAGATTTCTTCACATTTGGGTAAACATGAACTTATTAGCGATAGGCTGCATGACTTTGAATGGGGATGCATATAAACATTTGATTGATATGTTTTGAGAAAGCGGCAAATTTGATGGATGACGGCATGGTGACAGACATTGTCTCCATGGCCTTTTGCACGGCTTTCGACAAGGTGGCCTATGTCAAGCCGATCCAAAAGCTGAAATCGTATGGAATCAGTGACAATGTGTTAACATGATACCAAAGTATTAAATATCCCCAAAGGTGCCCAGAAATTTCCACTCAAGTAACATGCCATCCACCACAGCAGATCTGAGGATTTCTGCACTTGTATGTCTCCTGCCCCTTCCTCATTAATCTGAGCATTCTCTCAAACCTGACCATTCGCTTCACATTTTAAGCTGCAAAGTCTTCCTCCATTTTGAATGGAGATGCGATTCATTCATTGAAGACCTCACCCACATCCTCTGGTTACCAGCGCTGATTACTTATTTATCTCGAATAAGCCCCATTGGCTCCCTGGCAATCCCGACGAATTTATAAATGCTGTTGTGTTTTACATAATCTTACCTGCCATGATATCTCACGGCCTTTTTTGACCTCCTGGTGCCATTATATAGCCTCTCTATCGCTTCTCTGTACTCCAAAAGGGTCTCCCGTGTTTTTGTTTAATTATATCGAACTGGTACTTCCACCGTTTTCTTTATCAAACTTTTAGAATCTCTTAGGAGAGACTGAGGGCTGCAGATGCTGGAGGTCAGAGTCCAGCTGGAAAATGCAGCATCTGGGGAGTCGGGTAATCTACGTTTCGGCCATCGGCCCCTCATCAGTCAAAGGACTTGTGGGTGGGGGAAGGGGTTGAGAGAGAAATTGACGGGGATGGGTGACGTGCTGTAAGGTCGTGGGGATTGCATTAGGAAGGTAATGATGGTGAGAATTTGACAGCTGAGAAAGGAGAGTGGAGCAGATAGATGGAAAAGATGATGAACAGGTCACAAGAGAAATGCTGAGTTGGAGCCCTGGGATCTCGATCAGGTGGGGGAAGGGAAATGAAGAATTTTTTCAATGCACATCAATCACGCATGGTCGCAAGGTCTCAAGGCGGAAGACGAGAAGTTCTTCATCGAGGCATTGGATGATCAAGGTTTGGTGATGGTGGAGATCCAGGATCTGCATGTTCTTGGTGGAGTGAGAGGGGGAGTCAAAGTATTCAGTCACGTGGCTGTGTGTCTGGTTGGTGTGGATGTCCCAGTGATAATCTCTGAAATCTTTCCCAAGTTCATGTCCTGTCTCCCTGATTTAGAAGAGACTACATCGAATGCAACGTTAGATAACATTGGTGGAAATACAAGGAAAATTGTTTCAGATGCGGACGGTTCCTTTGGGGCATTGGACGGACGTGACGGGAGAGGTATGGGCGCAGGTTTTTCCTTTTTTGGTGGCAGGGAAAGATCCTGGGAGTGGTGTGTGGGCTGGTAAGGGACATGGATCTGACAAGGGAGTCATGGAGGGTATGGTTTCTCCGAAACTGATAGGTGTAGAGAGGGAAATATATCCGTCAAGCTATGCTCTGTTTTCGGTGGTGTAAACGGCGGAGAAACATCGCATCTTCTGCCTTGGGACTCTCCAACGACATGGAATTAATGTGGATATCAACAGTTCCCTCGTTTCCCCTTCCCCCTCATCTTATCCCAGTCCCAAACTTCCATTTCAGCATTGTCCTCTTGACTTGTTCATCAGTTTTCCAATCTATCCACTCCACTCTTCACTCTCACCACACATCTCCTCCCCCACCTTCGTCTGTCCGTTGCAGTCTAAGCGACCTTCTCCTCAATCCCACCCCTTCAGCTTCCATTTATCAGTCGGCCACCTAGCTCAGAATCTTCATTCCAGTTTAAGAGCATTTGTGTTAATCCTTGATTCTCCTGCTTCTCGTCTGCTGCGTGACCTCTAGTGCTTTCCCAGCACCACACACTCGGCTCAGAATTTCTTGACCCCCAGGACAACGTGTGTTTATCGACCTTGCTCTTCATTCACAGGAAAACATATGCACTGAATTGTCACAACAGTACTTTTAAGAGATCGTATTGCTGGAAAAGCACAGCTGGTCAGGCAGCATCTGAGGAGCAGGAAAATCGATGTTTCGAGTGTTAGCTCTTCATCAGTAAGACCTGAAGCTCAAAAAAGCCATTATCCTGTTACTAGGGTACTGTCTCACTGTCTGTGCTTTTCCAGCGCCACAATCTTCTACTCAGATCTACAGTTTCTGCAGTGCGCACTTTCGCCTACTTTTGAATGATTAAGACATTGCAAAAGTAGACTGACTGCAAGCAGCTGCTGCCAGTCTGTTTGTCAGATCCTCGAATGATATTGAAATTTGCCTTCCCCCAATTTATGCGCTTCTAAATTAATCAACACCCTACACTCTGTAGAAAGTGAAAGAAAGGAAGCACTTGAAAGAGACACTTGCAGGTTTATACAGCAAATGGGTGCAGTACATTACGGGGACGGGGCAATGGCGATGTATGAGAAGAAGGTCGGCCCTTTGGATAAAAAATAACTCTAACATGGATGGTTACTTTTCGCCCTGCTTCATGAATGTGCAGAATGGGGACAACCTGACTGCAGAGCAGTCTCAGTCTCTCAACAAAACTGTTCATATTACTGTTTTCAATAGCACCAAAGTTGAAGGAGCAAACAAACGATTTCAGAAATGTTGAAAATGGTTGTAAAAAGCAACCAATCACAATAACATATTTGTGAACAGACTAAAATAACTCCGAGTGGGAGAAGAAGGGACAGAGTATGCAAAAGTACATGAGGTCACATTGGAAAGAAATGGTAAGAAGGCCACATTAATAGTTCTTTCATCGAATATGTGCAATATTCAGAGCAAAATGGATGATTCTACGACACAGGTTAACGAATTGACTTTATCGCCTTTATAACAGGGAAAAGAAGATCAAACCTGGCAAATTAATTTTCTTCTTTGACTTCTTGTAACGGGCAAGTACGAAGAAAGGTTTGGTGGGTTAGTATTGAAGCATCGGGTGTATAAAGTAGAAAGTACAAATGAATCTTGGATGGGATGGTACAGAAGCCATATGGGTAGCGATATGGAATAACAAGGGGATGATGACACTGCTAGTAGTGATATAAAGTTCTCATTACTGTAGTTATAAATTCGAGGAGAGTTAAGTTGGTAGATACTGCAGGCACGTAACAAACGTCTTGGGAACTTTAATATTCATCTGGGTCAGGAAGTTCAGATGGCCTGACGTTGTCTGAAGGGAAAATACATAGAATATATTTTCAACAGTTTCTGACAATAGCATGTTATGATTCCAAACAGAGAACAAACTGTGTTGGGTCTGGTGATATGTAATAAGGTAGGTTAAAAAATGATCTAAACTGAAACATTACCCCTTGATAACAATTTGCATAACATTGTAAATTTTAGGATTATGTTGAAAAGTCAAGAAAGTAAAGTTGAGAATGATAAGAAACCATCATCTAATTAAGTGGCAAAGCATAAAACAATGGATTGAATGGCCTGTTTCTGCACCTGTGTATTCCACTGACAACTTTATTCCTCACTCTTCGGTGGTCCAGTGTCATCATCTGCCAGATATCATTCTCTATCCTCGCCAATAATATCCACTAGTTCCTCCTCAGCGTTCAAGACGTGCCTAAATTCACGAATGTCTTCTTGTCCTGGCACTATTTATCGACTTGTCCTCTGTCGTCAAGTGTGTTGTTAATGGCCTCCGAAATTGTACCTTGCTATCTTTGCAGGGATCCCCATGACACATGTAAGCCTCTTATTCACACGTTTCATCCAGGCATACATGCAATACAAAATTATTGGTGTTTTGGCTGTCTGTTGCTAATGCTAATTGTGTGTTCACTTTTCGGGGACAGCTGCTAACTTACCAAATGTGCATGATCACCTCATGAGACACTGACACACAAACTGACAGGGTACTGATCCACATCCTACACGGGATCGAGACAAGACTTATGAACATTCGTCAGCTCATTTGCTCATTGTCAAACTTGATCCTGTTGATTTTACCTGCAAGAAGGAACACATTCCTGATGGTTTGCAGCCTGTGGAGAGGCATTGCTCAATCCGGGCGCTGGATTGATTGGACAGTTTCTTCAAATAACAAGGCTGTCGCAAACAGTGGGCAATGTTGTTTAACTGGGAGGTTCTTTAGCTGATGCTGTTTTGTCAGCTGATGCGGGATTTCCACTGTACACCACTACCAGTTAGTATTTCAGGATATGCAAGTGAGAAAGTTCAAAAAGCAAGAAAGCCCAGTAGTGTACATATCTGGTTATGACATCGGGATTGATGCACATGATAAGTTCAGGTCAGTTTGCTTCGATATATCTTTGAATGTTTCAGTCAGTGTCAATGTGTTCAGTGTGTTCATGTGAGCTTGTTAATGTTTATATATTTAATATTATTGTGTTTTGTGTCCACGAGTTATCACCAGGCTGCTTTCTGTTTGTATTATCATTCATGGTGTGTTACTATGAGGTTGTTCATAATGTGCTCCCATTCATGTTTGATGTGCGAATTGGGTGATGGCAGGAGGTTCATTTTACTCATCTAATAAGGTTTTTATTGCACTTCTTTAAGTCTGCTGATGTTTAACCAGAGTCGGGAATGAAGGGCTTTTGCCCGAAACGTCGATTTTCCTGCTGCCTGACCTGCTGTGCTTTTCCAGCACCACTCTAATCTGGACTCCAATGTCCAACATCTGCAGTCCTCAATTTTGCCTGATGTTTAACAAGACTTTGCATAACTATGTGTAAAGGTTAACTCAATATCCATTCAAATTTGAGCACATTCAAAGTAGTCATCGATCATTTTATTTCAATTTTTAATTGATAATTTCTAGAGAAAATTCAAGCATTTTTGCTGGGTGGGACATTTGCACAATACTCCCAAAGGAGCTTCACTGAATGTCCCAGATCCACACGAATGCCCATTCCTTCATTCGAATAGGTAATCACCATTTAGTGTTTTGGTCTGCTGCATTGTTATAGCAAATGAACAATTATTCATTTTAGACAACTTTTCTAGAATTCTTTGATGATATAGTATTCATAAAGGGGGTACAGTGATTGTCCAGTAGACTCTTGATAAGGTATGGCATAAAACGTCAGTGCACAAGATTGAAGCACATCGTATTTGGGGTAAAATATGTGCTGGGATTAAGGAAAAGTAAAATAGATCATGGAAAACTGAAATGAAAACGGAAACCTCTGGAGAAATTCCGCTGGGCTGGTTGCATCTGCGTAGAGAGAACAACATCATTTCACCTCATGCAGAATTTGGATGCAAGGAGGAGAGTCAAAGTGGACTCAAGATGTTAACTCTGTTTCTCTCCCCCGAGATGTTGCCAGACCATCCGAGATTCTTCAGCAAATTCCATTTCTAGCATGGAATGCTCGTAACACTGTAGACAGAGAACCTTCACCAGTGCCTCCGCTGGAGTATTGTACACAGTTGCCAATACCACTCCACACAAAAAGATACAAATATAGAGTGGAGAATGCAATAGCAACTTAATACATTGATTCCAGCTGTAACAAACTACATTTATACGAATCGACTGAACACGTTAGGACTCTTCTCCTTAAAGAAGAAAACTGCGAGGAGATTTGATTGAATTTTCAAAATCCTAAGTGTTTTGAATGGAACCGATGGGGACAAACTGTTTCTGCTTGATATTCAGTCATGCAAGGCGATGGTGTAATGATACTTTCGCTGAACTACAACTCCAGAAATTCAAGGGCGTTCTGCCTCTCCAGGTTTGAATTCCATCACAGCAGATAGTGAAATTTGACCTCAATAAATATATACGAAATTAAGAATCAATTGATGACTATGAAACTGTTGTTGATTGCGGAAAAAAATTCACTAATATTCTTCAAAGGAAGGAAATGTGCCATCCTTACCAGGTCGGGCCTACATGTGACTGAATGTAGTTTGGCATGATGTGTCAATTCAGTTTTGGTGCTTCATTTTGCTTTTTTGATCAGATTTCAGCTCAGCCAACTTACCACACCAACCATGAATAACGATGAACATTTCATAAACTCACTGGAAGAGGAAGCTTCTCAAATCTCCCTTCGAGAAGAAGAATTTACGTTTTGTGCATAAGCCCTTCATCAGACATTATGATGAGACTTTCCTTGAAACGTTGCCTCTCTTGTTCATCGGATGCTGCCTGACAGGCTGTGTTTTTCCAGCACCACACCAGTCTATGTTCAGAGAATTAAAATCCCGAAAGATGACAACTGTATTGCTCCTGCAAGTCTCCCCAATCTCGCTGCAAATTTCTTCCGTGAATGATGAAAACAAACAGTAACGGGACATTTTAGAAACAATGTTTTCCGTATGATTTTACAAAAGACAACACTTTTTTATAAAGGGCTTCTTGGAAAGCCTGTTGGATTTTATGTCTTGGTGTGGAGAAAAGTTTTGAAATAGATAGAGTGGGCAAGGGGGATATGGCTGATTTGAAGCTTCAGAAGGCTTTGGACAAGTTTCGACAAGGGCGAAAGTATAAGTCAGAAGAGCAAATGGCCCTTTAAAGATCCAGGAGGCCGTCAATGTGTGTCCTACAGGAGATATGTGAGATACTGAACAAATGTTTTGCTTCAGTATTTGCTGTGAAAAAAGAGATGGAATCTGAGGAACTTGGGCAAATATGCAGTGATGTGCTGAAAAGATTCCGCAATAAATGAATTGTTGATTATTTGGGGGAAAAAAACACAACTGATTCTCTTGTGCCCTTTAGGGAATGACATCTGACATCCTTGCCGTGTTCAGTTCACAAGTGACTCCAGACCCACAGCAATATTGTTGACTCTTAGCTGCCTGCGAGCAATTAGCGGTGAGCAATGTTTGCTGGTCTATCCATTAATCACCTCAACTCAAGAATATATATGGACAATTGCATACTTCCATCCTTGCCTCTGCAAACACATCCAGCTGCAGTAATTCGGTCTGGCTTTGTAATATGATTTAAGCCTTTTTCACTCTCTGTAATCCTCTCGCCACCTCCATCAACTTCAACTCTCCCTGTTCCTTTTATGTCATTAAATCCTGACAATGTTTCCTCTTCCTACTGAATCCTCCGCAAGTAGACCCCTTTGCACTCCTTTTAACAAATACTTCCATGTTTTGTCTGTTAATAAAATAGACTATCTCTTTAAAATTATTAAATGATTTTTCAGAGGTCTTCTGAGAGTCTCTGAATCGAATCAGATGCTTTCTGTCCTGAGTGAGGGGCAGATGGGAATTTCTTGCTGAGGTTTGGGCTGTTTCAATAGAATTTCCTTTTGTTGAATATGTCGCACTATTCCTTCAAATGTTTTCCACTTTTCACGTGCAGACACTTTCATCAGGCTGCTTACATTGTTAACCTTGGTCAGTTCCCCTCTCAAAAGCATATAATTGTCTTTGTTTCTGTTTTCACATGTAACATGTCCTTTCTGTAGTCACCTTAAAACTTCATAATTCCTTTGAATTTCACTTCATCACAATTTCCCGAAGGAAGTCTCAACATGACATCACTCATTCACTGAGCTTCATCACCCGACGATGGATCTGAGATAGTTAATTCCCAAGACAGTTGCACAACCTGTTGTTAATAGAAACACCGACATAGGAATTATCCAAACATCTCTTCGAATATCACTCTTGCCATTTCACTGTCCAAGATTGTATGGAGATTGAAGTCCCATGAAATTATCAGAGTGCCTTTGTTACATTTTCCAATTAATTCGTTTTTAGTCAATGATGAACAATGAAATGCTGATAGGCCGTCAAAAGACTGTTCTCCTCCTTGTATTGTTAACGTATATTGCGCAGAATTTGCATTTAGATTAATTCAGCTGCATCATCTGTGGCGAAACGCTTTCTCTGTAATGGCTTTGTTACCCATTTCTGCCCGAGTTACCCATCCTGCATTCCCATTCTGCCTAAGTCTCCATGAGGTTGTGGACTATTACATATTAACGAATACCTTTGAACCTTGTGTTCCCCCTGCAAACCCGTCCCTCTGGTGCTTAAATTTCATTTATCTTTTTGTCACAACTCCATATATCTTATTGTAGATAGTTTCTTCATACCAGAAATGAACAGTAAAATCTAAAATTTCACCAGAATTTCCTGTTCCAAATCAATTCAGTGGCGTGAAGCTTTATTTAAACGTTGTCCCTTTTTGTTCCATTCTGGTTGACTGCAGCCACAACTTCAGGCTATTCCGATGCTTTACTTTTTTTCTTTGGATTTGGAAAGCTCCTTTCACCAAAAGACTGTCGCTGGATCTTCTCTGGTGTGTAAGGCCCCACCCATAAACCTACCGACATGATTGGCCAAGACACTGGTCCCAGCACGGTTCCATTGGTGCTCAGTGAAATAGAACCTTTTTTATTCACTCGTGGAATGAGGAGGTCTCTGGCTGGCCAGCATTTTTTGCACATCTCTAACTGTTGTTGAAGTGAATGTCTTGCTAAGGCATTTTAGAGAGCAATTGACAGGCAACCGCTTTACTCTGATTATGGAGACTCACCATAACATCCATGACAAGTGAGGATGGCGGATTCCATTCTGCACAGGGCATAAGTGCATCAGATGGCGTTTTATTCTTAACGTCAGCAATTATTTGATGCTCATTTGCAGATTGTAAATTCCAATGTTTTAGAAACATTTATTTAATATTCAACGATTTTTGGCTGTTGTGATTCGAATCTATGTCCGAAAATCATGAGCCGAGATGCCGGATAATACCACTAGGTGATCAAATCGCCTGCTGACAGGTTGCTCAGTCCAGTGCAACATGAGTCAAACGCCTTATTCCTAAACAATTGGTTGATCCGTACACCTTCTCCCACGTTGGTGATTTTACTCAGTGTCACTCCATGTGGTATCCCTCATTGTGTGGAACTAATTGCTACCTCTGTTATCGCCTCTCGCTCTTGCAGCTACTCCAGATCCTGAGCAAACTGAATTCCCCACTCCAGAGAGATGAGGCAGCACAGGCCAAGAATGGACACTGTAAGTTATCAGATTTCTGTGGTACTCAATGCCATTCTACACGTGCAACTCACACTGCATCAGTCTAATTTCCATCCTTTGTATTTTCTCTCTCCTACAAATAATCAGGAAGTTCCTGACTCAATCGACTCCCCAACTGCTGGGTGGCTCGTCCATCACCTCATTGAAGATGGTTAGTCAACCAGCGAGACAAAAGCGAGAGTGGTCTGGAGCCTTCGATAAATCATGTAGTGAGGTCGGATCACACACAGTGCACAGAGCAGAGAGCAATTAGAAGGTTCCAAACGTCGGCGAATGAGACATACATAGCTAAAATTCTGAAGGGGGAGAAAAGTACAGATACACCTGAGGCTCAATCACCAGCCCGACATTAAGATTTGTGTACTAAAATAGCATCGGGAGTTCAAACTTATGAATCCAGGCCTGTGTTAACTTAGTTAGCATCAGTACATCAGAGGTGAAAACAGGCCTCCCACGAAAGGGTAATAAAGATACCTGGAATCTTTCTGTTCTGTGTTCCCTGTCCAACATTTTATTCATGGCATGACTTATGGACTCGTGTCTTCAACCATTCTAACTCCAAGAACAGTTCCAATCTCTGTAACATTCTGCCCTCTCTACAATCCCTGCATGTAGTTCAAGTGTACTCTAAGCCAGGCTACCATCCCTAATTCTGCATCTTACTTCAGTTTCTACAAGCTGCCTCATCTCGATTTTCTTCTCTTACATTTACTGAAGACATAGGTTCACGCAGCACAGAAACAGACCTTTCAGCCTAACTGAACAATGCTGACAGATTTGCCAGATGCAACGGGTTGCAATTTCCAGCGTTTGGACCCTGCCCCTTATAATCGTCGTCTCTCCATGTACCTGCCCAATTGTCTCTTACATATGGTAATTGTATTTCTTTCTACGATTTCTTCTCAAATCATTCCTTACAGGTGCAATCGTCTAATAACGTTGTCCCTTAATTACCTCCTTAAATCTTTGCTCTCTCACTCACGTTTCTGCCTTCTCGTTTAAAACTCACCTACTCTTGGCTATTCACCTTACTTATGCCCCCATATTCCAATAAACGCTTATAATGTCACCCTGTCGCGTCCTATATCCAAGAGAAACAAAGAAGAGAAACATCTCCAACATAGGGACTCAACGCTCTGGCCAATGCAGACATGTGTGTCAAATGCTGCTTTCTTCTCGCTGCCCCACGGGAATGCCACTTCCAAGAAAAAATGTAGCTGCACCCCCTTGTCGTCCCACCGTTCAACAACACTGCTCAGGGCTCAGCCATTAACTGTGTTGGGCCTCCCCAGGTATTTCTAAACACAAACCAACACCTGAATTAAATTCCATCGTTCGTTTCTTGGCCCATTGACCGAGTTGAACAAGATTTTATTTCGTAACCGCATTCACTGCCAACTCTACAATTAAGCTTGTTATCCACAAACTTACGAAGAATTATTCCTACATTTTCACCAAATCACTTGTGTAAATGATGCAATCAACAGACACAGCACCGAGACTTGTGTCACACCACTGGTCACAGACCTCCAGTTTCAACAAAAACCTTCGAACACCACCCTCTGTCTCCTGCTGTCAAGCCAATTTAGTATCGTGTTCGCTATCCCTCCCTGATTCCATGTGGCCTTACGTTACTAACCAAGATGCTATGTGCAACACTGTTTTAGGTCATGCTGAAGTCAGGACAGACACGCTTTTCAACAGACGCAGTCAAATTTGTGACACCTGACATTGTACGGACAAAGCCGTGCTGACTAACTTTAATCAATCCTTGGCCTTTCCAAATACATTTAACTCCTGTCTGGCAGAATCGCTTTCACAATTTTCCCACAACTGACATCTGACTATTTGATCTTTCTTTCCTTGGGATTACCTCTCACCCTTTTTTAAATAGTGGAACAGCACAATATTCGTACTCATAGATTCATACAGCATGGAAAGTGATCCTTCGGTTGATACCAACCATAATCTAAAATTAAACTCGTCCCAGCTGCCTTCTCCTGGTTCATATCCCTCCAAGCCTTCCCTATTCAAGTACCTCTCCAAATGTCTTTTACACATTGTAATTGAATCCACATCCACCCCTCCCTCGGGAGGTTCATTCCGCACATAAAGCATCCACTATATAAAAGTTGAATCCTTCTTAATAAACGTATCTATCCTTTAATCTAAAATAAATGTGGCTATCCTGTTCAAATACCCCATTCTGAGAAAGGACAGTGACTATTAACTCTATCTATATCCCTCATTATTTTAAAACTTGGATAATGTTGCTTCTCAACCTCTTGGTTCCAGTGAAAAGAGACTCAAAATACACAGCCTTCCTTCATAACTCAAACTTTCCACAGCTAGCAACATCCTGGTTAATTTCTTCTGAACCTCTGGCATCTAAAGAATATCTTTGCAACGTTTTCAAGAAAAACGGGTAGACAATAAAAACAATCGGATGATTCTTCAGAAACAAACTAAAAACAAGCAGACACAACGCAAACAAAAACTACAGCCACATTAACTTACATCAAAGGCATATCAGAAATGACTTCCAGACTGTTCAGACCCCTTGGCATCATGATAGTCCACAAACCTAACAATACACTTAAACAGAAACGAATGAAACTAAATATCCATTAGATATTACCAGCAAAACCGACGTCATTTCCAAGTTACCATCCAAGAACTGCAGAAAATACATCAGAAGAACTAGCAGGAAACGTGCCACCGGCGTACATGAACACCAATTGTCCTCCAAATCACACGACGTACTGTCACTAGTTTCCATGCACACACACGAAGGAAGAGACCACTTTGACTGTGACAACAGCAAACAGCCTAAGACAGGCGAAACAGAAACACACAAGAGAATTATGAGTGCCATAACATTCTCACCAGAAGTTAAACAATAAACACAGTGATTTATATCCTACCTGTCTTCCCTTGATCAAAAGAAGCCAAAGTAACATCACCCACCTGAAGAGACTAAGTCTTTTAAGTCGAGAAGCAGGACATACCACCAGCACTTCACCGGAAACTCTCACTGATGACATTACCAAGTATGGAGACGAAACGTCTGAAAACAAAAATTCATGCTCAGCGAGTTAAGTTTAGACTTATCATCAACCTGAGCTATAAATCTTCTAAATAATCACTAATATCGTTCCTTTAATTGATCGACCAGACGCGGACACAGTGTTACAGAAAAGGCCTCATCAATGACTTGTACAATTTTAATATGACATCACCAACCCTGTACACAATGGACTAAGCATGTAAAGCACTGTCACTTCCATTCTGTGATGAAAAATTCTAGAATTGTGTACGTGAACCCGGAGGTCCCGCTGCTCTGCAACACTGACAAAGGTCCTGGCATTAATTGCATTTGTTTTACATTTGCTTGTTGCACCAAACGCATTACCTCATATTTATTCAAATTGAATTCCATCGACAGTTTTTCAGCCCATTCACTCATATCAGCAAGCTCGCTTTGTCATCTTAGAAAACCTCTCTCACTGTCCTCTTTGTCGCCCTCCAGTCTTCCAGAACGTCATACATGGTGATGGTACGAATATCTCTGCAAGGAGCTCCACAATTTATTACCTAGCTTCCTACAATGTCCTGAAATACACTTCATCAGTTCCTGAAATTGATCTACCTTTGTGTTTTACAACCTTTCAGCGTTGCCTCTTCTACAATTTGAACTCTTTATTCTCTCACATTAAACATATGCTACATAGTTTTGGGCTCCACAACCACGTGGAAAAGTCTTTGAATATTCACCCTATCCATGGCAGTAATGTTTGTATAAAAGTCTGTAAGGTCACCCCTCAGTCTCCGATACTCCAGGGAACACAACCCCTGCTCACTCAGCCACCAGCTTGGACACATCTTGAAAATATTTTTCTGAGCTTCCTCAAGATTCATTACATCCTTCATGTAGCTTGGTGATTAGAGTTGCAGAGTATTCCAATTATGGCCCAAATTTGTTTAGAATCTTAACCATCTCCTGAAGTCGATCGACACATCGATGGCCTCATTGATCTTTAGGTGCCCCTATTTCCTCCCAGTTACCCTCTGGCACTTAATGTATTATAGAATCACTTTGAATTCTCCTTAAACTTCTCTTACTAAGCTATTTCATGTCCCGTTTTTGCGTTCCTGATTTCCATTCAAAGTGTATTTCTCTAACCTGTATGCTGCCCAAGAGATTCACCTGATCGACCTGACTATACCTGACATGTCTCCATTTTCCATGATGAGAGTCTGAGTAGTCATCTAGTGTTTCCTAATTCTGTCAGCATTGACCATTGCACTAAAACTAACATGCTGGCCCTCGATGCTCTTTTTTCGCACTTTGAAAATATTCCGACTTCTTCGACATCCCTTTCCCTACAAAGGGACTCCTCCAATCACAGTTGGAAAGTTCATGCCTAACACTATCAAGATTGGTCTTTCCCCATTTTATCAACTTGACGTTGCGAGAATAGCCTGCCCTTTTTCATAACTATTTTCAAACGATTTGAATTCTGATCCCTTTGTCTCTTACTGACACCCCAGTCCCTTTCCCCACCTCCTTTCCCTCAGGAAGGTAATATTATTTCCCCTTCCTCCGGTCGGGCCATTTATTTATTTATTGGACGTTTACTGGAACGCAATTAACAAATTCCTCCTGCCAAATGCTTAACACTGGCAGTCCCAATCTAGGTTTGGGAAGTTTAAAGGTCCCTACCATTAGAACCCTATTGTTATCATTACACCCCTATTTGAGATCTCCCAACATACTTGTTCATTAGTCTTCCACTTATTATTAGGGATCGGTAGCACAATCATATCAAACTTCTTATTCTGATACTATTCTCGTTCCTCAGTTCCACTAACATCGCTTCACTGGGTGATCCCACAGGAGTATCTTCTATATGTACTGCTGTGATGATTAATGCTGTTAAAAGCAACCACCACCTCTCCTCTCTTTCCTCCCCTTTTCCCTTTCCTGTAGCGTCTGTACCTTGAAACAATGAGCTGTCAGTCCTTCACTGCCCCAAATGTGTTTCTGTAATATGTCGAATGCCGCAGTCCCATGTTCCCATCCATGACCTGATTTCATCTGCCTTAACTGAGAGGACCCTTGCATTAAAATAAATGCTGTTAATAATCAGTTTTCCCTTATTTCCTGCCTTGCCGATTGAAATTCCTCTTTCACTTGTGTACCAGCCTCAACCCTCTAGCTGGCCTTACAACTGTTTCAAGTCCAACATCCAGCGAGACTAGCATTAATCCTCTCGAGTAGCCCTAACGTTTCTCCCCATTTGGATGTGGATTCCCCTCCCACCCCAATTCAGGTTTTCTTTCACCCTGTCGACACGTGATGCCACCTTCGGGGACCTATGGACTTGACTATCAACGTCACTTCTTTCCTCATTACTCCACAAGCGCCTACAGTTTATTATGTATATCCTTCACTGATCATCCTTCCCACAGGGTATTACCTCACACCGATCAGAAGTAAACTCCATCTGCCATTACTCTGCGCTTTTTATCATCTGATCGACTTCGGACTGTAGACTGAGACCATTCGGCTCACTATGCACAACGACTTCAGCTTTCACGTGGTCTGCATTTTTAATAATGAAACCTTCTACTTTCACATTCAAGTCATTACTTTGCATAATAAACAATAATTGTTCCTGCACAGGTCCCTGCGCTACACTCGCTGGTGAACGCATTTCAATCATAAAAAAGTCTATCCACCAACTTAGTATCCAATTTGCCAACTTGCCTTGGATCCCATGGGCCCATCCCTTTTGGACTTGCCTTCAATGTGGGACCATGTCAGAAGCCTGATTCAAGTACATGTAATCCACATATTCGGCACTGCACTCATCGATACTTTTGGACATAGAAAACTAAACTCAATTGAATTCATCAGACAGGTTCTTCCTCTATCCAATTGGTGTGCTTATCCCGAATTCATCCTTGCCTTTTCAATTGTAGATTCATCTTCAGAATTGTTTCCAATAATTTCCCTCCCACAGATGTCAGACTATCTGCTTGTACTTACGTGACCTATCCCTGCTGCCCTTCTTGAACAAAGTAACCAAATTTGCTATCCTCCAGTTTTTCGGCACTTAACCTATGGCACACCACGGCCCCAACAATCACTTCACTTATCTGCCATCGCTGCCTGGGATTCTTTTCCTTGGACACTGAGGATTTCTCCACTTTTATACCTGCGAAAACATTTGATACCGCCGCATTTCATGCTCCTCATTTTAAAGACCCTCAGCCACCCTCTATACTTTTAAAGGGCTTCCCCAGTTCGGATTGCAATCTAATTTCTTCACTTTATCAGTATTCACTGGAGTTACTGCCTTTGCCATTCACTCTTCACGGAGCTCATTGACCCTGAATTATCTCTGTATCACGTTCAGATGTTCCTATTTTAGACTATAGACTTTATTGTGAATAGTTTCTCCAAGTCTATGTTTGTCAGGTCCTGTCTAATGGTCGTGATAGAGATATTCTAATGACAAGTGGCCTTCACCAAATTTAGGCACATCACTTCGACACAATCCTTATTTTTTTCCATAATGATTTCTAAACTTACAGGATTATGGCAACTTGCTCCATAGAACATTGAAATCCTCTCTTTGTCATCTTGTCCAGGAGCTCCAGCCCACCCTGTCTCTCAAACGTCGTACTGCCCTTACCACACTCTCCATTTGTGCACCATCTTCCACGATCTACATAAGGTATCATTGCAACCTTCTCCGATCCACACAACACTCTTCCATCCTGTTCTATAGCACCTCACTCCGTCTAATCTTCTACCATCCATATAAAGTTCCTTATCTGCATAAACCACTCCAGTTCATGCAGCCTTTCCTGCCAATCCTCCCTTTGTGTAACATTACGAAACCACTTGCTCCTTCCTAGATCTGTAACTCGCCCAATCTCTGAAATCTTCTCTATCTCTGTGATCTCCTTCCGTCTCTAGTAGCCTTCTTAACCCTGTAACCTCCTACCACTACTAAAACCATACATGAATGTCTAACATACTCTTGATTAATGTCACCTCTTCCAGTCCCTACAACGCTCTCTGCATTGTCAGTCTGAATAGTCCTTTCTAATTCTGAAACCCTCAGTATTGCTAACTTCATCCATTCTCGACAGCCATCCCTATCTCCGTAATTGACTGGAACCTCCACCTTCCTCCCTATTGTTGTACCCTTCTCCAGTCCCTGTAAAACACACTGCGATAAATAATTCCTCCCATTCCTTTGCCGTACCCTGGCAGTATCCTCTTCATGTTCCAATAACCCTTGTGAAGATTGTGAACTCGTCCAGTCATTGCAATGCTCATTATCATAGTATTTTCCTCCGACGAACCATCCTTGTCTCTTGAAGATTGCCTGGTTCCCATTATACTGCTTAACTCTGATAACGGGCTATTGTACAGTCTTTGCCTTTATAAGCTTCTGCAGTCCTTACAGAGCTCCTTGCGACTGTAACTTGTTTTTTTCCTGAGAATTCTGCCTGTGACTGTAACCTTCAAATAAATGAATGAATAAGCTAGCTTTTTGTCAAATGTACTCAAACGAGTAGAGTGAGAAGCTTTTGACTCTCCATGCACAGCGCCATCAGATTTACAAGGGCAACTCTTCAGTTACAAGTTCAGGTTCAATGCAGCAATATCACCAACACGCAGTAACATTTTAAGTACAGAATACGTAGATATAATCCTTACTAAGGGAATGCAGATATGAACACTAAAAAAATGTTAGCAATCGTTGCCGCACTCGTCATCAAAATTACTGCATGCAACTTCCAGAACCATTCATATTGCTGTGCAAACTGATCTGGATTACATAAACTTGCATTTGACTGTCACTTCCTCAGCCCCCCTCAATAGCAATAAAGTGATTAAGTCTTAACAAATTCACTGATCAGTTAAATTGCTGCTATCCCTGCACTGGCTATCTTGGTAACTTCTTCCCAACACTACAGTCCTCGCTCTGGCAGTAATCTCCTCCAGTTCCTGTTACCCTCTGCGGGTAACCTCCTCGAATCAACAGAACGCACGTAACCTCTGTCAGTTTCTCCAATCTCACTCTGTCTGTAACAGTGTAAACCTCGCCAGTAAATACAAACTTCACTCTCCACGTAAACTCGCTATAGCAGTCCCTACCCCGAGAAGGTCCTACTGTCAAAAGAGCTGGCCATGCCTGCGTATTTGCCCTCAATCCCAACACCTTTCATTATCTGTGTCATATTACCGAGAACATTCAATTCACCTTATTGATGAAGCAAGTCCCAGTCTCCTGAGTGGACCCTATCTATGTTGATCTCTTCCAGATCCAAAAGATCTCCCTCAAGTTTCTCATGCCACATCATCCCCACTATCTGTAATCTATTACTGTTCTAAAAATCTCCCCCTCTCTGTAAATTGTTCCAACTCAACCAATCCTCCTTATAAACTCCTGCATCTCCTGCAATGTAGCTAATCGGTGTAACCTCTTCCTGTCTCTCTAACAATATTAATCTGTGGAGAACTGACAATCCTCCCATTCTGTGTAAACCTCTCAGATCCCTGAAATATTCCCGGTCTGTAGAACCCTCTCCAATACCTGTGACTTTCCCGATCCAGTTTCTACAAGACTCACTGTCGATGCACCATCCTCCCATCGCATTCACACGCCCTCTCAATCCAGTTCCAGCAGTATCTCCATCCATCTCGTCATCTCCATATTCTGCTTCTGCACTGACACCCCTATCTGAGCAAATGTCGCCCTCCCCACAACGTCTCGCGCGCAGGAACTTCCTCCATCACCATGAACCCTCACAATTATGAAGACTCCGTTTGCCACTTGTACCATCGCAATGTTGCAAAATCGTCCAGTGCTGATATCCATCCCTGTTTCTGTAACCTGCACCAGTGTCTTTCTGGTGAACATTCAAGAGGAAAAGTTGTTGAGGTTGGACTATGTTACGGAGGTAGGAAGAGCTTCAGAATCTGGAGGACCACTCAAATGTTGGAAGGTCCGTGGATCCTGCATTCGAGTAGAGATAGCGGCATTTAAAGAATCTGCAGAATTGGATCGATAGTGGGCTGTGAATCATGAGGGATATGACAATCTGAATCACGGACATCTTCTGATTGGAGCAAGGGATTCAAAACAAATATTTTGTAATTTTAAATGCACAAACCTGGAATCTTGTGGAGCTGCATCTGGAGAATCTTACTGGAATGGCTGTGCTCAGCTTCAGATTCCCAGGTTGGGAGATGTAGTTCAAATGTGAATCTGTTTGGCTCTTCTGTCTGAGAGTTTCACTCTGACCTGGTGCTACTAATGTGATCTCCAGATCTGCATGATGCACCAGAGTTCACCTCAGCAAAATCTTAATTTAGAATTTTTTTGTTTTTTCTCCTTATTGTAAAGTGGCAAATTTGTAAAATGCAAAAACTTCGTTCCAAGTGGAGAGAATGAAATATTCTTCATTAACTTTGACCCATGCAGTGAGGTTTTGTGGATTCTGCCGTTTTCTGTAGACAGTCGTTCAGAGGATTATATAACCAGGGGATCTGAGTGATGATTTTCTTTGTTTTGTGCAATTAGTCATTATGTAACTGTAACGGAGATGTTTTGCTGTGGCAAGGCTGTAACAGTGTAAATACCTAAAAGATGATATTTCTCCAACTGGCTCAGAAGGTTGTGCACTGGGACTTGAGCACCAGGAGCTGGGAAACCTCCTATTGTTTGTATGTGGGGCTTGCACCAGACTGGGTGAGTGCAGCTAAAGGAGGGAATGATAAATCGAGAGCTTGGGGTCTTTTTGTTGGGTCTGCCCTTGTACCATATAGTTACTTACCTTTCATTAAGTGAGCCTGTTCCGTTCTCCATTCCTGGCAGGACACCATCACTGTAACCCACTTCTGCCGCTGAACGTCTCCCCTTTCTCTAACCTGTTCCAGACCTTACAGCCTCGCCTTCGTCTACTATCTCCTGCAGTCCGCAATGACCTTGTTCTTTGTTACCATGTGAAATTCGTAGGTGCTGTGTGGAAGCAAACCTGAAGTAGATTTGAGTCACTGAAATAAAGTCCCTTTCCCCATCTTATATGGGAATTTTCTTTGTCAAAATGAGCCTCATGTGCGCCTGTCCAATAAGAGAAAGGAGGTATCATTTCAGCATCCATCCTATCAGTTCCCTGGGAATCCGGACATTTAATAAGTTCAGTTATCATCCTGATGTCTCTCAGCAGGAAAAGGACCCAAGTATCCAAGTCAATATCCCTCTGTTTCTGCAACCACTTCCTGTTGCTCTATCCCTCTGAAACCTACTCCAGCCTGGTTAGTAATCCAAACTACTATTTACTTGGAATGCTTTACAACTCCATACTTCTGGAAACTTCATACGCTCTGACAATCTGCCTGAATCGCTGTGACATTCTCCGGCTTCTGCAGTGCTCCCTATTTCTAATTTCTGTGACAGCCATATCTGTATCCTCGAGTCATTACATTTCTCCTTGTCTTTGTGAACTCTTTATCTCCGGAAGGTCCTGCAGCTCCAACATCCATCCCTATCTGTGGAACTTCCTCTGGGCACCACAACCCTCGCAATGTCTGCAGACTCATCCAGCCTTTACCATGTCCCTAACAACTGTCGGTCCTGCCAATCCTACTAACACGTCCCTAAAACCCTCCAAATCTCTGGAAGCTCCACCAGACCTTATAACTTTCTTGCTGCCTCTGACTCTCTCAGTGGTTTCAAACATCACCAATTCCATAACGTCTTCCAGACTCATACCATGGTGAGCGGCTCCTGTCTGTAAAACTCCCCACATACGTTCGAGACAACACCCTTGCCCTCCACCTATTCCAAGATTTCTGTTTCCCCGGCTCCTAACGCCTCATTTTCACCATGCATATCCAATCCCTTCACACCTCCATCCGCCATGACCAGGGCCTCCAAGTCCTGCGTTTCTTCCTCTCCCGACATCCCCTTCCACTGACATCCTCAATCGTTTGGCTGAACTTGTCCTCACCTATAACAATTTTTCCTCGAATCCTTCCACTTCCTCCAGACCAAACGGTTAGCCATGTGCACCCGTATGGGACCAAGCTATGCCTGTAGTTTAGTGGCTATTTAAAACAGTCCATCTTCCATTGTAACTTTGCACCACTCCCCACCTCTTCCTCCGCTACATTGATGACTGCATTGGCGCCACCTCATGCTCCTGAGAGGAGGTTGAGCAATTCATCAACTTCACCCACACATTGCTCCCCGAACTTAAATCCACCTGGACCATCTCTGACACCTCCTTCCCGTTCCTGGACCTCTCCATCTCCATTAATTATGACCGACTTGCCACTGACTTTTTTTACAAACCCACCGACTCCCACAACTACCTGGATTATATCTATTGCCACCCTACCTCCTGCAAAAATGTCATCCCGTATTCCCAATTCCTCCGCCTCCGCCGTGTCTGCTCCCAGGGGGACCAGTTCCACCACAGAACACATCAGATTGCCTCATTCTGTAGAGAGCGAAATTCCCCACACACATACCTAAGCCTGGAATCTAATCCAGGGCCCT
Source organism: Chiloscyllium punctatum (assembly GCF_047496795.1). NCBI lineage: Eukaryota > Metazoa > Chordata > Chondrichthyes > Orectolobiformes > Hemiscylliidae > Chiloscyllium > Chiloscyllium punctatum. The sequence goes on along the minus strand of NC_092781.1, from coordinate 46,538,546 downwards.
CATCGCTGCAACCTCCTTCAATACTGAAGCCTTTTCTCCAACTGGCATTCAGACGCACCAGCAAATATCCTTAAATGTGTAACGTTCTCCCGGCCCTCGATGCCTCCCTGTCTCTGTACACCACACCTTTAACCCGCAATATCAATGAAACACTCGCTACCTTTGCAGCAATGTCGACGAAAGGTCGCTTTAACTGAAGTGATCAAATGATTGAACTTTCTGTATGGAAATGTACCTGCAGAATGACCATGCCTAGGAAGTGAATCTTGAGAGATTGCCATGATTTTCGCAGCATAGGCAAAACGACAAATAAAGTGTTGAGAAGAATCAATGCAGTTTGCTAATTAGTGAGACAGCCAATTCAACTCGGAATTCCACAGGAAATGAAATTTATGAAAAGAATTAAATTTCAGAGTCATTTTTTTAAATCTGAAAAATCTGAGAATGTACTTGCAGCAAGGGCAGTACAGTAACTGTGTATTAAAGTAGTCTCCATTCGAACTGGATAACTAATGACTATCAGTGCTGGAATGGATGGAATCCAGGATTGTACATGAGATGGTTTTCTGCAACAGCATACCAAGGAGCAATCAAGAGAATGGACTGTTCGAGATCAAATGTTGTGTAAAAAGAAATGTCTAATCATCTGATATCAGCGGAATTTTGTGAGCAGAGAACCAGAATATTATAGAATCGTTTTTTTCAGTTCGAAACAGATTTAGTTAACATCATAATTCGTAGGAATGGCATCAGGCCATTTGCCCCATCGAGTATGTTCTGCCCTTCAAAGGGATCATGGCTGGTCTGATAATCCGCAATTCTACTTTCCTGCCTTTCCCGCAAAAGCCTTGTTTCCCTGATTAATTAAAATGTGACCTTCTCTTCTGAAAGTCTTTACTAAATGACCAAGCCTCAACAGCCCACTGTGGTAAGGAATCCCACAGATTCACTCCCCTGTGAGGGAAGAAATTCCTCCTCATCTCTGTCGTGAATGAATGAGGTCTTGCTAGGATTCTATGCCTCCAGTCACACTATCTCGAACAAGGGAAACAAAAGGAAGTTGCAAAAATCTTTATTGAGGGTACGACAACGGAAGTTGTCAATGTGAACTTTACTGAGGCATTTGTCAAATTTCCTCATGTTAGGTTGGTCCAGAAAATACGTGGAACACGCTTTTTTTCGCAGTTACACTGGCAGCACATCCGTCGTTTTCCTCCATGACATTGCTGACTGTATCGGCTCCACCTCGTGCTCTCACGAGTAGGTTGAACAGTTCATTGACTTAAACAATGCCTTCCACTCTGATCTCAAGTTCACTTGGGTCAATTCCGCACCTCCCTCTTCTTCGTGGACATCTCCCTTGCTGGGGACCAACTCAGAATGGACATCAATTTCAAACCCACGAACTCATATACCTGCCTGAACTACACGTCCTCCCATACCCCCTCCCTTTAAAATCGCTATCCCTATCTCCCAATTCCTCCGCTGTGTCTTCTCACAACAGGAGAAATTCCAGCCCAGAAAAACCTGGATGACCTTCTGTTTTAAAGACCTCACCAATGCCTTCCAGTGCATCTTCCCCACTTCATGCACATGAAACCCACGCCTCCAACTGCATTCTACAATTACGTGAGGAACAAGAGGATTGCCAGAGTGAAGGTAGGGTCATCAGGGATCGTGAAGGGAAATATATATCTGGAGTAGCTGGAGGTAGGGAAGGTCCTTAGATAATGCACTGCCTCAGTATTCACTGCTGAGAGCGATCGTGTCGTTTGTGAAGGCAGCGTTAAATAGTTTGATATATAAGAACATGTTTATGTTGAGAAGGCGGATGTCATGAACATTTGGAAAAACATTAAGGACAGATAAATCCGCTGGTCCAGAAAAAGATATACCCAAGATTAATACAGAAACAGAGTGAAGACATTGCTGTACTTTTGACGATGATCTTTGTGTCGTCACTGTCCATTTGAGTCATGCTAGATAATTGCAGGGTGGCAAATGTTAATGCCTGCTTCAAGACAGGGACGAAGTCTAATTGCGTGAATTAGAGACCAGTTAGTCTTACGGGCCGTGGAGGCATATCGGAAGAGTAGGACAAGTCTTATACAAGGAATCAAGCAGGCGAAAAGTGGTCTTGAAATAGCTATAGCAAGCAGAATTAAGGAAAATCCCAAAGCATTTTATTCTGACATAGAAAGCAAGCGGCTGACTGGAGAAAGGATTGGTCCACTAAATGAAAAAGAAGGAAGGCTGTGTGCTGAACCTGAGAGAATGTGTGAGATTCTGAACGATTACTTTGCATCAGTGTTCACTGAGGAGAGGAACATAATGAACCTTGAGATTAGAGATATAAGTTTGATTAGTCTCCGATTACGTTGGCATAAGTAGGAAAGATGTGTTGGGTATGTTAGAGGTTATAAAAGTGGACAAATCCACAGGACCGGATGGGATCAATCCCAGATTGCTGAAGGAGGAGAGAGAGGAAATACCTGGGGCCCTGACTGATATCGTATTGGCATCCGTAAATACAGGTGATGTGCACGAGGACTGGAGGGTATCTTATGTTGTCCACCTGTACAAGAAGGTTAGTAGGGATATTTCAGATAACTACAGACCTGTGATCCTGACGTCAGTGTTTGGGAAGTTACTGGAGACGGTACTGAGAGAAAAGATCTATTTATATTTATAAAACAATGAGTTTATCAGTGATAGGCAACATGGTTTTGTGCAGGGGAGATCGTGCCTTATCAACTTAATAGAGTTCTTTGAGCAAGTGACCAAGTTGTTAGTGAAGGAAGGGCTGTTGATGTCATATGCATGGACTTTAGTAAGGCGTTTGATAAGGTTCCCCATTGTAGCCTAATGGAGAAAGTGAAGTCACATGGTGTGCAGGGTGTTCTACCTCGGTGGATAAAGAACTGGTTGAGCAACAGGAGACAGTGAGTAGTAGTTGATGGGAGTTTCTCGAAATGGAGAAAGTGACCAGTGGTGTTCCACAGGGTCCACTGTTGTTTGTAATATACATAAATGATCTAGAAGGGGGTACTGTTGGCATGATCGCAAGTTTGCAGATGGCACAAAGATTGGTGGAGTCTCCGAGAGCATTTGGGACTGTCAGAGAATACAGGAGGATATAGATAGACCGGAGATTTGGGCGTAAAAGTGGCAGATGGCTTTCAATCCAGACAAACGTAAAGTGATGCATTTCGGCAAGTCTAAATCTAGAACGAATTATACAACGAATGGAAGATCCTTAGGAAACGGAGAGGGACAGACAGATTTGGGAGTGCAGGTCCATTGTTCCCTGAAGATTGCTGCACAGGTGGATAGAGTGTTCAAGAAGGCATTTGGTATGCTTGCCTTGATTAGACGGTGTACTTAGTATAAGCGTTGGCAGGTCATGTTAAAATTGTACAAGCCATTAGTTCGGCCGCATTTAGACTATTGTGTTCAGATCTGGTCGCCACATTACCAACATGATGAGGACGCTTTGGAGAGGGTGCAGAGAAGGTTTACGAGGAAGTTGCCTTGAATGGAAGGTGCTAGCTATGAAGAGAGTTTGAGTAGGTTAGGTTTACTTTCACTAGAAAAAAGGAGATGGGGGGGACGTGATTGAGGGTTACAATATCATGAAGGGTATAGACAGAGTGAATAGGGGCAAGCCTTTTCCCAGGGTGAAGGATTCAACAACCGGATGTCATGCTTTCAAGGTGAGAGCTGGAAAGTTTAAGGGGGGGTACACGCGGCAAGTACTTCACACAGAGAGTGGTGGGCGTTTGGAACGCATTGCCAGCAGAGGTGAGAGAGGCAGGCACGACAGATGCATTTAAGCTGAGTCTGGACAGAAGCCTGAGTAGGTGGGGAGCAGAGGGATACAAATGCTTAGAAATTGGCTGACAGGTTTAGACAGTCGGTTTGGATTTACTCAGGCTTGGAGTGCCGAAGGGCCTGTTCCTGAGCTGTAAATTTTCTTTGTTTTTGTCCTTTTTTGTGGCGTGCAGATTATTGGAGACGACTGTAAGAAACAGGGTTTATGATCATTTGGAAAACCCTTGTTTGATTAATGATAGTCAGCATGGCTTTGTGCGGGACAGTTGAAGCCTCACAAATTTTAAAGAATTCCTTCAGGCTGTGACAAAGCACATTGAAGAGACACAGAGACACAGAGTCAAAGAGGTCTACAGCACGGAAGCAGACCCTTCTAAATATCTCGCCCATGCCCACCGAATATATCAACCTCATCTAGTCCTATTTTCCAGTAATTGACCATATCCCTCTGCACCCTTCCTATTCATATACCCATCCAGATGCCTGTTAAATGCTGTAATTGTACCTGCCACCTTTCTCCTGCCAAACGAGTTATTCTGGCAGCACAATCCATACACGTACCACGCTCTACATGAACATGTTGTCCCTCAGTTACCTGTTATATTGTTCCGATCTCACCCGAAACATATGCCCTCTAATTCTGGTCAAGCTCCCCCAGGAAATAGACATTGCCTATCTGTCCTATTCATGCCCCTCATGATTACTTCAACCTTTACCATGTCACCAATCAGCTTCTGATGCTCCAGGGAAAATATTCGAAGTCTTTTCAGCCTCTCCCTACAATTGACATCCTACAACCCTGGCAACATTCTTGAAAATATTTGTTGAACAGATTCGAGCTTCAAAAAATATTTCAGTTCGCCATGGTCGTGGCATTCTGAAAGTACGGAGGCAGGGGTTACAGGGAATTTTGGCTATCTGCATACAGAATTGATTGAGCATAAAAGTTGGAGGGTGGTAGTAGATGGGAAGCATTCAACCTGGAACTTAGTGATCAGTGATATTCTGCAGGGATCTTTTCTGGGAAACACATGGATGTGGATGTGAAAGAGCGGGATAAGAGGATTTCCGATGACATGAAATTTGTTGGAGTGGTGGATAGTGTGGAGGGATATTGTAGTTTGCAACGGGATATTGACACGATGCCGACCTGGGTTGAGAAGTGGCTGATGGAGTTCAAACTGGAAAAGTGTGAAGTGATTCATTTTGAAGGATTGCAGAATCCAGGAATAAAGGTAGCTTTCTTGGCAGTGTGAACGAATGGAGGGAACTTGAGGTCCTTGTCTTCATACTCCCCAGTAATGCCACCCAAGTTGATAGGGTTATTTAGAAGGTGTATGGTTATTGGCTTTCATTAGCAGGGGCACTGCGTTTAATAGCTGTGTATTTATGCTGCAGTTCTGTAAATCTCTGGTTGGACCACACTTGGAATATTGTGTTCAGTCCTGGTTCCCTCATTACAAGAAATATGTGGAACCTTTAGAGAGGGTGCAGAGATTTTCAAGAATGTTGCCCAAACTGGAGGGCATTTCTTATGAATAAAGGCTGTGCGCGCTCAGGCTTTCTCTCATTGGAATGAAGAAGGATAAGGGGCAACCTCAGAGAGGTGAACTGGTTTTAAGGAGTTTTCAACCGAGAAACTCGGGTGAAGATGAGTTGAAGAAATTTATGAAAGAAATGCCAAATTTGACGGCAAAGCAAATGATGACATTAGAGGGCGTTTGGAGTGTGGGTTGCACAAAGGTACACCTGGAGGAAGAGAGTAGCATTGGAAGGCGAGATCAGTTGTGTAGAAGGTATGACCAATCAGAGACATTTATCCCATGGCATAAGTGACTACCATGAGCAGGCGTTATTTTGTCGTGATAGGAGGAAGGCTCACGGTAGATTTTAGTGGTTGGTTCCTTATACAGAGAGTTGTGAGTGCATAGAATGCACTGCCAGCGGGGGTTGCAGAGAAACATACGTTCAGGACATTAATGGCCTCTTTGATAGGCACATGGATGATCGGAAAATAAAAGGCATGTCGGTTCACTTGATCTTAGGATAGGATAACATTTCAGCACAACATCGAGGGCCAAACGACCTTGTGTTTTCCTCTTCTATGTTCTGTGCTCTACGTCCCCTATGGTAGATTGGGTAATAAGTTCAGATCAATGTAAAAGGATGTGGGATCCAGGAGGAGCTAGTCAACTGAATGCAAAATTGGCGTGAAGTGAGGAGAAAGGTGTAGTGGGTGATATTTTGTATTTTTTTTTACTGTAGGCAATTGACCAGCCATGTACTGCGTACACTGTTATTCGTCATTTGGATTAATGATTTGAAATGGAATATTGATTTCCAAGTAAGTAACTTTGTGGGTGACACTGAAATTGGTGTTAAAGTGGGCAGAGAATAAGGATATCTATGACAAAATAGGATTAAAAGTACTGATGAGATAGTGAGCTGACGAATAGCAAATGGAGTTTAATTAGATAAATGCAAGATTTTGAATTTTGATAAAACAAACCAGGGTGGGACTTGTGCATTTAACGTTAAGGCCCTGAGAAGTGTTCTCAAACAGAAACGTCGGGGTGCAGATACACAGTTCTTTAAAAGTGGTGTCACAGGTACACAGGGTGGTGAAGCAGGCGTTTGGGACACATGACTTCATTGGTCTGAGCATCGAGTGTAGGAGATGGAACGTCATGTTATGGCTGTGCAACACAACGGTGGGGGTACCAAGAAAGTATTTTTAACAGTTGGAAGACCTCATCTGATTCACTGACCCAATTTAGGGAAGGGAATCTGATATTATAATCTACTCTGGCTCACATGTGACTCCAGACCAAGAGCAATGTGGCTGATCTTCATCTGCCCTCCGACCAGTTAGCAGTGGGACAATGGATGCTAGTATAATCAGTGACAATGACATCACATAAATGAAAGAATAATTAAAAGAACATATTTCCCTCCCGACCTCCGTGAACAATTTCAGCTTCAGCAATTCGTATGGGCTTGGTAACACCATTCAGGCGCCGGCCCCGCTCTGTAACGTTTTTCCCACCTCCTCCACGTTCAACTTTTCCTGTTGCTATTATCTGATGAAACCAAGACAATGCTTCCCCTTCCCATGCCCTCTCCCTGCTAGAAGACCCTTCTTAATCCCTTTCATGCTTACTCCTAAAATATACCCGCTTCATAATTATCAATATGTTTGGTGATCTTCTGAACCTCACAAAGCTAATATTAACCATTTTGTCCTGAGTGAGGAACAGTTGGGAACTTCTTGCTGAGGTTTCGTCTGCTTCACTAGAATACCCTTCTGCTGAATATTTTATTATGCTCCTGGAAATATTCCCCACTGCTCATTTAGAGACACACGTTTCAGTCTGTTTATCCTGCTTACCTTGATCAGTTTTCCTCTCAAACTCGTGCAATTGGCTATTTTACTTTCTAGTTGTAGCGTGTCCATTTTGTGATTCACTTTAAAACTTTATTTTCCATTCAGCTGCAATTTATCACAATTTGCCTGATTATTCCTAATGAACACCGTTTGCCCGAAACGTCGATTTTCCTGCTTCTTGGATGCTGCCAGACCTGCGGTGCTTTTCCAGCACGACTCTAATCTAGACTATGCCCAAGGATGGTCAGGGGACTTCATGAAACATTACCTAGGAGGCCTGACTCTGTAAGTATGACGATGTTAAACTCTTTCCTGACCGCGTCAATATAGGGAATAAAGGTGACACTGGAGCAGAGAATAATGGGTATAAAATGATAAATCAGAAGCACTCTATCTGAATGTGTGTTGTATCTTCAAATCAGATACAGGAATTCACTGCATAAGTTGCGGGAAATGGATGTGATTTATTGGCATTAGAGAGATAAGGTGACAGGGTGACTGATATTTGGAACTGAATTTCGTGAACATTTGCAGCTGCGAGTGTTATACTAAGCTGAAACGGAGGTGGGGGAGATCGCGAAATTAGGGATGGCAACTGTATGATCGTAAAAGAGGAACTGACATTAAGTGATCAATGTCTGACATAGAAGGTTCAGAGTTGGGAACCAAGTGTAGTCTGTCAAAGTTCACAGATGATACGAAAGTGAGTAGTCCAGCAAAGCATGTGGAGGGCACTGTCAGTCTGTAGAGTTGACAAGGGTCGTCCGATGGCGCATAATGTTTGCAAGTGTGAGGTCATCCATTTTGCTAGGAATAACATTTAAATGGTGAAAAATTGCAGCATGCTGTTGTGCACTGGGGCATATGTGTCCTGGTGCATGAAGGACAAAAGTTGGTTTGCAGGTGTAAAAGGTAACAGGGGAAATGGAACAATTACATTCATTAACTTCATTGCAAGAGCGATATAGTTTAAAATCAGGGAGACTATGTTATAATCGTAGATGGATCTGGTGGGGCCACAAATGGAGTGCTGTGTATAGTTTTACTTGAGAAAGAATGTAGTGGCACTGGATTCAAATTACAGTGTGTAGGAAGTTGACGAGATGGATTCCTGTGTTGAGAGCGTTGCCTTATGAGTAAAGATTGAGCATACTGAGAGATATTGTTGAAATGTAGAAGAACGAGAGGGATCCCATAAAAATCACACACAAACACAAATAAGATCGACTCAGGGAGGATGTTTCTACTGGTGGATGAAATTCGAATTCGGGGCCACAGTCTGAAAATAAGGAGGAGCAGATTTAGGATTGACCAACCCAAAGGATTGTGCATTTTTGGAATTCAATGCCCTCCTAAACATTCGACGCTACCTCGTGGAAGGATTTAAAGGCAAAAGCAATGACACTTATGAACACTGCAGGAATGAAAGGTCAATGGTACCGGGCGGGTAAGTGGAGCTGCTTCCAAGAAAAGGTCAGGCATGATCCGATTGAATGGTGGAGCAGCTGAACAATTGGCCTACTCCTGCTCCGGTTTCTTGTGTTCTTAAGTATTGACATGTTTTCATTGTTTTGTGCACAAAGTGCCAGTTGAGTTGTGTTTGGGGAGTGATTTCCAACATGACACTGAGTGGATCTCACCAACATTAATTGGTGTTTGAGCCCACACTGTGAGAATCACGTTGGGCTTCCTCCATTTCTCACTGCACACCATTCCAGAGCAACTCGCTATGCACTGAAAGTCCTGGAATTATCCAGCAATATTGAGAAGCAGTGCCGTTTTTGAAAGCACATCATGAACTGGGAAAAGCTCAAACCGTGCAGAGCAACCCTGCACCGCCCTGATGTTGAGACTGTACGTGGCAGGCAGAGGGAAATAACTGGTCTTCTCAAACCTGTGCTGAGGGCTCGGGCATGGAGCTCCTTCTGGGTCGGAAGGGTCACAGGCAGGATTTGCCCTTCCTGCAGGACCAGGTGTGGAGGACATGGCACCAGACCATGCTTGCCCTTTCTGAAATTGCCATTTGGGTTAGAGCAGTCTTAGCCAACGAGAGGAATGGACAAAATTGTAGGGAGATCATTGTCCTTGTCCAAGCCATCAGTGTAAAGGGAGACCCATGGAGAATCTCTCAATTCCCCTTGGGAAGAACAAACAAGTGGCTCTGAGTTATCATAACATCTGTAACAGACTCCAAAGACGAAATGGCCTCACCCTGTCTCTCTTTAAAAAACTCGATGGTTGAATGACTTCCTCCTATCCTTCTGTAACAAACTCGAGGGGCTGAATGGCCTCCTCTTGTCCCACTGTAACAGACTCGAGAGGCTAAATTACCTCTTCCTATCGCACTGCAACAGGCTTAAGATTTTGAATGGCCTAAATTTGTCCCTACGTAACAGACTCGATAGGCTGACTGGCCTTCTCCTGTCTCTCTGTAACAGGTTTGAGACGGTAGACGGCCTCCACCTGTCCGTGTGCAACAGGCACATGTCAACTGAGTTTATATCGACGTTCATGTGCAGCGGTTCCAGTGCTCTGAATGATGTCTAAAGTTTATGAAAGGCTTTGATAACAGGACACTTAATAAAAGGAGCAAAATTAAGCAAAGTCAGAGGACAATAAATATTATTACCTTGATTTGTGATTTCTAGATATTTCCCTAGTACCTACCATTTGCAGTTAGCATATTATTTTATCCCTGTCTACTTTTATAAACAGCGTGGGACAGATACAATCCCGCAGTCTTCTGACACAGGGCCCACATAAAAAAAAGAAAGATTAAAAATAGTGAGAGGTTTATACTTCACTCCTCAGTGACCACATCCATTCCATTCAAACCCAGAAATTGTTCACTTTTCCTGTGATCTCAAAAGCGATGCAAGGAAGGGGTTAACTGAACCTGTTTGTTGAATGGCTGTGATTAATGTTCGTCTCCATGGATTCTAATTATCCCAGTGGAGTTTTCTCATTTTTTAAAATGATAAATGGACTTCATTCAATGTATTATCCCATAATATGCGCGATAGCATCACCGACAGTGCGAACAAGGACCCGCAGCTCCCTGTTCGTGGAAAGGGAAAGAGAGAACAGCATCTGAGAACATTCGGGTTGAATGTTCCAGCAATGGATCCGAATCTGAGAACAGTAGACTGGAATGGTCCAATAATGGACAGGAGTTTATATTGGTATATTTGGCTTCTTTCGTCATATTATGATCGATGGTCATTATCAAGACGGATCCAATATGCATTTTATATTATTAATTGTTTTTATTATCCAATTCTAGCTATCGTTGGTGTACCTGGTAAGTTTTACTGTTCAGTTACTAATTATGTACACCGTATTTGATATAATACTGTTCTCCTCATCTACTCTATTCTCCTTGCTGCTGTTATTACTCCTGCTGAGAGTCCGAATCCAGGTATTCATTCCATAAACCACTACTAACTACATCAGTGAGTTGTTCATTCACTCTTTCACTTTTTACTTCTGACAGTACCACACACGGGTCTTTCTGTTGACCTCCTTAGTTTCAGCTGCGAACCACGAATCATTGTAACAGTGCCCTTGTTGTTTACATATAGAGAGCCCGAGGTCCTTCTTTTCTTCTTTGCTTTCAAACTCCATTTCCTTCTTCTTACTCAGTCCCATGTCTGGCCAGTACATGAAGCTGAAACAGATGAATCACAACTGTTGTGATCCCTTTGACCACAAGCTGATTCCTGACGCAATACCTTGACCATTCCTAATTGTAACAACTCACACCTCGCACCTGCTGCTTGAACATTGAGCTATGAAATACATTTATAGTGATTTCAATAATGTTGTGCTCATACTCCCAGCTTCAAATCTGCAGAAACAAACCTGAATTGATACTCCACAGCTCAACTCACAGTCAAATTCCATCCAAGCGTCTATCCTGTGCACACTAATCTATATTATTACATGGAGAAAGTGAGCACTGCAGATGCTGGAGACCAGAGTTGAACAGTGTGGTTTTGGAAAAGCGTAGCAGGTCAGTCAGCATCCGAGGAGCAGGAAAATCGACGTTTCGGGCAAAAGCCTTTCTTCAGGAATCCTGAAGAAATCCAGGAATCCAGGAATTCCTGAAGAATGGCTTATGCCAGAAACGTCGATATTCCTGCTTCTCGGATGCTGACTGACCTGCTGCGCTTTTCCAGCACCATACTTTTCAACTTTATTATTACATGGTCTGCCAATGACTTTACATTGATATTCTCAAACACGTCATCACATCTGCCCATGAACAACCCCTCAGTATCACTCCGTCCAATACTCAAACCCCTGCTGTTTTTCAAACTTAAACTGATTTCTTCCATGCATGCTCTCTCTCAACAGTGATTTTCAAATCTAACACCGCTCCTGATATACACACACAAACACACACACACACAAACAGACGCGCACACACACAAAATCCCTTGCCTTGTGTTGCTGGATGGAAAAGCAGAGACGTAAGATTGGGAGGGGGGTCCATTTACTCTCACTCACAGTATAGTCTGCAAACCTTCCCGTGCTGAGCAGATGTCTAGTGCTAGTATCGTAACAATACACAGCCAATTTTGCCATGTGCCCCTGTGCTGGGCAGATGGTTCAGCTTAGTGAGAAATACAGTGGCATAATGAGAACAGCTCTCCATGGCCTGCTACCTTGTCATGGTTAATGATGTCCTGGCTGCTTCTGTGAGGCAAATTCAGAATTGGGTAGAACAAACAATTTCAGTTGGTTGAGCAATGCCTCAGTTTAATGCTATGCATTTCACGATCTGAACCTTCCAAAGTATTACTCCTCCAGTTGCCCCCAGTCCTCTGTCTTTTACTTTACCTATGTTTCAACAGCATATTCTCAAATAATGGTCCGTTTCTATCTTTCCTGTGAATCTTTCTGTCCCTCTGCCTCTTTTTCTAGCTTTATTTCTTGGTTCCCTGGTGTACCGAATGCTGACGCTATAAACCTCAGAAACAACGAAATTATGTGTGTGACTTTCGGCGATGTCCCATGCTTTGAAACACGCCTTTGAAACTTGGTCTGTGCCTGTCCACTGAACATCTGTATTTGTCCCTCTCAGCTGACCTTGCGGTCATAACATAAGGAAACCCCCCGACACCCCAAGTATGATTGCAAAGGACCAGGTATCAAACGTGTAGCTGAGAAGTTTCTGAAGACTCATGTCGTTGAAAAGTTAGTGGTGCTGCTGGGGCTGGCTTGCTGGAGTTTGTGCTGTGAGCTGCCTCAGGTATTAGGGAGAGCCGAACGTTTGATGACCCTACTGTGGATGGGGCATGAGGATTGTAGTGACAACATCTAGGTCTGTAACAGGAACAACGAAAAGGGCAGAGATGTGAAGCTCTGAAATCACGGAGTGAGTGTGTGTGGGGAAAGGGATCTCCCGTACCTGTCTGTGTCTTTTCCTGTACTCATACACACACACTCACTCTCTTCCCCTACACACACGTGCTCGTCCCTCTCTCACACACGCAGACATACACTGACACACACACGCCCACATACACATTCACACTCATACTCTGTCTCAGTCCCTCTCTCTATTAAACACGCACACACAGATTGACACCCACCCTATCTCTCGCTCCACCCCAGCCACATACACACCCCCTCTGACACACACACATTCACACTCACACTCTTCCTCTCTCTCCCCAGCACACACATACGCTCCCCCTCTCACACACGCATGTATACTTAAATCTATGTGTTCATTTTCATTTACAGATTTGTACTTGTGATCCATTCTACTTTTTTTACGAAAAGCGTGCTCTTTGTTAACAGTCAGTCAATTTAGCAATTTCTGAACACCTTCTTTGGTAAGAAAACTAGTCTGGCTCCAAGTTAAGTCACAGACAGAATCCAAACAAGACCTAAATTACATTGTATGACTTTAGATGTCACATCCTTTATAACCGTAACACATGACGTTATCTTGAGGCAGTGATTTAAATGACATTCTGAGATTTGAATATTTATCAATCCAGACCAGTGCCCGAACTGATTAAAGATTAATGTCACGTCAGGTGTGTTCAATTCTTTCGCTTATAACTTTTTTTCCCATATAAATTCTGTGTCAAGTTCATCCTTCTCTCACTAGCATCTCATGAAGGAGCAGCCTTCCGAACGCTAACGTTTTCAAATAAACCCGTTGGATTATAAACTTGTGACGTGTGATATTTGATCTCGTCCAACCCAATACAACCCCGCAGATCATGGCTTTTGTTGGTTAGTCATTCCCGTCTCCAAGCATGTTTTATTTCTAACCCGATAGTCTAACATCTTGCATATCAGTCATTTGGGCGACAATTTATGCAACACATTCTGGAATTCCAAATATACGACATGAATAGAAAATCCATTCTGCACATTGCTTGTTACACTTTTAAAGAACTCAGGCAAATATTTCAAAAATAGTTTAGTTTTTAAGTAGCCATATTGACTGCGATATATTGTGACTTCACTTCAAAACCCTCCTCTTATTAATTCCTCACTAACACTTTCGAAAATAAATTGCCTTCAATCCCAAAGACTTATGCACTGAATTTCATTCCCTGGTGAAGCTTCTTATTCTAATTTCTTCTCTTTCTGGAACCTCTACGTTCCTTTTCAATTCCTGCATAACAGGCACAAGACTGTAGTTGAATGGATTCATACTGTTCCTGGTTTACAAACTCGATGGGCTAAATGTCCTCCTGCTGTTCCTATATAATCGGTTCTATGGGCTGAATGCCCTGCTCCTGTTTCTGACAATGTCGCTCAAGCTCGCTTTGTCATGCTCCTGTTATTATCCAGAGGTTTGGGAACTTACGGAATCTTCCTGCTGCGTTGTAACATTTAGATGGTCTACATAACAGGCTCGAGATACTGAATAGTCTCCTCCTGAAATGGGAACGAGGGAGTGGTTAGTATTCTTCTATTCCCATAGAACAGAAACGTGCCAGAATTACCTCATTCTGCTCAAAGAAAATATCTGAAACGGTTTCTTGTCCTTCTCCCTTTCCTGTCCAACAGACTCAATGGGTTCAATGGCCTCATCCTAGTGTGTTAATTTCCAGAATCTTACTGGTCTCTTGCAGTGCTTATGCTGCAGCATTGAGAATACTGAATGGTCTCATTGTTGAGCAACAGGAGAATGGTGTTGCACGGTCTATTATGGGCGCTGTGCTGTAGTGTGGAGGGCGTAATTGGTCTTTTCCTGAAAGTGTACATCAGGGCCCAGGAACTAAACATCCTCCTCCTCTTCTGCTGTAACAGCGTCAAAAAATCTAGTTTTGCTGTACCTATTTCCAGGTTTGAGAAGTGGAACGGACTCCTGAATTTGCTGTGCAATTGTCTTCTCTTACTAAGTCTTAAAACAGGATCATCTGTCATTCTTGCAAACGTTAATATGTATTGGATTCACCTGCTCATCCCTCCCTCCTAAGTTAACGTGACGCTGTGACTTAGTTAGTTAAAATGCTTGTTTAGTAAACAGGTAGGTCCAGGGTTGAAACCCTACCAAGGCTGGTACCTCGCAGTAGCCACTGCATTTTTAAACTTGTCTCAAATGCCATGTTGCTGTTCCTTCAGGTTGATGATCCAACCGGGTGCTGTGGATGGAGAGAGCTATTGAAAGAATGTGATTGATGTGTTTAAAGGAAACAATGCTCCCATTACTGTTGCCTGGGTTTGTCCCCCATTAGAGAATATTGTGTTCAGTTAAGGTGATGGCACACTGGTGTTATCACTTCCCTGTGCAGCGAGTGATAAAGTAATGTCCATAGGAGCTGGATTCAAATTTTGCTCACGGATGCAGAGCTGACCAGGCTAAGGGGCAGGATTTCGATATCTGCTTGAATGTAGCTGTGGGTTCAAATCCCACCGCTGGCATTTGTGCAGATAATGTGTCCTGGTGATCCTTGGTGTGTGTGAGAATTATTTAAATTAATTACAATTTAATGTGTTTTTGATGAGGGACAGCGCAGCAACTTCAGCAATTCAACAGCCACACCGTGCTTCTGTAGTGTAGAATTGTTAACATTGACCTCACACGTGAAATGTGACTGTGCAGTAATCAGGCTCTCCTGCAGCTGCATTGTTCAGGCGATTTGCGTTGCCCACACTGGGTAGCTCAGTGGTTAACACTGCTGCCTCACAAAAGCAGAGGGCTGGGTTGAATTGTAACCTCATGTGACTGTCTGTGGGGAGTTAGCACCTTCTCTCCTTGGCGTGAATGGGTTCCAGCAGCGGGTACTCCAGTTTCATCCCACATTCTCAAGATGTGCAAGACTGATACATTGGTCATGCTAAGTTACCCATAATATCTGGAGATAAGCAGTGTAGGTGAAATTAGTCATGCAAACTGCAGGGTTACAAGATTGGGTAAGGGAACGAGTTTAGATGGGACGGTATTCGGAGGATCAGAGCGGAGTTGACGACTCAAATGGTCTGATCCCACACTATAGGGATTCTATGATGAGCATCCTCATTGCCGAAATCGGTTGACCATATCTGTACATATTTCTCCAGATGTGATATCACTAAGGTCCTGTACAGCAGCAATAATTTACTAACCTGCTTTACAAGCAATACCTTATCATCCAGGTTAGAGTAGTCTCAGCTGTCTGGAGGAATACGCAGCATCGTTGAAAAGGCATTGTCCTTATCTACTACACTAGCACAATGGGAGATCTGGCGGAAATTCGCAATTACGCTAAAGAAGAGCAGGTAAGCTGTGACGATGTCAACGTTGAAATATGCTTCCCCAAATATATGGTCTGAATCGACACCTTATCTCTCCAGAGCCCACGTCAAACTGATTCAATCGAGTCTGGTAAGGTGGAGATTAAAAACAGCGAGGAGAAGCAAACATGATGAGAGTTTTGTTTCAAAGTCAAAAGTCAAAGTCAAAGTCACAAATTTTGAGTGAGTTACAAAAACGGAAATTCGAAATGCAAGATTGCCGGTACTGCAGTAATCATGGATATATTCACATCTAAACTGTGTGGATCCATGTTAAAGTTAATGCTGTAAAAATGGAATTCACGAGTGTGCATGAAATGCTTTACTTTAACAGTCTGTTGAGTACCGAGCCAACGATCAGGCTGTTTTGGAATTGGTGTTATGTGATCAGAGAGCAAATTCAAAAACTTGCAGTAAAGCAGCTTTTGAGAATAGTGATCTTAACGTACTGAATTTTACATGAAGTCCGTATACAAACCAGTTTTATTTTCTTAAATTACAAGTATATAAATGAGTCATAGAACATAGAACATACAACATAGAAAAGTACAGCACGGAACAGACCCTTTGGCCCATGACGTTTTGCCAAGGTTTAATCCTAATGTCAAATATAGTAACTTAACCTACACACTCCTCAAATTATTGCTAACCATGTGCATGTCCATCAGTCGCTTAAATGTCTCCAATGACTTCGCTTCCACCACCACAGCTGGCAACGCATTCCATGCATTCAAAACTCTCTGCATAAAAAACCGACCTCTGACTTCTCCTTTATACCTTCTTCGTAATATCTTCAAACTATAACTTCTCATACCAGTCAGTGCTGCCCTGGGGAAAAGTCTCTGGTTATTGACTCTATCTATTCCTCTCATTATTTGTACACCTCGATCAGGTCTCCTCTCTTCCTCCTTCTCTCCAGAGAGAAACGTCTGAGCTTATTCAACCAATCTTCATAAGGCAAGCCCTCCAGTCCAGGCAGCATCCTGGTAAACATCCTTTGCACCGTCTCCAAAGCCTCTGTATCTTTCCTATAGTAGGGCGACTCGAATTGGACACAATAATCCAAGTGTGGTCTCAGCAGGGACTAGTTCAGCTGCAGCAAAACCTCACGGTTCTTAAACTCGACGCCCTGTTAATGAAAGCCAAAAAGCTATATGCTTTCTTGACAACCCTATCTACTTCGGTGGCAACTTTGATGGATCTATGTACTTGTATACCCAGATTCCTCTGTTCCTCCACACTGCCAAGAATCCTATCTTTAATCCTGTATTCAGCATTCGGGTTCGACCTTCCAAAATGCATCACTTCGCCTTTATCCAGGTTGAACTCGATCTGCCATTTCTCAACATAGCTCTGCATACTGTCTATGTCGTGCTGCAGCCTGCCCTCTATACTATCCACGACACGTCCAACCTTTGAGCCATCTGCAAATTTGCTAACCCACCCCTAAACCTCCTCATCCAAGTCATTTGTAAAAGCTGCAAAGAGCAGAGGCCCAAAAACAGAGCCCTGTAGTACCCAACTCAACACTGACCTCCAGGCAGAATACTTCCCATATTCAATCACTCTCTGCCTTCTGTCAGCCAGCCAATTCTGAATCCAGATAGCCAAATCTCCCTGTATACCATTCTTCCTGACTTTATGAATGAACCTACCATTTGGAACCCTATCAAATGCCTTGCTGAAGATCATATACTGCACATCACTGCTCGACTGTTGTTGACAAGCCTTGACACCTCCTCAAAGAACTGAATGAGATTTGTGAGGCATGACCTGCCTGTCACAAAGCCATGGAGATTGCCCTTAGTCACACTATGCTTTACTAAATAGCCATAAGTCCGATCCCTCAGAATGCATTCCAAAACTTTGCTGACCACCCACGTAAGACTGACTGGTTTGTAATTGCCAGGGATTTCCCTATTACAGTTCTTGAAAAGAGGAAAAACATTTATATCCTTCCAATTCTCCGGTACGAATCCTGTGGAGAATGAGGATGCAAAATATCCTCGCCAGCGGCAACCTCCTTTCTCACTTCCCGGAGCAGACTAGGATAAACCGGATCTCTCCATGAAGACTTATCAATCTGAATGTTTTCCAAAATTTCTAGCACATCAACTGCATCAATCTTGATCTGGTCAACACTGTATCCCAGCTCCTGTAAGCTTTCATTTGCAACAATTTCCCTTTCCTTGGTGAAAACCGAAGCAAAGAACTCATTTAGGGCTTCCTCGATGCTCAGACTACACGCAAAAGTTCCCTACACAACACATATCGACCCTACCTTCTCCCTGATCATTCTCTTATTCCTTATGCATGAGTAAAATGCCTTTGGGTTCTCCCTAATCTTTCTTGCCAAGACTTTTTAGTGCCATCTCCTGGCTTTCCTCAGTCCAATTCTGAGCTCATTTCTAGCTAGCCTGTAATCCTCTAAAGCTGTGCTAGATCCTTGGTTCCTCCACCTTAAGTAATCTGCCTTCTTCCTTTTGACGAGAAATTCATCTGTTCTCGTCACCCAATGTTCCTTATTCTTATCCTTTCTTACCTGTCTCAGAGGAACAAATTTGTCCATCACTCGGAACAACTGCTCCTTAAATAGTCTTCACGCGTCTGCTGTGCCCTTTCTGTGGAACAATTGCTCCCAGTCTATACTTCCCAACTGCTGTCTGATAGCGTCATAATGTTCTTTTCCCCAATTAAATATATTCCCCGGGAAAGGCTCTTTTCACTCTCCAGGCTATGCTAAATGTGAGGCAGTTTTGATCACTTTCACCAAAGTGCTCTCACGCCACTAGATTTGATACCTGTCCTGGCTCGTTGCAGAACACCAAATCCAAAATGGCCTCTCTCCCCGTCGGTCTATCTACATACTGAGTTAGAAAACCCTCCTGAACACACCTGACAAAAACGGCTCCATCCAACCCACCTGCACTTAGGAGGTTCCAGTCGATATTGGGAAATTTGAAATTACCCATAACAACAACCCTGCTACTTTTGCATTTTTTCCAGAATCTGCTCGCCTATGAGATCTTCAATCTCTCTACTGCTATTAGGTCGTCTGTAGAAAACTCTAAATGCGGTGACTATTCCCGTGTTGTTCCTAACTTCCACCCGTACTGACTCAGGAGACAAGATTTCCTCAACAACCTTCGTTTCTGTAGCTGTGATGCACTCGCTGTTTAGCAATGCTATATCCCCTCCTCTTTTTCCACCCTCAGTGCTCTTTCTAAACGTTCGAACCCCTGGAACATCAAGCAACCATTCCTGCCCCTCTGAAACCCACGTCTATATAGCTCCACGTAGAGATCCATGCTCTCAGTTTATCACTCTTATTTCGGACACTCCTTGCATGAAAGCAGACACACTTTAACCGATCCCTTTGTTTCATCGCGTCGGGAACCTTCCTGATAGAATCAATATATCCTGTCACTGTCCCGTCTGCAACTGACCCCCTCTCAGATATGTGGCTCTGATTCGCACTCCGCTGACAAACTAATTTAAAGCCTCCTGAATCACTGGAGTAAACCTCTCACCCAGGACATTGGTGTCCCATCAATCCAGGTGCAACCCGTTCTTCATGCACAGGTCCCCCCTTCCACACAAGGTATCCAAATGGTCTAGATATCTGAAGCCCTCCCTCCCGCATAAGCCGCGCAGCCACGTGTTAAGCTGCATTCGCTGATTGTTCATCACCTCACTATCTCTTGGCACCGGTAGCAAATCTGAGATCACAACTTTACTCGTCCTGCTCTTCAGCTTCCAACCTAACTCTCTGTAGTCACTTTTCAGAACCTCAATCCCTTTCCTAGCTATATCATTGGTGCAAATATGCACCACGATTTCTGGTTACTCACCCTCCCCATTCTGAATGTTGTAAACCCGATCAGCGACATGTCAGACCCTGGCACCACGGAGGCAACATACGTTCCGGGTGTCCCATTCCTGACCACAAATCCTCCTGTTAATTAGTCTTAAAAACTTCCCAGAATTCCTTCATTCCTCCCTCGCACCTCTCAACAAATGGATGCCCTGACGATTGAGGTAAATTTTTTAAACAGTTAGACTCACCTTCCCAGAATTCCTTCGCTTCTCGATCGCACGTCTCGGCAAATGGATGCCACAACGTCTGAGGTAAGTCTTTTGAACTCTGAGACACACCTTCCGAGAATTCCATCACTCCTCCCTCGCACCTCTCAGAAAATGGATGCCCCGATGATTGGGGTAAGTCTTTTAACCGGTTCGACTCGCCTTCCCAGAATTCCTTCGCTCCTCCCTCGCACCTCTTCATGCAAGCCATGAAGGCATGAGGACCAAGTTGGCTTCAGTGAATTTGAAAAAAAAACATGAGAAAGGTTAATGGAAGACAGACAATGTCTGTTATTTATAGAAACGTTATAAGGTGTACAGTATACATATTGCATCCACACACCCCCCCCCTCCCCCATGGTGCAAATAAAAAAGGAAAAGATTATTCAAGCATGGTTAACAAATGAAGTTAAAAATAGATTCGATCAAGCAAAGTTGCTCGCGAAAATATCGCCAGATATTATGGATTCATTGGAACTAAAGTGGACTAAGAAATTGATAAGGAAATTCAAAAGAGATCAAGAACGCAAACTAACAAGAAACGTAAAGCCTGATGAAAACCTATTATCAATACTTGGAAGGAAAATGAAGGAAATGTCAAATGTGGATCTGTAAGTGTGCGGATAGAGGACCTATTGTGGAGAACAGAGAAATTACAGGAAAACCAAAGTGTTATTTCGTGTCTGTCTTCATGGTGGAAGGTCCAGAAAATCTTCTAGAAATACCAAGTGACCCAGGGACCAGCGTAACTAAAGACTAAAATCATTCATATCATGATAAGGTAGTATTTCAAAACACACCTTGATTCAGCATTGATAAGTCTGACAGATCAGATGCACTCCATTCAGAAATTTGACACAAAGCAGCAAGAGAAAAAGAGATTGGACTGGGGCTGGGTGTAATTTTCGCTATTCAGTTTGCAAGGTTATGAATGCATTGCAACGATTCAACAAGGGAAGAAGAGGGACGGTGGAGAACAATAGACCTATTAGCCTGTCATCCACTGTCGGGAGTCTGTTGGAATCGGTTAGAACGAATGTGATATTGGTCCTTTCGAAATAAATATCAAACTTCAAGAGAATGATCATGCATTTATGAATGGGAAGTTATATTTTTAAACCTTTTGCTTGAAGTTATCTCTTGTAGACATAAACAATGGAGATCAAATTGCTGTGATATAGTTGGATATTGAGCAGGATTTTTTTAAAAAAGAATTTACACAGTGAGTTAGTAGAAAAAACGCAAGTGGCATTGCGAGCAACATGTGCAAATAGGAACGTAAAAGAGAGATTTGTCTTCACTTAATGGGAATGAGAATGTAGATGATTAAGACCCATCCAGATTGGAAGCGGTGGCTTGCCCGATCTTCATGGATGCTGCCTGAGCCACTGTAATCTCCAGCATTTGTTGTTTTCAGTATAAATTCCAGTATCGGCAATACATTACTCCTATGAAAAGTAAATATATCCTCCATCATTTACACAGAGTTTGTTGAGACTGTCCCTGGAATACTGCATGCAGTTTTTGTGTCCTGACCGAAGGAAGGATATACTGACCACATCTGGTGAATAGACATTCTCCGGATTAATCGATCTGATGGAAAAATTGCCTGATGGGGGAACTCGGTCTGTCTTTTTTTAGAGATACATCGAATGAGAATTGATCTTAATGAAACCGAGAAAGTTCACAAAGACGGGACTGATTAAAACAGGGACATGGATTAGTGTGAGCAGGCAAGGTGAGGGAGAATCCCAAGATATTCCACAAGGACATCAAGCAGAATAATATTATGAGGGAAAAATGGGGCCCATCAGAAAGCAAAGGTACAATCAGTATGTGAAGTTGGAGAGACTTGGCAGATGGTTACACGAAAACCTCACATCTGTGTTATCTGGATTGATCAGGATGCAAGTGTAGAATTCAAGAAGATGGACTGGGAAGCTCTTCAGCAGATTGATGCAAGGTGTGAGCAGGGATTCGAGGCTTTGGCTGGTATAACTTTGGACAAGTGGTCTGGATGAGTTATATCGCAGTCTGCTAACCGAGACAAGGGATGAGAGGCCTTGATGCAAATGCTCAAATTGAATCTGATCACAGTTGAGGTGCCAGAGTACTGGGAAACACACTTTACAGGAAGAGTGGCCGAGATGGTCCTGGAAATGATCAGTCAGTAACTATCAGATCAGTGTTGTGGAAACTATTGTGGAAAATTGGGAGGGAGAAAACTGATCTCCATCACACGAGGTAATATTTGATCTGGGATCATCAGCCTGAATTTATCATCAGCGGGAAGTGATGCTTCAGGAACTTTACTGAAATCCTATCAAGGAGGTTGATTAAATGGATTTTCAACAAGCCCTTTGAAAAAATCCCACATACGAAAATGATAAAGATATTAACATCTCATGGTATCAAGGGCAACTTACTTAGATTAGATTACCTCCAGTGTGGAAGCAGGCCCTTTGGCCCAACAAGGCCATATCGCCCCTCTGAAGTGCAACCCATCCAGACTCATTCCCGTACATTTACCAAGTCACCTAACACTAAAGGCAATTTAGCATGGCCAATTCACCTGACCTGCACATTGTTGAACTGTGGGAGGAAACCGGAGCAGCCAAAATAAACCGACGTGGATACGGAGAGAATGTTCAAACTGCACACAGACAGTTGCCTGAGGCGGGAATTGGACACGGGTCTCCAGCGCTGTGAGGCATCTGTGCTAACCACTGTGCCTCCGTGTTGCCCCAATATGGCAAGTTGCACACAAAATTGCCTTCGTGGCAAGAGACAGAGGGTGACGGTGGAAGCCTCTTTGTGTGACTAGTGACCAGTTTCTCATGGTGTACCACAGAGATCAGTGATTTGTCTCTTATTAGATGTGGTCTCCATAAATGACGTAGAGTGAATGTATAGAGGAATGCAGGGGAGTGTGAAAAGTATGTTTGTGTTTGACATAAAGATTGGCCGAATGCTTGACAGTGAGGAGGAAGGTCTTGTGTTACAGGAAGATAAGCTAGGTGGAATGGTCGGCTAGGCAGATCAATGGCATGTTGAATGCGAAACATTTAAATATGAGGGGATGCACTTTGGAAGAAGGAACCAGGCGGGGGTGTACGGATGAATGGCAGCACACTAGAAAGCTCGGAGAGTCCTTCTTCACTGATCTCTGAACGTGACTGGACAGTTTAATAGGTTATCTCAGAAGACATAGGGATCAGTGAGCATAGTCCTTTTCATTGTAAGAGCTGTACAGGACTTACTGTGAGGGGTTTTGCATGCCACATTACAAGAAGGATATAATTGCACTGGAGGGCGTGCAGAGGAGATTGAACAGAATGTTCCCTGGGATGGAGCATAACAGCTATGGAGAGAGGCTGGATAAGCTCGGTTTTTTTTGTTTTGGAGTTTGGAAGGCTGAGGGGGACGTAATTCAGAAGGATAAGATTATGACAGGAATGGATGGACGACAACAGCTGTTCCTTTCAGTCAAAGGGCCAAGAACAAGACAAAATACTTTTAGTGTGAAGAGTTTGAGGTTTAGAGAGGATTTGAGGATTGCCTTTGACCCAAAGGGTGTTGGGGTCTGGAGTGTGCCTCCTGAGAGGGACATTGTCAGGGATAGCATAACAACCATTACCTAAGTACTTGAATGACCATAATAATATTCCCAGCTCTGGACCTCGTGTTCAAAAGCGGGACTAATGTAGATCGTGCTGTATTTCTGATGGTAAAAACTCTATATTTCTGTGATTCTATGCGTGTGGAAGAGCAATTAGTGTGCAGCTTCAGGCGGGAATCGATGGGTCTCTGAAGGGTTCTGAGCAAGGGTTGTAAGAATAAGGCTGTAGTTTCTTAAAGAATGTCAACGGGTAAGATGACAAGTGCAACTTCTTTACGCCTAAAATAAAGGGAATGAACAGTGGAGAACAGAGAAAGAGCTGACCTAAGTAACAACTACGGCTCTTCCATAGTAATAGTGGCTGAAGGTCCTGAACTGAAGGGAATTTATATTTGCCAGGAAATGGTGTTGGAGAGACTGTTAGCTCTGAAGGCTGATATGGCCCCGGGACATAATGGCCTACATCCCAGGGTACTGAACGAAGTGGCTCTAGAAATCGTGGATGCATTGGTGATCATTTTCCAATGTTCTACAGATCCAGGATCAGTTCTTGCGGAATGGGATTTGGCTAATGTTGTTCCACTTTTTAAGATAGGAAGGAGAGAGAAAGCAGGGAATTATAGACCAGTTAGTCTGATCTTAGTGTTGGGAAAGATGCTGGAGTCAATAAAAAAGGATGAAATTGCGACACATCTGGATAGCAATAACAGGATACGTCAGAGTCAGCATGGATTTATGAAGGGAAAATCATGCTTGACTAATCTTCTAGAATTTGTTGAGGATGTATCTCTGAAAATGGACAAGGGAGATCCAGTGGATGGAGTGTACCTGGACTTTCAGAAAGTCTTGGATGAAGCCCCACACGGGAGGTTAGTGAGCAAAATTAGGGTGCATGGTATTGGGGGCAAAATACTGACTTGGATTGAGAATCGGTTGGCTGACAGGAAACAAAGAGTACTGATAAACGGCTCCCTTTCGGAATGGCAGGCGGTGACCAGTGGGGTACCGCAGGGATCAGTGCTGGGACGCAGCTTTTTACAATGTACATTAATGGTATAGATGATAGTATTAAAAGTAATATTAGCAAATTTGCTGATGATGCAAAGCTGGGTGGCAGAGTGAAATGTGAAGAGGATATTAGGATATTACAGGGTGACCTGGGCAGGCTAGGCGAGTGGACAGATGCATGGCAGATGCAGGTTAATTTGGATAAATGTTGGTTATCCAGTTTGGTGGCAAGAACGGGAAGGCAGATTATTTCCTAAATGGAGTCAAGTTAGGTAAATGTGCAGTACAACGAGATCTAGGTGTTCTTGTACATCAGTCAATAAAAGCAAGCATGCAGGTAGAGCAGGCAGTGAAGAAAGCTAATAGCATGCTGGCCTTCATAACACGAGGATTTGAATTTAGAAACAAAGAGGTTCTTCTGCAGTTGTACAGGGCACTGGCGAGACCGCACCTGGAATATTGTGTGCAATTTTAGTCTCCAAATTTGAGGAAAGACATTCTGGCTATTGAGGGCATACAATGTAGGTTCACGATGTGGAGGCCAAGTCACTGGATACTTTCAAGAAATAGTTGGATAGACTTCTTAAAGGTAGTGGAATCAACGGTTATGGGGATAAGGCAGAAACAGGTACTGCTTGAGGATGATCAACCATGATCATAATGAATGGTGTTGCTGGCACGAAGGGCAGACTGGCCTATGCCTGCACCTATTGTCTATTGTCTATTGTCTAACTGTTTCAGAACTGCCCTCCACAGAACTGAACCAAGCAAACCAAAATTTCCCTGCAATATGAAGAATCGTAAACCTGGCGAGAAAAAAAAAGAATACAATGAAACTAATAAGTAAACAGCTTTAGAGAAATTATTGGGATTAAAGTAATGGCCAAACACCAAGTTAATGCGGATTTATGAATTTTGAATTATGTTTCAGAAACCAACTGAAGATAATTTATGGAGAAGCAATGGATGCAACGCATTTGGAATTTCAGGATGAATTTTAATGAAGTCTCAAGCCTAGTCCGCTTACTTAAATCTTATGGCGTCGGGATTTATATGTGGACATTGTTTTAGAATGCGACAGCTGACAGGAAACACTGAATAGGAATTGAATTTTTTTTTAAGTTGACTTCTCAAGGGCTATCAAAGGAATTGGTGTTTGAACCCCAGTTAATCCCAATATATCTCAAACATTTGTTTGAGGGAATAGGATGCAATATATCCTAGTCTGCTGGTGGTTCTAAATGAAGTCGGATTGTAAATGGCTGAGGATTATGTGAACAAGTTCCAAGGTGATTAATGCATATTTGCCCATTCACCTCATGACGAGTGTGGGTAAACATGCCAGTGTTAGAACTGCTGAATGGGCAAATATGCATCAGATGAAGAGCAATACGGATACATGTGACGTGGTGCGCTTTCTTTGCTCCTTGTCCTTTGTTATTCTTCACAGACCTCCGAGGTCCATGCAGGCCAGTTGAGTTCTGAAGCCAGAAGTCAATACTGGGAATGGAATTGGCACGCTTACCAGTGTACGTGGACCCACCAAGTGGGTACCTGCAACATTTAAAGAATTTCTATCTTATATAACAGACACTGAAAACAATAGTTCAGGAACAGTTTTCAGTTAGGAGACGAATGATGTGTTGACATTCGTTTCAAGGGGATTGGAGTACAGGATTAAGTATGTCTTACTGCAGCTGTACAGGACCTTGGTGAGCCCTCATCGCGAAGGTTGTGTGGTATTGTTTGCACTTTTGGTCTCCTTACTTAAAAAAAAGGACAAACTTGACATTGAGGGAGTGCAGTGAAGGATGACCAAGGATGATATCTGGGATGACAGGATTGTTGTGGGAGCAGAGTTTGGATCGACCGGACCGACATTCCATTTGGTTTAAGAAAGTGAGTGGAGATATCAGTGAAATATATACGACTCTGACAGGGTGAGACAAATTGGAAGCAGGGATGAAAATTCCCCTGGTTGCGACGTCTAAAGAAAGGACCCACAGTATGAGATGCAGACAACCCACTTTGCATTGAGATGAGAATACATTTTTGCAACTCCGAGACTGGTGAATATTAGAAATTCTCTCCCACGCAAGCCTGTGGAAGCCAAGGCACGAATTATAAATAAGGATTTCAAGACACTACGTGGATGGGGAGAGCGCAGGTGCAGAGTGAGGAAATGGAGGTTCAGCCATCACAACACTGAATTGTGCTGAACACTCGATGAATAGAAGGGATTACTGCAGTTCACATTTTTATATTTTTCTGATAATTAAACACATTAAAGTATATGTACACCGTGTGAGAAAAATGTGTATGGCCATGAATTAGAATGAGGAAGGCTCAATGTCTTGAATGTCCTATTCCTTTCCCCATGTTTCCGTGCAGAATGCGGGAAACCTTTGAAAATGGTGTCACAAGCATTCAGCTGTTATGAAAGAGGTCGCTGAAGGGTCGAAAGGATTTTGTTTCCCATTCCCTTTTGCGATCCCAAGGTTGCTGCCAGACGATCTGCCCGATTCTATCCTTTAAGACCTCGGAGCATTTTGTTAAAATTGAGTGCCTTGCTTGGCTGTTTCACAAATCATGGAAGACTTGATCTCAGGTCTATGTGTCTGGAATTACTGTTGGGCCAGAACAGGAAAACATGGGAGATTTGATTCCTGAAAATACACTGGGAAAGCAATTTGGATTTTACAAACGGCATTGTCTTCAGGGTCACTGTTGCTGACACCAGATTTTAGATCCAATATTTTGTTAACTGTTTCTGGCATGATCTGGATTGGTAATCCAGTGACAATTCCACTGTAGCTGCACTATATCCATATGGCAACCTATCGGAAAGCACACTGAACAGTTTATTTCTGTGCTGCTTGACAGCTTTGTCAAAAAGAACGTCAACTACTTTGACTGTCGTGATGGGACTGAGGGGGTGATAATTGGTCATGTTCCGTTCTCCTCTTAGGAGACTGGAGATATTTGTGTAGTTTTCAATACTGCCAGGTAGATGTCAGACTTGGGCATGGAATGAAACAACTTCCCAGTTGACACGGCTTGTTGTTCTTCACAGATGTTCAGTCCTATTGCAGGATAGTGCCAGGGCCCATTGCCTTTGTCATATCTACAGTGTTCAGCTGTTTCTTGGTGACACGTCCAGGGAATCAAATTGGCTGAAGACTGAAATCTGTGATTTTATGGAAATCATGTGGAGGGTGGTATGGATCATCCACTCAACACTTCTGGCTGAGGATGGTTCAGATACGACATCCTTGTCTTTTACACTGATGGACAGGGCTGTTCCATTATTTAGGTTGGGAATATTTGTGAAGCCGTCTCCTCCAGTGAGTTTTTTAATCATCCATCACCTTTTGTGACAGGACGTGGCTGGGTGTCAGATCTTAGATCTGATCTGCTGGTCTTCGCATCATTTAGCCCTCTCTATCAGACTTCAGTTCTGCTGTTTGGAATGCAAGCAGCCAGGTGCGGTAGCTTTAATGGGTTGTCATCAGGTTTAGGTGCACATAGTTCTGACACTGACATGTTCACCAACACTCGTCATGAGCCATGGGTCAGCGTGATGGGAATGGTAGACTGAGGGACTATTCCGAGCAAAAATGTACAGATCAAGTTTGAATGCAATTCAGTCGGTACTGCTGCGGTGTTCAGCACCACATGGATACTCAGGTTTTAGCTTCAATATCTGCAATACTAATCTACTGCATGTCCCCTAATTCGCAAGGAGACCCATTCACTCACTTCCCTTATACTCAGTAACCTACGCTGTTTTCTGATGTGGTCACACTTCCATTTTAAGATTCTCATTCTACTGAGGGTCTCTCCATGGTTTTACACTCCAATTTGTCACGTTCTTCAAAATCATTTAACTGATGTTAATCCAACTGTTTAATTTTTCTGAATCTTTCCCCTTCCAATCCTACCTGTTTTCCTCTCTTTCTGTCCCGCAGCCATGACTAAGTGCTCTGTCGTGGCGGTGATGCCTGGCCTTATCTCGTTTCGAAAGCAATGAAGTTGTGCACTTTATATGAGCGTTCAATTCCAAGTGTATTGCTAAAAGGATGAACTTAAAAACAGAAGCGTTTTGCTGCAACTTTACAGGGTTCTGGTGAGGCCACACTGTGTGCAGTCTCTTTAGTTGAGAAGATGTGTACTGGTACTGGAGAGGATGCAGATAAGGTTCACTCGTTTGATTCCGGAGTTGAAGCGCTTCGCCTATGAGGGGAGACTGAGTAGACTGAATTATATTTATTGGAATACAGAAGATTGACGGGGATGTTTAGAAACATATAAAGTTATAAAGGGATAGAGAAGATAAAAGTAGAATGGATGTTTCCACTAGCGGGTGAAACTAGGACACAAGGGCATAGAATCAATTTTAAAGTGAACAGATTTAGTAGTGAATTGAGAACCAGAGGATAGTGAACCTGTGGAATTCCTTCCCCCGTGAAGTAGTTGACATTATTTCAGTAAACGATTTTAAAGCTAAGGTAGGTACTTCTTTGAAAACGAAAGGCAATATGGGATAAGATGAGAGTGCGGCTAAGTGGAGCTGAGTCCACGAAAAGTTCAGCCATGATCTTATTAAATGGCGACGTAGGCTCTTAGGGCCAGATGATCTATTCCTCCTCCGAGTTCTTGTGTTCTTAGGGATGGTGCTTCATTTTAGACTGGGCGTTTGAGCCGATTTGAGACATGTCTTTGAAACTTGTTCAAGAACATAAATTTCTTGCGATACCCTGCAGCACTGTCAGCATCCGTGGAAGAAAGAATGAGAGTGAGATGCTTTTCCAAACGATTTCATAATTACGTAGTCGCCAGGTGGCTCATGTTGGGGATTGGGCATGACTCTTCTTTACTCGAAGTTATAGACGAATATTTTACTGAGTGCGTGGACCTCGTCCAGCAGGGACTTTTGTGTTAGCTTTGGTCTGCCCATAAGAACCTCAAATAGGGTAAGCTCCATGATGTGGTTCACCTGGCTCCATAAGGTGTACAGGGCCAAAAACAAGGCGTCTGGCCAAGATAGAACTGTCTGTTGGGTAATTTTATTCAAGGTAGGTTCTAGTGCGCCATTCATTCATTCAACCATGCCTGATGACTGGGGCTGATAGGGGATGTGGTATTTCCCAGTGCCTTACTCAAACAAGCTATAACTGTTGAGGTAAAGTGTGACCCTTTATCACTCTTAATGTTACCAGGAATTACGAATCTGGGGGTAATATCCCTCATTACACATTAAACCAATGTTCTGTCATCATCCTTCTTGTGGTGAATGATTCCACCCTTGGTGGAAAATATGTCCAGGATGTCTGGGATTCATTGAAACCCTATTTAGTTGGCATCTGGGCAGAGTCAATTTGAGGTGAGTGAAGGGTCCCTCAGGAATGGGCAAGTGGTCGTGCCTGGCCACGGGCGTGCCTGCTTTGATTTGCAGGCATATGATATAGTATTTGAGCAGCAGCTGCGAATCCAAAGCATATCAGGCCTGTCTTACAGCATGTATCATTCCCCTCTTCCCTGCGTGACGAACACCATGGGCTGCTGGGGCCTGGGCGTGCAAGTAGGCTTTGGGACAAATGATACGGTCATCGAGGTGCAATAGCAGGATGACAGCAGGGGATCCTTTAGCGCCGAGATGGACCCAGCTGTCTGTCCTGCCCGAGAAGCAGCTTGTTGAGCTTTCCGCACTCCTTCCATGAGGTCGGGGGCCACCTGAGATCTTGTATCCTGGGAGCTTGTACAATGTATCGGGTAGATTTAAAGCTGCTTGTCGATCTGCCTTTCAGCTCAGGAATTCTCACGTGTGACAGGTCATTGGCATTTGTGTGCACATTTTGCAACAGCAAGAGAAGAGGGCAGCAGAATGGATTTTTAGCAAATTGTCGACATGTTGTGCATGCTGCAGTTATGTTCCCGAAGAGGTAATGCATCACCTTTTAACGTGTAAACTTTATCTGATCTACCTTCAACAAGAATGCAGGCTGTAGTGAGGGTGAATAGCTCCGCAGCTTTTGCAGATGTCCCGTCCAGTAGCACAGCAAACTTGAGGGTCTCAAAAAAGGTGCAGACAGCATATCGCGCTGGCGTTTGTTGGCCTAAGGGAATGATTGAAGCCCGTCGGTAAAAATGATTAGGTCAGGGTTGTATAATAGTGTCTCAGATGTCAGGGTGTGGGGAGAGAAGTTGTTGAACTAGGTATAAGCAGTCATGTTCTTCCACTTGGGGAGTTGACGTGACAGGAAGAAGGGTAGTAGGGTATCAAGCGAAGGCGCAGTGAAGGGAAGGTTTGGCACGCAGTGTGACCACATAGACTGTTCTCCGAGTGGCTGTGAAATTGTGAGCTGCATTTGAATTAAATAGCAAGCCGGCCGAACGGGATCCAAAGAGCGCATGAATAATCCAGCACAACAGATGTGGGTTGGTGGCCGTAGATTCCAAGAAAACCGACATCAGTCGATCCCCTGCCTCGTCGTCCATTGCTGAAGTCTCAAACGGAGAATACGGGATGTGTACAGAGACGACCTGTAAAACCGCCCTGCGATGGCAGCCCCATGGTCTTTGGAGGGGTGAGGTTGGGCTGGAAATGGCTTATTCATAGTTTAGGTCGCCTGCTGAGTCTGTCTCTGTCGTTGACCCCGATTTCATTGGGCTTGCAAGGAAAGGTGGAAGTTGGAAGCATTCGGCTACTAGGTCGTGGCCGGCAGCCACTTTTTGCCCCGTCTGTTCACTTTCCACAGACTCTACACAGGTCCCAGATTTGTCGTTGCTTTGCTGGCCATGACTCTCTTGCCACTGTACCGACCATTACCATGTTCTTCCTGCGAGAGTTGGGTTTGTTTGCATCCCTCTCTTCTTCAATTCCAAACAGTCCCAGTCTAACGAAATTGTTTACATTGGTCAGTGTGTCCCCCTACTCGGCTGTGTGCAAGGTCAACATTTGTGATTGGTGAACTTTAGCGAGTCAGGGCAACATGAAGTTTACGAGTGTTTGGACACCTAATTTCACCTACTCTCGTAAGGGTATGGCCGCCCCGAGGAGTCACGGACAGCGTTGTACACGGGCTCATTTGCCTTCTGCAGGCAACGGGCAACTTCTCCAAAGTCGGCCTGTTACCTTGCACTTGCCTTAATGGCACCTTTGATATTATTATCCAACCAGCTAATGTGCTCACGAACAGTCCCCCACACCTCGGAGAGAAATTGAATAGAGGGTCTGAGAGTTGTCCAGTGACTCCCGTAAGCCAATTGCAATGGAACCTGGACGTCTTGAATTAGACATTTTAAATAATAAAGATTTGAAATAGCTAACTGTGAAACGCTTTCGGGCCCTTCTGTGGATGTGGGACATCCTGGAGGATGCACCGGAACTCAGCGTGATCCCCGGGCTTGACAAGGTGCTTAGTTCCCATCATGATACAGGAGTGCTGGTGATCAAGGGTCTGCTATCACAAAGCAGCGGCTCCACTGCGTGTAAGTCTTGTGATTTGCACTGTGTCAGTTGGTGTTGGTGCAGGGTCAGCGTGTTCTGTGTCTGGCATCCCTTCCTGTGCATCTTTTCGGGGTTGTGAGGCAACGGAAGCGGCGACCTCGTTTACGAGTGGGTTCCGTTCTGGGTTCAGGAGGGCAACTTTAGAGTATTGGGCGTTGTACGGCGGCAGCAAGGTGGCAGAGAGTCCAGGTGTTTTAATCTTACGAGGCTAGTGTCCCTTTACGATTTATTTAAATTTTTCTGGGCACTGAAGTATGTACTGAGTGTCCCAGGAAGGATCACCATGCCCACCCGCAGTAATTGTCCTCTATTAGTCAATTTTATCTATCTTTTAAGAGCCCCAATGTGGTCAATGCCTATAGGACTTCCTGGACAAATCGCCACTAAAGGGGATCGGATATCTCTTGTCCTCTGTTTCCCTCCAACCTCTGACTGCTGGTGACCCTGCTGTAACCAGAGGATCTCCGACCTTCGTATTTCAGCACATGCATTTACCAAAGCGCCTCTGCATATTCCGTGATAGAATCAATGACTGCAGATCGCTCTCATCAGCAAGACGTGGCAGACGTGTCCCTGTGGTCAATCCGTCTCAGTACAGTTTTGAATTCCGCAAACCCATTACCCTCTGACTGATTGAGCTGAGAACAAAGAACACATTGCAGCACGGACGAACACAGACACAAACAAAACAAACATGCAGTACAGACAAAGAGTGCAGTGCACTAAACAAAAGGAACAGAACAAGTAAAGATGCCCTGGTCAATTCCCCAAGATCTGAGGAGTCTAAAATCAAGAAATTTAAAGGGCGAGCTTTCCAATCTTACTTCTTGCCAGGCACGTATCTTCTGTGTACACCAGCATTCCAGCTGAGGTCAGGCTCACGCAAAAGCCGAATGAAGAGAAATTTGGGAGGGAGGGAATTTAGGTAATCTGCCCAGTCTATCATCTCACTTAGTCGTCTGTCCTCTTCGCGACGACCCTGATACTTTAGGTAACGAATTGTCGAGCGGCCTAATTGTACGACAATTTAGTAAGATTGAAGTTAAGGCGCTCCTTCCTGTCTACCAGCGTGCCCAGTCGTCTGCCCTTTCCTTCAGGACCAGCCACTGCGTGAGGTGCAGAGAGCATAAATTGCCAAATTGTTAACATTTAGATGCGGTCTGTGGTCCTGTATGAATTAGGGGACTGTGAAATATGCCAAAGTGTCGGAGAAATGTCAAATTATGAATAAAGGCCGTACACGAATCTTGTGAAATTGTTACACACGTGTTTATTTCACGATATGCTAGGAAGAAGAACTGACCGCTCGTATACAGAATGGGCAATCAGCACAAATGAATCTCAGCCCTCTTCCCCGACCCTCAGGCACAGTTAATTCATATAGGGTTACAGGAGATCGGTGTTAAGTACAGGACAATGCAATATCAATCACAGTTGTTGAAACAATGCCTCTCGTCCGGCAGTATCGATCAGTTTACAATGGCAACAGGAGGTTAGCTAATCGACAGAAATGGGTGCTATTTGGCTGCAATAGTTTCATGGGGCAGTGAGCATTCATATCAAGTATCCTCGTGTCACTTAGTCTTCGTAGGAATTGTAATGACTGAGTTTCTGGGAAGAGAGTGTCTGCCCTCAGGGCTTCACGAGTTACAATGCTATTGTGAGGTAATGAATATCATTAGCAGTTCATCGAGATAACATGTTCCTTCAGTCATAGTAAAGTAATAGGTAATTGCGCTTTTACTGTCTATTCCTGAATGTGACCAAGTTGAGCTGGCATGGAATTATGATTGAGCGGGCTTTGGCTAAAGACAACCATCGTGTCTGCAAGCAAGTGGTCAGTTAGAAAAGTGGCGTTTCCTTCTTCAACACAGGGACCATTATCTTTGTTGAATCAAGTGTTTTCAACTGTTTCTTCCGGTCACGTGCAGTGAATCGAATTGGTTGTAGACAAGCATCTGTGATTTGGTGGACATCATGGTGAGGGTGAGGTGAATCATCCACTCAACATTTCTCACTGAGGATTGTGCAGACAACTGTGTCGTTGCCTTTTGCACTGATGTGCATGGCGATTCCATTATTAAGGATGGGGATGATTGTGGAGCGCTCGCCTCCAAAGAATTGCTTGACAGTCCATCACCATTGATGATTGGATGTGCAAGACTTGAAATCTGAGATCTGATCTTTATGTTGTGGTTTTTTTTCCTCTCCTTGTCTCATATTTACTCGCCTTTGACATGTGACACTACAGAATTCAGTAGCATTAATGGGTTGCCATCAGTTTTAGATACATATGGTTCACCCACACTTGACACTGAACCATATCTCGTCTTGATGGTAATGATAGACGGAGGTATTATCTCGGGAAGGAAAGCTTTAGATTGTGGTTGAATAGAATTCTGCTTCCACAGCTGTTGTGGTGGAAAGCACCAAATGGATACTCAGCTTGAAATGCAATATCTGCAATGCAATTCTGTTCCTAATTTCACACTGAGTCTCATTCACCCATTAGCCCTACAATGAGTTTGGTTCCCACTCTAGCTTCTGATGTGGAAACGCTTCCATTTTAATGCTCTCATTCTTCTAAGGGTCTCTTTGTCATGTCATGGCTTCAATTTGTCACATTCCTCAAAACCCTTTTACATAAGCATGTGAAATATTCCCTTTCCAGTGCTGCCATTTTCAGCATTTAAAGTGAATGTATTTCCCGCTGTTTCTCTCGCTGACTTTTATTTGCAGCTCCATATTGTCAGTGATGCTAGCCTCATGTAAGTTCAAAACCAATGAATTTGTGCACATTGCGTTGTTGTTCACTTTCCAGTGTATGGTCCAGTGTTGGACAGGCCGTTCGAGCAGCTAAGACACAGGTCATTTAAATGTTTCAAAAATATAAATTGCTTGAGAAGCTAAGCAGGTCTGTGGAGTGAAAACGGCATTATTTAAACAAGGACTGTGAATACTGAAAGTATGGAGCAAAAAAAATGCTGGAGAAATGGGAATGCTGAAGAATTGTAATTGAACCCGAAATATTAACTCAGCTTTCATTGTGCAGACCTGTTAAGTTTCTCCACAATTCTTTGTTTGTGCTTCACATTTTCGGTATTCACAGTTCTTTGCTAACCTAAAAACTTATTTTGCGACTGACCATTATTGGAGGAATTCAGCAATTCTGGCAGTATTTGCAGAGAACGAGAAACCCAGTTAACCGTTGAATCAAGCACGACAGTGTTTTTCGGAACGGGAAAAGATTGGAAAATGGGCTTTCTAATACTTATGAGGTGGAGAAGGGGTGACAGGTCATAACGGTTTTGGAGGTACAGTGCAAAACACAAATGGGCTTTTAATTGTGACAAAAGAGAAACAGGTGTAACATGTGTATAAATTGAGGTGTGAATGGGGAAAGGATTCCACTTTATTGAGTGAAGATAAGCAAGACACAAAAAAGACAAGTGATCTGGAGACAAGTAATGAGAATATATGAAGAAGAGAAAAGAGTTACAATGGCGTCAGGCTGTGCATTTGTGGAATTGAATATGAAATCCTCCAGGCTGTAATTTACCAAACTGTAAAGTGAAGTTTTGCGAGAACAAGCATTGTGCTTCTTCGGAACAGGAGTGCAATGCAGCTTATTGAATTGAGAACAAATAGAAGGTAAAGTATGTTCCTAAAGAGAGCGCGGAACTGTTTCTCGAAGCAGCCTCTGCTTGGTATCACCAATGTAGAGGAGACTGCACTGTAAGCAGCAATGACAGGAGACCGGATTGAAAGAGTACAGGGACAATGTTTTGCTTGGAAGGTGTGTATGGGGCCTGGTGAGTGAGGACAGAAGGGGTGAATGGGCAGCTGTTGCAGTTTCCACAATTATATGGGAAGGTGTCACTGGGGAGTGAGGAAGTGTTCACGATGATGGAGATTGTCAAAGATTGAACGTTCACTGTGAAATGCTGACAGCGGACGGGATGGAAAGCTGTATTTGGTGGTGCTGACCTGCTGACGGTGGTGGAAGCCGGAGAGGATGTTTCTATGAATGCAGAATTCTGAGCAGTGGGAAGTGTGGGCAAGGTGAACACAATGATTGGCACTTTCAGAGTGTGGAGTGAATCTGGGCCTGCAGCATGACAAAGGTCTGGAGCAAACGTAGCAGAGAGGGGAAGCTTGCAAGGAGGGAGCGGGGCGGTGCTTTTTCCAACCCAACCGTGGATTTTCCAAGTACAGTTTCCCAACCTCCACCTCACCATTGAAGTTACCTCGATCGGTTCCGTGTAACGTGTCTGAAAGGTTGAATGGAACATTAAATTGGCACTGAGGAGCACGAGTAATCCAATCAACCCTTTGTAGTTATTCCAACAGTAAATAAATGTATGACTCATTTTATCGTTGTCCCAGTTGCACTTTTCTGTCAAAACAGTACTATCTCTGATTCACCTGTCTAACAAAAGTTAAACAATGCCAGCTTTGACATAAATTAAAAATACAGGCACCACAACCTTCTGGCTAAGAGAATTTTCACTTGAATGAATTTCTACTTCGTGATTTTCTCCTCAATCCTGTTCTGACAGATGTTAGAGGGGTCACTGTTTGCTTTCCTCTTCCCACTTCTCCATTGGTCACATTTTAATTGTAGTGAGGGTCGTGATATAGACAATGACATAAGTCTCAGACTAGGTTAGAACGTTTTCTTTCGTCAACGACAAATTAATTAGTTGGTCTTCAAACAGGCTTCCTCAAGCAAAGCTGCAAAGCCCAAAGATAACAGTTCTGTAGGATACAAGCTTATGGAGTATTCAACTGATTCAATCTTCTCAAGATATTGTATGATTCAATAAGATCTCCTCGAAAGGGTAACCAATTAAACCTAAATAGTATAAACCATTCATTCCAGAAGTAAGTCAAGTTACACAACTCTGAACGGCTTCCAGTGACATGGTTTCCTTTCCCAGTTAAGGAGATAAAGGAAAGTGGTTTACCTCAATTGGCTGGATTGTTGGTTTACAGAGTAGTGTGATGCCAACAGCGTTGTTGCAATTCTCATCACCAGTTTGAGTTCACCACGAATGACTCTGCTTCTCAACCTCTTCCCTCACATGAGGTCTAGTGGCCCTCAGGTTAAAGTACCACCATTCACTTCTCTCTCATAAGCCAGCAGTCCACACGGTCTGATAAGACAATGGCGAACTTTTTTTTTAAAGTCGTCATCTTTAGCCCTCTGGATGTGTTCTCAACAGTCCGGGTATAGCTGCAGTAACGCTTCCTTCCTAAAAATGTGATGAATGTAGTGGTAGCGGCCACATTGTAAGTTTATTTTCTTTTCAAAAGCATCGTCAATCTATTACAGAGAAGAGGAGAATTATTTTGTTTTACATTTAAACATGTCATCCCCAGAGAGCATTTTTGGCAGAGATATTAAATATTTTGAGGCACAGATAGATTTGTGAATAACAATAGAGTCAAGGATTATCGGTTGAAAGTGTAGGTATGTGCAATGTGTGGGACAACACAGACAGGGGTAAGAAAAGAACGTCCAGATGAGAACTCTCCGAAATGCAACTAAAAGCAAAATACCAATGTGGAAAAAAAGAATAAAATAAAAGAACGTAATAGTAGAACGTCACGATAGTTCCACAGGACTATCAGCTGCTCTTTTATTACAAATGACACGTGCTGGTTAAAGGTGAGCGTTACCACACCTAGGGCGAGGGGATGAGGTTGAGAAAGCGGGCCAATCATGGCAACTTCTGTCAGTCTGGGGAATTGAACCTGCGGTGGTGGCCTCCCTCTGCGTCAAAAACCAGCCGTCTAGCCAAGTGAGTGCAGAGTATGGAGCTGGTATAGGCAGGAAGAGTCACAGACAAAGGGCAGTAGAAAGTTCGACAAAAATGAAGAAGCTACAAGTCAGGAAAACGAATGAAAGTTTTGAAAAGTTATCTGCTAGAAATTGAATTTTGTAATGAGACTATTGTGTAGATGCTGTCTTTGACTGAATACAATAATGTATGACCAGTGAAACAATCAGAATTACTAATTGCAATCGAATGTTGATAAACATAAAATAAATGCTTATTTTGCTTGGTGTGAATGTAGTGTCCTTACCATTACAGAAAAGTACAAAGCTGATGGAGTCCATTCGTTATGGGAACTAGCTCCCGAAAACAATCTTGAAGGAAACTATTATATAATGGACATCTGCAGACCGTTCTGTAACTGTGTGGTGGCATTCCGTACTTGAGACAGAGAGAGAGACAGAGGCAATATGCTGCATGCAGTAATGAGGGTGGTGAATCATTAGCCTTGTTCGAGGGTAGAAGCTATAACAGTTAGTGTGAGGGAGCAGAGAAATCATGGTGACACCTTTCCTGGCAGAGTGAGGAAGGTTATTGATGCTTGTGCTGCTTTGCTGGACATTTCATCAGACCGCAGATACTGTACTGAGCTGGGTGGTGAGGTCAGACCATACTCGGTGGGTATGGTGATGTGGCCCCCTCCGGGAGAAGCATGGTTCTCCTCTGTACTAGCCCATCCACCAGCATCTTCATGACCCTGTATACGAAATCGTAGTATAAATGCAACTTATCCGCCATTTTCTCGGGATAAACCGTGCAGAACAGCTCTGAACTGAGAAACCTCAACCGTGTGCCCACTGTCCTATTAAGGATGGCACCACTGTCATTGGTCACGGAATATCCCAGGCAATCCGGGCGATGGTGAGTACCTCCAGGGGTGATGGCTGCGACAATGGGCTGTCATTGAATGAGAGGGACAACATGCTGAAGGATAGTTCATTCATGAGGAAAGATCGAGAAGGTAGCACCAGGAAACTAGCTCGGCCTCATGCAGACATTCTATGAAAATGACACTGAGACAAATTATTGTGAGTTTCAGCCTAATGAGTTGCAGAATCTGCTAATCTCACTCCCAGTTACAAAGCTGCAGAACAAATTCTCATTCCATACTCTCCATCATCTAAACTCACACGAATAACCAGTTAACCCATCTTTCCTGAAAGCAAAGGCTCATATTGAAAGATGCCATCGAGATATCTACATTTCAGAATTATGAAACCTGGGAACACATCCGCCCGTGACATTGTCTTAATCCCTCCCATTTGTTAGTATTTAAAATGATTCCACCAACATCTCCCTCTGGCAGTGACTTCCACACTTACAGCACCACCTGTCATGGCATAGTTGAGATATGGAGCGGTAAATAGGTGGGAACTGCTCATCCTGTCACTTCCAGCATGGGCTGCAAGTTTCCCCATTTGGCCAATGAGCAAACATAGTGTTCCCGAGCAATATCCTGGGTGGTGTACACATGCTGGGACGATAACTACTCTAGGTCTATGGCTAAATACACTGCTGTCCACGACACAGTCCGACATACTGCATAGATGATCTACTCTGGATTGATCGATGAATGCACATGTCATCTGCACAGCGCTCCCTACTTGACAGTTAGCTATTCATGATTTATAGATCAATGCAGTGATATAGTCTGTACAGATCATCAGATTTTATTGAGCATTACACTAGACTGGTCTGCACGGTGTCCGTGCATAACAGTTAGCTCTTCTGTGGTTATGGTATCTTAGCTGGTTCACTGATGGATTGGATGGGCCGGGATGGATTTACAATGTGATGAAACTAACCATTCCAACTAATCGGGCACTACCTCCATTTTATGTTCACATTCATCTCATTGAAACCTCTAAACTCTCACTCCATTGAAGTTGTAGTGTGATCATGCACTATCATCGATTTATAGAGGCCAACTGCACGGAAACAGTCCCTGTTGGCCCTAACTGGCCCATGCCGATTAATATGTCCATCATTGCTAACCCCATTTCCCGTCTAATCCTTTCTAACCATGTATTTCATTATGTTGGTGAATACCCACTGTCCTAGCCACAGCCCAAACCTCTTTCGTTCTGAATGAGTCAGCCATTCCCATCGCCTTCGGTTCTCCAGACCGAAAGAAAGGTTGGACTCTCAGTTAAATGCCGTCTGGCTTGATACACGGCTCAACACACCCTCCCCTCCCACTCCCCACCGTCAACCAACCACATCAAAATATTCTACGTGTACCGACGGCAGCAGGACCACAGGGAACATCAGGACGCTGACCATTAGAGAGATGGAGTAACACTTATGATACCTGAACGGGTCAGAGTAAACCCTT
The DNA here is from genome assembly GCF_047496795.1 of Chiloscyllium punctatum. NCBI lineage: Eukaryota > Metazoa > Chordata > Chondrichthyes > Orectolobiformes > Hemiscylliidae > Chiloscyllium > Chiloscyllium punctatum. The sequence continues at coordinate 46,498,187 of NC_092781.1, read as the reverse complement.
CAGTGCACATTACATCAGTATGACCTATAATCTGTCTCTGCTTATGTAATATGCAGCTTTTTATTTTTCCTGAAGAATTCACAGTTTTGCATTTACCTAACTACCAAATTTCTCTCCCTTGCTTGCCCATTTACAGAGTCTCAACCGCCTCTTTATAAGTTAGTTTCCTGATTATCTTGGCATCATGACAAAATGTATTTAGAATGCCTTTGTTCCGTTTATCTAAATTGTTGATATATTTTGCAAACATTTGAGGACCCAGTACTGATCAATCTGTCGTTGATTTCGCTTAAACTGCGCGACACTAATTTATCCCGAATGGATTGCATCTTCAACCTCAGTCAGACTTTCCCTCGCCAGGGCTGTGTGCTGAGTGTTACGACAGATACTGTGAGGAAGAGATATATCTGTGAGAAGTAGTTTGGTGAGAATGTTTCCCTCTTGTTAGTGCATTCATCACTTCCCACAGTCTGGCTGCTGTGTTTTCTTTTATTAATTTGTGGGTCTTGGCTTCGCTGAGTAGCCAGGATTGATGGTCCATATCTATGTGGCGTTAAGAATGTGGTGGTGAGTTGCCTTCTTGAACCCCTGCAGTCCACTTGCTGCGGATTGACCCACAATGTCGTTAGGGAGGGAATCCCAGGATTTCCATCCGATGGCTCCAAAGGTGATATATTTTCAAGTCAATGTTGTGGCGTTTTTGGGGGGAACTTGCAAGTGGTGTTTTTCGGAGGTACTCTTGTCCTTTCAGATGGAGGTGATCGTGGGTTACGAAGGTGCTGACTAAGGTTCTTTAGTAAATTTATGCAGTCCTTCTTTTATATAGTACACGTTGCTGCTACTGAGTACCAATGGTGGAGGATTGAATGCTTGTAGATATGATGACAATCAAACGGTGATGCATTGTCCTGGATGTTGTTGAGCTTTCTGAGTGTTATTGGTGATGCACCCACCCAGGCAAGTGGAGTGTGCTTCATTACATGTCTGACTTGTGCCTTGGAGATGGTTGATAAATTTTCGCGTGTCAGGGGGTGAGTTCTTGCTGCAGTGTTCCCAGTGTCCCGAGTTTCTTACCTGCCCTTGTAACCATTGTGTTTATGTGGTGAGTCCAGTTCAGTGTCTGTTCAATTGTAACTTGAAGGATGTTGACAGTGGGGGATTTCTTGATGGTACTACAGTTTAATTTCGAGGGGCTGTGGTTAGAGTGCCGTTTATTGATGAATATCATGGTCTGGTATTTGTGTGGCGCGAGTTCTATTTGCCCCTTTTCGGGCCGAGCCTGGATATTGTCCAGATCTTGTTGCATTTGAGCATGGACTGCTTCAGTATCTGAGGAGTCACGAATGGTGCTGAACATTTTGCAATCATTGGTGAATATTCCCACTTATGACTTTATGACAAAAGGAAGGTAATTGATGAAGCATCTGAATATTATTGGACATAGGACACTACCCTGAAGGATTTCAGCAGAGATGTCCTGGAGCTTATATGACAGACCCGACATAAAGTCAACAATCTACTTTTGTACCAGCTTTGACTCTAACAAGCATCGTATTGAGACCTCGCCCTTCTCAGTCAGTGGTGGGCGTGCGGAGACACTCTTTGTGTTTGACATTGAAGTCCCAAACACAGAGTACGGTCTGTGTCCTTGTGTCCCTCAGTGCTTCCTCCGATTTGTTTTTAACATTGAGGAGAATTGAGCTATCGCCGACGGATGATGTGGAGGGCAGTAAATTTCTATCATCAGGCGCTTTCCTTGAACATCTTTGAACTGTTATCGTTAGATTTCCTGTATTCTGGAATCAATGTTGGGGAATTACAAAGTAACCCCTTTCCTGACTGTATCCCATGGTGCCCCCATCACTGTTGGGTTTGTTATGCTGGTGGGACAGAATATAACCAGGGTTGGTGATGGGGCTTCGTTAAACATTACCATTCAAGCCTGATTCGGTGAGTATGATGGTGTCAGACTGTTTCCTGACCGGGACAATATGGAGATTAAAGGCAACATTACACCAGGAGGAATACTGGTGTTAAAATCGGAATGAAACGCACTGTAATTGAAGGTGTGTGATGTTTTCAAACATGTTCGAGAAATCCAATGTATACATTCAGGTAAATGTATATGATTTAAATACGTTAGAGAGACGTGGTAATAGAGTGGTCGACATTGGGAACTGAATGTCAAGCATATTTTATATTTGGGAATTTTATACAAAACTGAGAACGAAGTCGGGTAGATCTCCGAATAAAGCATCGCATGATTGCAAAAGAGAATCTTACAACAAATAATTAAGGGATTGGTTTAATGCTTTTGTTTTTGTGTGCATCGTGCCTGTTGAGTCGAGCCTGAGGAGTGATTTCCGACAGAGGTTGAGTGGGACTCATCAAAGTTAATGGACAGAAGTGCCCTTGTGAGAGGAATATTTGTGTCTTTGTCACATTTTATATCCGACGTTCTCTGGCATACTCTTTCACATTAATTGTGAATTGCCAGAGTGAATTAACTGAAAAAACAAATAAGATCCCAAGGGAAGAGTAGCGTCCCAGCAGGAAGAAGACACTATTTTGTCATAATCACTTGCGTGTAAAGGGGTGAGGACATCTTCTCTGCATTTACAATTTTTCAAGACAGAGATTGACGACATTTTAAACTTGAACTTAGAAATTCCTAACCTCCGTTTGTCTTAAAGGAACTGTGAGTATTATAAACGGTAAAGAAGTGTTTTTACTCTTGAGTGATCAAGTATTTGTGATTGTTTTTGAAACCATCTGTTCTTATGGATGTGTGCCTGTGTGTTTGGGAAAAGAGAGTTTCTTGTGCATTGCGTTACAATTTTGTAACGAACTCAGAATTTCCCATTTGTTATTTTAGCTCCCATTAGTTCAATAGATCTCCGAAAACAGTAAAACATTTGAAAATCTCACTTGCTCCTTAATCAAACTGGTCACTTTCCCCCAGACTGATATATAATATGTTTGCTTTCCTTTCTCACAGTTACCGTATTGACGATCTACATCCTGCTTTCTAAAGATTGTGGATTGTCTCAGTGTGTCAGACGTTACCTGGGGGCCATGGCAGTGGCGGATCTGCTGGTCATTATCCTCGACCTGATACTGAGACACATTCCCATTATTTATGTCGAACAGTTTTATTTCCTGAGGTACTCCATCCCCGTGTGTAATATCCACGCCGTCCTGCTTTATGCAGCAACTGACTGTTCTGTTTGGTTCACCGTCGCTTTCACCTTTGATCGGTTTGTGGCCATACGTTGCCAGAAGCTGAAACGTAAATATTGCAGTGAGAAAACGGCGGCTGTAGTTCTGGGAACAGTGACTGTGCTGACCTGTTCAAAGAACGTCTTCTGGTATTTTATGTATTCATCTTGGTATTGGTTGGAGAACCCCACTTGGTTTTGTGCAATAACTATGGATGTTCTATTATCACCTTTCTGGCTCAAACTCGAGTTGCTTCACTACATTCTGAACCCAGCTACCCCATTTCTCCTGATACTGCTGCTCAATGTTTTCACTGTCAGACACATTTTAGTGACAAGCAGAGCCCGCAGCAGACTCCGCGCTCACACCAATGGGGACGCTCAGTCTGACACTGAAATGAGAAACCGAAAAAAATCCATCATTTTATTGTTTGTGATCTCGGCCAATTTCATTCTGTTATGGTCAACGTTAATGGTGTATTCCATTTGGTTCCGGATGGCAGTGAATGGATATTCTCCTTTGTTTCCACCGGTTTTTATGATGCAATTGGGCCACATGCTGCAGCTCCTCAGTTGCTGCACAAACACTGGGATTTATGCCGTAACCCAGACGAAGTTCAGACAGCAGCTGAAGAATGTGCTGAAATATCCAGTTACCCAAATTCATCAGTCAATCAAATTCACTCTTTAATCAATCCATCCGGGATTTTCTCTTTTCAGTTCAGCAATTCAGCAATGAAGCAGCCTGTTGGAATGGTAACAGACTGAGTGTCGTGCTTGATTGTCTAACAATGGGATGCAGGGACAGATTTCAATGCTGCTCTCAATTCAGGGGCCAGTGAGAAAAGGCACCATCCCATTGATTGTATTGATCACTTCAATTTGTAAACAATAAAAAACCATGCGCATTACAAAGTGCCTAGAAGTAGGGTGAACAATATTTTTGTTTGACTTTGTGTTGAAGAAGCTGAGCTGGAGAGAGACAGACTCCTCCTCAATTTCTCATACTCACGGATGGTGAGCGGAACAGGGATTGACCTCAGGAGTTGGGTTAAAGTCTCTCTGTCATTGTGTTCAAATCCAAGTCAACCAATCCACCTGGCCTCGTTATAATTAATCTCTCTTCCTTTGTACCACTCCTTCCATATCTCCCTCCCAGCACGACACTGTGCTTCTGTCTCTCTCCCCTCCCATGTACACACTTTATTTCACTGTCGGCCTTTCCGCATTCTCTTTCACTCACTCTCCGTCCTGCACTCACTTCTTCCAATCTCCCATTCTCCTATACTCTCTGCCTTAAATTCTCTCCAAACTTCCGTTTTTGGGGGAACACAGGAGGGATGTGGATCTTCAGGCCGATACGAGGTTTGCAGTGTGTGGCTTGAGCCAAATGCCGTTGGTAGAGGAAATGGTGGAGGGGAGAGCTTTGGCCGTTACTCGGGGGTAAACACAGGGATGGGCGCATAGGCTCTGGCTGGGGATTAATTGTAGAATTGGGACACCAGGCTGATACACGTAGAAGATAGTGTGTGGGACCCATTGTCTGTTACGCAGGGAACAGATCACGGATGTGGTCAAAGCCCAACCTGAAAGTGGGGAGGGATGCGCAGGCCAGTGCATTAGGGTAGGGAGTGTGTGGAGAGTGAGCGTGTGGAGAGTGAGCATAACACTGGGGGAATGTGTGGGCCAGAGAACATGACGGTGGGACGTGGACACGGGAGTGAGCGTGATGGTGTGAGAGTGAGCTGAGGAGTGAGCATGACGGTTGTGGAGTGTGTGGGGGAGTGAGTGTGACGATTAGGTAGAGTGCACTGTCATGCGCGTGATGATGGGTGAGAGTGTAGTGGAGTGTGTGAGATGGTGAGGAGTGTGTGGGAGAGTCAGAGTGACAGTGGCTGAGCACACAGGTGAGTGGAGATGACAGTGGGGGAATGTGTGGGTGTGTGAGCATGACAGTGGGGGAGTGAGCAGTAGAGTCACTGTGATGTGTGGAAGAGTGTAGAGGAGTGACCATGATAGTGAGGTTCATGTGTGGGGTAGTGAGCATGACAGAGGGGGTGTGGGGGAGTAAGCATGATGGTTGGGGACTGTGTGATGGAGTGAGCATGATGCTTGTAGATTGAGCGAGAGTGTACGTGACAGAGGGGGATTGTGTGGGCATGTGAGTGTGATGGTGGTGGCATGTGCGATGAAGTGCGCTTGAGCGTGGAGAGTTTGTGGGGAAGTGAACACAAGGGGGAGAGTATGTGGTGGGGGATTATGCCGGCGAGTGTGCACGAAGGTGGAGATAGTGTGGGGGTGATCGTGATGGATTGCGAGTATGCAGGGTGTGAGCATGATGGTGGGGGATGGAGCGTGATGGTGGGGGATGGAGCGTGATGGTGGGGGATGGAGCGTGATGGTAGGGGATGGAGCGTGATGGTGGGGGATGGAGCGTGATGGTGGGGTTGTGTGTGGGGTGAGATCGTGATGATGGGGTGTATGGATGAGGGAGTATGACAGACGGGCGTGTGGTGGAAGTGAGTGTGACGGTGGTGGAGTGTGTAGTTTATTCTGAATGACGGTTATGAAGTGTGTGCAAGGGAGTGAGCATGATGATGGGGAGTGTGTGAGGAAGTGATTGCGACAGTCAGGGCGAGGTCAGGATTGCGTGATGGTGTTCGACTGTGTAGGGTGTGAGAGAAATGGTGTAGTAATGGGTGGAAGTATTTGTGACGCTCGGCTCATGTGTGGTAGAGCATTACAGTGGGTTTAGTGTGCTGTAAGTGACAGTAAAAGTGGGTGGTGTTTGGAGGATTGGGAATGACAGAGTTGTAATGTGCGGGGGAGTGAGCCTGACGGATGTGGAGTGCGGGAGAGTGAGCATGACAAAAGGTGTGTGAGGGGGTGACTCAGCATGGTGATGTGGAAGTGTGCAGCAGAGTGTGTGTGATGGTGCGTTTAGTGTGGAGGTGAGTGTGATGGATGGACAGGGTGCAGGAGTATGAGCGTGATGGGGAACGTGTGCAGAGGAGTGAGCGTGTTAGTGCGTGAGTGTGCGAGAGAGTGTGCCTGACAGTGGGGTAGTATTTGGGTGAGTGAGCAAGATGGTGTGAGAGTAAGCACGGATGTAATCGTGATCATACAGGAGTGTGGGGGGAGTGAGTTTGACTGTGTCACGGTGATGGTGATGGAGTGAGTGTGAGGGGTTCAGTTTGCTGGACGAGTGAGAGTGAGTTGGCCAATGCAATGGTGATGGACTGAGTGAGTGGGCCAGTGTTTTGCGGTGACAGAGTGACTGTGAGGGATTCATGGCGAGCGATGGAGTAAGTGTGAGGTGGTGAAGGTGAAAGTGAGGGAGTGAGTCTGAGGTGTCAGGGTGACGTTGATGGAGAGAGCGTGATGGGGTCAGGGTGACAGTGACGGAGTGAGTGTGAGGGTGTCAGTGTGATCGTGATTGAGTGAGTGTGAAATGGCCAGGTTCATGGTGAAGGAGTGAGTGTGGGGTGTAGGGTAATGGTGACTCGGTGCGTGTGAACAGGTCAGAGTGTTGGTGACGGAGTGAGTGTGAGGCTGTCAAGGTGACAGTGGTGGAGTCAGTGTGAGGGGGTCAGGGTCGCAATGACAGAGTGAGTGTGAGATGGTCAGATTGGGTCAGTGTGATGGTGACGGAGTGAGTGTGAGCTGGTCAGGGTGAACTTAATGGAGAGAGTGTGAGGATGAAAAATGATGGTGACAGAGCGAGTATGATAGATCAGTCTAAGGGTGACAGAGTGAATGTGAGAGGGTCAGGGTGAAGGCGATGCAGTGCTTGTGAGGGGGTCAGCGTGACGGTGATTGGGTGAGTGTGAAGAGGTCAGGGTGGCAGTGACATAGTGAGTGTGGGGGTCAGAATAAAGGTGACGTAGTGAGTGTGAGGGGTCTCTCTGAGAATGATGGAGTCAGTGTGAGGGTGTTTAAATGATGGTGACAGAGTGACTGTGAGGCTGTCAGGGTGAGGGTACAGCAGTGAGTGTAAGGGTCTAAAAATGATGGCGACAGGGTGGGTCTGACGGGTCAGGGAACGGTGACAGTGTGAGTGTATGGGTTTCATGGTGACAGTGACGGAGTGGATGTAAGGGGGCCAGGATGACGCTGGTGGAGTGAATGTGAAGGGATCAGTGTGACAATGAGTGAAAGAGCCTGAAGGGTGACAGGGACAGAGTAAGTGAGAACAGCAGGTTACGATGATGTAACACAGTGAGTGTGAGGTGGTCAGGAACACAGTGATGGAGTGCACGCGAGGGGTCAGAGTGACAGTCAGTGAATGACTCTCGGGGTGACGGTGATGGAATAATTGAGAGTAAGTGGGTTGCAATGACAGGGATGGAGCGAGTGTGATTCAGTCACTTTGATGGTGACACGTTGACTGTGAGTGGGTCAGGGTGACGGTGTAGGAGTGAGTGTGAGTGTGTCAATGTAATGGCGATGGAGTGAGAGTGAGGGTCTCATGGTGATGGCGATGGGGAGAGTGTCCAGGGGTCAGGGTCAGGGTGATTGAGTGAGTATGCGGATAAGGGAGACGGTGATAGATTGATTGTGATGGGGTCAGGGTGCCAGTGATTGAGTGAGTGTGATGGCCTCACGGTCATGGCGAAGGAGTGAGTGCGAGGGGTCAGGGAGACGGTGATGGTGTGAGTGTGAGGTTGTCAGGGTAGTAATGTCGGAGTGAATGTGAGGGTGTCAGGGTGATAGTGATGGAGTCAGTGTGAGGCTGTCAAGGTCACAGTGACGGTGTCAGTGTGAGGGGGCCATGGTCACGATGACAGAGTGAGTGTGAGCCGTCAGGGTGATGGCGACGGAGTGAATATGATGTGGTCAGGGTGAAGGTGATGGAGCGAGTGTGAGGGAGTCAGGCAGACGGTGACTGGGAGAGTGTGAAAAGGTAAGGGTGACAGTAACAGAGTGAGAGGGAGGGTGTCAAGTTGATGGTGATGGAGTGAGTGTGAGGGGGTCAGTGTCGTGGGGACACAGTGAGTGTGAAGGTGTCCTGGCATTGGAGTGAGTGCATAAGGTTCATGGTGATAATGACGGGGCAAAGGGGTTAGGGTGACAGTGAGGGGTCAAAGTGACATGGACGGAGTCAGTGTAAGTGTGTCAGCGTGAAGGCGATGGAATGAGAGTGAAGGGGTCAGAGTCACAGTGATTTGGTGAGTGAGAGGGTGTCAGGGTGACAGTGGTGGAACGAGTGCGAGGGGGTGAGGTTTATGAGGACAAAGTGAGTGTTAGGGGGTCAGGATGACGGTGTTAAAGTGAGTGTGAGGATGTCAGAATGATGGTGATGGAGTGAGTGTGAAGGGGTCAGGGTGAAGGTGATGGAGTGCTGTGAAAGGGTCAGGGTGACAGTGATCGAGTAACTGTGAGGGGATCAGGGTGACAGTGACGCGGTGAGTGTAAAGAAGTCAGGGTGGCAGTACGGAGTGAGTGTTGGAGTGCCAAGATGACATTGCTGGAGCAAGTGTGAGGGCGTCAGGATTATGAAGTCAGAGCGATTGTGCGGGGGTAAGGGTAATGGTGCCAGAGGGAATGTGAGGAGGTCAGAATGATGGTGATGGAGTGAGTGTGAGGGGGTCAGAGTGACAGTGATGAAGTGAGTGTGACGGGGTCAGGGTGAGGAAAACAGAGTGAGGGTGAGGCGGTCAGGATGAGGGTGACAGAGTGATTGTGAGGGGTCAGGGTGATGATGGTGGAATGAGTGTGAGGGAGTCCAGGTGATGGTGTCAGTGTGTGGGTTTCATGGTGGGAGTGGCGGAGTGAGTGTAAGGCGTTCAGGATGACAATGATGGAGTACGTTTGACGGTGTCAGGCCGATGGTGATGGAGTAAGTGTTAAGAGTTCAGGGTCATGGTGACACAGCAGTATGAGGGTATCAGAATGATAGTGGCGGGGTAAGTGTGAAGACGTCAAGGTGACAGTGACGGTTTGAGCGTGAGGGTGTCACAGTGACGGTGATGGAGTGAGTGCGTGTGTGTCAGGGTCACGTTGACGGCGTGAGTAAATGGAGTCAGGGTCATGTTGATGGATAAAGTGTGGGTACATCAATGTGATGATGATGGAGTTGACGTGAGAGGGTCAGTGTCGTGGTGACAGAGTGAGTTTGAGGGTGTCAGGGTGATGGAGCGAATGTGTAGTGCTCATGGTGATAGTGACAGAGTGATGGTTACAGATTCATGGTGATGGCGATGGAGTGAGTGTGAGGGGGTGAGGGGGATGAGGACGGGGTGAGTTTGAAGAGAGCAGGGCAAGAGTGACAGAGTGAGGGTGATGGTGTCAAGGTGACAGTGCTGGAGTGAGTTTGGGGGTGAGGGTGACGTTAATGAAGTGAGTGTGAGTTCATCAGTGTGACAGAGAGGAAAAGAGTGTGTTGCGGTACGTATGACGGTGATGCAGTGAGTATGAGGGTGTCAGGGTCACGGTGACGGAGTAAGCGTGTGGGGTGAGAGTCACATTGATGAATTAAGTGTGAGTACGTCAATGTGATGATGATGGAGTGAATGTGATAGACTCAGTGTCGTGAGACAGTGTGAGTTTGAGTTTGTCAGTGTAATGGAGTGAAAGTGTGGTGTTCATGGTGATAGTGATGGAGTGAGTGTGACGGGGTAAGAGTGATGGTGATGGAGTGAGTGTGAAGAGGTAAGGGTAATGTAGTCAAGGTGACTGCTGGAGTGGGAGTGGAAGTGAGTGTGACGGAGATGAAGTGAGTGTGAGTACATCAGTGTGACAGTGAGGGAGAGAGTGAGTCTGAGTCAGTGTGACGGTGATGGAGTGACTTTCAGGGGGTCAAATTGGTGACAATGCTGTAAGTGTGAGGGGGCAGGCTCACTATTACAGTGTGAATGCGAGGGGGTGACGGGGATGAAGTGAATGTGACTATGTCAGGCTGACAGTGACAGAGAGATTTTTTCGGGGTCAGTGTGATTATGATGGAGTGAGTCGGAGGGGGTCATGGAGAGATAGGGACAGCGTGAGTGTGTGGCGTCAGGAAGACAGTGACGGAATGAGTGTGAGTGGGGGTCAAAGTGATGCCGCTACTGTATGTGTGAGGGGGCCAGGGTCACGATTACAGTGTGAGTGCAAGGGGGTGAGGGTGACAGGGATGAAGTGAATGTGACTATCACAGGCTGACAGTGATGGAGAGCTTGTGTCGGGTTCAGAATGAAAATGATGTCGTGAGTCTGAAGGGGTCATGTTGACAGTGACAGAGTGAGTGTGAGGGTGCCAAAGTGGTGGCAATGGAGTAAGTGTGAGGGGGTCAGGGTTACGATGACAGTGTATGTGCGACGAGGTTAGGGCGACGGCAATGAAGTGAGACTGAGTACGTCAGGTTGACAGTGAGGTAGAGTGTGTGTCGGGGTCATTGTAATGGCGATAGAGTGAGGTTGAGGGGGTCGTGGTGAGGCTGAAGGAGTGAGTTTGAGAGTGTTAAATTGATGGTGACAAAATGAATGTGAGGTGGTCAGGGTGAAGGGTGAGAGAGTGAGTGTGAAGGAATCAGGGTGACCATTTCAGAATGAGCGTGATGTTGTCAGAGTGACATGATGAAGTGAGTGGGAGGGAATCAAGGTGACCATGATGGATTGAGTGTGAGGGGATGAGGGTGACGTTGATGGAGTAGAGCACGTGGGTGTGAGGGTGATGGGGATAAAGTGAATGTGACAATGTCAGGGTGACAGGGAGGGAGAGAATGTAAGGGGGTCAGTGATGGCAGTAGATTGAGTGTGGGTGGAACATGGTGCCAGTGACAGTGTGGGTGTGAGGGGTCAGGAAGACGGTGAAGGATTGAGTCTGAGGGGGTCAAGGTTAGGTTAATGGAGTGAGTGTAAGGGTGTAAAAATGATGGTGAAAGAGTGAGTCTGATGGGTCAGGGTGATGGTAGCAGAGTGAGTGTGAGGGCGTCAGGGTTAAGTTGATGTAGAATGTGAGAGTGTCAGGGTGATGGTGACTTGTTGAGTGTGAAGAGGTCACGGTGACAGTGATGGAGTGAGTTTGAGGCGACAAGTTGACGATGATGGAGTCAGTGTGAGGGGTCAGTGTCATGATGACAGAGTGAGGGTGAGACAGTCAGGATGAGAGTGACAGAGTGAGTGTGAGTGGTCAGTATGACGATGGTGGAGAGAGTATGAGGGAGTCTGAGTGATCGTGTCAGTGTACGGGTTTCTTGATGACAGTGATGGAGTGAGTATAAGGGATTCAGAATGATGGTAATAGAGTCAGTGTGAGGGGATCAGCGTCACAGTGAGCGAGTGGGTGTCAGGGATCTTGGTGCTGGAGTGAGAGAACGAGGGTTACAATGATGGTGATCGAGCGAGCTTGAGCGTGCCACGGTGATGGTGACAGAGTGTGATGCGGTCAGTGTGACAGTAATGGAGTGCATTTGAGGGTGTCAGGGTGACGCTGATGGAGTGAGTGTTAAGGGGTCAGGGTCAGGGTGCCAATAGTGTAAGGGTATTAGAATGACAGAGATGCGGTGAGTGTGAAGATGTCAGGGTGACACTGATGATTTCAGTGCTAGGGTGTCAAGCTGATGTTGATGGGGTAATTATGTGGGTGTTAGGTTCACGGTAATGGAGTGAGTATGTGGGTTCAGGGTCTTGTTGACGGATTAAGTGTGAGAACATCAATGTGATGATGATGGAGTGAGTGTGAGAGGATCAGTGTCGTGGCGACAGAGAGAGTTTGAGGGTGTCGGGGTGATGGAGTGAGTGTGTAGTGTTCATGATTACAGTGGCGGAGTGAGTGTGACAGGGTCAATGTGACAGTGACAGAGTGAATGTGACAGGGTCAGTATGATGGCGATGGAGTGAGTGTGAGGGGGTGAGGGTGATGTTGACAGATTGAATGTGAAGAGGGCGGGGCGAAAGTGAGAGAGTGAGGGTGATGTTGTCAAGGTGACAGTGCTGGAGCGAGTGTCATGGTCAGTGTGACTGTGAAGGTTTGAGTATGAGGGTGTCAGAGTCACTGTTACGGAGTGAGTGTGTGGGGTCAGGGTCACGTTGACAGATTAAGTGTGACTACGTCAATGTGATGTTGATGGAGTGAGTGTGAGAAGGTCAGTGTCGTGGTGACTGCGTGAGTTTGAGGTTGTGAGGGAGACGGAGTGAGTGTGGGGCGTTCATGGTGATAGTGACGGAGTGAGTGTGATGGGGTCATGATGACAGTGACTGAGTGAGGGTGATGGAGTCAGGATGATGGTGATGGAGTGAGTGTGACGGGTGAGGGTGATGGTGATGAAGTGAGTGTAAGTACGTCAGTGTGACAGGGAGCGAGAGAATGTGTCGGGTTCAGTGTGACGGTGATGGAGTGGGTGTGAGGGGTTCAAAGTGATGTGATGCTTTAAAGTATGAGGGAGCAGGGTCATGATTACAGCATGAGTGTGAGGAGGTGCTGGTGACGGGATGAAGTGAGTGTGAATATATCAGGCTGACAGTGACGGATAGATTGTGTCGGAGTTGATGGAGTGAGTGTGAGGGAGGTCATGGTGACAGTGTTAGTGTGAGCGTGTGGGGTCAGGAAGATGATGAAGGAGTGAGTGTGAAGGGGTCAGGGTGAGGTTGAAGGAGTGAGTTTGAGCATGTTGAAATGATGGTGACTGTGAGTGTGAGGTGGTCATGGTGAATGGTGAAAGAGAGAGTGTGAAGGAATCAGGGTGATCGTGACGGACTGAATAAGATGGGGCCAGAGTGACATAATGAAGTGAGTGTGAGGGAATCAGGGTGACCGTGACAGAGGATGGTGATGGGGTCAAGGAGTCAGAGAGAGTGCGGGTGGTTAGGGTGACAGAAACCGTGTGTATGAGAGGGTCATGGTTACAGTGAAAGTGTGAGTGACGAGGTCCAGATTATGTCGATGGAGTGCATGCGTGAATGTCAAGGTGAAGGCGACAGAGCGACGATGAAGGTGTCAGGATTATGGCGATGGACTGAGTGTGAGCAGATCCGGGTCACGGTGACAGAGTGCATGTGAGGGGGTCAGGATGACAGCGATGCGGTGAGTGTGAAGAGCGCATCGGGAGAGCGAAGGAGTGAATGTGATATTGTCAAGGCGACAGTGATGGAGTGAGTTTGAGGGGATGAGGGCGATGAAGATGAAGTGAGTGTGAGCACGTCAGGGTGACAGGGAGGGAGAGAGTATGTCGGGATCAGTGTGACGGTGATGGAGTGAGTGTGAGGGGGTCAGGGTGAGGCTGAAGGAGTTAGTGTGAGAGTGTGAAAATGATGATGACAGAGTAAGTGTAAGACGGTCAGGGTGAGTGTGGGAGTGTGAAGGAATCAGATTGACAGTGACGGACCGAGTGTGACAGAATCAGGCTGACCGTGACGGAGGGTTTGGTGGTCAGGGTGCTGATGATGGAGCAGAGTGTGAGAGGGTGAGGGTGACGGGGATAAAGTGAGTGTGAGTATTTCAGGGTGACCGGGAAGGGGAGAGTGCGTCTGGGGCAGTGTGACGGTAATGGATTGAGTGTGCGGGGGTCATGGTGACAGTGGCAGTTTGAGTGTGAGATGTCAGGAAGACGGTGACGGAGTGTGTGTGACGGGGTCAGAGTGAGGGTAATGGAGTGAGTTTCAGGGTCTAAAAATGATGGTGACAGAGTGACTCTGATGTGTCACGGTGACGATGAGATAGTGAATGTGAGGGCGTCAGGATTAAGATGATGGAGTGAGTGTGAGGGTGTCAGGGCTGATGGTGACACGGTGAATGTGAAGAGGTCAGGGTGACAGTGATGGAGTGAGTGTGAGGTTGTCAAGTTGACTGTGATGGAGTCAGTGTGGCGTGTCAGGGTCACAATGACAGAATCAACATGAGCTGATCAGAGTGAGGATGACAGAGCGAGTGTGAGGGGGTTAGGGTAATGATGACAGAGTGAATGGGAGGGGTCAGGGTGACGATGGTGGAGTGAGTGGGAGGGTGTCCGGGTGTTGGAGTGAGTCTGTGGGTTTCATGCTGAGAGAGACGGAGTGAGTGTGAGTGGTTCAGGATGACAGCGATGGAGCGAGTGTGAGTGAATCAGCGTGACAGTGAGCGAGTGAGTGTCAGAGATGATGATGATGGAGTGAGAGCATGTGGGTTACGATTATGGAGATGGTGTGAGTGCGAGTTTGTTAAATGGGGTCAAAGTGATTGTGACGGGGTCAGGGTGATGGTGATAGAGTGAGTGTGAGGTTGTAAGGGTGATGATGCCAAAATGTGTGTGAGGCGGTCAAGGTTGGAAAGGAATGAGTGTTAGTGGTCTTGGTGATGTAATGTGGTGAATGTGTAGTGGTCAGAGTGACTGTGACAGAGTGAGTGTGATGAGATCAGGGTAACGGTATGGAGTAGAGTGAGAGGGGGTCAGGGTGATGGTGATGAAGGGAAATGTGATGGTATTAAGGTGATGGTGACAGTACTATGGCATGTGGTCCTCGTGGTGGTGGTGGAGTGACTGTGAGGGTGTTAGGGTGATGGTGACAGTGTGTGTGTGGGATGCCAAGGTGGTGGTGACAGAGTGAGTGTGAGGGGGTCAGGATGTGGGTGAGAGAGTGAGCGTAATTTGGTCAGGATGAGGGTGACAGAGTGAGGGTGTGGCGGGCAGGGTTTTGTTGCGTGAGTGAGTGTGAGGGTGCCAGTGTGACGGTGATGGGTGAGTGTGAGGGGTACAGGGTCACAATGACAGTGTGAGTACGAGAGGCACAAGGTGACAGTCAAAGAGCGAGCATGAGGCGTCCAGATAATGTTGACAGAGTGTGAGGTATCACTGTCACGGTGACTGAGTGATTGTGAAGGGGAAAGTGAGATGGAATGAGTGTGAGGATGTCCGGGTGACAGTGATGGGAGATTTTGAGGGAGACAGCGTCACAGTGACGGAGTAAGTTTGCGGGTTTAGGGTGATGTGACTGTGTGAGTGTAATGCGATCAGGGTTTTGGTGCATGAGTGAGTGTGAGGGTACCAGTGAAACAGTGATGGGTGATTGTGAGGGAGACAAGGTCATAGTGACGGTGTGAGTGCAAGGGGGTAAACGTGACGGTGCAAATGTGAGCATGTGGGGTCCAGATGATGTTGACGGAGTGCAGGGGAGGGGGTCAGGGTGACACTGATGAAGTGAGTCTGAGTAGGTCAGGATGACGGTGACAGTGTGAGTGAAAGAGAGTCAGGTGACGGTGATGGAGTGAGTGTGAGGGAGTCAGGGTCACGGTGACAGAGTGAGTGTAAGGGTTCAGGGTAACGGTGATGAAGTGAGTCTGAGTAGCTCAGGATGATGGTGATTGTGTGTGTGTAAGGAGCTCAGGGTTACGATGGTGTTTGTGAGGGTGAGGGACTGACGGTAACGGTGAGGGACTGAGTGTGAGTGTGTGACAGTGAAAGTAATGGAGTAAGTGCGAGGGAATCAGGCTGACAGAGGAAGTGTAGTGTGGTCAGGGCTACAATGAGAGTTAGGCTGTCAGCATGAAAGGTAAGAGTGAGGGTGTTAAGATGAAGGTAAAAGAGTGAGTGTGGGAGTGTCAGGGTGATGGTGACGAAATGAGTGGGAGGGAGTCACGATGACGGTGACAATGTGAATGTGAAGGACGCAGGGTGATGGTGACAGAGTAAGTTGGGGGGCAGTGAGGAACTAAGGGAGTGAGTCTGATGGAGTGAGTGTAAGGGAATCAGGGTGACAGTGATGGTGATGGACAAAGTGTGAGAGGGGGCAGTGTGGCACTAGCAAATTGACTATGAGAGTGTCAAGGTGACTGTGATAGCGTGAATGTGAGGAGACAGGGTAAATGTGACAGAATGAGTGTGAGGGGGCCATGGTGACTGTGAAAGAGTGAGTTGAGGGGGTCAGGGTGAAAGTAGACGCAGTATGTAGATTGTCCAACCAGAGGGGAGGCCATATTGGATTTTGTACTCGGTAATGAACCGGGACAGGTGGTGGGTTTGTTGGTGGGTGAACATTTTGGTGATGGTGACCACAATTCTGTGACTTTCACCTTGGTTATGGAGAGAGATAGGTGCGCACAACAAGGAAGTTTTTACAATTGGGGGAAGGGAAATTACGATGCTGTAAGACAGGATTTGAGGAGCATACGTTGGGAGCATAGGCTGTCAGGGAAGGATGTGGTGGAAATGTGGAACTTTTTCAAGGAGCAGGTACGACGTGTCCTTGATATGTATGTACCGATCAGGCAGGAAAGAAATGGTCGTGTGAGGGAGCCTTGGTTGACGAGGGAGGTTGAATGTCTAGTAAAGAGGAAGAAGGAGGCTTACATAAGGTTGAGGAAACAAGGTTCAGACAGAGCAGTGGAGGGATACAGGATAGCCAGAAGGGACCTGAAGAAAGGGATTAGGAGAGCTAAGAGAGGAAATGAAAAATCCCTGGCGGATAGGATCAAGGATAACCCCAAGGCATTCTTTGCGTATGTGAGAAACCTGAGAATGACGAGAACGAGGGTAGGTCCGATCAAGGACAATGGTGGGAGACTGTGTATTGAGTCGGAAGAGATAGGAGAGGTCTTGAACAAGTACTTCTCTTCAGTATTTACGAACGAGAGGGACCGTATTGTAGAAGAGGAGAGTGTGAAACGGACTGATAAGCTAGAAGAGATACCTGTTAGGAAGGAAGATGTGTTGGACATTTTGAACAACTTGAGGATAGACAAGTCCCCCGGGCCTGACGGGATATATCCTAGGATTATGTGGGAAGCAAGAGAGGAAATTGCAGTACCTTTGGCAATGATCTTCTCGTCTTCACTGGCAACTGGGGTGGTACCAGGGGACTGGAGAGTAGCGAATGTTGTGCCCCTGTTCAAAAAAGGGAATAGGGATAACCCCGGGAATTACAGGCCAGTTAGTCTTACTTCTGTGGTAGGCAAAGTAATGGAAAGGGTACTGAGGGATAGGATTTACGAGTATCTGGAAAGACACTGCTTGATGAGGGACAGCCAGCACGGATTTGTGAAGGGTAGGTCTTGCCTTACAAGTCTTATTGAATTCTTCGAGGAGGTGACCAAGCATGTGGATGAGGGTAGAGCAGTGGATGTAGTGTACATGGATTTTAGTAAGGCATTTGATAAGGTTCCCCATGGTAGGCTTATGCGGAAAGTCAGGAGGCATGGGATAGAGGGAAATTTGGCCAATTGGATAGAAAACTGGCTAACCGGTCGAAGTCAGAGAGTGGTGGTAGACGGTAAATATTCAGCATGGAGTCCAGTTACAAGTGGAGTTCCGCAGGGATCAGTTCTGGGTCCTCTGCTGTTTGTAATTTTTATTAATGACTTAGATGAGGGAGTCGAAGGGTGGGTCAGTAAATTTGCAGATGATACAAAGATATGTGGAGTCGTGGACAGTGAGGAGGGCTGTTGTCGGCTGCAGAGGGACTTAGATATGATGCAGAGCTGGGCTGAGGAGTGGCAGATGGAGTTCAACCCTGCCAAGTGTGAGGTTGTCCATTTTGGAAGAACAAATAAGAATGCGGAATACAGGGTTAATGGTAGGGTTCTTGGTCAGGTGGAGGAACAGAGGGATCTTGGGGTCTATGTACATAGATCTTTGAAGGTTGCCACTCAGGTGGATAGAGTTTGTAAGAAGGCCTATGGAGTATTATCGTTCATTAGCAGAGGGATTGAATTCAAGAGTCGTGAAGTGATGTTGCAGCTGTACAGGACTTTGGTTAGGCCACATTTGGAGTACTGTGTGCAGTTCTGGTCGCCTCACTTTAGGAAAGATGTGGAAGCTTTGGAGAGGGTGCAGAGAAGATTTACCAGGATGTTGCCTGGAATGGAGAGTAGGTCGTACGAGGATAGGTTGAGAGTTCTCGGCCTTTTCTTGTTGGAACGGCGAAGGATGAGGGGTGACTTGATAGAGGTTTATAAGATGATCAGAGGAATAGATAGAGTAGCCAGTCAGAAACTTTTTCCCCGGGTACAACAGAGTGTTACAAGGGGACATAAATTTAAGGTGAAGGGTGGAAGGTATAGGGGAGATGTCAGGGGTGGGTTCTTTACCCAGAGAGTGGTGGGGGCATGGAATGCACTGCCCGTGGGAGTGGTAGAGTCAGATTCTTTGGCGACCTTTAAGCGGCATTTGGATAGGTACATGGATGGGTGCTTAATCTAGGATAGAGGTTCGGCACAACATCGTGGGCCGAAGGGCCTGTTCTGTGCTGTATTGTTCTTTGTTCTATGTTCTATGAGTGTGTGTGGGTAAGTGTGACAGTGGGGAATTCAGTGTGAACGGTCTAGGCTGACGGGAGAGGTGTGACTGCGAAATGGTCAAGATGACAGCGACGGAATGAGAGTGAAAAGGTCAGGTTGACTTTGACGGAGTGATTGTGAGTGGCTCAGGGTGATTGTGATGGAGTGTGCTTGAGTGGATTGGGTGACAAAGTGTGTATGAGGGACTCCAGGTGATGGTGATGGATTTGTGTGAGAGGATGATATGGAAGTAATGAAGTAGGTCTGATGGGGTTAGGGGGATGGAGATGGAGCGTGTGTGAGAAAGGGTGACAGTGATGGAGTGATTGTGAGGGGGGTCGACGTGACAGTCAATGAGTGATTGCGAGGGTTCAGTGTGACGATAATGGAGTAAGTGAGAGGGAGTCAGGGTTACTGTGACTGAGTGTGAGCGGTGCAGATGGATGGTAAAGGGATGAGTGTGAAGGGTTCAGGGTGGAGAAGGAATGTCTGGAGATCATGCTGACAGTGACGGAGTGAGTGTGAGGGGGTCAGGATGACGATGACCGAGTGAATATGTAGGGTTCAGGGTATAAATGAGGGAGTGAGTCTGAGGTTGTAGGGTGACGGTGACAGAGTGAGGGTAGAAGGCGGTAGTGATGTTAATGCAGTGAGTGTGGTGGTTTAGGGTGATGTGACAGAGTGAGTGTAAGGTGGTCAGGGTGGCAGTCATGGGGTGGATGTGAGGAATTCAGGTACAGGTTGAAAGAGTGAGTGGGACAGGGTGATTGTGACAATGGTGAAGTGAGCCTGAGTAGGTCAGTATGACGGAGATAGAGTGAATGTAAGGGGGCCAGGGTGACGGAGATAGAGTAAGTCTGAGGGAGTCAGGGTGACTGTGAGAGAGTTAGTGTGAGGGGTTCAGGGTAAGGGAATGAAGTGAGTCAGTGTTAGTCAGGTTGACGGAGATGGAGTGTGTGCAAGGAGGTCAGGGTGACGATGAGATTTATGAGGGTGAGGGACTGATGGTGACAGTGAGGGAGTGAGTGTGAGGAGGTGATAGTTGCCGACAGCTAACGAGGATTTAGGCTGACGTTATAGGATTCAGTGTGAGGGCATCAGGGTGACAGTGACAGAGTGAGAGTGAAGGAGACAGATTGATTTTGAAGGAGTGATTGTGAGTGGATCAGCGCGACTCTGACAGAGTGAATATGAGGGGATTGGGTAACAGAGTGAGTGTGAGGGACACAGGGTGATGGTGATTGTGAGGGGTAAGGGTGACTGTAATGGAGTGAGTGCAAGGAAATCAGTATGATGGATTGAATGCATTTGGGGGTAACGATGGCAGTGATGAATTGAGTGTGAGGGAGTAAGGATGACACTGACAGAGTGAGTGTGAGGGGGTCAGGGTAACGGCGATGGAGTGATTGTTAGGGGTCATAGTGGCATAACGGAGTGAGTGTGAAGAGGTCAGAGTGATAGTGACAAACTGAGTCTGAGCGGATAAGGGTGACAGAGTGAGTGTGTGGTGCTCATGGTGACAGTTTTCGGAGTGAGTGTGAAGAGGCCAGGGTGAGAGTGATAGAGTGAGTGTAAGGTGATTAGGGTGACGGTGATGGAGTGTACGGGAGTCAGGGTGTCCGTGACAGAGTTAGTGTAAGGGGGTGAGGGTGACAGTTAGGATGGATGGTGAGGAAGTCAGGATGATAATGATAGTATGTAAGTGGGTCAGAGTGTTGGTCAAGATTAAGTGAGAGGGTTGCAGGGGACAGTATGGTGTGAACGCTATACGGTCACAGAGACAGTGGGAGAATGATTTCGAGGGGATCAGGATAAAAGTGTAGGAGTGTGTGTGACTATATCAGGATAATAGTGATGGAGGGAGTGTGAGAGGCTCAAGGTGATGATGAGAGAGTGAATCAAAGGGGGTCAGGGTGAGAGTGACCGGGTGAGCGTGAGGACATCAAGTTAGGGTAACGTAGTGAGACTGAGGTGGTGAGCATGAACGTGAAAGAGTGAGTGTGATTTGGTCAGGGTGATGGAATCAGTGTGAGAGTGATGCAGTGAATGTGAGGGGCTCTGGGTGAGGTTGACCGAGTGACTGTGATAGGGTGAGTGCGACAGTAAATGAGTGACAATAATGGGGTCAGGGTGACAGTGACCGGGTGAGTATGAGGAGGACATTAATGATGACAGAGCTAGTGTCAGGGGTCAGCGTGACAGCGAGGGAGTGAGTGTGAGGGCGTCAGGGTGTTGGTGACGGTGTGAAAGGGTTAGGGTGATGGTGAAGGAATGAGTGTGAGGTTGTCAGGGTAACACTGATGGAGTCAATGTGAAGGGGTCATGGTGACAGTGACGGAAATGAGTGTGAGGAGGACAGCGTGATCGTGACTGCGCAAGTGTCAGCTGACAGTGAGGGAGGGAGTGTGAAGGCGTCAGAGTGTTCCAAACGGTATGAATGTGAGGGCGTCAGAGTGGCGGTGGTGGAGTTAGTTTGAGGGGGTCAGGATGACAGTGACAGAGTGAGTTTCTGTTGGACAGGGTGATGGTGATGGAGTGAGTGTGAGGGAGTTCTGAGTAATGGTGATGGAGAGAATGTAGGTGTGGTATGACGATGACTGAGAGAACGTGAGGGTGTTAATGTGATAGTAAGGGAGTGACTGCTAATGTGTGAGGGTGCTGGTGTCGGAGCGAGTGTGAGGTGGTTTGGGTGACGGTGACAGCGTGGGAGTGATGTGTAAAGTTGACTATGATGGAGTGACTGTGAGGTGGACAGGGTGACTGTGATGGAGTGAATATGAGGGGATTGGGATGAGAGTGTGAGTGTGAGGTACTCAGGGTGATAGTGAGTGTGAGGGGATCTGGGTGACGATGACGGAGTGATGTGGGGGATCATGTTGATGGCGATGGAGTGAGTGTGAAGGAGTCAGGGTGACAGAGATGGAGTGAGTGTGAGGAAGTCGGGTTGACGGAGTGAGTGTATGAAAGGTCAATGGTGACAGGGCTTGAGTGTAGTGGGTCAGGGTGACACTGAGGGGGTGAGTGCGAGGAGATCAGTGTGACAGTGATGGAGAGAGTGTCAGGGGACCAGGGTGACAGTGATAGAGTGAGTGTGCGAGATACAGAGTGACGGTCAGAATTGAGTGTGAGGGCTACAGAGACACAGTACGCTATGAAGGTTATACAGTCAGGGAGACAGTAGAGGAGTGAGTGCGAGGGGATCAACATAGAAGTGTAGGAGTGAGTGTGAGTATATCAGATTGATAGTGTAGGAGAGAGTGTGAGGGCGTCAGGTTGATAGTGATGGAGTGAGTGTGAAGTGGTCAATGTGATGAAGACAGAGTCAATCTTAAGGGGTCAGGCTAAGAGTGACTGGGTGTGGATGAGGGGGTCAATTTGAGGGTGATGGCATAAGCGTGAGGTGGACTGTGAAGTAGTGAGTGTGAGAGGGTGAAGGTGACAGTGAAAGAGTGACAATGAAGGGTCAGTGTGACGTTGAAGGAGTGAGTGTGAGGAGGACAGGGTGTTGATGAACGAGCTAGTGTCAGTGGTCAGTGAGACAGTAAGGGAGTGAATGTGAGGGCGTCAGGGTAAAACTGATAGACTGAATGTGAGGCAGTCAGAATGGCAGTGATGGAGTGTGTGGGGGTGTCAGGTTGAAGGTGATGGAGAGAGTGTGATATAGTCACATTGACATTAACAGAGTGTGAGGGAACATGGTGATGGTGACGGAGTGAGCATGAGGCGGGCAGGGTTATGGTGATCGTGATTGTGAGGTGGACAGGCTGCCAGTGACGGAATGAATATGAGGGGGACAGGGTGACGGTGAAGGAGTTAATGTGGGCAATCATGGTGACAGAGTGAAGGGTGGGTTTAAGCCTCATGGTGATCGATTAAGTGTGAGCGTGTCTGGTGATGGTGACATAGTAAGTACATTGCTCTCAGCATGACAGTGAAACAGAGACTGCACGGAGTGATCAGGGGGATTGTGATGGAATAAGCGTGTTAGTGGCGAGGTTGAGAGTGATGGAGTGTGTATATGGGGGTCAGGGTGATGGTGGGGGAGTGAGTGTGCGAGAGTCATGGTGACGGTGACGGAGTGAGTGTAAGGGGTATCAGATTGATGGTTAGCATTGAGTGTGACGAGGTCAGGGTGAGTGTGATTGGGTCAGAGTGACGGTCAGGATTGAGTGTGAGGGTTACAGGGAGACAGTATGGTGTGAATGTTACACGGTCTGGCAGACAGTGGAAGAGTGAGTGTGAGGGGATCAGGATAGAAGTGTAATTGTGTGTGTGAGTATATCAGATTCATAGTCTGGAGTGAGCTTGATTGCGTCAGATTGATAGTGACGAAGTAAAAGTGAGGGATGAGGGTGGAAGTGAAATTGTGAGTGAGCGTGTTAGGGTGACAGTGATGCAGTCAGTGTGAAGATGATGGAGTGGGTGTGAAGGAGGTGTCAGGGTGAGGGTGACCGAGTAACTGTTAAGCAGGGAGGATGAGAGTGAAAGAATGACAATGATGGGGTATGGGCGATGGTGACAGAGCGAGAGTGACAGAGTTCGGTTGACTTTGATGGAGCGATTGTAAGTATGTCAGGGTGACTGTGTTGTAGTGAGTGTGAAGGGATTGGGGTGACCGAGTGAGTGTGAGAGACTCAGGGTGGTGGTGAGTGTGACGGGACCCTGGTGACGGTGATGGAATGTTTGAGTGGGGGTCAGTTTGAGTGAGTGTGAGGGGGTCAGGATGACGGAGGTGGAGTGAGTGTGATGAAATGAGTCTAAGGGGATAAGGGTGACAGTGATGGAGTGAGTGTGTGGGGGGGGTCAATGTGACGATAAAAGAGTGAGTGTGAGGAGGTCGGAGTGACCGTGACAGAGTTAGTTCGACGTGAAAAGCGTCACCGCGTTGTAGTCAGTGTGATGGAATCAGTGTGAGAGTGATGGAGTGATGTGAGCATATGTTTGCGACAATGATGGAGTGAGTTGGGATTAGGTTCACAGTGACGGACCGAGTGTGCTGGGGTCTGTGTAACAGAGGAGTGATTGTGAGAGGATCAAGGTAACGATGACAGAGTGAGTATAATGGGGTCAGGGTAATCGTGACGGAGTGAGTATGAGTGGGTTCAGAGTGATGGTGATGGAGAAAATGTGAATGGGTCAGAATGATGATGATGGAGAGAATGTGAGGCCGTCAGTGTGACAGTAAGGGAGTGAGTGTCAGGGTGTAAGGGTGACAGTGTAGGAATGAGTATGAAGTGGTCAAGGTGATGGTGATGGAGTGAACGTGACGTGTCAGGTTGACTGTGATTGAGAAGTGGGCAGGGTGTCTAAGCGGTCAGGGTGACATTGATGGAGTGAATGTGATGTGGTCAAGGTGATAGTGAGGATCTGAGCGCAAGAGCGTCAGTGGCAGTGATGTAGTGAGTCTGAGGTGAAGGCGGAGTCAATGTGACGGGGTCAGTGTGTGGGTGATGGAGTGAGTGTGAGGTATTCATGACGCCGATAATGGGATGTGTGTGAGGGGAATCAGTCTAACGATGACAAACTAAGCGTGAGGTTGTCAGGGGAACAGTAGTGGCGTGCGTTTGAGGGGGTCAGGGTGATGATGGTGGACTGAGTGTTAGGATGTCAGGGTGAGGGTGCTGGAGTGAGTGTGAGGGGGTGTCAGAGTGAGGGTGACCGAGTGAGTGTGAGGAAGTGTGAGTGGCAGTGATGGAGTAAGTATAAAGGGATTAGGGTTACAGTGACAGAGCGAGTACGCAGTGGGTCAGGGTGACAGTGGCTGATTGAGTGTGAGAAAGAGAGGGTGACAGTGACTGAGTTACTGATAGGGGGCTAGCGTGACATTGAGGGAGTGTCAAGGCGTCAGAGTGACAGTAGCTGAGTGAGTACAACTGGGTCAGTGTGACAGTGGAGTGGATTGTGCAGGTGGGTTAGACTGACAATATCGGAGTGAGTGTGAGGGTGTCAGGGTGGCGGCGACGGAGTGAGAATGAAAGCATCAGGTTGACTTTGACTGAGTGATTGTGAAAAGGTCATGGCGACTGCGATGGAGTGAGTGCGAGGCGATTGGTGTGACGGAGATGGAGTGAATGTGAGGGAGTCTGGGTGATGGACTGATTCCGACAGGGTAAGGGTGGGAATGATGGAGTGTGTGTGAGGGGGTGAGAGTGACGGTGACGGAGTGAGAGCAGCGGTGTCAGGGTGACAGTGAAGGACTGAGTGTGTGGGGGTCAGAATGACGGTGATGGATTGAGTGTGAGTGGTGAGGGTGACAGTGAAGGAGTGACAATGAGTGGGTCAGGGTGACATTGACAGAGAGTGTGTGAGGTGAATAGAGTGATGTTCACAGGCTTATTGTAAGAGGTCAGTGTGGGAGTGAGGGAGTGAATATGAGGGCATCAGGGTGTTAGTGAAAGTGTGAGTTTGAAGGGGCAAGGTGATGGTGAAGGAGTGAGTGTGAGGTTGTCAGGGTGACAGTGACGGAGTGAATGTGAGGAGGTCAGGCTGACAGTGATTAAGTGAGTGTAAAGAGGTCATGAATGCAGTGACGGGGTGTGTGTGACGCCTTCAGGGTGATGGCATCGAGTGAGTGCGAGGGGGTCAACTGAATGTGACAGAGTGAGGCTAATGGGTTCAGCGTGACAGTAACAGAGTGAGTGTGAGTGGAAATGTTGACAGTGACGGAGTGAGCGGGAGGGTGTCAGGGTGACAGTGACAGAATGATTGTGAGGTGGACAAGGTGACAGTGGTGTCATGAGTGTGATTGGGTCAGAGCAATGGTCAGGATTGAGCGTGTGGTTTACAAAGAGATATTAGGGCCTGAAATGTTATCCGGCAGGGAGACTGTGGGAGAGTGAATATGAGGGGATCAGGATAACTGCGTGGGAGCGGCTGTGAGTATATATTGTTCATAGTGGATGAGTGAGTGTGAGTGTGTCAGCTTGATAATGATGGACTGCGTATGAAAGGTTCAAGGTGATGATTACGGAGTGAATGTGAAGGGGTCAGGGTGAGAGTGACGGGCTGAGCGTGAGGGGGTCAGGTTAAGTGTGACGGAGTGAGAGTGAGGGTTGAGGGTTAATGAGAAGGAGTAAGTATAAGTGGGTCAAGGTGAGGGTGACCGAGTGAGTATTCGTGGGTGAGGGTAATAGTGAAAAAATCACTGTGAGGGTATCAGGATGTTGGTGACAGTGTGAAAGTGAGGCAGTTAGGGTGATAGTGAGGGAGTTAGGATGATAGTGAGAGAGTGAGTGTGAGGTTGTCAGAGTGACAGTGATGCAGTGAATGTGAGGCAGTTCAGGGATACAATGACAGAGTGAATGCGAGGGGGTCAGGCTGATGGTGACGAAGTGAGTTTGAGGGGGGTTGAAGGTGACGGAGAGAGGGTGATGGTGTCAATGTGACAGTAACAGAGTGAGAGTGAGACGAATATAGTGACCGTGATGGAGTGAGTGTGGGGGGTGGTCAGTGTGGTGTTGATCGAGTTAGTGTGGGGTGAACAGGATTAAAGTGACGAAGTGAGTGTGACAGGTTCAGGGTAACTTTGATGGAATGTGTGTAATTTGGACTTGGTGGCAATGATCGATTGAGTGTGAGGGGGTCAGTGTGATGGTGACATTGTGAGTGTGAGGAGGTCATGGGGACAGTCTCGGAGTGAGTTTGAGGTAGGCAGGGTGGCAGTAATGGAGTGAATGTGAGGGGATTCAGAGTGATGTTCATGCAGAGAATGTGAACAGGTCAATCTGACGATGAGGGAGGGAATTTAAGGGTACCAATGTGACAGTAAGGGAGTGAGTGCGAAAGTGTAAGGGTGACGGTGTATTCGTGACTTTCAGGTCGTTTGGGTGACCATGACGGTGTGAGAGTGAGGTGTGAGGTTGTGATTGTGGCAAGGACCGGGTGACTGTGATATAGTGGGTGAGCGTCAGGATGATGTTGATGGAGTGAGTGTGAGGGGGTCAGGTTGAAGGTGATGGATTGAGTATGAGGGCGTTAGGTAACAATGAGAAGTTGAATGTGTGTGGGTCAGTGTGATAGTTGTCGAATGTGAACGAGGGAGTTCCGCTGATGATTTAGGAGTGAATGTGAGGGTGTCAGCGTGACGGTGACAGAATGAGAGAGAGAGTCATGTTCACTTTGTGATAGTGATTGTGAGTGGGTCAGGGTGACATGTGTTGGAGTAATTGTGATGGGATTGGGATGACAGAGTGAGTGTGAAGCACTCTGGGTAATGGTGAGTGTGAGGGGGTCGGGGTGATGATGATGGAGTGTTTCTGTGGGGGCCAGGTTTATAGTGATGGATGAATGTGTGGGTGTCTGTTTAACAGTGATGGATAGAGTGTAAGAGGGACACAACGTCGGTGAGGATTGAGTGTGAGGAGGTCAGAGTGATAGTGATGAAGTGAGTGTGAGTGGGTCAGAGTGACATTCAGGCTTGAGAGTGAGGGTTACACGGGAACAGTAAGGTGTGAATGTTATGCGGTCAGGGACACAGCGGTAGAGTGAATGCGAAGGCATCGGAAATAAAGGGTAGGAGTGAGTGTGAGGACATCAAGTTGATAGTATAGGAGTGAGTGTGAGTGTGTCACGTTGATAGTGAATGCATGTGTGTGAACGGCTCAAGATGATGATGACAGAGTGATTGCAAGGGTGTCAGTGTGAGAGTCACGGGGTGTGCATGGAAGTGGTGAGTTTGAGGGTGACGCAGTGAGAGTGAAGGGGTGAGGGTGACAGTAAAGGATTGAGTGTGAGTGGGTCATGGTGATGGTGATGGTGATGGAGTCAGTGTGACGATGACGGAGTGAGTGTGAAGGGAGTCAGGGTGAGGATGACCGAATGAGTGCGAGGGGTTGAGTGTGTTAGTGAAGGAATGACAATGAGAGCGTCAGTGTGACCGCGATGGAGTGAGTGCAAGAGGGATAGAGTAAAAGTGACGGAGCTAGTGACAGGCGTCAGCGTGACAGTGAGAGAGTGAATGTGACGGCATCAGGGTGTTAGTGACAGTGTGATTGTAAGGGGCAAGGTGATGGTGAGGGTGTGAGTGTGAGGTTGTCAGGGTAACAGTTAAGCAGTGAATGTTAGGGGGTCAGGGTGACGGTGATGGAAGGAGTGAAAGGGGGTAAGGGATACAGTGGCGGAGTGAGTGTGAGTGGTCAGAGCGATGGTGCCGACTGAGTGTAGTGGTCAATTCGAAGGTGTCAGAGTGTGGGTGATGAGTTCAGGGAGACAGTAACAGAGTGAGTGTGAGGGGAAATGGTGATGGTGATGGCGTGGGCATGAGGGGGACGGGGTAATGATGACAGAGTGATTGAGTGGAGGACAAGGTGACAGTGACGGTTCAGTGTGATGGTGTTAGCAGGACGCAGATGGAGTTAGTGTGAGGGGATCAGAGTGACAGTGACGGAGTGTGTGTATGGTGAACAGGGTGACAGCAACAGAGTGAGTGTGAAGGAGTCAGGGTGAAGGTGACGGAGTGAGTGCTGGTGAGTTAGGTTGATGGAGACTGAATGGGTGAGAGTGACAGAATGTGTGTGAGGTTGTCAGGGAACACTACTGGAGTGAGAGTGAGGGGGTCAGGGTGATGGTGACAGTGAGTGTGAGTGTGTCAGAGTGAGGGTGATGGAGTGAGTGTGAGGGGGTGAGGGTGATGGTTAAGGATTGAGTGTGAGGATATCAATGTGAATGTGATTGAATGAGTGTGAGCGGGTTTCAGGGGGAGGGTGAACGAGTGAGTGTGAAGGGTTTGGGTAACAGTGAAGTTGTGGTATGAAGAGGCGAGGGTTATATTGATGGGGCAAGTGAGCACCAGGGACACAGTGACAGTAAATGAGTGAGTGTGAGGAAGGCAGGGTGACGGTACTGAGTTAGCATTAGGGGCCAAGGCGTCAGGGTGACAGTCGGTCCGTGAGTGTGATTGGGTCCATGTGACAGTGGGGGAGTGTGAGCAAGGGGTTAAGGCTGACAGTATTGGAGTGAATGTGAGGGCGTCAGGGTGACGGTGATGGAGTGAGAGTTAAAGGGTCAGGTTGACGTTGAACTAATAATTGTAAGTGGGTAAGTGTGACTGTGATGGAGCGAGTGTGAGGCGATTGATGTGAAGAAGACAGAGTGACAGTGAGGGAGTCAGGGTGATGGAGTGATTCTGCCGGGTTATGGGTGGCAATGATGAAGTCAGTGTGAGGGGATCAGGGTGACGGTGAAGGAGTGAGACCGCTCTTTCCGTGTGATAGTGAAGGAGTGTGTCTGAGGATTTCAGAGTGATGGTGACAGAGTGAGTGCGAGGGGGTCAGCCTCAGGGTGATGGGCTAACTATGAGTGTGTCGCAGTGATAGTGACAGAGTCAGTGTAAGGGGTTCAGGATAAGGGTGGCGGAGTGAATGTGAGAGATTCAGGGTGAGTTTACATGTGAGTGTTAGGGGTGAGGATGAAGTGAAGGAGTGACAATGAGTAGATTAGGATGACAGTGACAGTGTGTGTATGAGGAGTGCAGAGTGATGTTGACAGTGTTAGTGTTAGGAGTCAGCATGACAGTGAGGGAGTGAATGCGAGGGCGTCAGGGTGTGAGTAACGGAGTGAGTGCAGGTGAGTCAGGGTGACAGCGTGAGAATGAGGCGTGTAGGATGACGGTGACGTATTGTGTGTGAAGGGTTCAGGGTACCAGTGATGCAGTGAGTGTAAGGCTGTCAGGGTGACATTGAAACAGACAGTGTGAGGATGCCAAGGAGTGAGTGCTGGTGACTCAGGGTGATGAAGTGAGTGTGAGGAGGTGAACGTGAAATTAGGTGAGTTAGTGGGGGTTGTAAGGTTGATGGTGACAGTGACAGTCTCAGGTGATCAGGTTGACAGTGGGAGAGTGAGTTTGAGGGGTTATAAGTAACAGCAATGGAGTGATTGTGAGAGAGCCACGTTGACACTGATGGAGTGAGTGTAAGGGGCTCAGTGTGGTGGTGGTGGTGGAGTGAGAGTGAATGGGTCAGGGAGAAAGTGATTGAGTGAGTGTGAGGTTCGCAGGGTGAAAATGATGGAGTCAGTGTGAGAGGGTCAATTTGAGGGTAATGGAGTGAATGTGAGGGAGTCAGGATGATAGGGCCTTCGTGAGTGTAAGTGGATCATTGTGACGGTCAGGAATAGGTGTGAGGGTGAGAGAAAGACAGTTCTGTGTGAATGTTATTCCGGGAGACAGTGGTGAATTGAGTGTGAGGGGATCAGGTTAACTGTGTTGGAGCGAGTGTGCCTATCTCAGGTTCATAGATTAGGCGTGAGTGTGAATGTCAGGTTGACAATAGTGCAGGAGTGGGAGGATGCCAAGGTGATGATGAACTGAATGAATATGAGAGTGTCAGGGCGAGATTGACTGAGTGAGTGTGAGTGGGTCAGGGTGATGGCGACGGAGTCAGTGTGAGTTTAATGGAGTGAGTGTGAGGTGTGTAAAGTCGATGGTAACATAGTGAGTGTGAGGTGGACAGGGTGTTGGTGACAGAGTGATTGTGAGGAGGACAAGGTGACAGTGAGAGATTGAGTGTGATGGTGTCAGTGAGATGCTGATGGATGCCTGTGAGGGGATCAAGGTGACAGAGATGGAGTGAGTGTGAAGGAGTCAGGGTGATAGTGACGGAGTGCATGCTGGTGAGTCAGATTGATGGAGTGAGTGTGAGTGGTTCAGAGTGACAGTCAGGATTGAGTGTGAGTGTTAGAGGGAGAAAGTAGGGTATGAATGTTATCCGGTGAGATAGACAGTAGTGGAGTGAGTATGTGTGAATTGGGATAACTGTGTTTGGCCGACTGTGAGAATATCAGGTTCATCTTGTAGAAGTTTGTTTGAGTGTGTCAGGCTGATAGTGATGGAGTGAGTGTGAGGGGGTCAAATGGACGGTAATGCAGTGATTGTGAAGGTGTCCGAGTGATGATGACGGAGTGGTTGTGAGGAGGTAAGTGTGACAGTGACGGAGTGAATGTGAGGTGAATAGGGTGATGGCGGTGGAGTAATGTGAGGAGGTGTTTGTGACAATGACAGAGTGAGTATGAGGGGATTAGTTTGACAGTGACAGAGTGAGTGAGCTGGATTCAGGGTGATGGTGAAGGAGTGATTGTGAGGGGATCAGGGTGACGATGGCACAGTATGTCAGGTTAACAGTGACGGAATGAATTTGCACTGGACAGGGTGACGGTGAGAGAGTGAGTGTGAGGGAGTTCAGAGTGGTGGTGATTGAGAGAATGTGATCGGGTCAGTCTGACGATGGTGGAGAGTGTGTGAGGGAGTCAGTGTGACAGTAAGGGACTGTGTGCGAGTGTGTAAGGAAGAGAGTGTAGGAATGAGTGTGAGGTGGTGTCGGTGATGGTGATGGAGTGAGCGTATGGTTTCAGGCTGAATGTGACTGTGATATCGTGAGTCTGATGAGATAAGGTGACGTTGACGGATATAATGTCATGGACTCAAGGTGATGTTGAGAGTATGAGTGTGTGGGGGTCCGGTTGGTAGTGACTGAGTGATGTCTGATGTGAAGAAGTTAATGAAGGCCGAGTCATTGTGATGGGTCAGTGTGTGGGGCTGAGGGTGACGGTGATGGATTGGATCTGAGGGGATCAGGGTGAGGGGGATAGAGTGAATGTGAAGGGGTCAGGGTGACAGTATGTCAGACTGAAGGTCACAGAGTGAGTGCCCGTGAGTCAGGGTGATGCAATGAGTGAGAGGTGGTATGGGTGACAGTAGTGAGGGAGTGTGGGGGTAAGGCTGATAGTGATGGAGTGAGTGCGAGGGGATCAGGGTGACGAAAACTGAGATTGTAAAGAACGCAGGTTGAAAATGAGGGAGGGAATTGGAGGGGTTTTGGGTGACAGAGATGGAGTGAGTGTGAGGGGGTCAGAGTCGTGGTGAGAGAGAGAGACTGTGAGTGGCTGAGCGTGACAGACTGAGTGTGAGGTTGTCAGAGAACACTACTGGAGTGAGAGTGAGGGGGTCGGCTAGATGGTGGCAGGGTGAGTGTGAGTGTGTCAGAGTAAGAGTGATGGATTGAGTGTGAGGGGGTAAGGGTGATAATGAAGTATTGATTGAAGATGTCAGGGGAAGGCGACTGAGTGACTGTGAGGGGGTGTCAGGGTGAGGGTGACCGACTGAGTGTGAAGGGTGTGGGTGACAGTTCAGGCGTGGTATGAGGGGGTTAAAATTATAGTGACAGATCGAGTGAGCATTGGGGTCAGGGTGACGGTGAATTAGTGTGTGTGAGGAGGTCAGGTTGATGGTGATTGAGTTCCTGTTAGGGGACCAAGACTTCAGGGTGACAGTAGGTCCGTGAGTGTGATAGGGTCCATGTGACAGTGGGGAGTCAGGGTCAGGTTGACAGTATTGGAGTGAGTGTGAGGGCGTCAGATTGATGGCGACGGAGTGAGAGTGAAAGGGTCACGTTGACCTTGACCTAATAATTTTGAGTGGGTAAGGGTGACTGCGATGGAGCAAGTGAGAGGCAATTGTTGTGAGGAGACGGAGTGATAGTGAGGGAGTTAGGGTGATGGAGTGATTCTGCCGAGGTACGGGTCGCAGTGATAGAGTGAGTGTGAGGGATCAGGGTGACAGTGTAGGAATAAAACCGAGTGTGTCATTGTTACAGTGAAGGAGTGAGACTGAGGAGATCAGAGTGATGGTGACAGATTGTTTGCGAGGGGGTCAGCCTCAGGGTGATGGGATAACTGTGAGTGTGTCTCAGTGATGGTGACAGAGTCAGTGTAAAGGGTTCAGGATGCGGGTGGCGAAGTGAGTGTGCGGGGTTCAGGGTGAGTTTGACATGTGACTGTGAGGGGTGTGGTTGAAGTGAAGGAGTGACAATGAATGGATCAGGGTGACAGTGAGAAACTGTATTTGAGGAGTGCAGAGTGATGTTGACGGAGTTAGTGTTCGGAATTAGCCTGACAGTGAGGGAGTGAATGCGAGGGTGTCAGGATGTTAGCAATGGAGTGAGTGCTCGTGAGTCAGGGTGACAACGTAAATCTGAGTGATGTAGGATGATGGTGACGGATTTAGTGTGAAGGGATCAGGGTTCGAGTGATGGAGTGAGTGTGAGAGTGTCAGGATGACAGTGACAGAGTCAGGGTGAGGATGTCAGGGTGAAGGTCAAAGAGTGAGCGCTGGTGACTCAGGGTGCTGGAGTGAGTCTGAGGGGGCGAATGTGAAAGTAAGTGAGTGAGTATGGAGGGAAGAGTGATGGTGACAGAGTAAATCTAATGTGATCAGGTTGACAGTGAGAGAGTGAGTTTAAGGAGTTATAAGTGACAGAAATGGAGTGAGTGTGAGAGAGCCAGGGTGACAGTGATTTAGTGAGTGTGAGATTAGCAGGGTGACGATGACGGAGTCAGTGTAAGGGGACATTTTGTTTGTGATGGAGTGAATGTGAGGGAATCAAGATTATAGGGACTTAGTGAGTGTGAGTGGATAGCAGTAATGGTCAGGAATAGGTGTGAGGGCTACAGAGAGACAGTTTGGTGTGAATGTTATACGATCTGGGAGACAGTGGTGAAGTGAGTGTTAGTGGATCAGGATAAATATGTTGGAGTGAGTGTGCGTATATCAGGGTCATAGCATAGGGATGAGTGAAAATGTCAGGTTGATAATAGTGGAGGAGTGGGAGGATGCCAAGGTGATGATGAACTGAGTGAATAGGAGGGTGTCAGGGCGAGATTGACTGAGTGAGTGTGAGTGGGTCAGGGTGATGGCGACGGAGTCAGTGTGAGTTTGATGGAGTGAGTGTGAGGTGTGTCAAGGAAAAGGTAACAGAGTGAGTGTGAGGAAGAAAGGGTGAAGGCGTTAGGGTGAGAGGTACCGATTGAGTGTGAGGAGATCAGGTTGAGGGTGATGCAGTGAGATTAAGGGAGTTAGTGTAAGGTTGGCAGAGTGAGCGTAATTGGGTCAGGGTGACAGTGATGGAGTCAGTATGAGGTTGACGGAGTGAGTGTGAGGTGTATCAGGTTGATGGTAATACAGTGAATGTGAAGGTTTCAGGGTGACAGTGAACTAGTGACAATGGGGTTTGAAGGTGAAGGTGACGGAGTGAGTGAGAAGAGGACAGGGTAATAGCGACGGCGCAAGTGTCAGGGGCAGGGAAACAGTGTAGGAGTGAGTGTAAGGGCTTCAAGGTGTTGGTGACAGTGTGAAGGTGAGGACGTTTGGGTGATAGTGAGGGAGTGAGTGAGGTTGCCAGGGTGACAGTGACGGAGTGAATGTGAAGGGGTCAGGGTGAGGGTGACAGAGTGAGTGGTTGGGCGTCAGGGAGACAGTGATGGACTGAATGTGAAGGTGTCAGGATGATGGTGATAGAGTGAACATTTGTGGTCAGGGATATAGTGACGGAGTAATTGTGAGAGGTCAGGGTGACGGTAAGAGATTGCTTGTGAGGGGTTCAGGTTGAAGATGGTAGAGAGAGGATGATGGTGTTTTGGGTGACAGTAGTAGAGTGAGTGTGAGGGGAATATGGTGACAGTAATGGATAGAGCGTGACGGGGACAAGATGATGATGATCGAGTGACTGTGATGTTGACAGGGTTACAGTGACGGAGTGAATGAGAGTTGGTCAGTGTGACGTGGATGGAGTCATAGAGTCATAGAGATACACAGCATAGAAACAGACCCTTCGGAACAACTCGTCCATTCCGACCAGATATCCCAACCCAATGTAATCCCACTTGCCAGCACCCGACCAATATCCCTCCAAACCCTTCCTATTCATATACCCATTCAAATGCCTCTTAAATGTTGCAATTGTACCAGCCTCCAACACATCTTCTGGCCGCTCATTCCATACACGTGCCACCCTCTGCGTGAAATGGTTGCCGCTTAGATCTCTTTTATATCATTCCCCTCTTACCCTAAACCTATGCCGTCTAGTTCTGGACTCCCCGACCCCAGGGAAAGACTTTGCTTATTTATCCTATCCATGCTTATCATAATTTTGCAAACCTCTATAAGGTCACCCCTCAGCCTCCGACGCTCCAGGGAAAACAACCCCAGCCTGTTCTTCCTTTCCCGGTAGCTCAGATCCTCCAACCCTGGCAACATCTTTGTAAATCTTTTTCTGAACCCTTTCAAGTTTCACAACATCTTTCCGATAGGAAGGAGACCAGAAATGCATGCAATATTCCAACAGTGGCCTAACCAATGTCCTGTACAGCCGCAAGGTGACCTCCCAACTCCTGTACTCAATGCACTGACCAATAAAGGAGAGCATACCAAACGCCTTCTTCACTATCCTATCTTCCTACGACTCCACTTTGAAGGAGCTATGAACCTGCACTCCAAGGTGTCTTTGTTCAGCAACACTCCCTCGGACCAATGCAGCACCTCGCATTTATCTGAATTAAACTCCATCTGCCACTTCTCAACCCATTGGTCCATCTGGTCCAGATCCTGTTGTAATATGAGGTAACCCTCTTCGCTGTCCACTACACCTCCAATTTTGGTGTCATCTGCAAACTTACTAACTGTACATCTTATGCTTGCATCCAAATCATTTATGTAAATGACAAAAAATAGTGGGCCCAGCACCGAGCTTTGTGGCACTCCACTGGTCACAGGCCTCCATTCTGAAAAACAACCTTCCACCACCACCTTTTGTCTTCGACCTTTGAGCCAGTTCTGTATCCAAATGGCTTGTTCTCCCTGTATTCCATGAGATCTAACCTTGCTAATCAGTCTCCCACGGGAAACCTTGTCGAATGCCTTCCTGAAGTCCATATAGATCACATCTACTGCTCTGTCCTCATCAATCTTCTTTGTTACTTCATCAAAAAACTCAACCAAGTTTGTGAGACATGATTTCCCACGCACAAAGCCATGTTCACTGTCCTGAATCATTCCTTGCCTTTCAAAATGCATCTGCATCCTATACCTCAGGATTCCTTCCAGCAACTTGCCCACCACCAAGATCAGGCTCACTGATCTATAGTTCCCTGTCTTGTCCTTACCACCCTTCATAAACACCCTTCTTTGCCAACCACCAGAGTTCGTGTGAGAGGATCAGGATAACGATGACAGTGTGATGGGGTCAGGGTAACAGTGATGGAGTAAGTGTGATTTGAACTTGGTGACAGAGATGGATTAAGTGTGACATGGGCAGGGTGATGGTGATGGAGTGAGTGTGAGGGGGTTCAGAGCAATGGTGATGAAGATAATGTGGACGTGTCAGTGTGATGATGAAGGAGAGGATGTGAAGGTGTGAATGTAACGGTAAGGGAGTGAGTGCGAGTTTGTCAGGTTGGACGTTCTAGGAGGGAATGTGAGGGTGTCAGGGTTACGTTGATGGAGTGAGTGTGAGGGGGTCAGGGAGCCAGTAGGTGGGTTAGTGTGAGTGAGCCAGTGTGATAATTGCAGAATGTGAATTAGAGGAATAGGCTGATTGTATCGGAGCATATTTGAGGGTGTCAGCATGATGGTGAGGGAGTGAGAGTGAAGAAGTAACGTTGACGTTGATGGACAAATTATGAGGAGCTCAGGGTGACTCTGATGGAGAGAATGTGAGGAGATTTGTGTGACAGAATGAGTGTGAGGGATACAGGGTGATGGTGAGTGTGGGGGAGTCCGGGTGACGATGACGGAGTGATTGTGTGTGGGTCAGGTCGACCGTGACGGAGTGAGTGTGAGGTCTCCAGATGACAGAGATGGAGTGATTGAGAGGGAGTCAGCGTGATGGGGCGAATGTATGACGGGTTAGTGGTGACAGTGACAGACTGAGTGCGAGTGGTTCACGGTGACAGTGATAGAGAGAGGGTGAAAGGTTCAGGGTGACAGTGATTTAAGGAGTGTGAGGTTGTCAGACTGATGGTGATGGAATGAGTGTGGGGGCGAGGGTGATAAAGTCAATGTGTGGGTTTCAACCTCACACTGATGAACTAAGTGTGAGCGTGCCTGGGTGATGGTGATAGAGTGAGAGTGATGCTGCCAGTTGTGGCGGTGATAATGAGTCTGTGAGGGGAGGTCAGAGAAATTATGACGGAGTTAATGTAAGGGGGCCAGGGGCAGAGAGATGGATTGAGGAGTGTAAGGGGGTCATGGTGACGTTTAGGGAGTGAGACTACGGGAGTTCAGGGTGTTGGTTCGGATTGAATGTGAGGAAATCACGATGTTTTTGACGGAGTGAGCGTGAATGGGTCAGAGTGACAGTGAGGCAGTGAGTATGTGGGAGTGAGCATAACAGTGACAGAGGGAGTGTAAGGAGTGAGGGTGTTGGTTAGGATTGAGTGTGCGGAAATCAGGATGACAGTGATGGAATGAGTGTGAGTGGGTCACAGTGACGGTCAGGATTGAGTGTTCGGGTTACAGGGAGACAGTAGGTATGCATGTTACACGTTCACGGAGACAGTAGGGCAGTGAGTGCGAGGGTATCAGGTTAAAATGTAGGAGTGAGTGTAAGTACATCAGGTTGATAGTGTAGGAATGAGTGAGAGTGCGCCAGGTGGAAAGTGATGGAGTGAATGTGAACGGGTCGAGATGATGAGGATGGAGTAAATGTGAGACCATCAGGCTGAGAGTGACATGTGGACCTGAGGATTACGGAGTGAATGTGAGGGTGTCAGAGTGATAGGGACAGAGTGAGTGTGAGTGGGTCAGAGTGATGGTCAGAATTGGGTGTGAGGGTTAAGGGGAGACAGTATGGTGCGTGTGTTATACGGTCAGGGAGAGAGTGGTGAAGAGAGTATGAGGGGATCAGGATAACAGTGTAGGAATGAGTGTGCTTATATCAGGTTTAGAGCGTAGGAGGGAGTGTGAGTGTGTCAGGTTGATAGTGATGGAAAGAGTATGAGGGTGTAAAGGTGATGATGAAGGAGTGAATATGAGGGTGTCAGGGAGAGATTGAGTGAGTGTGAGTGGGTCAGGGTGACGGTGACAGAGTCAGTGTGAGTTTGATGGAGTGAGTGTGAGGTGTGTCCGTGAGATGGCAACGGAGTGAGTGTGAAGAGGACAGGGTATTGGTGACAGAGCTAGAGTCAGGGATTAGGGTGACAGTGAGTAAGTGTGTGTGAGGGCGTCAGGGTGTTAGTGATAGTGTGAAAGTGAGGGCGTTAGGTTGCTGGTGAGGGAGTGATTGTGATGTTGTCAAGACGACAGTAACAGAGTGACTGTGAGGGGGTTAGGGTGAGGGTAATGGAATGTGAGGTTTTCAGGTTGAAGCTTATGGAGAGAGGGTGATGGTGTCAGGGTGACAGTGACAGAGTGATTGTGAGGGCAACATGGTGACAGTGACGGAGTGAGCATGACGGGGACAGGGTGATAGTGATCAGGTGATTGTAATGTGGACAGGGTAACAGTGACGCAATGAATGTAAGTTGGTCAGTGTGACGTTGAGGGAGGTAGTGCGAGAAGATCAGGGCGATGATGACAGAGTAAGTGTGAGGTGGACAGCATGACAGTGACAAAGTGAGTGTAAGCTGGACAGGGTGGCAGTGATTGAGTGAGTGTGATGGGGTCAGAGTGACAGTGATGGATTGAGTGTGAGGAGGTCAGTGTGAAGGTGACAGAGTGAGTGTGATGGGGTCATAGTGACAGTGACAGAGTGAGCTTGAGGTGGACAGGGTGACGGTGATGGAGTGAGTTTGAGAGGGTTCAGAGCGATGGTGATGGAGAGAATGTGAGCAGGTCTGTGTGATGATGATGGAGAGAAAGTGAGGGTGTCAATGTGACAGTAAGGAATGAGTGCGTGTGTGTCAGAGGAGGGTGTAGGAGTAAGTTTGAGATGGTTTGGGTGACGTTGATGGAATGCTCGTGAGATGACAGTTTGACTGAGAATGAATGATTGTGAGGTGGTCAGGGTGGCTGTTATATAGTGAGTCTGACGAAAGAGAGTGACGTTGATGGCGTGAGTGTGAGGGGGTCAGGGTGACAGTAGGGGGGTTAGTATACGTGAATCAGTGTGACAGTTGCGGAGTGAATGAGGAGATTAGGCTGATGCTATAGGAGCGTGTGTGAGAGTTTCAGCGTGACGGTGGGGAGTAAGAGCGAAAGAGTCATGTTGACTTTGATGGAATAATTGTGAGTGAGTCAGTGTGACTGTGATAGAGTGAGTGTGAGGAGATTGGGGTGACAGAGTTTGTGTAAGGGACTGAGGATAATTTTAAATGTGACGGGGTCTGGGTGAGAATGATGGAGTGATTGTATGGGGTCAGGAAGAAGGTGATAGAGAGAGTGTAAGGGAGTCAGCGTGATGGGGCCACTGTATGAGGGGGTAATGGTGACAGTGATGGATGAGTGCAAGGAAGTCAGTGTGAAATTAATGGAGAGATTGCCAGAGTGTCCGTGTGACAGAGATGGAGTGAGTGTGAGGGAGTCAGCGTGATGGCGCGAGTGTATGAGGAGGTAATAGTGACAGGGACAGAGTAAGTGTAAGGGAGACAGGGTGACACGGACAGAGTGAGTGCGAGGGGTTCAAGGTGACAGTGAGGCAGAGAGTGTCAGGGGGTCATGGTGACAGTGATGGACAGAGGGTCAGGTGGTCAGGGTGACAGTGACTTCGTGAGTGTGAGGTGGTCCGACTGTTAGTGACGGACTGACTGTGAGGGGACGAGGGTGACAGAGTCACTGTGTGGGGTTCAGGTTCACGGTGTTGGAGGAAGTGTGACCGTGTCTGGGTGATGGTTACAGAGTAAGTGTGATGCTGTCAGCGTGACGGTGAAAGAGAGACTGCGAGGGAAGGTCAGGGTGATTTTGTCAGAGTGCGTGTAAGGAGGCCAGGGTGAGAGAGATGGTGTGAATGTAAGGGTGTCATGGTGACCGTGAGGGAATGCATGTGTGGGAGTCAGCGGAACGGTGATGGCGTCAGTGTAAGTGTCGGGGGTGATGAGGGTGTCAGTTAGGATTGAGTGTGAGGAAATTCAGGGTGCTAGTGACAGAGTGAGCGTGAGTGGTTCAGAGTGATGGTCAGGATGGAGTTTTAGGGTTGCAGGGAGACAGTAACATGTGAAAGTTATACAGTCGAGTAGATAGTGGGGGAGTGAGTGGGAGAGTTTGAGGATAAACGCTAAAGAGTGAATGTGAGTATATCAAGTTGATAGTGTAGGAATGAGTGTGAGGCTGTCAAGGTGATGATGACGGAGAGAATGTGAGGGTTTCAGAGTGAGTGTCACTGGGTGAGCATGGTTCTGGTCACGTTGAGGAGGACGCAGTGAGAGTGAAGAGCTGATGGTGACAGTGAAGGAGTGGCAATGAGGGGGCAGGGTGGGGGTGACGGAGTGAGTGTGAAGAGGACACGGTGGTGGTGATGGAGCTACTGTCAGGGGTTAAGTTGACAGTGAATCAGTGAGAGGGCGTCACTGTGTTGGCGACCGTGTGAAAGTGAGGACGTTTTGGTGATGGTGAGGGAGTGAGCATGAGGATGTCAGGGTAACAGTGACAGAGTGAATATGAGGGGGTCAGGGTGAGGGTGAGAGGGTAAGTGGTTGTGTTCGGGAATAAAGCGATGGAGTGAATGTGAGGGGGTCAGGGTGACGACAACAGAGTGAGTGTTTGTGGTGAGGGATACAGTGATGGAGTGAATGTCGGGGGGCTGTGTGACGGTAACAGAGTGCTTGTGAAAGGGTAATGTTAAAGCAGATGGAGAGGGGATGATAGTGTCAGGGTGACAATAATAGAGTGAGTGTGAGGTGAACATGGATGACAGTGACAGAGTTAGCATGGGAGGGACAGGGTGATTTTGAAGGAGTGTATGCGAGTGGGTCAGTGTGACGTTAATGGAGTTCGTGAGAGAGGATCAGAGTGACGATGATGGAGTGAGGTTGAGGTGGAACATGTGACAGTGATGGAGTAGTGTGAGCTAGATCGAGTGACAGTGATGGAGTAAGTGTGATGGGATCAGGGTAATAGTGATGGATTGAGTGTGATTTGGACTTGGTGACAAAGACAGATTAAGTGCTAAGGAGGTAATGGGGACAGTTATGGAGTGAGCTTGAGGCAGAC
This sequence comes from Chiloscyllium punctatum, assembly GCF_047496795.1. Taxonomy (NCBI): domain Eukaryota; kingdom Metazoa; phylum Chordata; class Chondrichthyes; order Orectolobiformes; family Hemiscylliidae; genus Chiloscyllium; species Chiloscyllium punctatum. Next base: position 46,457,891 of record NC_092781.1, on the reverse strand, counting down.
AGGGTGACTGTGATGTAGTGAGTCTGAGGTGTGAGGATAAAGTTCATGGAGCGTGTGTGAGTGGGTCACTGTGATAGTTGTGGAGTGTCTATGAGGGGTTTAGGCTGATGGTTTGGTAGTGAGTGTGAGGGTGTCAACGTGACGGTGAGGGAGTGATGGTGAAAGTGTCATATTGACTTTGACAGTTGATTGTGATTGGGTCACGGTGAATGTGATGGGGTGATTGTGAGGTGATGTGGTGGCAGTGTGAGTGTGAGTTACTCAGGATGATGGTGAATGTGAGGGTGTCCGGGTGACGATGATGAAGTTATTGTGTGGGGGCAGGGTGACGGCGATAGAGGGAGTGTAAGTGGGTCAGGTGGCAGAGATGGAATGATTGAGTGAGTGAAAGGAATTCAGCATGATGGAGTACGTGTATGAGGGTGAACGGAGAGAATGACAGAGTCAGTGTGAAGGTGTCAGGGTGATAGTGATGGAGAGAGTGTTAGGGGTTCAGGGTGACACTGATCGAGTAAGTGTGAGGGGGTCAGACTGATGGTGATGGAGCTATTGTGAGGTTGTCAGGGTAACAGAGTCACTGTGTGGGGTTCAACCTATTGGTGATGGACTAAGTGTGAGCGTATCAGGGTGATGGTGAGAGAGAAAAAGTGATACTGTCGGCGTAATGGTGAAAGAGAGACTGTGAGGCAATGTCAGGATGATTGTGATGGCGTAAGTGTGAGGAGGCCAGGGTGAGAGTGATAGAGTGAGTATATAGAGTTCAGGGTGACGGTGAGGGAGTAAGTATGCGGAAGTCAGGGTGATGGCGACAGAGTGAATGTATGGGTGTCCGGACGTCGGTCAGGGTTGCGTGTGAAGTGTACAAGGACACAATAGGGTGTGGCCGTTGTACGGTCAGAGAGACAGTAGGACAGTGAGTGTGAGGGTATCAGGATAACTATGTGGGGGTGAGTGTGAATATATCAGGTGGATAGTGACGGAGTGACTGTGAGGCAATCAAGGTGAGGATGACGGAGTGAATGTGAGGGCATCAGGCTGTGAGCGACTGGGTGAATGTGGAGTGTAAGGTTGGGGGCGATGGAGTAAGAGTGAGGGGGTTAGAGTGACAGTGAAGTAGTGAGTGTGAGTGGTCCATTGTGATGTGATGGACTGAGTGTGACGGGGTCAGCGTGAGTGTGACCGAGTGCGTGTGAGGGGGTGAGGGTGACATTAATGGAGTGATAATGAGGGGTTCAGGGTGATTGTGAGAGAGTGAGCGTGAAGAGGACAGTGATGGTTATGGAGCTAGTGTCAGGGGTCAGCGTGACTATGAGGGAGTGAGTGTGGGGCGTCAGGGTGATGGAGATTGATTGAGTGTGAGTCAGCGTGATGGAGTGAGTATGGGGCAAGTGTGATGCTGATGGAGTGAGTGCGAGAGGATCAGCGTGCCACTGACTAAATGAGTGCGAGGGGCTCAGTGTGATGGTGATGGGGATAGTGTCGGAGTGTCAGGGAGATAGTGATGGAGTGAGTGTGAGGGGGTCGGAGTGACAGTAACAAAGTGATTGTAAAGAGATCAAAGTGACAGTGACAGAGTGAGTGTGAGCAAGTCAGAGTCAGAGTGAGTGTGAGGTGAACAATGTGATGGTGAAGGAGTCAGTAGAAAGCGGTCAGAGTGATCGTGATGAAGTGATGTAAAGAGGTGTTTGTGACAATGAAGGAGTGTTAAGTGCAGTCAGGGTTACTGGAACGGAGTGAGTGTGCTGGGGTCAGGGTGACAGTGAGGGAGTGAGTATGAGCGGATAGGGTGACAGTGACTGAGAGAGTGTGAGATGGACGGGGGACAGTGACAGATTGAGTCTGAGGTGGACATGGTGTCAGTGATGGAGTGAGTGTGTGGGAGTCAGTGTGATGATGACAGATTGTGAGGGTGTCTGGATGACAGTGACGGAGTGAGTTTGAATTGCACAAGGTGATGGTGACAGAGTGAGTGTGAGATGATTCAGAGTGATGGTGATGAAGAAACTGTAAATGGGTCAGTCTGATAATGATGGAGAGAGTGTGAGGGTGTCAGTGTGACTGTAAGGGAGTGAGTGCGAATGTGTAAGGGTGACGGTGTAGGAGTGAATGTGATGTGGTTTGGCTTATGTTGACGGAGTGAGTGTGAGTTGTTAGGTTGACTGTGATGGAGTGATTGTGAGGTGGACAGGGTAACTGTGATATAGTGAGTCTGAGGTGATGAGGGTGACGGAGGTGGAGTCAATGTGACGGGGACAGTGTAAGAAGGTGAGGGTGACAGTGACAGAGTGTGTAAGCGTGTAGGTCACAGGCTGTGTGCTGGTGAGTGTGGTGATGAAGTGAGTGGGTGAGGGTGGCAATAGGAGAGTGATTATCGAGGGCAAGTGTGATGGTGACGAACTGAGTGTGAGACGATCAACATGATGAAGATGGAGAGAGTGTAGGGATCAGGTTGTCAGTGAGGGAGTGGATTTGAGGGATTATGGGTGCTGGTGATGGAGTGCTTGTGAGAGTACCAGGGTAACGGTGTTGGAATGAGTGTGAAAGGACCAGAGTCATGGCGAGAGAGTGACTGTGCGGCGTTCAGGGTAACAGTAAACAAAAGAATGTGAGTGGGGCAGGGTAACGAAAAGAGTTTGAAAGGGTCATGATGCTGGTGATGGGAAGACTCTGAGGGGATCAGGATCACAGTGACAGAGTGAGTGTGAGGTTGTCAGGGGAACAGTACTGGAGTGGGTATGAGGGGGTCAGGGTGACAGTGGCGGAATGAGTGTGAGGGTGTCAGGGTGGGGTTGATGGAGTGAGTGTGAGGAGGTTAGTGTGAGAGTGATGGGGAGATGTGAGGAGGTCTGGGCGACAATGAAAGAGTGAGTATGAGGGGATGAGGGTGACAATGATGGAGTGAGTATGCGGGGGTCAGGGTGACGGTGAAGGAGTGAGTGTGAGGAAGACATGGTGACGGTGAAAGAGTGTGAGGAAGACACGTGACGGTGACTGATCTACTGTTCGCGGCCAGCGTGTCAATGAGGGAGTGTTATGGCATTAGGGCGAAAGTAGGTGCGTGAGTGCGACTGGGTCAGTGAGACAGTGGAGGAGTGTTTGAGAGCAGGTTAAGCTGACAGTATCGGAGTGAGTGTGAGGGTGTCAGGGCGACGGTGACAGAATGAGAGTCAAAGGATCAGGTGAACTTTGACTGAGTGATTTTCCGTGGGTCACAGGGACTCCGATGGAGTGAGTGTGAGGGGATTGGGGTAAAGGAGATGGAACGAGTGTGATGGAGGCAGGGTAATGAAGTGAATCTGATGGGATAAAGGTGGCAGTGATGGAGTGAGTGTGAGGGGATCAGGGTGACAATGATCGTGTCAGAGTGGGGGAGTTAGGGTGTAAGTGTAGTACTGAGTGTGAGGTGGTCAGAGTGGCAGTTGTGGAGTGAGTGTAAGGGCGTCAGCTTCTCAGTGATGGGCTAACTGTGACTGTGTCTCGGTGATGATGACAGAGTCAGTGTGAGGGGTTCAGGGTGAGGGTAGGGGAGTGAGTGTGCGAGGTCACGGCGAGTGCGTCAAAGTGGGTGGCACGGTGGCACAGTGGTTACCACTGCTGCCTCACAGCGCCAGAGACCCGGGTTCATTTCTAGCCTCAGGCGACTGACTATGTGTAGGTTGCATGTTCTCTCGTGTCAGCCTGGGTTTCCTCCGGGTGCTCCGGTTTCCTCCCACAGTCCAAAAGATGTGCAGGTCAGCTAAATTGGCCACGCTAAATTGCCCGTAGTGTTAGGTAAGGGGTAAATGTAGGGGTATGGGTGGGTTGCGCTTCGGCGGGGTGGTGCGGGCTTGTTGGGCCGAAGGGCCTGTTTCGACACTGTAAGTAATCTAATCTAAAAAAAGTGAGTGTGAGGGGTGATGGTGACAGTGAAGCAGTGACAATGAGTGGGTCAGAGTGACAGTGACGGAGTCTGTGTGGGGAGGATAGAGTGATGTTGATGAAGTTACTGTTAGGGATCAGAGTGAGAGCGAGGGAGTGACTGTGAGGGTGTCAGTGTGTTAGTGAAAGTGTGAGTGAGGGGATCAAGGTGACAAGGAGGGTGTGTGAGATTGTCAGCATGACTGACGGAGTGGTGAGTGTGAGAGGGTCATGATGACGGTGCCTAGGGAGTGTGAGAGGTTAAAGTTGAAAGTGAGAGAGTGAGGGGAAATGGCAATGTAGATGGAGTGAGCGTGAGGAGGACAGGATGACGTTGACAGAGTGATTGTTAGGTGGACAAGGTGACAGTGACCGAATGAGTTTGAGATTGTCAGTGGGATGGTCATATCGTTCGTGTGAGGAAATCAGGGTGAGTGTGACAGAGTGAGTGCTGGTGAGTCAGGGTGATGGGGTGAGTGTGAGGGGGTGATGGTGACAGTAGGGGGTGATTTGGGGAGATATGGGTGATGGTGACTGAGTAAGTGTCAGGGGATCAGCTTGTTAGTGAGAGAATGAGTTTGAGATGTGATGAGTGACACCAACGAAGTGAGTATGACAGGAAACAGGGTGATAATAAAGCAGTGAGTGTGAGTGGAAAATGGTGATTTTGATGGAGTGAGCATGAAGTGGATGGGGAGAAAGTGATGGAGTGAGTGTGAGAGAGGTTAAGATGACGGTGACAGAATAATTGTGGACAATGTGAACGATGGAGTGAGTGTAAGGTGGGCATGCTGACAGTGATGGCGTGAATGTGATGGTGTTAGTGGAGTGGTGATGGAGTTAGTGTGAATGGAACATGGTGTAGTCAGTGTGAGGGTGTCAGGGTGACAGTGACAGAGTCAGAGCGAGGGGACCAGACTGAAGGTGAAGGAGTGAGTGCTGGAGAGTCAGATTTAGAGAGTGAATGTGAGGAGTCGAGGGTGATAGTGGGGGAGTGATGGTGGGGTATAAGGGTAATGATGACGGAGTGAGTCTCAGATGATCAGCTTGACAGTGAGAGAATGAGCCTGAGAGGTTATGAGTGCTGGAGTTGGAGTGAGTGTGAAGGGGCCATAGTGGTGGTGATGGAGTGAGATTTAGGGGGTTGGGGTGGCAGAGATAACATGAGTGTGAGCGGGTCAGGTGGAGGGTGATGAAGTGAGTGTGAGGGTCAGGGTAACAGTGATGCAGTGAGTGTGGAGTTAACATAGCGACGATGATGAAGTCGATGTGAGGGGGTCAATTTGAGGGTGATGGAGTGAGTGTGAGGGGGTCAGGGTGATAGTGACAGATTGATTGTGAGTAGCTCAGAGTGATGGTCAGGATTCAATGCGAGGGTTACAAGGAGAAATAGGGTGTGAATGACATACGACCAGGAAGACAGTGGGTGAGTGAGTATGAGGCGATCAGGATAACGGTATTGGAGCGGTTGTGGGTGCGTCTGGTTGGTAGTGATGGAGTGAGTGTGAGGGGTTTCAAGGTGATGATGTGAGGACGTCAGGGTGAGAGTGACCAAGTGAGCATGATGGTGTCAAGTTGAGGGTGACGGAGTGAGAGTGATTTGGTGAGGGTGACAGTGAAGGAGCAAGTTTGAGTGGGTCAGTGTGAGTGTGACAGAGTGAGTGTGAGGAGGACAGGGTAATGGTGATGGAGCTAGTGTCAGGGGTCAGGGTGACAGTGTGGTTGTGAGTGTGAGGGCGTTAGGGTGTTGGTGACAGTGTGAACATGAGGTTGTTAGGGTGACGTTGAGGGAGAGTGCGCTAAGTTGTCAGGGTGAGAGTGATGGAGTGAATGTGACGGGGTCAGGGTGACAGTGACAGAGTGAGTGTGAGAGGGTCAGTATGAAGTTGACGGAGAGTGGGTGATGGTGTCTGGGTGAAGGTAATAGAGTGAGTATGAGGTGAACATGGTGATGGTGACCGAGTGAGAGTGACGGGGACAGGGTGATGGTGATCGAATGATTGTGTGGTGGAGAGGGTGACAGTAATAGAGTGAATCTGACTGGGTTTGTGTTCCATTGATGGAGTTAGTGTGAGGGAGTCAAGGTGACGATGACATCGTGAGTGTTAGGTGAACAGGGTGACAGCGAGGGAGTGAGCGTGATGGGGTCAGGTTAACAGTGATCGTGACAGAGTGAGTTTGGGTTGGACAGGGTGACAGTAATAAAGTGAGTTTGCGGGGTTTCAGAGAGATGGTGATGGAGAGAATGTGACCCGTCCAGTGTGACGATGATTGCGAGAATGCGAGGTTGTCAATTTGACAGTAAGGCAGTGCGTGCAAGTGGATCAAGTTGAAGATGACATAGTGAGGGTGATGGGGTTAGAGTGCCAATAACAGGTGAGTGTGAGGGGGAAATGCTGACAGCGACAGAGTGAGTGTGAAGGGGTCAGGTTGAGGATGATGGAGTGAGTGTGAAGGAGAGTTGGTGACAGTGAAGAAGTGAGTGTGAATAGATCAGGATGATGACAATTGATTGAGTCTGAGGGGATCAGGGTGATGGTTATTGAGTGAGTGTGAGCGGATCTGGGTCATGGTGGAGTCAGTGTGAAGGGTCAGGTTTACAGTGACAGAGGGAGTGTGAGGTGGACAGATTAACGGAGACGTAGGGAGTGTGTGGAGACAATATGAGGGAGTCAGAATGACAGTAGGAGAGTGAGTGTCAAGGAATCAGACTGATGGTGTAGGAATAAGTGTGAGGGGGTCACGGACACGATGCTGGACTCAATGTGAGGGTGTCAGGGAGATAGTGAAGCAGTGATTGTGAACGTGTAATGGTGATGGTGACAGGGTGAGTGTGAGTGGATCAGAGTGACAGTGAAAGACTGAGTGTGAAATGACAAGGGTGATGAAGATGGAGAGTGTGAAGGAATCGGTGAGAACCTGAGAGAGTGTGTCTGCGGAGTCCGGGTGAAGGTGATGGAGTGGATGTGAGGCGGCAAGGGTCACGGTGACAGTGTGAGTGTGAGGGGTTCAGGGTGACGGTGATGGAATGAGTCTGAGTGGGACAAGAATTTGCGTGTCATCCTTGAACAGGTTTTTGAGCAAGTTAAACGTTATAAAACATGAGGATCTACAACAAAGAGAAAGACCCTTTGGCCTACTGCACCCTTCCCATTCCAAACAACCTGCTAATTACCTTAATTCCAAATTGAAGCAATTGGCCCTGACTTTGCATGCGTTGGTATCACAAGTGCACATATATGTACTTCTTAAATCTTATGAGCGCTTCTGCCTTTCATCTTTAGAGGCAGTGAATTCTGGATTCACCATCACCTGGCTAAAAAGGTTTTCCTCACCTCTCCTTTCAACCTAGAGTAGCACACTGGCACGACAGTTAGCACTGCTTCCTCACTAAGCCAAAGAGTGTTGTCTGATTCCAACCTGGGGAGACCTTGTGGAGTTCATTCATTCTTCACACCTCTGCTTAGATTTCCTCCAGTTGCAAAAAGTGCAGTACAATTCATTCCAACCTCCTCCAAGGTACTTCACTTGCCTGGGTATAGTTTTACTGCTGTGGTCTGCATGGCTCCCAGTGCTGGATAGGTATCTAGTCCGTCATTATAGCTCATTGCACTGCTGTGTTCTTCATAGCTGCCAGTGCTGTACAGATACCTAGATCAATACAAGGCTGTGATTTGCAGGGCTCCCCGTGTTGGATAGATATCTTTCCCGGATTTGTACATCACGGTACAGCTGGGGTCTGGGTAGCTCCACGTGCTGGACAGATATCTATAGCTGGTTTATAGATCAGTTCATTGTTATGCATTTTTCCGCACTCGGAAGATTGTTGAATTGAAATGAGAACAGCTTCATCTACACAGTGCTCTGTGCTGATCATATATCTCTTCTGAGTTAATGGTTCTCTGTAATAGAATAAGAATGTGATTTAACTAACCACTTCAGCTGATCTGACAATATCCTTGATCTCTTATTGTTGTGACTAGACATCACACCTCTCACTCCATTAATGTTGCAGTGTGCCAATGCACAGCACATCATGTTGGTGATTACACACTCTCCTGGCAACAGCGATTGTCCTTTCATTCAGAAGCAGTCAACGATTCCCATTGTCTTCGGGTGTCCACGTAGAAAGAGAGGACGACCTCTTGGATAATGGCAGTCCCCAATACATGACTCACAACTCCAACAGTTCAAAGTTACGCAGACATATTGTATTGGCCATAGGAAATGCAGGAAAAAAACGAGGTGGTTGTGATGGAGCAGTTGATTGGGTGGGGGGTGGGTGAATGTCAGAATTGTGAAAGAGGATATGAAATCAAATGATCAAAAAAATGACTTCATCTTACTTATTCTTTTTGTAAAGTGCCAGTCGAGTCAAGTTAGATGTGAGATTTCCACCGTGAGGCGAGGTGCACCTCACCAAACAATGATCTCTGCCAATTTCATGCTGTGATTGCCAGCCTAAATTGTGTATAGAGTAACCTCGATTATCCGAATCTCAGATTATCCAAACAAGATCGCAGGGTCCGGATGCTTGTCTAAAATGTGTAATCTGGCATGTGATTATCTCAAAATTCGATTCCTCAAACAAAATACTCCCTGCCATTGTCTTTCGGATAATTAAGGTTCCTCCACATTCCACATGGACATGGAACTTCATGCTTCCACCACATTCTATAATCAATATTTCCAGGGACATTCTCTAAATAACATTCCATGGAGCATTCAATAATCGACATTTCCTGGAACATTCTGCAATGGGCATTCCCTGGTATATTCAATAATCAACATTATTTGTGTACGGCTGGATGTTGTTTAGTTGAACAAATCATAACATCCGGAAAGAAGAGATCCCATTCCAAAGAGTAGGTGATACTGACTGTTTCTCTCAAGCAAAGGGGTGAAACGTTTTCGAAGTTCCCACAGTTTTTTTTTTAAATAACAGAGTACCGACCACAAATTAGATGGAAAGACAGCAATTTCCATCACCCCTGTGTTTTGAAACAACTACGAGAGAATCCTTCAGGATGACAACATTTTCATACTCTGTATTAGGTAACTCTAAAGAAGTGACTGATATCTGTTCTGCAGCTGATCTAGAGTTTATGAATGTCATAGAAACAATCTGTTCTTATGAATATGTGCCTGGGTGTTGGAGAGAGATTGTTTCTTTTGTTTTACATACCATTTTTGTAAGTAACTTAGAGATTCACATTTTTATTTGAGCCCTAAATATTTCAATAAATTTCCAAATATAGTGTCACTTTTGAAAATTTTACTAGATCCCCAATCAAACTGGTAACTTTGACTCCAGGCTGATGTATTCATTGTTTGTTTTCCCTCCTCAGAGTTAATATAGTGACGCTTTTCGTCCTGTTTTATGCAGATTGTGGATTGTCACTGTACGTTTGTCATTATCTGGAGTGGATCTGCTAGTCGTTACCCAGATATGTCACTGATACACATTCCCATTATTTATAAGGACAGTTTAATTTTATAGGTGACATCCCCTTATGAAATATTTCCGCCGCCCTGCCGTGTGCAGCCACTGCCTGTTCTGTCTGGTTCACCCTTAATCAATTTTCAGCCATTTGTCGCTCGAAGATGAAAACTAAAGCTGCAGTGAGAATATGTCGGCTGTGGTTCTGGGAACAGTGACTGCGCTGGGCTGCTTAAATTTTTTTCTGTCATTTCATGCTCAAACCTTGGCATTGGCTAGAGAACCTCCTCTGGTTTCGTTCTGCACATGCGATGTTCATTTTTGACATGTCTGGGCCACAATCAAGTTCCTCCAGTTCATTGCACACCCGACTCTCCCATTTGTCCTGGTTCTACTGCTCAATAGTTTCACTGTCAGCATATTGTAGTGACCAGCAGAGCCAGCAAAGCACTCCGGGCTGACAGGATTAGGGGCGTTCAGTGTGATACAGAAATGAGGAATCAAAAACAATCCACCATTTTGCTGTTTAAAATTTCTAGCCAACGCTAATGCTGTATTCTACATGGATGATTTGGGGGAAAAGCCCGTGTCTTTAGATAACTTTGTTCAGAAACTGGGATTCATCATGCAGCTCCTCAATTGCTGTTCAAATGCCATTGTGACCCAGACTAAGTTCAATCAGCAGCTGAAGAATCTGCTTAAATATCCTTTTCGACAAATTCATCAATCAATAAAATTCAATCATTAACCAACCTATCCAGGATTGTCTCATTCTAGTTCAATGCTTCAGCAATAAAGCAGTCTGGCTCTATTCTAATAGTCTGGTTGTATGCTGGTTTGTCCAGACTGATCCCATAGAGAGTTGCAGGGACATATTTCAATGTTGCTCTCAGCTGAGGGTTCACTGAGAAAACGTACTATTCTACTGACCGAATGCATGATTCCAATTTGTAAATAATAACATCTTCCATAAAAAGTTCCAATAGCTATATTGTTCTTTATGTTCGTGTTAAATATGCTGATCTGAAAAGAGACAGACTCATACCCAATAGCTGGCAGTCAAGGAATGGTTGGGGAGCAGGAACAAGCTCAGGTGTTGGGTTACAACTCTGGGTCTTCCACTCGGACACAATATTGACAGAATTCATGTCTCGCCATTTCTACTGCTCGATTCACATCTCCATCCCACTGTCGGAATGTTCCTCTGTCTCTCCCCTGTTCTTACTTTCTCTTTCTTTTCCACCGCCCCTGCCTCCGCATTTTCCTCCAGTCTCTCTCTCTCACGCACTTTCTCCCCCCTTGCAGTATTTAACTGCTTCTTATACTCCCTTCCACTCTTTTCCTCAAATCCTCAATCACATTCCGTTTCTACATTAAAAAGTGAATGCGTGGTCACAGGATCTTGCAAAGGACTACAGCATGTGTGAGAAGAAAGTCTGTTGTCAATTGAACAGTACAGAGGTGATGGGACAGGCTATTATTAGGAGAATAACATAGATGGAGAATCCCTGGATCTTGGCAGGAGAACAATATAGTGTTGTGGCTGAAAATCGGTGCCTTGAAATAGTGCGCGATGAGACCGAAGACTGCTACAAATGCATAAGTTTGCATGGAGGTCAACAGGCCATTACCACAGAAAAGGTTGAGTCAGTCAATAAAGTGATATTAAACAAAGGAGTAATTGAAGGACAAACAGTGAAAGCAGCTTATGATTGATGCAGCTAAGGGTTCACACAAATAGCCAATCACATCGAAGCTGTACAGTACGGCCGAGGGTAGCTGTGAATGGGGGTGAATAACAGCAGGAGATAGCTCCATAAATATTCCAGAAGTCAATGTTGATGAAACACAGGACATCATTCCACCAACAAAGCAGAAATACTTACATCCACACTTAGCAAATGGTATCAAGTTCCGAGAATCATACAATCCCTCGAGTGTGGAAGCAGGCCCTTCAGCCCAACAAGTCCAGACAAACAGTCTGAAAAGCAACCCAATCAAAACCATTTCCCAAGCCGATTATCATGAATTTACACATGATCTACACATCCTTAACCACTATCGGCAATTTAACATGGGCAATTCAACTAACTGGGTTGCGGGACGAAACTGAGGCAACTGGTAGAAACGAAAATGTGTTGCTGGAAAAGCGCAGCAGCTCAGGCAGCATCCAAGGAGCAGGAGAATCGACGTTTCGGCCATGAGCCCTTCTTCAGAAATGGTAGAAACCCAGTCACACACGAGGAGAATGTGCAAGCTTCACAGGGACAGTCACGTGAGGCTGGAATCGAACTCAGCGCCGTTGCGTTCTGAGGCAGCATTGCTAACCACCCAATTGCCGTGCTGCCCCGAAGTTAATGTTTCAATTTGATGGATTATTGTCATATGTGTATCGGTATCGTGAAAAGTTTTGTTTAACTTGGGCAGTACTGTAGGTCAGTGGTAAGCACTGCTGCCTCATGACGGCACAGACCCAGGTACGATTATAGCATGGGGTCATGATCGATGTGGAATTCTCAGCGTGCTTGTGAGGATTTTCTCGGGAGCTACGGCTTTCTCCCACAATCCAAAGGTGTACAGGTGAGGTGAATTGATCATGCTAGATTGCCAATAGTGTTCATGGATGAGTGAGGTTAGGTGCATTACTCAGGGTTTATGTCAGGGAATAGGTTGGGAGAAATGGGTCTGGATGGGTTCCTGTTTGGAGGGGTAGTGTGGACTTGTTGGGTCAAATGGCCTCTTTACCGACTGTAGGAATTCTAGTCACCCTGTAAACATTTCCCATTCACATATCTGTCCAAATCCCTTTGAAAGTGTAACTGGCTCTGTCATTTATTCGGGCATCTCATTCCAGATACACAACAATCTCTGTGTGAAAAAATTATCCCTCAGGTCCCCGCTCACCTTCAAACTGTGCTCTAAAATTGGAATTCGCCTCTCCCTGTCAGATAAAAAAGACCTTTGTTTTTCACTTTTTCTTTGGCCTTCTAAATTTTACAACACTCTCTCAGTCATCACTTCGCCTCCAGCCCTCCTGGGAAAACAGCCGCAGCCAACCCAACGTCTCCCTTTTATTCAGGAACTCCGTTTTCAGCAACACCGTAATTTATGCTTCATCCTTTCTAAATTAACCACTTTTGACCGAGGGACAGGAAAGGAATTATCCTGGTCCCAGAAAGCTGTTCTACCATCAAGAGAAAGATAGATAGCTAGATAGATAATTATCGACAGAGAGAGAGAGAGAGAGAGAATAAAAAACAAGTAGTGAAGTGAATGGTGAATTGGTGGAGAGACTTATGGAGTAATGAGATGCATCATTCACTGCAGTATTCTTACCCTCTGACTTACTCTTATAGATGCAGTTTTTGTGACTCTGACGAATCCAGTTCACTTCAGCTTCATGGGAAATCCCAGGGGATTGATTGTAGGGGATTCAGCAATGGTAAGCCCAGTTTACGGTGTTTTACGGTGAGCTCTTATTGGAGAAGGCAATTGCTTCGCATTTATGTGAAACGTATTTGTTACCACTTGACAGCCAAGGACTGAATCTTCTGAGATGTTGCCGTATTGGACATGACATGCATCAGCATCTCAGGAGTTAATAATGCTGCTGAACGTCGTGCAATGATTAATATACATCTGATTCGTAATATTATGATTGAGGCAAGATCAGTCATTAAAGATATTTAGTCCTCGGATGCAATCTGCATGTACTACTACGGTGAAGTGCTGGAGCTTCCATGGCTGGCTTCTAATAACCACATCAATACCTGTGGCGGTGGAGTCACATGTAACCCAGACCAGTGAAATGCAGCAGCTTTCTGTCCTTAAAAGACATTACTGAGCCAGATTGATTTGAATGATTTTGTACAATGGTTTAATGATCAACATTCCGGTTAGAATTCCATACATTTATTAAATTGAAGATCTGTCATTCCTCATGGTAGGATTTCATCCAGGTCCATGACAAAAATAGTTTGTAAGTTTCAGAATATGAGCCAATTCGATGACTGGCTCTAGATTGGAAACGCAACATGATATTTCTGTTAACATTTCAAAATAACGGTTTTACATTTCTTACAAATCGTTAAGTGTACAATTAATGTGGCTCTATTTGGTTTCTTGAAAATCGGAATGCAGAAAGATTAAGTGAGATGTGTCAACCAGACGAAATTGAATTCAACCTGAACAATTGTGAGACACTGCAGTTTAATTCTGATCGAGATGGTTAGTGTATTTGTTCAGTCAGAAATTTGAAGGAGCTATGGATGAGCCGAGTCAATTGTTTTCCCACCCAACGGAAGGTACTGTGCACAAAGATAAAAGAATGATTCACCTGTGTGTTTGTGTAAAATACTGAAGACTTTCTCAGTGTTATTAGCATTTTATTAAGAACGCTTCCTTTTACTTAAGATGGGAACAGCATTTCGAAAGAAAAAATGCTAAACATCGAAATAGAAACTAATTTTCAGCCTGGCTTGAGCAGATGTTTCTATGATGCGAGCGAGCAATGTAGATTTGGTGAGGTTGAAGTCGACAATTCCTGAGGTCCAGGGGGATTTTAACCAGGCAGACGATGTAGGGAATTTCAGGGTATCTGACCCAAATCATGGAATTCCTTTCGAACCACACGGGAGATCCCCTGGTTACTACATCATAGGAAAGATGTGATTGCGTTGGAGGGAAAGCAAAGCAGTTCTACAGGAAAGTTCATTGGGTTGAATCGATTTATCTGTGAAGAAGGAGGCCAAATAAGCTCGGGCTGTTTTCTTTAGAGCAGGCATCGTGTTATATAAGACAATGAGGGGCTGGACAGGGTTAAACAAATATCCATGCATGTAGATGCTGAACAAAGTTGCAGAGAGAGGGAGAGGTGTCATGAATGCAGGAAGTGGCAGAGATATCGTGGGGTTTCAGGGTGGGAGGAATTTAAAGATAAGAAGGGACGCAGCTGCTCGCGGAGATTATAGGTAGGGGGTGGATAGTGTCTCTGGAGCTGAAGGAAATTTCAAATCAATGCAGAAATGTTGAGCCCCCACGGCAACGTGGAAACAATTTGGCTTTCAGTCATCTCCAGTTGTAAGTTTGCTCTCTGAGCTGGTCGTGGTGTTTTCAGACGTTTCGTTACCATGCTCGGTAACATTATCAGTGAGCCTCCAATGCGGAGTTGCTATTTATCTGTCTCAGTTTGTTGTGGTTTCCCGTTTCCCGTTCTGTTTCTGAGAAATTTGGAAATGATGTCCTAATCAATGTCTTTGTTAATGGAGTTTCCGTGTGAATGTCAGGCCTCCAGGAATTTCTGTGCCTGTCTTTCTTTCATTCATGCCAGGATGGATGTATTGTTCCCGGCCCACTGGAGACCCTCTTCGTCTTTGTGTACAGATACCATTGATAGTTGGTCATGAATTTTGGTGCCTAGTTGGTGCTCAAATATCCTGTTAGCTAGATTCCGGCCCGATTGTCTAATGTACTATTTGTTGCAGTCCTGGCAGGATATTCTGTGTATGACGTGGTTCGACTGGTTGTTTATACGGGGTCCTTAAAATTCATCAAGAGCTGTTTCAGTGTGGTGGTAGGATGGTGGGCTACCATGATGCGAATGGGATAGAGTAGTCTGCGCGTCATGTTCCTAATTCTTTAGTGCATGGCAGGTTGGCGAGAGTCTCTGGGTGTGTTGCGTATTCTTGTTTTAGTCAGTTGTTCAAGAATCATCAGATTGCACTTTTGAGAAGTATTCTTGACATTGTGTTAAATAGAGTTGTTCCACTGCAATTGTTTTCAGGAACCCCGAATGAAACTTTTCATGAGGAGACCGTGTGAATTTGACGGCACTTTCTGCTGCTTACAATCTTTTCTGACATCTCGCACAAATCCTAATAGAGAAAGCCTTCAGGGCTGGAGGAGATGAGACCACAAATGGGTATGCTCATCTTCTTCTCCTCATATCTCAGGGACGACATTGCAAGGGATGAGTTAACACAGGTCTGTGTCTCGCCTCATTGCAGCACTCCCTCAGAGCGAAGAACAAAACGAACGTGCAACGTAAGAGAATTACAGAGTTTGATGTTGTCTCCAAAAACAGTCCACTACTTGAGCGATGGCATGG
Organism: Chiloscyllium punctatum; assembly: GCF_047496795.1. Lineage (NCBI taxonomy): Eukaryota > Metazoa > Chordata > Chondrichthyes > Orectolobiformes > Hemiscylliidae > Chiloscyllium > Chiloscyllium punctatum. The sequence goes on along the minus strand of NC_092781.1, from coordinate 46,442,448 downwards.
GGAGTCCACCAGTGGGTGGTATTGCAGGACTTTAAACATCAGAAGGACAGACAGGGAGTGCAAGAGAAACTGAAACCTTGGAGATCCTACTGGACAGACATACACAGATGCACACAGACATCGAGATGCACTGAAATATTCCCAGGCTGATGCAAACCCCAAGAGCAGAGTCTCTCCCTTTAGGGCGAGACGGATTTTCAGGAACCATTGAGGGGGTGGGGGTGGAGCTAGGACTAGAAGAGTCAGTATAACCCATAACCCTTTCGTTTCTTCATGTTTTAACTTCTGATTGTCTCTGGCTAACTTTGCCTTTCTCCCAAAACATTTTGCCCCTATTTTTAATACCTTCCCAAGTTTATACTTTTCCAAAGATATTTGCCTGTACAAATGTGAAAAGTGAAAAGTGAGTTGTCTAGCGCACTGTGGCACTGAGTCCAAATCCTCCCAAAGCCCCATCGCAATAACTGGGATAGAGCAGCGTGATCCAGGGAGAAGAGAGAGAAAAAAAATACAAAGACATAAAGAGAAGACCTGACAGAGACAGGAAGAAGACAAACAACAGAAGGAGACATAGAGATAACAAGGGAGGGATAGAACGAGAGAAACACAGTCAGAGGATGACACAGAACGATATAAGTATATACAGTAAGACGGAGTGAAAGGACAAGAGAAGACCTGTCAGACAGGATACAGAGTGAGATATTAGAGAAGGACAGATATTGAGTGGGAGTGAGAAACCGAGGAAACACTGACAGACAGAGAGAGGGGGTGAGAGCGTAAGGAAAGAGCAAGAGACAGCCTGAGAGCAACAGAGAGAGTGAAAGACGGACAGGCAGAAAGGAAGAGAGGGAGAGAGAAAGCAAACCTTTCACAAAGAGAATATCAGACTAGTAAACACATGTTTCCCATATCCCTTCTTTGTCCAACTGTCCTTATATATTCAGGGACTGGCAGAAACATATATCAAGGTCTTTCAGATCTTTGGGTGTTTCGTAGTGTCCGAGATTTCATCACTTATTTCCGTGCCTTGTCTGTCCATCCCAAGTGCATCACTGCACCTGCCTCAACACCCCTTACCTCATCAGTGCTGGGGCTGATGTTTCCTCGACGTTGAGGTTAAACTTCTTTCTAGAGACACATTTTTAAATCTCACCAGCATAACATGAAATCCAGTGTCACGATCGCGACTGAATCTCCTTTATCATGTCCTCTGGAAGTGAGGGGCAATTAAGTAGAAACTGAGCTAGACTTGCTGCATAAATGTTATTTTCTTGAATAATATTAAAGGCAATATCCTCTATCCTGGCGAAAATGTGCATCTATTCTGGGGAAAAATAACTTATCTATCTCTGTAAGTGCTCCACTCATTCTCCTCTGTTCCATTGAAAGTAATTCTTGTTACTCAAATCATCCAGTCCAGGTAGAATTGTCGTCATTGTTTGCCCTTTTTCCAGTCAAATTCGTCCTCTCTATACTATGACGACCAGAACTACACTCAGTACCGCAATGTGTCCTGGCCAACTGACAATCTAAAAGAAGAGGGCATAGCTTAAACGTGAGAGGACAGAAATACAAAAGAGTCCGGGAGCATTTGTTCACACAGAGGGGATGATTGTCTGAGACAGGCTGGCTGATGTCGTGGTGGGGACAAGTACAATTTTGTCACTGAAGAAGCATTTGGGAGAAATACACGAATGGGACAGGTATGGAGGCAAACGGGGCAAACGCAGGCAAATGGGAATTGTTTAATTGTGAAAATTGGGCAGTATAGGCAGGTTGGGACGAAGGGCCTGCTTAGACGGTCGAAACCTCAGTGCTTCTATACTTGATTTTCTCTGTTTGCCACCAGTTCTTCACTATCACGGGGTCATATACTTCTAACTACCTCCTTAACTGTGTGTCTCAACATTCCAAAGGCAACAATAGTCCGACAAGGTGTTCCTGAGAATGATGAGGAATGGACAATAAAAACCTGGTGTTAAAAGTATCTGACATTTCATCAGAAACACGATAAATGTATCTCCTTCAGCGTTAGCAAAACCATTTTAGCTTCTTCTATTTTAATTAATGTGTTTCACTTTGATATTGTAGCATGTGTGCGAAAATAGGAGGTCCAAAATTTCAGTTGCTGTGTGAGCAAAATGGAGTGAGTAGTTATGACACGTTGTAAATCTCTCTGCTCATTTAAAACAGGCACACGGAAAAAGGCCACGTCGTGCTGAAATATATTAAAATTCGACAGACGAAAAAATATGCCAGAGCTTGCTATTTAAAGTCAAAATTAAACATTTTATGCTTTAAGTCGGAGAGGGAATATTAATGCCAACAACTATTTACAACTCCTTTCTTGGATAAAAATATCTTTTACATCGCACTCTGCAATCCTGTTCCGACGAAAAATCTCGATTAAGATTTACCAGAAAAACAACCTCGTTTTAAAAACCGGTCACCTTTGTCGATTCTTCTTTGTCGATTTACCTCTGTTGATTTCCTCTCCGTCGGTTTTGATGTGCTGCCCCTAGCTGTTCAAAATGTCCGGTTTAAACCTGAAAAAATACCGGTCATTTCATTGGTGTGATGCCTTTAAAAAAAATTTTATTCAAATTTGATCAGATTTTGGTTTCTTGCGAGATAATGTAAACTGATTGACTGAATTTGAATTTGTGTTGCTTCTATAGCGACACGACTGCAATATCGGTTTCACAGGCAAATTGTATATTTAACTACTTTCAGTACGTTCTGTGCCTCTGTAAGCCTGTGTCAGCTTTTCAACTCTTTTTAAGGTACAGTACGCATGAGAAACTTCATAACATCGCCATCCATGAAGAAAACAAGAACCATCATAATGGAAAGATGGCTTCCGTTTTTCTCTATTTCTTAACCACATAATCATGACGTACATATAACTTTAATCATGTTAACTTCTTCACACATTTCTATAACATTGAATAGACAACAACTTTATCAATAATTTATCTGTTAAAGCTGCGATAACACATCTGCCATTACATTCTTACACCCTGCAAAATGTGTGATATACACATTAAAAGTCTGTAACGTCAGACTTCGAGAAAGTAGTTTCATAATTTTGTCTTCAAAGCGTTCCCAGAATGTAAGAGGAATGTGATTCGTGCACACACCCGTCTCCAAAACATTTTTCATGACATTGCACATTAAAATGTTGCCACGTCAGTCCCAAATTCACTGGTTCCTTTTCGATTGTGCAGTATTTCCTCTGTGGATATTGAGCTTGTTCGAAAAGTAATCAACTCGTAATTCAATCCCCTCATCGTCTTTCTGTAACAATGCAGCTCGACTCCTACGTCACGAGCATCGATGTCAAATTTTAATGGGCTTTGGAAAATTTAGTGCATCTAAAACCGGTTTGATGGATAATATTATTTCGAAATGGGCAAATGAGCCCTGCTATTGTTCTGTCCACTTTGCGTCCTTCGTCAGGAAATTGATTGACGGTGTCACTTCACTGCTGAAGTTTGGAACACACTTCTGATAGATTCAGCTTAGTACCAAAATTTGAAGTACCTCTATCTTCGAGTTTGGTGTTAGAAATTTCACAATGGCCCTCGTCTTTCTTGCGGAAATTTCTCAATGGCCTTCGTGGGGTTAACCTTCTATGACCAATGTGGTGTCCCAAGAACATCAGAGGTGAAAATGTGCCCTTCTTCGGGAACCTTCAGGCTCATGCCCGAAACGTCGATTCCTCTGCTCCTTGGATGCTGCCTGACCTGCTGCTCTTTTCCAGCAACACATTTTCAGCTCCGATCTCCAGCATCTGCAGTCCTCACTGTCTCCCAAGAAAATCACCTCTGCTTCAGCGAAATCAGGTTTTCTTTAATTTATTGCCAGTTTTGCTTCTTGTAGTCGTTCAAACAGCTTTTCCAACGGAACTCAATGATCTTCTCAGGACTTACTAAAGATCATGGCATCGTCCAGATAGACTGCACAGTCTGAAAACACTGTCACGACTGTGTTTATGAGTCTTCAGAATGTGGAGGGTGCGTTCTTCATTCCAAAGTGCATCACTTTGAATTGATAGAGCCCATTTGTGGTTACAATCGCAGAAAATTCTATCGCCATCTTTGATAAAGGTACATGCCAGTAGCCACGCAGTTCGTCCAACTTGGCGATGTAACTGGTTTGTCCAACTTTCTCGATACAGTTCTCCAATCTCGGAATTGAAATTGTGTCGGATTTTGAAATGGTTGTGACCTTCTGACAATCTACGCAAAATCATTCAGTTTGGGGACTAAAACAAATGCTCAGTTCAATGCTATCTGTGCGATTATCACTACCTCCTTCTGGACCTGTATGGCTTCAAAAGGATTAAGCAGATAGAGGTGTTGCTTTATTGGAGCGGTATTCCTAACGAGAAGGTGAGAACCGCAGATGCTCGAGGTCAGAGTCGAGAGTGTGGTGCAGGAACATCTCAGCAGGTCGGGCAGGAATGAGGAACAGGAGAATCAATGTTTTGAACAAAAGCGTTTTCATCAGGATTCCTGATGAATGACTTATGCCCGAAACTTTGGTTCTCCTGCTCCACGAATGCTGCCTGACTTTCAGTTTCTTTTTCCAGCACCACAGTCTTGACCCCGGTATTCCATACCGCCACTTCATGTACAATAGCATTTGCCCTCCACATCTGATTCTTACATATTTCCTTAGACTGCATGAGACACCTTTTGAACTGCGTTCCATGCTCCTCAGTGAGATAGCATACCAAGCTATTCCAGTTCTCAAGGACATCTTCATTTTTTCAAATTTATTTGGAGGCACACCAAAAATCCACATCGGGATTCGATTCCTCACTCTGAACGGCAGTAACAAACTCCCGTTTCTCCAGTTCATTCTCTGTAGAATAATACAGTTTCAACAAGTTTACATGACATACCTAATACCATTTCTTTACCTATCTGATATCTTTACGAGATAGTTCACCTGACTCAACTTTCTCTCAATTTGATAGGGAATACTAAACCTGGCTTTGAATGGATCTCCTATGGCTAGTTACAATACTATCACGTCATCCCCTCGGGAAAATTCCAACGCTCAGAGACTTTATCTGGCAGCTGTTTCTTTCTATGGTGTGCCCGCTTCAAGTGCTGTTTAGGTAATTCACCTACTCAATTTAATCTCTCCCTCACCTCTGATACATAATCTAAGTTTGAATTCTCTTGGTCTGGTCCCGTCAATTTTTCTTTACTTAAATTCAAACAGCCTCTCACGTCATACCCGAATATTAACTCGAAGGGAGTGAACTGAGTAGATTATTGTGGGTCGTCTCTCATGGCAAACAATACGAATGGTGTACATTTATCCTAATCATTCTCTTAATCCTAACAGTATACCCTAAAAATGATCTTCAAGGTCTGATGCCACCTTGCGAAAGCTCCCTGCGATTCGGGAGATATGCACTGGCTTAAAAGTGCTGCTGTAAAGTGCTGACCACTGTAAACGGCTGGGGTGTACGTTTCGACCCTTTATTGGAATGAATCTCTCTGGATAGAGCAGACCGTGTGAAGAAAACTACTAATTCCTCTACTAAACTTTTTGCCTTGATACTCCATAATGGAATTGCCTGCAGATATCTGGAAGGCTCCAGATGAAGGGTCTGTGCACGAATCGTCGATTTTCCTGCCCCTCGGATGATGACTGACTTGCTGAACTTTTCCAGCACCACACACTCAATATCCGTTATGGTTAACAAGTATTAGTTCCCTCTTGTAGTTGTTCAGATGGCACCTCTGCAAACAATTAAAACCCGCATGAAAAGTCGTTCAAATGTGATAATTGTAAACAATGAAGGTTGTTGGTTTTATTATCACCTATGGCTTACCTAGTATTGGACACTTTCAGCAAAGTTTGAACACATCCTTGCACATTCCAGGCCAAAATAAAGGTTTTGCACTTCACCCGAGTCTTTCGTGCCCCGAGTTCACCATTTACAAGTAGTTAATGTGCTACCTGGAACACCCCCTTCTGTGTGCGACCGGCAACACAATCTTGGGCACATCGGCCCACTTCTCCTCTGCACTGAACTAGTCCTGCCACCTAATGAAGGAGCGTCGCTACGAAAGCTAGTGTGCTTCCAATTAATACTGTTGGACGATAACCTGGTGTTGTGTGATTTTTAACTTTGTGCACCCCAGTCCAACACCAGCATCTTCAAATCATGACTATTCTTGAATATACTTTGCCTTCTTTTCTGAATTTTCATTCACATAAGTATATTTTATCGCCTTGTCTTGCTGTTGCAAGTCCCTTAGCCATTCAGGACAAAACACCTCTGTCTGATACTCTGATTTTTCAGGTTTTTCGTGCACCATTTCACCACACTGGGTGTCCGCTAACTGAAACTCAACATCTTCATCATTCTCTTACGTGTTTTCCTCATGCTGTAACTTATGAAAGTTGAATCTGGTTACTACACAGTCAGGGAAAATACCAGGATACTCCAGTTTTCACTACTCAGCTTCTTGGTCTTCCTTGGGCTTCTCCACAACAAGGCGTGTCACTTCTTAGTTGGAACCTGCAAAATCGTTCCCAACAATAAACTGAATTGCTGGAATTGACACCATGTCAATCACTCCCAGTGTTCCCTCCTCAGTCTGGAGTTGACACTCCAACCTAATCTCATATAGTGGAACGCTAAATTTCCGTCCATCTTTCCCAGAAATTACCACTATCTCGGTTAACAGATCAGAAAGAGTGTAAACTCACTAAACTCGGCGACTGGTTAGATCATGTGTCTCAAAATTATGCCTTCTTGTCTTCGTCCCCGTTCTTTCTGAGTGACCTTTACCCAAAGAGGCGAATTCTTCCGAGAGATCAGGTCCTGACCCCACACCTAATCCTTGCCGAGAATGTGCACTTGCCGCAGCCTCTCTACTCTTCTTGGGTTTCTTTTCCAACTTTCACTGAAAACACTGACTTACCATCGTTTACTACATCTTTTCCCACAGCGCCTTTCCTTCACGAGGAGCACTGTGACATTACACGCCCTTCTTTACCACAGTAGAAACACCAGATTCCTTTCAACTCCTTTCCACATTCTTGGACATCCTTTTTAAGCCTGTGGTAAACACTTAACAGTGTTCTCGACTCTTTGTTTCGGAGTGCAGAATCCCCTGTACTCCCATCTTCTATCCGTGACAGGACGAAATTCTGGACAGAAGCTTGTCTTATGCACCAATATGTGTTCAACTGCTAATTCTGCTGCCCTTCTCATTTCCTGACATTTCTGTTCTTCCATGTGAATTCATATCATATTTCGAAACGAGTCTTCTACTCCTGCACAAGAATAATTTCTCTTAGAGGCTCAAAAGTCCGACCTATCTTTAAAACAGCGACCCCTCTCTCGAAATTACTCTCGTTAATACTCAGCATGCGTCTGGCTCGGTTCTCTTTTATTTTTATGAAGCGCTGTTTATGTGCTTCTGGTACCATTTCATAAGCACATGAAATAGCCTGTTTGAACTCTTCATAATCTCTCGATCCCTCATGTGACAGTGCAACAAGTACCTCACTAGGTCTGCTAACTGTTTAGTCTGAGCTATCATTATCCAGAATCCTCTGACTATTCTATTCGCCCAGCCATTTTTCTTCAATGAAATAAAGAAGTTCTCAACATCTTTCTCATCAAAATGTTGCAGCATTTTGCCATATTTGTCAATGTCACTACCTTTTCTTTTAATCAACATCCTTGTTAACTTGATTTTGCTGACTAATTCGCAAATTATAGAATTTGAAGTTCAAATTCTCTCTCTCAGCTAAGATCATTCTATCTCTCTTTTCTTCTCTCTCCATCTTTCCTCTCTCTCTCTTTTTCCTCCCTCTCCCTCTTCGTTCTCTCTTTTCTTCGAATTATTTTTTCTTCTCTCTCTCTCTCTTCCTCTTTTGCCCCCGCCCCCCCTTGATTACCTTCTAACTCCATTTCCCTCAATTGCAATGTAGGTTTTTCTACTACTACTGCAATCGTCTCTTTCTGTGATATACATATGTGTTTAAGTAACTCCATTACAAATTCGGCATTATTTGTGTTCCTGGTTAAATACAAATCTATCTTATTTGCTAATGCTAGAAGTGTGTTTTTTAAAAAAATCCTTTTATACTTCTTTGACAAATTTGAAAATCATCTTCAAATCCCAGAATCTCTTTTGCAATTTTAAGAGCCATGTGTCTCACTTTTAATTTAGCCAACCACAAGTCTCCGAATTGAAACAAATGTTTTCACTTACATTTTATGTAAAGATCCAGGACGCTAATCTGCAAGTGTTTAAATATACTCGGTGTTTTCGTGCACGACATCTATTCAGAACTGTCCAAATCTCCGACTGTATTTCTCTAAAGCTGTTCAAATCGTGGACAAAAGCCACTAAACTGTTATGGCACATGTCAACCCCTCCCCTAAATTAAAACAGCAACACAGAAAACGTTCATCCGGTGCTGTAATGTATTAAAATTCGGGAGTCAAATAACTATCCCAAAAGTCACTATTTAAAATAAAAATTAACAACTATATCCTTTAAGTCCAACACAGAATATTAACTCAAAACTATTTGAAACTGCTTTCTCTTATAGGTATCTTACACCTTCCAATCTACAGTATTAGATTACAATGGACAAAAGTAAATCACATTTCTCAACTACTCAGGACGCGGTGTGATTTAGTATTACATCCTCCCATCTTTTCGGACATGATCTCTTCTTCCATCTGTGCTTTGTTACACTGACTTGCTTTATGTTGTACAGGCTGACAATTCATCTATTATCTGGCAGTTTCTCATGCATGAGACCTTTTCTCTCACATGGTAATGTACTGGCTCTGTTGCTCAGTGGTTAGAACACTGGTCTTCTAAAGTATAAATGCGCTTGAAATAACGCATTCCTGTTTGTCTTTCCAGGAATTTGGTTTTATACCTAAACCATAGGATCATTTCATTTGTTTGATGTTGTCAAATTAATATTTTCAAATTTGAATGGATTTTGGTATCTGGCACATAATTGGACCAGAATGGCGGAATTTAAATTTGTTATTGTTTCAAAGAAAGTCAGTTGCGCTATTGTTTTAACAGTCAAATGTTACTTTTTAGATTCTTTCAGCACAGTCTGTGTCTTTCTCAGTCCGTGCAGGATTCCAGTCTGTCTTAAAGGTAAAATACTCACCGACTCCTTCATAAAACCTCCACCCTTACGTAAAAAAGCAACATCCCAAAGAATCTCCATCTCTGACAACCGTGTCCAATGCATTGTTCACGACATACCCATAAAAAATGGTGCAAGACCAGTACCAAACTCAGTCGTTCTTTTTTCAACCATGGAATATTTCCTTTGTTGGATGCATGAGTTTCTTCAAACAGTAACCAAAAGGCAGTTCAATCCCCTCAGCATCTTCCTGCAGCAGGACAGCTCAACATCCTATGTCACGAGCATCGATGGCACCTCTGAAAGATTTTGCAAGGTCTGGTGTAGACAAAACTGGATTGCTGGATAATATTTCTTCCAAAGGGTCGAATCCCTCCTCGCATTGCTCTGTCCACTGAAACTTGTATTTTTAGTAAGCAAATTGGTTGATGGTGCCACTGCACTGCTGACGTCTGGAACAAATTACCAATAGAATTTGCTGAATTACAAAAATCAAAGTACCTCTTTCTTTGAGGTTGGTTGTGGTAATTCCTCGATGGCCTTCGCTTTTGTGTTCCGTGGAGTGACCCTTCCATGACCGATGTTATGTCCCAAGAATGTCATCTCTGCTTTGCGAATTCGGCTTTGTTCAAGATTATTGTCAGTTTTGCTTCTCGTACTTGTTCAACAAGCTCTGCCAATTGTACCATGTGATCGGTCCGTGATTTCCTAAAGATCACCACATTGTCCAAATACACTGCACATTTTATTGAACCAGTCACAACTCCTTTCATGAGTTTTTGGAATTTGGCAGGAACATTCTTCATTCCAAAGCGCATCATTTTGAATTGATGTCGCCTATTTGGGGTTACAAACACAGAAATATCTTTCGTTGTCTGTGATAAAGGTACATGCCCATAACCACGCAGGAATTTCTTCTTTGTGATGTAACTGGCTTGTTCAACATTCTTGATACACTCCTCCAATCTCCCGACTGGGTATGAGTCAGATTTTGCAATGGCGTTGACCTTCCGATAACCCATGGCAAACCCTTGAGTCCTGTCCAGTTTGGGAAATATGACTGTCAGTGAACTCCACTCGCTCTAGCTTGGTTTGATGATATCCTCGTGAAGCATGGCTTCCAATTCCATGTGGACTGGTCTGACTTTGAAAGGATTATGCCGATTATGCTGTTGTTTTAACGGAACAGTACCCGCTACGTCTAAATCATATGCAATAACATTAGTATCCTCCAACTGTTATTACCCATGTCCTCATACAGCTGAAACACACTTTTCTACTGCGTTCCATGCTATATAGACAGATAGTTCACGAACCATTCCTAAATAACTTTTGCATTTTTAAAATATATTTTGAGATATATCAAAATCGTAAACATCTGAATTCGATTCCTCACACTGCGGGAATGTAAGTAACACACGTTTCTCCAGTTCCTTCTCTCCAGTATAAATTGGTTTCACAATATTCATATGACATAGCCGATACCGTTTTTTTCTTGTTTTCAATCTGGCATTTTTCTACTAGATAGTTCAACTGGCTCGACGTTTTTTTCTCAATTTGATAGCGACCACTATACCTGTCTTTGAAGGGATCTCCTACGATCGGTTACAGTACTAACATGTCAACCCCTCAGAAAAACGGCTGAGTCTCAGAGTTTTTATCTGCCACCTGCTTCATTCCGCTCTGTGCCCTCTTTGGGTACTGTGGTGGTTCGTTTACTACTTGAAACATTTCTGTCTATATACTACCAGCAGTGCAATCTGTTGCACTTCAGCACATTTGTGCTCTGCACTAAAATGTCGTTCTATCTATTTCCGTCATAGGCTCCTATGTTTCTGATAACACTCCGAGGAACTATTCTCTGACTCCTTTCCCGAGTATGCATACACGTATATTTTTTTAAAATCATCTTGTATCTCTTTTGCAATTCCCTTCACCTTTCAGAGTGTGCTGCTGGAAAAGCACAGCAGATCAGGGAACATTCGAGAAGCAGGAGAATGTACATTTCGGACATAAGCACTTCTTCAGGATGCTCTTAATCTTTCATGACTAAACACTTCTTCCTGAACATCCATCTGTTCAGGGTTTTTTTCTGCACCATTACGCCAAACTAGGTGTCCACTAAATGAAGCTCAGCTCCTGCATCTTTCACTTTAGCTTTTTGGTTTCGAACTGTGATTTCTGATAGTGATTTCTTGGTACTACAATCATAGATCGCCTACAGTGTGGATACAGGCCCTTTGGCCAAACAAGTTCGCACTGATGAGTAACCCATCCACACTCATTATCCTGCCCCATTATAAGAAAACTACCCCCGAGTAATACACCTAACCGAAACATTTTTGAAAGCTATGGGCAATTTAGCATGATCAATTCTCCGAACAGGCACGTACTGGGACTTTGGAAGCAAACCAGAGCACACTGATGAAACACAAGCAGACACTGAGAATAATGTGCAACCTGCACGCTGACAATCTCCCAAGACTGGAATTGAACCCGGATCCCTGGTGCTATGAGGCAGCAGTGCTAACCACCGATTGCCAAATCCGTTCCCAATGTTTTTGTGTTGTCTGGGGGAAGCTCTGTAGGTGTTGCCACAGCTCTCAGATGTTAGCAAGGTGATTAATGCAGGGTCGACACGACTGTGTTTCCTATTCCCTTTTCCGGTGCTGAGGCTTGTGCCATGTTTTCTTTCTTGTTTTATCCTTTCAGACCTCGGAGCCAGTTGGTACAAAGGAATGTCTGGCCTGGCTGTTTCAGAGACAATTGAAGAAGTTAACACATGTCTGCACGTTTGGAGTCACTTTTTGATCAGACCAGGAAAGCAAGAGATATTTGTTTCCTGAAAATATGTTCAAGATCACTTTTACTTGTTACTAAATTTTCGATATCGATTCTTCATTCATTGGTTTTACCTTCCATCACCTGCCAGAGGATTAGCTTGGTCTGGATTAGTTATTCAATTATGTTTCCACAACAGCACCATCTCTACATGGTGACCTATTGAGGCTACATTGAGCTGGTTATTCCTGTCCTGCTTGACAGCTCTGTCATAAAGAGCCTCCACCAATTTGATTATCGTGATGAGCTTGAGGGCGTTAGTAATTGGTCAGATTGTGATTATTCCACTCTCAGGGGACTGGATATAGTTTAGTAGCTTTCCACTTTGTCAGGGAGATGTTAGAGTTTGATTTGGAATGGAACAACTTCCCCAGCGACACGGCTTGTTATGCAGCATAGGTCTTCAGTCCTCTTGCTAGAATAGCGTCAGAAATCATTGCCTTTGTCGTATCTAGTGTCATGTATAGTGAATCAAAATGGCATCTGTCATTCTGTGGGCATCATGAAGAGAATGAGGTGGAACATCAATCTCAATGCTTCTGGCTGTGGAGGTTTGTTCCATTCATTAGGATGGTGATATTGTTGGAACCGTCTCAACCAGTTAGTTGTTTATTACTCCACCATTACCTATAACTGGATGTGGAAGCACTGCAGAACTTCGATCTGATCTATTGGTCATGGGATCATTTTGCTCTATCTGTCAGTTCAGCTGTTTGAAATGTAAGCAGCCAAATCGGGCAACTTTAGCGGATTGTCATCAATTTTACGTACACATATTTCTGACCCTGTCATGTTAACTCACGCTCGTCTCTGAACCATAGGTCAGCTTGATCGTCATGGTAGACTGAGGAGTTATTCCGGACAAAATGTTACAGATTGTGGTTGATTACAATTCTGCTTCTGCTCCTGCTCTACAGCGCAAACGGTCAGTTTGAGTTCCAGCATCTGCAATACAATTCTGCTGTCTGTCCCCCAGTTCACACCGAGACCCATTCGCCTGTCAGCCATTTACAATGTCACCTCCTGTAGTTCCTAATGTGCTAAAATACTCATTATCATATTCTCATTCTGCCGAGGGTCTCTCCATGTTGTCATGCCTCCAATTTATCACATTCCTCAAAATCCTTTCACATATTCATCTGAATCTTTCCCTTCCGGTAAAGCCAAGTTCTGTGTTACATGTGAATGTGCTTCCCTCAGTTTCTCTTCCTGACCGTGATTAAGACCTGTGTAGTTTCAGTGATGCCAGCCTTACGTCTTTTCAAAACCAATGAATTTGTGAACCTTGCAATATCATTTACATTCTGATGTAAGGCACTCCATATTGCACAGGGTGTTTGAGCATATTTGACACACATCTTTGAATTTATTCAAATCATTAATTGCTGGAAAAATATGCAGCTCTGGCAGCATCTATGGAATGAAAGCAAGATACTCTTTCGGGTCCAGTGATGCTTCTTCAAATCTCCCATTTCTCGAGCATTTTCCATCTTTGTTTCAGGTTTCCAGTATCCACAGTTATTTGTTTTATTGAAAATTCTTCCTGTGCCTTCTCATTCCTGGAGAAATCCAGCAGCTGTGGCAACATCAGCGGAGACAGGGAATCACAAATAACATTTGACTTCCAGCTTGACGCTTCTTCAGAACTGAAAAGGATTGGAAAACGGGCTTTTTATCGCTTGACAGAGATGGAGGAAGGGTAATGGGAAACAGTGGATGTGGAGACCTAGTGCAAAAGACAAATGGTTCTTAGTTGTATTAAATGAGAATGAATACAGGAATGGATGTAAGTTAAGATGTGATTGTTGGAAATGGGTTCTCTCTATTGCTTACAAAATAAAAAGACACAACCAAGACAAAGTCATAGGAAGACCAGGAGGGCAAATATGTGAAGAATGGGGAACGGTCATAAAGCGGCCGAGTGGTGAAGTTTTGGAAGAGAATATTAACTCGGACAGGCTGTAGTGTGCCAAAGTGTAAAATGGGGTGTTACTGGAGCTTGGATTGTGATTCATTGGAACATTGTAGCATCCAGGACCGAAAGGTGAGCATGAATGCAAGATAGGCTATTGAAATGGAAAGCAACGAGAAGGTCAGAGTTGCTCCTACAGAAGGAATGGAAGTGTTTCTCAACATGGTCTCCAATGTAAATGAGACTGCATTGTGAGCAGCAATGACTGGAAACTGGATTGAAAGAGTACAACTGTCGTGCTGCTTGACCTGAAGTGTGTGTTTGGGGTCTTGGACACTGAGGAAGTAAGTCGTCAATGGGTAAGTGTTGTACCTTCTGCAAGCAAATGGGAAGGTGTCATGGACAAGTGGGGAAGTGTTTGGCGTGTTTGAGGGTGTCACACAGGGAGAGGCCCCTGTGGAATGCTGCTTCACCTGGAAGATAGAGTCAGAAGGTCTGACAGAACCGAGACAGGCTGTTCGACTTTAAAACAAAGTCAAAAATCAAACAACACCAGGTTAATGTCCAACAGGTTTAATTGGAAGCACACTAGCTTTTGGAGCGTCGCTCCTTTATCAGCTACGCTCCGAAAGCTAGTGCGATTCCAATTAAACCTGTTGGACTATAACCTGGCGTTGTGTGATTTTTAACATTATACTGCACAGTCCAACACCGGCGTCTCCAAACCACGACTTTAACACGTCCATGCCAACCAAAGTTTTCATCCACGCTAATCCCAGTTCCATGCACTTGGCCCATATGCGTCTAATTCTTTCTTCTGTTCTTGTCTGAAAGTCTTTTCAACTATCGCCAAATTACCAGCCTCAACCAATTCTGCCGGCAGCTTATTCCATATGTGTAGCACCCTCTGTGCCAAAAACCTTGCCCCTCAGTTTCCTATTTATTTTGTTGCCTCTATAAACCAATACACTCTCGTCCTCGATTCCGCAGCCCTGGGAAGAAGATTGAGCGCATCCACCTCCCATGATCTTATGTGCTTCTGTTGGACCCGTTCTGTTTCCTACGTTTTCAAGAAAAAAGTACTGAATTGTTCAATCTCTCCCTATATCTCAGATCATTGAGTCAAAGAAACACGAGTAAATTTCTTCTGCACTCTTTCCTGGTCAATGAAAATCTTCTGATAACAAGGTGAGCATAATTGAACACTATATTCCAAGTGTGGCCTCAGCAAAGTCCTGCACAAATGCAACAGAACTTCCCAACTTTTATATTTCGTGCTCTGACTGATAAAGGCTAGTGTCCCAAAGCTTCCTTCACAGTCCTGTCTACGTGGAAAATTACGATCAGAGAATTGTGAACCCGACCTCCAAGCTACCTCTGATCCACTACAGTTGTTAGGGCCCGACCATTCACAATGATTCTCTCACTTCCGTTTGACTTTTTAAAATGTAAGACAAAACAGATATCCAACAATAAGCACCTTTTGCCAATTTGCAACCCACTTCCCCAGTTTATCTGGTCTTACTGCAATGTGTGATAAGGTCCTTCTCTGTCCACGATATCGCCTATTTTAGCGTCATCAGCAAACTTACTAATCAATTCTTTACATTCTCATGCAAATAATTGATATTGATAACAAACAGGAATCGTGCCAGCACCGATGCCTGACACTCACTGTCGTCACAGGCCTCTCATACGACAAACATCCGTCCATTATTACACTCGGCTGCCACCAACAAGCCAACTGTATACTCAATTTGCCAGCTTCCCTTGGATTCCTTGTTATCTAGTCTTCCATATGTGGACCACCCACTGTGCAACAACGGTGTGCCTTAGGTTCCTTTTATTCTGTCGCCTTTAACTTTAAACCAATGCCTTTTAGTCCTCGATTCCATAGCCCTCAAAAAAAATGAGTGCATTCACTCTACCCATGCCTTTGATGATCTTGCAAACTTTGTGGGTGTACTGTACCTCTAAGAGAGTTAAAAGCACCACAACTATCTTACAGCTCAAAATGTTCTGAAAAAAAAAATGGAACCTTTTGGCCGAGCAGTTAGAGTATGTCTTTGCCTCTAGGCAAAACTAGATTCGAATTCCGCCAATCAGTTGAAGTTATACCCCAAATAAAATAAAACATCTCCAATCCAGATTGAATTAAGCATATTGATAATATTAAAAGTCAACGACATAATTCGATTCATTAGAAGTATAAGACGGGGGAAAACTGAACAGTTGAGAGGTGAAATGTTCAGCCACCAACATGTAGAAATTGCCCAAGAAAAGCTCTCATAAAGGTAACTGTATCGACCAGTAACCTGTGAAACATAATCCCCAGGAAGACGAAAATAGGACAGGAACTTAGAGAAGATCCGAATGCTGCCTTGTTTTGAGATATGAAGATCTTGTTTTGTAAAATTTTATCGTTACTTTCAACGGAGTTTTTACTGGAGACATGAAAGTGAAAGATAGGTTAGAGGAAGGAGTTCAAAATTGTTGTTAATTACTTATTCTGTTTTCTATTTTCCGAGTTAAAGTTGTTAATTTTTACTTTAAATAATTATTTCCTCTCGAATTTTCACAGATGACAGTCCAGCATAGAACTTTTATATGTTGCAACTTTACATTAAGCAGGATGGTTTACACCGTGTTGTAACAACTTCTACAGGATTACCCCAAACGAAGGATGATATAACACCTCAGATGAAGATCAAAGAATGTTTGATAAATGTTGCACATTGCATTCAGTGTTTCCTAACTGTACCTTCGTTGTTATTTCTACCTGCACACATTGATTATGCAGTGCAATCCCCATTCAAATCATCATTGACATTGTCATTGCAATTTTTCATTACTTCTTCCAAATATATTCCGTTTTTTTCTCTGTGTTTTACTTTATTGCATCTGTCAAAACGAAAAGAAAATTGGCGACTGGGAGTCATCACAGTCACTGTCTTCCATTCCTTTTCTTTTAACCAGCGACACATATATTCTCTCTCTGAACCTTTAGTTCATGGTATCAACAAAGAAGCTGTTTGTAAATGGACAGTTTATTTGCATGTAAACTGTGCAAAAACTATAACAGCTTTACAAAGAAATTATTGAAGTCCATTGCATTAAAGATAAAATATTAACTTATTAGAACAGTGATGAGATAGTCGGGAGAAATCCGATCTTCTGGTGCCTGCTCAGGGCAGTTGTGTTCGGAGACAGTGTTCATATTGGGAGTTTCTGTGGTGGATGAGATCTCCGTCTACTAGCAACCTCTCGACTGGCTTTTTGGAATGTGGTTGCAAAGAACATTATATGTGGATAACACAGCAGAATCAAAGAGCCTGTGAACAGAAATCATCACTTTTCTTCTATGCCTATAACGTGGTTCGAGTAACTAGATAAGGCATATACCGGGTGATGTCAGCATTCCACCTAGAACAGGTAATGTTGATAAATTAAAAGTGCTGCAGTGGAAGGTCTTGTTTGTTCAATGACCGTGATTGATGTCAATCTCCAGGAACCCTACCTGTGTCACTCTTCTATTAATTAGGGACAACTTTCAATGTGTTATCTCACAGTATCAGAGGCAGCATCATCCTCAACACGACTGGGATCAGCAGCTCCACACAAAGGGAGAGATCAGAATCTGAGAACATTAGACTGGGATATTCCAACAGTGAATTAGTATGGAAGAAAATAAGAATGGAACGTTTCCACAATGGATCAGAATCAGAGAACATTTGAGTGGAATGTTTCAACAACGGAACACAATCTGACAACATCAGACTGGAATGTTAGACAAGTTGGCAGGAGTTTATCATGGCATCTTCACTACCTTTATCAGGATTCGATAAATTTAACATTACGGATAAAATGTGTACTGGTAATTATTCAGGCGGGTTACTACCCTATTCTCGCTATTGTTGGTGTTCCTGGTAAGTCTATCGCTATCCATTTATTAATCATGAAAAGCATTGTGCACACCATGGCTATTTCTGTAATCTATAGTTGGCAGAGATACAAAAAATTCTGTTCTCTTTCGATCACAGAATCCATTCCAATGTGATGGATTTCACACCATTCAGTAACAAGCACCTGAGGAGAAACAAAAACGTTCATAGCATGATAGCCCCATTTTGTCGTGAGTTATCTTGTTTCAGTATTGCCTCTGCCACCAAATCTGTCCATATCTCCTCCACAATATCCACAAATTTCAGTACTGCCTCAGTATTGTTTCTGAATAAACCATCAACATTACATTTCCTTTTGCAGTTCTCGTGTGGACTGTCTTCTTGTTACAAATATTTTGATCACAAACCTACTTCTGTCTAAACCTACACGGATGCCATGTGTAAACAATGCAACCAGTTTGATTCACATGTGAAGCAATCACAGCTTTGTGTCACCTGTTTCGCCATAACCTGTAACCTCACACTACGGAAATGATTGTTTTGTCAGTGGCCGTGAAGTGACAGTGAGAGTTTCACTGCACTGTTTTTATTGTGGAGCTTTCAGAGAAGGATTGGCTGCTATGTCTATCATCTCCTGAGTGTAGTGCTCCGATGTATTCATTCATTAGCAGACACAATCTCTGCCTTCCCCACCTCTCCCCCACTGCTGAGGGGAATAAATTATTACAGAAAATATTTTCAAATACTTCGGGACAAGTTAACTGTTGGAAATTAGAAATTGTGGGAGATTAGAATCAATAAAGAGCAATTACTCACCAACTAATTGAATTGGAGTGTGGAAAGTTGTTGCATCAGATGTGTTCCTTCACGAAGTATTCAGGGAGGTTGCAACAGAGACAGTGAAAGAGTTATCTTGTCATCCAGCCTCAGTTCAGACCCTTCGGGTCATACAGTGGACATCTAACACAATTCCTAACTAAACTAGTCCAAATACCCTTCGCTTGACTCATATCAATCAACAGCTTTCCTTTTGATGTATTTTAATTGTTGTGACCTCAACAAAAAACTTACTGAATATCGTTCTTTGGTCTCTCGAAAATCTGGTGCCTGCTGCCTGTAAAGTAACTTCTGTCAACCTAAATACTCAATGTTTGTGAAAAGATTTGTAGCTCGGGTGGTCGTTGCTGTGGTTCTGTTCGCCGAGCTGGGAATTTGTTTTGCAGATATTTCGTCCCCTGTCTAGGTGACATCCTCAGTGCTTGGGAGCCTCCTGTGAAGCGCTTCTGTGATGTTTCCTCCGGCATTTATAGTGGCATAAATGCCGGAGGAAACATCACAGAAGCGCTTCACAGGAGGCTCCCAAGCACTGAGGATGTCACCTAGACAGGGGACGAAATATCTGCAACACAAATTCCCAGCTGGCCGAACAGAACCTCAACAACCTAAATACTTTTTGAAAAGGAGGAAGAGGGACATCAAAGAAAACAAAATTTTGGATAACTTCACTTCAGTACTCAGGTAATATTAGAATCTTTTAAACCGAATGTGATAACTGGACATTTGGGGAATCATGATCAAACTTGGCAGGCTGAGCTCAGCTTCACGAAAAGGAAATCATTTTGCGAAAGATGTGGAACTTACATTAGTTGACATAGCCACACGAACGAACAAGTGGAAGCAGTGTATACGACTTTGTAGAATACTTTTGACGTGGTTGTTGGCAGGCGAGAGATAGTCAATGCACAATTGAGCAACGTACTACATGGATTGATAATCAGTTCTTCGAGACAGTACAGAGAGTAACAGTATTTTCTGGGCGAATGTCCGTTGCTCATGAGGTATTACACGCATCACTGTTTGCGCCACGTCAACTTGCAAAGCATTCAATTAGTTTGAATATGCAAAACAAGAACGTATTTCGGATTTTGTGTTGATTAATTGTTGTAAATTTGGGAAATGCCGCTGGCCAAAAGGACTGGCATGCCCTTGATCATGAGTGACCAAAACTCGTACACACGGTGTTGGAAGTAATGGTGGCAGTAAACGGTATGTTATCCTTCATTATATGGTGTTAAACGTACATAAGTAAAGCAGACTTCTGCAATTATAGACGCTTGCTGAGAAAGCATTTAGGGCACTGTGTACAAATTTGATCGTTTTTGCCAGAAACGGTCTCCTTATGACAGACACAGGCGGTGCTGTCATGGGGAGAGGGTGAAGAAAGTGACGATTCAATCTGTAGTGCCTTGAGAGAAAAAAGTTTCAAACTAATAGAATTAGAGTTACTGGTCCCAAAGTTTTGTCACTCAAATAGCTCAGTGACATGCCCTGCCTTATTTCCGAGGGAGAGGTAAAGTTGAGGTCTCGATCAAATCAGCCATGAATTTATTGAATGGTAAGGTATTCCAGCTTGAGTAGCTGGAAGTCTGAAGTATCTGCGTGTTTTTGGTTGTGTGAGTGTGTGTGTGTGTGTGTGTGTGTGTGTGTGTGTGTGCGTGTGTGTGTGTGTGCACGTGTATGTATCTATGTTTGCATTGCCTTTCTCTATATATATGTTTAGTGCATTTATTTGTGTATCGCTGTATCTGCATCGCTGAGCATTTGGATTTGTTCTTCTGTGAGAGAATCCATTCAAATGGGGATCAAAATGTCCTTTCTCATTCACTACTTCTTTCTACTTCTGCCTCTTCTTCTTGTCCTTAAAGTGTTGCAGTGCCAACCATGTGCTGACCAACTCACAATATTGCAGAATCATCTGCATTGCTTGGAAAAGGCATCAAAGACGGTGACTCTCCCACATCTGAACTGAATTGCATTTATTGTCACGTGCACGCTAATGAGCCCAGTCAAACGTTTGCAATGTCGTTGCTTATGGTGCCAACTTTGGTGCAAGATTGCGAGGTACCGATTCTAGAGTATTTGATTAAATCATTGAAAGAATCATAAAGTAAAGTCTTGCAGAAGTACAACAAAAGGAAAAATAAGACACTTGCTTTACAGGCCCTTCACACCAGTTTTTTTGCCAGCATTGAGTCTCCAGAATGTACTATGTCTGGTTTCCAGACCCAAACGAGGTCCTGTCTCCAGACCACATCGGACCCAGTCGCCACACCACACCATGCTCAAGTCTCCAGACCTCACGTGGTCCAGGTTCCAGACAGCACCGGGCCGAGCCTTCAAGTTGCACCTGGCCCAGTCTCAAAACCCGCACTAGGTCTACTCTTCTGAATGGAATGGACACAGCCTCTAGACCACACCGGGACAGAGTCCAGCCCACATCAAGCCCAGTGTCCAGATTGCAGCGGGTCTAGTTTCGAGAATACCCCTGGTTCCAGTCTCCAGACTTCTCCTGGCCCAGTCCGCACATGGTACCAAGCCCAATCTCCAGAATGCAGCGGAGTTAATCTCTCGGCCACACTTGAAAAGTCTCCCGACCATACTCGGTCCAGTCTCCAAACGTCACTGTGTGGTAAATCTCAAGGATTCAGCAGGCCCACACCAGCCTCTAAACTGGGACTTCCCCCTGGGACAGACCACCTCACGTCTGCCAATGGTCTGTGACTCAACTCCCCAATCCCATCTGAATCAGCTGAAAAATGTAAACATTTGAAAAAAATACAATTAAGTAAACAAAAAAAAAGAAAAAGAATAACGGGCCGAGCAGAGGAGCACCTGCTGGAAAATCTCGACTCCGCCTCTATCTTTAAGACACTTCGTGGCTGTTTCCATTTAAAAACATGACTTTGACGACTCGGATAAATTTTGTCCGATTCCTTGCAATTCTTCCCCCACAAAATATTAAGGAAAGCGATGAACATGGCCGTATGCTGGCATTGGGTTGGTTTCCAGACTTAACAATGCATTCTCACTTTGGTTTGAAAGAGTACATCAAAAACAATTAAAGAGAGTGGAAGTACAATAAAAAGTCATCTCAATACCTCCCAGGGTGATTTTCTCAGACGGACCCAGATACAGTTGGACTGTTGTTGTCTGATGATTAGATTTGATTCCCTAAAGTATGAAACAGGGCCTTCGGCCCAACAAGTCCACACCGACCCTCTGAAGAGCAACCCACCCAGACCCATTTAACCCTGCACTTAGGATTACAGAAAATTTAGCATGCTGACTTCACCTAACCTACACATCTTTGGACTGTGGGTCGAAATTGGAGCACCCAGAGGAATCCGACGCAGATGCAGGGAGAATATGCAAACGAGAGACAGACAGTTGCTCGAGACCGGAATTGAGCCAAGGTGCCTGATGCTGTGAGGGAGCAGTGCTAACCACTGAGCCACAGTGCCGCCCCTGAATCTGGGCAGCTCCTGGTGCCCAGTCTGGGTGTATTGATGAATGCACTGCTGTGGTCTGAATGGATCCCTGTGCTGGACAGATAATGAGTCCGTGTTTTTGATCAATGCACTGATGTGGTCACTGTAGCTCCTGCTGCTTTTCAGTTATCTAGTACTGATTGATATATCAATGCACTGCTGTGGTCTGCACAGTTTTCCACAGTCGGTATGTTGCATGATTTGACCAGGCAAAACGTAATCTGCACAGTGCTCCGTGCTCAACAAATATCTTCTCTGAGTTTATGGTGTCTGAACTGATTCTGTGAGGTGGACAGAGAATGTGATCTATCCAAATATATCAACTGATTTGACAATGCCTTTATTTTATGATCTGATTCTTGTAAGTGGACCCTCTGTCTCTCACTCCATGAATGTCGCATTGTGTCCATGTGCAGTTCATCATGTTGGTGAGTACGCATGATCCTCGCTGCAGCCAAAGCGTCTTCATTCAGAAGCAGTCAATTATTCATCTTCGGGTCTCCACATGGAAAGGAAGGATGGCTTCTTGGATAAAGGACATCCCGTTGATACATGGCTCAAAATACCCTCACCCTCAAAACATCCAAACCGCCAAACAAGCACATCAAAATATGCCATGTGCACAGAAAGCAATGGGGCGACTGGGAATATTAGAGAGCAGACCATCAGAGAGGTGGAGGAACACTCCTGATGTCTGTATTGGAAGCGAATCCCAGAGTCCAGACTGTATCACTCAGTCATGCAATCTCTCTCCATTTATATAATACATAGTCTTTTATTATTCCTGAAAATTTGACAGGGTCACCGTTATACAGGCTAAAAATGCCAAATTGTTGCCCATTGCTTATCCAATCACAGATTCTCTACCTCATCTTGAAAACTTAGTTTCCTGCATATCTTGGCATGATTGACAAATATAGTTTGAATATACTTGTTCTATTTATCCAAACCAATAACATAGTTTGAGCTGAAAGATGTGTTGCTGGAAAAACGCAGCAGGTCAGGAAGCATCTAGGGATCAGGAGAATCGACGTTTCGGACATAAGCCCTTCTTCAGAAATTAGGAGGGTTTGCCAAGCAGGCTAAGATAAAAGGTAGGGACGAGGGACTTGGGAGAGGGGTGTTGGAAATGCGATAGTTGGAAGGAGGTGAAGGTGAGGGTGATAGGCCGGAGAGGGGGTGGGGTGGAGAGGTCGCGCAGAAGATTGCAGGTCAAGAAGGCGGTGCTGAGTACGATGGTTGGGATTGATATATGTTGGGGAGGGGAATGAGGAAGCTGGAGAAATCTGCATTCATTCCTTGTGGTTGGAGGGTTCCTAGGCGGAAGGTGAGTCACTCTTCGTCCAGGCCTCGTATTGCTATGGTCTGTCGATGAAGGAGGCCAAGGACCTGCATGTCCTTGGCGGAGTGAGAGGGGGATTTAAAGTGGTTAGTCACGGGGCGGTTAGGTTGTTTGGTGCGGGTGTCCCAGAGGTGTTCTCTGAAACGTTCCACAAGTAGGTAGTCTGTCTCGCCAATGTGGTGGAGGCCACACCTGGTGCAGTGAATGCAGTAAATGTGTGGATGTGCAGGTGAATTTGGAACATAAATGGAAGGATTCCTTGGGGCCTTGGAGGGAAGTGAGGGGGGAAGAGTGGGCGCAAACTTTGCATTTCTTGTGGTTGCAGGGGAAGGTGCCGGGAGTGGAGTTTGGGTTGGTGAGGGGCTGTGTACCTGACGAGTGAGTCTTGGAGGGAGTAGTCATTTCGGAACGCTGATAGGGGAGGGGAGGGAAATATATCCTTGGTGGTGGGGTCTGTTTGGAGGTGGACGAAATGACGAAGGATGATACGATGTATCTGGAGGTTGGTGGGGTGGTAGATGATGACCAGTGGGGATCTGTTCTGGTGGCGATTGGATGGGCGGGGTTCAAGGGCGGAGCTGCGGGAAGTGGAGATGTGGTGGAGAGCATCGTCAACCACGTCTGACGGGAAACTGCGGTCTTTGAAGAAGGAAGCCATCTGTGTTGTTCAGTCATGGAATTGGTCCTCCTGGGAACAGATACGGAGGAGGCGAAGGAATTGGGAATATGGGATAGCGTTTTACAGGGGACAGGGTGGGAGGAGGTGTAATCTAGGTAGCTGTGGGAATCGGTCGATTTATAGTAAACGTCCGTGTTGAGTTGGTCGCCCGAGATAGAAATGGAGTGGTCTAGGAAGGGGAAAGAGGAGTCTGGGAGGGTCCAGGTGAATTTGAGGTCGGGGTGGAGATTGTTCGTAAAGTGGATGAACTGTTCAACCTCCTCGTGGGAGCACGAGGAATCGCCGATACAGTCATCGATGTAGCAGAGGAAAAGGTGGGGTGTATTGCCAGTGTAGCTGCGGAGGATGGACTGCTCCACATATCTGACGAAGAGGCAGGCATAGCTGGGTCCCATGCAGGTGCCCATGGCTACTCCTTTGGTTTGGAGGAAGTGGGAGGATTGGAAAGAGAAGTTGTTCAGCGTGAGGACCAGGTCAGTCAGTCGAAGGAGTGTGTCATTGGAAGGATACTGTTTGGTTCGGTGGGAAAGGATGAAGCAGAGGGCTTTGAGGCCTTCGTGGTGGAGGATGTAGCTGTATAGGGACTGGATATCCACGGTGAAGATAAGGCATTGTGGGCCGGCGAAGCGAAAATCATGGAGGAGGTGGAGGGTGTGGGTGGTGTCACGAACATGGGTGGGGAGTTCTTGGACTCGGGGACAGGACCATGTCGAGGTATGCAGAGATGTGTTCGGTGGGGCAGGATCAGGCTGAGACAATGGGTCAGCCGGGCAAGTCTGGTTTATGGATTTTGGGCAGGAGGCAGAAACGGGCGATGTGGGGTTGTGGGACTATGAGGTTGGATGATGTGGATGGGAGATCCCCTGAGGTGATGAGGGTATGGATGGTCTGGGAGATGATGATTTGGTGGTGGGAGGTGGGGTCATGGTCAAGGGGGCAGTCGGAGGAGGTGTCCTTGAGCTGGCATTTAGCCTCTTCAATATAAAGATCAGTGTCACAAACTAAAACCGCGCCTCCCATGTCTGCTGGTTTGATGATGAGGTTCGGGTGGGAACGGAGGGAGTGGAGAGCTGCACGTTTGAGTGGTTGGAGTGGTGAGAGGTTGGAGTGGGTGAGAGGGGTGGACACGATGAGGCGGTCAATGTCACAGAGGCAGTTGGCGATGAAGAGATCGAGGGCGGGTAAGAGGCCTGCATGGGGTGTCCAGGTGGATGGGGTGTGTTGGAGGTCGGAGAAGTGGTCGTTAGATGGTGGGCACGAATTCAGGTTGATGAAGTCGGTGCGTAGGTGAAGGCAGCGGAAGAATTGTTCGATGTCGCTCCTCGTTTGAACTCGTTAAGCCGGGAGCATGGGGGGATGAAGCTGAGGCCTCGACTGAGGACAGATCTTTCATCCTTCGAGAGGGGGAGGTCTGTAGGGATGCTGAAAATATGGCTGGGCTGGGGGCTAGGACCTGGTGTGCGGCTGGAGTTGGGCGTAGGGGCGGGGTTAGACTTGGGGGCGAGGTTAGGAATGAGGCGGGGATCGGTCCAGGGTCTGAGATCGGCACGGGTGCGGGGATCGACCCGGGGGTGGGAACCGGCGCGGGGGCAGGCATCGACGCGGGGCCGGAGATCGGACTGGGGACGGAGATCGGCGTGGGGGCGGAGAAACATGCGGCGTGTTCTTTCTGTAGGTGAGTGACTTCACTGGGGGGCGGAAGTAGGTTTGGCGACGGCAACTCCGGGGGCGGAAGTGGCTGCGGCGACGGCAGAAACGGTGTTGTTCCCCCGGTGGTTGTGGACCCCGCGGAGTCTGCGAATCTATGGGCAATGGTTTTCCTGGCGATCGTGAAGGCGGTTGTCTGGGCGGCAATTGCGGAGGCTGCATGATTGGTGGGGGCGGAAGTGATGCCATGATTTGTGGCGGCGGCTGCTTAGCTGCCGCGTGGTTAATGGCGCCGGAGAGTTTCCGAGGCCAATGGAAGATTCTGGATTGGTTGAGGAATCTAGAGTGTGGGGGTAAGTGCATGAATGTTTTTGCTACTTACCATCTTTAATTTCTGATACGGCTAGGAAGAACTGTCTGTTTAATATTTAACATAGTTTTGCAAATATTTCAGCTCCCCGCACTGGTCACTGTTTATTTATGGCCATAAATTTGTGTTAAACTGGTAAAGCCTAATATATCCCTGCTAACCGCCAATAACCAGTCCTTTCATATTCATGTGCAACAGCTTTGAAAGCCTGAATGATCAATTCAACTTCCAATGTTACAGACATGAGAGATTCATAGATATGCTCCAATTGCTGACTAAGAAGCTCATTCTGTTCCTGATTAAAACTCTTCATGGGCTGAATAGCCTGCTTCAATATTGTGTAGTTGTGAAATTTGCTGAACATTTTAGAATCATCAGTGAACAGACCACTTCTCACGATATGATGAACGGAAGGCCATGATGCTACAGCTGCTGATGGTCCACGGTGCCGTACTTTGTCCGTGTCACCCTCAGTGCTTTCTTCAATTTGTTTTCAACCATGAGGGGATCTGATTCATTACGACGAGGTGGTGTGGACGGCAGTAGATGTACATTATCAGTCGATTTTCTTGACCATCTCTGACCTGTTACTGTGACATTTTCTGGGTTATGAAATCCATTTTGGGGAATTCCAGGGGAACTCCTTTCCGAATTGTAACCCAGGGTGCCCCCACCACTAGTGGATCCGCCCTGACGGTGGGACAGAATATACCCAGGTATGGTGATTGGGCTGAATGAGACATTCCCTATCACATCAGGTTCTGTGAGTATTACAATGTCAGACTGTTTTTGACCGGTTCAATCTGAGAAATAAAGGGACAATGGAGCAGGGCATAATGGATTAAAAAGTTGAATGAAAGGTGCTCGATCTGATTGTGTGTGGTATTCTCAAACCAGACTGAGGAAATCAGTGCATGTTTATGATTTAGTGACATTAGAGAGACATGACAAATGGTAAATGATTTTGGAAACTGGATATCAAATATATTTTAGAGCTGGAAGTGTTGGGTAGAACTGAAGAAAGAGGTGGAGGTAATACTTGAACAACGAGTTACATCTGCTTAATCATGTAAGTGGATCTTACATGAAATGTTTGAACTATGATCTTTATCTTAACCATTTTGTCTACAAAGTGCTTGTTGATTTGAGTTTGGAGAGAGATTCGTACCATGACGGCTAAGTGGGTCTCACCAAATTAAATGGGTAGTGGGGCGTTTGTGATGTGGATCCTGATGACACCATCACATTCTATAACCGACATTCTCCAAAACATTCTGTAACAGACATTCACTGGATCATTTTACAACCGACATTCTCTGGAACATTCTGTGACCAACACTCTCCAGTACATTGTGGAATTGACATTCCCTGGAACATTATCTTCCGAATATTCACCGAAATATTCTGGACCCAACATTCTCCGGAATATTCTGTACCGGTTATTCTTCGGAACATTCTGTAACCGACATTGTTTGGAGCATTACAGACGTACATTCCCTGGAATATTTTATAACCTACATTCTCGAGAACTTTCTGTTCCTGACATTCAGCAGAGCATTCTAGACCGGACATTCCCTGGAACATTCTACACTCGACGTTCCACAGAATGTCCTGCACCCGACATTCCTGAAATAGTCTATAACTGACGTCCTCCAGAACATTTTGTAACTAAAAGTCTCCAGAGAATTCTGTTCCCAACATTTCTCAGAAAGTCTGTATTTGAATTTTCTCGGAACGTTCTGTCACCGTCATTCCCTGAAACATTCTATTACCGATATTCCCAGGAAAGTTGTATAACTGACATTCTCCAGAATATTCCATAACTGACATTCTCTGGAACATTCTGTTCCCGATGTTCTCCGTAATATTCTGTACACAGATGTTCCACGGAAGGTTTTAGAACTGACATTCTCCAGACCATTCTATAACTGCCAGTATTTGTGGACGACTCGACATCGGTGAAATGAACAAATTTCACTTAGAAGATATTCCATTCCCAGTAGTAGGAGACAATGTTCCGAAATTCTCACAGCCAGCTAAAGTGGCGAATACACCTTCACTTCGTTTTCATTTTTTCACGACAAAGGGTAGAACACAATTTAGACAAATTGACAGAAATTTCCAACCTCCAATTGTTTTCAAGGAATTGGGACAGAATTCTTCAGGACGACAACGTTTGCTCCCTCCATTTTAAGAAGTAGAGAGAAGAGACCTGTCTCTGCTCTCGTGTGATCAAGTGTATGGAAATGTTTTTGAAACTACCTGTTCCTATGCTTTTGCATAATTTGCTTGTTTTCCATCCTACTTTTCCATCCTACTTTATAAAGATTGTGGATTATGTCCATGTGTAAGACGTTACATGGGGGCCATGGCAGTCGCGGATCTACTGGTCATTATCCTCGAACTGATATTGAGACATATCCCCATTCTTTTTAAGGAACAGTTTTATTTCATGAAGTCCGTTCCCGTGTGTAATATCCATGCTGTCCTCGCGTGTGCAGCCACTGACTGTTCTGTCTGGTTCACTGTCACTTTCACTTTTGATCGCTTTGTGGCCATTTGTTGCCAGAATCTGAAAAGTAAATATTGCAGTGAGAAAATAGCGGCTGTGGTTCTGGGAGCAGTAATTGTGCTCAGCTGTTTGAAGAATATTTTCTGGTTTTTTATGCTAACACCTCAGTATCGGCTGTCGAACCGCCCCTGGTTTTGTTATGGAACACCTGGTCTTTATCATTCCCGCGTCTGGGCCACAATTGAGTTCCTCCACTACATTTTAACCCCGGCTCTCCCATTTGTACTGATTCTGTTGCTCAATGGTTTCATTGTCAGACACATTTTAGTGAACAGCAGAGCCCTCAGGAGACTCCGTGCTCACACCAATCGGGACACTCAGTGTGACACGGAAATGAGACATCGAATAAAATCTATCATTTTACTGTTTGTTATCTCGGCCAATTTCATCCTGTTATGGTCAACATTAATGGTGTATTCCATATGGAAACGGATGTATTGTATTGTGTATACCCCTGTACATCTACATCGCTTTGTGATGACATTGGGTTTCATGCTGCAGCTCCTCAGTTGCTGCACAAACACCGTGCATTAATTTTGTGACCCAGACGATGTTCAGACAGCAACTGAAGAATGTGATGACTTATCCCTTCACCAAAATTCATCAATCAATCAGATTCACTCATTAATCAATCCATCCAGGATTTTCTCAGTTTACTTCCGTGTTTCAGCAACGAAGCAGCCTGTCACGATTGTCACAGACTGAGGGTAGTTTTGGTTTCTACAATCTCATCCCACGGGGGTTACAGGAACATTCTTCAAAATTCTCTCAACTCAGGGGCCAGAGGGAAAAGGCACCATCCACTCACTGTATTTCTCAATTTACTTTGTAAAAAATAAAAATGTTCGTGAAAAATTATAAAGCAGTAGAGTGAACGACATTTTTTGTCTTTGTACTGAAGAAGCTGAGCTCGATATAGACTCATCCCCAACTCTTCTTCCTCAGGGAAGGTGAGTGGCACAGCCTTGATCGCAGGAGTTGTGTTGAAGTTACTCTGTCATTGTCTTCAACTCTGGGTCACCCAATCTGACCTGGCTTTGGCACAGTTTATCCGTCTCCCTTTGTCACCCTCCCTCCATATATCCCTCCCACTCTCACACAGTCTCACTCCACCATCAGCTTACACACCATATTTCACTGTCCCTCCCTGCCCTATGTTCCTTCACTCGCTCACTGTCTTGGACATACTACGTCCCAATCTGCCTCTCTCAAAACATTTGTCCCTGCAATCAACTCTCACATTCTGTTGCTAAGGTAATGGGGAGTTGAGTTTCTGGCCGGTGCGAGGGTAATAGTGTTGGACCTGGGCCAAATGTCATTGCTCGGGAGCACACTGGGTGTACGACCACTGGCTGATACTGGGGAATAAATGTAGGCGTGGCACCAGAGCTGTGGCTGGGGCTAATATGTCAGGCTGCGACAATGGGCTACTGCACACACATTTGGTGGGACCCACTGACTGTTGCTCAGGGAAGATAGTGGGTTTGGGTTTAAAGGCAATTTAGTGGATCAGAGGGACATATATAAGCAGTCCAGTGCTCAGGGTAGAGAGTTTTAAGGGGTGGCAGCGTGACAGTGGGGAAGTCCGCAGGGGAGTGAGCATGAAGATGGTTTAGTGTATGGGGGGAGTGAATGTGATGATGGTTTAGTTCTAGATGCTGTGTAGTTGGGAGGGGTTTGATTTCTAGCAAGGATTAATGGAAATCCCTCAGCCTGTCGACAGAACCTGCACTCGGTTTTCTAATGGTGGGGTAGTGTGTGGGATCATCATCTCTCCTTTCCACAGCACAGTCGATCCCCACCTCCCCTCCGTCTTTACCTAAATTAAGGTCAGGACATGGGTCTATAGGAACGGACTGGAATATGGGTGTACACTCTAAATTGGAGGAAGTGAGGAGAGAGTATTTCAATTAAAACGCAGAGTGAATGGAGGGAGAGAGACCAATCAATTCTCGAGATCTGGAGAAAGCTGAGCAGAAATGGTGGGACTGGGAGGGGGATTGCATAAGAGAGGGAGGCAGAATCCGAGAGGGAAGGAGAGAGAGTAGGAAACAGACAGTGCGTAGGAGAGAGAGAGGGAAAGAGTGAGGTAAAGACATAGAGGAAGGAGTGAAAGAGAAGGACACAAAGGAGTGAAAGACGAGCGACGAGAGAGACTGAATGAGCGAGATAGAAGGAGTGAAAGAGAAAGACATTACTGAACCAGTGGATGCTTCATTGTGAATAACTGATTGAGAAACAGCGCCATTCGCTAACAAAGTGGGCACTGGGCTGTTTGTGGTGAAGTGAAGTGGGATAGTGAGGAGTCAGTCTTGTCACTTGTATTTTTTATCCCGGTGTGTCAGTGAAAGAGCTGTAAGGGACAGGTTAAACACTGAGGGAGGAGAAAGGGACAGGCATTGGTAGTGACTCCCTACCTTGAGTCACTGCCCAACCCCACCTCAGAAAATATACCTTCGGGGTGAAATCAGAAAACACTGACCCATTGAACTCAGGTGGAATCTGCTCCCATTCTCTGGAATCAAAACAAGGGAAGTGCTGATGAAATGGGGAAAATTTGGGAGGTCTGTCAGTGATGGGATCTTGTTTGTTTCACTTGTTTGATGTTTTAAAAGATCTCGGCTTGGTGTGATCAATCTCTCTCTCTCTCTCTCTCTCTCTCTCTCTCTCTCTCTCTCTCTCTGTTGAAGTGGATTTCTGAGACTGACTCTGGGACGCAGACACAGAGAGACAAAGTCTCTGCGAGTGGGCATGGAGCGGATTGCAGCGTCTGGAGTAAATTACTCCCTTTATCCTCAAACCGAAACACTGGGACAGTCATGAGGCAGTTTGACGCCTTCCTGTTCCCGTTCTTTGTGTTTAATAAGAGGGACTGTGCTGGGAAAGTGTTAGATTGTAGAAGGTGGTGAGTTGTAGGGTCTTGCTGTTCTTTTGGTGCCCAGTTTTATTTCATTTTAATCAATTGTCATTTTCCTCGCAGTCTCTTCGAATCATAGATTCGTAGAGATGTACAGCATGGAAACACACGCTTCGGTCCAAAGCGTCCATGCCAACCAGATATCCCAACCCAATCTAATCACACCTGCCAGCACCCGGCCCATATCCCTCCAAACCCTTCCTATTCATATATCGATCCAAATGCCTCTTAAATGTTGCAATTGTACCAGCCTCCACCACATCCTCAGGCAGCGCATTCTATGCACGTACCACCCTCTGCGTGAAAAAGCTGCCCCTTAGGTCTCTTTTATATATTTCCCCTGTCAACCTAAACCTATGCCCTCTAGTTCTGGACTCCCCAACCCCAGGGAAAAGACTTTGCCTATTTATCCTCATGCCCCTCATAATTTTGTAAACCTCTATAAGGCCTACCCTCAGCCTCCAACGCTCTAGGGAAAACAGACCTAGTCTGTTCAGCCTCTCCCAGTAGCGCAGATCCTCCAATCCTGGCAACATCCTTGTAAATCTTTTCTGAACGCTTTCAAGCTTCACAACATCTTTCCGATAGGAAGGAGACCAGAATTACACACAATATTCCACCAGCAGCCTAACCAATGCCTTGTACAGCCGCAACATGACCTCCCAAATCCTGTACTCAATACTCTGACCAATAATGGAAAGCATACCAAACGCCTCCGGGTGCCGAGAATCAGATGTTGCAGAGAAAGAGAGAATCAAATCATTATATCGTCAGGAATAATCAGTTAACAGGGACAATAATCAGAAACCGTCTTGTCTCCTTGTTGTTCGTTTACACACACACACACACACAGACACACACACACACACACACACACACACACACACACACACACACACACATACACACACACACATACACACACACACAGACACACACGATTGTGGGGGATTCATGCCCTATCCGGGACTGTTACCAAAAGCGCGGAGTTCTGGGCTGGGTTTGGGAGTTGGGGAGACAAAGGAGTAAAAATGTTTGTGAGTGCTGGACACAGTCTGATACCAGAGATGTCACTGCCTCGGTCTCTCACTAAGGCTTCCATATTCACTTCAGTGTTCCTAGCTGTCTCTCTATCTGTTTCCCATACATCTCTCTCCCCAAACTTCCCATCTCCATGTTAGTCATGTTGGTCTGTGCATTGTCTTTCTACGACTCTGCCTCCTCATTCTCTCTCCCAGAATGGTTTCATCGTTCAGTTTTTCATTATCTCCAAAACTACCTGCACAGCTTCCTCTGCACATTCTGTCTCTTAGCTCTGTGGGATCTTCCTCTTCTTAATGGAAAACTATTCTATCTGCTGAACACCATCATCCTCTCTGTCGCGCTCATCACTCATTCTGTTTCATTATTCTACCTGTGCCCTCTCTCACTCCCTCTCTGTCCCCCCTCTCTATTTCTCTCTCACTCTCTTCCCCCTCTCCTTCTCTCACTCTCTATTGATGTCTCGGTCGCTCTCGCTCTCACTCTCTCTCCCCCATCGTTATCTCTGTCTTGTCGATCTATCTTTCTTTTATCCTGATATCGCTCCCTTTCTCTTCCATCCCCTTAGTTGTCTGCTTCTCTCTCTCTCTCTCTCCCGGGCTATCTCTCTCTCTGTCTTAACACCCTCCAATTGTCCCTCTGACTGTCTCTCTCTCCCCCTCCCGGTCTCTATATGCTCCTGTCCTGAAGTGGATTTGAACTCAATTCCATGAGCAGCTGCACGTATCATCGACACATTCTGTCTCTTCGCACTGTGGGATCTTCGTGTTCATAATGGAGAACCATTCTATCCACGGAATACCATCTTTGTCTCTCTCGCGCTCATCACTCATTCTCTTTTAGTATTCTACCTGTGGCCTCTCTCACTCACTCTCTGTCGCCCCGCTCTGGACAGTCTCTGGACATATGCACTGTTGTCCCACTCCTGTCGTTGTAGGGGGAATGATGGGAGAGGTGAGTGGGTGTGTAATTGCACAAGATGGAGGCACAGAGGGAGCTTTGATACAGAAACAGCATTTGGGAGGCGCCCAATGTTTGCGGCTGAGAATAAATGGGGCGAATCTGCAAAACCCCTTGAAAAGTGGAAATTCGGGGGATGGGAATTGTGGGCAGGACGACAAATGGGGAGGAAGGGCACAATGTCCTGGGGAATGAAAACGTCATGTGGGGGTTTAGATGAAGCTCCTTTCTCAATGGGTGCGGTGCATGCGAGCTGTGACCTTGCTGTACTTTGAATCAGTCACTCAAAATGGTAATGAATCCCTACATATGCTCACTATGTAGCCCACCATAAAGGGGTGTGAGCTGGGGAGATGGGTGATCGTAAAGGAGCGATATGGGGTAGATTGGGGACGCGGGTGCAAAGCTGCACAGGGTAAGGGGAAATTGGACGGGTTTCAATATTCGGGGGAATAATATTGGGTCAAAGGGACAAACTAATGGGAAGGGGGGCAGGAATCATTGAACGTAAAATCTGTGGGGGGACGAAAAAATCTGAGGAAGGGGAGTCGTGGATTCCAGGCAGTTGCAAAGCAAAGGCTAGAAAAATGGGGAGTCACAAAATGAGGACAGTTA
Organism: Chiloscyllium punctatum; assembly: GCF_047496795.1. Classification (NCBI taxonomy): domain Eukaryota; kingdom Metazoa; phylum Chordata; class Chondrichthyes; order Orectolobiformes; family Hemiscylliidae; genus Chiloscyllium; species Chiloscyllium punctatum. The sequence goes on along the minus strand of NC_092781.1, from coordinate 46,408,160 downwards.
GGCTAGCAGGGAGGGATCGTCCCTGCCCAGAGGACGATTCTACCATGGGCCAGACTAGAGAAGCTGAGATTGTCTTCTTTAGAGCAGAGAGGTTGAGCGGGATTGTGATGTACAAAATTATGAGGGATAAAGATAAGGTAGCTGGAAACCTTACCCCTCAGAAGTTGACTCAATAATCAAGTGCAAGTGAGGACTGCAGACGCTGGAGATCAGTTCAAGAGTGTGTTGCTGGAAGAGCACAGCCTGTCATGCAGCATCCGAGGAGAAGAAGTATACTTCCGGGTAAAAGTCAATCATCAGGAAAGAAGCTGGTCAGCCAAGGGTGCTGGCAGATATGTGGGAGAGGGTGACAGCTTGGGGGAAGGAAGCTTGGATGAAGGTGGGGGGTGAAAGTGACAGGTCAGAGAGAAGGATGGAGCAGACAGAAGAACGAAGAGGGTGCTGACGAGTTGGAAGATTAGGACGGGCATATGGTTGGGGTAGGGGAATGGGGAAACTGAAATGCACATGAATCCCATAAGGTTGGAGAGTCCCAAGATGGAAGATGAGACGTTCTTCCTCACGGACATGGATGGCCAGGGTATGGCGATGAAGGAGGCCCAGGATGTGCATGTCATTTACGGATTGGGTCGGGGAGTTACAGTTTTCAGCCACAGGGGGGTCGCTTTGTTTCATGCGGGTATCCCACAGGTGTTCCCTGACACAAGTTGGTGTCCTGTCTCCCAAACGCAGAGGAGATCTCATCGAGCTGCACTTATCATCAACACTGGTCAGTCCCTGAACATATTCTCTGCTGTCGCTCTCCCGTTTCTAGGGGGAATGATTGGATAAAATGTATGGAAGTACTGGTACATTTTTGCCAGACGTGGAAGGATTCTTTGGGGCCTGGGTCTTAGCTGAGGTGCAGATGTGGTTGTAGGTTTGCACCTCTTGCATCGGAGGGGAAGGTGCCGGGAGGCGAAGGTGTGTTGGTGGGGTATGCACCTTTCAATGAGTTCACAGAGGGAATGGTTTCTCTGAAACACAGACAATGGTTGGGAGGGAAATATATTTCACTTGGTTAGGGTCAGTTTGTAGGTGATGGAAATTGCGGAGGATGATGCAGTGTACTCACAGGTTGGTGTTGTGGAAGGTGAGGGCCGGGGATTTTGTCGTTTTTGCGATTAGAGTGGAGGAGATGCTCACGAGGACATTGTCGATGACGTGATGGGGAAAAGTGAAGTATTTGACTAAGGATGTTCTACCTCCAATCCAACTCCAACATCACCATCAGCCAGTAATTTGGCACATCTCTCTCTACACCACTGGAGTCAGGCGCCGACTCGAAGACACTTCGTCTTATACTGCCCCCTCGACAACGACCTCACTTCCCATCACCAAACCATCATCTCCCATATCAACAAAAACCTCATCACCTCCCGGGATCCACCATCCACAGCCTCCAACTTCATAGTCTGGGAAACCGCAATGTCCATTTCAACCTCCTGCTCAAAATCCAAAAGCGTTACTGCTCTGGATGATGCAAACCCTCAGCCTGATCCTACTCTACCTAACCTTTCTCTATATACCTTGACAATGTCCTGTCCCTCTTAGTCCATGAACTCCCCATCTAAATTCTGGACACCACCCACACACTCCACCTCTTCCATAACTTTCGTTTCTCGGGTGCAAAACGCGTTAACTTGGCCGTGACCATCCAGTCCCTGTACACAAATATCTGCCATGACGAAGACCCCCAAGCCCTAGGTTTCTTCCTCTCACGCCAACACATTCAGCACTCTTCACTGACTCTGTCATTTTACTGGCTGAACTGGTTCTCACCATCAACAATTTCTTCTTCCAATTCCCACACTTCCCACAGACCAAATGCCTACCTCTTCCTTGAATACTTGGAAAGTCCATCTTTCACAGATACTCCGACAGCATTACCCACCTGTTCCTCCGCTACTTTGATGAACGTATCAGTGCTACCTCGTGCTCCCAGGAGGAGGTTAAATGTTTCATCACCTTCACAAACAAATTCCACTCCGACCTTAAGTTCTCCTGGACTATCTCAGACATCTATATCCCCTTCTGGGGCCTCTCAATTTCCTTTTCTGGCGACCAACTCAGCACGGATTTCTCCTAAAAACACACTGACTCTCACAGCTACCTGGAGTACACACCCTCCAACTCACCCTCCTGTAAAAATGCTTGGAAGAGAGAATAAGGGAAAGCGTCTTGGAGTCGGCGCCTGACTCCAGCTGTGTAGAGATAGATGTGCCATATTACTGGGTGATGGTGATGTTGGAGTTGGTTTGGAGGGAGTCAAGGGTTGCACGTTGCAAGGGTGAGAGTCTGGAGTGTGTCTGGTTGTTGGGCAGCTTGAGGCAGCCTGTCTCACGGTGGCAGCTGGAGATGATGAGATCAGGGGCGGGGGTGGTTTCAAGCCAGCAAAGGATCTCTAGGTGGAAGTGGTGTGTTAGTTGTGGGTAAAGTCTTCCTCGGTGCGTGGGCAGGAAACTTGATGTGAAAAGTTATCCCGGAGTTGGACGCGACAAAACAAACGTTTAATGTCGCAATGTGTGTCAAAAGCATTGACCCAAGAGTATGGTGGAACCCACGAATCACACGGGAACAATTCCTTCCGCGACTCCCTTGTCAGGTCCACACACCTAAGAACCCAGGCTTCACTCCGGCACCTTCCTCTTCCATTGCAAGTAATGCAAAACGCGCGTCCAAACCTCCTCCCTCCCCTCAGCCCAAGGCCCCAAAAGATCCTCCCACATCTAAAAGAAATTGAACTGTAATTCCATGTACGTTATAAACTATATCCATTGCACCCAATGTAGTCTCCGCTACACTGATGTGACAGGACGACAACATATGCATTGTTGCAGCGAACATCACTGGGATACCCAAACGAACCAACACAATCACTCTGTAGCTGATCAGTTTAATTTCCATTCCACTCCGCCAAGGACACACTGGTCCTTGACTTTCTCCATCCCGAAACCACAACCAGCCGACCACTGGCGGAAGAACGCCTCATTCTCCACTTTGGCACCCTGTAACCACATGGGATTAATGTGGATTTCACCAGTTTCCACATTTCCCCTCCCCCAACTTATCCCATTCCCAACTTTCCAACTCAGCACCGCCCTGTTGAACGGCCCTACCCGTTCATCTTCCTTCCCGCCAATCCACCACACCCTCCTCCCTGAACTATCACCATCACCTCCCACCTTCATTCCACAATCCCATCTACATTCTCTCCAGAACGACCCAGCCGCCATTTAAACCTCAGTCCCCCGTCCCAAAAGCCTCATTCCTGAAGAAGGACTTATGCCTGAACCGTCAATGTTACTGCTCCTTGGATTCTCGCTGATCCGCTGTGCTTTTCCAGCATCATACTCTTCGACTCAATGAGCAGGAAGATGATTGAAGGTGAGAGATAGAAGGTTTAAAAATGTGAGGAAAGTATTTTTCACCCAGTGGATGTTGAGAAGTTTGATCTCACTGCATGTGAGGGTGGTAGAGGTAGAAATCCTTGTAACATTTATTTTGAAAATAGATGTGCAGTTGCGATGCCAACGTGTGCAAAACCATGCGCTAATACATGGAAAATGGCATGAAAATTGGCAAGTGGTTGCTGTTGACCAGAGTGGACGCAATGCGCTGAAAGACCTTTATCTGTGCTGTACATCTCTGTGATAATGTAACTCCAATTTCTCATTGAAAATTGAATTCGCCTACTATGGGCCTCCTCTACCCCTACCGGGACTGTTCCCCTTAACCATCTAGAACATAGAACATTAAAGCGCAGCACAGGCCCTTCGGCTTTCGATGTTGCGCCGACCTGTCATACCAATCTGAAGCCTATCTAACCTACACTATTCCATGTACGTCCATATGCTTGTCCAACGACGAATTCAATGTACTTAAAGTTGGCGAACCTACTACCATTGCAGGCAAAAGATTCCACACCTTTACTACTCTGACAGAAGAAACTACCTCTGACATCTGTCCTATATCTATCCCCCCTCAATGTAAAGTTATGCCCCCCTCGTGCTCGCCGTCACCATACTTGGAAAAAGCCTCTCCCTGCCTATCTTATCTAACCGTCTGATTATCTTATATATCTCTATTGAGTCACCTCTCAACCTTCTTCTCTCTAACGAAAACAGCCTCAAGTCCCTCAGCCTTTCCTCGTAAGACCTTCCCTCCATACCAGGCAACATCCTAGCCAATCTCCTCCGATCCCTTTCCAAAGCTTCCACATCCTTCTTATAATGCAGTGCACAATACTTCAAGTGCGGCTGCACCAGAGATTTGTACAACTATAGCATAACCTCGTGGTTACGGAACTCGATCCCTCTATTAATAAAACCTCAAACATTATCTGTCTTCTGTACAACCATGTCAACCTGGGTGGCAACATTCAAGGATCTGTGTAACTGGACACCGAGATCTGTCTGCTCATTTACACCGCTAATGATAAGAATAGACAATAGACAATAGACAATAGACAATAGATGCAGGAGTAGGCCATTCAGCTCTTCGAGCCTGCACCGCCATTCAATATGATCATGGCTGATCATTCCTAATCAGTATCCTGTTCCAGCCTTATCTCCATACCCCTTGACTCCACTATCTTTAAGAGCTCTATCCAATTCTTTCTTAAATGAATCCAGAGACTGGGCCTCCACTGCCCTCTGGGGCAGAGCATTCCACACAGCCACCACTCTCTGGGTGAAGTAGTTTCTCCTCATCTCTGTCCTAAATGGTCTACCCCGTATTTTTAAGTTGTGTCCTCTGGTTCGGCACTCCCCCATCAACGGAAATATGTTCCCTCCTGCCAGAGTGTCCAGTCCTTTCATAATCCTATACGTTTCAATCAGATCCCCTCTCAGTCTTCTAAACTCAAGGGTATACAAGCCCAGTCGCTTCAGTCTTTCCGTGTAAGGCAATCCTGCCATTCCAGGAATTGACCTCATGAACCTACGCTGCACTCCCTCAATAGCCAGAATGTCTTTCCTCAAATTTGGAGACCAGAACTGTACACTGTACTCCAGGTGTGGTCTCACCAGGGCCCTGTACAGCTGCAGAAGCACCTCTTTGCTTCTATTCTCAATTCCTCTTGTTATGAAGGCCAGCATGCTATTAGCCTTCTTCACGACCTGCTGTACCTGCATGCTTGCCTTCATTGACTGGTGGACAAGAACACCCAGATCTCTCTGAACAGCCCCTTTACCTAATTTGATACCATTGAGGTAGTAATCTGCCTTCCTGTTCTTGCCACCAAAGTGGATAACCAGACATTTATCCACATTAAACTGCATTTGCCATGCATCTGCCCACTCACCTAACTTGTCCAGGTCACCCTGTAATCTCCTAACATCCTCATCACATTTCACCCTACCACCCAGCTTTGTGTCATCAGCAAATTTGCTAATGTTATTACTGATACCATCTTCTTTCTCATTTACATATATTGTAAAAAGCTGCGGTCCCAGCACGGATCCCTGCGGTACCCCACTGGTCACTGCCTGCCATTCCGAAATGGAGCCGTTAATCACTACCCTTTGTTTCCTATTAGCCAACCAATTCTCTATCCAATCTAGTACTTTGCCCCCAATCCCGTGCGCCCTAATTTTACTCACTAACCTCTTGTGTGGGACTTTATCAAAAGCTTTCTGAAAGTCCAGGTACACTACATCCACTGGATCTCCCTCGTCCATCTTCCGAGTTACATCCTCAAAAAATTCAAGAAGATTAGTCAAGCATGATTTCCCCTTCATAAATCCATGCTGACTCTGTCCTATCCGGTTACTATTATCCAGACGTGCCGTAATTTCATCCTTTATTATAGACTCCAGCATCTTTCCCACCACTGAGGTCAGACTAACTGGTCTATAATTTCCTGCTTTCTCCCGCCCACCCTTCTTAAAAAGTGGCACAACATTAGCCGCCCTCCAATCCTCAGGAACCGACCCCGATTCTATTGAACTCTGGAAAATAATCACCAGCGCATCCACGATTTCCTGAGCCACCTCCTTCAGTACCCTGGGATGCAGGCCATCAGGTCCCGGAGACTTATCAACCTTCAGACCTAACAGTCTCTCCAACACCAAATCCTGGCAAATATAAATTCCCTTAAGTTCAGGTCCTTCAGCCACTGTTACCTCAGGGAGATTGCTTGTGTCTTCCCCAGTGAACACAGATCTGAAGTACCCATTTAATTCCTCTGCCATTTCTTCGTTCCCAGTAATATATTCCCCTGCTTCTGTCTTCAAGGGCCCAATTTTTGTCCAAACCATTTTTTTGCCTTGGACATACCTAAAAAAGCTTTTACTATCCTCCTTTATATTCTTGGCCAGTTTACCTTCGTACCTCATTTTTTCTCTGCGTATTTCCTTCTTATTAATCCTCTGTTGTTCTTTAAAAGCTTCCCAGTCCTCAGTTTTCCCACTTATCTTCGCTAAGTTATACTTTTTCTCTTTTAACCTTATATGTTTCTTTACTTCCCTCGTCAGCCACGGCCGCCCATGTCTCCTCCTGGGATCTTTCTTCCTTTTAGGAATGAACTGATCCTGCAACTTCTTATCATTAGTCCAGTACTTTGCATTCCGGTTACTCCGACCAAAGTGAATCACCTCACATTCGTCCGTATTAAACTCCATTTGCCACCTCTCAGCCCAGCTCTGCAGGTTATACCTGTCTCTCTGTAAGCTACTACATACTTTTTCACTATCCACAAATCCACCGACCTTAGTGCCATCTGCAAATTTACTAACCCATCCTTCAACGCCCTCATCCAGGTCGTTTATAAAAATGACAAACAGCAGTGGACCAACCAACCACCCTTGCAGTGCACCACTAGTAACTAGGATCCCTTCCTTCCTCTTCTTCACATTCCAAGTTATTACCTAAATCCCGGCCTGAACCTTACACGCGATTTCCATCTCCAGTGGCAGAGACCATTCAGACCATCAACGCCAGCATGTTCAGTTAAACATAAGGATTTGAGCGTTTAAAACTGCTTATTGGCTAGACGTGGTTAATAGGCTGTTGCTCTGCAGAATCAGAGAGCGATCACCCGCCCTTTGCATTGTGCGACCGCAGTCAATGGGGATCAGATGATGAACTGACTCTGTGTGAGACGCACAGCCCGTGGGATACCACGAGGATCTGTAAAGATTTGGAGTTACCGGTGTTGGTCTTTGGTGGATAAAGGTATAATTCACATAACACCAGGTTATAGTCTAACAGGTTTGTTTGGGAACACTAGCTTTCAACGCGCTGCTTCTTCATCTGTAAACGTTGCATGTCATCTTCTGGGGAAAGGGAAGGAAGCAAACAGCACAGAACCAGGTATGGGTGCACGACATGGTGCAGAACCATGCTAGCGAGCATGCGCTGTGACCAGAGATGAAGCCATACTATGTCCAAATCGATTGTCCTTTGCGGTTGGCGCAAAGTTTACTTAATTTTCACAACCACAGCGTCAATGTGTAGGGTTCATTGGGATAGCATTCTATAACGTACTGTGTTAATTTGCCATAATTCATGCATGCACTGCTAAGGGAGGTCTGAGTGCGAGTTTGGAGACAAAGTAATACTTTGTGACATCAGTGGAAAAGGGAAAGCGATCACCCACTGCTCCCCTGGATGATCAGATAGTATGTGCTTCGGAGAGGATGGAGATCCCAATGAGATCAGACAGTGTGTGACCGGGGGAATGGAAAAACCAGTGAGATCAATCAGTGTGTGACTTGAGGAGGATGGAGATATCAGTGACTTCACACAATGCGTGACCGGGAGAGAGGGGGGTGGACAAGTCGGTGAGATCAGACTGTGTGTGAGCCGAGTGGATGGAGATTCCAGTAAGATCAGTCAGTGTGTGACCGGAGGAGGATGGAGATCCCAATGAAATCAGACCGTGTCTGACCCGGGAAGGATAGGCATCCCGATGAGATCAGGCAATGTCTGACCAAAGGAAGGACGAAAATTCCCGGTGAGATCAGACAGCCTGTAACCCCAGTGAGGATGGAGATCCCAGTCAGATCGGACACTGTGTAACTCCACAGAGGATGGACATGCAAGTGAGAGCAGGCCGTTTCTGACCCCAGGAAAGGTGTATATCCCGGTGGCATCAAACAGTGTGTGACCGAGGAAGGATGGAGAGAGTGAGACTAGAGCAAAACTCAGGCAATGCACACATTTGGGTTCTTTAGCCTGGACGGATGTGTAGTATGGATGTACTGATTCATATTCAATGCGTTTATATCTAATTTCGCATTGCATTTTGCGTCCTGACCTCCTCTCATGTTCTGTCCATTGTATCGGTGTTTATAGCACAGCTGAATGGGGAGGGATGTGCAGGATCATGTCATGATAAATTATAGTTAAGTGCTCATTGCCCAAACATGCCTTCTTGATTATCAGATTTTACATCCAGGAACCATTTTAATTCCAATCTACTTAGCATGATGGTAATGCCACACAGCACGTTGGATTACATCCCAAAAACTGAAGACAAGACTTTGTCTCAACTTGCTTGTTTCTAGATTTGAGGGGGATAAAACTGCAGGATTGACTGGCAACAAAATGTTGTCAAGTGCCCAGAGTGATGTCGGGTAATCTATCCAATGTTTGTTTTTTTATTTATTCTACGATAGGTGTTCCATGTAACTGAGTGGTGTGTTCCCATACTTTGCAGTCACTCTGAATATCCCTGCAGAATATTCTGTGTCAGGAATGAGTCTGGTTTTACCTTCCAGTTTATGCCCATGAATATTCTTAGTGTTAATAGTGGATTGCTCGGGGGGGAATATGGAACAGGATTTCACGAGTCAGCTGTCAGTGGCACAGATGTAGAATCGCTCCCCCAGTGGCATAATCAGTAGACGATTGATCCAGTGTCCGCAGATACTGTTCTGGGTATCTGGGTTTGAATTCTGCAGTGGCCGATTGTGGCAATTCAGTTCAATAAAAAATTGTGTTTAATAGTCTTAAAGGTGGCCAGGAAACATATCGTTTGTCGGAGATCCATCAGGTTGCATTGTTAGCAAGTTTGCGGATGACACTAAGACTGGTGGAGTAGCAGATAGTGAAGGGGACTGTCAGAGAATACAGGAGAATACAGATAGATTGGAGAGTTGGGCAAAGAAATGGCAATTGGAGTTCAATCCGGACAAATGCGAGGTGATTTATTTTGGAATAGCCAAGTCAAGAGCGAAGTTTGCCGCAAATGGAAAAGAAATCATTGGGAAAATTAATGTACAGAGAGATCTGCATGTTTAGCTCCATTTTGCCTTGAATGTCGCAGAGCAGGTCCGTTGAGTGGCCAAGGAGGCACACACCACGCTTTCCTTCATCGGATGATGTGTTGAGTATAATAGTTAAGACCATGATACCATAAGACACAAGAGTGGAAGTAAGGCCATTCGACCCATCGGGTCCACTCCGGCATTCAGTCATGGCTAACGGGCATTTCAAGGCCACTTACCAGCACTCTCATCATATCTCTTAATTCCTTGAGCGATGAATAATTCATCAATCTCTGCCTTGAAGACATTCAACGGCCTGGCCTCCACTGCACTACGTGGCAATGAATTCCACAATCCCACCACGCTCTGGCTGAAGAAATGTCTCCACATTTCCGTGTTAAATTGACCCCCTCTAATTCTAAGGCTTTGCTCACGGGCCCTAGTATCCCCACCTGATGGAATCAAATTTCCATTATTCACTCTTTTTCAGCCTTGAGTTGACAGGGCATGTTTCAGTTCTATGAGGCTTTTGTTTGGTCACATTTGGAATGTTGTGTACTGCTCTGGTCGCCACATTAACAAAAGGACGTATATACTGAAGGTTCACCAGGGTGTTGCTTGGTATGGAAGGTGCTAGCTCTGAGGGGAGGTTGAGTAGTCTAGAATTATTTTCATTTGAAAGAAGGAGTTTGTGGTGCGGACCTGACTGAGGCAGAAAAATCATGTGCGGACAGATTGGATAAAGAAGAAATCTTCTTCCCAGAGTGGAGGACTGATTTGCTACGTGTTACGAGTTTAAAGTGAGGGGAGACAGATTTAGGGGACATAAGCATGGAAGGTTCTTCAGGCAGAGGTTGGGTGGACCTGGAATGCGTTCCCAGAGGAGGTGATAGGGACGGGAACGATAGGGTTATTTGTGATGTATCTGGACAGATGCATGAATGGATAAAGAGCAATGCGACTGTGATCCTTCGAAAATAGGCAGCAAGTTGAGGTAGAAGATCAGGATCAGCGCTGGCTTGGAGGGCCGAAGCGCCTATTCCTGTGTTGTAGTGTTCTGTGTTCGTTGTTCTAGGTTCACAGATGCCCTTTATGGAAGGCATCAGCCATCCTTTCCCTGTCTGGTCTACATGTGACTTTGGGTCCGCAGCAGTATGGCTGACTCTTAACTGACCACTGGGGAATTAGCCATGGGCAATAAATGTTGGTGTTGCCAATAACGCCCAAATACTGTGAATTAACACCAAAGAAATAAAATCGGATCTGGAGATTTCGTCATAAGTTTCAAAAATTTATTAATTAGGAAAAGAAGGGAATGCTGCTGTGTTTAACAAGACGCTGTTCTTCTCATTGCAATATTCGCAACATATCCGTTCTATTGATATATATTTAATACAGAAACCTGGAGAACGTTTTGCAAGCGTTGCTGCAGGATTCTCAAGCTGCTGTAACGTTGTATTTTCGTCATTAAATGGGCCCCTGAAACCCAGCATGAACCTACAGCTGAAGGAGGAAGAGAGAACACAGTTGGCTATCTAGAAAGAGAGATAAGTAACCGGCTTTGGTTTCCAACCTGGAAAAGGAGAAAGTAAGCATGGAGTTCAGGAAAATAGACTGTGAGGAACTTGCACAGTTTGAAAGGCAATTGGAACGTATTGGAGGCCCTGTCAGCTTTAGAAATGGGAAATTCCCCTGCTCCAGATGAATTGAATCCCAGGTTGCTGTGGAAGGCCAGGGAGGTAATTGCAGAATTTCTGTCATAAATGTTTAATTCCTCTGTGGTCACGCAGGGGTGGTGGTGAGGTGTTGGGGTAGTGCTGAAGCACAGCTAATGTAGTTCTGCATTTCAAGACTGTTGGTAGAGATGAATAAGGAAATTACAGCCAGTTGAGTCTCCTGTCAGTGTAAAGAAACTAAAGGAGAAAATTCGAAAGGACAGCATTAACATACACTTGGAAATATATTGGTTAGTTTGTGGTAGTGGGTATGGATTTGTCCGGGTGAGGTTACGCCGATCAAACAACTTGGGAGTATTGTTTTGAAAAATGTGATCAAGTGGATGGATAAGTGAGATTTTACTGATGTAGCATGTGTATTCAAGAAAGTTTTTAACAAAGTACGAAAGGCGAGACTGATTGAGAAGTTTATATCTTATGGAATTCAATGGAAGCTGGCGCCATTGATCAGAAACGGACTTATTAATTGGATACAACAGGCAATTGTGGGAGAAGGTTGTTTGAGTAACTGGTGGATGGTGTCTTGCGTGAACCATAAGGAATAGTAATAGCACTCGTATTGTTTGTTATACGCATAAACAATATAGATGAAAGAGTGAGGGAATGTTAAGCAACTTTTTGTCTCCACCAATATTGTAAGCAGAAGAGGACCATTGGGCTTTTTGATACCTTTGCACCTGCCAATAAGGCCGTGCCTGATCTGGTTGTGATCTCAGCAACATTGCTATGCAAGTATCGCATTATCCGTTTTCCCTCGACCACCATAAATCTAACTAAGTAAAAATCGATGTAATTTCAAATCCAAACAGCATTAAATTCTGTTGGAGAGATCTGAACATTTATATTTCCAGAAAAGAATTTGTCCTTATTTCTGTTCTTACCGAGGTTGGAGTGATCACTCTTTCCTTTTAAAGTAGAACTGCTGTATTATCACCACAAATTGTACACGTTATAAATTTTAAATGGTTATGGACCAATGAAAAAAACTCCACAGATTTGGTCGAGTTCACTGTATGGAAGAATTTAGGTATATGTATTTAAATAGCGTTGATTAACCGGCTCATTGTGAAAACACATAAGCACAGGCACATATATAATGGCAATTCAGAAACCTTTTGGAGAACGCAAACACACAAATATAGGTTTATCTTTCGAATAATGCTACACACACACACACACATACACACACACAAACACACACACACACACATACACACACACAAACACACACACACACACACACACAAACACACACACATACACACACATATATTCGGAACGCAAAATCACATGTAATGACAAACAGAGAAGCGAAACATCTGCAGAATAATAACATTAAAACATTTTTTCTGTATAATACTTATGTTCATGACAATTGAGAACTGACAAATTGTTCCAAATGTTGCACTTATTTTAAAACTGTTCTTTTCAAACAGTTCCTGGTGCTGGGCTTCCTTCTATTGTTTCGAAATGGACAATGGGAAGATTGCATCGAATTCTCGACAGGATCCCGTCACCTGCAGTTAATGTTCCTCAGCGTTTTCTGCTTTCACACAGTTTGCTGAAAGGAGCAACAAAGAGGAAAGGAAGTGATAGATCATTACTTCTCAGGCAGGTTACATTTGTCCTTCCCTAAGTTCAAACGTACAATAGCGTTTTCCGATGCTAAAACTGGACCATGTGAGGTCTTCTTATAGTTCATCCAAACTGTTTTACAGCATCTCAGAGCCATGCTCTCTTTCGTTTCATATTTGTTGCCTTTGTCGCCAATGTCTTTCTCTCAGCACAAAAATGCTCCTGTGTTTTAATTTAACGTCTGATGTTGGTCCGTTTCATGTCAGTTGTTAATGTGCAGAAAGATAAGGAGACGAGAGACCTCAGCAAAACAAATTTGTATGTTTGAAATCAGTTCACCTCAAGGAAGGGGAAGTGCTGAAGGTCTTAGAAAACATAATTTTCAATAAATCTCCAGGACGTGATCAACTGTAATCAGTACATTATGGGTATTTGTCGAGGAAATTGGGGGACCCACAGTAGATATATTTGTATCTTCGATAAACACTAGTGAAATACCGGAGAACTGGGCGTTGGATAATGTTGTGCTATTGTATAAGGAAGGATGTAAGTCGAAACTTGGAAATTATAGACTTGCAAGCCTGACATCACTGGTGAGTAACTCGATTAATTTTATTCCGAATAATACAGTTTACATGCGCTTACGAGGAAATAAGTGACTAGGGTTGCCAGTACGTTTTCTGCGAGGCAAATCGTGTCTTATAACAACGATTGAGTCTTTCATTTTAATAACGCGAGTGGAATGAGGGAGAACGGTAGATGTTGTCGACGTGGATTTTTGAAAACCCTTTCATGTGGTCCTGCATATGAACTAGATAGTAGAAGTATGCTCGCATGGGATCCGGGGAGAATTTGTATCCAAAATTTTCTTTACAGCATTAGCCAGAGTGATGTTGACAGAGAGTTGGTTATCTGACTGGAGCTCTGCGATCAAACATGTTCTATCATGATCGGTGCAGGGTTACTTTTATTTGTCGTTTATATAAATGACTTGGATGAAAATATAGGAAGTCTGGTTATTGAGTTTGCAGATGATACTAAAATTGGTATCAAGGTGGACATTCAGTAAGTTTGTCCAACATTGCTACTAGATCGTAATCAATAGGATCAATGGATAGAGAACTGTCAGATGGAGTTTAATTTTGGGAAATCTGATATAATATATTTTGGAAATACAGACAAGGTCATGACCTAAATAAATACTTGTAAGGACACCAGTAGTGTTTCTGGACAAGAGATCGAAGTGGTCAGGTTCATAATTCTTTGAATCTCATGTCGACACGTATTTGAGGAAGCATTTAACACACTCGGATTCAATGATAAATCCTTTGGGTATTGGAATTGAGACGTCACATTAAGGCTGGATAGAATATTGGTGAGGCGTAATCTGGAGTAAATTATCTAATTCTGGTCTCTCTATTAGAGGAAGAATGTTATCAAAGTGAATGTGGGGTCAAAATGCTTGAACAGAATGTTGCTGCGAATGGACTGTTTTCTATATTAGACGAGACTGGATAAGCTGAGACGATTTACCCTGGAGAGGAATAGGTTTAGGGGTGAACGTATAGATGTTACTAAAATCATGTTGCGTCTAGAAAAGTGAATGGTGTGGAATATTTTCCCGAGAACGCGGGAGTTCAAACCCAACGAGCATATTTCAATGTGAGAAGAGTATTATTTTTTTTTAAAAAAAGGCAGGAAAGGCAACTTATTTTACAAAGAGTTATTGCTGTGTGGAATGTGCGCCGAGAGAAAGTGTGCATGGAGATACAGTTTAAAAGATATTTGGATAAGTACATGAATACGAAAATGTTGTGGACATATGGGCAAATGCAAGCAGCTAGGAGTGCTTTAGTTTGGGAAGACTGACCTTATGGACTAGTTGGCCGAAGGGGTCAGTTTCCTTGCTTTTCGAATTTATGGTTCTAAAACTAATTTGTTTGGCAATTAAAAAAAGGTTAATGATTTCACGCTATCTGTGTAAATGTACATACTTTTTCATAAACTGGATTTCCTCGATCTAGTCTTCCTTAAAAGAGGAAATCACGTATCCGCCGATTACACTGTGCTCTAGAACATGTATGGTTCAATCGCAACATTTCTCTTTCGAAGACCTAAATGGTAAATTTCGTAAAACACGGCTTAATCTTGGGTATGATAAAGTGAAGAATCTTTGAAAGCATTTGAATAGAAGGGATTTGATTCCAGTTTACGGAACGAAAACTGCACACAATGCAATCGATGTGCTCGCAGCAATGCCATGTTGAGATGCAGGAAAAAAAAGCCTTCCTCCGAATAATTCCAATGCCTTTCGCAAATTCATTCCATTTATCGTTCCGAAGATTTGCTGCTGCTGTAGACCAAATTTACCTAAGTCATACAGCAGTACGCACAAGTCTGTCTGTGCCATTTGAGGTCTGCAATCTCTCACCATTTAAATCGAGACTTATTATATATCTTTCCACCAAAACAAAGCTTCCGACAATCCGCATTAAACTGGTTTTGCTGAAGGTTTGAAAAAAAAACCTTCCGACATATATGCTATTGCAGATTTTCAGCATCCACTTGACAAAGTATTAAGTGATTATCTTGGTGTACCAACTAATTCAACCCATGATCTTTTGGTTTGGTTTCTGAGAAATGCCACTGCTTGCAGTTTTCAATCTGATATTCAAAGTCAATCGCTACTGTTCTTGTGTATCACCTCCAAATGTGTGAATGGTCTTGTCCTCAAATAGCTCATGTCTAACTCCTTCGAGGAACCACTTAATGTCTCTTTCTGTCTCATTGTCTGATTGGCTGAATGCAATCTTTCTCTGCTCGTATAACTGCCTCGAGTTGTGGATTGAGAGAACAACACGTAGGTTCGGAATAATAATTGACCAATCGGTTCTTCAGGACTACTTTCAACGTTCAGAATGCTCGCGGCTGATCTGACTGTGTTTGAACACCTCTTTCCTAACTGTTCCCAATAAATATTGACTCCAATGTTGTTCAAAGTTTAGTTGAATCAAGTTTGAAGTATCACCAGTCACACTGTCTTCACTTGGGGATGGAACACCACAGATAGCGCCCTCCGAAGGAGAAAGGAGCATCCTTAACCTCACAAAAAAATGACCAGCTCCTTTGTGGCACAAGGGAAAATAGAGTTAGGAACAGCCATAAACTATTTAGCCATCCACACCTTTCTCGGCCTATCGCTGATTTTTTCACAATGAAATATCTATCAAACTCAGCCTCACCAGTGCTCTGGGGAAGAAATTTCTAGATATCATAAAACCTTAAGATTTTGGAGCAGAATTCAGCATTTTGGTTCATCGAGTCCGCTGTAAAAGTGCGATATTAAATTCAAAAGTCAGTTACTGCAGCGAGGAGGGATGATATCTTGAGCTTTTTTGGGTAGGGATGAGGAACAAAACATCAAAAGACATAGACCTATTGCTTTATTATCGACCCCAGTCAGAAGGAAATACAGAAGCTGACGTCTAACCAATTCATTGAGATGAGTAAAAAGAATACCAAGGCAATACTGTTCAGGGAATTCAATTCCAGACTTTTTTTGGCGCAGTCATGCATTTGTCAGAGGAAACAATGTCTTTAAATCACCTCTTAAGCTTGATCTCCCTTCCAAAAACAATCACAGGTCTCTCAGTATTTCCTCAGAAGACCTGCTGGCCAGGCGAGACAACATCGTAGTAAATCTCTCCAGCATCATTTCCAATTCTTCGCACATCTTTCCTGCAATGTGGTGACAGAACTGTTCGGAATTCTACAAGAGCTGTTACATCAGACGTTTCCTAGCTACAACATGCCCAGTGAAGCAGTTGACACTAATTCAGAATACGCATTTAAAGCTAAGGTCGATTCTTTTGACAACAAAGGAATTAAGGGATATGGTGAGAGAGTGGGGAAGTGGAGCTGAGTTCAGTGCTGTGTGGCCTACCCCTGCTCCCAATTCTTCTGTTCTATGTATGGTCGTGTCATATATTCTAGGATTGCAGAGGAAGATTCCATGGGACTGTTGGGAAAGGGGTTGGGAGTGTAGGCAGATTGCACCAGAAAATGTGCCCCAGAGGCAATGGTTCATGCACATGGTGGACAAGGGAGGTGAGAGGATTAGGAGTATGGTGATGGCATTTTGCTGGAGCTGGTTGAATTAAAACCATATTTTGATAATCACTTGAAGCACCACAAGGCATACGGCTGGAGACTAACTTCTGGGTAATGTGATGAGAGTGGATAAGTGCTTGATGACTTCCGCCAAAACGCCAAAATCACATTTTGAATGAGAAACTAAATGCACCAGCCATGTAAACACTGTGGCATCAACAGCTGGTCAATGTCTGGGATTTAAGCAGCAAGTAGCATACTGCTTTTTTATTTGAAGCTTGTCTATCTCGTAGCCTGCCATTGTACAACACTTTGGTCGGTCAAAAGCTGTCTCCGTTAACAGCCATTCACTTTCCAAGCCAGATCGGTATCGATTCATTTGTCTAACTGTCCTTCACGTAGTTTGGGTTCTTTTCCCGCCTACCATGTACTCATTTACGGGACAGAAGTAACAAACATGATGTTATACTCCGTGCTTGCCTGCATGTCTGCAGTGTTGAAAACGCATGACACAGAAGAAACACAGCAGATAAGGCAGCATCCGGGTAGCAAGAGATAGTTCAGTCATAATCTTCATGAAATCCCGTGAGTGCAATTCCAGCAATATTGGCAAGCTCAACACTATCCGGAACAGGGCATCTGAATTGATCAACCAAACACGCTTGACACACCATCGACCATCATCCATTCCCTCCATCACCAAAAGCTCAGACATGCAGACAGTACGATGCACAAAATGCACTGCAAATTTCACCAATCCTCCTCAAACAACACCTTTCAAACTCGCAACCAATTCCATGTGAAAGAAGAATGGCAGCAGATAGATAGAAAAACCCGACAAACCACTTAGTATCCTGAATTAGAAATATGTTTCCATTCCTCCTGTGTGACTGGGTTAAAATTACTGATTTCCCTAAAGTATAATTTGTTTCTACCGACAATACATGGATACCGGTGATTCCAGAAGACAGCTCGCCATCACATTGCCCAGTCAAGTTAGGAATTGGCAATAAAATCTTACTTTCTCTGGAATACCCACATCCGACAAAGAATGGAAATTATATGCGTTGATGTTTTTAAAAGTTCTCTCTGATTGAGGTATTTGTGTTTTAATGTCAGAAGCATTCAAAATGAGGTTTTGCATTTAGACAACTGAAACCAGGCATCACGTCAGTTGCTCTCTTTAAATGCAGCCTGAAACTCATCGGCCTTTGAAAATGAAAGGAGAAAGCAACAGTCATGTGGAGGAAACCATTCACGTGTTTCATCTGTGATTGGAACGTCACTCAATCATCTGGCCATAACAGAAATTAATGGACGAATGCTGGAGAGAAAATGTGGAAATGTGGTGACCGTGGAAAAGATTCAGACACTTGTCTGCCTTGAAGTTTCCTTAGTGGAACTACGCAGGGGAAAAACCATTCACCTGTTGTGAGTGATTTGCTTAGTTAGCTAACCTGCGGATATATCCAGAGTGTGGGAAATGCTTTAAACGTAGTCAGGAACTGATATATGATCAGTTCACATTGATAAGCAACCGTTCATGTGTTCTCACTGTTGTAGTGGGTTCAGGCCGTCATCTGAACTCACTTTACATCTGCAAACTCACTGAAGAGAGGTCGTTCACTGCTCGAAGTGTGGGAAAAGATTCACTCAGTGATTCAGTCTGCTGATACGTCAGCGCGTTCACGCAGAGGAGAGACCATGCATCTGCTCGGAATGTGGAGAGGAATTGTCTCACTTATCAAACTTCCTGAGACAACAGCGTATTCACATTGGCGAGAGGCTATTTATAAATTCTGATTCTGGGAAAGGATGCAGTGACGTTATCCAACCTTCTGACTTATTTATGGTGTCACAGTGACAAAACAATTGTTCAAATGCCAGAGTGGGGGACGTTTTTTATATGTTCTCAGAAAATGAAGCCCTGTAAACATGTTCACACTGATGAGAAATGAGTCTTGTGCTCTCATTGTGGGACGGGGTTCGGCACATTTTAGCTATTGTATCTCCAACAAGAGTGCCAACACTTCACAAGGACTTCAGTTGCTTTGAAGCACATTCATAAGTCCTGAATGTATGACAATACATTTCTAAACACAAACCAAGACTTAACACTGAAGGAAAGCACCGAGAAGTAGGCAATAAATAGATATCTAACCGTCTCCTCTAATCTGATAGTAGTTGCGGGGGGGGGGGGGGGGTGGAGGGGGGGGGAAAAAGTTACTGGATGTAATTGATACCTGAACAATTAAAATACCTGTTCAATTGAAGAGTTCATTCACATCCAGTGAAATAAACCGCTGCTGACAGAATAAACACAGTTCAGTTCTGGATGTAATAACAGCCAAATACAATCACATGTGACTTCACTGTTGTGAGTGTGCCACCATATTCTGATTCTGGGAAAGGATGCACTGACGTTATCCAACCTTCTGACTTATTTATGGTGTCACAGTGACAAAACAACAGTTCAAATGCCAGAGTGGGGGACGTTTTTAATATGTTCTCAGAAAATGAAGTCCTGTAAACATGTTCACACTGATGAGAAATGAGTCTTGTGCTCTCATTGTGGGACGGGGTTCGGCACATTTTAGCTATTGTATCTCCAACAAGAGTGACAACACTTCACAAGGACTTCAGTTGCTTTGAAGCACATTCATAAGTCCTGAATGTATGACAATACATTTCTAAACACAAACCAAGACTTAACACTGAAGGAAAGGACCGAGAAGTAGGCAATAAATAGATATCTAACCGTCTCCTCTAATCTGATAGTAGTTGCGGGGGGGGGGGGGGGTGGGGGGTGGAGGGAGGGGGAAAAAGTTACTGGATGTAATTGATACCTGAACAATTAAAATACCTGTTCAATTGAAGAGTTCATTCACAACCAGTGAAATAAACCGCTGCTGACAGAATAAACACAGTTCAGTTCTGGATGTAATAACAGTCAAATACAATCACATGTGACTTCACTGTAGTGAGTGTGCCACCATATTATTGGCCAACTATAGGGGCTGCTCTCTTCACAGAGCGAAGCAATGGTGGTGATTTAACCAGAGAATCACCATACCTCAGGAAAAGGAATACTTTGAAAAAGAATAGCCCTTCATGATAACTTCAAACCAGTGATGGGCATCGCTCCTATGGTAGTGGCAGCAGAGTAGCCTGTAAACCAGCAAACCAGCCAACTGCGCTAAACCGACTCCGCCGTTCTGCAGTTTCATATGTGCAGATGAATCATTGAATCCCTTGCTACACACATTGCAGGTGAATGGCATCTCCCACAAAGTGTTTGCTGGTGTTTCATTAAATCGTTTCTTCTCCAAAGCTCTTCTCACAGCCAGAACATTTACAGTTTCTCTCATTGATGTGAACGAGCTCACACCTGTTCAGATTGGAGAACCGAGTGAACCATTCCCACACAAGGCGCAGATAAAATATTTCTCCCTTACGTGAATATGCTGGTCCTCACTGAGTAGAGATGATCAAGTGAATCGCTTCCCACATTCAATGAAGGCGAACGGCCTACAACCTTGTGTATCTGAAGCTTTGCTGAATTAATAAATCCTTTCTAACAGAAAGGAAATCTCTCTGCAGTGTCAACTCGACGAGGTGACATGAAGCTGGATTGTGAATGTTTCCTTTCCCAAATAAAGCAGGCAAAGCTTATCTTCCTTTGATGAAGATATCTTTTATGACATTAGGCTGGAACCCTAATACATAGAACAGCTGATGAATTCTACCCATGTGAACAGGTGGATGCGTTAGGAATAAGATTATTTTCCCCACAATCAGGGGAAAGGTCTCTTGTCAGTGCAAACCCACTGGATTTACACGAAGATCGATAACAGAGTAAATCCCTTCCAACACATGGAATATGTGAACAGACTCCCCCAGAATGTGTGTGACGATGAGCCTTCTGCTGACCTGAGTTTTGTAGTCCTTCCCATAATCGAAATAATTCCTTGTTGCTGATCTCCCACAAATCTCCAAGTTGGTAATCTGTTGCCAATCAGCTCAACATAGGTATGGCTTCTCTGTCTGTGGATTTTTGTTTTTAGAATGTAACTGGAAAATATTAAACAATTTCTACAGTCAAATAATTGGAACACTCACAGTTTTGTGTCTGTGTGTGTGTGTTTGTGTGTGTGTGTGTGTGTGTGTGTGTTGGCGCTTCACCACGCACACTGTTATTTGAAATATTTCGCACAGTCATAGTGGATAAATATGTTCCCTTCATGTCCTGATGAAGTTACTTTGTCTGTTGGATCTTTTTATCATATTTGATTTGACTGACTCATCTGACGCACTCATCTTCAATTCTTTCAATCTATTACTCTGTGAAACGATTTACAAATATCACTGCCCGAGCAGGGTAAAACCTCAGAACAAACGAATCCATTTTCAAAAAGACATATTTTCTCTATTGCACACGCCTTCCCAAACAAATAATCCAATCATATTGAAGACACAAAAGCACCAACCAAAAGCAAAACAGAACATTCTTAATAAGTAAGATTGTTGTTTCCAATATCTATGAGATATCAGACGTCCTGAGGGGCCAACTTGTTCTGGGATGTACCGAGCCAACTTTTTGACGGGAGAAGCGCCCTGACGACAAGGATGTTACAGAACAGATGATACCATTTGCTGCAATGTGTATCAATGGTGAAGAAAGTGAATGCTGATGGTGAGTGGCAATCAAAAGTACTCTTTAGTCCCAAGTGTTCTGGAAACAGCATTCAACTGTGCAAGTGAAGATTATTCCATATCAAAACTGACTTAGGTCGTATACACGGTGGACGTGAGTTGAGCACTGAAGATTTTTAGCCTCTGTCCTGATCTTGGATCGACTGTGTTTGAGTAGTTAATCCTCTTTAGTTTCTGGTCAATAAGACCACCACCCCCACCCCAGAATGCTGCTCGTGGAGACTTCAGCAATGATATTACAGGGGAACGTCAACAAAGGATTCTCAGATTGTCTCTTATTGAAGATGGTCATTACCAGGCAAATATGTGACGTGACTTACTTGACACTTGCGCAGATTTTCGGTGTTGTCCACGTCTTGCGACATATGGATATGTGATTTTGAGAAGATTTTTAGCTCAGGTTGAAGTTCAGGTTGTAAGTCTGTTCTCAATGAGAAGAAACCTGCCCGCGAAGTGAGCAAACTTACAAACTATACATATGGGTATGCGCTTCTTCAGTATCTGAGCAGTTGAAGTAGATGCTGAAAACTGTACAATTCACAGGTGTGACATAACGCGTCTGAAAATGTTGATTAAAAATGTCATCTGCAGAAAACTTCAGGGATTCAAGTAGACTTCTGCTTGTTACAAATACCATCTGCCTGTGAAACTGCGAAAACAAGCTGTCACTCGGAACACCGTTTAACCCAGGCAATGTGTTTTGAATAAGATGCAAACTGGACTGGAATTATTAAGTCTGCTTCTCAGTCCACATTAACTGCCAGACCTGTTGACATCCTCCAGCATTTTCTGTTTTCGTCACAGATTTTCAGTGACTGCATGAATCACCCTCCTAACCAGACCTGTAGTGTGATGTCACCGTCACCACCGTGCATGCGTTTAGATCCACGCCCAAGATGGCTTTTCACCTCGGAAGGGCAAAATATTTACCTACAAGACCATTTTCAACGTGCTCACTTGTCCCTGGAAGGTTTTATAATTCCTCTAGGTCTCAATCCCTCCGTCCAGCTCCTGTAGCCTTACTGACTGGAAAAGCATGTCTCTCCCTGTTTACCACGGACGGAAAACCATGGCAACGCATGTGCCACCCTCTCCTGTGGTGTGTCTTGAGGACATTCATCACCACGGGGAAGTTGGGTGCTTACTTCTTACCCCTTTTTTGAATTCAACAGTTACAGCAGATTGACTCTATTGATTAATAATGTTCTCCTCCCTGCTTTCAATCTTCAGATATCCAATTAATCCTCAGAACAACAAAATTGACGGAAAGGAAGACATCTTGAAAATGGATGCATCTGTCAAGTCTCACAACCCCTCTCCATAACATAACCTTGCCATTAAAGTACTTGATCTTTCAAATGATTTTGTGAGTTCCCATCCTGAACGGATGGTGTTGGTTATTGGAGTTTCCTTTAACAGGTCGACGTTCAGCATTCAAACCAAGAGATACGTTTCTTTCTTCTGAATATGTTTCAACGTATTTCTTTTGTCATCTCATTTTACAGAGAAGTGGAAAATATGAGAACTGAAGTGTTTCTCTGAATCGAGTTCGATTCTATCTTTTCAAATAAAAGGTCTAGCTGGAAAATTTGCATTGATATTCGATGAAATTTCTGCAGAGATGAATAGTTAACTTGCTTTTCTGCGGTTCATGGGTCAGAGTTATTGTGAGCCCATTACTGGGGATCTGAATCCATGCTCATCCATTGCTCTGTTTCGTATCTTTCCTACATGATAATCTCTTTAATCATTGTCCAACTTGAGCTACCTTTAATAATGTGTGTTTTAACCCTATGCGATAGATTATTGTTATTTCTTCCAGTCATGCTCAAATAAGGTTTTCATAACTGCTGATCCCAAAGCTATGCGCTTCTAATTTATTGCTTTCATAAACGATGCATCCCTCCCAAATGTCCCTTGGACT
Organism: Chiloscyllium punctatum; assembly: GCF_047496795.1. NCBI lineage: Eukaryota > Metazoa > Chordata > Chondrichthyes > Orectolobiformes > Hemiscylliidae > Chiloscyllium > Chiloscyllium punctatum. Next base: position 46,384,851 of record NC_092781.1, on the reverse strand, counting down.
CTCCCATTCTCCTGCTTGACTGTACTATTCGTGCCCTCACTTAAAACTCTATTCACTTCCCGCTCTTACTCGCCCCCAGTCTCTTTCTCTTCCTTTCATCTCTGAGAGGTCAGAGTCTTTTGTAGGTCCAGATCGTTCCTTGATTGATAATTATGAAAGTGGTACGTGGAACAAAACAGCACACGATGTTGCTCTGAACTTGATGTCAAATTGAACTAATCGCTTCTGCATGTCCTTGTTCTATTTCTCTCGGTTCCTTCTATAACCATATGATTATCTAGAAGCCACTTATAAGTCCCCGTCATGTTTGATCCACAACCAACCCGACAGCTTTCTGCAGACTCCGTCCACTCTCTGCGTACAATCTTGCACATCACATCTTCACAATCTTGTGTCTGAACATCCCTCCATGTATTTTTCACTTGACTGGAATCCACGGCCCTCCACATCTGTGTAACCTCCTTCATTCACTACTTCGATCCTTATCATTGTAAACTCTTCCAAGCACTCCAATCCTCCCCCCGTCTACCAGAATCCGCAACCCTCCCTCACGCTGTCGCCTCCTTGAATCTCTCCAACCCTCCCTAAAGCAGTCACCTCCTCCGGTCAATTCACCCATCCCTGTTGTTGTCATCTCCTCCACTCACACCAATCCTGAATGTCACTCAGTTTACTTCATTCATGACAATGTGAAAAGGAATGGGGTGAAAGATTGGATCATCAGTAGTGTTTGTATTGGACACTGGTAGGCACATGGGACTGAATGGCATAACCTGCACCTCCAAGTTGCACTCTGTCTCCATGACTTCCTTTAGACGCTACGACTCTCCCTGGCTGTTTAAACGACAAAACCTCTTCAGAATGGAACTTTTTCATACTGCAAAATAATTCTTATCTGTCCTCCAATGCCTACAACCCTCCCTATCTGGTTCCTCCTTCTATCCAAAACCCTCTTTTTCGTACTAACTTCCTTTAGTTACTGGCACATAGTCTGTCAGTGTGACACCGTACCCTACAGCATCCCGACCTTTGTGTGTTTTTCCAATCCGCAAAGCCCTCACCCGCTTCTGAAATCTTATCCCACACACTGACAGCTGGAATATTGTCTGTCTCTGTTTCCTTCTCATCCAAACCTCCCTCTCTGAATAATCAGTTTCATTTTATCAGTCCATCCTGACTCTGCAACCTACAGTCGCCTCCATAGCTCTCCTTACATCTATGAACTCCTCCGTTCCTTGCAACACTCTCTACGTCTGGACATACTTCCAACTCCTATATCACTCCCCGTCTCTGGCCCTCTATTGTCCCGACAGACTCTGTGGTCACCTCTCCATCCAACCTTCCCCATGTGCTGCTTGTCTTCCTACAATCTTTAAACCTCTCCAGCTGCAAGAACAATCAACAATCTCAGTTTCCTCCTCCAATTTCAACAATTCTCCAAGCACCTCAAACACTCTCTTTGCGAGTAACTGCAATTTTTCCCATGGGTTTTCTGTTTCTGCTCCTAAAACGTTCCTCTCTGTCAGTGCTCCAACCCCTCCAAACCTTCCTATCTCAGTAAACTCCTATACCTGCCCCATCCATCCTCAGCTACCACAGCCAATTGCAGCAAATTTTACCCTCCCTCAATCATTAAGGATTACACAGGCTGGACTTGTTCAAAGTGAGTAAAATAGTTCAGGGACTTTTAACACTCCGTGACTTTGTCACCTCTTTAACTCCTGTATTTCTGTGGTCTCATCCAGCCCTGACAATGTTTCCTTACTCTGTCCCTTTTCCTGCACAGAGGGTTCTTGAACACGAGCACTTCTACAGTGCTCACGAAATCTTTACTCCCTCCAGTCACTACAAGTCGCGTAACTCTATCACCCATAAGATTTTATTACTCCCAAAGCTCTCTGTCTGTCATTTCTAACTTTGTTCATGTATTCATATTTATGTAACTATATTACTACAGGCCTTTTAGACATTACGACACTCAAACTCGAGTAACCACGTCCAGCACAAACAAGCTATCGCCTGCTTTCTTTGCATTTTCATTTCTGCCGACATCTTCCAGTACACTTCGTCAGGGTCTGCAGCTCTCCCCTTCCCTTATACACATCATTGCATCCCCGACAGAGCTCTTAATCAAAGTAACACCGTCTGTGCCCTCAAACTATCCTCGTCTTTTCTATTCACTTCCAAAACAAAAGCGATCCAGTGACGGGCAGTGCAGAATGGAACGATGTAACTCTCAGCTGAGGGATCATGTCTACCATTACCTGTGAGTCTCAAAGGCAGAAAACCTGAGATTGAGCTGCACTGTGTGGGAGAATATGGATCAGCAGAGAGGATCGATGCCGACTGGGACTTAGATTTGGAGAGCAGGAGGTTCTAAATCAGCAACGAGTCACAGAGGGAGTGACCATGTGAGCGAGCAACTGGACGAAATGTTTAACACTAACTCAGACCTTGGAGGTATAGCAACAGCAAAGTGGGATGATCGAAATAATCACTGAGGATTGAGGCCGAAGCATATCTGGGAGTCAAAGGGTCCGTGACCCTGTGTGAGTGCAGAGTGTAGTCGGAACTAGAAGTTACACATAACTGGTGGTCACAGGGACGGTGCTACTGTGGGGGAGCAGAGTGGAGTGTGAGCTAGAGGATTAAACGTATCTTGGAGTCATATGGACGGTGACCGTATGAGGTGTCAGAGTGTAGTGGGAACTGGAGGATTACAAATACCTGGGAGTCTCAGAGACGGTGACACTATGAGGGAGCATAGTGGATGGGAGCTGGATGATTACACGTACCTGGGATTCACAGAGACGGTGATCCTGTTAGAGAGCAGAGTGGAGTGGGAGATGGAGGATTCCACACATCTGGGAGTGATAGACTCGATGATCATGTGAGGGAGCAGAGTGGAGTTGGAGCTCAAATACTACACTGATGTCACGGAGACACCGTTCTGCTGCTGACGTTTGCCTGCACTGAGTTTGAAGGAACCGCGTGGGACATCATAGAAAAAAGATCAGGAAGTTCATTTTCGGATGACCTCTTATTAGTGACTGTTTCTAAGAAGCTATGTGTTAACCGATGTATTTTTACCTCTTCTGAAAGAACGATTTTACTCATAAACGCCCGGAAAAAAAACGGAAAGTCCGAAACAACGTAACAAAGTAACCCAGTGAACGGCGATCAACCTTAAATAAGTCGAGGTGTAATTCATGGACGACATGGAGTCACAGGTCAGTCAAATAGAAAACGTGTTCAGTTTCATTAGGAAGTCATGGCCTCTGCTGGTGTCCTAGATGAATTACAGAACTTGGAGCTCAGACTCTGTGGTGCATCTGTAATGGTGAACTTTAGGTGGATATCACATCCGCAGAGGGGATCACATTGCAGTCAATAAGTGTGGAGATATTAACTATGCAGGGACAGTTGAGAGTGATGGTAATGCGACAGAGTATATATATTGGGAAAATTAAATTATCAAGATACAGACAAGGATACTGGCAATGCCACGGCACCGAAGGCCAAGTTTTTCATCGATTGTATGGAGGAAAGCTTACTGCAGGAGTATGAGTTCAGCCCTAGAAAGAATGTACTCTTGATCCTGGTCATTGGAAATGACCTGGGGAACATTGCTCCTGTGTCAGTCAGGAACATTCTCGGACACAGCGATTGTTTTACTATAAAGTTCAAGACGAATGAAGAGAATAACAAACAGTAACTGGGAATAAAAAAAGTGAATTGAATGGATACATCCTTCAAATGGACAAGAATTCATTTGGGAAGATTTGAGTGGAACAGGTAGTTGTCCAAAAAAGTAAAGTTGAACAATGTGCTCCCTTTAAAGTGAAGATTATTTGTATGCAGCCGAGGAATGGTTCCTCAAAGAGGAAATGCAGAATACACAAACCCAACGCTCGCTGGTTAATGGGGAAGGACAATAGAATCAGTGTCAGATGAGAATCAAATTGTTAAACAGGAGGAACGCTGAAGGTTCAGAGGGTAGAGTGGGCTGAGTTATGGGAAAACGAGAGCCAACAGAGAGCTGTCCCAGTGTCTTCTGTGGGCACCGCATCGTGACGCTTTAAAAGATGGAGCAAGGCTGGTCCAACACTAGAAATGGAATTTATACCGTGAAGAAGAAGCGGAGGAAACTCTACCATTAGAAAGGTACAACAATGATGACGGAGACGTGTACAGAATCACCGACAAAATATGTTTCACTGCATTTTCCTCGATATATGTGACAACAACATCATTCATTCATTCATGGAATAACAAAGGACTGCATCAATGGGGATATAAAATTGACTGACTTATAGGAAACCATGAATGTCAATAGATTTATTCAGGTTGGAGGAATATATGTTAGGTGAAGTTCTACAATAGTCAGTTTTGGGACCGTTTTGATATGCATGCACGATGTACATCTGGTGCGCAGTGAGCCAGTTCAAAGTTTACAGTTGACACGGAGCTTAAAAAGTGAGAAATCCAAAAAGACATTGACAAGTTGGTAGAATGAACAGAGATCGCAGGTAAAGTTCGGCGAGGAGAAGCATGGGGCAATTCAGTTTGATGACAAGAAATTTAAAAGAAAATATAAAACAGAATGTAACATCTGAAGCCGTGCAGCAGCGAGGGATGTAGTGATATGATTGAAGTTGTCAGGACATTACACAAAAGTGAAGCATATGGTTTTATAAAGATTGACGTAGAGTACAAGAGCAAGGAGGTTGAACTGGTATTCAAACTCATGTTCGACATCAAATGTAGTATTGCAAACATTTCTGGGTGTCACATGATAGGACGAGTGTGAACACATTGTGCAGAATGAAGAAGTGGTTGAGAAGAATGTTTCCAGGGATGAGAATCTTCATTTATGACGTCGGACTGAGAAAGTAGGCGAGAAAGTGGCAAAGAGGAGATCTGATGGAGTTTTTCAAACCATAGAGGCAGCCTAAATTGAATAGATCGGGTACATCTCTTCTGGCTGATAAAAGGAATACAAATGAGAGGTCACACCTTTCAGAGATATACGAAACGAGAAATATTGATGTCAGTGAGAACTTTCTCACTAGGCAAGTAGTGAGGATACACTTGGATTTGTTGTCGACCCATGTTCAATGTAAACATTCAAGAGGGAATTGGATTTATTTCGTAATTATAATTAATGTTGTAAGGGTATGGGTGATAGGAGGACATTATTACTCAGTCATGAGTTCAGTTGAAGACGTCGTACAATCATGAAAGGCCAAATGATATCCTACTCTGCTGTGAGGTCTGTATGGTTCGGTGTGATATCTTCAGAGTCCACCAACTCCAGTAATGCTTTATCTCTGTAATCTGATCGATGGTGAGCGACACATTCCTATCCCGACAGGGACCATCAGCCAATGCATCGCTTCTTACCTTTATAACTCATACAAGCCATAGCAAGCTTCTTTCGCTGGAAAGTGCTCCAGTTCCGACAATTCTCCCTCTTCATTTTATACTTCTGAAGTACTTACAGGTCTCCCTTTCTGTGTAATACTACAATCCACAGAAACCTTCTAATTTTGGTCATGTCATTGAGTCCACCCCAACACCCATGTCGCTCATTTTCTCCGACCGTGGCAAACCTCGTTTTCTCCATAACCTCCTCCAACCACTAGAGTGATCACTACATCTGCAACTTTCTCAAACACGCACAACTCTGCATATCTCTTTAACTTCCTCCAGCTCCTAAAATTTTCTTGTTGCGTAAACTATTACAATGCCTAACCAGCTGTGAAAATGCCTCCAGCACTACCGTCTCTGAAATGTCCACCAAATGTTTAAACGTCCCACATATCTCTAACATTCATTTGGCCAGACTAATTTCTCTCTCTCCAAAACCTCTTCCAGCTGCTGCAAATCTCACCTGTCTCTGTAAAATCCTCCAAGAGAATTGACATCCTTTTCAGTAGAACCTCATCTTATAAATTTCCTGAGCTGCTGATGTAAAGATACTTTTTGGTTTTCTGAGAACTCTCAATTTTAACGTCCTCCACCCAGAATGGTATCTCTAAACTCTTCCAAAGTTCAATCCACCCATACACTGGAAACCTTTCCCATGAGTGGGAGAGGTTTACCAGACTGGGGATCTTTGTGGGGTTTGGCGGATGTTACAGAATAAGGAAAGTATATCTGAACTAAAGGGTTTACATGCTTGGGCATAGTTACAGAACACGAAGGATATTACAGAGCCTGGCGATTTGTATGCACAGATATAAGATTCTGGAATTTTCCTGGTGAGCTGTGGGTTTTATAAGAAAAAAATTATTGAGCTGCAAATGCCTAGGACCTTCCTATTCTGACGATGGGATTTTGTAATGAACGGGCAGCTGGCTTTGTACAGGCTGAGGAAGGAGTCTGTGATTTTCCTGCTTGGTTTTTGGAGATCTGTTCCTGGATAGGTGAGAAAAGCTGATCATGTTCAAGCAAGAGAAGGAACCTGGTACCTTCCTGCTCTCATGTGAGACTCATTCCTAGAATGTATGTGAGACGCAAGAAATCTCTAACTTACTGGAGCTGTCAGCCACCACCACCCTGAATCCCTTTTGTTACTTTCTTTTCATGCCGCTAGAACTATTCGTATCCCTATAATATCACCACCTTTCACGCACCTTCCTGTCTCTGTCACCTCCTCTGAACCCTTCAGCCATTGTGTTCTCGAGTACCTCATACCCTCTCTGACGTCCTTCCGTTCTTTTCAACAATTCAAATGAAAAGACACCACAAATATTGTGAAACTGGTCAGATGTTCTTGTCATTATGGACCTGTGGCTGTAGTGTGCCCAAGTCTGAGAATTGGGTGCTCCAGGATTTTCACCATTTACACAGAAAGGATAAATAGGCCAACATAGTGTAGTATCATTGTGCAGAAAGGATGGGATCGATACTGTTGTGACGCTAGTCAATTTGCACACTGCTCCTCCCAGCCCACACCCCCCATCCTTGGTCATTGGTCGTATCAGGTACAGCCAAAATTGAAGAATTTAGAAAACGACACAACATGGAAGAGGTCACTCTCCACATTGTCTGCACTGGACAAAAAGAAAGTGCGACCCTGGTTCATCCTGTTTTATTAAGCACTTGTCCTGTTTCACTGGAGACTGTGGGACTTCAAGTGCAGATTTAGGTTTGCTTTTATTTTTTTTTCGAGTCTCTCTTCGTAAGTCTAAATGAATTTCTTCATTATACCATCCCCAAACTGCCTGATTTACGAACTTCCCTTGCCCTATGGTCTTCCTCTCGTCTGACACTAACCCGATGATTATACCCTTCATCATATCAGCTGCCCACTGCCTGAATATCCCAGAATGGACCTTCATCCCTGTTCCTGATGCCACCTTCAAAAAGTCGTTACACTCTTGACATATCAATTCGAATGTACCCTTGGATAAGGCAGAGGGAGTAGAACTGAGGCCCTACTTTGTGGCCAAGCCCAGAGGGTCTGGTGGATGGCCTTATACAGAAGAGGGCAATATCTTACTCGAATGCTGCCTGCGGAGGCCATGACACCAGACCCAGCCAGCTTGGTCCGACGTTGACCCCTGCGTCAGTGAAATGCCACCCTTCTGGATGAATGCCCTCCCGTGTAGGATGGAGGTCAGTGACCTTCTCCACTCCAGCAGTGTAATTGCCACCATCTGCATTTGGTGACCTGGCACTCAATCTCTGTTACTGCACCCACCTCCAACCAAGTCTCATGTTCTCTCATTCTCACGACTGAATGCAGCACTTTCATTCATTCACTCTCTAACCTCTTCTCTGCTCCTCTCCCCAACAATTCCTGGTGCCTGTGCCACCTACTCACCCACTCAGAACATCTCGCCTATTTTCCCCCAGCTGCACCAGTACTAACAGATGTATCAACCAGTTGCATTTAGGTTAATACGTCTTGGTCATCATCACATTCCGGAAGGAACATTCCCACAATGGGGCAGAAACAGGTAAGCTTGTTAAGGGTCACCAACGCACTCATCTCCTCACGCCCTAACAGGGGAAGAATCCTGACCCTAACGGCCAAGAGACATCGACTGACCATGTCCAAGATGCTGGACTGGTATCTGAGACTCTTCTTGACTCATTGTGCTGTGCATCTTGACTGACTTTGGCAATGATATCAAGCTTCCTAGTTTTGTTCCTGTACTGAACAGCAAGATAATACAGCCCTCGACTGAGCTTTGGAGCTCTGGCCGAGTGGAAATACTGCTAAAGGCAGGGTTTGGCAAGGCATTAAAGTCAGCTCGAAGCGAGTGTGCACAAACACTGAATAAGCAGAGCTGAGGAGCCATCCATGAGCTAAGTATGTGCCCCTGAACAAAGTCTCCCTCCAGCAGCATTGCAGTGAGACCTGTCAGTGTTCCCTGAGCTGCAGCATTAAAGTACAGAAGGGACTGTCATATGACAGATGTCAACATAGCATTATTTTTGGAAAAGGAAACAAAGCTTGTCGATCTTATCTCTGTCAAATTTTCTCCCTTTTGCCTTAAACCTATGGCCCCATCTAACTGTCGTTCTACATATGCGTATAATAATTCTGTATATGTTTCTCAGGTAGCCCCTCAGCTTTTGATGCCCATGTACAAACAAACCAAGTTGTCCAATTTCTCCTCCTGGCTAATACCCATCAACCCAGGCTACTTCCTGGTAAACCTTTTCCATACCCTCTCTAACACATCCAGATCATTCTGCTTGTATGGCAACCACTGCTGTACGCAATATTGCAAGCATGCCGAATTAAGTTTCTGTATAGATGCCACATGATCTTCCAATTTTTACACTGTATTTTATGATAACTGTACCCAAGTCTCCTTGACTATCTGATCCGTCCGTGTTGTCATTTCAGGGAATTGTGAACCTGTACCCCGAGAGCCCTTCCGTTGTTGATGCGGCTAAAGCTTTTCCACTGAGCGTATACTTCTTTCCTGCATTTGACCTTCTAAAATACATCATCCTGCAATTGCCCAGATTAAATTATATGTGCTATTCACTATCCAGGTCCCTAGCCTAAATACAAATCCTGCTGCTTCCTCTGGCAATCATGCTCATGATCTGCAGCTCCGCCAATCGATTCACGGATCTCTAGTCCCAAATGCACCTTTCCAACACGACTGTCTTCAATGACCAAGCAGTTCTCTAACCATCTGACTGACTGACCGCCGATCCAATGAGACGTCACTTCCTGTCTGAGAGTTCCATAGGAACGTTTATCAAATGCCTTGCTGAGCTCCATATAGCCAACAATCAGCCCGATGCCCTCTTCAATCACCTTTGTCATTCTCAATATATTCACTCAAGCTTGAGGGTCACAATCTTCCCCACGAAAAGCCATGTTACGGGTTATCAATAACTCCATTTTTGCAAATGTGAGGAGGCCGTTTCTCTGTGAATCTTCTCCAATAATTTCCTACCAGTCAAGGAAGGCTCATCGAGCTGAATTTTCTTGGATTATCCGTGTTCCCCACCTTCAATGAAGGAACAACATTAGCAATTCTCCAGTTCTCTGGAACTCCTCCTGTGACTGAAGAGCACACAAAGAGTGTGCACAACGTCTTAGCAATTTACTCCCTCGCTTTCTTCTGTATTCTGGGATTGATCCCATCATGTCCTACAGTATGCTAATGTATACTGTAGGCATTAATATCTAAAGTAAAGCTTTTTCAAAACACCCAGCATATCTTTCGTTTATTTTATCCTGAAATTCGCCAGAATATTTACATATCTCTCTCCACACTCACCATATACCATGTCTTTCTCCTTTGTGAATACCAATGCACTTATTCCTCCAGCTCCATGCGTTAATTGCCTCCTTTGTCCTTGAGTTGAGCTGTTCTTTCCCAGACTTCTGTCTTATTCCTCATAAACTGTTTTGGGATTTTCCCTAATTCCTTTTGCCAAACACATTGCATGACGCCAACTATCCCTCCGAAATTCGTGTTTATGTCTTTCCTGTTTTTAATCAGGTTTTTCAAGACCTCTGCCTGTCTTCAGCTTCTAAACTCTTAGATGTGTCTCCTTTTGCTGTTTGACAAGGCTCAGAATTTCTCTTTTCTGAAAAGGTTCCTAAATCATGCTATTCTTGCAACCCGACCGCGATGACTATTTCACATACTCCTAAATGCAGTAAATTGAGAATGGTCTGAAGGGCTTATCCCACATTTTTGAGGTCAGCCTATGCTTAAATTCAAATTCAGAGTCATATACAACCATTCTACAGCAGCATGTGGCTTCTGTTATTTGCCTTTTATGTTCGTTTCTTAATGTATTTTCATTCTGTACATTGGAAAGGAGTCTGCTAAATATCGCTTGATATTTCTTGCCAGCATTAGTTCACACACACTGTTTGCTTTCAAATTTCCTTTTGGATCTCACCCCTCCACATTCCACACTCCTCTATAATACTAAGATCCCACTGTCTGACATGAGCATACATTTTGTATTTCCATGCTCATGGACTTCCAAGGAGATCAGGCTTTAGAAGCCTGACGCTTATTTCTTTTACGGAGACACTTTCATATCCTCGGAGTATACCTACCACTGATCTGATTCTGATTTATCTTCTCGTTGTTGTTTCCTGCTCACTTGAATTATATGTCTTCACAACTTATTACAGTTTGACCGGTAGTCTAGATTTTTCCTTCGCAGTACTTATGTTAGAGTGAAACGAATTATGATTACAACTCTCTGCATGCTGCTCTGTTCCTTCCAGATGGCAGTGATAATGAGTGTACAAGGTGCTGTCCAAGGAGTGCCATGATAATTCGAATCCCTACAATGTAGAAATCGGCCGTTTGTCCCAACAAGTCCACAACTCGACCCATTTCCACGACCTTAGGTCTACCCCTTACTAATGCACACAATACTGAAAATTTATGGGCAATTTAGAACGGTCAATTGACCTAACCTACACGTCTTTGGATTGTGGGAGGAAACCGGGGCACCCAACGGAAATGCATAGAGACACGTGGAGAATGTGCAAACTTAACACAGACAGTCGCACGAGGCTGGAATCGAACCCGGCTCCCTGGCACTGTGAGGCAACATGATTAACCACTGTGTCGCTCGGTGACAATTGCACCTGCTCCTGAGTGTCGGTGGTGTAGGGAGGGTGTGTTAGTGGATGGGGACCAATGAAGTGGGCTGCTGGTTATTTGATTGTATCATCGCTGTATGAGCGGGTTTGGGGCTTCACTCATTCAGACAAGTGAATTTGATTGCATCTTATTCCAAAAATGAGCCTTGGAGATTGTGGGTACTCTTTGGTGAGACAGCCGGAAAGTTACAGCTGCAGGATGCCTAACTTCTGATCTGATGTTCTTACCAGAGCAGCAATATTATCTTGGATTATCCTGAGAATGTTAGTGCCAATGGATTAGGCAAAGTGAATGTCATTGCATGTCAAATGACTGTGGTGACATCGTTTCTGATGGTTATTGTACAGCATTTGTGTGGCACAAATGTAACTTACCATTTTTCATCCAAGCATGACTGTTGGCCAAGTCTTGCTATATTTGGAACTGGACAGATTTTGCATATGTGGAGTTGGGAATTGGCAGCTTCTCCACACGTATGACACCTGCACCGCCATCTGTCCATAACAGCTTCATCGACATCTACACCAGTCTCTCCCAACATCGTACTTTCTGATCCACACGTGCCATCTTTGCCGCTGAACCATTACTCCTCCATCAACGCTACGTCTCCCCCTGTGCCCGACCCTCCAATGTCAGAGACATTTCGCTTACACTGGGCCCACCTCATCGACGTTTCCATGATGCCTTTCCACCATCAGCCTCATTACCGCCAGCGCAGGATGCAAGCAAAAACGAGGTCTCCAGTCCACAGGCAGCATCATCTTCTCCTCATAAATTCTCATAACTTCAGGTTAAACATAAGGAAGGAAACCTCCTTTTGGATACCACGTTCTGTCTTCACTCCGCTAATGAACCTGTGCTATATGTTGAACCGCACTTCCAGTTCACACTGATTGTGGCAAGGGCATAAAACTGTATTCAGTATGGGAGTTTTTAATCTCCACTACCGACAAGAACACGGCGGCAGCACACTGATTGAACGGTTTGGGTACTAAAGAACATATCTGCTGGACTGTTCTGTGGTAGTTGCTGAGAGAACAAACAAGTTAGGAAAGGCACGACCTTATCCTCATCGATATGCCTGTTGTAGGTGCATCTGTCCATTGTAGTTTCGGTAAAATGACCACTGCATATTTCTGTAACCACATTGAGATCACATTCTAATCTGTTCTGTGGTACTACGACCAGGTTAAAGAGGATAGACTACAGACAAACCTAGCAATGCAAGACTGGGCATCCATCGGTACTACGAGTCATGAACAGCAGCAGAACATTCCTCCAACACACTCTGTAACATTGTCTCCCTGAATATCCCTCACTCAGGTTTTGCCATCAAGCCAGTGATTTCACCAGCTTCACTCTGGTGAAGCTACGAAACAGGACGACTTCAATGCCAAATAATTAAAGTAACAAGGGACAAACAGATCTAACCAATCACACACCAACAGATTAGATCAAAGCTCCGCAGTGCTGCAACATCCAAAATTAAATGATGGTGAACAATTAAAAAACTCACTGCAGGAGACGATTCCACAAATTTCCCCATCTTCAAGAAAGCAACAACATCAGTGCAAAAGGTAAGGCTGACGTATTTGCTGAACTGTTTAGCCGGAAGTTTTAAGAGGATGATCCATTTAGCCACCTCCACTGGTCTCCAGCATGACAGACGCCATTTTCCCTCAGTTTGATTCACTCCTCACACGAACAATTACATTTTGGAGACACAGGGTACTGCAAAGACGATCCACAGCGATCACGTTCTACAAAATGCAGCAAACACTTGTGCTCAAGGAAATTGTTTTTCTGCTTGCCAGCTGTTCCAGTATGGTTGCAATACTACTCATCTATCAGTCTGTTCTCAATCATCAGTAAAGTAATGAAAGGTGTCATCAAAACCGCTACAGCCAGCACCAGTTCATAATAACCTGCTCAACGACGCCAATTTGGGCCACATAGCTCGTGACCTTATTACTGCCTTCAGTTAAGCATGAACAAAAGTGCCAAATTCCTGAGATGAAGGGAGGGTAACCGATCCTGTCACCGTTACTCAAATTTGACATCAAGAATGTCTAATAAAACTGGAATCAGTGGGAACTGGGGGCAACTCTCCCCTTGTTTGAGTAATAAAGGATATATAGGAATATGGTTTTGGATGCGCTACAGTTGTGTCTGAACCAATGCAGTGTACCATTCGAAAAGTACTTCCTTGCTCTGATAATCTATGCCAAGACTGATAAAGGCAAGTGGCTCTGTTCTGGTCTGTACCAAGTGTCCTGCTATTCATTAAGTCTGACCCTATTTTGTTTCTTCTTCCAAAGTGCAGCATCTCACACTGCCCAACTGACGAACCCATTTATACCTTCCTGTAGCCTACTCCCAACTTCTTTGTTATTATCAACACTACCAATGTTGCTGTTGTCTGCAAATCAGATTTATATTCGGCCCCTCCACTCCCCCACACCCAACAGCCATTTTCATCTGTATCATTTATGCATGTAACAAATCATAAGGATCCCAGTTCTGATGCTTGTAGGACACCACTGGACACCAGCCTTCAGTCACACAGTCTTCTACCACTACCGTTTGTGTCCTATTACTGATCGACCTTTCCACATTTCTCTTATTTGCATCTGTTATAACCTACTCAGTCAGTCTTCCATGTGAGACAGTGTCAAGGGGTTTTTGTAAAATCCATATAAGCTGCATCAACAATTTTTTTCCTTATCCACACACTTGATCACATTTTCAAATACTTCTAACATATTTATTCAGCATGGCCTGTCTCTGACATAGACGTGATGACTATCCATAATGAAACCACGTCTTCCGCATCATTTCCCGAATATTGTTTGTGCCCATCAGCTTTCAGTGCCTCGAACCTTTTCTTGACATCATGTGGTGTGAACCGAATTGGCTGAAGACTGGCATCTGAGAAGTACAGGTTACTGGATGAGGCTCAGATGCATCTTCCAACCGTCACTTCTGGATGAAGAGTTCTGCAAATGGTTCAGCCTTATCTTTTGCACCATGTTAGGACGGGGAGATTTGAGAAACCTCCTCTTACAGTGAGTTGTTGGATTGTTCATTATCATTCATGGTTAGTGTGGTAAGTTGGCTGAACTTACATCTTATCATTAAAGCAAAATGCAACACCAAAACTGCATCAACACATGATAGCTTTCTAAATTGAGTGACAGGTACGCCCGACTAGGTAAGGATGGCACATTTCCTTTCCGTTGAACGGCAGAATGGAAATATTAGCTGAATTTTCCAGAAATCAACAACAGTTTCAAAGTCATCAACAGATTCTGAATTCCATATATTTTATTGAGGACAAAAATCACCATCTGCTGTGATGGGATTCAAACCTGGATATGCAGAATATCTGTTGAATTTTTGGATTAGTAGTCCAGCGAAAGTATCACGACCCCATCACCTTGTAAGAATGAACATAAAAGCGAAACGTTTTGTCCCTATGTGTTCTGTCAAAACCACTCATGATTTTGAAAACTCAATGAGATCTCCTCTCACTCTTCATATCTCGAAAGAGAACAGTCGCAACTTGTTTAATCGATCTTTATAACTGAACTTTCTTCGACCTGGAATCAATCTATTAATTTGGTTTTGCATTCTCCCCCATGTATTGGCATCTTTCATGTAACATGGTATTGGCAACTGTGTACAATGCTCCAACGAGGGTACAGGTGAAGGTTCTCTGTCTTCAGTGTGTCAACACACTCCATGCTGAAAATGGAATTCGCTGGAGAATCTCAGGAAGCCTGACAACATCTCGGGGCGGAGTAAAAGAGTCAACATTTTGAGTCCAGTTTGAGTCTCTTCCGTGCAACCCAATTCGGTCTCAGAAGAAGTCATATTGCTCTCTCGACTGAGATGCTGCCAGGCCAGCAGAGATTCTCCAGAGGTTTCTGCTTTCATCTCTGCTATTCATGAACTGTTTTACGTTTAGTTAACCCCTGCACATATGTTACCCAAATACGTTGTGATTCTATCAAATGCACATACATTTTACTTCATACCTTATCAAAAGCCTAATGGAAAATCAAATAGGATAAACTCACCATGCTCCCTTTTTGAACACTGTTTTTTTATATCGTCAAAGAACTCCAGAAGATTTGTTTAACATGACTGAAGGTTCATTTTCTATAATAATGAAGCAGACAAAATTCCTAAATGAAGACGAGCTATTCGAATGGAGGAATGGGCATTTGCGTGGGTCTGAGAAATTCAGTGAAACTCCTTTGGGAGTATTGTGTAACTGGACCACCCAGCACAAAAATGTTCTGAATTTCCTCCAGAAATGTTCAATTAAGATTTGAAATAAAATGACCAATGACTACTTTGAATGTGATCAAACTTCAATAGATATTGAGTTAACCTTTACACAGTCAGGCAAAGTCTTGTTAAAAATCAGCAGACTTAGACATACGCAATAAAAGCCTCATTCGATGAACAAAAAGAACCTACCGCCATTTCCCGATTCACGTAACAAGCATGGGTAGGGGAAGTTTATGAAAAAGCTCACAGAAGCTCATGACGAATGATAATACAAACAGAAAACAGCCTGGCGATAACAAAAGGGACACGTAAGCACAGTCATGTTAAATATTAAACATATAAACATGAACAAGCTCATGCAAACACACTGCACACATTGACACTGACTGAAACATTAAAATATGCATACAAGCAAACTGAGCTGAATTTATCATGTGCATCAATCCCGATTTCATAACCAGATATGTACACTGTTGGGCTTTCATGCTTTTTGCACTTTCTCACTTGGATATCCTGAAATCCTAACTGGTAATGGTGCACACTGGAAACATGTGATTTCGAGGCGAGAGGTTTTCATTGTCGACACCTGGCATCAGCTGACAAAGCAGCGTCTGTGAAAGAACCGCTCGGTTAAACAACAATGACCACCGTTTGCGACAGCCTTGTTATTTGAGGAGACTGTCAAAGCAATCCAGTGCCATGACTGAGCAATGCCTCTCCACATGTTCTGCTGCAGGCCTTCCATAATGTGTTCCTTCATGCAGGTGGCATCAACACGACCAAGTTGGGCAAGCAGGAGGCAGCAAATGCGGTGAATAACGCTCACGGGCCAAGTCTCGATGCAGTGTGGGAAAAGGAACAATGATCTGTCAGTTTGAGTATCAGTGTCTCATGCTGTCAGCATGCACATTTGGTTGTTAGCAGCTATCCCCGAAAGGTAAATACACAATGAGCCTGAACATTACACGGCACTTTAGACCAAAACTTTGATGGGGTTGTCTTGCATGTATGCCTGGATGAAACGGGTGACTATGTGTCACGGAGATCCCTGCAGGCAAAGGGAGGGAGGTACAATTTGGTAGGCCACGAACTACAGAGTTGACGACACAAGCAGACGCACTTTGCCAGGACAAGAAGACAGGAAGAAAACGTTGTTGGGCGGTATTGGAGCACAGAATGTACGACGTAGATTAGCACTTCATAAACGCTGTGGAGGAACTGGTGGATATTGCTGGCGAGGACAGAGAATGATATATGGCAGATGATGAGACTGGACCAGTGCAGAGTGAGGAAGAAAGTTATCACTGGAAGAGACAAGAGCAGAAACAGGCCATCCAGCCAATTGTTTCTGCTTCACCATTGAATTGGATCTTGGTTTCTAATCATTCTCAAATTTACTTTCCTGCCATTTTTCCCATAATCCTTTATTTGCCATGTTATTCGCATTGTTAAGAAGGAGAACTTTCTGTGTTAGATCATTCTTAAACCTGCCTTACTACGTATCAACAGATCCAACTAGTTTGATCCCTGGCTGTAATCGCAACATGGTTTTCTGAGAAAATATCTCAAATATACTCAACAATGTTTTCATTGAGACTATGATCGTCAATCTGTTCTTCCTAATCAACATAAACATTAAAGTTACCCAGAATTTCGTTACATGCCTGCAGTATCTACCGATTTAACTCTCCACTACTATATAACTGCCGTGATGGCAACTTTATATCACTGCTGGCAATGTCATCATCCCCTTGTTATTCCTTATCTCCACCCATATGGCTTCTGCATCTTCCCATCCAAGGTCACTTCGTGCTAACCTACGTCATCCATTCTGTGCTCCAATACTGCCCAATAACATTTTTTTCCTACTTTTCCTCTCCAAGAAGTCAAAGAAGAAAGTTCATTCACCAGTTTTGTTCTTCATGTCCCCGTTGTAAAGGATATAAGATCTATCTATTAACCAGTGTCGTTAAATCATCCATTTTGCTTTGAATATTGCACATATTCAAGGAAAGAACTATAAATGTTGCCTTTTTACCATTTCTTTCTCATTTTACCTCATGTACATTTGCAAATTCTGTCATTTCTATCCCACTCTCGGTTCTTTTTGTCTGTTCACAAATATTTTATTGTGATTGATTTTCTTTTACAATTATTTTCAAAATTTATGGCATCGTTTCTTTGCTCGTTCAGCTTTGTTGTTATTGAGAATATGAAAGTGAACAGTTTTGCTGAGATTTCGAGACACCTCCGCAATTAGGCTGTCCCCACTCTGCACGTCCTTGAAGCAGGGCGACAAGTAAACAGGCGTGTTCGAGTTAATTTTTATCCAAAGGGCCGACCTTCATTTCATACATCCGCATTGCCCCCTCCCCGTAAAGCACCAATATGATTTTGCATTTTAGGACTGCAAGCGTCTGTTTCAAGCCCTCCTTTTCTTTCTGTAGGGTGTTGATTAAGTTAGAATTGCATAACTTGTGGGAAGCAAATTTCAATATCATTACAGAGGATATGACAAATTGACTGGGAGACGCTGCTTGCCATAAGTCTACTTTTGCAAAGTCGTCATCATTTAAAAGAAGGAGAAATTGAGCACGGCACATCTGGAGATCACAGTAAAAGATTGTGGCGCTGGCAAAGCACAGCCAGTCAGGCAGCATCCGAGTAGCAGGAGAATCGACGTTTCGAGCTTCAGCTGTTCCAGATGAAGAACTGATGCTCCCCAAGCCTCGATTCTTCTGTTTCTCAGATGCTGTCTGACTGCCTCTGCTTTTCCAGCAACACGATCTTTTAAAAGTAGTACCGTGACAATTCAGGTCATAATGCTTCCTCGGAACGAAGGGCAAAGGTCGTCAAAAACAGGTTGCCCTTGATGTCAAGATGTTCTGGGGATCTCCTGCTCCCCAGATGCTGTATTTTCCAACATGACGAGTGTGCGTTCCTGGGAAAGCACTGCAGGTCACACAGCAGGCGAGAAGCAGGGGAATGGACGGTTCACTCTCATGCCCTTTATCAGGAATGAACCTTCTGTGCTGGGTGGCTGATTGATAAATAGGAGGGGATGGGTTGAGATTGAGGAGAAGGTCGCTTAGAATGCAAATGACAGATGAAGGTGGGGGAGAGGGTTAAGGTGAGAGAGTAGAGTGGAGTGGATAGATGGGAAAGACGATGAACAGGTCAAAAGGATGGTGCTGAATAGGCATCTTGGGATGGTGATAAGATGGCGGGGAGGGGAAATGAGGATACTGTTGAAATCCACGTTAATTCTTTGTGGTTGCATGGTCTGAAATCGGAAGATGTGATGTTCCTCCACAGTTTACACAACCTAAAACAGACCACACCATAATGGATATGTTTCCCTCTCCCCCCGTATCAGCTTGGGAGAGACCATTTCATCCACGACTCCCTTGTCAGATCCATGTCCCTCACCAGCCCATTCCCCACTCCCAGCATCTTTCCTGTCACCATAGAAAGGGCAAACCTACACCAGCACCTCTTTCCTCACTTTCTTCCAAGGCCACAAAGGGTCCCTCCACATTTGAAACAATTTTACTTGTATTTCCACCACTGATTTCTACCGTTGCATCAGATGTGGTCTCTTCTACATCGGGGAGACCGGACATGAAGTTGCAAACGGTTTCACAGAATATCTGTGGGACACCCACACCAACCAAACCCACTGACACGTGGCTGATACTTGAATTCCCCCTCTCACTCGACCAGGTCTTCTCAATCGCCAAACCCTGACCATCCAATACCTGGAGGAAGAACGCCTCACCATCCAACTTTGGACCCTGCGACCACGCAGGATTGATGTGTATTTCACCAATTTCTTCATTTCCCTTCCCCCAACTTATCAAAGTTCTGAGCCTTCAACTCTTCATCGCTCTTATGATCTTGTTTATCGTCTTTCCCATCTATCTGATCCACTCTCCACTCTCACCTAACAGCTTCTCCCCATTTGTGTCTACCCATTGCATTCTCAGTGACTTTCCCCCCCAGCCCCACCCCAAACCATTTATTGCTCAGCCCCGTCCCCCGCCCACAAGCCATATTCCTGATAATGCCTTATGGCCGAAACCTGCTCCCCAGATGCTGCATTTTCCAACACGACGCTCTCGACTCTGATTTCCAGCACCTGCAATCGTCAGTTTCTCTGAAGAGATGCTAAGAGTTTGTCGAAGAAAACGGTGGAGTTACCAGTTCGATATTAGTCATCAAACACACAGGAGACACTTCAGGAGTAGAGAAAAGGAGTACATATGCTTATTAAAGGTATCAGGAGGTTAAAAAGGCGCTGTGAGATATCTCTGGCAGATAAGATATGTAAACCCGCATAACATTTATAAATTCCTATAGAACGAAAGCATTACCAGGGAACGAATGGGGCTTATTAGACATAAAGAGGTAATCCGTGCTGATAGCCAAAGGATATGGGTGAGGGTTTCATTGATTGCTTCCCATCCGCATACAAAATGGAGGAAGACATTGCACCTGAAAATGTGAAATGAATGGTCAGGTTCGAGAGAATCCAAAGATTAATGAGTACGAGGCAGAAGACATAAACGTGCAGAAATCACCAGATTTGATGAGGTGGATGTCAGGCTGTTTTATGAAGCCTCACCGTAGATCACTGGGCAACGTTGGAGATATTTAGTGCTTTGACATTCAACTTACCAGGTTGCCACTGATTTCATGTGGAATATCAACTTGACATGGAGTTCCTTGATGAAAGCCTTGCGAAAGGCCATGGAGACAACATCTGCCACCCTACCCTCATCAATCACCTTTGACATTTTCTCGAAACAAATCAATCAAATTTTGATATACATCCACATTCAAACTAATGCTGCCTATTGTTATTAGGTTCTTGTTTACCCAAATGTGAAGAAATCTCAAATGCCATGGTGTCTGAGCCCTCTCACTCCTCTTCCTAGATTATCGTACTGCATGCTCTCAGTGACACCCTGCACGAGCTCAACACCAAGCTTTTCACTAGCTTTCACCTCTATTCTCCTATTCCCCTGGTCGCTAACGTTTTCCTCTGCAACATTTTGACTGACTCCCTATCCTGTCACTTCACAGTCCTCAGCTCCTCCATTGCAAACTCTTTCCAGATGTCCTACATTCAACATTGAGACCACAGCAAGCCGATGTCTGGCTCCTCCAATTCACCTTTCCCATTCTCCAATAAGTTCGAAAACTTTGTAGGAGATCTCCGGGGAAATAACAAGTAAATTTGATGAAGTGGAGATATAGGGTGTTCAGATCAGAGAGGGCGTTTCGCAAGGGTACACAAAAGTTTGGGATAGAAGTTAGGAGCTCACGGTATTGTTTATTTATATTGATCGAGAATTGGTTAACGTACATTGGGCCGAGAGTCGGGATTAGTGTGCCATTATTAGTTGGGAGTATACAGCTGCTGGAGTGCTGCCTCAGTTGTTTCCACTGTGCGTCACATACAGGGAGGAAGTAGAATGATTGTAAATCTACTTATTGTGAAAATAATAGCTCTGACAGCATTTCTTTTCGTTCAGTCGTGCACTGAATTAAACCAGCACTTGTTTCATTTCACAAGGTGACTTGAGAAATTAATGTTCAACTGCCTCCTTGAATCGCTGCATTTCATGTGCTGTCGAGAAAATCACAATGCTTTTCGGGACTGAATTTCAGGATTCTGTCTGAACGACACTTAAGGATGCTGATATATTCCCAATTCAGGTTGGTGAGTTGCTTGGTGAAGAACTGACATGGTTTATGAGATGATGAGAAGATAATGAATCTAAATTCGACGTTCTAAATCAATGCACAGCCAGATAAGTCATGCCTCATAGAAAATTGGGTAGTATAAATGAAATGAAAAATATCAGCCGTAAAGAATAGCAGAAACTAAGATCAAAGAGGAACCAGTTACAACCAGGCTGAGGGTTGTGCATTGGAGACAGTGTTAACCAGACATTTTCCATCTTGACTGTCTCAAATGCGCAGGTTACACCGCCCAGCATAGCAACAGCGAATCATGTATTCACTGTTAAATCTATGAATTATCAAAGTGTATTAAAATACAAAGACGGGAAGATTTTAGGCCAAGCTTGGACAGTGAGCAGACAATGTTCGCCAGGCCTGGGATGAAGAGTTTCAGTAATGAAGTTGGACAGATTCTGCTTGTTTATCTGAAAGCAGATGGAATTGTTGACGATATGATTGAGATATACAAAGAGATGAGGGGCAGAGACAAGAAGAAACTTTGCTACTTGATGACGAGATCAATGACAGAGGATATGCATTTAAGGGATTTAGCACAAGAGTTGATATGAAGCAAAACGTTCCTGAACTGCACGGTTTGAAGTTTATGGAGCTCAATGCCTTGAAGTGTGGCAGAGGCAGAAATTCGAAAACGTTGAAGATACATTTCAATGTCCTCTGAGGCAAAGCTGCAAAAGAAGACTAGAATCCTTTGGTGTATGTTTTTTTTACCAGCATGGGTGCAATATGACTCCACAAACACGTTGATCCATCGTTGACCATCTCTGAAGCACATCAGCTTACACAGGTAATTAAACTGATGTGCATTGCAAATTTCCAGGCGGTTTCCAATTCTGCTTCAGAACTGAAATATTCAATTGTAGAGGGATTATGCTGTATTCTATTTGTTCAAAAAATTGGAGTCGATAATATGTGCTGCTGCAGCAAGGTCCCTGTGGAGAACCTGCTGACTATAAATTGATATCTGCAGAAAGATCACTTCAATCATTTGCTTCAGGCAGATTGCCAGCAGCTCGAAGTTATATATCCTGTCATACATAAAATGTACATGTCATTTTCAACTATTTCTAAAATAAGTGATGTGATCATTGCTGTTGTTGGAGTTCCTGGTAAGAGACAAATTATTTTGAAATCCTATCATCACTTCTCTCGTTTCTTCTCATATATTCGTGCTGATTCTTTGCATGTGTCTTTGTGTGTGTGTATCTCAGTTTTGTGTTCATGCAAAATACACATTCTCCAACTTCACAGTATTTTTGCTCCATATATTTTGAATGGCTTGTCTTATTCTTGAAGACGCTCTTTCTGTCAAACTATTCTCAGGGAACAGCAATGTTTCTGTACAATATTTCCTCAGCATTCGCAGGACCTGCAGATTTCTTAACATTGCAACATTTAGATTGGCACTTTCCATCAGATATTTTGGTGCAGAATTGATGCTTATTTGAACAGATTTATATCTTCCTCAGTCTATCAGGCGTCTATGGGTTAATGAGTTTTTTAGGTGAATCAATGTTGCTTTCAGCCCGAGAAGCGGGCACGCCCTAGTTCTGTTTGTCTTCAGTGATTTGTTGTTGTCTTTTATTCTGTTGCCATTTTAAATTGCTACTTTTAAATTGGATTATTTTCCACTTAATTATAATTGCATGCACATGTTAATATTGTAAACATTTTCATTAGCAATATTTCTAAGTGTTTTACTTGTACCATTTTTCAAACCGATTATGAATGGTGCCAATATTTCATTACTTTTCTTGATAAATTGAACATTCATAATCACAAAGGATGCACAAAGAAGTGATTGTACTTTACTATCCCTTCTGGAGTGGTGAAACGTTGGATCAAATGTGATCAGTTTCCATTCACCTCTGAATTCTTAAGATTTCTCAAGAAATGCAGTTCCTGTCAATTTTGTAAATCGGTTTCTTGCAGTGCCTCGGTAACTCAATCACAGAGTCATAGAAATTCTGAGCATAGGAAAAGACTCTGATGCCCATTTGCCAGTTAAAGGCAAACTCCTAACTGTACAAATCCCATTTTTCAGCGCTTGACCAAAGACTTATATGCCTTGGTATCGTGTGTGCCTGTCTCAATAATTCTTGAACGTTTTGACGGATTTTCTTCGACTGTCTTTAATAGAATTGATTCTCTACAGAGTGGGAGCAGGCTATTTGGCCCATCAATTCCACACAGAACTACCCCCAACCCTGTCGTTGCACTACTGCATTCCCCATGACTAATCCACCGGGCCTGCACATTTCTGACATTATGGGCAATTTAGCGTGGCCAATTCACATAATGATTACATCTCTTGGCTGTGGGAGGAAACTGCATCACACGGAGGGAACTCACGCAGACACAGGGAGAACGTACAAACTCCAAGCAGTCGCCTGAGGATGGAATCAATACCAGGTCCCTGACACTGTGATTTAGCTGCGCTCACCGCCAAGCCACTGTGCCGTTTTAAAGCAGTGACTTTCAGATTCACATCACCCTCTGAGTGAAAAGGTTTCTCCTCATATCTCCTTTAAACCTTTTTCCCTTTATTTTAGATCTCTGCCCCCTGGTGATTGACCCTATTCTAATATGTTACTTCCTGTAATTCCTATCTATGCCACTCAACTTTTCTGAGGCCTATCTCACCTCAATCTCATCTGCTCGAAGCAAAAAAATTCCTGTCTGCCCAAACTCTCTTCGTAACTGAAACTTCCTCGTTTACGAACCATCATGTTGATAAATCTCCTTTGCAGCTTCTCCAGAATTATCACATCCCTCCTACAATGTGCATTTGAGAACTGCATATTATAACATGTTGTGCATTTCGACATAATTGCCATACTGTGAAGCCCTGCACTGAGCTAATGACATTGAATAAACCATATGACTTCTTAACCATTTTATCTAATATCGTGATACCGAAGGAACCGGTGTAAATGCTGACCAATGTCCCTCTGATCCACAGAGTTATCCAGGGTTCTTACACTTCATCATGTATTCCCTTGCCTTGATTATCCTGCATCATCTGACATTTACCTTGATTAAATTCCGTATTTTCGATTTTGACCAAGTTATTTTCAAGCTGCTTGTTTCTTTCTATACTTTAATCACTGATCAGTTTGGAATGGTAGTATTCATGTTAAATTGTGAAAAACTCATACCCAAGTCTAAAATTATTTTCTTGAAAATCACATTTAGGCCTGACAGTTGCTTCATATTTTCCAGTCACATTTTCTTTCTTTTACAGTTAATTTCGTGGGCATTTTAATACTTTCATGGGGAAAGTGTGGCCTTTCCCGATGCACCACGCGCTACCTGGTGGCCATGGCAGCAGCAGATCTTATGGTCATTCTTGCAGAGGTCATACTGAGGAGAATAAAATATTATTATTTTCCATTTTCATTCCTGGACTTCACTATCATATGCCGCTCCATTTTTGTTATGACTCATGTCACCATTGACTGTTCTGTCTGGTTTACTGTCATTTTCTCTTTTGATCGATGTGTTGCCATTTGTTGCCAAAAGCTGAGAAGTAAATATTGCACTGCTAAAACTGCTGCTCTGGTTTTAGCAACAACCAGCATTCTTCTTTGTTTAAAAAATGTTCCATTCTATTTTAGATATAAGCCTTACTTACGAATCAACAATGTGCCTTTCCTTTGTGTGACTAAGTCAAGTTATTATACTGAGCCTGCATGGATCGGATTTAAATGGTTTGATACAACTTTAACCCCATTGTTAGCATTCACTTTAATCTTGTTGCTCAATGGTGTGACGGTCAGACACATTTTAGTATCCAGTCGAGTTCGTGAGGGACTGAGAGGTCAGAGAAAAGGAGACAATCCCAGGGATCCAGAGATGGACAGCAGAAGGAAGTCTGTTATATTGCTGTTCACAATATCTGGTTGCTTCATTCTACTCTGGTTCACGTATATTTTGGAATTCCTCTACTATAACATTTCAGGAATAGATCGAAGACATTACACTGATTCTTTATTCATATTTCAACAAATTGGTTTCACACTGCGCAATGTGAGTTGCTGCACAAACACCTTTATTTATGTGGCAACTCAGTCGAAGTTCAGAGAGCAGCTCAAGACAACAGTGAAACACCCTGTGACGTCAGTTATTCAAGCATTTAATAAACAATACAGATGATAAACAATACTCACCACAGGAAGACGGGCCTTCAGTTCAATAACTCAATGTTCATTTGCAGACAATTCATCAATGAAATTACCCCAGATATGTTTGAAGACACGAAATTAACAACACTGATAGAAACTCGACCAAAATCTGGAAATTTTCAAAATTTTCCTTAATTTCTATTGGTGTTGGACATCCATGAATAGTTTGATATTATCTACAAGTAGTAACGATCAGTAAAAGCTTGACGTCACCCAATCCGTCTTCTTTTGTCTCTCATCCAGTATCCCTCACACATATGCACATTTTGGTTGAGATCTCCGTGAAAGATTCACAGCAGAAGCTCAGATATTCTGCAAACACATTTCCTCGCATGTTTAACTAGAAGTTGCCTGGAGTCTGCAATCCTCAGTATTCTCCAACAGCAATTTGTGCACCGAGCAACGAGGGTCATAGAGTGAGAAAGTAATCGGCCATGGAATCAGGCGCTTCAGCCCAAACTAGTCGATACGGACCATCTGATTACTGAGCTGTTCCAGCTTCCCAGATTTATTCCATATCCTCTACACCCTTCCCATCGATGCACCTATCCTTTTTTACTGTAGCTGTTGTGCATGTCAAAACCACTTCTTTACTTGCAGCCAATTCCATATAAGCAGCTCAGGCCCTTCTTCAATCTTTCCACCATCATCTTAACCTCTGCCATCTAGTTTTCAATTCTCCAGTCCTGGGAAGAAGACTGTAGGCGCTCACCACCCTGATTTCCTCTATTTGTTACCTGCTACTTCGCTATCTCACACACCTGTTATCCTTCGCCATTAAGGAGTGATAGAGTATGTTGATGTTATCTCTTTAACAAGGTTATTCTCTCCTTGGCTTCGTTTTCAAGAGGAGTCATAAAGACAAAATTGCCGAAACGTTTGGAAACAGTTATTTCGAACAATGGCAACGTAATGGTCAGTTCTCCAAGTTCATGTTTCCTTTCTAATTTGGTTTAGTTTTAGCAGGGAGTGCAAAAACGAAGCAGCTACAGTAAAAGAGATATTCCATTCTTCGACAGATGTTTCCTTGCCTGATTTTTCTTTATGAAAATTCCCCAACCTGTAAGAACTTAGGTTTGACTTTACTTTGGCCAAGGGATGTCTCTATGTATGTTTCAGGAAATTGGAACAATTCCTTCGTTCAGTAGCGATAGACATGTTTGGGCTTTGAAATTCTGCTTACGTTTGTTCGTGAATCAACTGAAATGTTTAACACAATTCCCTATTGTTTCAAGCTAAGTGGTTTCAACGTCTGAATCACTCCCGGGATATCCACTGTACGTCCACCTAAACACATAAAAAGTTACAGTCTTGGATAACTTCTTAAAGGTCTTGACAGCATCTGGCTGGTTCATACCAAGAATAATTGAATCAAACCTAATCCAGTGCAGATCGAAGCAATTCAGCCCATTCAATCTACATTGACTGAGCAGCACTCCATCTAAATCCACCCCAACCACATCTCATAAGCCTGCAATGGGTTTTTCTTTTTGTGCCTAACATATATAATCTGCACATCCCCGGAAACTACAGTGCAACGTTCAGACTGGCCAGTCCACCTGACCAATACATCGTTTAATTGTGGGAGGAAATTCCAGCACCACGAGGGAATCCATACAGCCAGGGGGAGAATGACCAAGCTTCAAATGGTTGCCCAATGCTCGTATCAAACCTCGTTTCTTGGTGCTGTATTGCATCAGTGTTAATCGTTGTGCCACTATGCTTCCAAAGTCACCAGAATCCTTTTACCAGTTACGTCCGCGTCTAACAGTTCACCCATTTTCTTGGCGCCCGAATATAAATTGCTTAACTGGCACCTCGATGAATGGCCCCTTGATGTTTCACAAAACTGGCAGGTTCCACTGTAATTCATCTTTCATCATATTTCATCAGTTCATGAAATTCTTCCGCTAAACTATATTTTAAGGAAACATCTTTTTCTCCTTCTATTCTAATCCATTATTCACTCGACTGGCATGCTACAGGATTGGGTTGGGACATCTGGTCAGCATGGACGGGTTGGACTGAAGGGTCTGTTTCCATGTTGTACATCTCTATGACTCTATGACTCCCTAAGACCAACAGGTCCAGGAGCAAGATTGGCAATTCAGTCCTTTAAGCCTGATCTGAAAATCCTTAGTTTTACATTCATGGTTTATCCCCAGACCCTTGATGTTTTTATGCATTAGAAATCTGTTTATCACAGCCTTGAGTACAGAGACAGACGCCTCTCCAGCCCTCTGCAGTATAGTATTCCCCACATATAGCAACAACAATTAAATCATGTCCAGGACAGCAGATCCCAATTGGGCTTGAATTTATTGTATTGACAACATTGAACGAATGAGAGGGTACTATGTTGGGGGTCTAAAATAAGAGGACATTTTGAAAATTGGGCAAACTGACAGTCGAACTGGAGAACAACTGCCATCTGAACAAATATACAGCATTCTCTCAAAGAAATCTCCAAAGGCTCTGTATATGAAAAGGAACACTTTCTTCTAAAAGCAGTAAAAAGTAAGAAGACCCATGGAAAAGACGGCAGAATATGAAGGAAAGAAGGAAGGCAACATAAAAGACTGCATGGACTTTCACAGATGAAGCTGATTTAATGTATAATAATTGTGTTATTGGAGCAGCGTTTTAATGGAGTTGGTTTCATTCAGTAATTAGCTAAGAAGGGGGTTCTGATTTGTTTATACTTTATGTTTAGTGCTCACTGTTATATGTAGAAAAATAAATAGTCATTTTGTCTTTAATCAATGGGAATCAGGGATTTTCTTTCACTCACCCCCAATTTTCAGCGAGCTTTACTGCGTGTTTTGGTTTTAATTAGCAGATGGATTCGACCTCTGCATCGTAACAGAAAGATCTGTGGACCGGATGCCCCGCCAATGTGCTCATAGCGATAAGAGGCAGTTTAGGTGCTCTCACCCTGGGGTTGGATTCAAGTGGTCATTCCATCTCACTGAAACACCAATTATGTCTCACTGGAGAGAGGATGTACACCTGCACTGAGTGTCAGAAGGGATTCTCTGTGAAATCCAGTCAGCTGAGACACGAGCGAATTCAGGAGAAATAACAGTGACTTTTTTTATTGTGAACACATTCCAGTCTTTTTGGATTAATTTCCCAACAGTATGGTAACAGGCCCTTAGCCCTGCAAGTCCACACTGATCCTCCAAAGAGTAACCTACCCAGAACCATTTCCCTTTGACTAATGCACCTAACACAATGGGCAATTTACCATGGCCAATTCATCCAGACTGTAGATCTTTAGGAGGAAAGCGGAACACCCGGAGGAAGCCCACGCAGACTCGGGCAGAAAATGCAAACTCCACACAGACAATCGCCCGTGGCAGAAATTGAACCTGGGTCCCTGGCGCTTTGAGGCAGCAGTGCTACACACTGAGCCACCGTGCCCTCCCTTTCTGCCAGAAGAGGTGGACGCCAACAACATAAATCTACTTCTTACTAAATGTACTGCAATGAGTCTTTTCAAAGTCTCTAACGTATGGTAGTCCTCTTTGAAGTGATCTGTTTCTGACTGCAGGAGTCAGATTTTTCTTGTAATCAATCCAGGCTACAATTGTGTTCTCTGTGATCTTTTTCTGTTGATGTTAATTGATTCCAATGTTAATAAAGGAATTAAAAAACTGTTAGATCGGCTCTCTAGTATCCTCAGCACTTTCTTTTGAAGTGCTTTTCTTTATTATCTCTCCCATCTTGTGAGGAGATCATGAAGCTTCACTGTCATTCAGACTGAGACAATCTGAATAGTGCCTCTTCCACGTCCCTCCTTTCCACGAAACTGTCTCTGACGTTCCAGCTTGTCTGAGATCTGAACTCTCATCTTTCCCCACATCGTCCCCTACCTCCAGACCCCCTCATGTCCATGACACCCACCTCCAAGTTCCAGGACCCAGGATCCACTATATGGCTTGAGCGTCCAACCTCCCCCTCTTTTTGTGAGTGGCTCTTAGAAGAGCTGATTTGTCTTTATTGCGTTTAATGGGTCTGAGTGTATAATCTCTATGGGAAATGGGGACAGACCGCTGGCCTTGTTGCTGATGTACTGAGTGACACGACCGAAGATGCTGTGCTTGGCCAGTTTCCTGGGCAGCAGCAGGCTGACGGTGGTCTGGATCTCCCGGGAGTAAAAGGTCTGTCATTGTGTGTAGTGCACGAGGCAGGACCTCTCAGCGGTCAAGCGCTGGAGATATAATCCACAAATGGGTTTGTGATACTCATGGTCTTGGGGAGATGCCTGTATACTGAAATTGCTGACAATTCTTGGTTTCATCTGTTACAGGACCTCTCGCTTCAAATCCATATTTTGAAAACCATTCAGAATCTCATCTCCAAAGCCCATTTCTCCACTATTACGAATGTATCAGAGTTAAAAATCACAGAACCACAGCTTATAGTTCGACAGATTTATTTCGAAGCATGAGCTTTCGCAGCGCTGCTTCTTCATCAGGTAATTGTGGAGTATGAATGTCTGCAAACAATTCGGAAAGTTGAAAGAATTATTAGCAGTCTAGGTGTCTTCAATATTTTATCACTTGCATGACACTGTGATCTTGTGCTCTAAATTCTGTGTCGTATGATCCTGTCCCACTAACTATCTGATGTCGTAGCACCGCTCCAAATGGTAGTACTTGTAAATATACCTGTTGGACTACAGCATGGTGTTGCGTGATTTAGAACTTTTCTAACTCTAGCCCAAAATTGGCACATCCATATCATAATTTATAAGACACTGTCTTTCACGTACCAATGTAAAAAATATCGGAAATTACCAAATAATTTTCTTCCCGAACTATTGCATCGATCCCTCTGCAGGAGAACTGGGAGTGAAGCATCTTATTCACAATCCGGGTCTCGCGATTGACTTCACATTGAGCTGCTGATAACGTCGACACATCATCACAAACACCAGATAGTTAGAGCTCCAGCAGAATGTTTTTCCCTTGATATACACTGGCTGAATTCTTTGCAAGAGTTACTTGATGTCTTCGGCAGTCACATGCTGCCTTGACGTCAAGGGCAGTCAGTGTCATTGTGTCTCTTGAATTCATAGAGTTATGAACGTTGCGATGCATAGTATGGAAACAGACTGTTCGGTCCAACCTATCCAAGCCGACCAGATGTCCTAACCTAATCTAGTCTCATTTGCCAGCACTTGGCCCATATCCTTCTAAACAGTTCCTATTTAAATGAGCATGAAGATTTTTTTTTAAAAAGTGCTCTCATTTCGGTTTTGTTTGTGTCAGATTAATGCTGTACTGAGGTTAATAGTTGAGTGGCCCCAGTGGGACACACAACAACAGTGAGCTGGTCATTGCTGATTGAATATAGCCTGACAGCTACCCTACCATCATTTTGCTGTAATGGATTGATGGGCTGATAATTGGTTGGGATGGACGTGTCCAAATGTTTGCAGACGCAACCACAGCAATGCAATTATTTATTTAAATATCTGCATCAATCTAAGTTTTGCAGTTGCACTGGAAGAGCTTGTTGGCACAAAAGCAGGAACAGTGGACTGAACAGGACGGTCATTCCTTGGCATATTAAATGGCAGACGTTTTCCTGTTCCTATGCTGGATATTTCAGGAGGAGACTAATGCAGATTAAATGACACCTACAGCGCAGGAAAAGGCATTTCGAACAATGGCGTCTGCATCTGGCAATTTGTATTGAAGATTCTAATAACCATTTTGAGATGAGGAGCTTCATTTCAATCTGGTTTGTTCTGAATGAGGACAGACTGAAACGTTTCCCTCAAAGTTCCGCACCGTCAGCAGGCTCAGCCCCGCCTTTCATTCATTCCTATTGATTGGAGGACTATCCTTCAACATGCAGTTGTCCAGTTCTGAAACCTGTTCCTATTGGTCAGAAGTGCCGTCAATCAGAGCGGTCTCAGCATGGGTACTGCGGAAGTGAAGCAAACCGTGTGGGTTTTGGCAGAGGATGATAGGTGGCTCGTTACGATTTAAAGCTTCGGAAACACTAAGAATGGACGCCATACCCTATAACAGAGGCTTCCATGTTCGAGTGTTTACCCCGACCTGGAACAACTGCAAGTTTTATTCAGAAAGCATGCCCCAAGTTAAAGGGGTCACGGGGCTCGGATCCATCACTGTAGTGAGGGTACAGCACTGTAGCACGGCTGCGTGGCCCTCACTTTCAGGGAGCTGATAATCAGTTGGAGAAGCAGGAGAATCGACGGATGCTGCCTGAATTTCTGTGCTTTACCAGGACGAGACTCTCGACTCTGATCTCTAGCATCTGCAGTCCTCACTTTCTCCTAAACAAATGAAGAACCCACAGGAACAATGAACAATAGACAGAGTCTGAAAACAATGACTGCAGATGCTGAAAACCAAATACTGGATTAGTGGTGCTGGAAGAGCACAGCAGTTCAGGCAGCATCCAACGAGCAGCGACATCGGGCAAACGATCGGGAGGCGCCCAGTCATCCACTAAAATCATTTAATGCATCTGTTGCTCCCGATGCAGTCTCCTGTACATTGGGGAGACTGGGCGCCTCCAGCAGAGGGCTTTAGGGAACATTTCCGAGTCACCTGCACCAATCAAACAAACCGCCCCGTGGCCCAACATTTCAACTCCCCCTCCCACTCTGCCGAGGAAATGGAAGTCCTGGGCCTCCTTCACCGCCGCTCCCTCACCACCAGACGCCTGGAGGAAGAACGCCTCATCTTCTGCCTCGGAACACTTCAACCCCAGGGCATCAATGTGGACATCAACAGCTTCCTCATTTTCCCTTCCCCCACCTCATCCTAGTTTCAAACTTCCAGCTCAGCACTGTCTCCTTGACTTGTCCGACCTGCCTCTCTTCATTTCCACGTATCCACTCCACCCTCTCCTCCTTGACCTATCGCCTTCTTCTCCTCTCCCACTCACCAATTGTACTCTATGCTACTCTCTCTCCATCCCCACCCTCCTCGAGGTTATCTCTCCACGCTTCAGGCTCACTGCCTTTTTTCCTGATGAAGGGCTTTTGCCCGAAACGTCGATTTCGCTGCTCGTTCGATGCTGCCTGAACTGCTGTGCTCTTCCAGGACCACGAATCCAGTAATAGACAGAGTGTGGGCAAACCAAGCTGGAAGTCAGTGGACAGTCAGAAATAACTTCTGATAACATACTGTCAGTGACATGGAAAACAAGTCCCCGTGCACTTCACAGGAAGGAGGGGAATCAAGGTTTTTTATGTATTAAACATGAAGTGAAAGTAGGATCGATAATGAGACACATTGGAAACGAAGTTATTTTAGAGAAACAAATTGAGATTCAGGGACGGAATTCCCGAGTGTGGGCTGAAGACAGTTAAGGTGCAGCCACCAATGATTGAGCATTGCAAAATTAGGAATGTGTCCCCAACTGGGATTGAAACAGCCCGAATATCTCAGATCGGGAGTTTACAGAATTAAAGATGTGGGAAACCACGGGAGTAATGGTTTCACCATGGGTGAAAAATATGCGGGTTTTAAAGTTTGGAGTTTGCTTGAATGGATGCCAGCTTAGGTCAGTGAGCAGAAGGGTGACCGAGGTATGAACATTGTGACTACGCATCAACAAAAACGTTTTAAATGGCTTCAAGTTGACAAAGGGTAGAATGTGAAAGATTAATGAGCTCAGCCTGGAAGTTGTCGAGCCTGGAAGGAAACGATGATGTAGATTTCAGAAGCAACTGCACTGAGATTGGGACAGGCTCGAATGAGATGACAGAGGTAGGTATAGTTGGGCTTAATGCTGACACAGATGTGAGATCAGAAGGTCCTCTCACAATAAAATACGCCAAGTTGTGAACAACAAGGTTGACTCTCAATGAGTTACAAGGGGTAATGATGGCGGGAGTAGGTCAGGAACGAAGACTGATGCAGGGACGAGACTCTTCCCAATGTTCAGTTGGAGTTAATTCATCAGCATGAAGAGCCTCAGGAATCAGAATGGACCATGAGTCTATCCCAGGTTTAATTTATTTTGAGCTGGAGAGAAGAGATGAAAGGAATACTGGGAGAGTGGAGAAATCATCTTCACATGAGTGGTACTGAGAGGGAAATGTCAGCCAGAAAGTTAGATTGGAGAAAGTGGACGAGAGATGTTTTAAAAATGTTTTCAAAATCAGTAGGATTCCACACAGAATAGATAATGCGAAACCTTTCACTCTGGTAAACACATTGAGAATAACAGTGCCGATTTATAAAGAAAATGAGAAGAGAAGGAAATGTCAGGTGAGAAAGAAACTTCATACAGTGAGTAATCAGACCTGGAAATCATAACATGGAGCACTGATTTAGGAATGTTTCGTCAAGAGCAAGGGATGCTTCTTTCTTTTAAGGTTACTGTCGTGGAAATTAAATCGACTCGACTCAGCTGTTAGCAAAAGCAAAGAATGGAGCTTTATTCAAATTCTGCAGAATTGACCCAATACATTCAGCCAGATGGCTCATGTAAGGGACACTTGAACATAATGCAGATACTCTTCTTATACCGTGCTTATCACGCAATCAAGGGCAAAGACTGAGAAAACACAAGTTGTTTATTTTCTCATCCCCTGGTCGTGGACATAACTGTTCTTATGCCTTTGCTGAATTCGACTGTCGCAAGGTCTAGTTGAATTTAAAGAAAGCCAAACTGTCGTCTGGCTGCAGAGTTAAACAAACAGTTCAATTTAGGAAGGCATTCTCTTTCAGATTTCAAATTAAATGTTAAATTTGTTATTTTTCCATTACAGTTATCAGGAAGTGTCAAGAGAATGGGACAAGTTCGGAAAGGTCATATAAAGAACTGCATCAACACATTGGACAGAATGACCTACTTCTGTGCTTTAGTAATTCAGTGGTTCACAACTACTAATTGAATCTTCCCACAGTCAGTTAGGAACATCGGGCTCACATCTGCTATTCTAAATGGTCAATCAGGGAGGATAAATCAGGTCAGTATTCTGTGATACTTAATGACTGGACGACTGCCGGGATTGGAACTCGGACCTCAGCTATTCACAAGATTTAGATGGGAGAATGAAATGGAATAATACAAATTTTGCAGATACACACAAAACTGGGTGGCTGGGTGCGCTGTGAGGAGGTTGTAATGTTATTTGGACAGGCTTCGTGAGTGGATAAATGCATAACACTTTACTGTTGAAAATGTGAGATTATCCAGTTTGGTCGCAAAAATAGAAAGGCCGATTATTGCAATGGCTTTAAACTGAGTGAGGGGAATTTTCAGCGAGATCTGGGTGTCCTTGTGCACAGTCACTGATAGCAAGTGTACAGGTGCAGAAAGCAGCAAAGAAAACAAATGGTATGTTGATGGTCATAGCGAGAGGATTCGCGGATACGAACAAGGCTGCCTTGCTGCAATTATACAGGGCTATGGTGAGACCACACCTGGAATACTGTGTGTAGTTTTGGCATCCTTATTTGTGGAATGACGTTCTTGATAAGGCGGCATTACAATGAAGGTTTACCAGAATGGAGGAATGACAACAATTATGAGTGATTGAATGCGGAATATGTTGGGAAGGTGATGCTTATGATAGCTGGGGCTGTGAAATCTGAGGGGTACACACAGTATTTGGGCAGGTGCAACATTTAGGGCCATGAGAATAGCGGGAACGTGATGGCTTGCCGCAAATTGTATGCGTCACAAAACTGTTGGGGGGATTGTTGCATAATTGTGGTGGATGCGACATGTGGGGAGGTGCATAATTTCGGTAGGACCTTAATTTGAGAAGGGGCTACAAAATCTGGCAGGAATCACAAAATTGGAGGGGATCATTGTGGAGGGCTTGATAATTTGGTACAGCTGCGGTGAATGGGGGAGTGCAATTCCTTGAGGAGGAATTCTTTGACAAGGTGACCAAACAGCTGGATGAGAGTAAATAGTTTGATGGATTGTATATGGATTTCAGTAAGACGTTTAATATGTGTCCCCACATTTGGCTATTGCACAATATACGGATTGAGGGTAATTTAGCGGTTTGGATCAGAAATTGGCTCGTTGAAAGAAGACAGAGGTGGTGTTTGATGGGAAATATTCATCATGAAGTTCAGGTCCACGTGGTGTACCGCAAAGATCTGTTTCGGTTCAACTGCTGTTTGTCTTTTTCATAAATATTTCGATGAGGATATAGAAGGATGGGTTAGAAACAATGCGGATGTCACGGAAGTAGGTAGAGTTGTGGATAGTGAAGAATGATGTTGTCGGTTCCAGAGGCTCATACATAACCTGCAGAAGTTGGATGCAGATGGCAAATAGATTGCAAAACTGAAAATTGCGAGGTGATTCACTTTGGAACGGATATCAAAAATGCACAATATTGGTTAATGATGCGATGGTTGGCAGTGTAGATGAGAAGAGAGACCACAGCGTCCAAGTGCATGGATTCTTGAAGGTTGCCACCCAGGTTCATAAAGGCTTCAAGAAGGCATACGGTGCTTTAGCTTTTATTGATACAGGGTTTTTGTTTCGGAAACATGAGATCGTGCTGAAGTTGTACAACACTCTGGTGTGGCCAGACTTGGAGTACTGTATACGGTACTGATCATTGCATAATAGAAAGGATGCGAAAGCTTTACAAAGGGTTAAGAGGAGATTTACAAAGATGTTGCCTGGTATGGAGGGAAGATCTTACAAGGAAAAGCTGTTGAATTTCAGGCTCATTTCGATGGAGTGAAGAAGATTGAGAGGTGAATGAACTGAGACGTGAGATAATCAGAGGGCTATAAAGATTGGACAGTGAGAATCCTTTTTCCTCGGAAGGCGATGGCCAGCACGAGGGCATATAGCGATAAAATGAGAGGTGATAGTTTTAGTATAGATGACAAAGGTAGTTTATTTACCCAGAGTGTAGTCGGGGCCTGCAACAGTGGTAAAAGCACCAACTTTAAGAGCATTTAAATGGTCATTAGACATGATATAGACGAGAATGGAAACGTAGCGTTTTGATGGGTTTCACAGTGATTTCTCAAGTCAACACAACATCGAGGGACGAACGTCCTGTACTGCGATGAAATATTCTATGTTCTATATCCTAAGTATATTTGGAGGTCAATGTTTGAGAAAACCTTTGGGAGTTCAAAATTTGGAGAAGATGCAAACTTTTAGCAGTCAGAAAATAAAGGTGCAAATTTGGCTGGACATTCACAGAGGGAGAGAAAGAGAGACATTCCGAGTCAGAGAGAAACAGAGACTGAAAGAAACAGAGCAAGGGCAAGAAAATGGTGGGAAAAATGTGGAACAGAGATGGCCATGAGTGAAGGAAAGGGATGGAGAGACTCAGATGGATGGGGTTGGGAGAGTGAGCATTGCAGCAGATCCCAGCTTTCTGGATGGTTTCTCATACTCTCTTGCTCCCATGAGGGAGTCTGTTTCAGCCTTGAGGGTAGAGGGGAGCTTTAATATTCAAAACTGGTGTTGATTCCAAAAGTACCCACACTCATTCTCACACATACAGTCAGAAGCCCACGGATACTCACTGCTTTTGCTCCGTTCAAATGACAAAATAAACTATGGCTGCACGAAGCTACTTTAAATACCTTTCAGTCTGCCACTCAAAGCCCTTTGTCTGCTCAAATGCTAGCTCATCCAGTCAGCTCCTAGCTTTCTCTCCCTGGAGCACAACACCCTCAGTTATCGACGCACTAAGAAGTATCTTTGTGTAATTAGAATGCTGAGTGAGGAGGTTTGAGAAAAAGCAGCAGCTCAAGATTTCCACCGTCTGTTCTTCTCCTCCCCCATTTTCTCACCTCACACACTGGCGCCAGACTTAAAACCCACACTAGACACATCGTCGCAGTTTGAAAACCAGTGGCAGCCACAACACACGTTCATTTAGACAACGGGACACACCCACTGAAACCAATGGAAACGAATACATTTCTGAAGGGAACATAATTTTTTCACACAGACCAAATAAGATGTAAGTGGAACTGAAAGTATGCGGTTCCTCTTCTACACAACAGTTCCAATAATCAATCCCTTTTAGAAACCAGTACAAATGGAGCACATGCTTACAGATTGAAGTTGGAAGGGCAGAAAGAGAGAGGGAGTTACCACACAGCTCACTGTTGAACTCCCTAAAAGGTCTGGGCTGAACTGTTCAGCTAGAGTGCTGATCACTCAAATTTCATTATACAGGTCACTTCTAAAACATCTACTTTGGCCTGAAGTTTCATCTGTTTAACCTTAAACCAAAGGCCTTTCAAAATCATTTTCATCTCGGCACCAAATCAGTCTGATTCGAGCTGGGCCGTTTACGAACCCACTGAAAAAAAAAGTCAAGGGCATATTATCCTTGAGAAAAAGAACAGCTTTTAAGAGAGAAGAAAACCCAGCTCGGTGATACCTCCCCCTTAAACAACATGAACCATCAATCTGAAAAGATGGCTTCATTTTTACAACCCTTCAAAAACCCGAAAAGTAGTTGAAACACAGATGTATTCTATACTAACTACAAACATGCAAACATGCACAGTTAAATGTGAATTCAGGTCGTGGCACTCCAGCCACCGAACATCTTCATATCTTATTCGAGTCTCAATAATGCATCGGCCATCACGAAGTAGCGACCTTTTCCATGAACTATTGTCAAATTAAATGGCTGCAACAAAACTCTCCATCTAAGCCTGGTACTTTTGTCCTTAATTTTTTTCCACAAATATCAATGGATTTTTGGTCATTGTACACGATTTTGTCAGATATGTGGCGGGTAACATAGAAATGTTGCAATGCCTACGCCAAGCTTACATTCTCTTTATTGCATACTCACATCCATGTGAGGGGAATTTCTAGAGCTACTCGAAGGATTTGACCTACCCTGGCAGAGTTTTGGACTTTAAATAGTTTTGTGGCACAAAGAATTTGAGGCTGGTACGGAAGTTGAAGAGAGGAATTTCATGAGACACGACAGGCAAGAACACAGCAGGCAATGAGGGAAAAATAATTAATGTAACTGCACTTATTTCATTCAAAAGTCATTACAGGCAACGAAATGAACTCAGGACATGAATGTGGACATGGGACTGGGTTATCTTAGGTGTCACAAAATCATATCTGAGTGAAGGGCATGACAAGGAGCTCAATGTTCCAAGGTATAGATGCTACAGGAGGTAAGTGAGGAGTAGTGGCATTCTTGGTTAGAGAGGATATCACAGCAGTAATTAAAAAGGATATTCTTATGGAAGCGTCCACTATAATAGTGGAACTGAGAAATAAGCATGAATGATCACGTTGATACAGTTGTACAACAGCCGCCCAATCGTCAGTGGGAGATTAAGAAGCAACTATGGAAGGGGTTCTCCGAAATCTGTAAGAACAACAGCCCGGTTATTACAGCATCCTTACAGTGTGGAAACAGGCTATTTGGCCCAACAAGCTTGCATTTGACCCTCCGCAGAGTAACCCACCTCGACGCATTCCCCTACCTAATGCATGAACTGCCACATCCCTGAACTCTATGGAAGTTTAACGTTGTCAACTCATCTAACGTGCCTATTTTTGGACTATGGCAGGGAACCGGATTTCCCGCAGAAAGCCCAAGATGACGCAGGAAGGGCATGCACTCGGGCAGTCGAAGAAGGCTGGAATCGAACGCGAATCTCTGGCGTTGTGAGGCCGCAATGCTTCCCACTGGGCCACTCCGCGGTCCACAAAAAGGGATTTAAAACTAACCAGGGACTACCATCATGTTAACTGCTTGAATGAGGGTGATTTTGTTAAGAGTGTTTGAGAAAACTTACTCAATAAATATGTCGATTGCCTGACTGGCGAAAGGGTAAAACCTTACCTCCGTTTGGGAAACATGGTCGGGCAAGGAACTGTGATCTTAGTGGTGGCGCACTTTCGCAAAATGACCCCAAATCTATTAGTTTGAAAATAATTATAGAAAAGCTCAGGGCTAGTCCACAAATTTAAGTGTTAAATTGGGGCAAGATCAATTTTGACGGTATTAGTCCAGAACTTTTAAAAGATGATTGGGCAATCGACTTGCGCATAAAGGTAAGTCTGGCATGTCAGAATATTTGAAGAATTAGATAAAATGAGAAATCAGGGCCAACATGTTCCAGTTAGTGTGACACTCAATCCTGACACAAGTTGTAATCACTGACGACTGAGGCTCTGGTCAAGAAAACCGAGGGCATATGTCAGGTATAAATAACTGGATCACGTGAATCCCTAGAGGAGCATGTGCTGTAGAAATACACTTAAATTGGAAATCAGAAATGTAGAAATGGGACATGAGATAGCTTTGCCAGTTAAGGTCAAGGGGAATCCAAAGAGATTCTACGAATATATTAAGGGCAAGCCATAAGTAGGAAGAGAAAAAGGGACTTTAGCATTCAATAAGACCATCGGTGTGTGTCGATCATTAGATGGGTAAAATCCAAAACAATATTTCACTTTAGAAATTAATGTGGAGAAATTTTGGGAACTCAGGGAAAGAAACTGAAAAAAGATCGGCCACTTTCGGAGTACTGCGTGCAATTCTGGCACCTTGTTTCAGGAAGGATATTGTGAAACTTGGAAGGGATCAGTTTGTTGCTAATTTGTGGGGTTTTAGCGCAGAGATACGTCGAGCCTGAATGAGTTGGGGATATTTTCTATAGAACATCGGAGGCTGAGAATTGTGTTCACAGTGGTTTGTAAAATCAAGATGGACATGAAAAGATCAAATAGCCAACATCTATGCCCCGGGGTGGGAGAATCCAAACACGGGAAGGCATAGGTCTAAGTTAAGACTGGATTACTTACAGTGTGGAAACAGGCCCTTCGGCCCAACCAGTCGACAGCGACCCACCACCCATTCCCCTACACCTAATACGACGGGCAATTTAGCATGGCCAATTCACCTAACCTGCACATTTTCAGAATGTGGGAGGAAACCAGAGCAAACCCAATTGGCCACGGGGAGAATATGCCAACTCAGACAGGCAGTCGCCTGAGGTGGGAATTAGACCCAGGTCTCTGGCACTGTGAGGCAGCAGTGCTAACCACTGAGCCACCGTGCTGCCCAAGACAAAAGAGGCTTTAAAAGGGACTGAAGGAGCAACTTTTTCACACAGAAGGTGGTGCGTATGCAATGAGCTGAGAGAGAGGAAGTAGCAGAGACGGATTGAATTACAACATTTAAAAAGCATCAGATGTGTATATGAATAAGGGAGTGTGTGGCAAATTGTGGCAAATAGGATTAGACTTAAGCATGTTACCTGGTCTGCATGGATGAGTTGCACTGAAGGATCTGTTTCCATGTTGTTCTTTGCATGACATATTAATCTATCGCATGAAAAGAGTCCACACTGCAGAAGAGGAGTTGCTGGATGTTTTGAAATACAAATGTAGATAAATCCCCAATACCTGATCTTGTGAATCTCAGAACAATGTGGGAAGCTGGGGATTAAATTACTGATCTACTAGTAGAGATACTTGTACAATTGGGTGTCATGTGTGATTTGCATGAAGACGAATGAGTGGCAGAGTGGACAGTGAAGGAGGTTTTCTGAGATTACAAACAGATCTTGATGAAATTGGCGAATGGGCTGGAAAACGGCAATTGGAGTTCAATCTCTACAAATGCGTAGTAATGCACTTTGGTAGAACAAAAAAGGGTGGTTTTATATAATTAGTGGTAGAGTGTTTGGAAGTTTTGAAGAACAGTTGGGACCTTGGTGATTAGGTATGTAAGTGAATGAAGTTTGCACCACAAACGGACACAGTTGTAAAAATGCAATTGACATACGCCTTCATGACTCAGTTCTTTGAGTACAGAAGTTGTGAAGTCGTGTTGAGGTTGTCCAAAACAATGGCGAGGCCTCTTATAGAATATTGTGTCCAGATAATGTGGAAGGATACTACGAGCCCAGAGCTAGATCAGCTAAGATTACCTGGATGCTGCTGGGTATGGAAGGTTTGAGCTTTAAAAAAGCAAATGCTGGATAGGCTGGAATTTTATTAACTGGAGCCTGGAAGGTGAGAGACGAACTTCGAGTAAGTATGTAAAATGATCGGGGCAAAGTGGCACACAGAGAGTGTTTTTCCTACAGAATGAACTTGCAGGGGAAGGTGTGGACGTGAGTACAATTATATCATTTAAATGCATTTGCATAAGTACATGAATAGGAAAGCTTAAGGTGGATATTGGCAAGGAACAGGCGGGGGAGGTGGGTGTGTGGGTGATACGTTTATGTTTCGAACATGTTTGGCATCGAACAAAGGGTCCATAACCAAGCTGTATGAATTTCTGACCGTGAATTATCATGTTGGGCCATTATTTAAAAAATGCCGGAAGGGAAAACCAGAGAAGTACAGACGAGAAAGATAGATGTCAAGTTGACTAAGTTGTTAGAGCCCATTCTGAGTGCGAGGATCTGCATGCAGTTGCAAAGGCATGAACGGATTAGATATAGTCAGTATGGTTTTGTGCGTGGGAGATCAGATTTCTCAAAGTTGATTGAATTTGTTGAAGATGTGACCGAGAACATGGATGAAGGCAGAGAAATAGACGTCGTTTCTGTCTTCACCAAGGACTTGAACAGGGTTTAGCATGGTCCACAGGCCAGTTCGGTTCGATCAGATGGGATCAGGGATAGGGATACAACTGGATACAGAACTGGTTGACAGTAGGAGACAGAGGGTGGTGCAAGAGGATTGTTGTTCAGATTGGAGGTCTGTGGCCAGCAGTGTGCCGTAAGGATCAGATGCTGGATCAACTGTTGGTTATCATTTACAAAAACAATTTGGGTGGGAAGACAGGAATCAGTAAGTAAGTTTGTGGTTATCAAAGTTAGTGGCGGAGTGGGCAGCGAACACAAATAACAAAGAGAATCTTGATCAACCTGACCAGTGGGACAAGGAATCAAAAATGGATTTTAATTCAGGTGTTTGAATTTGTTAAAACAAACCAAGGAGGGCGAACACAGTTATTGGTAGGGCCCTGGCAGTGTTGTCAGAAACAGAGGGACCAAGTGTGTCGTTACCTTGAAAGTGGCATCACAGATGGACAGAATGGTAAAAGCAGCATTTGGAAAACTTGCATTCATTGGTCAGAACATTTGCTCCCTGAGTGTGTGATACGATTAACATTTTCCTCAACATTTCCCTTGGTCATACGAAGCTACGTCGTTTGTAAACACGTGTTTAATGTGAATGGCAATGGGTAGGCAAATTCAAAACAAGAATGCATAAACGTGAGGTGATGGAATCAGGATTTAAACAGGGAACTGTTCGGTTAATATTTTCCACAGAGGATCGTGCATATATGCAATGAACCGCCAGAGGAAATGGTAGAAACAAGTATTATTGCAACAGGTGAAATACATTGGGCAGGGATATGGAGAAGAGAAGGTTTGAAGGAATATGGCTCAAACACAGGAAACTGTGACTGGTTAAGTTTGGGAAACCTGTTTAGATTGAACTTATCGGACCGAAGGGTCTTTTCTGTGCTGTGTGACTTCAGATATTGGAGGATAAGGCGACGCAGATAAGGTATATTGTCACGACTGAAGCAAAAGATAAGGATGATAGTGTGATTTGGTGTACGTTCCAAATGTGTGGAGGGATGTACAGAGGGGAGAAGTTTATTGAGATACGAGTTAGAATATTTGAGGTCACTGGTCCACAAGTGTGCCATAGATAGAGTGTTGGAAAGGGAATACAGAACAGAAAAATATCAGGCAGAATTGTCACTATCTTGTGATAGGCCTGTACCCAATTCTGTTGTGCTGTTGCGGACTAAGACAACACATACCTGGATTGATAACTGTGCACTTCCTCTGCTGTCTAGCACAACAACACTTGAAGTACCGGTGGTGATTGAGCCTAGGATATGTCGGCACTGTGCTTCCCCTCCACCACTGAATCTATGTCATGTTTTGTTAGCTGATATTTGGCGCTCTATAATTTCTCTCTGCTCTGTGCACTGTGAGTGATTTTATGTTGCTGCAGAATTTATCGCAGACTCCAGATCTCCCGACCCTGTGTTTCTCTGACCAAACATCTTCAATGAGGTGATGGACGGGACACTCAGCAGTTGGGAAATCTAATGAGTCTGCACGAGAAATCGACAGTATGGAAATGAGAATTGATGCAACAAACGTCAGAGATGTAGAAAGACATTGTGTCCGAAAGAGACCCGAACAATCACAGTCTCCATCCCTGGTCTGTGCTGTCTCAACTCGCTGGAATGGAGAATTCTGTTGGCTCTCAATCTGAAGCAACTGCACAATGAGCTGCCAGGCGCAGCAATTATACCCACACAGTGAATGATGCTACATGGAAAGATACTGAATGATACCAATAGAGGGCT
Organism: Chiloscyllium punctatum; assembly: GCF_047496795.1. NCBI lineage: Eukaryota > Metazoa > Chordata > Chondrichthyes > Orectolobiformes > Hemiscylliidae > Chiloscyllium > Chiloscyllium punctatum. The sequence goes on along the minus strand of NC_092781.1, from coordinate 46,341,154 downwards.
CGAATGTCTAGTGTTAAAATGAATATCTAGGAAGAAGGTGTTTTGATTCATGGTGCACTGGCATGTGCAACGTGTGAGCAGGCCAAGTAATGGCCTAGCGGTATTATCATGGGACATTTTATCCAGAAACTCCATTAATGCTCTCCCGATAAAATTCGAATCCCAGTATTGCGAACGATTGAATGTGAAGGAAATGCTTCAAACAAAACGTTGTAACTACACGCCTGATGCAGGAAGCAATTGCTGATGTTTCGAAAATTCCGACTGATTCATGCAGCTATTTAGGAAATGACATGTGTCATTCTCTCCTGGGGTGGGCATCCTCGTGTGACTCCATACCCACAACGATGTGGGTTTCCGATCTGCCCTCCTCTGAAATCGGCTAGCAAGCCACTCAGTGAAGACAATCTGGGGTGGGCAGGAAATGCTGAATGTATTAGTTGCCAGCGGAAGTAGTTAAGGTGAAGACATCAGCAGTTTTTTAAATGCTTTTGGGCAAATATATGAACAAGAAAAGATTTGCATCGTGTCTTCCCGATGTACTGCCACATCAATACATTTTGATTTCATTGAATGCACAAACGGTTTTATCAGTTCTGGTGTATCAATCTGAAAAAAAAAGCTTACAGGTTCATCCGGTAATCGAAGGGGCAAATCACGTTCTGGCATTTATTGCAAAGGGAATGAAGTCGAAAATTGCGAGGTCTTACAAAAGCTATACTGGGCACAAGTTAAACCATACCTTGAATATTATGAACAGTATGAGTGACCTAAGGAAAGATATTCTTGCATTGGAGGCAGACCAGAGATTGTTCGCAAGACTGATCTTGAGAATTGAGGACTTTGACAATGAGTAGGTGTTGAGAAAATGTTAAATGCATTGCATTTTGGAGAAATTGAATTAAACATCCATGATTCGGATGGGTTTGGCAGGGTCGATGCTGAGACGTAAGAAAAGACAACAGCACAGCACAGTAATCGTCCTTTCAGTCAACTATCACTGTGCCCATCATGAGTCGATACTATATTAATAACATCTGCCTGCACATGTTCCATATCCCTGTATTCTCTGCCTCTTCATGTGTCATTCTAAAGGCAACTTCAAAATCTTGCTCACATTTTTGATTTAAACAATTCGACCCACTGTGTCAAAAAAAGTCGCATCCTCATTTAAACTTTCCTTGTCACACTTCAATCCTATGCAGCTTTGTACTTGACTCTTCCTCATTAGACAGGAGATTCCAACATCCACAATATCTATGCCTCTGGTAATGTTATAAACGTGTTACCTGATCGCCCCTCAGCCTCTGATAATCTGGCAAAACAATCCCTGTTTTTCCAGCACCTCAGGCACTTTGCTTTCAAACCTCTTTGGCACCTTATCAAAACCTTCACAAGCTTCCTATTTTGTGGATATAGGATCTACATACAGTATTCCAAATGTGGACAAACCAAAGTCTCAAACAATTATTGCATGCAACTTTCTACACTTGGTGCTGTGGCCGATGAAGGAAAGCATATCATTTGCATTCTATTGAATTTGGGATGGCATTTTCAGGGATCTACGGACTTGCACCAAGATACGCTGAATATTAATGTTCCTCGGCCTCATAATTAGTTTCTTGCATTTGACCTCCCATATTGCACCATCTCACATATGTCCATATGAATCTCAATTTGCCATCTCTCCGCCCAACTTTCCAGATGTTCAATATACAGTGACATCATTTTACAACCTTCCTCACTCTCCACGATTTCGCCAATTTTCTGGTCTGCAATAAATATTGTTGCAAGTTCCTTTGGTTTCCCTTGTGTCAGAATCGGTAACCGGGAGGATAAAATCTCAGCAATGGCTGACATTTAAGATTGAGATGAGGAGGATTTTCCTCACTCAGCAAATAGTGGATCTGTGGAATGTCATGAGACAGTAAGACAGAGGAGCAGAAATTAAACCATCCAGCCTATCAAGTTTGTTTTTCTGCCACTCAATCATGATTGAGAATCCGATTCTCCCACTTTCCCCTTTTAATTTTGATTTCCTTGTCAATGGAGAACCCATCGATATGTCTTGAATCTACTCAATGACCTGGCCTCCACAGACTTCTGCAACCACGGAGTCACCACACTACTGACGAAAAGAATAAATATCCATTTACTTCAAGTCTGTGTCTTCGGGCCGTAGTCTCTCATGCCTTTGGTGCCATCTTCCTAACATCCATTCTGACCAAGCTGTTCAGTATTCTGTGAGATACAGTTTGATCTCTCCTCATCTGACTAAACCCAATCGAGTATTGACCCATATCCCTTAAACATATCTATGAAGTTTTTGTAGTACACCCTGCCTCAATATTCTCATCCTATCGAAGTGAATAACATCATATTATTAGCATTCCTAATGATGGACTCAACCTGCAAATTTACCTTAACAGAAACCTGGACTAAGACTCACTGGGCGCCTCAGACTTCTGAATTTTCTGCCCATTTAGAAAGAAGTCTGTGCCTCTAATGCTCAATCCAAACTGCACAAACTGACACTTCCCATATTGTATTCCATCTGCTACTCCTTTGCTCACTCTTCCAAACTGTCGAGATCTTTCTGCAGCCTCCTTCTCCTCAATGCTACCACCTATCTTAGCATCTTTTGCAAACTTTGCCAACTTGCCCTCAATTTCCAACATCCAGATCATTAATGTGTAAGGTGAAAACATGTGGTTCCAACACTGAAACTTGAAGACCACGGCAAGACACCAAGTTCCGCACAAAAAGAACTCTTTTTTATCCCCATTCTCAGCTTCCTGCCAGAGTGCCAATCTTCTATGCATGCTAGCACCTGACCTTGAAAACCATGGGCACTTCTCTTACTCCGCTGCTTCCTGTGCGGCACCTTATCAAAGGCCTTCTGGATATCGAGATATATGACATCTATTTGTGCTCCTTGGAAAAACTGCTAGTTACCTTCTCAACTAATTCTAGTAGGTTTTTCAGATATGACATTCCCTTGATGAAAAGAAGCTGCACTTGCCGTATATGAAAATGTACTTCCAATTACGCACTAATATCACACTTTTGCAATTCATAACCGGAGTGATATCGAAGCTGGGTCATTACGTATATTTGCAGCTGAGATGGTCAGATTTTAATTAATCAGGTAAAGAAGTGTTACCTGGGAAAAATCAAGAAAATAGAGTTGGGGATTATCGGATATGCCATGATCTCATTGAATGGCAAAACAAACACGATGGGCCAAACGGCCTAAATCCAGTTCAACCTCTCGTGGTCTTCACTAAATCAGTTTCAAACTCAATAAAGTATTGAATAATATTATTGTTCTCGACTCACACAGGTCGTTTAAATTGAGAGTATTAAATATTTCTCTTTTCACAATATTTGATCTATTCTGTAATAAGCTATTCGCTTGATGGCCCACTGACATTGTATTACAGAGAACCATCTCTGATGCAATTAAGGATTTCATCCATGACACCACTTATACTCAGTAGATATCCAATTGAGATGTAGTCTACTGTCACACACAGTTACTCTACTGCCAATTGTTACACGAACATTCAATTTCCTGATTGTCACCACATTTGCAATTTTTGATGCATTCACCCAAGTCTGACTCGTGGTTGCAGCCCATTGGTGTTTCTCAGCTTCAACCAAATAGACTCAAACTTTTGATCTACAGATCCACATGGTTTTTCCACTTAAACATTCACCTTTCCACATAACGTCGCTGGGTCTTGTTTTGCTTTTTACCGTTTCTGAATAAGTCCCAACTACCCTTGAGTAATCAGTTCCCCCCCATGGTCATTCTGCAGCCAGATCTTCATAAAGACATTTCGATCATATCTGTTCACTTCAGGTAATGCTTTCATTCCAATTCCATGGTTAGAAATGCAGGAAGTGATAGCTTGCGTGTTAGTGGGATTAATATGTTGTGTCGTGGTCATAGGGCTGGGAAGGCGTTCTATTCTGGAGGATATTACACAGTTGAGGACAATAGCAGGGTCGGCAGATACAGCTCATCAAGATCTCAGGTGCGTATGCACAGATACAAATGATTGTGTTGTTGAGTCACATGCTGCAATCTGAAAAATCCGTGATTTAAATTGTAACTTCCACTACGTTTCACCTCCTTAAGGATCCACGTCTACTTTTACAGTCCGGTGAGGACAGAAGCAAGGGCTGCCGGGAAGGGTAAGTTTTCCCACTTAATAAAGCGACTTACCTCTGGACTCAGGCCACCATTGTTACAGAGCGGCGAGAAGAGAAGATGGATGAAGCGAGGGGTGCCGAGAAGGTAAGGACTTAATTTGTATTTGTGCAGTGGCTAAACCCGCGATATTACACGTGTAGAAACTCCTCTAACCGGAAGGAAATTACTCTGTAAGGTAAGACTTTTATTTTGTCTTTATTTTTCTTTTTCAATTATTTAAGTGCGTTGTTTCGTTTGAGTTAGTTCTTGTAAAGCTAAGGTTAGAATGGCGGGGAACTCAGACCCGTGGCATGTGCCTCTTGCTTGATGTGGGAGTTTAGGAACATGCCTGACGTTCCTGAATCTTACTTTTGCAAGAAGTATGTTAGGCTGCCGCTCTTGTTTGACTGCATGACGGCTCTGGAGCTGCGGATGGACTCACTGTGGAGCATCTACGATGCTGAGGAGATCTTGGATAGCACGTTTTGTGAACTGGTCACACCGCAGGTTAGAAATGCTGAGGGAGACAGTGAATAGGTTACCAAAAGGCAGAAAAAGAGTAGGAAGGAAGGACAAGTGCTGTCATATCCCTCCAAAACAGGCGTTTGATAAGGTTCCCAATGGTAGACGAATAGAGAAAGTGAAGTCACATGGTATGCAGGATGTTTGAGCTCGGTGGATAATGAACTAGTTGAGTAACAGGAGACATAGAATAGAATTTGAAGTGAGTTTCTAGAAATAGAGAAAGGAGACCAGTGGTATTCAACAGGGGTCTGTGTTTGGGCCACTGCTGTTTCTGATATACATAAATTATCTGGAATAGGGCACTGTTGGTATGATCAGCAAGCTTGCAGGTGGCACGAAGATTGGTAGAGTAGAAGAAAGCATAATGGACTGTGAAATAATACAGGAGAATATAGATCGACTGGAGAGTTGGGCAGAAAAGTGGCAGATGGGTTTCAATCCCAACAAATGTAACATGATGCATTTCGGCAAGACGAATTTGAAGCGAATTATACAATGAAAGGAAGAGCCTCGGGAAACGTTGATGGGCAGGGAGAACTTGGAGTGAAGGTCCATTGTATCCTGAAGTCTGCTGCATAAGTGGATAGAGTGGTATGAAAGCAGATCGTTTGCTTGCCTTCATTGAGCGCGATATTTTGTATAAGAGCTGGCAAGTCATGTTAAAATTGTACAAGACATTGGTTCGGCCGCATTTAGAATACGGTGCATAGTTCTGGTCCCCACATTACCAAAATGCTGTGGACGCTTAGGAGAGGGTGCAGAGACGGTTAACGACGATCTTGCCTGGTATAGAATGTGCTAGCTATGAAGTGAGATTCAGGAGGTTAGGTTTATTTTCATTAGAAAAACTGAGATTATGGGGACCTGATTAAGGTTTACAAAATCAAGAAGGGGAATGACAGGTTGGATAGAGACAAGCTTTTATTCCCAGGGTGTAAGATTCAGTAATAAGAACTCACACTTTCAAGGTGAGAGGCATGTGGGCCAAGTCGTGGGCATCTGGAACGTGTTGTCAGCAGAGGTGGTAGAGGCAGGCACGGTCAATTCACTTAAGATGCGCCTGGACTGATGCATGGTTGGTGGGGAGCAGAGGGATACAGATGCTTAGGAAGTGGGCGACAGGTTTAGACAATAGATTTAGATCGGCTCAGGCGTGGAGGGCCAAAAGACCTGTTCCTGGGCTGTATATTTTCTTTGTTCTTTGTTTTTAATCTATATTTGTACCATTCTACATATTCTGTTCCCTTTGTACCTCCGTAACATGGCCTGGAATTTACGACTCTTGCTTCCTCTGCCCTGTCCTCCAGAATGTATTAGAGGATCCTGGAGGTTACAGAGATAGGGAGGGATATCAGGACTGACGTGTTATGCTGATCTTAGCAGTGTTGCAGTGTGCAGTGATAAAAACAGGCTTCAGTAATTGTGAAGTTTCATATTGGAGAAGGAGTTGCAATGGGAGGGAAGTGTTAAGGGATTGAGATGTTTCACAGTTTTGGTGTAATTACGGACTGGAGGAGGTAACTGAGTTGGCACTGGAGGATTTTACGTGAACATGGCGGGGTGAAATAGCAGAAAGCGACTTCAGGAACCTAGACAGTATGGGTTCTGAACCAGATTACACAAATTGGAAGAGTTATCGGGAATTGAGCGGATTACAGTGGCAGCAATGATCTGATCTGGTGAAGCTGACCCAGTTTGGGAGGATTGTGGGGATTGGAGGTGGTTTCACGTGGAAGAAGGACCACAGAGCTGATGGAGGTTACAGAAACGTGGAGAGCTATCGGGCCGACAGGGGTACGTGGCGATGTCTAGATTCGGAGGGTTAAAGCAGTTTACAGGTGTAAGGATGTTTGAATGAGAGGTTTACACAGTCAAGAAGCGATTAGTGAAAGGAACTGATTACAGAGATAGAACGTAGTTCATCGAAAAGCACAACACTGAACTGGACTTTTGGCCCACGATGTTAGGCCGAGATTTAATCAAAATGTATAATATAGTGACTACGCACTCCTCAACTCATTGCTATCTATTTGCATGTCCAGCAGTCGCTTAACTATCCCCAATGACTTTGCTTCCACTACCACAGCTGGCAACTCATTCCATGCATTCACAACTCTCTGCACAAAGAACCTACCTCTGAAGTCTCCTTTATGCCTTCCTCCTAATATCTTCAAAATATGACTTCTAGTACCAGTCAATCCTGCCCTGGGAAAAGGTCTCTGGCTATTGATTCTATGTATTCCTCTCATTATTTTGTACACCTCGATCAGGTCCTCTCTCTTCCTGCTTCTCTCTCGAGAGCGAAAAGTCCGAGCTTATTCAATGTTTCTTCATAAGGCAAGCCCTCCAGTCCAGGCAGCATCCTGGTAAATCTTCTTTGCACCCTCTCCAAAGCCTCTGTGTCGTTCCTATAGTAGGGCAACCAGAACTGGACACAATGTTCCAAGTGTGGTCTCACCAGGGACTTGCAGACCTGCAGCAAAACTTTGTTCCTCCACACTGCCAAGAATCCTAACTTTAATCCTATATTCAGCATTCCAGTTCGACTTTCCAGAAAGCATCACTTCGCATTTATCCAGGTTGAACCCCATCTACCATTTCTCAGCCCAGCTCTGTATCTTGTCTATGTCGCACTGCAGCCTGCAGCAATCCTCTATTCTATCGACAGCACCTACAAACTTTGTGTCATCTGCAAATTTACTAACCCACCCTCCAACCTCCTCGTCCAAGTCATTTATAAAAACTACAAAGAGCAGAGGCCCAAGACTTCAGCCTTGCGGGACCCCACTCAACACTGACCTCCAGGCAGAATACTTCCCATCTCCAACCACTCTTTGCCTTCTGCCAGCGAGCCAATTCTGAATCCAGATAGCAAAGATTCCCTGTATCCTATACTTCATGACTTTATGAATGAGCCTACCATGGGGATCCCTATCAAATGCCTTGCTTAAGTCCATATGCACCACATCCACTGCTCGAACGTCGTCGAACTGTCTTGTCACCTCCTCAGAGCACTCAATAAGAATTGTGAGGCATGTCCTGTCCCTTACAAAGCCATACTGACTGCCTTTTATCACAATATGCTTTGCCAAATAGTCATAAGTCCTATCCCTCAGAATTCTTTCCAAAACTTTGCTGACCACAGACCTACTCGGCTGTAATTGACAAGGATTTCCCTATCACTATTCTTGAAAAGAGGAACAACATTCGCCTCCTTCTAATTCTCCGGAACGACTCCTGTGCAGAGTAAGAAGGGAAATATCCTCGCCAAACCTCCTTTCTCGCATCCCGGAGAAGCCTAGGATTAATCTGGTCCTGGAGACTTCTCAATCTTAATGTTTTCCAAACTTTCTAGCACATCAACTACATGAATCTTGGTCTGGTTAAGACTGTATCCCAGTTACTTTAAGATTTCATTTACAACAAATTCCCTTTCCTTGGTGAAAACTTAAGCAAAAAACTCATTTAGGGCTACCCCTATCTGCTCAGACTCCATGTACAATTTCCCTACATTAACCCTGAGATGCCCGACTTTCTCCCTGATCATTCTCTTATTCCTCATGTGCGAGTCAAATGCGTTTGGGTTCTCCCTAATCCATCTTGTCAAGCCTTTTTCGTGCCCCCTCCTGGCTCTGAGCTCCAATTCTGAGCCCCTTTCTAGCTAGCCAGTACTCCTCTAAAACTGTGCCAGATCCTTGCTTCCTCCACATTAGATCAGCTACCTTCTTCCTTTTGACGAGAAGTTCCTCTGTTCTCGTCAGCCAAGGCTGCTGAATCGTACCCTTTCTTACCTGTCTCAGAGGACCAAATTTGGGCATCACGCGCAACAACTGCTCATCAAATAGACTCCAGATGTCTGCTGCTCCATTTCTGTGGAACAATTACTCCCGGTCTGTACTTCCCAACTCCTGTCCGGTAGCGTCCTAATTTCCTTTTCCCCAATTAAATGCCTTCCCTCGGTACCTTCTCCTTTCACTCTCCAAGGCTATGCTGAATGTGAGGCAGTTGTGATCACTTTCACCAAAGTGCTCTCCAACGCGAGATCTGACACCTGTCCTGGATCGTTGCAGAGCACCAAATTCAAAATTTCCCCTCCCCGTCGGTCTGTCTACATACTGAATAAGGAAACCCACCTGAACACACCTGACAAAAACGGCTCCATCCAAAGCATCTGCACTTAGAAGTTTCCAGTCGATGCTGGGAAAGTCGAAATCACCCATTACAACAACCCTGCTCCTTCCGCATTTTCCAGAATCGGCTCGCCTATGAGATCTTCAATCTCTCTACTGCTATTGGTGGTCTGGAGAAAACCGCCAATGCGGTGGCTCCTCCCTTCCTGTTCCTAACTTTAACCCACAGTGACTCAGTAGACAAACCTTCCTCAACAACCTTCCTTTCTGAAGCTGTAATGCAATCTCTGATTAGCAATGCTACACTCCCTCCTCTTTTTCTATCCTCCCTGTTCTTCCAACGCACTAAACCCTGGAACATCAAGCACCCATTCCTGCCCCTGTGAAACCCAAGTCTTTGTTATGGCCAAACTTCCTAGCCCCAAGGACTGATCGATAAAGACAGTTATATAAACAAGAAGAATAAACAGACATATGGTGGATAGTCGTGACTAAAGATGTTTACAGATATAGGAAGACTTGGTTCGAGAAGTTATTTTGATATGGGAGGGTTTGGTTTCTGGCAGATGTTAGCGAAGATAGGGACAGCAATTTTAGTTGGAGACAGTTTCACAGATAAGTGAGCATTGCACAACGGTAAGAGGTTCCTGTGGTAGGGAGTATTTTAATTGAGGGTGACGTTTACAGAGATTGGGTTTGTAAAATCTGGAGAAGATAATTCATACGAGTACATGAATGGAGAGCCAGGAGATACTTAAATTGACAGCGTGAGTGATAGCGACAGGAGGATTTTACATAGACAGTGAGTTTTGTCGGAATTGCACCAGGAGTGTCACAGACATTGGAGTTGTTTCTACAGATTGGGAGTATAGTAGAGACCTCAGAGGTTGACACAAATAGGGGGAGTTTAGGGGCTCCACAGATGATAGTATTTTGGGGAATGGAAGAGGTTATGTCGAAAAGGAGGGCCGTAGAAGCTGCAGGAGAATTTAAGGGTGGAAGTAGTTTACAGAGAGAGATTTTCCTGGAGAGGGACAGGTTTCAGATAGTGATGGTGGTGTCTCATGGAAAATGCTAAAGATCAGAGAGAGTTTTCGAGTATGGAAGAGATTACGCTGATAAGCACTTTTGAATGGACTGGAGCATTTTTCATGTAGAAGGTTACATAGATAGGGACGGATGTAGGGAAAGAATGTGAAAGCACAAACACAGAGGGTTGTATTTGGAGAAGGATCCTAAGGGATAGGGACCGAAGTAGGTGTTTATATAAGTTGGGAATGTTGTATTTACTGGAATAGTTTATACGGATGCAGACAGCGTTTGGGTGGTTCTAATGGGCTACAGAGGAGAGAAGAAAAAAGAATACATTATCGGGAGTGAAGGAGGTTACAGACGTAGGGAGGGCTGTGTGGTTGGAACGACCTCGAAGTGATAATGTTACAAAGGTGGGAGACTGTTATAACGACCAAGAGGATTGGCAAGAGTTTATTTTGATAAGGGAGGTTGTGGTCGAGGGAACTTTATAGAATCGAGATGGGTTTACAGAGATAAATTGTCTCGAGGAGTTGCATGATGGGGAACGTTGTGAAGAATGGCCGAGGTGAAAGTCGTCGTGATTATTCTAATGCATGAAAGAGATGACCGTCATATGGATATTTTCAAAGGACTGCAGAAGTCAATCAGTGCTTCCGAGATTGTAGGGTTCACAGACATAAGTAGAGTAGTGGAATTGAGGAAAGCATCAAATACAGGGACGGTTGACATGCTGGAAAAAGATCTAAAAAAACAGAGCACAGTGGAGATTGGAACAGATCACAATATTCTCACAAGTTTTATAGAACCAGGAAGAGGATGCAGTCAGGGTGTGGTATATGAACAGGAGAAGTTTAGACAGATAGTGTGCATTAGAAGGAATAGAGAATGTTACTGCAATCGTGAGGGCTGTGGCATAATCTGCACAATTACAGCGAGAGAGGCAGTTGGCGAGACTGGATGAAATTCTGAGAGTTACCGACTGTGGATTGGGTTACGGCGTTGGCAATGGTTGTTTGGACTGGCTGTGGTTAAAGACAGAGACAGTTAAACGAAGTGGAAGTTGTTACAATAATCAAATAGATGTTACATACACAAGAATGGTTTTAGTGACTGCAGGAGTTTCGTCAGACAGGCAGGAGAATCGTGATTGGCGGAGGTCACACGTAAGGAACATCATGGCTACAGGTGGAAATCACGGAGGCAGATAAGATTGTAGACAGTGGGCAGGGTTACAGATATAGGGAGGGTTCAAGTTGCTTCAGAACATTACACAAATGGATGATTGGAAGGAAAGGCTGTCTGGACTGTACGACCTGATACAGATTTGGAAGTATGTATGGATGGTAGAATGCTAGAGATAGTATGGTGCTTCAGGAGAGCACTGAGGAGAGTTACAGGGACTGGAGAATGTTACAGATATATTATGTGATGTAGAGCTTTAAGGAAGGTGCACAGGTGGGGAGGTTGATAAGGGCGGGTAAACGTTACAGAGACAGGATGTTCTCTCGGTTCTGGACAACATGTCAGAGAGAAGGGTTTTTGTATACTTTTGGGATCTACCTTTCTGGAGTCACTATGGAAAGAGATAAGGAAAGAATTGAAGTGTTATTAAGGCCATTGACAAGGTCCCATACCGAAGGTTGTTCTGAAAAGGATGAACTCGTTGGATCCAAGGTAAGTCAGCAAATTCGATTCAAAGTTGGTGGAGGGACGTTTTGTGTTTGAAAGAGAGACCTGTTCAGGAACAGTTGCTGTTTATTAATGACTTGAAGGTGAAAGCAGAAGGTATAATTAGTAGGTTTGTAGATGACCTGAAAAGGGAGCGTGTTATCTACAGTGAAGTAGATAGTCTGAGGGTCCAGTCTGATATCGATTAACAAATAAAATGAGCAATTTAATGCCAGATGGAATTTACTTCTGCTCACTATAAGCTGTGAGAAGTGTAATAAATAAATACCGTGCATAGTTGTGGAGTACTGTGGAACAAAACGATTTTGGTGTAAACGTCCAGAGATTCCTGAAGGCGTCAGCAGAGCTAGACAATGTGGGAATGACATCTGAACGGGGGGGACGGGACACAGATCCTGGTGGGGAGAAAAGCTCGAACTACTCGACAGAATTTAAATTCCTCTGGCTGGGATCTGGGCACCTGAACCGTCGTAACGCCAGGAGCAATGTTAAGGCTGGTTCAGAAGTTGAAGAGAGTAATTCGAATCGACCAAGAAGGCAAGAACACAGCAGACAAAGAGGGGAAACTGATTTATTAAGCTGCATTTATTTCAATGTAATGGGCTTGACAGATAAGGCAGATGAACTCAGGACATGGATGGGAGCGTTATTGGAATGACAGACACACAGCTGAGGGAGGGACAGGACTGGCGGCTCATTGTTTCAACATACAGATGCTATAGGAAGGATAGAACAGGACACAAGAGAGGAGGAGTAATGGTGGTTTTGAGTAGAGAAACCATAACAGTCGTAATTAGGGAGCATGTTCCTATGCAATGGCCCCTTGAATCTATCTGTGTGGAAAGGAGAGAAAAGAATGAATCATCTGTTTGACACGGTTGGATGACAGACACCTAATACTCAGTGGGAGATTGCAAAACAAAAAATATTGGGAGAAATCAAATTTCAATAAGCATCATAGGGTTGCAATGTGAGGGACGTTTAATCTTTCCAAAACTAGTCTGGGACTGACATAGAGTTCAGCTTTTGGATGGCGGAATTTGTTAACTGTGTTCCAGCAAACTCTCAATCAGTATGCAAATGGCCCGAGTGAATAATTGGGTAAAACGTGACATCCCCTTGGGAAACAAGGTCGGCGAAGGACTGAGGTGTTGGTCGGGGATCATTTTAGCAAAGTGACCACAATTCAATCAGTTTGAAAATACCCTTGGAAAAGAACAGACCTGGTCCATAAGTTACGTTGTAAACTGGGGCATGTCCAATTTTGATAGTATTAGACATGAACTTTCAAAAGTTGTTTGATGAGGCTACGTGCAGGTCAAGAGAAGGCTGGAAAGTAGGAGTATTTTAAACGTGAGATAGAATGAGCGTCAGGAGCACTATTTTACTGTTCGTGTGCAGGTCAATGCTGACAGATTTAGGATTATTGAGGTGCTGGTCGAGAAGCACGGGGCACATGTCAGGTATAGACAGCTGGATCAAGTGAATCCATTGAGAAGTATCGTGGCTGTCGGAATGCAGTTTAGATGGAAGTCAGGAATGCACAAATAGAACATGAGATAGCTTTGGCAGAGAATGTTAAGATAATCCAACGTGATTCTACAAGTGTATAAGCACAAAATAGTAATGACGGAGAAAATAGGGGTCGCTAAAGATAACTGAGGCCATCGATTAGTGGATGTACAGGAGATGGGTCAGATCCAACACAAATACTTCACTTCAGAACTTACTGTGGAGAAAGTCTGGGGTACTTTTTGAAATAAACAGTGATGAATTAAGTTAATATTTGAATCTTGTGTACAATTCTAGCCTCCATGCAAGAGGATGTTATGAAACTGAAAATGATTCAGAAAAGATTTACAAGGATGTTGCCAAGTTTGGAGCGTTTAAATTAGACGGAAAGTCTGAATAGAAGAGGGCTCTTTTCCCTGTAGCATTGAAGGTTGATGGGGGACCTTACAGAAGTTGATAAAAAAAACCTGAGGGGCATGGATAGCATAAACAGACAACGCCGTTTCCCCGCCGTGGGGGGAGCCCAAAACTAGAGGCAGAAATGTAACGTGAAAGGGAAAAGATTTAAAAGAGAACGAAGTGACAGCTTTTTCACACACAGAGAGGTGCGTGTATGAAAGGAGTTGACTGACAATCCAGCGTGGACTTAGATAATTACAACATTTAACAGATATCCGGATGTTTACGTGAAGAGTAAAAGTTTAGGCATATATGGGTCGAAAGCTGGCAAATGGAACCAGATTTATTTAGATTGTCTGGTCGGCATGGAAGAGTTGGACTGAATAATATGTTTCTGTGTTACACTTCTTCATGACTTGAAAGGAGTCCACAATATGCTGGATGTTCTAAAACACAAAGGTCGTTAAATCCCCAGACCCTGATCACGTGTTCCACAGCACAATGTGGGAAGCTGGAGATGAAATTGTGGGGTCCGTAGTATTGATATTTATACCATAGAGCTGCAGATGTGATGTGCTGGCGGACTGGAAGGTGACAGAGTAGACAGTGCAGGAGATTGTCCAGATCACAAAGGGGTAGTAATGAAATTGGTAACATGGCTGTAAAACGGAGGATGAATTTTAATCTGGGTAAATCTGGGGCGGCACGATGGCACAGTGGTGGGCGGCACGGTGGCAGTGGTTAGCACTGTTGCCTCACGGCGCTAGAGATCCGGGTTCAATTCCTGTCTCAGGCGACTGACTGTGTGCAGTTTGTACGTTCTCCCCGTGTCTGTGCAGGTTTCCTCCGGGTGCTCCGGTTTCCTCCCACAATCGAAAATGTGCAGGTTAGGTGAATTCGCCATGCTAAATTGCCCGTAGTGTTAGGTGACGAGGTAAATGTAGGGGAATAGTTCTGGGTGGGTTGCGCTTTGGCGGGTCGGTGTGGACATATTGAGCAGAAGGGCCTGTTTCCACGCTGTAAGTAATCTAATCCATTCTAAGTGTAAGGTAATGCATTTTGGGGCAACAAACAAGCATTTTGTTTATACAAGAAATGATAAGGTGTTTGCTAGTTAATGGAACAGAGGGCCTCGGGCTTCAGGTCAATACTTATTTGATGTTTGCATCACATATCGAAAAGAAATGGTGCTGAGATTTATAGGGCATTGATGAGGTCCCTTCGAGGATTCTGTGTCCAGTTTTAGTCTGCCAGTTGTAACAAGGGTATCATTAAACTGGGGAGGTTTCACAAGAGATTAATCAGGAATACTTGGGTATGGAAATTCTGAGGATGAAGAAAGGCTGGTAATCCTGGAATTTTGTTCACTGACGACTGGATACTTAGAGACCACCGTACAGAAGTACATAGAGCAATGAGGGGTCTAAATAGAGTTCATAGTAGTTGTCATTTCCCGAGGATGGGAGGTTCCAGACTTGGGGCAACATTTTTAAGGCTGGAGGAGAGACAAAAAAGGAGACATGAGGACACATCGTTAAACAGAAGGTGAGTTGTGTATGGAATGAACCCCCCAAGGAAGGGGCGAATATGGGTACAATTACAATATTTAAAATACATTTGGATAAGTACATGAATGTATGAATATGATGTATGCGTCTTTGACAATGAATGCATTGTTATTCTATGATTTAACAAAGGCTGAGAGGGAAAGCTAGACAACGAAAGATAAATTAACTTGCTGTCAGTGGGAGTAGATTAGATTAAATTACCTGCAGTGTTCAACCAGGTTGTTTAGCCCATTATGTCCCCACCGAGCCTCTGAATAATTAGGCACCCAGACCCATTCCACTACGTTTACCCCTGACGAATGAATCTAATACGGTGGGAAATTTAGCGTCGCCAATTCACCTGAACTGCACACCTTTGGATTGTGGGAAAGAACTGGAGCAGACGCAGGAAAACCACGAAACACAGGGAGAATGTTCAAGCTCCAAACAGACAGTGGACGGAGACTGGAATTAAACACGTGTCCCTCGTGCTTTGAAGCAGCAATGTAAACTGATGAGCCATTCTGCCACTCTAAGGTTCATGAAAGCGATTCTAAGAGAGAGGATATCCATACATTGGGAAAGGCAAGGATTGATTAAGCAGAGTTGGCACTGCTTTGTCCATACTAAGTCTGGTCTCACGAACCTGACTGTATTTGGCGACGAGGTGACTGAGAAGGTAAATGAACGCAGAGGAGTAGAGGTTGTCTATATTGACTACAGCAAGGCGTTTGACAGGATTTGAGCATGGTCCACTTCTTCGTAAGATTAGATCATCTGGAACAGGGACAGCTAGCCAACTAGATACAAAATTGGCTTGACGGTAGGAGACAGAGGGTGTTGATGGTCCCTGAAAGCTCAGTCTGAAGGAATGTGACCAGCAGTATGCCATATGGATCGGTGCTGGAACCACTATCGTGCATCATTTACATAACTAATTTGGGTAAGAATGAATGATGAGTTTAATTCAGGTGTTGGATTTTGTTAAGACAAACTTGTAAAGATTAACACAGTTAATGGTAGGGCACAGGGCATCGTTGTCCAACAGAGAGAGAGAAAGGGTTACAGATGCATTGTTCCGTGGAAGTGGCATCACAGCTGGACAGGGAGACGAAATTGTCATTTGACACTCTTGCCTTTAATGGTCAGTACAATGAGTAAATGAGTTGGATATATTTATAATATAGTCCAAAACGTTTCCCTTGGCCATAGGACCCAACAGAGTAACGTTATAAAGGTTTATAAATCAATGTCGGGCATAAGTAAGTTGAATAGCTAATTGTAACCCAGTCCAGAGTGCTCAAACGGCGACAAGGCATGTCGTAGAGACTGAAGCAAGTTTCAGAGATAGGAATGGTAGCATCGATTGTAGTGCGTTTCAAATATGTGGAGAGATTATAGAGAGGGGAGGGGGTTACATATATAGGAAATATTAAATGTGTTAGAATGATTGAAGATACTGGTACATAAGGCATGGAAACATTGGACAATGTGCAGAGGAGATTGACCAGGATGTTGACTGGGATGGAGGGAAGGCCTTTTGAGAAAAGGCTGACGGACTGAAGGCTGTTTTCGTTATAGAGAAGAAGGTTAAGAGATTACTTAATAGGGACAGACAAGCTGATTAGAGGGTGATATCGGGTGGACAGAGAGAGCATTTCACCTCGGATGGTGATGGCGAACATGAGGGGACAGAGCTTTAAAATGAAGGGTGATCGTTACACGATAGATGTCAGAGTAGGTTCTTCACTTAAAGAATTGTAAAAACATGAACGCCCTGCCTGCAACAGTAGAAGACTCGCCAAATTTAAGGGCATTTAAATGGCAAATGGATAAATGGTTAGATGAATATAGGATAGTGTAGGTTAGTTGTGCTTCTGATCGATTTCACAGGTCGGTGCAGCATCGACATTAAAAGACCTGTGCTGCGCAGTATTGTATATTCTACATGTTGTATGTTCTATTTACCATGGATCCTGTGTTGGAGAGTGAACAAAGAACAGAAAGATCCGAGGCATCATTGTGACTCTCTCGTGGGAGGCCTGGCTTCACCTCTGTCTCCTGATGCTGGCTAAGACAGCACAGGACTGGATTGATAGGATCTGATCTTTCTGTGCGGTCTTAGTACAACAAAACTTAAAGTAGAGATGGTGATTGAGCCTGGGTTGTGTTTGTACTGTGCGCCCCCTCCAGCACTGTATCTGTGTAAAGTCTTGTTAGACGATGTTTGGATTCTTCTCGTTTCTCTCTGTTATGTTCGCTGTGAGTGATCTTACAACATTGCAAGATTTATTGAAGGCTCCAGATCTCCCTACATACTGTCTCTTTGCCTGACCAACCATCTTCCATAAGGTTGGATGAGACATCCAGCAGCTGAGAAGTCTATTGAGTCAGGAAATTCCTGAGAACCTACAGTAGACAAGAAATCGAGACAGAAATTAGGCTGATGCAGTGAGAGCTACACGATTAGAATGGGACTGAGTGCCACAGAGGTCTCGAAAATCTCAGTTTCCATCCCTGGCCTGGGCTGCCAAATCTCACTGGAATGGAGAATTCTGTTGGCTCAAGATCGAGAGCAGCTACACTTTGTGCTGATAGAGGCAGCAATTAAAGCCACACAGTGAGAGATTCCGCATGGATAGATATTGAGTGTTATCACCAGAGTGTCAGAAAGATTTCAGGATCAAAGAGCTGTATGTGAAGAAACGTTTTTGATTCATGGTGCACTGATATCAGTGCTCAGGGATGGGAAACCTGTGTGCAGACGAACCAATGGCTTAGTGGTATCATCGTGAGAAAATTTATACAAAAAAACTGAGCTAAAGTTCTGGAGAGCAAGGTTCAAATCCCACCATCGCAAATGTTCGAATTTGTGTGAAATACATCTGAAACAAGAGGTAATGAGCAACCTACATTTGAAAATTAACCATTGTTGATTTTAAAGGAAATTCTCCTGATGCATTCTTGTCTCCACAGAAGGACATCTACCATCCTCATCAAGTATGGACGTCATAGTACAACTCCACGCCCACAACAATATGGTTGCCTCTCAAGCGCCTTATAAAAGGGCCTAGAAATCCACTTCGTTCAAGGGCAGCTAGAGGTGGGCAATAAATGCTGGCCAGTAAGTGACACCCACATCCCAAGAGTGATTTAAGACAAAAATCTCATTGGAACCCTGCTAGGACTCGTGTCCTGCCAAATCATCCTGGCATGTTTATGGACCAGACGATAAACGGTCAGAGTTCAGGTGAAATGAGCTTTCCAAATCCAAGTATAAAATGAGAAGCGCTGGAAAAGCATGGGGATGTGATTGAAGCCAAGCAAAAGGGTCATATTTTAACTAAAAATGCCCATCAGGGAAAAGGTTTGTGACAAGCAAATTACGGTGTTCCTTTTTTTAATGAACAAAGTATCTGCACTAACATAGATGGACCTGTGCCACAGATATAAATGAGATTTAGTTACCAGATAGATGTGGTTATGAAGTGGACAAAAGGAGGAGCATTAACGTTCAAAGGTACCCCTTGCAGGACTCAGGCAGAATGGGAAAACATTATGTCTAAGCCTGACACGAATGGAGAACATGGGCATTACAGCAAAAGCATTTGACCTCAGATCATGGATTAGAATCAGCCTGAATTCAAATTATGTTTACTACGTGTCGGATACACAAGCAGGCGAAGAGTTCAAAGCCACGTAACATAATTTCATTAATCTTCACTGCGTTAAACAGGGGTACATTGGAATTTGAAACGAAAGCATTTTAATAATTTTGAGAGACTTCAAACTTCACATAATCTGGGGCAGTGACACTTTGGAAATAATGATATTCAAACAACAGTTTAGAGAATATTTTTATCAGTGTTTCTTTGAGTAACACATTTTGCGACTAGCTAGGGACTTTCTGCCCTCACTTCCATCACCTACAAATGGACCCCACTAGCAGGGATACAATTCTCTTCCCAACCTGTCCTCTTTCCCAAAAGACCATTCCCCAATGACTAACTCCAGGTCCACGCCCACTACGAACCCAACCTCCCCTCCTGGCACTTTCCACTGCCACCGCAGGAATTGCAAAACCTGCAGCCACACCTCTCCCCTCAACGCCGTCCAAAGCCATAATCAAGTCTTCCACCTCCACCAGAATTTCACCTGCAATTCGACACATGCTGTTTGTTACATCTGTGGATCCCAAAGCCGTCTCCTCTACACTGGGGAGACTGGACACCTTCTCGCAGAGCGCTTCAGAGAACATCTCCCGGCACACCCGCTCCAATCTACCCCACCGCTTCGTGAGCGAATATTTTAACTACCCCTCCCACTCTGTCGAGGACATGCAAGTCCTTCGTCTCCTCCATTGCCATTCCCTCACCACCTGATGCCTGGAGGAAGAACTCCTCCTCTTCCGCCTCACGACCCTTAAACATTTTGGCACCAATGTGGACTTCACCAATTTCCTCATTTCGCCTCCACCACCTTACTCCAGTTCTAAACTTCCAGCTCAACCCGTCCTCTCCACCTTCCAACGTATCCGCTCCACCCTCCTCTCCTAGCTATCACATTTATCCAGACATCCAGCCACCTATTTTATTCTCAGCTACCTTCTCCCAAGTCCCACCCCTTCCAATTTATCTCTCCACCCCCGAGGGTCCCAGCCTAATTCCTGATGAAGGGCGTTTGCCCAAAACGACGATTTTCCTGCTCCTCGGATTCTGTCTGACCTGCTTTGCTTTTCCATCCCCACTATAAAATTGATTCTAATCTCCAGTACCTGCAGTATCCACTTCCACCTTCAGGTGCATGGATGGTTTTACTGGCTTCCAGAGTTAACAGACAATGGATGGTTGGTAGTGATCAGAGGAGGCAGAGTTAAGGATTATTGCAGTGACGGGAGAAAGTGACAGCGATAGAAGAGATTTCAGAGAATGCACGAGGTTGTCCACTTGGGGAGGGTTAAAGTGGTTTCAGAGCGTTATACACAGCGAGGGCTGTCGGGAATCGAGCATGTTACACCAGTAGGAAAGGCTGCAGGGACTGGGGTTTGTACGGGTATCGAGGTCGGTAAGGATGGTAGTTAATTACAGAGGTCGTGTGGCATTGTCAGACGGGAGGCAGCAGTGTTCTCAGGTCTGGAGAAGGTTAAGGTGATATCATTTACTATAGGGGCTGGATGAATATATACAGATGGGGAGGATGGCAAGGGCTGCAGAATGTCACAGTGACAGAATGGACTGCAGGTACTGGATAAGATGACAGAAACAGGGATCATTGTACTGACTGTAGGAGATTACCAAGATTGGGCAAATTATTCAGACTGGAGGCAGGGACAGTAACAGTCAGCATTGGAGTATGTTACAAAAATACAGTGGGTTTTTTGGGAGTGGAGGAGGCGACAGATATAGGAACTGTTCTTGGAGTTAGAAGAATTCAAGGCACTGGCGCAGATGAGTTGGCACAAAAGGTATGTTATCTTGCTGTATGACTCCAGGATAGGACAACAGAGAGTGTTGGAGAGGAAATAGAGGACAGAAAGAGCTTAAGGTTCAATATCACGTTCTTCTGGCATGCCTTCTTTCATCTGTGTTGCACTGATGCTCACTGATCACTGATGCAGCACAGCACTGGATTCATAACTGTGAAATCCCCATGCTCTTTCACGATTGAACAGGACAGCAGAGTTGAATGTAATCCTCTCACAAGAAGACGGGAATTGAGCCTGCGATCTTTATATTATGTGCTCATACTTCAACACTATATCTATGACATGTCTTGTGGGCTGATGTTTGAAGTGTTCTTGTTGATCACTTTTCTGTTCACTGTGAGAAATCTTACATCGCTGCAGCACTTATTGAAAGCTCCAGATCTTCCTGCCCTCTGTCTGCCCATCTGAGTTCAATGAGGCGATGAACGAGGCACTCAGCAGTTGGGAAATTCTTTGAGTCAGGAACTTCCTGACGATGAACAGGAGAAATTGACAGACTGGGGAATTACACTAGTGCAGTAAGAGTATCACATATCGAATGACACTGAGTCTCACACTAATCTGGAAGATCCTAGTCTCCATCCCTGGCCTGTGCTGCCTCGTCTCTCTGCAGTGGAGAGTTGGTTCAGGATCTGGAAAACTGCAAGAAATTCAGAGGCACTGAATGAGGCAGCAATTAGACCCACACAGCGACAGGTACCAAATAGAGAGATACAGAGTATTATCATCAGAGTTCAGCGTGATTTCAGAATCAAACACTTGTGTAGGAAGAAAAGGTTTTGCTTCATAGTGCACTGCTGTTACTCATCAGGGATGAGCAAACTGTGAGCAGACGCAGTGATGCTATTATTGCTAGAGCATGTATCCAACACCTCAGTGAATTTTCAAGGGCAGAAGTGTGAATCCCACCATCAGCAATGGTGGATTGTGAAATCAACACTTTAAAAAATGCAATTAACCCTTCATAAGTAAGTATCAAACCATCGGTGACGTATAAAAAAAACCCCAAACATCAGTCCTTTAGAGAAGGATGACTGCACATCCTCACGTGGTCTGCACGACATACCCACAGATGATTATCCGCCTGTCTATTGGCTCTGACGTGGCGGAAC
Source organism: Chiloscyllium punctatum (assembly GCF_047496795.1). Classification (NCBI taxonomy): domain Eukaryota; kingdom Metazoa; phylum Chordata; class Chondrichthyes; order Orectolobiformes; family Hemiscylliidae; genus Chiloscyllium; species Chiloscyllium punctatum. The sequence continues at coordinate 46,319,522 of NC_092781.1, read as the reverse complement.
AAGCTTCTCAGCTCGAGGGCAGCTCAGGCTAGGCAAGAAATACTGATCAGCCAGAGATATCTGCGTTACTTGCATAAATTTTTAAAAAATCATTTGGATGCCAGCAGTGGAACCGTGCTGAGAAGAGTGTCCTGGCCAATCATGTCGTTAGGTTTATGGACAGGGTTTTAAACTGAGAGAGACGATATAGGGATAGGGTTCAGGTGAAAGGACCTTACTAAATCCAAAGAGAAAAGGTGAATAATTGGTTCAGTTTGGAAATGTGGCTGAAGACAAGTAGAAAGGAACATAAAGGACAGAGTTAAACGAAAACTGGACATCAGGGATTAGGTTTGTGATAGGAAATTGTGGGAAAGAATAAATTACGGTCTTTTCTGAAATGGACAAAATCTGTGATAAGGCTGATGAATTTGTGACACAGAGATTAATGAGATTTAGACACCAAAGAGGTGGGGTTGCATGGTGAACAAACGGTAGAATAGAAATATTCATCGATATGCAACCTTGTGGAGACTCGGGGCAGTATGGAAAAGCAGGATGGGTAACACAGACCGGATTGAACAACAAAGACATTACAGAAAAAGCCTCAGATCGTGACGTAGAGTCAGTATGAATGCAAATTCTGCGTATTAGTTGCAGAGAACAATAGAAACAGCACAGTTTATGATCGCCTGCTACCATTTCACCACTGCATTAAACAGGTATTCACTATGATTTGTAAAAAGAAAATGGTATTGCAATTTTTTTGGGAAACTTCGATGATCATATAATCTGGGTCAATCATACTCGCGAAAGTAATATTGAAAGAGTAGCCCATCAAATGTTTTTGTCAGTGATTCTAAAAATAAAGCAGTGTACAACTGAAAAGCGATGCAATGATCTCAAATCGACTGTTGTGTTTTGAAACTGTGCGAATGCGTGATCCGCACGAAGCGATACATCAAGAAATTGTGATTAAGTGCAGTTTAAAGGAATATAAAATTTTAAATCGGGTGCACATTCCCAAAACAAGGCAATGGTAGTTCTCACTTAAAACATCTTTGACCATTCCTCCACTGTAAAGCGAACAATTTTTGAACCGTCCTTCCGAACAGCACTCTTTCTGTCGGTGCATCAGTCAGGCTCCTTTTGATCAAGAAGGAATCGCTTCGTCATCTTTGTCAGTTTCACGTCAGCATTGGCTGACCGTTTCTAACTCAATGTTGCCATTTCGAAGCACTTTCTGGCAACGATATCCGTGGAAATAGTAACTCATTTCAACCTGAAGCATTTGAACTTTGCATTAATCTGAAGAGAATGGATGCTCCTAATCTGAATGGTAAACAGAAAATTACAATAACATCCTGTAGGTCATGCAGCGACATCAGTAAGTGTGAAGGTTATTTCATTACGATTCGCTCATCAGACGTGAATATTGAGGAATGAGCCAGCATTAACTTTAAGTCACTGCTTGACCTTCAGAAGGTAATTATTTCAAAATGATTACTTTTAATGTCATTGTTAGGTCTATAAAACAAAATTGACTGACAATAAAATATTTATAGTCTGGTGTTGATATTAGAGCGTTAATATTTTAACAGTATGATGCCAGATATTGCAAAATACGATCAGAATTAAATGTTGACATTATCAACTGTTCGTGGTTGTCATTCCAGATGGAAGACACACAAGGAATGTCATGATTAAGACCTTTTGCAAAACTTTCCAACGTACACTGTTATCAGTGTGGTCACCAATTGCAGAACATTGATTGTATGATGCACAAGAAAATAATTGTTTCAGGCATCTGCAGAAGAAATGTGCAGTACAAATAAAAATTAAAAGAGAAAGTTTTGCAGGCACTCACTGGTGTAGGAACAGTTGTAGAGAGAAAATTGTGCTTACGTTTCATGATCAGTAAACGGTATTTTTGCACGGGAAAATAGGAAACAAGAGAGAGAGATAACTTTCAGAGAATGACGCTCATTCTGTTTAAAAGGACACTATCCTTTCAAAGGAACCTAGAGTGCAGAAAGATATACTCCTATTCAGCAATCATAAGGTACAACCATGAAATGGAGCAGGAGATCACGTGAATAAAGAGTGGAAATAAATGGCTGACGAATGTGTCTTCACTCTTCCTGTTGTTTGTATTTGGCGGGGATGCTGAAGGATGAGGTCTTCAGTGTAATGGTGGTTCAAATTAATGCTGCACATAAGAGGACAGCAGTCATTACTCTGCCACTGCTCGGAATAGCAACAAGATATTATTCACACAATACCGAATCAAACCCAGAAAGAATATCACAGATTTAAAAAGTTAAGCTTACTGTCATAAAATCCCCGGAACCCCCATTGCAGCAAGCACAGTGTAATATCCTTTCATCACAATGTCAAATAGACAATAGGCAATCGGTGCAGGAGTAGGCCATTCTGCCCTTCGAGCCTGCATCAACATTCAATATGATCATGGCTGACCATCCTTAATCAGTATCCTGTTCCTGCCTTATCTCCATAACACTTGATTCCACTATCCTTGAGAGCTCAATCCAACTCTTTCTTAAATGAATCCAGAGACTGAGCCTCCACTTCCCTCTGGGGCAGAGCATTCCACACAGCCGCCTCTCTCTGTGTGAAGAAGTTTCTCCTCATCTCTGTCCTAAATGGTCATACTCCGTATTTTTAAGCTGTTCCTCTGGTTGGGCACTCACCCATCAGCGGAAACATGTTTCCTGCCTCAAGAGTGTCCAATCATTTAATAATCTTCTATGTCTCAATCAGATCCCCTCTGTCTTCTAAACTCAAGGGTATACAAGCCCAGTCACTCCAGTCTTTCAGTGTAAGGTCGTCCCGCCATTCCCGGAATTGACCTCGTGAAACTACGCTGCACTCCCTCAATAGCCAGAATGTCTTTCCTCAAATTTGGAGACCAGAACTGCACACAAAACTCCAGGTGTGGTCTCACCAGGGCCCAGTACAGATGCAGAAGAACTTCTTTGCTTCTATACTCAATCCCTCTTGTTATGAAGTCCAGCATGCTATTCGGCTTCTTCACATCCCGCTGTACCTGCATGCTTACCTTCATTGGCTGGTGTACAAGAACTCCCAGATCTCTTTGTCCTGCCCTTTTACCTAAATTGATTCCATTTAGGTTGTAATCTGCCTTCCTGTTCTTGCCACCAAAGTAGATAACCATACATTCCGCCACATTAAACTGCATCTGCCATGCATCTGCCCTGCAATTTCCTAACATCCTCCTCACATTTCACCCTGCCACCCAGCTTAGTATGGTTGAGGCATGCTCAGATTTAAATAATTGCCACATTTACGCTCCAGAGTGTCCCTCCTTGTTGAACTACGAGGCAGAGCATCCTCAGTAAACTTTATTCAAAAACGAGGAATTCTACTGAGACTTTGATGCAAAAGCTTTTCTTCTTTCAATGATGAACAAAGACGTTACGTCATCTGAGTTAGTTCCCTTCAAAATCCTCTGTTGTAATACTGAAGACACAGGGTTGTTTGTCACAGCGAATGAGGAAAATAGCCACATCAAATTCTCATTGGCTGTTGTAAAGAATCATTTGATCCAGTTATAATAACCTCTGATCCTCCAAGAAAATATCCCTCAAGTGATCATACATAGATTCCAGCTCAACTGTGCTCATTGAAAGCGAGTTGACTATTGTTTCATTCATATTTCCATAAAGGACATCTGTCACAACCAATGTAGATCTTTGTCTGAGAAATGTCCAATGGGAAAAATCCATCAATAACTTCCAAGTTAAACTTCGTGAAACCTTAAAATCTGCTCTCAACCTGAATTCTGCATATGGTAGCATACATTTACTGCTGTACTGGACTGGTTGCCTTTTCCTCTGTGATCATTAGTTTCATTTGCAGGAACAAAATTGCTAAAAAGAAGATAAAAAACAGCCAAATCCTAAAAGCATTGCATTCTTTGAATCAAATACAAATCCCTAAACAAGGAAAAGTCTACATAATTCATCAAACTGCCAAAGAATTAACTGCCCTGTAACATTTGAGCCACTCTGAAGAATGTTTCAATGAAACTACACAGTCCGCCAAACGAACACACCCAATCAAGGCAATGCAATGTCTCAAACTATTTCAGCCTCGTCACCTGAAAGTTGGCTCCAGACAAAACAAGTGCAGTTGCTGGAGTTCGTGAAGAAGGGTTACACTCGAGCCATTGACTTATTCTCCTCCTGATTCTGCCTGGCTTGCTGTTTTCTTCCAGCCTTCTGCTTGTCTACCTCGTCACCTGAAACTGCCATGAACGATTTAGAATGAAGGGTCTGCAAATGTGTTGGAGGACTCTGGGATATATAGGTAAACATGGAAATGGTGACAAAGGTTTGGGAGTGGAAGTTGTCGGGGGTTGTTATGGAATGTATCAATGAATGGTTATGTCAGAATGATCAACTCTCCTGCTACTCAGATGCTACCGGACCTGTTGTGTGTTATCCAGCACCATCTTTTTACCACTCAGCTTGTTACAAATATATGTTTCTCACGTCTGCATGAGATACCAGGATCTCATCATTATGTGCAGGATATTGGCAATGGTGTCATTGGTTTCCATGAAAATCTTGAATTCCAACTCGGCCACATGCTTGACATGGTTTGAATCTCAGTTAAACACAGAAGATAAACCCAGCTTCTGGATTAATAGGTTCGCGTTAATATCACAAGAAAATTGCTTCCTCTCAATTGTCTCCTATCCATTCCAAGGCATAAAGAGAAAACTGGACTTTGACAGTAACGCTCTGAACATACACCAATTATAATCCACAAAGTGCTGTGCACAATGCTTGCCTTCATTCCTTGCACGTTAAAATATCGAGCAGAACTGGAAAACTGGAATGACTGCAATCCTCTTGAGAAAGGGAGACAGATATTTTTTAAACATCAACTCTACAGATAATGGACTGTTCTGCAACTGGAAAACACCTCTAACGTTCCCAAATTCTGTCAGAATTTCCGAGACTCAAGTAAATAATTCAATGGCGTGCTCCATAATTGCCTGTTTGAAAATCCCTTGTAATACTTTAATGCCCTTCCTGACATGATTATTACACTGTTTAAATTTAGAACATGTATATTACTTTGTAAATGGTTACTACTTTTGTGGAATATTTACTGATTATTTTTCTGCAACTAATTGCTTAATTTCTGTTTGTGCATGTCTGTGACATATTCTGAAATGATGCATGTTCCAATTGAGCATAGTGCAGCAATTCATTTCGGATATGAACCAAAATGGTGGGATATATTCATCATGTTTGAAATAGCGAATTAGGACAAAAGACTGTAATTTTATTAACTTCAGAACTTCAATAACTGCTCGGGCTCGAAATAATCACATGGAATAACCAGTTTCGGAACAAAGCCAAGAATGTGCATCGGGATCAAAAATAATTGTCCTCCCGAGCAAAATAGTGAGTCGAAATTCGGTGAATAAAATTACATCAACATTTGCTTGATAACTGACTGCCTTGGACAACAAGGACAACCGGTTGCTCCGCAGCAGATCGAAGAATTATGTGGTGTAAGCTGTGACTTCAAACAGGTCGTCTTATGACGAATGGGAGGTGACGTGAGAGTGATAGCCCCTAGCATCCAGGCTGTATCCGAACAAAAGTGACATCAAAAAATTCCACAAAAGTTTCAATGAATGTAGAGCAGGGCGCAAACTGTCCTCTAGTTGGAGGCACATCTGGGACATCGGAAGATGACCTTGTTTGTTGAATGGCAGTCATCTGAGGTTCAGGACATCTCTGCAGGAGTTCCTCGGGTTAGTGTCCTTGGTCCAATCTTCGTCAGCTGCTTCATGAATGGGCGTCCCTCCATTGTGCTATGAAGGTGTAGGAGTGTACTGTGCCTTTAAGAGAGTGAAGGAAGAAGCAGACACACAGAATGTTGGAGCATTTACAATGTAGCATTTTGGTCCAGCAGCTAGCACTGGCTGAGTTGGTATGAGACAAACAGCAACTTCGAATTCGGACAATCAGTTTGAATGATACCCCAAAATACCAACCTACAATCAAGTCTGAATTTAGTATATTGACAATATTAAAAACCGAATGAAACAATCCGATGCTTTGGAGTCTAAGTCCCGAAAGAATTGAACAATTGAGGGAGAACTGCCAAGCCACCAGGACGAACAGACTGCCTGAAACACAGCTGTCTTCAATGTACCGTTATCTATCAATGACCAGTGAAATGGAACTTTCCAAGAAGAAGAAAATCTGCAGAGGAAGGTGCAAAGGCAATATTCGACAGCTGCCTGGTTTTGAATTGTGATTTTTCTTTGGTAAATCGTACTTGGGGGTTTTATTGGACTAACATTATAAAAAGGAACGTAAAAGATAAGTTGGAGGAAGGAGTTGTAAATTCTTCTTGGTTAATTATTCTCTGTTATACTTAAATAAATACAGTTGTTACTTTTTACTTTAAATAGTTCTTGGATTATTAAAGTTTCACAGAACACTGCACAGGAAAAAGCTTTTCTGGCTTAAACTAATCCGGTGGGTTTACCCATATTGGAGCAATTATGAGGTCAAATGTGGGAATGTTCACTGATGATCACGCAATGTTTCGGACCATTCAGGCCGCTCTATCTTCTGCAAGGCAAAAATTAGGAATTCAAAATAAAACTCTCCACCTGCCTGTATATGTGAAACTCCAAAAACTGTCAAGGCATTGGTCACTCTCAATGAGAAAGCAGCGCACTCCCTCCCCCACAAACTCACAGTCGCAGCAGTACATTCTATCCACAAGAAATTCACCAAAGCTCCTCAGCGAGAACGTTCCATGACCATATTCATGAAGGAAGATAAGGGCAGCACATGTATGGGAGTACCACCATCTTCTACTTCCCACTTCAAACCACTCACACTCCAGACATGGAAATATAACACCGTTCCTTCACGCTCTCGCTTTGTCAAAATCCTGGAATTCCCTCCTTAATAGAATTGTGATCAACCCACGACAGATGAGCTGCAAATGTTCAAAAGAGCAACGAGAGCTGTTCAATAAATGTTGGCCAAACAGAAATACCAACATCTCACAAATGAATAAGACCATGAATTAAGGAGCCAGGACCTTGTTTCTTATGAGGAAGCAAACTGCAGGCTTGAGGATGCTGAAAAAAAAAATAAACGATTGGAATGAAACATTCTAAATAATTAACAATGCCCTGTCTCTATGAACCTGAAGTACGGATTTTTTGACAGCTAAACTCTGGCGGCAACACAACACAGGGGTCTATCAATGGACACCAAAGGACAGTGTTGGTTAGAACCGTCACTTTAATCCAGTATAAATCGGGAAATAGATAAGGTAGGTTCCGAGGTTTAGCGTTCTCAATTCAGGATTCTCAGCTCAGTTTAAATAGTTGGAGTAATTGTCTCCGCATTTGATTGACTGTGAGGCTTCTTAATAAGTATCCAAATTACGTGTATTTATATTTTTAAAAACTTCAGAATTTTGCAATCACTAGGATACCAAGGAAGGACGTTTTGTTAGTTTTCGTTCAGCCATATATAACGTTTCAATGAGCTATTTTGTCTGATAGTCCGGTGCATTTCCTGCAGTATTGACATAAAATATGCCGATCACGAGTTTGCAGCAGCAATATAATTGAGTATCTTTTCCAGACATAACCAGGATTTTAAACTGGAGCATTGGATCTGGGAATCCGCAATGGATATATTTATTTAAACGTCAAATGTCCCCTCTAATGCTATTTTTAAATAAACATTGACCGTTGAAAATACGGATAGTATATCTATGCAATGGACATCGTTCATGCAAAAATAATATTAAAACTATGCAAAATCGAGATCAAATGTCCAATCAAACATCGAAGAAATATCTGCTGAAAGCATGTTTTTGCACAGACCGAGGGACCAACATAATTCTCTGTTGGTAACATTGTGAAATTCAGGGTTAGCGACAAAGAGAGTCGGCTAAAATACATTTGTCTTGTCCACTGTTCTCTATTCTTCAAATAATGTGATTTCTTTTCTTCCATAGAGATTTCCCCAAATTCTTTAACTCTTCTCTGAATTTGTTCTGGGTTGCTGCATAAATGCATGGGTTCAGGAAACAACTCAACAACTTCAACATATCTCCTGTTTCAGTAGCGATGTATTCAGGGTTGCTAAAGTCACCGCGATAGTAATTACCGTGTGACAGTCTGGTCATGACCAAACTCAATGAATGCGTCAACCAAAGCAACATGAAACTGCCTGATACTGAAAACAATAAAATTATGGTATTCCTCCGTTTGTCCATTCTTGAATTGCTTTGCCTCTCACATCCGTGACCTTGGAGTCCAATGCGAGTTCTATTTGCCACGACAACACGGTGGATGATTAAAGAATTAAACAAGAAAATTAGGAGGAATGGAAGCCAAGCAACCCAGGCGCAGTGAAACCAGACAAAAGTTATCCCAGGAGATGAAGAAAAGAAAGTTACACTTGACCGGCAGCCCCATTCAATTTGATTAATGATTTGCACAGGTTCATATGCAAACAAAACCGGGATGTTCTTTAACAAGATCAAAACAGAGACGATTATTAATATTGCGATTGCAGTTTTTTCAGTGCAATGTTTTGTTTTAAACTTCTGACAGCAGATCACCACAAATCTGTCAAATGTGAAGGAAACAGTGAACCAAACAGTCAGATCAAGACCAATGGTAATCAAGTATGCAATGAGCTGGCACACAGATGTGTGGCACAAGAAGGAAAATGGAAAGTGATAACTCAAAATACGATACACTATAATACTATTGACAATAACTATTAGATACGATGTTGCCATGGCCACCAAGTAAGCCGAGATGCATTTGGACAGACCACAGTTTCCTCGTAAGAGAATTAAAATAGTCATCACGTTCGCTGCCAGAGAAACAGAAATGATCGTTAATATTGCAAAGCATGATTGAAACAGAGGTGAAGGTACTTACTAAAAGGATTTGAACTCATTCTGATTGATTTACAATCTACGAAATTTACCCAAACATTTAATATGCTGTTCAAGTCATCATTATATGTGGTACTGTCGGACTGCCTGAAGATCAACAAATATATTTTCAGAGGACAGTTACGCTGAATTATTATTATTAAACTCCTAATGCTTCCAGAAAAAAGCTACAGGAAAAAGTGTCCTAACACGAATTTTATATTGTTCTTGTAACACTGAGATAAAGATTATGTGGCATTAAGAATGAAAAATTTAAAGTCAATTAAATACAAACTGTTTGAATGCTTTACCTGGAAGACTAACGACTGCGAGAAGCGGATAGTAAATCTCTTTCAACAGCAAAATCGGTGCTTTTGCCATTTCTGAGAATGAATTACCTCAGCAGAGACTGAAGGTCTGTGACTGGTGTGTGGCAAAGGTATGGAAAGTTAATGTGCATTTATGCATGCACCAGACCTCTAGAGATGCAATTATCTCAAATCATCACTGATACGACTCACAATCACCTGTGAAACTAAAACAAACTTTTCTTTTGCATAATATCCGAAATAGAATTTGATCTGCACCTGATATTGTTGACTTCACTTCCATGACCTTCTCTGTTCATTGGATTCTAATGTCATTACTTGACCTCATTTCTGAATTTAGACCGTTTTCCTTTGTGTGAAATGATCCTGCCTTGGAAATTGGCATCTACGTTTTTTGTCATTGATCCCTTTATCGACTGAGCTCTTCTCTGACCAATTGCTAATTGTTACATCAGTAATGCATACGATAGCTCATCACAGTCTAACCGTTGTCCAGTTTCTGAAATCGAATACTCAGTCGTGATGAATGGACAAGGGAATTCTAAATGATTGATTACCATCCTGGAGATTGACTGCGTTCCACATCCTATTCAACAAAACCAATAATTTTCCTGAACGCTAAGAATGCCATCCTCCCAACTCGTAACACGTTCTATTCAAGCTGAAAAATGAAGTAGTCCATCTGGTAGCCTGGGTATGAACACCGAGCACTTGAATGAATCTCATTGTTTCTGTCAGAAAACACAATGAAGCTACTAATGTTTAAGAATATAGAGGAGGAATCGAAAATTAACACATCAGGAGGGAAGTAGTGCCAGATAAAATAATTGGGCCATTTAATATCCAGGTCCTAATAAATTACAGGAGAAAATGAGGACTGCAGATGCTGGAGATTATAGCTGAAAATGTATTGCTGGAAAAGCGCCGCAGGTCAGGCAATATTCAAGGAGCAGGAGAATCGTCGTTTCGGGCATGAGCCCTTCTTCCTGAAGAAGGACTCATTCCTGAAACGTCGATTCTCCTGCTCGTTGAATGCTGCCTGACCTGCTGCACTTTTCCTAATAAATTACACCCTGGAATTCGAAAAGATGTAACTACAGATGTAGCAGGTGCATTGGTTTTAATATTTCAAAAAGAAAATAAAAGATAAGCACATGGATAATTTTGGGATCGTGTAGGGGGACGAGCTGAGAATTGTTCACAGGTTGGCTCAACATGAAGGGCCCAAGGGCATTTTCTGCGCTGTATTGTTTTATGCTCTGTGTTCTATGTTCTCGAAACTGAATTCGGAAAGAGTACCAGAGGATTCAAAAACTGCCAATGTGACAAACTTTTTGAAAGAAAAAAGGGACGTGACCAAACTTTGTTAACACTGAGCCAATGTGCTGAATATCTCTTGTTGAAAACAAATGCAGCAGACCCAACTGTTCATTAAAGAATAGCGGTCCACTTGGAAAATCACAGGTTAATCAAACAAAATTGATGTGTCTCCAGCAAAATACATCAATTTCTGAAAACTTTATTCAACCTTTTCGATAAAGCCTAGATCATAATCGAAAGAAAGAGAAGGAGTCAAAGCAGAGTGCTCAAACTACCAGACTGTGTTTCACAAGGAACCATGCTCAAAAGATGAAGACACATGGAGTCCATGGTCTTGGAGATAGATATATCGGGATCATTTGAGAATTTAATATTTGGCAGGAAATAGCAAATGGTGTTCAGGAGTTATTTTCAGAAATGGTGATCTTTATTGATACAGGTTCAACAGGGGTCAGTCCTGGAACTACACGTGTTTTGGAATTTGTATTAATTATTTGCAGGAAGGAAAGGGAATGCACTTTTGCCAAATTTTTGGATAACTCAACAACAGGTGACAAGGCAAATTCTAAATCATCGACAGAGAGGCAATGATGGATTAAGTAAGTGGTCAAAAAACAAAATGCCCAATTGAATAACAAATGAAAAAAAACAAGGTTTTCATATTGAAAGGGAGAACAAGAAAACGCCGAATTTTTTAAATGAAAAAAACAGAAAAGGGCTCATAAGTGCTTGAGAAAACATCTGCATGAAACATAGAAATGCACAGGGAGGTGCAAGAGATAATCAGGAAAACTAATTGAATTTTGTCCCAAATTTCGAAAGGGTTTTGTTGGAAGAATATGTAATATTTAATGCACATCCGGATTACTGTGAACAATTTCCGCCTCCTTATATTCAGAAAATATGCTAGTTCTTTACAGACAGTTCACAAAATGTCAGATACTCAACCCTGGTGTAAGAATTCGGTGAATTTGCAAAAGCTAAACTAGAAGATTATAATTATGAGAGGTGAAGTCATTGAAATGTGTAGAATTCTGAAGGGACTCGACGAGGTAAATGCTGAGAATGCGTTTTCTGTCATCGGAGAGTCTCGCATGAAATGATTTTGGATCAAAATGAAGGCAATTCATTTTATGACTCGGATAAGATGGAAATTCTTCTCACAAACGATTGTGTCTCGGCACCCCTTGCCATAGAAAGCTGCAGGACAGAGTCCACGCTTCTATTTAAGGCTGAAGCAGACAGATTCTGCTCACGACGGGAATCGTTCATTACGGTGAAAAGCAAGGAATGGAAGGTGAACAGTATTGGGTCGTTCATGCTTCTGATGTTTGTCAGAGTCAACTCTAGAAGCAGTGTGGTCCATTGTTGTTTATACTTCCTGCCTTAATATGTATGAAGTATAACGTCAAATCGTTGTAGTAAACATTTGGTTGTTTTGCCCATTGACAAGAAGTGAATTAAATTTTTGTTCATGCAGCGTGAACTGGTTAAGTATTCTCTTCATGAACAACTCTCCAATCCCCATGAGATTACGGGATGTAGGTTTGCTCACTGAGTGGCAGAGTTAGTTTCCAGACGTGAGGTCACCATACGAGGTAACATCATTGGTGAGCCTCCGGTGAAGCACTGGAGTTGTGGACCGCATTCTATTTATGTGCTTAGGTTTCTTTGGGCTGGTGATTTCATTTCCTGTGTTGATGCCATTTCCAGTGCTTTTCCTCAGAAAATGTTCGAATGTAGCTTCTTGTTAATGTTGGGATGATTGCTCCTTCAGTTCTGTATTTGGTCTGTATATGTGGTTTTCCTGTAGATGTTGGTTTGAAGTTCCCCTTTGACTGTTCATTCTACTGTGACATATAGCAATGGCACCTTAATGTGATTTTCTGAAACGTTTTCCTCTTCTTCAAAAAATGAAGCTGCATTAGTACATTATTTCAATCAGCCACAATACACTGCAGCGCAGAGGAACTTCAAACAGCAGAAGAGAACCGCACCTCCACCGTATTCAAAAAGAACGGGTACCCAATGACCAGGGTCTGTCGATGTCTCAGCAACAAAATCAAAGAAGCAGACAAAACACTCCCAGAAATCTTGGGCACACTCCCCTTCATTACACAGTTCTTAGAAATGGCTACCAGATTCTTCATTTGGCATCATGGTAGCCCCAAAACCCACCAACACACTAAAAAAGCAGCTCATGAACTTGAAAGATTCGATGCAGACAACAGGCAAAGTGACGTCATTTGCAAAAGACTGTTTTGGACAAAAAAGCGGCAAACTAGCCTCCAGGAGACATGAACATCAACTTGCCACGGAAAACATACCCAACTGTCACTAGTGTCTACTCATACAGATAAGGAAAGACACCACTTCGACTGGGACAATATATCCCATTCTCGGACAAGCCAAACAGAGACACTCACCAGATTCCTAGAAGCGTGGAATTCCTACAGGAACTCTATCTACAAAAACAACGATTGCTATCCCACTTATTATCCTCTGAGAAACAGAACAGGAAAGGACAACAACAGAATTCATCCATAGCTGAAATCTGGAGAACAGCATTGCACAGGGTCTATCATTGGACACCAAAGACAGACAATGTTTGTTAGCATCATACATTTAATCCAACATAATTAGCTAAGGTAGGTTTTTAGTCTTAACTTGCTCACTTCAGGATTCTCAGTTTTGGTGCTATATGCAATAAAGTTGAAGTAATTGTTTCAGCGTTTCAATGACTGTGAGGTTTGTTAATAAGTAGCCAAAGTAAATGCAGATTGATGTAATTTACATCAAGGGGCTTTTTTCCAAAGTAAATTGTTAAGGGACAATGACAAACTGACATACAGGATTTGAAAGCAATTAGCTGTTTCTGAGATGCAACTGTTTAACAATCAAACAGTAGGCACATTCAAAAGCAGGCATTATTACTTGAAATTGGAGCTAATATCCTGCACGAACTTGGTCTGAGTGAAATTCCATTATCAGACTGAACTTGCAGACTTGAGAGATTTTATTTTGTTTGCGATGTGCTATAAAGTTGAAATAGTTGTTTCAGTATTTGATTGCGAGATTTCTGAAAGAAACTGTCGAATCGAAGGCAGCTTTGATAACTCGCACAGAACAAATACTGACTGGGAGAAGGTCTGCTAATTGCGGGCAGAAACATATCAGCCATGAGTGAATTTTTGGATGAGCCGAATTTCCTAATTCTGTTTCTATTTCTTGTAGTCTAACGGTTGTCCGGTTGACAACTCTTCCCTGAGTCTTCCCTCACTTCTGATGATTGACTCCCATTGTCTGATGATGATCGGCAAAAACTCATTGGACCGAACATTCTGCTTCCGTGCTGTGTGACTCTGTGAGTCTGTTACATGTTTATGTCATCCAATTAACTGAGAGCATAAGCGCACTGAAATTGTCCCTGTATGAGAAAAGGTAGGTGAACTAACCTAACTACCCTTCCACTGATAACACATATGAAGACAGCACTGGACAATTTCAGTCAGACAAGAACAAGTGGGCATTAAATACTGGCTTAGACAGTGACTCAACATTCCCCTCGTTGAATCTAATAGAAATATTAGGATTTGATTGAGAGAAAAAAATTGTTCAGATTTCCCACAATGTCACTGCGAGCTGGAACCATGGGTCACAGTCTAAGAACGCAGGGGAAAGGGTTCAGCACTGAGATGATGAGAGAGTTTTCAAACACAGGCTGTGTAGTACACCGAAACGTTAAATTCCCCACCACCTGACACTGCCTGCCGTGCTGTGTTCTTCCACCTTTCCTGTTTGTATATCTGTGCAGTTCTCTGGCACAATACATAATTGATGTCAAATGAATCAATGCGCTCAAGTAGTATACATGCGTATTTGTAAGGGCTATAAAGATGAAGGGGTACAGGAATAATGCAGAATAAAAGCATTGAGGAAGAGGATCACTCATATTTTTGATATTACCACGAATCTACGGTTCCTAAGTGCACTCATCACTGAATATTTTAGTCATCATACCTGTGCGTAGTGTGAGATAAACTTGTTGAAACTGTGAGTTACGTGTGTTCAATTTTTTTCAAAACAAATTTCGGTTTGTTACAGTCACTGGGATACCAAGGTCGGGCATTTTCTTTGTGTTCCTTTAGCCATACATAACGTTTTTATGAGTTACTTTGCCACATAGTCCGGTGCAGTTCACGTGTTTGCGGCAGCAATATGATTGAGTATTTTTTCCGGAAATAACCAGAAATTTAAACTGGAGCATTGGATCTGGGAATCCGCAATGGATATATTTATTTAAACGTCAAATGCCACCACTAATGCTATTATTTAAATAAACATTGACCTTTGAAAATACGGATAGTACATCTAAGCAATGCAAAACGTTCATGCAAAAATAATATTAAAAATATGCAAAATCGAGATCAAATGTCCAATCAAACATCGGAGGAATATCTGCTGAAAGGACGTTTTTGCACAGACCGAGGGACCAAAATAATTCTCTGTTGGTAACATTGTGAAATTCAGGATCAGCTACAAACAGAGTCGGCTAAAATACATTTGTCTTGTCCACTGTTCTCTATTCTTCAAATAATGTGATTTCTTTTCTTCCATAGAGATTTCCCCACGTTCTTTAACTCTTCTCTGAATTTGTTCTGGGTTGCTGCATAAATGCATGGGTTCAGGAAACAACTCAACAACTTCAACATATCTCCTGTCTCTGTCGCGATGTATTCAGGGTTGCTAAAGTCACCGCGATAGTAATTACCGTGTGACAGTCTGGTCACGACCAAACTCACTGAATACGTCAACCAAAGCAATATGAAACTGCCTGACACCGAGAACAATAAAATTATGGTATTCCTCCGTTTGTCCATTGTTGAATTGCTTTGCCTCTCACATCTGTGACCTTGGAGTCCAATGCGAGTTTTATTTGCCACGACAACACGGTGGATGGTTAAAGAATTAAACAAGAAAATTAGGAGGAATGGAAGCCAAGCAACCCAGACGCTGTGGAACCAGACAAATGCCATCCCAGGAGATGAAGCAATGAAAGTTCCCCTTGCCCGGCAGCCCCATTCAATTTGATTAATGATTTGCACAGGTTCATATGCAAACAAAACCGGGATGTTCTTTAACAAGATCAGAACTGAGATGATTATTAATATTGCGATTGCAGTTTTTTCAGTGCAATGTTTTGTTTTAAACTTCTGACAGCAGATCACCACAAATCTGTCAAATGTGAAGGAGACAGTGAACCAAACAGTCAGATCAAGACCAATGGTAGTCAAGTATGCAATGAGCTTGCACACAGATGTGTGGGACAAGAAGGAAAATGGAAAGTGATAACTCAAAATACGATACACTATAATACTATTGACAATAACTATTAGATACGACATTGCCATGGCCACCAAGTAAGTCGAGATGCATTTGGACAGACCACAGTTTCCTCGTAAGAGAATTAAAATAGTCATCACGTTCGCTGCCAGAGAAATAAAAATGATCGTGAATATTGCAATGCATGATTGAAACAGAGGTGAAGGTACTTACTAAAAGGATTTGAACACATTCTGATTGATTTACAATCTACGAAATTTACCCAAACATTTAATATGCTGTTCAAGTCATCATTCTATGTGGTATTGTCGGACTGTCTGAAGATCAACAAATATATTTTCAGGGGGCACTTACGCTGAATTATTATTGTTAAACTCCTAATGCTTCCAGAAAAAAAAGCTACAGGAAAAAGTGTCCTGACACGAATTTTATATTGTTCTTGTACTACTGAGATAAAGAGTATGTGGCATTAACAATGAAAAATATAAAATCAATTAATCTCAAACTGATTGAATGCTTTACCTGGAAGACTAACAGCTGCGAGAAGCGGATAGTAAATCTCTTTCAACAGCAAAATCGGTGGTTTTGCCATTGCTGAGAACGAATTACCTCAGCAGAGGCTGAAGGTCTGTGACTGGTGTGTGGCCAAGATGTGGAATGGTAATGTGCATTTATACATGCATCAGACCTCTAGAGATGCAATTACCTCAAATCATCAATGATTCTACTCACAATCACCTCTGAAACTAAAACAAACTTTTCTTTTGCATAATATCCGAAATAGAATTTGATCTGCACCTGATATCGTTGACTTCACTTCCATGACCTTCTCTGTTCATTCTAGACCGTTTTCCTTTGTGTGAAATGATCCTGCCTTGGAAATTGGCATCTACGTTTTTTGTCATTGATCCCTTTATCGACTGAGCTCTTCTCTGACCAATTGCTAATTGTTACATCAGTAATGCATACGATAGCTCATCACAGTCTAACCGTTGTCCAGTTTCTGAAATCGAATACTCAGTCGTGATTAATGGACAAGGGAATTCTAAATGATTGATTACCATCCTGGAGATTGACTGCGCTCCACATCCTATTCAACAAAACCAATAATTTTCCTGAACTCGAAGAATGCCATCCACCCAACTAGTAACACATTCTATTCAAGCTGAAAAATGAAGTAGTCCATCTGGTAGCCTGGACTACTTGAATGAATCTCATTGTTTCTGTCAGAAAACACAATGAAGCTACTAATGTTTAAGAATATAGAGGAGGAATCGAAAATTAACACATCAGGAGGGAAGTAGTGCCAGATAAATTAATTGGGCCATTTAATATCCAGGTCCTAATAAATTACAGGAGAAAATGAGGACTGCAGATGCTGGAGATTATAGCTAAAAATGTGTTGTTGGAAAAGCGCCGCAGGTCAGGCAATATTCAAGGAGCAGGAGAATCGTGGTTTCGGGCATGAGCCCTACTTCCTGAAGAAGGGCTCATTCCTGAAACGTCGATTCTCTTGCTCGTTGAATGCTGCCTGACCTGCTGCACTTTACCTAATAAATTACACCCTGGAATTCGAAAAGCTGTAACTCCAGATGTAGCAGGTGCATTGGTTTTAATATTTCAAAAAGAAAATAAAAGATAAGCACATGGATAATTTTGGGATCGTGTAGGGGGACGAGCTGAGAATTGTTCACAGGTTGGCTCAACATGAAGGGCCCAAGGGCATTTTCTGCGCTGTATTGTTCTATGCTCTGCTTTCTATGTTCTCGAAAGTGAATTCGGAAAGAGTACCAGAGGATTCAAAAACTGCCAATGTGTCATACTTTTTGAAAGAAAAAAGGGGCGTGACCAAACTTTGTTAACCGTGAGCCAATGTGCTGAACATCTCTTGTTGAAAACAAATGCAGCAGACCCAACTGTTCATTAAAGAATAGCGGTCCACTTGGAAAATCACAGGTTAATCAAGCAAAATTGATGAGTCTCCAGAAAAATACATCAAGTTCTGAAAACTTTATTCAACCTTTTCGATAAAGCCTAAATCATAACTGAAAGAAAGAGAAGCAGTCAAAGCATTTCTCCTGGCAGAGTGCTCAAAGTACCAGAATGTGTTTCACAAGGAACCATGCGAAAAAGGTAAAGACACATGGAGTTCATGGTCTTTGAGATAGGTATATCGGGATGATTTGAGAATTTGATATTTGGCAGGAAATAGCAAATGGTGTTCAGGAGTTATTTTCAGAAATGGTGATCTTTATTGATACAGGTTCAACAGGGGTCAGTCCTGGTACTACACGTGTTTTGGAATTTGTATTAATGATTTGAAGGAAGGAAAGGGAATGCACTTTTGCAATATTTTCGGATAACTCAACAACAGGTGACAAGGCAAATTCTAATTCACAACCCATCGACAGAGAGGCAATGATGGATTAAGTAAGTGGTCAAAAAACAAAATGTCCAATTGAATAACAAATGACAAAAAAACAAGGTTTTCATATTGAAAGGGAGAACAAGAAAACGCCGAATTTTTTTAATGAAAAAAAACAGAAAAGGGCTCATAAGTGCTTGAGAAAACATCTGCATGAAACATAGAAATGCACAGAGAGGTGCAAGAGATAATCAGGAAAACTAATTGAATTTTGGCCCAAATTTCGAAAGGGTTTTGTTGGAAGAACATGTAATATTTAATGCAAAGTTCTGGTGGGACCACATCCGGATTACTGTGAACAATTTCCGCCTCCTTATATTCAGAAAATATGTTAGTTCTTTCGAGACAGTTCACAAAATGTCAGATACTCAACCCTGGTGTAAGAATTTGGTGAATTTGCAAAAGCTAAACTAGAAGTGTATAATTATGAGAGGTGAAGTCATTGAAATGTGTAGAATTCTGAAGGGACGTGACGAGGTAAATGCTGAGAATGCGTTTTCTGTCATCGAAGAGTCTAGCATCAAATGATTTTGGATCAAAAGGAAGGCAATTCATTTTAAGACTCAGATAATTAGGAAATTCTTCTCACAAAACATTGTGTCTCGGCACCCCTTGCCAGAGAAAGCTGCAGGACAGAGTCCACGCTTCTATTTAAGTCTGAAGCAGATCGATTCTGATCACGACGGGAATCGTTCATTACGGCGAAAAGCAAGGAATGGAAGGTGAACAGTATTGGGTCGTTCATGCTCCTGATGGATGTCAGAGTCAACTCTAGAAGCAGGATGGTCCATTGTTGTCTATACTTCCTACCTTAATATGTGTGAAGTATAGCCTCAAAGTGTTGTCGTCAATATTTGGTTGTTTTGCCTCATGCCAGGAAGTGAATTACTTTCTTGTTTATGCAGCGTGAACTGGTTAAGTATTCCCTTCATGACAACTCTCCAATCCCCATGAGATTACTGGATGTAGGTTTGCTCACTGAGTGGCAGAGGTCGTTTTCAGACGTGAGGTCACCATACGTGGTAACATCATCAGTGAGACTCCGGCGAAGCACTGGAGTTGTGGACCGCATTCGATTGATGTGCTTAGGTTTCTTTGGGCTGGTGATTTCATTTCCTGTTGTGATGCCATTTCCTGTGCTTTTTCTCAGAAAATGTTCGAGTGCAGCTCCGTGTTATTGTTGGGATGATTTCTCCTTCAGTTCTGTATTTGGTCCGTATATGTTGTTTTCCTGTAGATGTTGGTTTGAAGTTCCCCTTTGGCTGTTCATTCTACTGTGACGTATAGGAATGGCACATTATTGCGGTTTCCCCAAACGTTTCCCTCTTCTTCCACAAATGAAGCTGCATTCGCACATTATTGCAACCAGCCACCACACACTGCAGCACAGAGGAACTACAAACAGCTGACGAGAACCGCACCTCCACCGTATTCAAAACGAGAGGGTACCCAATGAACACGGTCCGTCGATGTCTCAGCAACAAAAGCAAAGAAGCAGACAAAACATTCCCAGAAATCTTGGGCACCCTCCCCTTCATTACACAGATCTTAGAAATGACTGCCAGATTCTTCATTTGGCATCATGGTAGTCCCAAAACTCAACAACACACTAAAAAAGCAGCTCATGAACTTGAAAGTCTCGATACAGACAACAGGCAAATTGACGTCTTTTGCGAAAGACTGTTTTGGACAAACAAGCGGAAAACTAGCCTCCAGGAGACATGAACATCAACTTGCCACGGAAAACAAACCCAACTATCACTAGTGTCTATACATACAGATAGGGAAAGACACCACTTCGACTGGGACAATATATCCGATTCTCGGAAAAGCCAAACAGAGACTCTCACGAGATTCCTAGAAGCGTGGCATTCGAACAGGAACTACATCAACAAAAACAACTATTGCTATCCCACTTATTATCCTCGAAGAAACAGAGCAGGAAAGGACATCACCAATACAGGAAATGGAATCACCACAAGAAATAGGAGTATTACCCACGGTGATCGAATAACCAGCACAGAATCAGACAACTGAAGAATTACCGGAAGTATATACTGGGTTTTCACCTGACTGTGTGATCACAAGGTCACAAACCCACAAGCTGAAACAGGAGCAAAGATCACAGAATACAGATAAGGACGTTGATGTTGAATTATAAGACGTCTTGCTTAATCCAGTGACTCAGTCAGACAAAGAATAAGTGGGGGAAAAAGCAGATATATCTCATGCAAAGCAATTAACTCAGTCACAACAAGAGTTGAAAACACTGAAGCAATTATATCAAATCGCGTAGACAGGCAAACATCTGAGTTTATTCCCGACTGTTACGATCTTAAAAATGATATCCTGATCAGGAAATGCAAACTAACAAATATCAGGCGGATCAGAAATAGGCAGAGGTTCATCAGGTTGTATTACCATGGGGTTATAGACAGGTGGTGTTGCATGTAGCACATGAATTAACAATAAAAGTTCATTCAGTATTTAAGAAAACCTCAAGCTAAAGATAAAAAGCATTTCTCCTGGCCTGGACTACATAAGGGTGTGGTTGACCTGTTTCTGTACTTGTCATACATTTCAGGGAATTGGAAAAACTCAGGCAGTAATAAAACCAGCATACCATTTCAATCTTGTGTTTATCACGTGAATAGTAAATATAGGGGAATGGTTTGCTCACTATTCGTGTCAGGTAAATAAGTTGTTATTTGTGTATCGCAAAATGTGTGTCAGTGATTTATTTCACTTCACTATTCGAAGTTGCTGAAAAACAGGATGACACCACTTTTCACGGTCATTTTAAAACATTATAGGGCATGACAGTCCCCTTATTGTGATTCAGTTTTTGTTCCAAGAAGGCCGGTCATTCTCCTTTAAACACCACAAAGACCGCAGA
This sequence comes from Chiloscyllium punctatum, assembly GCF_047496795.1. Classification (NCBI taxonomy): domain Eukaryota; kingdom Metazoa; phylum Chordata; class Chondrichthyes; order Orectolobiformes; family Hemiscylliidae; genus Chiloscyllium; species Chiloscyllium punctatum. Next base: position 46,298,239 of record NC_092781.1, on the reverse strand, counting down.
TGTGGATCTTGGAACACCTTTTCTGCAATGAACAAAGTCAGGAGTCAGGAAGAAAGCTTTCCAATTGCCTGGATGTGTGAAGCTCCAAAACCAGTCAAGAGGTTCACCCTTCTCCAGGAAAAAGCAGCCCACTGACTTGGTATGACATGCACATGCATCCCCTCCCCACTCCATCAACTCGCAATCGCGGCAGTGAATACCATCTACAAGACACACTGCAGGCATTCACCAAATATCCTCAGTCATCACGTTCCATCACGTTCCATGCCCATTTTCATGTAAAAGGACAAGGGCAGCACATGAATGGGAGTGCCAACATCTTCAACTTCCCCTTCAAGCCACTCACAACCCTCACAACCCATTCCTTCACGTTCGCTGTGTGAAAATCGTGCAATTCCCTCCTCAACAGCATTGTGATCAACCCACTGTAGATGAGATGCAAATGTTCAAATGAGCAGCAAACCACCAACTTCTCAAGAGCAACTAGAGCTGTTTAATACATGCTGGCTGATCATAAATTCCGACATCCCACAATGGAAAAAAGACATGCATTCAGGACAGGGGCCTTATTTCTGATGAGAAAGCAGACTTGTGAACGCTCATAAAGTAATTAATCATTTGAATGAAAGAATCTGAATTTGTCGGTGAGATTAGTAGAGAGGTGAGTTTTGTTTTTTATTCTTTTTCGTTTTTTTCTTATGTTAGATTTTGGCTAGTGTATATTTGATTTAATTGTATACCAATGTTTGTATTTGAGAGTTTTGTTTATTTTTGTAAACTTGTAAAAATGTTAAATTTCTAATCAAAGTAACTTAAAAAAGAAAGAACCTGAAAGATTATCAAAACTATGTCTGTATAGATTGAAGTACGGATTTCTGTATAATAGGACAACAACAGAATTCATCAATAGCTGATTTCTGGAGAATAGCTGTGCACAGGGATCTATCAATGGACACCAAAGACAGACAGTGTTAGTTAGCATCATACCTTTAATCCAACATAATTAACTAAGGTAGGTTCTGAGTCTTAACTTGCTCACTTCAGGATTCTCAGTTTTATTGCTACACGCAATAAAGTTGAAGTAATTGTCTCAGCATTTGAATGACTGTGAGGTTTCTTAATAAGTAGACAAAATAAATGCAGATTGGGGTAATTTACATCAAGGGTCTTTTTCCAAAATAAATTGTTAAGGGACAATAACAAACTGACATACATGAATTGAAAGCAATTAGCTGTTTGTGGGATGAAACATCTGCTTGCTGCTTTCTGCAAGAAGCGATAACTTTGCTCGATAACCTGCTGGCTCATTAGTATTGGTGAAATAAGATCGTCTGGGGAAGAAATGTTCTGAGGCAAAGAGATTAAGTGAAACGAAACTTAATCTTCAAAGTGATATTCAATGCTGAAGGTACAATGTAACAGGAGAGATACTTCTGATATGAAAGCAAGCTGCAAACTTGCTGGCGCCATCGGATTGATCAATAAAATGAATGAACGTGTTGAAATGAAAATCCACAGATTCACCCGTGAGACATTATGGATAGAAAATTGCATAAGAATATAATTTCAGGATGCCTCGGTCTCAGACATTCACAGAACAATATGGTTTAACAATCAAACAGATGGTAAATTCGAAGGCAGGCAGTATTACTTGGAATCGGAGCTAAATTCCTGCACAATTTGCGAAGACGGTAGGGCTGACCAAGTATAGCGGAGGGAACTTGTGTGTGGAGACTGAGCAGATAGAGGAAGCCCAAAATGAGATTTTTTGCTTCAGTTTTCACCAAGGAAAAGGAACTTGCTGTCAATGAAAACTTTGAGCAGCTGGGATACAGTCTAGACCAGATCAAGATTGATGAGGTTGATGTGCTGGAAATTTTGGGAAACATTAAGATTGATAAGTCCCCAGGTCCAGACCAGATTTATCCCCAGCTGCTCCGGGAAGGGGAAAAGGAGGTTGCTAAGCCACTGGCGAGGATATTTGCCCCTCACTCTCCACGGGCTTCGTACCGGAGGATTGGAAGGAGGCGAATGCTGTTCCTCTTTTCAAGAAGCGTAATAGGGAAAACATTGGCAATTACAGACCAGTCAGTCTTACGTCTGTGGTCAGTAAAGTTTTGGAATGAATTTTCAGGATTGGGATTTATGAGTATTTGGTAAAGCATAGAGAGATTAAGGGCAGTTAGTATGGCTTTGTGAGGGGCAGGTCATGCATCACATTTCGTATTGAGTTCTCCGAGGAGGTGACAAGACAGGTCGATGAAGATCGAGCAGTGGATATGGCATATATTGACTTCAGCAAGGCATATGATGAAGTTCGCCATGGTAGGGTCATTCATAAAGTCCACAAGTTTGGGATACACGGAGATTTGGCTACCTGGATTCAGAATTGGCTGGCTGAAGCCAGAGAGTAGTTGTAGATGGGAAGTATTCTGCCTGGAGGTCAGTGTTGAGTGGCATCCCGCAGGGCTCTGTCCTTGGGACTCTGCACTTTGTAGTTTTTATCAATGACTTGGATGAGGAGATTGAGGGGTGGGTTAATAAATGTGCAAATGACATAAAGGTTGGAGGTGTCATCGATAGTACAGAGGGCTACTGCAGGCTGCAGCACGATATCGACAAGATGCAGAGCTGGGCTGAGAAATGGCAGGTGGAATTCAACCTGGATAAATGCGAGATGATGCATTTTGGAAGATTGATCTCGAATGCTGATTATAGGATTTAAAAGAGGATTCTTGGCAGTGTGGAGGAACAGAGGGATCTGGGAGTGCCAGTAGATAGATCCCTCAACGTTGCCACCCAAGTGGAAAGGGTTGTTAAGAAAGCAGATGGTGTTTTGGCTTTCATTAACAGGGGGATCGAATTTAAGAGCATCGAGGTATAGCTTTAGCTCTAGAAGTCCCTGGCGAGACCGCACTTGGAAGATTGTGTCCAGTTCTGATCACCCCACTATTGGAAAGAAAAACAGGCTTTGGAGAGAGTGCAAAGAAGGTTTACCAGGATGCTGCCTGGACTGGAGGGCTTGCCTTATGAAGAAAAGTTGAATAAACTCGGACTTTTCTCTCTGGAGAGAAGGATGGAAGAGAGGAGACCTGATCGAGGTGTACAAGATAATGACTGGAATAGCTAGAGTCAGTAGCCAGAGACTTTTCCCCAGTGCAGGACTGACTGCTTTGAGGAGTCATAGTTTGAAGATATTAGGAGGAATGTATAAAGGAGAGGTCAGAGGTAGGTTATTAATGCAGAGAGTTGTGAATGCATGGAATGTGTTGCCAGCTGTGGTGGTTGGGGACATTTCAGCGACTCCTGAACATGCACACGGATAGCAGTGAGTTGAGGGGTGCAAAGGTTATGTTACGATATTTTACATTAGTATTAACCTCAACACAACATCCTGGGCAAAGCCCCTGTTCTATACAGTACGTTGCTATGTTCTATGTTCTAAGAGTGAAGTTCCATTCTCAGGCTGAACCTGCGGACTTAGGAGGTGTTATTTTGTTTGCTACGGGCTATAAAGTTGAAATACTTGTTTCAGTCTTTGGTTGTCTGTGAAATTTCTGAAAGAAACTGACAAATTGAAGGTAGCTTCGATGATTTGCGTCGAACAAAGGGATTCAAGACTGACTGGGAGAAGGCCTGCTAATAGCGTGCAGAAGCATATCAGCCATGATTGTATGGTGGATGAGCCGAATTTCTTAATTCTGTCTTGTGGTCTAATGGTCGTCTGGCAGAAAATCCTTCCCTGCGTCTCCCATAACTTCTGATAATTGAGATCCATTTGCCTGATAATAATCAGCAAAAACTGGTTGGACAGAAGATGCTGCTTCCGCACTGTGTGACTCTGTTACTCTCTTACATATTTATGTCATCCAATTACCTGAAACCATCAGTGTATTGAAAATTATAACTGCAAGACGCAAACCTAAATACCCTTCCTCTGGTCACATATAAAGAATACAGCACAGTACAATTTCAGTCAGAAATCAAGGAGTGGGCATTAAGTACTATATCAAGACACTCAATGCGTTCAATAAGTAGTCATGGTTAATTCTGAGGGACATAGGGATGAAACGTCATCGGAAGAAAGAGGGATAAGCAGCACTGAGGTGAAAGATCACTCGTATTTTGGATATTTCCGTGAATCTACTGTCCCTAAGCGCACTCATCACTGGATGCTTTAGCCATATGCCATGTGGACTGTCAGATAACTTTTAGAAATTGTCGGCAAAGTCTATTTTATATTTTTGTAATCTCATTATTATCCAATCACTAGGATACCAAGTAAAGCCATTATGTTGGTATTTTTTTTAGCCGTATACACCATTTCAATGAGTTATTTTGTCAGATAGTCGAGTGCCGTTCATGTAATATTCACATAAAATGTGCAGTACACAAGTTTGCGGCAGCTATACCATCAATTATTTTGAAGAGACTTGGGAAAAGTTGATGAGCAGAGAGATGTGGGAGTGCAGGTCCATTGTACACTGAAGGTTGCTCAACAGTTGGATAGAGTGGTCAAAAAGGTATATTGTATGCTTGCCTTCATTGGACGGGGTATTGAGTATAAGAGCTGGCAAGTCATGTTAAAATTGTACAAGACATTGTTTCGGCCGCATTTAGAATACTGTGTACAATTCTGGGCGCCACAATACCAAAAGGATGTGGACGCTTTGGAGAGGGTGCAGAGAAGGTTTACGAGGATGTTGCCTCGTTTCAAAGGTGCAAGCTATGAAGGGAGGTTGAGTAGGTTAGGTTTTTTTCACTAGAAAAAGGGAGATTGAGGGGGACCTGATTGAGGTCAACAAAATCATGAACGGTATAGACAGGATGGATAGAGACAAGTTTTTCTTTTCCCCTGGATTAGATATTCAATAACGAAATTTCATGCTTTCAAGGTGAGAGGTGGAAAGTTTAAGGGGGATAAACGCAGAAAGTACTTCACGCAGAGGGTGGTGGGCATCTGGAACACAGAGGTGGTAGAGGCAGATACGGTCGATTCAGTTAAGATGCATCTGGACAGATGCATGAGTAGGTGGGGAGCAGAGGGATACAGATGCTTAGGAATTGACCGACAGGTTTATACAGTACATTTGGATCGGCTCAGGCTTGGACGGCTGAAGTGCGTGTTCCGCGGCTGTAAATTTTCTTTGTTTTGTTTTTCAAAAAGCAGTAAGTAAAATCGACATTAAATGTCCAATCCATCATCGAAGGAATGTCTGCGTAAAGCATGTTTTTTGCACTAAAATGTTTGGAATCGAAGTCAGCTTCAGTAATTTACAGACAACAAAGCGGTTCAAGACTAACTCGAGAAGGTCTGCTCCACCCCGAGGAACTGGTGAAAAACGACGCGATATTCAGTATCAGCTACAAAGAGATTCGGCTAAAATATATTGTCTTGTCCACGGGTATTCCACATGATGTGATTTCATTTCTTCCATAGAGATTTCCCCACGTTCTTTAACTCTTCTCTGAATTTGTTCTGGGTTGCTGCATAAATGCATGGGTTCCGGAAACAACTCAACAACTTCAACATATCTCCTGTCTCTGTCGCGATGTATTCAGGGTTGCGAAAGTCCCCTCGGTAATAGTTAGGGTGTGACAGTCTGGTCATGACCAAATTCACTGAGGGAGTCAACCAAAGCAACCTGAAACTGCCTGATACCGAAAAAAAATAAAATAATGGACTTCCTCCGGTTTTCCATCCCTGATTGGTTTGGCTTCTCAGTTCTATGGCCCTGGAGTCCAACGCGAGTCCTATTCGCCACGACAACATGGTGGATGGTTAAAGAATTAAACAAGAAAATTAGGAGGAATGGAAGCCAAGCAACCCAGGTGCTGTAGAATCAGACAAATGCCATCCCAGGAGATGAAACAAAGAAAGTTAGACTTGACCGGCAGCCCCATCCAATTTGATTAATGATTTGCTCTGGTTCATATGCAAACAAAACCGGGATGTTCTGTAAGAAGATCAGAAATGAGATGATTATTAATATTGTGATTGCACTTTTCTTGGTGCAGTGTTTTGTCTTAAACTTCTGATAGCAGATCACCACAAATCTGTCAAATGTGAAGGAAACAGTGAACCAAACAGTTCGATCCAGACCGATGGTAATCTTATATACAATGATCTTGCACACAAGTGTGTGGGACAAGAAGGAAAATGGGAAGTGATAACTCAAAATACGATACCCTATAATACTATTGATAATAACCAATAGATCCGATGTTGCCATGGCCACCATGTAAGCCGAGATGCATTTGGAAAGACCACAATTTCCTCGAAAAAGAATCAAGATAGTCATCATGTTCGCTGCTAGATAAACAGAAATGATCGTTAATATTGCAATGCATTGTTTAAACAGAGATGAAGATACGTATTCAAAGCTTTTGAGCACATGCTGAGTGATTTACAAAATCCAAAATTTACCCAAACATTTAATACACTGATCCAGTCATCAATCTACGTGGTATTGTCTGACTCTCTAAAGATCAGCAAATATATTTTCAGACGACTCTTATGTTGAATTGTTATTGTTAAACCAGTCCTGCTTCCAGAAAAAGTTTAGAGGAAAAATAGTCCTGACATGATTCTCGATATTGTTCTGGTAACACTGAGACAATCAGTAAGTAGCATTAACAATGAAAAACTAAAATCAATTAAATACAAACGGGTTGAATGGCTTACCTGGAAGACTAACAGCTGCGAGACGTGGATAGTAAGTCTCTTTCAACACCAAAATCGGTGGTTTCGTCATTTCTGAGAATGAATGCCCTCTGCAGAGGCTGAAGATCAGTGACTGGTGTGTGGCCAAGGTATGGAATGGAGATGTGTAGTTATATAAACATCAGACCTCGAGAGAATCAATTACCTCAAATCATCACTGATATTACTCACAATCACCTGAGAAACGAAAAGAAATGTTTCTTTTGCATGACACCCTCAATAAAAGAAGATCTGACCCTGGCATTGTTGAATTCACTTCCATTACCTTCTCTGTTGATTGGATTCTAATGTCATGTACTTTACCTCATTTTTGACTTAAGAACGTTTTCCTTTGAATGCCACAATCCTGCCTAGTGAATTGGTATCGACGTTTCTGTCATTAATCCCTTTATCGACTGTAGCCTTATCTGGCCAATTGCCAATTGTTCCATCATTAATGCATATGGCGGCTCATAACAGCCTAACCATTCCCCAGATTCTGAAATCGCATACTCAGTTGCGATTAATGGACAAGTGAATCCTGAACAATTGATAACTCTCTTGGAAAAAATACTCAATCATATTGCTGCTGCAAACTCGTGATCAGCATATTTTATGCCAATACTGCAGGAAATGCACAGGACTATGTGACAAAATAACTCATTGAAACGTTATATATGGCTGAAGGAAAACTAACAAAATGTCCTTCCTTGGTATCCTAGTGATTGCAAAATACTGAAGTTTTTGAAAATATAAATACACGTAATTTGGCTACGTATTAAGAAGCCTCATAGTCAATCAAATGCGGAGACAATTACTTCAACTATTTAAAGTGAGCTGAGAATCCTGAATTGAGCACGTTAAGCCTCAAAACGTACCTTATCTATTTCCCGATTTATACTGGATTAAAGCGACGGTTCTAACCAACACTGTCCTTTAGTGTCCATTGATTGATCGCTGTGTAGTGTTGCCGCCAGAGTTTAGCTGTCAAAAAAATCCGTACTTCAGGTCTATAGAGACAGGGAATTGATAATTCTTTAGAGTCTTTCATTCCAATAGTTAATTATTTTTTCAGCCTCCTCAAACCTGCATTTTGCTTCCTCATAAGAAAGAAGGTCCTGGCTCCTTAATTCATGGTCTTATTCATTTGTGAGATGTTGGTATTTCTGTTTGGACAACATTTATTGAACAACTCTCGTTGCTCTTTTGAACATTTGCATCTCATCTGTCGTGGGTTGATCCCAATTCTGTGAAGGAGGGAATTCCAGGAGATTCACAAAGTGAGAGCGTGAAGGAACGGTGTTATATTTCCAACTCTGGAGTGTGAGTGGTTTGAAGTGGGAAGTAGAAGATGGTGGTACTCCCATACATGTGCTGCCCTTATCTTCCTTCATGAATATGGTCATGGAACGTTCTGGCTGAGGAGCTTTGGTGAATTTCTTGTGGACAGTATGTACTGCTGCGACTGTGAGTTTGTGGGGGAGGGAGTGCGCTGCTTTCTCCTTGAGAGTGACCAATGCCTTGACAGTCTTTGGAGTTTCACATTTTCAGGCAGGTGGAGAGATTTATTTTGGATTCCTAATTTTTGCCTTACAGAAGATATAGCGGCCTGAATTGTGCTAAACATTGCGTCATCATCACTGAACATTCCCACATTTGACCTGATAATTGCTCCAATATGGGTAAACCCACTTGATTACTTTAAGCCAGAAAAGCTTTATCCTGTGCAGTGTTCTGTGAAACTTTAATACGCCAAGAACTATTTAAAGTAAAAAGTAACAACTGTATTTATTTGAGTATAACAGAGGATAATTAACCAACAAGTATTTACAACTCCTTCCTCCAACTTATCTTTTACTTTCCCTTTTATAACGTTAGTCCAATTAAACCCCCAAGTACGATTTACCAAAGATAAATCACAATTCAAAACCAGGCAGCTGTCGAATCTTGCCTTTGCACCTTCCCCTGTAGATTTTCTTCTTCTTGGAAAGTTCCATTTCATAGGTCATTGATAGATAACGGTACCTTTCAGACAGCTGTGTTTCAGGCAGTCTGTACATCCTGGTGGTTCGGCAGTTCTCCCTCAATTGTTCAATTTTTCCCGGATATAGACTCCAAAGCATCGGATGGTATCAGTGGGTTTTTAATATTGTCAATATAGTAAATTCAGACTTGATTGGAGGTTGGTATTTTGGGGTATCATTCAAACTGATTGTCCGAATTCGAAGTTGCTGTTTGTCTCATACCAACTCAGCCAGTGCTAGCTGCTGGACCAAAATGCTACATTGTAAATGCTCCAACATTCTGTGTGTCTGCTTCTTCCTTCACTCTCTTAAAGGCACAGTACACTCCTACACCTTCATAGCACAATGGAGGGACACCCATTCATGAAGCAGCTGACGAAGATTGGACCAGGGACATTAACCCGAGAAACTCCTGCAGAGATGTCCTGAATCTCAGATGACTGCCATTCAACAAACACGGTCATCTTCCGATGTCCCAGATGTGCCTCCAACTAGAGGACAGTTTGCGCCCTGCTCCACATTCATTGCAACTTTTGTGGAATTTTTTGATGTCACTTTTGTTCGGATACTGCCTGGATGCTAAGTGCAATCACTCTCACGTCACCTCCCATTCGGCATAAGACTACCTGTTTGTAGTCACAGCTTACTCCACATAATTCTTCGATCTGCTGCGGAGCAACCGGTTGTCCTTGTTGTCCAAGGCAGCCAGTTATCAAGCAAATGTTGATGTAATTTCATTCACCTAATTTCTACTCACTATTTTGCTCGGGATGACAATTATTTTTAATCCCTATGCACATTCTTGGCTTTGTTCCGAAACTGGTTATTCCATGTGATTATTTCGAGCTCGAGCAGTTATTGAAGTTCTGAAGTTAATAAAATTACAGTCTTTTGTCCTAATTCGCTATTTCAAACATGATGAATAGATCCCACCATTTTGGTTCATATCCGAAATGAATTGCTGCACTATGCTCAATTGGAACATGCATCATTTCATTATATGTCACAGACATGCACAAACAGAAATTAAGCAATTAATTACAGAAAAATAATCAGTAAATATTACAAAAAGTAATAACCATTTACAAAGTAATATACATGCTCTAAATTTAAACAGTGTAATAATCATGTCAGGAAGGGCATTAAACTATTACAAGGGATTTTCAACCAGGCAACTATGGAGCACGCCATTGAATTATTTACTTGAGTCTAGGAAATTCTGACAGAATTTGGGAACGTTAGAGGTGTTTTCCAGTTGCAGAACAGTCCATTATCTGTAGAGCTGATGTTTAAAAAATATCTGTTTAACTTTCTCAAGAGGATTGCAGTCATTCCAGTTTTCCAGTTCTGCTCGATATTTTAACGTGCAAGGAATGAAGGCAAGCATTGTGCACAGCACTTTGTGGATTATAATTGGTGCATGTTCAGAGCGTTCCTGTCAAAGTTCAGTTTTCTCTTTATGCCTTGGAATGGATAGGAGACAATTGAGAGGAAGCAATTTTCTTGTGATATTAACGCGAACCTATTAATCCAGAAGCTGGGTTTATCTTCTGTGTTTAACTGAGATTCAAACCATGTCAAGCATGTGGCCGAGTTGGAATTCAAGATTTTCATGGAAACCAATGACACCATTGCCAATATCCTGCACATAATGATGAGATCCTGGTATCTCATGCAGACGTGAGAAACATATATTTGTAACAAGCTGAGTGGTATAAAGATGGTGCTGGATAACACACAACAGGTCCGGTAGCATCTGAGTAGCAGGAGAGTTGATCATTCTGACATAACCATTCATTGATACATTCCATAACAACCCCCGATAACTTCCACTCCCAAACCTTTGTCACCATTTCCATGTTTACCTATATATCCCAGAGTCCTCCAACACATTTGCAGACCCTTCATTCTAAATCGTTAATGGCAGTTTCAGGCGACGAGGTAGACAAGCAGAAGGCTGGAAGAAAACAGCAAGCCAGGCAGAATCAGGAGGAGAATAAGTCAATGGCTCGAGTGTAACCCTTCTTCACGAACTCCAGCAACTGCACTTGTTTTGTCTTGAGCCAACTTTCAGGTGACGAGGCTGAAATAGTTTGAGACATTGCATTGCCTTGATTGGGTGTGTTCGTTTGGCGGACTGTGCAGTTTTATTGGAATATTCTTCAGAGTGGCTCAAATGTTTCAGGGCAGTTAATACTTTGGCAGTTTGATGAATTTTGTAGACTTTTCCTTGTTTAGGGATTTGTATTTGATTCAAAGAATGCAATGCTTTTAGGGTTTGACTGTTTTTATATTCTTTTTAGCAATTTTGTTCCGGCAAAATAAACGAATGATCACAGATGAAACGGCAACCAGTCCAGAACAGCAGGAAATGGATGCTACCATATGCAGAATTCAGGTTGAGAGCGGATTTTAAGGTTTCACGAAGTTTAATTTGGAAGTTATTGATGGATTTTTCACATTGGACATTTCTCAGACAAAGTTCTACATTGGTTGTGACAGATGTCCTTTATGGAAATATGACTGAAAAAATCGTCAACTCGCTTTCAATGAGCACAGTTGAGCTGGAATCTATGTATGAGCTCTTGAGGGATATTTTCTTGGAGGATCAGAGGTTATTATAACTGGATCAAATGATTCTTTACAACAGCCAATGAGAATTTGATGTGGCTATTTTCCTCATTCGCTGTGACAAACAACCCTGTGTCTTCAGTATTACAACAGAGGATTTTGAAGGGAACTAACTCAGATGACGTAACGTCTTTGTTCATCATTGAAAGAAGAAAAGCTTTTGCATCAAAGTCTCAGTAGAATTCCTCGTTTTTGAATAAAGTTTACTGAGGATGCTCTGCCTCGTAGTTCAACAAGGAGGGACACTCTGGAGCGTAAATGTGGCAATTATTTAAATCTGAGCATGCCTCAACCATACTAAGCTGGGTGGCAGGGTGAAATGTGAGGAGGATGTTAGGAAATTGCAGGGTGGCCTGGACAGGTTAGGTGAGTGGGCAGATGCACGGCAGATGCAGTTTAATGTGGATAAATATATGGTTATCCACTTTGGTGGCAAGAACAGGAAGGCAGATTACTACCTAAATGGAATCAATTGAGGTAAAGGGGCAGTACAAAGAGATCTGCGGGTTCTTGTACACCAGCCAATGAAGGTAAGCATGCAGGTACAGCGGGATGTGAAGAAGGCTAAGAGCATGCTGGCCTTCATAACAAGAGGGATTGAGTATAGAAGCAAAGAATTTCTTCTGCAGCTCTACAGGGCCCTGGTGAGACCACACCTGGAGTATTCTGTGCAGTCCTGTTCTCCAAATTTGAGGAAAGACATTCTGGCTATTGAGGGAGTGCAGCGTAGTTTCACGAGGTCAATTCCGGGAATGGCGGGACGACCTTACACTGAAAGACTGGAGCGACTGGGCTTGTATACTCTTGAGTTTAGAAGACTGAGGGGATCTGACTGAGACATAGAAGATTATTAAAGGATTGGACACTCTGGAGGCAGGAAACATGTTTCCGCTGATGGCTGAGTGCCGGACCAGAGGAACAGCTTAAAAATACGGAGTATGACCATTTAGGACAGAGATGAGGAGAAACTTCTTCACACAGAGAGTGGTGGCTGTATGGAATGCTCTGTCCCAGAGGGCAGTGGAGGCCCAGTCTCAGTATTCATTTAAGAAAGAGTTGGATAGAGCTCTCAAGGATAGTGGAATCAAGGGTTATGGAGATAAGGCAGGAACAGGATACTGATTAAGGATGGTCAGCCATGATCATATTGAATGTTGATGCAGGCTCGAAGGGCAGAATGGCCTACTCCTGCACCAATTGTCTATTGTCTATTTGACATTGTGATGAAAGGATATTACACTGTGCTTGCTGCAATGGGGGTTCCGGGGATTTTATGACAGTAAGCTTAACTTTTTAAATCTGTGATATTCTTTCTGGGTTTGATTCAATATTGTGTGCATAATATCTTGTTGCTATTCCGAGCAGTGGCAGAGTAATGACTGCTGTCCTCTTATGTGCAGCATTAATTTGAACCACCATTACACTGAATACTTCATCCTTCAGCATCCCCGCCAAATACAAGCAACAGGAAGAGTGAAGACACATTCGTCAGCCATTTCTTTCCCCTCTTTATTCACGTGATCTCCTGCTCCATTTCATGGTTGTACCTTATGATTGCTGAATAGGAGGATATCTTTCTGCACTCTATGCTCCTTTGAAAGGATAGTGTACTTTTAAAGAGCAAGAGCGTCATTCTCTGAAAGTTATCTCTCTCTCTTGTTTACTATTTTCCCGTGCAAAAATACTGGTTACTGATCATAAAACGTTAGCGTAATTTTCGCTCTACAACTGTTCCTACACCAGTGAGTTTTTGCAAAATTTTCTCTTTTAATTTTTATTTGTACTGCACATTTCTTCTGCAGATGCCTGAAACAATGATTTTCTTGTGCATCATGCAATCAATGTTCTGCAATTGGTGACCACACTGATAACAGTGTACGTTGGAAATTTTCGCAAAAGGTCTTAATCATGACATTCCTTGTGTGTCTTCCATCTGGAATGACTACCACGAACAGCTGATAATGTCAACATTTAATTCTGATCGTATTTTGCAATTTCTGGCATCATACTGTTAAAATATTAACGCTCTAATATCAACACCAGACTATAAATATTTTATTGTCAGTCAGTTTTTTTTATAGACCTAACAATGACATTAATGACATTTTGAAATAATTACCTTCTGAAGGTCAAGCAGTGACTTAAAGTTAATGCTGGCTCATTCCTCAATATTCACGTCTGATGATCGAATCGTAATGAAATAACCTTCACACTTACTGATGTCACTGCATGACCTACAGGATGTTATTGGAATTTTCTGTTTACCATTCAGATTAGGAGCATTCAATCTCTTCAGATTCATGCAAAGTTCAAATGCTTCAGGTTGAGATGAGTTACTATTTCCATGGATATCGTTGCCAGAAGGTTCATCGAAACGGCAACATTGAGTTAGAAACGGTCAGCCAATGCTGACGTGAAACTGACAAAGATGACGAAACGATTCCTTCTTGATCAAAAGGAGCCTGACTGATGCACCGACAGAAAGAGTGCTGTTCGGAAGGACGGTTCAAAAATTGTTCGCTTTACAGTGGAGGAATGGTCAAAGATGTTTTAAGTGAGAACTGCCATTGCCTTGTTTTGGGAATGTGCACCCGATTTAAAATTTTATATTCCTTTAAACTGCACTTAATCACAATTTCTTGATGTATTGCTTCGTGCGGATCACGTATTCGCACAGTTTCAAAACACAACAGTCGATTTGAGATCATTGCATCGCTTTTCAGTTGTACACTGCTTTATTTTTCGAATCACTGACAAAAACATTTGATGGGCTCCTCTTTCAATATTACTTTCGCGAGTATGATTGACCCAGATTATATGATCATCGAAGTTTCCCAAAATTATTGCAATACCTTTTTCTTTTTACAAATCATAGTGAATACCTGTTTAATGCAGTGGTGAAATGGTAGCAGCGAACATAAACTGTGCTGTTTCTATTGTTCTCTGCAACTAGTACGCATAATTTTCATTCATACTGACTCTACGTCACGATCTGAGGCTTTTTCTGTCATGTCTTTGTTGTTCAATCCGGTCATGTGTTACCCATCCTGCTTTTCCATACTGCCCGAGTCTCCACAAGGTTGCATATCGATGAATATTTCTATTCCACCGTTTGTTCACCATGCAACCCCACCTCTTTGGTATCTAAATCTCATTAATCTCTGTGTTACAAATTCATCAGCCTTATCACAGATTTTGTCCATTTCAGAAAAGACCGTAATTTATTCTTTCCCACAATTACCTATCACAAACCTATTCACTGATGTCCAGTTTTCGTATAACTCTGTCCTTTATGTTCCTTTCTACTTGTCTTCAGCCACATTTCCAAACTGAAGCAATTATTCACCTTTTCTCTTTGGATTTAGTAAGGACCTTTCACCTGAACCCTATCCCTATATCGTCTCTCTCAGATTAAAACCCTGTCCATAAACCTAATGACATGATTGGCCAGGACACTGTTCTCAGCACGGTTCCACTGCGGGTATCCAAATGATTTTTTTAAAATTTATGCATATAACGCGGGTATCTCTGGCTGATCAGTATTTCTTGCCTAGCCTGAGCTGCCCTCGAGCTGAGAAGCTTTTTCCGCAACGTCAGAGCCAATAGACAGGCGGATAATCATCTGTGGGTGTGTCGTGCAGACCACGTGAGGATGTGCACTCATCCTTCTCTAAAGGACTGATGTTTGGGGTTTTTTTATACGTCACCGATGGTTTCATACTTACTTATGAACGGTTAATCGCATTTTTTAAAGTGTTGATTTCACAATCCACCATTGCTGATGGTGGGATTCAAACTTGTGCACTTGAAAATTCACTGAGGTGTTGGATACATGCTCTAGCAATAATAGCATCACTGCGTCTGCTCACAATTTGCTCATCCCTGATGAGTAACTGCAGTGCACTATGAAGCAAAACCCTTTCTTCCTACACAAGTGTTTGATTCTGACGTCACCCTGAACTCTGATGATACCACTCTGTGTCTCTGTATTTGGTATGTGTCGCTGTGTTGGTCTAATTGCTGCCTCATTCAGTGCCTCTGAATTTCTTGCAGTTCTCCAGATCCTGAACCAACTCTCCACTGCAGAGAGACGAGGCAGCAAAGGCCAGGGATGGAGACAAGGATCTTCCAGATTAGTGTGAGACTCAGTGTCATTCGATATGTGATACTCTTACTGCACTAGTGTAATTCCCCATTCTGTCTATTTCTATTGTTCATCGTCAGGAAGTTCCTGACTCAAAGAACCTCCCAACTGCTGAGTGCCTCGTTCATCGCCTCATTGAACGCAGATGGGCAGACAGAGGGCAGGAAGATCAGGAGCTTTCAATAAGTGCTGCAGCGATGTAAGATTTCTCACAGTGAACAGAAAAGAGATCCACAAGAAGACTTCAAACATCAGCCCACAAGACATGTCACGGATATAGTGTTGAAGTGTGAGCACACAATATAAAGATCGCAGGCTCAATTACCGTCTTCTTGTGAGAGGATTACATTCAACTCTGCTGTCCTGTGCATTCGTGAAAGAGCATAGGGATTTCACAGTTATGAATCCAGTCCTGTGCTGCCTCAGTGAGCATCAGTGCAACACAGATGAAAGCAGAAATGCCAGAAGATCGTGATATTGAACCTTAAGATCTTTCTGTCCTCTGTTTCCTCTCCATCACTCTCTGTTGTCCTATCCTAGAGTCATACAGCAAGATAACATACCTTTTGGGCCAACTCATCTGCGCCAGTACCTTGAATTCTTCTAATTCCAAGAACAGTTCCTATCTCTGTAGCCTCCTCCACTCCCAACAAACCCACTGTATTTTTGTAACATACTCCAATGCTGACTCTTACTGTCCCCCTGCCTCCACTCTGAATAATTTGCACAATCTCGGTAATCTCCTCCAGTCAGTACAATAATCCCTGTTTCTGTCATCTTATCCAATACCTGCAGTCCATTCTGTCACTGTGACATTCTGCAGCCCTTGCGATCCTCCCCATCTGTATATATTCATCCAGCCCCTATAGTAAATGATATCACCTTAACCTTCTCCAGACCTGCGAACACCCCTGCCTCCCATCTGACAATGCCACACGACCTCTGTAATCAACTACCATCCTTACCGACCTCGATACTCGGACAAACCCCAGTCCCTGCAGCCTTTCCTACTGGTGTAACATGCTCGATTCCCGACAGCCCACGCTGTGTATAGCGCTCTGAAACCACTTTAACCCTCCCCAAGTGGGCAACCTCGTGCATTCTCTGAAATCTCTTCTATCGCTGTCACTTTCTCCCATCACTGCAATAATCCTTAACTCTACCTCCTCTGATCACTACCAACCATCCATTGTCTGTTAACTCTGGAAGCCAGTAAAACCATCCATGCATCTAAAGGTGGAAGTTGATACTGCAGGTGCTGGAGATTAGAATCAAGTTTATAGTGGGGATGGAAAAGCACAGCAGATCAGACAGAATCCGAGGAGCAGAACAATCGTCGTTTCGGGCAAACGCCCTTCATCAGGAATGAGGCTGGGAGCCTCGGGGGAGAAGAGATAAATTGGAAGGGGTGGGACTTGGGAGAAGGTAGCTGAGAGTAAAATAGGTGGCTGGAGGTCGGGATAAAGGTGATAGCTCGGAGAGGAGGGTGGAGCGGATACGTGGGAAGGTGGAGAGGACGGGTTGAGCTGGAAGTTTAGAACTGGAATAAGGTGGTGGAGGCGAAATGAGGAAATTGGTGAAGTCCACATTGGTGCCAAAATGTTTAAGGGTCGCGAGGCGGAAGAGGTGGAGTTCTTCCTCCAGGCATCAGGTGGTGAGGGAATGGCAATGGAGGAGACGAAGGACTTGCATGTCCTCGACAGAGTGGGAGGGGTAGTTGAAATATTCGCTCACGAAGCGGTGGGGTAGATTGGAGCGGGTGTGCCGGGAGATGTTCCCTGAAGCGCTCTGCGAGAAGGTGTCCAGTCTCCCCAGTGTAGAGGAGACGGCTTTGGGATCCACAGATGTAACAAACAATATGTGTTGAATTGCAGTTGAAATTTTGGTGGAGGTGGAAGGCTCGATTAGGGCTTTGGACGGGTTTGAGGGGAAAGTTGTGGGTGCAGGTTTTGCAATTCCTGGGGTGGCAGTGGAAAGTGCCAGGAGGGGAGGTTGGGTTCTTAGGGGGCATGGACATGGAGGTAGTCATTGGGGAATGGTCTTTTGGGAAAGAGGACTGGGTTGGGAAGAGAATTGTATCCCTGCTGGTGGGGTCTATTTGTAGGTGATGGAAGTGAGGGCAGAAAGTCCCTAGCCAGTCGCAAAATGTGTTACTCAAAGAAACACTGATAAAAATTTTCTCTGAACTTCTGTTTGAATATCATTATTTCCAAAGTGTCACTGCCCCAGATTATGTGAAGTTTGAAGTCTCTCAAAATTATTAAAATGCTTTCGTTTCAAATTCCAATGTACCCCTGTTTAACGCGGTGAAGATTAATGAAATTATGTTATGTGGCTTTGAACTCTTCGCCTGATTGTGTGTCCGACACGGAGTAAACATAATTTGAATTCAGGCTGATTCTAATCCATGATCTGAGGTCAAATACTTTTGCTGTAATGCCCATGTTTTCCATTCGTGTCAGGCTTAGACATAATGTTTTCCCATTCTGCCTGAGTCCTGCAAGGGGTACCTTTGAACGTTAATGCTCCTCCTTTTGTCCACTTTATAACCACGTCTATCTGGTAACTAAATCTCATTTATATCTGTGGCACAGGTCCATCTATGTTAATGCAGATACTTTGTCCATTAAAAAAAGGAACACCGTAATTTGCTTATTTTCACAATTTCTTGTCACAAACCTTTTCCCTGATGGGCATTTTTAGTTAAAATATGTCCCTTTTGCTTGGCTTCAATCACATCCCCATGCTTTTCCAGCGCTTCTCATTTTCTACTTGGATTTGGAAAGCTCATTTCACCTGAACTCTGACCGTTTATCGTCTGGTCCATAAACATGCCAGGATGATTTGGCAGGACACTAGTCCGAGCAGGGTTA
The DNA here is from genome assembly GCF_047496795.1 of Chiloscyllium punctatum. Taxonomy (NCBI): domain Eukaryota; kingdom Metazoa; phylum Chordata; class Chondrichthyes; order Orectolobiformes; family Hemiscylliidae; genus Chiloscyllium; species Chiloscyllium punctatum. The sequence goes on along the minus strand of NC_092781.1, from coordinate 46,279,864 downwards.
CAATGAGATTTTTGTCTTAATTCACTCTTGGGATGTGGGTGTCACTTACTGGCCAGCATTTATTGCCCACCTCTAGCTGCCCTTGAACGAAGTGGATTTCTAGGCCCTTTTATAAGGCGCTTGAGAGGCAACCATATTGTTGTGGGCGTGGAGTTATACTATGACGTCCATACTGGATGAGGATGGTAGATGTACTTCTGTGAAGACAAGAATGCATCAGAAGAATTTCATTTAAAATCAATAATGGTTAATTTTCAAATGTAGGTTGTTGATTACATATTGTTTCAGATGTATTTCACACAAATTGGAACATTTGCGATGGTGGGATTTGAACCTTGCTCTCCAGAACATTAGCTAAGTTTTTTGGATAAATTTTCTCACGATAATACCACTGGGCCATTAGTTCGTCTGCACGCAGGTTTCCCGTCCCTGAGCACTGATATCAGTGCACCATGAATCAAAAACATTTCTTCACATACAGCTCTTTGATCCTGAAATCTTTCTGCACTCTGGTGATTTCACTCAATATCTATCCATGCGGTATCCTTCACTGTGTGGCTTTAATTGCTGCCTTATGTACTAGTATCTTCAATCATTCTAACACATTAATAGTTCCTATATATGTAACCTCCTCCCCTCGCTATAATCTCTTCACATAGTTGAAACGTACTCCAATCGATGCCACCATCCCTATCTCGGAAACTTGCTTCAGTCTCTCCGGCATGCCTTGTCGCCATTTACCCACTCTGGACTGGGTTACAATTAGCTATTCAACTCACTTATGCCCCACATTGATTTATAAACCGATACAATGTTACTCTGTTGCGTCCTATGGCCAAGGGAAACGTTTTGGACAATATTACAAATACGTCCAACTCAATTATTCATTGTACTGACCATTAAAGGCAAGAGTACCAAATGACGTTTATGTCTCCCTGTCTCGCTGCGATGCCACTTCCAAGGAACAATGCATCTGTAACCCTTTCTCTCTCTCTGTTGGACAAGACTGCCCAGTGCCCGACCATTAACTGTGTTAGTCCTTACAATTTGTCTTAACACAATCCAACACCTGAATTAAACTCATCATTCATTCTTACCCAAATCCGTTATGTAAATGATGCACGACAGTGGTTCCAGCACCGATCCATATGTCACACTTCTGGTCACATTCCTTCAGACTGGGCAATAAGGGACGATCAACACCCTCTGTCTCCTACCGTCAAGCCAATTTTGTATCTAGTTGGCTAGCTGTCCCTGATCCAGATGATCGAATCTTACTAAGAAGTGGACCATGCTCAAATCCTGTCAAACGCCTTGCTGTAGTCAAAGAGACAACCTCTACTCCTCTGCCTTCAATTACCTTCTTAGTCATCTCGTCGCCATTTACAGTCAGGTTCGTGAGACCAGACTTAGTATGGACAAAGCAGTGCCAACTATTGTTAATCAATCCTTGCCTTTCCCAATGTATGGATATCCTGTCTCTTAGAATTGCTTTCATGAACCTTATGGTGGCAGAGTGGCTCATCAGTTTACATTGCTGTTTCAAAGCACGAGGGTCACGTGTTTAATTCCAGTCTCCATTCACTGTCTGTTTGGAGCTTGTACATTCTCCCTGTGTTTCGTGGGTTTCCTGCGTGTGCTCCGGTTCTTTCCCACAATCCAAAGATGTGCAGTTCAGGTGAATTGGCGACGATTAATTTCCCACCGTGTTAGGTTCATTAGTCAGGGGTAAATGTCGTGGAATGGGTCTGGGTGCGTAATCATTCAGAGGCTCGGTGGGGACATAATGGGCTAAACAACCTGGTTGAACACTGCAGGTAATTTAATCTAATCTACTCCCACTGCCATCAAGTTAATTTATCTTTCGTTGTCTAGCTTTCCCTCTCAGCCTTTGTTAAATCTTAGAATAACACTACATTCATTGTCAAAGAGGCATACATCATATTCATACATTCATGTAATTATCCAAATATATTTTAAATATTGTAATTGTATCCGCATTCACCCCTTCCTTTGGGGGTTCATTCCATACACAACTCACCTTCTGTTTAACGATGTGTACTCATGTCTCTTTTTTTGGCTCTCCTCCAGCCTTAAAAATGTTGCCCAAGTCTGGAACCTCCCATCCTCGGGAAATGACAACTACTATGAATTCTATTTAGACCCCTCATTGCTCTATGTACTTCTGTACGGTGGTCGCTAAGTCTCCAGGCGTCAGTGAACAACATTCCAGGATTACCAGCCTTTCTTCATCCTCAAAATTTCCATACCCAAGTATTCCTGATTAATTTCTTGTGAACCCTCCCCAGTTTAATGATAAAGGTAAAAACAATGACTGCAGATGCTGAAAATCAAATACTGGATTAGTGGTGCTGGAAGAGCACAGCAGTTCAGGCAGCATCCAACGAGCAGCGAAATCAACGTTTCGGGCAAAAGCCCTTCATCAGGAATAAAGGCAGTGAGCCTGCAGCATGGAGAGATAAGCGAGAGGAGGGTGGGGTGGGGAGAGAGTAGCATAGAGTACAATGGCCTCCTTCACCGCCGCTCCCTCACCACCAGACGCCTGTAGGAAGAACGCCTCATCTTCCGCCTCGGAACACTTCAACCCCAGGGCATCAATGTGGACTTCAACAGCTTCCTCATTTCCCCTTCCCCCACCTCATCCTAGTTTCAAACTTCCAGCTCAGTTACTGACTCCTTGACTTGTCCGACCTGCCTATCCTCTTTTCCACCTATCCACTCCACCCTCTCCTCCTTAACCTATCACCTTCATCTCCTCCCCCACTCACCCATTGTACTCTATGCTACTCTCTCCCCACCCCCACCCTCCTCTCGCTTATCTCTCCATGCTGCAGGCTCACTGCCTTTATTCCTGATGAAGGGCTTTTGCCCGAAACGTTGATTTCGCTGCTCGTTGGATGCTGCCTGAACTGCTGTGCTCTTCCAGCACCACTAATCCAGTTTAATGATACCCTTGCTAGAACTGGCAGACTAAAACTGGACACAGAATCCTCGAAGGGACCTCATCAATGCCCTATAAATCTCAGCACCATTTCTTTTCGATATGTGATGCAAACATCAAATAAGTATTGACCTGAAGCCCGAGGCCCTCTGTTCCATTAACTAGCAAACACCTTATCATTTCTTGTATAAACAAAATGCTTGTTTGTTGCCCCAAAATGCATTACCTTGCACTTAGATTGGATTAGATTACTTACAGCGTGGAAACAGGCCCTTCGGCCCAATAAGTCCACACCGACCCGCCGAAGCGCAACCCACCCAGAACTATTCCCCTACATTTACCTCGTCACCTAACACTACGGGCAATTTAGCATGGCGAATTCACCTAACCTGCACATTTTCGATTGTGGGAGGAAACCGGAGTACCCAGAGGAAACCTGCGTAGACACGGGGAGAACGTACAAACTGCACACAGTTAGTCGCCTGAGACAGGAATTGAACCCGGATCTCTAGCGCCGTGAGGCAACAGTGCTAACCACTGCCACCGTGCCGCCCACCACTGTGCTATCGTGCCGCCCCAGATTTACCCAGATTAAACTTCATCCTTCGTTTTACAGCCATGTTACCAATTTCATTACTACCCCTTTGTGATCTGGACAATCTCCTGCACTGTCTACTCTGTCACCTTCCAGTCCGCCAGCACATCACATATGCCGCTCTATGGTACAAATATCAATACTATGGACGCCACAATTTCATCTCCAGCTTCCCACAATGTGCTGTGGAACACGTGATCAGGTTCGAGGGATTTAACGACCTTTGTGTTTTAGAACATCCAGCATATTGTGGACTCCTTTCAAGTCATGAAGAAGTGTGACATAGAAACATACTATTCAGTCCAACTCTTCCATGCCGACCAGACAATCTAAATAAATCTGGTTCCATTTGCCAGCTTTAGACCCATATATCTCTAAACATTAACTCTTCACATAAACATCCGGATATCTTTTAAATGTTGTAATTATCTAAGTCTACGCTGGATTGTCACTCAACTCCTTTCATAAACGCACCTCTCTGTGTGTGAAAAAGCTGTCTCTTCGTTCTCTTTTAAATATTTTCCCTTTCACGTTAAACTTCTGCCTGTAGTTTTGGACTACCCCACGGTGGGGAAATGGCGTTGTCTGTTTATGCTATCCATGCCCCTCAGGTTTTTTTTTTCTCAACTTCTGTAAGGTTCCCCCTCAACCTTCAATGCTACAGGGAAAAGAGCCCTCGTCTATTCAGACTTTCCGTCTAATTTAAACGCTCCAAACTTGGCAACATCTTTGTAAATCTTTTCTGAATCATTTTCAGTTTCATAACATCCTCTTGCATGGAGGCCAGAATTGGACACAAGATTCAAACATTAACTTAATTCATCACTGTTTATTTCAAAACGTACCCCAGACTTTCTCCACCGTAAGTTCTGAAGTGAAGTATTTGTTTTGGATCTGACCCATCTCCTGTACTTCCACTAATCGATGGCCTCAGTTATCTTTAGCGACCCCTATTTTCTCCGTCATTACTATTTTGTGCTTATGCACTTGTAGAATCACGTTGGATTATCTTAACATTCTCTGCCAAAGCTGTCTCATGTTCTCTTTGTGCATTCCTGACTTCCATCTAAACTGCATTCCGACAGCCACGATACTTCTCAATGGATTCACTTGATCCAGCTGTCTATCCCTGACATGTGCCCCATGCCTCTCGACCAGCACCTCAATAATCCTAAATCTCTCATCATTGACCTGCACACTAACAGGAAAATAGTGCTCCTGACGCACATTCTATCTCACGTTTAAAATACTCCCACTTTCCAGACTTCTCTTTACCTGCACATAGCCTCATCAAACAACTTATGAAAGTTCATGTTTAATATTATCAAAATTGGACTTGCCCCAGTTTACAACGTAACTGATGGACCAGGTCTGTCCTTTTCCAAGAGTTGTTTCAAACTGATTGAATTGTAGTCACTTTGCCAAAACGATCCCCGACCAACACCTCAGTCTTTAGCCGACCTTGTTTCCCAAGGGGATGTCACGTTTTACCCAATTCTTCACTCGGGCCATTTGCATATTGATTGAGAGTTTTCTGGAACACAGTTAACAAATTCCGCCATCCAAAAGCAGAATTCTGTGTCAGTCCCAGATCTACTTTTGGAAAGAGTAAACTTCCCTCACATTGCAACCCTATGATGCTTATTGAAATTTGAGATCTCCCAATATTTTTATTTCTCAATCTCCCACTGAGTATTAGGTGTCTGTCATCCAACCGTGTCAAACTGATGATTCATTCTTTTTTCTCCTTTCCACAAAGATAGATTCACGGGGCCATTGCACAGGAACATCCTCCCTAATTACGACTGTTATGGTTTCTCTACTAAAAACCACCATTACTCCTCCTCTCTTGTGTCCTGTTCTATCCTTCCTATAGCATCTGTATGTTGAAACAATTAGCCGCCAGTCCTGTCCCTCCCTCAGCTGTGTGTCTGTCATTCCAATAGTGCTCCCATCCATGTCCTGAGTTCATCTGCCTTATCTGTCAAGCCCCTTACATTGAAATAAATGCAGCTTAATAAATCAGTTTCTCCTCTTTGTCTGCTGTGTTCTTGCCTGCTTGGTCGATTCAAATTACTCTCTTCAACTTCTGTATCAGCCTTAACAAACTTCCTGGAGTTATGATGGTTTAGGTGCCCAGACCCCTGCCAGAGGAATTTAAATCCTGTCCAGTAGTTCGAGCTTTTCTCCCCCCCGCCAGGATCGGTCTCCCGCACCCCCAGTTCAGATGTCATTCCCACCTTGTCTACCTCTGCTGACGCCTGCAGGGATCTATGGACGTTTACACCAATTTGTTTTTGTTCCGCAGGAGTCCACAACTATGTACGTTATTTGCTTATTACACTTCCCACAGCACATTAGCTCATAGTGAGCAGAAGTAAATTCCATCTGCCATTACATTGCACATTTTATTTGTTGATCGATGTCAGACTGCACGCTCAGACCATCTACATCACCTTAGACAACACGCTCCCACTTCATGTCATCTGCAAACCTACTAATTATACCTTCTGCTTTCACATTCAAGTCATTAATAAACAGCAACTGTTCTTGAACAGGTGTCTCTGGAGTAGCCGCTTATGAAAGAATTTCAAGCACAAAAACGTCCCTCCACCAAATTTGAATCCAATTTGCTGACTTACATTGGATCCAACGAGTTCATCCTTTTTAGACCAGCCTTCGTTTTGGGACCTTGGTCATTGGCCTTAATAACACTTCAATTCTTTCCTTATCTCTTTCCATATTGACTCTGGAAAGGTAGATTCCAAAAGTATACAAAAATCCTTCTGTCTGTCATCTTGTCCAGAACCGAGAGAACACCTGTCTCTGTAACGTTTTCCCGCCCTTACCAACCTCCCCATCTGTGCACGTTCCTGAAAGCTCTACATCACATAATATCTCTGCAACATTCTCCAGTCCATATAGCTCTCCTCAATGCTCTCCTGCAGCACCTTACTATCTCTAGCATTCCACCATCCATATATACCTCCAAATCTGTATCAGGTCCTCCAGTCCCGGCAGCCTTTCCTTCCAATCGTCCATATGTGTAATGTTCTGAAGCAACGTGAACCCTCCCTATATCTGTAACCCTGCCCACTCTCTACAATCTTATCTACCTCTGTGACTTCCACCTGTAATCATGATGTTCCTTACCTCTGACGTCCGCCAATCATGATTCTCCTTCCTATCTGACGAAACTCCTGCAGGCACTAAATCCATCCATGTGTCTGTAACATCTATTTGATTATTGTAACAACTTCCATTTCGTTTAACTGTCTCTGTCTTTAACCACAGCCAGTTCAAACAACCATCGCCAACTCCGTAACCCCATCCACTGTTGGCAAATCTCAGAATTTCATCCAGTCTAGCCAACTGCCTCTCTCGCTGTAATTATGCAGATTATGCCACAGCCCTCACTATTGCAGTAACCTTCTCTATTCCTTCTGATGCACATCAACTATCTACACTTCTCCGGTTCCTATACCACACCCTGACTGTATCCTCTTCCTGTTTCTATAAAACTTGTGAACATTGCGATCTGTTCCAATTTCCCCAATGCTCTGTATTTTTTAAATATTCTTCCAGCCTTGTCAACCGTTCCTGTATTTGATGCTTTCCTCAATTCCACTACTCCACTTATCTCTGCAAACCCTAAAATCTCTGAAACACTCATTGAATTCTGCTGTCCTTAGAAAAGATCCAGATGACAGTCATCTCTTTCATGCACCTAGAATAATCACGACGACGTTCACCTCGGCCATTCATCACAACGTTCCCAATCATGCAACTCCTCGAGACAATTCATCACTGAAACTCATCTCGATTCTACAAAGTTCCCTCGACCACAACCTCCCTTATCCAAAACATAAGTTATAATAGCCTCCCACCTTTGCAACATTATCACTTAGAGGTCGTTCCAACCACATAGACCTCCCTATGTCTGTAATCTCCTTCTTTCCCGGTAATGTTATCTTTTTTCTTCTCCCCTCTGTATGTAGTCCATTAAAACCACCCAAACGCTGTCTGCATCCGTATGAACTATTCCAGTAAACACAACCTTCTGAACTTCTATAATCACCTACTGCGGTCCATATCCCTTAAGATCCTTCCACAAATACAACCCTCTGTGTTTGTGCATTCACATTCAGTTCCGACATCCGTCCCTATCTATGTAACCTTCTACATGAAAAATGCTCCAGTCCATTCAAACGTGCACATCAGCATAATCTCTTCCATACCCGAAAACTCTCTCTGATCTTTAGTATTTTTTAGGCGACACCATCATCACTGTCTGAAACCTGCTCCTCTCCAGGAAAACTCTCTCTCTGTAAACTACTTCCACCTCCAAATCCTGCTGCAGCTTCGACAGCCCTCCTTATCGACATGACCTCTTCCAGTGCCCAAAACACTATCGTTCGTTGGAGGCCCTAAAGTCCCCCTATTTGTGTAAACTTCTCAGGTCTCTACAATACTCCCGATCTGTAGAACCAACTCCAATGCCTGTGACACTCCTGGACCAATTCCAACAAAACTCACTATCTTTGTAAAATCCTCCTGTCGCTACCACTCACCTTGGCAATCTAAGCATCTCCAGTCTCTCCATTCATGTCCTCGTATCTATTATCTTCTCCAGATCATGCAAACACTATCTGTGTAAACGTCACCCTCACTTAAAACACTCCCTACCACAGGAACCTCTTCCATTGTGCAATTCTCCCTTTTCTGTGAAACTGTCTCCAACCAAAATTGCTGTCCCTATCTTCGCTAACATCTGCCAGACACCACACCCGCTCATATCAAAATAACCTCCAGAACCATGTCTTCCTATATTTGTCAACATCTTCAGTCACGACCACCCACCATATGTCTGTTTATTCTTCCTGTTTATATAACAGTCTTTATGGATCAGTACGTAGGGCTACGATATTGTGTCCATAACAGAGACGTGGGTTTAACAGGGGTAGGAATGGTTGCTTGATGTTCCAGGGTTTAGAGCGTTCAGGAAGAACAGGAAGGGTAGAAAAAGAGGAGGGAGTGTAGCTTTGCTAATCAGACAGTGCATCACAGCTACAGAAACGAAGGCTGTTGAGGAAGGTTTGTCGACTGAGTCACTGTAGGTTAAAGTTCGGAACAGCAAGGGAGCAGCCACCGCATTGGGGGTTTTCTACAGACCACCTAACTGCAGTAGAGAGATTGAAGATCTCATAGGCGAGCCGATTCTGGAAAAATGCGAAAGTAGCAGGGTTGTTGTGATTTCAACTTTCCCAATATCGACAGGTAACTTCTAAGTGCAGACGGTTTGGATGGAGCCGCTTTTGTCAGGTGTGTTCAGGAGAGTTTCCTTATTCAGCATGTAGACAGACCGAAGGGAAGAGGCCATTTTGGATTTGGTGCTCTGCAACGATCCAGGACAGGTGTCAGATCTCGCGTTTGGAGAGCACTTTGGTGACAGTGATCACAACTGCATCACATTCAGCATAGCCTTGGACAGTGAAAGGAGCAGTTTCCGAGGGAAGATATTTAATTGGGGAAAAGGAAATTATGATGCTATCAGACAGGGGTTGGGAAGTACAGACTGGGAGCAACTGTTCCACAGAAAGTGAGCAGCAGACTTGTGGAGACTATTTATGGAGCAGTTGTTGCGCGTGATGCCCAGATTTTGTCCTCTGAAACAGTTAAGAAAGGGTAAGATTAAGCAGCCTTGGATGACGATAACAGAGGAACTTCTCGTCAAAAGGAAGAAGGTAGCTTTTGTAATGTGGAGGAAGCAAGGATCTGGCACAGCTTCAGAGGGTTACAGTCTAGCTAGAAAGGAGCTCAGAATTGGAGCTCAGAGCCAGGAGGGGGCACGAAAAAGGCTTGGCAAGAAGGATTAGGGAGAAACCAAAGGAATTTAGCTCTACATGAGGAATAAGAGAATGATCAGGGAGAAGGTAGGGCCTATCAGGATTAATGTAGGGAACTTGTACATGGAGTCTGAGCAGATAGGGGAAGCCCTAAATGAGTTTTTTTTTGTTTCAGTTTTCACCAAGGAAAGGGAACTTGTTATAAATGAAATCTTCGAGTAACTGGGATACAGTCTTAACCAGATCAAAATTCATGCAGTTGATGTGCTAGAAATTTTGGAAAACATTAAAATTGAGAAGTCTCCAGGACCAGATTAATCCTAGGCTGCTCCGGGAATGCGAGAAAGGACGTTCCGATGCCGGTGGCGAAGATATTTGCCTCCTTACTCTCCACAGGAGTCGTACCGGAGGATTAGAAGGAGTCGAACGTTGTTCCTCTTTTCAAGAATAGTGATAGGGAAATCCCTGGCAATTACAGACGAGTAGGACTGTGGTCAGCAAAGTTTTGGAAAGAATTCGGAGGGATCGGACTTATGACAATTTGGCAAAGCATAGTGTGATTAAAGGCAGTCAGTATGGCTTTGTGAGGGGTAGGTCATGCCTCACAAATCTTATTGAATTCTTTGAGGAGGTGACACGACAGGTCGATGTATTTCGAGCAGTGGATGTGGTGCATATGGACTTCAGCAAGGCATTTGAAGGCAAAGTGTGGTTGGAGATGGGAAGTCTTCTGCCTGGAGGTCAGTGTTGAGTGGGGTCCTGCAGGGTTGAATTCTTGGATCTCTGCTCTTTATAGTTTTTATAATTACTTGGATGAGGAAGTTGAAGTGTAGGTTACTAAATTTGCAGATGACACAAATGTTGGAGGTGTTGTCGATAGAATAGACGATTACTGCAGGCTGCAGTGTGACATAGACAAGAAACAGAGCTGGACTGAGAAATGGCAGATGGGGTTGAAACCTGATAAATGCGAAGTGATTCATTCTGGAAGGTCGATCCCAAAAGCTGAACATAGGATTAAAGTTAGGATTCTTGGCAGTGTTTAGGAACAGAGGGATCTGGGTTTGCACGTACATAGATCCCTCGAAGTTGCCACCCAAGTGGATAGTGTTGTTAAGAAAGCATTTTCTTTTTGGCTTTCATTCACAGGGACACCGAGTCTAAGAGACGCGAGGTTTTGCTGCAGCTCTGCATGTCCCTGGTGAGACCACACTTGGTATATTGTGCCCAGTTCTGGTTGCCTTACTATAGGAAAGACACAGAGGATTTGGAGAGGGAGCAAAGAAGATTTACCAGGATGCTGCCTGGACTAGAGGGCTTGCCTTATGAAGAAACGTTGAATAAGCTCGGACTTTCCTCTGTAGAGAAAAGGAGGAAGAGAGGAAACCTGATCGAGGTGCAAAACATAATGAGAGGAATAGATAGAATCAATATCCAGAGACTTTTTCCCAGGGCAGGATTGACTGGTACTAGAAGTAATATTTTGAAAATGTTCGGAGTAAGGTATAAAGGAGACGTCAGAGGTTGGTTCTTTGTGCAGAAAGTTGTGAATGCATGGAATGAGGTGCCAGCTGTGGTGGTGGAAGCAAAGTCATTGGGGATATGTAAGCGACTGCTGGACATGCACATAGAAAACAATGAGTTGAGGAGTGTGTAGTCACTATATTATACATTTGGATTAAATCTTGGCACAACATCGTGGCCCAAAGGTCCACTTCGATGCTGTGCTTTTCTATGTTCTACGTTCTATCTCTGTAATCAGTTCCTTTCACTAATCACTTCTTGTCTGTGTAAACCAGCCCTCTCATTCCAACATTCTTACAACTGTAAACTGCGTTAACCCTCCGAATCTATACATCGCCACCTTCTCCTGTAGGCCCGATAGCTCTCCACGTTTCTGTAACCTCCATCAGCTCTGTGGTTCTTCTTCCATGTGAAACCACCTCCAATCCCCATATTCCTCCCAATCTGGATCAGCTGCTCAGATCAGATCGTTGCTGCCACTGTAGTCCGCTCATTTCCCAATAACTCTTCAGATTTGTGTAATCCGGTTCAGAATCCATACTCTCCAGGTTCCTGAACTCGCTTTCTGCCATTTCACCCCGCCACGTTCACGTAAAACCCTCCAGTGCTTCTACCCTCCCCAACTCAGTTACCTCCTCCAGTCCCTAATTACACCAAAACTGTGAAACGCTTCCCTCCCATGTCAGTCCTGATATCCCTCCCTATCTCTGTAACCTCCACGATACTCCAGTACATTCTGGAGGACAGGGCGGAGGAAGCAAGAGCCGTGAATTCCAGGCCATGTTACGGAGGTACAAAGGGAACAGAATATGTAGGATGGTACAAATATCGAATAAAGAACAAAGAACAAAGAAAATCTACAGCCCAGGAACAGGTCCTTTGGCCCTCCAAGCCTGAGCCGATCTAAATCTATTATCTAAACCTTTCGCCCACTTCCTACGCATCTGTATCCCTCTGCTCCCCACCTACTCATGCATCAGTCCAGACGCATCTTAAATGAATTTACCGTGCCTGCCTCTACCACCTCTGCTGGCAACACGTTCCAGATGACCACTACGCTCTGTGTGAAGGACTTGCCATGTGTATCCCCGTTCCAACTATCCACCCCTCATCTTGAAAGTGTGACTGCTTATTACTGAATCTTACACCCTGGGAAAAAGCTTGTCTCTATCCATCCTGTCTATACCCTTCATGATTTTGTAAACCTCAATCAGCACCCCCATAATCTCATTTTTCTAATGAAAACAAACTAACCTCCTGAATCTCTCTTCATAGCTAGCACCTTCCATATCAGGCAACATCGTCGTTAACCATCTCTGCACCCTCTCCAAACCGTCCACAGCATTTTGGTAATGTTGCGCCCAGAACTGTACACCGTATTCTAAATGCGGCCGAACCAATATCTTGTACAATTTTAACATGACTTGCCAGATCTTATACTCAATATCCCGCCCAATGAAGGCAAGCATACCATATGCTTTCTTACCACTCTATCCACTTGTGCAGCAAACTTCAGGGTACAATGGACCTCCACTCCAAGTTCTCTCTGCCCATCAACGTTTCCCGAGGCTCTTCCTTTCATTGTATAATTCGCTCCAGAATTAGTCTTGCCAAAATGCATCCGGTCACATTTGTTGGGATTGAAACCCATCTCCCACTTTTCTGCCCAACTCTCCAGTCTATCTATATTCTCCTGTATTATTTCACAGTCCATTACGCTTTCTTCTACTCCACCAATCTTCGTGCCACCTGAAAGCTTGCTGATCATACCAACAGTGACCTCTTCCTGATCATTTATCTATATCACAACAACAGTAGCCCAAACACAGACCCCTGTTGAATACCACTAGTCTCCTTTCTCTATCTCGAGAAACTCACTTCAAATTCTATTCTCTGTCTCATGTTGCTCAACCAGTTCAGTATCCACCTAGCTCAAACAACCTGCATACCATGTAACTTCACTTTCTCTATTAGTCGACCATTGGGAGCCTTATCAAACGCCTGTTTTGGAGGGACATGACCGCACCTGCCCTGCCTTCCCACTCTTTTTCTGCTTTTTGGTAACCCATTCACTGTTTCCCTCAGCAATTCTAACCTGTGGTGTGACCAGTTCACTGAAAGTGCTATGCATGATCACCTCACATCACGGATGCTCCCCAGTGAGCCCATCCGCAGCTCCAGAGCCGTCATGCAGTTAAACAAGAGCTGCAGCTTGACATACGTCTTGCCAGTGTAAGATTCAGGAACGTCAGGCGCGTTCCTAAACTCCCACATCAAGCAAGAGGCAAATGCCACGTGTCTGAGCTCCCCGCCATTCTAAGCTTAGCTTTATATGAACTAACTCAAACGAAACAAAGCACTTAAATATTTGAAAAAGAAAAATAATGAAAAAATAAAAGTCTTACCTTACAGAGTCATTTCTTTCCGGTTAGAGGAGTTTTTCCACGTGTAGTATCGCGGGTTTAGCCAATGCCGAAATATAAATTAAGTCCTTACCTTCTCGGCAGCCGTCGCTTCACTCTAACTTCTCTTCTCGCCGCTCTGTAACAATGGGGGCCTGAGTCCAGAGGTAAGTCCCTTCATTAAGTGGGAAAACTTACCCTTCCCGGCAGCCCTCTCTTCTCTCCTCGCTGGTCTGTAAAAATATACGTGGATCCTGCAGGAGGTGAAACATAGCGGAAGTTACAATTCTAATCACGGATTTTTCAGATTGCAGCATGCGACTCAACAACACAATCATTTGTAGCTGTGCATACGCACCTGAGATCTTGATGAACTGTTTCTGCAGACCCTGCTATTGTCCTCAACTGTATAATATCCTCCAGTATAGAACACCTTCCCAGCCCTATGACCACAACACAACTTATTAATCTCACTAACATGGAAACTATCACTTCCTGCATTTCTAACCATGGAATTGGAATGAAAGCATTACCTGAAGTGAACAAATGTGATCGAACTGTCTTTATGAAGATCTGGCTGCGGAATGACCATGGCTTGGAACTGATGACTTAAGGGTAGTTAGGACTTATTCAGAAACGGTAAAAAGCCGAACAAGACCCAGCGACGTTATGTGGAAAGGTGAATGCTTATGTGTAAAAGCCATGTGGATCTGAAGATCAAAAGTTTGAGTCTATTTGGGTGAAGCTGAGAAACACCAAGGGGCAGCAACCACTAGTCAGACTTCCGGTGAATGCATCAAAAAGTGCAAATGTGGTGACAATCAGGGAATTGAATGTACTTGTAACAAATGGCAGGAGAGTAAATGTGTGTTACAGTAGACTACATCTCAACTGGATATCTACTGAGTATAAGTGGTGTAATGGATGAAATCCTGGATTGTATAAGAGATGATTCTCTGTAATAGAATGTCAGGGAACCATCAAGCGAATAGCTTATTGCAGAATAGATCAAATATTGTGTAAAGAGAAATACTTAATACTCGCATTGTCAACTACCTGTGTGAGTCGAGAAAAATAATATTATTCAATACTTCATTGAGTTTGAAACTAATTTAGTGAAGACCATGACAGGTAGAACTGGATTTCGGCCGTTTGGCCCATCGAGTTTGTTTTGCCATTCAATGAGATCATGGCATATCCGAATATCCCCAACTCTACTTTCTTGATTTTTCCAGGTAACACTTCTTTACCTGATTAATTAGAATCTGACCATCTCAGCTGCAAATATACGTAATGACCCAGCCCCGATATCACTCCAGTTATGAATTGCAAAAATGTGGGATTACTGCGTAATTGGAAGTACATGTTCATATACGGCAAATGCAGCTTGTTTTCATCAAGGGAATGTCATACCTGAAAAACCTACAAGAATTATTTGCGAAGGTAACTAGCAGTTTTTCAAAGGAGCACAAATAGATATCATATATCTCGATATCCAGTAGGCCTTTGATAAGGTGCAGCACAGGAGGCAGCTGAGTAAGATAAGTGCCCATGGTTTCCAAGGTCAGATACGAGCATTCATAGAAGATTGGCACTCTGGCAGAAAGAAGAGAGTGGGGATAAAGAAAGTTCTTTTCGGGTGGAACTTGTTGTCTTGTCGTGGTCTGCAAGTTTCAGTGTTGGGTCCTCATGTTTTCACCTTACACATTAATGATCTGGATGTTGGAAATTGAGGGCAAGTTGGCTATGTTTGCAAAAGATGCTAAGATAGGTGGTAGTATTGAGCAAAAGGGAGGCTGCAGAAAGATCTCCACAATTTAGAAGAGTGAGCAAAGGAGTAGCAGATGGAATACAATATGGGAAAGTGTCAGTTTGTGCAGTTTGGTCTGAGCATTAGAGGCAAGGACTTCTTTCTAAATGGGCAGAAAATTCAGAAGTCTAAGGCGCCCAGTGAGTCTTAGTCCAGGTTTCTGTTCAGGTAAATTTGCAGGTTGAGTCCGTAGTTAGGAATGATAATAATATGATGTTATTCACTTCGAGAGGATGAGAATATTGAGGCAGGGTGTACTACAAAAACTTTATAAAAATGTTTAAGGGCTCTGGGTCTATACTCGATTGGGTTTAGTAGGATGAGGAGAGATCAAACTGTATCTCACAGAATACTGAACAGCCTGGTCAGAATGGATGTTAGGAAGGTGGCCCCAAAGGCATGAGAGACTACGGCCCGAAGACACAGACTTGAAGTAAATGGATTTTTTTTAGAAACACGATAAGGAGAAACTCCTTTCGTCAGCGGTGTGGTGACTCCGAGGTCGTGGAAATCTGTGGAGGCCAGGTCATTGAGTATATTGAAGACAGACCTCTAGGTTCTCCATTGGCAAGGAAATCAAACATTACAAGGGGAAAGTGGGAGAATCGGATTCTCAGTCATGATTGAATGGCAGAAAAAAAACGTGACGGGCTGGATGGCTTAATTTCTGCTCCTCTGTCTTACAGTCTCATGACATTGCACAGAATAAAATCCTCCTCATCTCAATCTTAAATGTCAGCCATTGATGAGATTTTATCCGCCCGGTTACCGATTCTGACACAAGGGACACCAAAGGAACTTGCGACAATATTTATTGCAGACAAGAAAATTGGCGGAATCGTGGAGAGTGAGGAAGGTTGTAAAATGATGTCGCAGTGTATAGAATATCTGGAAAGTTGGGCGGAGAGATGGCAAACTGAGATTCATATGGACATATGTGAGATGGTGCAATGTGGGAGGTCAAATGCAAGAAACAAATTAGGAGGCTGAGGAACATTGATATTCAGGGTATCTTGGTGCAAGTCCGTAGATCCCTGAAAATGCCATCCCAAATGCAATAGAATGCAAATGGTATGCTTGCCTTCATCGGCCACAGCACCAAGTATAGAAAGTTGCATGCAATAATTGTTTGAGACTTTGGTTTGTCCACGTTTGGAATACTGTACGTAGATCCTATATCCACAAAATAGGAAGGTTGTGAAGGTTTTGAAAAGGTGCCAAAGAGGTTTGAAAGCATAGTGCCTGTGATAAGCTTTAATAAGACTACATTAGTTATATAGAGATGCTGGACAAACAGGGATTCGTTTGCTTGAATATCAGAGGCTGAGGAGCGATCAGGTACATGTTTATAACATTAGCAGAGGCATAGATGTTGTGGATGTTGGAATCTCCTTTCTAGTGAGGAAGAGTCAAGTACAAAGCTGCATAGGATTGAAGTGTGACAGGGAAAGTTTACATGAGGATGCGATTTTTTTGACACAGTGGGTTGAATTGCTTAAATCAAAAGGTGAGCAAGGTTTTGAAGTTGCCTTTAGAAAGACACATGAAGAAGCCGAGAATACAGGGATATGGAACATGTGCAGGCAGATGTTATTAGTATGGTATTGAATCATGATGGGCACAGTGATAGTTGACTGAAAGGGCGATTACTGTGCTGTGCTGTTGTCTTTTCTTACGTGTCAGCATCGACCCTGCCAAACCCATCCGAATCATGGATGTTTAATTCAATTTCTCCAAAATGCAATGCATTCAACATTTTCTCAACACCTACTCATTGTCGAAGTCCTCAATTCTCAAGATCAGTCTAGCGAACAATCTCTGGTCTGCCTCCAATGCAAGAATATCTTTCCTTAGGTCACTCATACTGTTCATAATATTCAAGGTATGGTTTGACTCGTGCCCACTATAGTTTTAGGAAGACCTCGCAATTTTCGACTTCATTCCCTTTGCAATAAATGCCAGAACGTGATTTGCCTTCTCCATTACCGGGTGAATCTGTAAGCTTTCTTTTTCAGATTGATACACCAGAACTGATAAAACCGTTTGTGCATTCAATGAAATCAAAGTGTATTGATGTGGCAGTACGTCGGGAAGACACTATGCATATCCTTTCTTGTTAATATATTTGCCCAAAAGCCTTTAAAAAACCGCTAATGTTTTCACCTTAACCACTTCCGCTGTCTTCACTGAGTGTCTTGCTAGCCCATTTCAGAGGAGGGCAGATCAGTAACCCACATCGTTGTGGGTATGGAGTCACACCAGGATGCCCACCCCAGGAGAGAATGACAGATGTCGTTTCCTAAATATCTGCATGAATCAGTAGGAATTTTCTAAAATCAGCAATTGCTTCATGCATCAGGTTTGAAGTTACAAAGTTTTTTTTGAAGCATTTCCTTCACATTCAATCGTTCACAATATTGGGATTCGAATTTTATCCGGAGAGCATTAATGGAGTTTCTGGATAAAATGTCCCATGATAATACCGCTAGGCCATTACTTCGCCTGCTCACAGGGAGCACATGCCAGTGCACCATGAATCAAAACACCTTCTTCCTAGATATTCATTTTAACACTAGACATTTGAGCACTCTATTGGTATCATTCAGTATCTTTCCATGTAGCATCATTCACTGTGTGGGTCTAATTGCTGCGTCTGGCAGCTCATTGTGCAGCTGCTTCAGATTGAGAGCCAACAGAATTCTCCATTCCAGCGAGTTGAGACAGCACAGACCAGGGATGGAGACTGTGATTGTTCGGGTCTCGTTCGGACACAATGTCTTTCTACATCTCTAAGTTTGTTGCATCAATTCTCATATCCTTACTGTCGATTTCTCCTGCAGACTCATTAGATTTCCCAACTGCTGGGTGTCTCGTCCATCACCTCATTGAAGATATTTGGTCAGAGAGACAAAGGGTCTGGAGATCTGGAGTCTGCGATAAATTCTGCAGCAAGATAAGATCACTCACAGTGCACAGAGCAGAGAGAAAATATAGAGCGCCAAATATCAGCTAACAAAACATGACATTGATACAGTGTTGGATGGGAAGCACAGTGCCGACATATCCTAGGCTCAATCACCATCGCTACTTCAAGTGTTGTTGTACTAGACATCAGAGGAAGTGCACAGTTATCAATACAGGTCTGTGTTGTCTTAGTCCGCAACAGCACAACAGAATTCAATACAGACCTATCACGAGATAGTGACAATGCCGCCTGATATTGTTCTGTTCTGTGTTCCCTTTCCAACACTCTATCTTTGGCACACTTGTGGACCAGTGACCTCAATTATTCTAACTCGTATCTCAATAACCTTCTCCCCTCTGTACATCCCTCCACACATTTGGTTTCATACACCAACCCACACTACCATCCTTATCTTTTGCTTCAGTCTTGATAATATACCTTATCTGCGTTGCCTCCTCCTCCAATATCTGAAGTCAAACAGCACAGAAAAGACCCTTCGGTACGATAAGTTCAATCTAAACAGGTTTCCCAAACTTAACCAGTCACAGTTTCCTGTGTTTGAGCCATATCTCTTCAAACCTTCTCTTTTCCATATCCCTGCCCAATGTATTTCACCTGTTGCAATAATACTTGTTTCTATCATTTCCTCTGGCGGTTCGTTGCATATATGCACCATCCTCTGTGGAAAATATTAACCGATCAGTTCCCTGTTTAAATCCTGGCTCCATCACCTCACGTTTATGAACTGATGTTTTGAACATTAAACACGTGTTTAGAAACCACGTAGCTTCGTATGTCCAAGGGAGATATTGGGGAAAATGTTAAAAATCTCACACACTCAGGGAGTAAATGCTCTGACCAATGAATGCAAGTTTACCAAATGCTGCTTTTACCATTCTGTCCATCTGTGATGCCACTTCCAAGGTAACTGCACACTTGGTCCCTCTGTTTCCGACAACACTGTGCAGGGCCCTACCAATAACTGTTTTACCCTCCTTGGTTTGTTTTAAGAAAATCCAACACCTGAATTAAAATCCATTTTTGATTCCTTGTCTCACTAGTCAAGTTGATCAAGATCCTCTTTGTTATTTGTGTTCCCTGCCCACTCTGCCACTAATTTTGGTAACCGCAAAATTACTTACTGATTCCTGTCTTCCCACCCAAATTGTTTTTGTAAATGATAACCAACAGTTGATCCAGCATCTGATCCTTACGGCACACTGCAGGCCATAGACCTCCAATCTGAACAACAATCCTCTTGCACCACCCTCTGTCTCCTACTGTCAAGCCAGTTCTGTATCCAGTTCTCTCCCAATCCCTGATCCCATGTGATCTAACCGAACTGGCCTGTGGACCATGCTAAACCCTGTTCAAGTCCTTGGTGAAGACAGAAACGACGTCTATTTCTCTGCCTTCATCCATGTTCTCGGTCACATCTTCAACAAATTCAATCAACCTTGTGAAATCTGATCTCCCACGTACAAAACCAGACTGACTGTATGTAATCATTTCTTGCCTTTGCAACTGCATGCAGATCCTCGCTCTCAGAATGGCCTCTAACAATTTACTCAACTTGACATCTATCTTTTTCGTCTGTACTTCTCTGGCTTTCCCTTGCGGCATTTCTTAAATAATGGCCCAACATGATATTCACGGTCAGAAATTCATACAGCGTGGTTATGGAAACTTTGTTCGATGCCGAACATGTTCGAAACATAAACGCATCAGCCACATACCCACCCACCCCCGCCTGTTCCTTGCCCATATCCACCTTAAGATTTCCTATTCATGTACTTATCCAAATGAATTTAAATGATGTAATTGTACTCACATCCACACCATCCCCTGCAAGTTCATTCTGTACGAAACCCACTCTCTGTGTGGCCCTTTGCCCCGATGATTTTATATACTTCTCTAAGTTCGTCTCTCACCCTCCAGGCTCCAGTGAATAAAGTTCCAGCCTATCCAGCATTTGCTTTTTTATATCTTAAACCTTCCATACCCAGCAACATCCAGGTAATCTTATCTGATCTAGCTCTGGGCTCGTAATATCCTTCCACATTATCTAGACACAATATTCTATAAGAGGCCTCGCCATTGTCTTGGACAACCTCAACACGACTTCACAACTTCTATACTCAAAGAACTGAGTCATGAAGGCGTATGTCAAGTGCATTTTTACAACTGTG
The DNA here is from genome assembly GCF_047496795.1 of Chiloscyllium punctatum. NCBI lineage: Eukaryota > Metazoa > Chordata > Chondrichthyes > Orectolobiformes > Hemiscylliidae > Chiloscyllium > Chiloscyllium punctatum. The sequence goes on along the minus strand of NC_092781.1, from coordinate 46,259,571 downwards.
TCCGTTTGTGGTGCAAACTTCAAACACTTACATACCTAATCACCGAGGTCCCAACTGTTCTTCAAAACTCCCAAGCACTCTACCACTAATTATATAATTAGTCCCACCCTTGTTTGTTCTACCAAAGTGCATTACTACGCATTTGTAGAGATTGAACTCCAATTGCCGTTTTCCAGCCCATTCGTCAATTTCATCAAGATCTGTTTGTAATCTCAGAAAACCTCCTTCACTGTCCACTCTGCCACTCTTTTGTCTTCATGCACATCACACATGACTCCCAGTTGTACAAATATCTCTCCTAGTAGACTAGTAATTTAATCCCCAGCTTCCCACATTTTTCTGAGAGTCAGGTGATCAGGTATTGGGGATTTATCTATATTTGTATTTCAAAACATCCAGCAACTCCTCTTCTGCAGTGTGGACTCTTTTCATGCGATAGATTAAAATTTCAAGCAGAAGAACAGCATGGAAACAGACCCTTAAGTGCAACTCATCCATGATGACCAGGTAACATGCTTAAATCTAATCCTATTTGCCACAATTTGCCACTCACTCTGTTATTTATATACCAAAGAGATGCTTTTTAAATGTTGTAATTCAATCAGTCTCTGCTATTTCCTCTCTCAGCTCATTGCATACACGCACCACCCTCTGTGTGAAAAAGTTTCTCCTTCAGTCCCTTTTAAAGCCTATTTTGTCTTGGGCAGCACGGTGGCTCAGTGGTTAGCACTGCTGCCTCACAGTGCCAGAGATCTGGGTTCAATTCCCACCTCTGGCGACTACATATGGGAGTTTGTACATTCTTCCCCTGTCCAATTGGGTTTGCTCTGGTTTCCTCCTCCAGTCTGAAAATGTGTAGGTTAGGTAAATTGCCCGTCGTATTAGGGGGATGGGTGGCGGGTCGCTGTGGACTTGTTGGGTCGTAAGGCCTGTTTGGACAGTATAAGTAATCCAGTCTTAACTTAGACCTATCCCTTCCCGTTTTGGATTCTCCCACCCCGGGGAATAGATATTGGTTATTTGATCTATTCATGTCCATCTTGATTTTACAAACCCCTGTGAACACAATGCTCAACCTCCGATGTTCTATAGAAAATAGCCCTAGCTCATTCAGGCTCGACGTATCTCTATGCTAAAACCCCACAAATTAGCAACAAACTGATCCCTTTCAAGTTTCACAATATCCTTCCTGAAACAAGGTGCCAGAATTGCACGCAGTACTCCGAAGGTGGCCGATCCTATTTCAGTTTATTCCCTGAGTTCCCAAAATTTCTCCACACTAATTTCTAAAGTGAGATATTTGTTTCGGATTTTACCCATCTCATGATCAACACACGCCAATGGTCTCATTGAATGCTAAAGTCCTTTTTTGTCTTCCCACTTTACGGTTTGCTTTTAATATACTCGTAGAATCTCTTTGGATTCCCCTTAACCTTAACTGGCAAAGCTATCTCATGTCCCATTTCTACATTTCTGATCTCCAACTTAGTTGTATTCCTACAGCACATGATCCTCGAGGGATTCATGTGAACCAGTTATTTCTACCCGACATATGCCATCGTTTTTCTTGACCAGAGCCTCAGTCGTCAGTGATTACAACTTGTGTCAGCATTGAGTGTCACTCTAACTGGAACATGTTGGCCCTGATTTCTCATTTTATCTAATTCTTCAAATATTCTGACATGCCAGACTTACCTTTATGCGCAAGTCGATTGCCCAATCATCTTTTAAATGTTCTGGCCTAATACTGTCAAAATTGTCCCAATTTAACACTTAAATTTGTGGACTAGCCCTGAGCTTTTCTATAATTATTTTCAAACTAATAGAATTGAGGTTATTTTGCGAATTGCGCCACCACTAAGATCACAGTTCCTTGCCCGACCATGTTTCCCAAACGGAAGTAAATCTTTGCCCTTTCGCCAGTCAGGCTATCGACATATTTATTGAGTACGTTTTCTGAAACACACTTTACAAGATCACCCTCATTCAAGCAGTTAACATGATGGTAGTCCCTGGTTAGTTTTAAATCCCTTTTTGTGGATGGTGGAGTGGCCCAGTGGGAAGCATTGCGGTCTCACAACGCCAGAGATTCGCTTTCGATTCCAGCCTTCGTCGACTGCCCGAGTGCATGCCCTTCGTGCGTCATCTTGGGCTTTCTGCGGGAAATCCGGTTCCCTATCATAGTCCAAAAATAGGCACGTTAGATGAGTTGGCAACGTTAAACTTCCATAGAGTTCAGGGATGTGGCAGTTCATGCATTAGGTAGGGGAATGCGTCGAGGTGGGTTACTTTGTGCAGGGTCAATGTAAGCTTGTTGGGCCAAATAGCCTGGTTCCACACTGTAAGGATGCTGTAATAACAAGGCTGTTGTTCTTACAGATTTCGGAGAACCCCCTCCATAGTTGCTTCTTCATCTCCCACTGACGGTTGGGCGCCTGTTGTACAACAGTATCAACATGATCATTCATGCTTATTTCTCAGTTCCACTATTATAGTGGACGCCTCCCCAAGAATATCCTTTATAATTACTGCTATGATATCCTCTCTAACCAAGAATGCCACTCCTCCTCACTCTTCTCATGTAGCATCTATACCTTGGAACATTGAGCTCCTTGTCATGCCCTTCACTCAGATATGATTTTGTGACCCCTAAGATATCCCAGTCCCATGTCCACATTCATGTCCTGAGTTCATTTCGTTGCCTGTAATGCCTTTTGAATTGAAATAAGTGCAGTTACATTTATTATTTTTCCCTCATTGCCTGTTGTGTTCTTCCCTGTCATGTTTAATAAAATTGGTCTCTTCAACTTCTGTACCAGCCTCAAATTCTTTGTGCCACAAAAGTAATTAAAGTCCAAAACTCTGCCAGGGTAGGTCGAATCCTTTCGAGTAGCACTAGAAATTCCCCCCACCCGGATGTGAGTCTCCGTGCCTCCAGTTCAGGTATCTGTTCCACCCTGCCTAACTATGATTAAACGTTAAAAAATCTATGGAATTGTACAAATATCACTTTGTTCCTCAGTACTCCACAAGGACCGACTGTTCATTATGAGTGTATTTGATTTCATTAACTCCTACACCGTTATGCCTCACACTGATCAGAATTAAACTCCATTTTCTAACTCTCTGCTCAGTTTATCATATGATCGATATCAGACAATAGCCTGAGAGCATCCACATCACTGTTTATAACACCCTCAGAGTCCATGTCATCAGCAAGTCTATTATTGATACGGTCTGCTTTTACACTGAAGTTCGTTCCGTACATAATGAAAGCAACGTCCCTGTGCAGACTTCTGCGGTACACCTCCGGTGAAAAGCTTTCAATCACAAAAACAACAGTCCACAATGTCTGGCCTTAGTTTACCAAATGTCATTGGATCCCATGGGCTCTTCCGTTTTGTCCAGGATCATCTGCACCACCCTCATCAGTATTTTTAGACACAAATTTAGAAAAACTGAGCTGAATTAATCAGACAGGATCTCTCTCTACCAAATGAGTGCTGATGATCCCTAATTGATCCTTCCCTTTCATAATGTTGATTCGTCATGTCCCCTCAGAAATTAAATGACATCCCTCCTAATTTTATCACACCATCTGCTTTCTAATTTCCTGACCTATTTCTGGTGCCCTCCCTGAACAATGGAACTACACTAGCTATCCGCCAGTCATTCTATACTTTGTCTCTGGTCAGCAAAGTATTAAGACTCAGCATCACTGTTACCTTCTGCAACTCGTCGAGCCATTCATTTCTCTAGAAACTCACCCAGATTATATAAACTTCCCTATGACTGTACCCTCCCTATCCCATTCTACTTCAATAAAGTAATTAAGTTTTGACAATCTTCGCCATCACTATACCGCCTTCCTATCTCGACAACACTGAACATTTCCATTACCACTCGCCAGCACTACAATCCACGCTACATCCTTAATCTCCTCCACTCGAGATAACGCTTTCACTATTTGTAACCTCTTCTATATTCTATTGAAGTCTCCCAGCACTCTGTATAAGTTAACCTCCTCCACCAGAACATACCTTCACTATTTATGTAAACCCTGACTGTAGTCCATATCCCTGAAGATGTTCTACCAATACATTCCTCCATGCCTGTGTATTCACCTTCAGTCTCTACATCCCGCCTATCTGTGTAAACATCTTTTGAACTGTTCCTCCCTGTCTAATCGCTACCAGACCCGAAAAGTCTCTTTTGCATTAACTAACTCAAACCACGCAATCCTCACTGTCTGAAACCGGCTACTGTGTGAGAAATATCCTTCTCAGTGTAAACTGATCCAATCACTCAACTGTCCATGAACTGTTTCAGCTCCTACATCCCTCTCTATCTGCATAACGTCTTGCCGTCTGAAAGGCACCGTCAGTCTGTAGAATCCCTACAATCCGCCCGACTGTTTAAAGCTCTGACGTCCCTGAAGCACTTCAATCTGTGGAATCCGCTCCAATGCTTTTTAACCTTCCCTCGCTATCACCCATCCTGTAAATGTAAGCTCTTCCAGTCTTCTCACCCATTTACTCATGTCCATAATCTTCTCCAGCTCTTACACCCCGTCTTTCCAAACTGAACCTTCCACGAAAACCCTCCGACATCAGGACACTCCTCCAGTTTATGCAATGCTCCCTTCTTTGTGAAAGTATCTTAAACCAACATTGCTGCCCCATCTCTTGGAAAATATGTGAGATTCCTCATCCACCATACTCAAATAATAGCCAGAAATGAAGCTTTGCTATATCCATAAAAATCTTCAGTCATGACTATTTTCCATTTTTCTGTGTTCTGGCAAAGGGGAAACCTTTCTTCTAATTAAACCAAACACACAGAAAAGTTCAACAATCTTGTAACCTGTTAAAGGATGACTGACAAGGAACTACCTAATTTCCACGACTTAAAAAAATAACAATTTTCTTCTTTAACTCCAAAAGAGAGCATTAGCCTCCTTTCTCTTAAAGATTTGCTATCTATCTCCCACTTGACATCCATATACTGTCCCTGTCAAGCCCCTATTAAATTTGCAGCAGATCAATTTTTAAAAGCACATGATAGTCCGTTTGTAGATCTCCCCGTGTTGTCTTCAGTTTTCTGCTGCAAAGATGTTTAACAATGAAAAAAGATATCTTTTTAGAAGGGGGGGGGGGGTTGTGTACAGTCTTTCAGTCGCGACGGTGCTGGTTCCTCTGGCAAACTGTTGAAAATGCCTACGTTTTTATCGGCCAAATCATCGGATCGTCTCATTGAATCAATGATGTCAAAAAACAGTAAAGTTCATATTCGTTTGGGTTTCAGTATTTCGTGCATAATTTAACCTACACTGTAAAATTACAACTGCTGTGAAAACATGTCAGGTATCCAGGCTCGAGCGAAAATGTTACATCTTTAAATTTTCCAGGACACTCTGGGACATGACAGGTGTTTGCCAGCCTTCACACCCTCTTAAAGGTACAGTACACACCTTCAACTTTATAACGTTTGCTTCAACTTCCATTCTTTACAGCTGTATTTATCTCCGTAATCTGCTCCTTCTTTACAGCACACCCTGTCTGTGTCAAAAACACCTGTTCGACAAATATATTCTTATGCCTTCGCTTTCAACCTCCCTATCTTCATGAACTCCTGTAGGACCCACACCACTCCACATTCCTGTAAACTTCTCTGACGCTATGGTCCTCTCTCTCTGGGAAACCACCTCCCAATCTAGACCATCCACTCCAGATCAGACCATTGCTGTCTCTGTAATTTCCTCCATTCACAACAACTTTTTCCCGTTGTGTAACAATGTCAAAACCAATGACCTTTATCTTCTTGAATCCTCTTCCTGCTGTTGTAATCCCTGCACGTTTATCTGAAATCCTCCAGTGTTTTAAACCTCCCCAAAACTGTAAACACCTCCAGTGCCTACAATATTCCCAAATTGTAAAAGAAAATGTGACGACAATCCTCGCTCCCGTTAAAACCTTCTTCATCGCTATAAACCAAAACTATTACTAGAGCCTACCTTTACCACTGCGACCCTCATAGTGACTGCGAAACCCTCCTTTCCTGATATTTCTCCAAATTTCTGCAACATCAAACATCACACAGTGTACTTCTCGTGACATTGCTGAGGTAGGAAGATATGTGGAGTCCGGGGAACGTTATGGAGGTAGGAAGCGCTGCAGAAACTGGAGGATGATATAAATTTAGGAAAAGGTGTGGATCACATAGGACGTTAGAGGTGAAGAGATTTGTCGAAAATGCTGGATACGACCATGGTACAATGGATTGTGGAAGCTGAAAGATATGACGTTTGAATCACAGATTTTTCTGATCCGACCATTCGATTCAACAACATAGTAGTTGCAGCTGTAAATGCACAAGGCTGAAATATGGCTGCGTTTGTTCTGAAAATCCTTACTAGAATTATCACAGTTTCAGATTTCCACGGTGGGAGATGTGAGATCACATATGAATCATATTGTTTCGTTTGATTGTGTGTCGAACACTGACCTGGTTCAGCGTCGGTAGAAAGCATTTTCCGTGCATCCCGTGGCCTCCAGATCTGCATGACTGAATAGAGTTCAAGTCATCAAAGCCTTCGTTTGGAATATTCCTTTTTCATGAATGTTCAGTGGAGCTTTTGTGAAATGAAGGAAATGTTCTCCAAGTGCAGAGAATGAAACTCTTGTCATTCTCTCCGATAATGCAGTGGGCTTTCCTGGATTCTGTTATTATGCTTAGACTGTAATCCAGAGGATTGTATAACCTGAGTTCAAAATTTCTTTGCTTGCTGGATCAGTCGTCGTGTGAATGTCACAGAGAATGTGTATTTGTGGGCAATCTGTAACAGTGTAAAAGCTGGGTCAGAGAGTAGTATAGTGGGACAGGCACACCAGTAGCGAGGAAACCTCATGCTCTTTCTTTTCGTGGCTTTGCAACAGATTGGGTGAGAACAGCTTACTGAAAAAATAATGGGTAAGGAGCTCGGGGTCTTATCACGGCATTTCAGACGACCTTTGGAAAGATAAATACTGATTAGGGATAGTTATTGGAGCAGTCGATTGTTCGGAAGGATATGAAAGGTCGCAGCATTATGGCTATCAACTGGATAGATGGGCGGAGAAGTGAAAATTTGATTTTATACCAGGCAAGTGTGAAGTGAAGTATTTTGGGAGGTTAAGTGCAAGTGGAAAGTATACTGTAAACGACTGGAGGCTGAGGAGCATTAATATGAAGAGGGAGACTGTGTGCAATTACATAGCTCCAGAAAATAGTAACACAAAGGAATAAGATGGTAAAGAAGGCCTTTACCATGGTCTTTGAATTAGTATAAAGTTTGCAAGTTACATTGTAAGTGTATAAAGTTCAGTTCGGCCACATGGGGACTATTGTGTGCATTACAGGAAGGATATGGAGACATTAGGCAGGGTGTGTCACAGGTTTATCAGAGTGTTGTCTGGATGAGAGTGCATAAGCTATAAGGATAAGTTGGGCAGCCTGACATTGTTAATGAAAGTGTGTCGGAGGCTGAGGGGCACCAGGTACAGGTGTATAAAACATAAACTCGGGCGCACAGTTTTATGTTTAGAAAGAGAAATTTTATGCATCTTGCCCAAGGAGGTGGTCGAAGCAGAAATATTAGTAATTTTTTGTCAGTAGCATTTAGGCAGACAAAGAAATAGGCAGGGAATGGGGTCATGTGCAGACAAATGATAATAGTTTAAAATAGCTTCACAGTCGACACAGCCCTGGTGGGCTGAAGGGCCTATTACAGTGCTGAACTGTTCTGTTTTCGAACTTCTCAGCAGCGACCCTTTGAAAGCCCCTCAGAATCTTAGAGTTTGCATTCAATCTCTCTCTCGTTTTTCGAAAATCCAATGTGTTTAAGCTCAGTCTTCTCAACCTCTTTCCATGAGAAAATCCCCCATTCCCATAATCAACCGAGTGAACCTTCTCTGGGCTGCCTCTAATACAATAATACGTTTCCTTAGTGTTGTCATACTGTTCATAATATTCTAAACGTGGAATGATTCATATCTTGCCGATGCAACGCTTCCCTATTTTCACGATCCTTCCCTTCGTAATATATTTCTCCATTTGATTTACATTCCCTGTTACCTGCTGAAACTGTAAGCCATCTTTTCCAGATTGAAGCACAAGGATTTCCAAAACCCTTTATGCAGTTAGTCCGAAACAAAAACAGCATTAGCCTGACAGAAAATCGAGAACGGATTAGTGTTTATTATAGAGAAAATTATAATAAACAATAGCGGGACTCTAGGAAACAATGCGATCCACATGATTTTATCAAAGTGAAATATTTTTGATGAGCTGTTAAATCTTATTTGTTGTTGTGGCTATACCTAGCCAAATAGATCGGCGTGGGCGAGGATAGTGGCGATAGAGGGATATGGATTTTTGAAATTGCAAAGGCTTTTCACAAATTTCAATCAGACCACAGGAATCACTGGGCAGAGAATAGGGCCACCTTGAAATCAACGAAATTGCCCATGTGTCGCACCAATGATGATGAGTGAGATCCTAAACAAAGATTTTACGTCAGTTTTTGCTGTAGAGAAAATGGAAACATGGGGAAATGAATAATGACGTCTTCAAAAGAGTTCATCTTATCGAACAGGAAGTGTTCAAGGTCTTAAAAAGCATAAAGGTAGATAAACCCTCAACACTTTATAGGGTGTCCCAGGACATTGTAGGAATCTCTGGAAATGTTTGGCAGGTGTCTAGCAGAGATATATGTATCATTGTTAGTCACGGTGAGGTGCTGGTCAATGTTATTCAATCATTTAAGTAGTTCAAAGAAACGCCAGGAAACTAGAGAAAAGTGAGACTGACGTCAGGGGTGGGCAGGTTGTTGGTGGAGATTCTGAGAGACCGGATCGACATGCATTTAGAAAGGAAATGACTGATTCGGGACAGTCAGCTGGTCCTTGATTTATTGAGGAGGTTTCCAAGAGACTGAAAAGGCAGAGTGGTCATCACTATCGACATGGTGTTTTGCAAAAGCCTTCAGCACGGTTTAACATGGTAGACTGGTTGATATTGTTGAACAGATAGGATCAGGGAGACCTTGCCAAGTGATTTTAAAATTGGCCTTATGGTAGAAGACAGAGGGTGGTGGTAAAAGTTTGTTGTTCTGATTGGAGGCCTGTTATCAGTGGTGTGACGTGAGATTCACATCAGGGTGCACTATTGTGCGTCACTTATATGAATGATTGGCATGAGAATACAGAAGTCACTGTTAGGAGGTTTGTGAGTGATACTGATATGGTAAAGTGGACAATGCAGAAGGCTATCGAACAATGCAACGGGATCCTTTACAGCTGGGGCAGTGAGCTAAGGAATTCCAGACGAAGTTTCGTTCAGAAAAATTTGCGAGATTTTCCAGTTTGGTCAGACAAACAAGAGCAGAACTTGTACAGTTGATGATAGGGTACTTACGAGTGTTGTCAAAGAGATCGAGGAGTGCAGGTAAATACTTGCTTGGAAGTGGTGTCCCAGGCAGTGGTGAAGGCGTTTGGCACACTTGCTTTAATCACTCAGACCATTGCGTTTAAAGGTTGGGATGTCATGTTGCGGCTGTACAGGACATTGGTAAGGCTACCATAAAAGCATTGTTCATCATCAGAAAAAGCTCAACTGGTTCACTTATCTCCTTTTAGCGAAGGACATCTGACATTCGTACCTGGTCTAACCTGGATGTGACCCTCGTCCCACCGTAATATGGCTGAGACTGAGCTGTCTCCAGGCATTTTACAGTTAACTATCTGTGCTAATCCAGCTAAGAACATGCTCATCTCGTGAATAAATATCATTCACAGTTCCCTCCTTACCTCTGCAATCACCTCCAGTGGTAACAATTCGAACTGGGATAGTAAAATCGTTCAGGCCCTTGTCACTCTGCATAACCCTCTCACCAACTACAGCACCTTGAAATCTCCCATTTCCTATCATCACACGTACCCTCAAAATATTTCCTCTTCTGACTATACTCCCTCTGCTCGGAGTCCTCTTGCAAAATCTTTTTATATCATCTTCTATATTTTGTTCACCATTTGTCTGTTTCTAAAACACTAGCTTTGTTCAGAATGATTGGGGATTTTTTGATGGTTTTCTCGCCCTCTCTTAATGAAATCTGAGACTTTAATACCTGAGTGAGGACACGTTGGAAATTTCCACCTTTTAATCACACGTTAACTACGTACCTCTGGTGAATCCATCGCGTTTATCTCTGCATCACAAGTCCATCTATCTTACTGAACGTACTTTGTCAAATCAAAATAGAAGATTTTGATTCACGTTCTTAAAACAATTTCCTGTCAAAAATCACAAAGAAGGAGCGGACACAGAGCAGCAGCGGACACGGGGCGGCTGATTAAGTGACGTAATATATTTGTGAGGTTGCTTCACCTAACACACGACTCAGATAGTGTCTCCCACCCGTCCTTCTTGAACGCAACAAAAATGTTCTGTTCTCCATTCCTCAAAATATTAATAGCTTGTTAGTTTTTTTTTCAATAGTGTTCTTGGGAATTCAGAACAATTTGATTGAATGTTAAGCAGTTGAATGGAGGATGTGGGCGGTAAGGGTTACTAGTCGTGTCCCCACGCACTTCATCTGTAGAATGTGTGCTCAACCCCAGCTCCTCAGAAACTGCTTTAGGGAACTGGAGCTGGAGGTGGATCAACTTCTGAAAGGGAACAAGCAGACAGTGCAGGGATCCACCGTGGCCATTCGCCTCAATATTATGTATTCTCGGAGAAAGCCATAGTAGCCCGGACTCTGGCACTGAGCATGGCACCGTGGCTCAGAAAGGAAGGGGGAGGATTGGAGAGCGCTAGTTGTAGGAGAATCAATAGTTAGAGGAATCGAGAGGGTCGTCTTTGGTTGTGAAAAGGTCTCCCAGAAGGTCCAGAAAAGCATAACAGGTCAGGCAGCATCCGAGGAGCAGGAGAATCGACGTTTTGGTCTAGAGCCCTTCATCTTCCTGATGTCGATTCTCCTGCTCCTGGGATGCTGCCTTTCCAGCAACACACTCTCGATTCTGACCTCCAGAGTCTCTGATCTGCAGACCTCATATTCTCCCAGAAGGTCTGTTGCGTTCAAGGTGCCAGAGTCCGGGATGTCTCTGATTTAATCTGCAATCTTCTCAAGGGAGAGTGTGAGCAGGCAGAATACGTGTTGCAGAGAGGCACCTGTGACGTAGCTGGGAAAAATATACGTGAGGATCGAAAAAGTGATTTCATCGAGTTAGGTTGGAATCTAAAAAGTAGGCCGAGCAGTGTAATAAACTTAGGATTAATAGCAGTGCCACGGGCAATCGAGGCGAGGAACGGAGAGCGAGTCCAGCTAAAACATGGCCTCAGGGCTGGTGGAAGAGTGAGGGCGTCAGATACGTATGTCATTCAGGTACATTCTGGGAGGTTTGCATTTGGTCATGAAGGAAGGGTTGCACTTAAACTGAAAGGGAAACAATGTCCTGGGCCGGAGATTGACTGGAGCAATTCGGAAGGGTTTAAAATAATTTGGGAACCACAGCTACATATCAGAGGAGCGTGTAGTTGTTGAACGGGCAGAAATAGAATGCTGAGCCTGACAGGAATGATGCACAGTTGACAGCACAAAGAGACAGGATAAAGTGTCACTATGTCAATGCAAACAGTGTCAGGAATAAGAGTGATGAACGTTGAGCATGGATACTTGGAACTACGATATGGTGGCCATAACGGAAAATGGATTTCAGAGCGATGGGAATGGTTGCTGGATGATCCAGGGTTGAGATTTATAAAAAAAAGGGACGGGGTAAAATAGGAGGGGGGTAGCATTACTGACTAAATCGTGCATCACAGAAAATGAGGTCTTTCTAGAGGGTTTGTCTATTGACTCAGTATGGGTGGAAGTGAGTAACAGGAAATGAGCGATCACTTCATTGGATGTTTTTGGTCAACACTCCTAATCGCATCAGGAAGATGCAAGAACAGATTGGATCGCAGATCTTGGAACGGTGCGGATGTAGCTGTTGTTGGAACCGTGACTTCAACTTCCCCAATATTGACTGGAAGCTCCTTCCTGCAGATGGCCTGATGGAGCTGATTTTGTCACGTGTGTCCAGGAAGGATTGCTGACTCAATGTGTAGATAGGCCACTAGGAGGCAGACCATATTAGATTTGGTGCAAGGTCACGGGCCAGGACACGTGTCAGATCTCTCGGTGGGAGAGCATTTCTGTGACAGTAAACACAACTGTCTCACATTTACCATATCCATGGAGAGGGATAGTAGCAGACAATATCAGAAGGTATTTATTGTGGGAGGGGAAGTTATATTGCTATTCAAAAAGCGTTGTTCACTAGAAACTGGGAGCAATTTTTCTCCATAAAATGTACAACAGAAACGTTGAGGCGGTTTAAGGAAGATTTGCTGCGAATGTTGCACAGCGTTGGCCCAATGAGGCTGGCAAGGAATGGTAAGGTGGAGGAGTGTTGGATGATAAGAGAAGAGGAGCTTTTCTTCGAGGGGAGGAAGGAGGCTTAATTAATTTTGAAGAAGCAAGGGTCTGGCACAGCTTTAGGAATTGCAGTGTAGCTTGAAAAGAACTTAAAAAAAGCCTTGGCGGGAAGGATTATGGAAAGTTCAAATTTGTTCTACACCTACGTGAGGACCAAGAGAATAATTAGAGAAATGGTTCAGAGATAGTGAAGCACACTTATGGATGGAGTCTGAAGAGGTAGGAGGGGCCCTAAATGAGATGTTTGGTTCAGTATTCACAAGAGTGAAGTAACCTGTTTACATTGAGGAGACGGTGGACCAGGTTAATAGGCTTGAACAGACTGATATTAAGCAAGTGAATGCCCTGGAAAATCTGAAATGCATCAAAATACATAAGTCCCCAGGGCCACATCAGATATATCAAACATTATGACGGGAAGTGCGGAATGATATTTCTCCGCCTCTGTTGATGATCTTTGCATCCTCACTCTCTACTGGAGTAGTACTAGATGATTGACTGAAGGCGAATGTTGTTCCTCTGTTCAAGAAAGGGAGTAGGGAAATACGTGGGAATTAAAGACCAGTCGGTCTGACGTCTGTGGCAAGCAAGGATCTGGAAATGAGAGACAGGGCTTATGACTATTTAGAATAACAGTTTAATTAAAGAAGGTCAGTATGACTTTGTGAGCAGCAGGTCATGCCTCACAAACGTTATTGAGTGTTTTGAGAATGTGACAAGGCTTTTGGATAAAGGACGAGCAGTGGATGTGGTGTATGAGAATTTCCGTAAGGTACCTGATACTTTTCTCCATGATAGGATCATTCAGACAGTTAGGAGGGATGGGATACAGGGAAATTTGACTGTCTGGATTAGCTGGCTGAAAGAAGACAGCGAGTACTCCTGATTCGAAAGTTCTGCCTGGAGATTGGTAATCAGTGGGGTGCCCCCCAAGTGGATCTGTTCTTGGGCCTCAGTTCTTTGTAGTTTTCACAAGTGACTTTGATGAATAAGTAGAAGGTGGATTAGTTCGTTGGCAGATGAGACAATGATCGGTGGTGTTGGAAATAGTGTCGAGTTCAGTTGCAGGCTACAACACGAAATTGACTAGATGCAGAGCAGGGCTGAGAAGAGGCAAATGGATTTCAGCCTGGATAAATGAGAAGTGATTCGTTTTGCATGGTCGGATTCGAATGCAAAATACCGGGTTAAAGAAAGGTTTCTTGGCAGAGTGGAGGAAATGTGGGATTTTGCGACCACATACATAGGTCATTCCAAATTGCTACCCAAGTTGATAGGGTTGTTCAGAATGCGAATGGTGTTTTGCCTTTCATTAACAGGCCATTGAGTTTAAGAGCTGCGAGGTTTTGTTGCAGTTCTGTAAAGCTCTGGAATATTGTGTCCCGTTCTAGTCAGCTCATTATGGGAAAGTTGTAGATGCTGTAGATAGGGTGAAGAGGAGATTGACGAAGGTGCTTCTTGGAATAGAGGACATGTCTTAAGAAGCGAGGTTGAGTGACCTAGGGATTTTCACACTGAAGAAAAGAAGGAAAAGAGCTGACTTGATAGAAAGTCAGAAGTTAATGAATAGCAAAATATATGGTGCTGGAAAAGCAGAGACTATCAGGCAGCATCCGATGAGCAGCACAGTCGACGTTTCGAACATTAGCTCATCGTCAGGAATGTGCTTATTCTCGAAAAGTCGACTCTGATGCTCCTGCTCTTCGCATGCTGCCTGACAGGCTGTGCTTTTCCACTAAAACAGGTTTTGACGCTGGTCTCCAACATCAGCAGTCATAGCTTTGTGACAAGTGATTGAGAGGCATAGATAGAGTAGATTGGCAGATTCGTTTCCCCAGGACAGAAATGGCTGTCACGCGAGGTCAAAACTTTAAGCTGATTTGACGAAGGTATGTGGAGATGTCAGAATTAGGTTTTTTGAGGCAGTAAGTTGTGGAATGCACTGCCAGTGGTGGTAGCAGACTCAGACACGTTAGGGATATTCAAGCGACTGCCGGAGATGCCCATGCATGGCAATAAATTGAGGGGTGTGCCGATTACGTTGATGTAAGATGAAGGTAAATGTTCAGCACAACTTCGTGGGCCAAAGTTGCTGTATTATGCTGCTCTGTTCTATGATCCAATAATATCAATAACCCACAGGCGGGTCAAGGAATGAGTTCAAGTATCATTGAGATCTACGTCATGAAAACAGACCACTCGGCCCAATGTTTCCATGTTGCCCACTTTCCATAGTTAAACTGGTCCCATTTGCATATGTTTGGTCCATATCCCCCTGAAACTGTCCAAACTCTTCCCTGTCTAAGTGTTGCTTAATTGGCGAAATTATACTCACCTCCACCACATCGTCTGGGAGCCCGTTCTGGAAACTCACCAATCTCTATGTGAAACAAGTACTCCTCCAGACCCTTTTGTATATTCCTCTTTCAACTCAAACATATGCCCTCTAGTTTTAAACTCGCCTATCATCCGGAACAGCTGTCCACAACCTACTTTACTGCTGCCTCTAATGATTTTATACACCTTTGTTAAGTCACTCTCAGTCTCCTACGATACGAGGAATGGAGTCTCAACCTATCGAACTTTTCCTTATGACATAAACAGTCCAGATCTGGTAGTGTCCTCATCGATCTTTTCTCTACTCTTTGTAGATTAATAATATTATTTTTACAATAGGGCGACCAGCACTGCACACTTTATTCCAAATGTGGCCTCACTGTCTTCTTGTGCAACTGTAGTATGTGGTCCCATCTCCCACTTCAATGCTGTGACCAATAAAAATTCCCATGGAGAAAAGCTTCTTGATTAACGTTGTACGCGTGGCTCTATTTTCAAGAAGCTAATATGTTGCACCACAAGATCTCTCTGCGACATAATAATTGGAAGACACTCTCGTTGGCTGTGGAAGTCCTACCATGGTTTGCTACACCAAGACGCAACACCTCGCATTTATTTAAATCAAAATCCATCTACCATTCATCAGTCCTCTGGCCGAGTTTATCAAGACCTCACTGCATTTCCAGAAAACCTTCTTCACTTTCTACTGTACGAACAATCTTGCTGTTATCTGCAAAAATATAGACCATAACTCCTAAATCTTTCATTCAGATCAATTATATGAATGATGAATAGCAGTGGAACCAGCACCAATCCCTATGACATTGGCTTGTAACAAGCTTCCATCTGCAGAACAGCCCTCTATCACCACCGTCGTCCTTCTACTGTCAAGCTAATTTTGCCTCCAGTTCACTGGCTTTCCCTGGATATTGTGAGATTTAACCTTGCACAACGATCGGCCATGTGTTACCTTGTCAAATACCTTGATACAATCCATGTAAACAATATACACTGCGCATCAATTAAGCTGATTTCCCTCATGTTAAATTTATACTAAGTAATTAAATAATTCAGACGAAGTACATTGCAAGGCAAGACATGGTAGCACAGATCCGTCAAATGTAATGTGTGGTTTGTAATTTTGGAAGGTCATTGGCCCTGCCAGCCTCCTAGATCATGGTCATTCATCTCAGACATTGACTGGAGACTCTGTGTTCCATCGGTGGTGTTCAGAGTTACTTATGTCGCACACTCAGAGAGGGTATTCACACTACCGTCATAAAAGCCTGGAAGAAGGAAGGGAATGGGGAACCAGTCAGTCTAAGAGAAATAGTGAGGGAATGCAGGAATCGCTAGGGATGTCAGTCACAAATCAGTTTTCCAGGTTGGAAGTTGATGAAAGTACTGGCTGCTCAGGGATACACAGTCAGAATCATGTTTGCAGCACCAATATCAGCCTGACTGTAAGGAGTGGAAGAAGAAGGAAGGAGGAGCAATAGTCACAGCGGATGAATTAATGAGTGGAAGATGTTGGTAGTGACTGAAATGTCCATGTTTCTCCAGCAAGGTTGGGTCAAGCTTGTCACAGAGAGGTGGAAGAACCTTCATCTTGGAGAGGGTGAACAGGCAGACGCCGTTGTCTATTTTGCTAGCAAGGATTCCGGTGGGTAGGGAAAATTATTCTTTGATCGGAATTTAAGGAAGTCGGGAGAGCGTGAGCACGCCGGAGCTCCAATGGTGTAACCTCTGGAATACTCCTAGTGCCACATGCAAGTAAGTACAGAAGAAGGAGGATAAGGCAAATGCAAGTATGATGAAAGAGACTACAGGAGAACAGGATTTTGAATTCTGGACCATTCAGATTCGTCCTGAATAAGATGGAAACTATCCAAGCTGAACGGTTTAACACGTGAACAGAGCTGGAACTGAGTTTCTTATGGGGTGTTTGGCTCTTGCTATTGGGTGGTTTACCTAATTTGGCAGGGATATGTTAATCGAAAAGGGAACAGTTGAGGACATCACGAGCTTAGAATGGCAAGTTAATATTGTCACTTGGGTAAGAGAGAAAGAAACAAATACTAAATCCTCGTAACATTGCGTGTGTGTGAATGCATGGAGTACAGTAAATGAAATTGAGAAGTTACCGATACACGTTGTTATGTGGAACTATGATGCAGTAAAAAAAAGAGCTGCCTCAAGGAATGGCAAAACTGGGTGTGAAGTATTCCTAGTTGTAAAGTATTCAGCAAAGACAGATAAGAACAAAGAGTTTGCAGTATTAATTTCTAGTAACATCATATAAGGCGTGATCAGGGTTGAGGATGTCCAAGGACAGAATCAAATTGTTTACAGTTATTGAACAAAAGTGGTACAATGGCATGCTAAGTGTAGTTATAGGCTGGCCGCAGGTGGAAAGGATTTTATGAAGAGAAATGATAGAGAAATGACAGAGATGGCAACATTATTGAGCCAGAACTTATGGTGTCAGTCCCTGCAATCTTGCTGAGGAATTTGTTGATTACACTATCGCTACTCGTTAGGTCTGGATGTGTAACGTACGGTGAGCTGATTTAAAAGCTTCGAACTCTGGTCAGTTGTCTGGGGGGATCTTGCTTTTTTATCTGTGGTTGATGAGTTGCCCTTTCTCATTGAGGATCAGAGTATTATTCTGTGGACTGTAAATGTTCGGTTCTCTGTGTCAGAATGAATGTATCCTCTGGAGTGCATGGTTACATGTCGTGAGCACGGTGTGAATAGTCGGTTTGTGTGGGCAGCTGTTTTTAATAGTGTAAACTGCCGATGGTAAATTGTGTGTTGTTGCTTTGGATTGTGGGTAGTATGTTGGATCAGTTGAGCGGGTTCTGAACCTTCAGCCTGCGACTGTTCAAACTGTCTGTGAATAATCCCGTGGACTGTGACTATGCAGTTTTCTGTGTGGAACGGTTTGATCCTATAGACGGTGAGTGGCGAGTTCGGTATGGGGAGATGGTTTTCATTCTTTGAACTGTGCTCATTTCTGTCTGAAGAGTTGGGTTTTACATTATGCATTCTGGTTAATTATGCTCCACAGCTGGTTTATTCCTATGGATGTCACAGTAACTTATTCGTGTGGAGCTGAGTTTTATCCATGAATAGTGTGCGTGTCTCCCTGTCAGTGTATTTCATTTCTGAAGAACCGAACTGCCTCCGCAGATGCAGTTCCTTTTTCCAGCAATGTGTGTTTGTGTTTCAGGGGTTCAGAATACACAGTTTTTGCCTTATTTTCGATCTTTCATTTAACATCAACTGCAAATAGGTAATTCATTGTGGAGTGCTGTGATATAAACTGTGAATTCCAAATAGTCAATGACCTGTGGGGAACTTTAATTTATTCTGTGAAGTCATGCACTTGGCAGGAAGATCGGAGACGTGCACTACTTTCTAAATGGGTAGAAAATTCGTGAGTCTGAAGTGCATAGAGATTTGCAAATTCTAATCTGGGATTCTCTCAAGGTAAACTTGCAGGTTGAGTCAGTAGTTAGGAAAGCAACTGAAAAGTCGGCATTTACGTTGAGAATACTTCAATATAAAAGCAGGGATGTTCCTCTGAAGCTGGATAAGGATCTGGTCAGACCACATTTGGTGTATTGTGTGAATATTTGAGCCCCATATTTCAGGAAGGTCTTATGGCCCTGGATTACGTTCAGTGGAGGTTCATGAGAATGGTACTAAGAATGAAAAGCTAAGCATTTGAGGAACGTTTGATGCCTCTGGGTCGATACTCTGAGGAGTTTAGAAAGATGTTGGGGGATCTAATTTAAACATACAGAATACTGAATGGCCTGGACAGTATAGATGTTCGAAAGATGTTTGCATTGGTAAGAGAGACTAGGCAGATCCACAGAATAAAGGGAAGATCTTTTACATAGATATAAGGAGAAATTGCTTCAACGTGAGAGTGGTGAACCTACGGAATTCATTGCCACAGAAGGAACTGAAGTGCAGGTGACTGAGTAGATTTAAGACTTAGGATAAAGGTTTGCTTTGTCAAGGGGATCAAGAGTTATTGAGAGAAATCTGGAGAATGGGGTTGAGAAATGTATCAGCCATGATTGAATGGCGGAACAGACTCAATGGCCAATTTTTGCCCCTAGGTTTTATGGTCTCATTAGATTAGGTTCCCTACAATGTGGAAGCAGGCTCTTCGGCCCAACAAGTCCACATCGAGGCTCCGAAGAGAAACCCAACCAGTCCCATTCACCTACCCTGTATTTTCCTCTGACTATCGCACCTAAGACTATGGGCAATTTGGCATGGCTAATTCACCTGACCTGCACATCTTTGGGTTGTGGGAGGAAACTAGAGCACCCGGCAGAAACCCACGAATACGAGGGGAGAATGTGTAAACTACACACAGACAATCGACTAAGGCAGGAATCAAACATGGCAGCAGTGTTATCCACTGATTTACCATGCCGACCTATGGGCTTCACGTTGTCTTTTGTGTGAGAGGTGATGGTTATAATCAAATGGATTGCAAATAATCCATGTTTTGTGGAGAGCAGGTTTTGATATTATGGAGTCAACAAAAAATGGACATAAAGCAAGCTAATGTTTCGATTCGAGATACGTGTTAATCAGAGCTCATATTTTATCTAGTGGAGTTTTCGATAGTATTTCCACACACAACTGACAGAAATGTGGAGTTGATCTTTCTCCTGCAGATTGTGTATGTCATTATGTGTTTGTCTGTTTGCCTGATTGTGTGTGTGTGTGTGTGTGTGTGTGTGTGTGTGTGTGTGTGTGTGTGTGTGTGTGTGTGTGTGTCTGTGTGTGTATGTTTGCGCGCGCGCGCGCTCGTGCACGAGTGTGGCTTTTGTGAGCTAATGTGAATGTACAGTTCTATGAGCATGTCTCCTTACGCACTAGAATCCACCCTTATCATCATATCTTCCTCCAGTGCCGACAGCATTCCTTACGTTACTAACTGCCTATAGGCATAATCATCCATCTGTTTCTATTGTCTCTCCCAATATCGAACCTCTTTTATGCACTGTCAAAATCTAGTCAAACCCCATTGAAAGTTGCGATCTCTGTAACCTGTATTGGGTTCCAGAACCCGTTCTGTGTATGTACTTCTTTCCATGACACACAATCCACGGTATCTCTTGAACAACTAAGGCACATATTGCTCACCCAAAATCTATGAACTTCTCCTGCCACAATAATTCGTACTGGCTTTATACTGTCGTTCAGACCCTTAACACACTTCATATGCGTGCCAGCACTGCTAGCCCATCCATGTCTCTGTTATTAGCTCACTAAAGTCCAACATTGTTTCTGCTTTTTCCAGCACTCCTCTTGCTCGGAGAAACCTTGCCCTTCATTTCATACATGCGTCAATATTTTGGGAGTTTTTGTCAATTTCTAAAACACTCTGTCTTCACAATTTTTTAATTGACTGTGTTCAAAACCTATTTAACCTAATCTGATCCTCAACGAGTGGAGTGAGTCATTCCTTCCTCTTTCTTGCTGATGAGTAGTCTCTTTCAATGGAATATCCTTTTGTTGAATATTTTTTCAATAATTTAGAATAACATGATAAATGCCATTTATTCCAGTCTGCTTACTGTGTTGTCCTTGGCGGTTCTCCTCTCATAAGTGTAATTTGTTTTGTTTCAATTAAAGATTGGCTGGCTGTGCTCAGTGTGGTCACTGTAAAACGTCGTAATCCCTTTGAATTCCATTGTATCACCGAAACCCACAAGGCCCGATCCCTCTGCTGGCCAAGGATAGATTGTGTCTTATCAAAGACGAAAAGGTTGTCAAACAACGCCGGGGTTAGCACTTCACAAACCAACTCAACCAAGAATCTGTCATTAATCTGAGCATTCTTGACCATATACTACAGCACGCTGCACACCAAAGCTCAGCAACGCCCCAGACCATCAGGAAGTAGAAAAAGACGTCCACCAGCTCCAGAACAATAAGGCTAATGGAACAGATGATATTCATGCTGAGACATTGAAGTCCAGATGACAGAGCTCCTGCTGCAGCACCACGCCCTTTCCCGCTCTATGTGGAAGGAAGAGTGCATCCCAGGAGATCTGTCACTGTCGTGACACTGTATAAAAGAAACAAGCCCGACTGGAGAATCTACAGGGGAATCATTCTATTGTCGATCCTTGAAAAAGTCATCACGAAGGTCATCCTCAACCATCTCCTACCTGTCGCTGAGGATCTCCTCACAGAATCGCTGTGTGGCTTCTGGCCACCGAGGTGCGTACCAGGCCTAAGTTTCGTTGTGCGACAGCTGCAGGAGAAAAGCAAAGAATAGACCATCCCCCTGTACATGGCCGCTTTCAACCTTAAAAAGGCTTTTGACACCGTCGTCAGAAAAGCGACATGGAGCGTCTTTATCTGCTCTCGTGACGCCATGAAGTTTGTCATAATTCGTCACCTGCTCCATGATGAAACTGAAGTCATGGTAATGACAAATGGCTCCCAATGTCTGATTCCCAGTTTGGATCGACGTAATGCAGGGTTGTGTCATTGCCCCAACACTGTTCCCTCTGTAACTCGCAGCAACGTTTCAACCAACAAACTCACTGCTAGAATGGAGGTAACGGACAGAACCATCAGGTAATTATTCAAACTCTCCCCCCCTCCACCCGGCCTTCACACCAAAACCGAACTCACCCCAATCAGTGTAATCGAGCTGTAGTGCATGGACGGTGTTTGTGTGTGTACAGTCTCAGACATTGTACTCCAGACCATTGTCATCACTTTTCAGGGACATTGGACAGCATTTTTCTAAGCCTGATCTTCCACAAGACAAAGATCATCCATCAACCTGGCCCAGCATTGCAGAGCGAATCCCAGATCAAAAAGGTGCACGTGGAGGCCTTGGACATTCCAATACTTCGGGAATGTCCTGTCGACTAAAACAAATATTGATGAAGCGGTGCAGCACTGCCTCCAGTGTGCTAGCACAGCCTTGGGGCATCTGAAGGAAGGGGTGTTCGAGAAGCATAACGTGAGATCCAATACCTAGCTTATGGTACACCAAAATGTGGTGTTTCACACACTCCAATCTACCTCTGAACAAGAATCCTCAAATTACTGGAGCAGTCCCACCAATGCTGGCTGTGTAAGGTCCTGTTTATCCGCCGTGAACATACACACACCAAAACCAGCGTCCTCGACCAGGCCAACATCCTCAGCGTCGAGGCACTGACACATCCTCGATTGGCTCCGATGGGCTGGGGTCATTTTCTTCATGACTGACACGAGACGTCTCGAGCAGTTACTCTACTCCCAGCTCGGAAACAGCAGCCGAACCCTAGTTGGACAGAAGAAGTGCTTCAGGGGTATCCTCAAGGACTCACCAGTGAAATCCAACGTTCCCACCAACATGGGCATTACTGGGCGGGACCGGCAAAGGTAGCGAAGAAGCACTGGGAAGGCGTCGAGCACCGACACTCTCCCACATCCTTCCCCAAGGCCACCTTTTGCCCCATATGGAACAGAGACTGTGTTAACCACATCGGTCTGGTCACTCACCGACAGACTCATTCTGAGAGTGGGAGAGAATCAGCCTTGTGTGTAACCCACCGGCAATGAGAAAATCAGATTTGAAGATTGAACTCTCATAGTCATCACAGTGCTCTTGATAAAAAGTTCAATAATTCCCTGTCTAATGCAATGACTAACAACTAATTCCATAAGGGGCCCTTAACGCTGTCCTTCCACTTCAGTTTTCTGACCCATATTACACAGAATTTGGATTCATACTCATTCATAATTTAAGATACCATGTTTTCTTGGTCATTGCATTGTTTTCTCTAACTTTGGGAGCACACCATCCTGCTTCTCATTCTGCCTGACTTCCCACAATGTTGTGTCATAGTGAATATTAATTAACCACTCTAATTTTAAAGTCTGCCTATTTTTCTGTCACTTGTAGGTAATCAGGATGTTCCTGATACAGCAGAATTCCTAACTTCTGTCTCGTCCATCACCTCATTGAAGACGGTTGGTCAGCCAGAGATGTCGAGTGACTTCTCCAATTAAAGTAAGGGCCCTTGGTCGTTTTGTCAAACAGAGACCTAGGGGTCATTTGCAGTTCTTTGAGATGGGTGTCACAGGTATACAGGATAGTTAACCAAACATTTGGGATGCTTGCCTTCATTTGTAAGAACATTGAGAATAGTAGTGGAGATGTCATGTTGTACCTGTAGAAGACTTTCGTGGGGCCACAATAAATGCATTGTTGGTCAGTAGGAAGAGCTCATCTGATTCACGTACGCCCTTTAGGGACGGTCATCTGACATTCCTGTCCGCTGTGACTCACAAGTGACTCACAATAATATGGCTGATTCTGAGCTTCCCTCTGGAGAATTAGCAGTGAGTAAAAGAATGCTGGTTCAATCAGTGACATCCTCATCTCATGAATGAATGACTATAAATACGTACTTCCGTGCCTGACCCTGCAAACACCTCGGGCTGCAGCAATTCGTACCGGCTTTGTAACATGGCTCAAGTCCTGATCAGTCTCGGTAACAATCTCACCACCTCCAGCACATTCAACTCTCCCTGTTCCTGTCCTCTCATTAAACCCCGGCATGATTCCCATTCACACTGCCCTCGCCCTACTCAGTCTTTTTAACACTTCTAAAACATTTTTGGTGCTATTCTAAGTTTCATATTCGAATATAACCCATTTTATCCTAAGTGACGGCCAGGTGGGAATTTATTGCTAAGGTTTGTTTTTTCTATTATCGATAAAATGTCCTTTTGTTAAATTATCTCACTGTTCATTACCAGCCATCTATATCAGTCTGTTTACCTTGGTCAATTCTGTCTAAACTCATTTGAGTAGCTAATTTGCTTCGAGTTACAGCGTATGCACTCTGAGATTCATTTTCAGTTTTTTTCATTCAATTAAATTTCATTTTATCTCATTTCCCAGAGGATCTCTCAGTGTGCCATTACTCATTCTCTAAGCTTCATCGCCCAACTGTCGATCTGAGGTAGTTATGCCCCTAACCAATTTCACAATATGCTATTCAAAGAAACACCACCAATAGCACTCTCCGAACTTCACTTCGAATATCAGTCTTGCAAATGTGACTGTCCCAAATTATATGAAGATTGAATTCTCCCGACATTATCAAAACGTCTTTCCATAATATTCCACTGAATTCATGTTTAATTCAGTGATGAACAATGAAATGCTATTCGGTGGACGAAATATTTTCTCCTCCTTTCTCCTCCTTATTACCCAGAATGTACATTCATACTGATTCTATTTAATGATCTGAGGATAAATGCTTTCTCTGTAATGCCTTGTTACCTTTTACACTCTGGGTTACCCCTCCTGCTTCCCATTCTGCTTTAGTCACCACTGGACAATTACGTTCCACCTTTTGTTCACCCTGTAAACACGTCTCTCTGCAAACTAAACCTCATTTATCATCGTGTCACAAGTCCATTTATCTCATTGCAGATAATTTCTTTATTCCACAAAATGTCAAATTTACCTTTTGACCAGAATTTCCTGTCACAAACCTATTCACTGATGCACAGTTTGAGTTAAACTCTGTCCCTTCCTGTTCCTTTCTGCTTGTCTTCAGCCACGTCCATATGGCGTTCCGATGCTTCACCATTTCTCTTTGAATTTGGAAAGATCCTTTTATCTGAATCCTGTCCCTGCATCCTCTCTGTCAGTTTAAAGTCCTATCCATAAATGCTACCGATTTGATTGACCAGGACACTGGTCCCAGCACGTTTCCATTGGGGCCCAGTTCATTGAGATTTTTTCAACCTCACTCATGGAATGTCTCTGGCTGGTCAGCATTTCTTGACCACTCCCAGCTGCCCTTGAACTGGAGGCTTGCTAGGCCATATCCTAAGGCAATTGAGAGTCAACCACATTGCTTTGGCAGTAAAGTCACACTTTAAGATTCACACCAGGGGAGGATCCATATGTATTTCCACAAAGACGCGTTTGCGTCGGCTAGATTTCTTTTCGATAATCAGTGTTATTTTCCATTCACAGTTTGCTATTTACGTATTGTTTTAGATGCACTTTATTTAATTTCAACCATTTGCGGTGGTGGGATTTGTACTTAGGTCCCCGGAATTTTAGCTGAGTTTTCGGATGAAAAGTCTAGCGATACAAATACTAGACCATCGCTTCGACTACTCACAGATTTCGGATCCTGTGTCCTGATACCAGTGCACCATAAATCAAAACCTGTTCTTCCCACATAATTGTTCGATCCTCCGGAAATCTTCCTGCACTTTGGTGATATCACTGAGTAGCTCTCCATGTGGCATCCCTCACTGCTTGGATCTAATTGCTTCCTCTGTAAGCACATTGTGCAGCTGTTTTAGGTACAGAGCCAACAGAATTCTCCACACCAGAAAGATGAGCCAGCAAAGGCCAGGGATGGAAACTGTGAGATTTCAGATCTCTGTGGGATTCAGGACCATTCTTCATCTGTAACTCGAACAGCATTAGTCTAATGTGTGATTTTGTCTATTTCTCTGTCTCCTGTAGTTATTC
Source organism: Chiloscyllium punctatum (assembly GCF_047496795.1). NCBI lineage: Eukaryota > Metazoa > Chordata > Chondrichthyes > Orectolobiformes > Hemiscylliidae > Chiloscyllium > Chiloscyllium punctatum. Next base: position 46,234,165 of record NC_092781.1, on the reverse strand, counting down.
GGGACGATCCTGACTCAATTGCTGATTGTCTCGCCCATGATCTCACGGAAGACGGTTGGTCAGCTACGAAGACAAAGGGTAGAGAGATCTGCAGCTTGCAATAAATCCTACAGCAAGATAAGCCCAGTCACAGTGAGCAGAGAGAAATGAGGGGACTACAAACATCGACTACAAACACACCACAGGTTCAATCAAAACCCCTACTTTAACGTTTTATAAACGATTATAACAGTAAAAGTCAGCCACCTAATCCACAATGGAAATACAAAGAACAATGGTAGAAATATCTCCACTTGTGTCCCTGCTGCTACTTTGGCTCAATGTTCTGGGATACACCAGTTAAAAACCTTGGATTCTAGTTACCTTTGTGTTTTAAAAATTTCAGCTCCTCCTCTTCTATAATGGAGATACTTTTCAATACATCACTATTTATTTTCTCTTTTTCCTAGTCTTTGTCCAGAGTAGGTTCTGACAATAAATATTCATTTTGGGTCTCGCCCGTCTCCTGTGGTTCCACACGTGGTCGCCTCATTTACCTTAAAGGCACCCTACTGTCTGTCTAGTTGCATTTATGTACTTGTGTGCCATAGAATCTCTGGATTATCCTTAACGTTACCTACAAAAGCTAACTCGTACCCCCATTATGCTTTCCAGCCTATTCAACTTTTCGTTATAAGTCAATCCTTTCAGTATTTGTAACTTATTTGTCAATCTTTGCTACCTTTGCTGATTTAGAAAATGCTTGCTCAAATAGGATGATCAGAATTTTCGGTACTCCAAATGTAGACCCAGCAATGTCTTGTAGAGCCGTAACATAATGTATCAAAAGATATACTCTTTGCTCTGACCCATGAGGGCAATTGTGCCAAATGCCGATTTGAACACACTGTCTCTCTGTGATGGCACTTCCCAGGAACAACGCAACTGTACCCCTTGGTCTCTCTCTCTCTCTGTTTGACAACACTGCCCAGGGTGTGGGAGAAGGGAAAACCATTTTGTCTACAGACCACTTGCTGACAGAAACCATGTTATGTCTCGGGCATGTACATAGATACCTGAAATTTGCCACCCAGCTTGATAGCGATGTTAAGATGGCATACGGTGTGTTAGGTTTCATTCGTAGGGGATTGAGTTCCAGATCTGCAATATCATGCTGCAACTATACAAAATGCTAGTGCGGCCACACTTAGAATATTGTATACAGTTCTGTCGCCATATTTCGGGAAGGATGTGGAAGCATTAGAAAATGTGCAGAGGAGATTTACCAGGACGTTGCCTGGTCGGGAGGGAATGTCCTATGAGGAAAGTCTGAGAGACTTGAGTCTGTTCTCATTGGAAATAAGAAGGCTAAAAGGAGATTTAATAGAGACATACAAGATGGTCAGTGGATTAGTTAGGGTAGACAGTGAAAGCCTTTTTCTGAGGACGATAGCGTCAACTTGTACGAGGGTGCAAAACTACAAATTGAGGGGTGATAGATTTAAGCCAGATATCAGAGGCATATCCTTTATGCAGAGAGTGGTTAGGGTGTGTAATGTAGTCAACTCAGCCACATTAGGGAGATTTAATCAATCCTTGGATAAGCACGTGGATGATGATGGGATAGTCTCAGGGCACGAGCTGAGAATAGTTCACATGTTCGGCGCAACATCGAGCACAAAGGGCCTGTTCTGCGCTGTATTGTTCGATATTCTATGTTCTAAATGGAGGCTACCCACAATGCTATCGGTATCTCAAAATTAGTTACACTCAGGAACTGACAGTGAACGACCCACTACCGAAGCCATTACGTAATCGGCGGAATTGGAACGTTATCGCTAAAGAGATTCCCTTCTTCACAATTGCACTGCAACTCCAGAAGGTTCTGTCTGTCTCCCCAGGAGCCCAGCCAACCCAAAGCCCTTGCAGATTAAATGGCACTACGGTATTCCACACGGATGACTATTGCCCTGTGGAGCTATTGTAGACAGGATGCTACTCATTACTTTATTAATGTCTTCAGATTGCCATCATTTAACTGACTGATACTGCTGGACTCACAGCATTGTTTTGCTCGTATCAATAATGTGAAACTATCAACGGTAATCAGAATCGTATTGTCCTGTAAGTAACGCCGATCTCCTGTAAGCCTGTAAGAACCGATTGTGCCCGTATTTCTGGGGAGAGGATTGAGACTTCTCTGTAGAGATCGCCCATTCTGCATGCAAGCAGTCAATTTGTCCTCCAACGATATCGTGCTATAAACCAGTGTGCGTAAATTTCACAAAATTTTCCTACTAATTTTATTCCTAATTGTACAATTCACCACCCTGTCCCCCCGTGATGCTAATTCTAAGGAACAATGTAACTCAAACCCTTGGTCACTCTATGTTCGACAACATTGCCCAGGGCCCTACTCCGAACTATGTTCCTTCTCCCTGATTTGTCTGAGCAAAATTCAACACCTGAATTAAACTCCATCTTTCATTACTTTGCCGACTGGCTCAGTTGATTAAGATCCCCATAGACAACGGTATTCACTGCATACTATTAGGTTTGGTTAACACAAAGTTACGAACAATAATTCCTATATTCTGAACCAAATCGTTCATGTCAATGATGCACAATGTCGTACCCAGCAACGGTCCTTACAGCATACTGCTGGTCACAAGCGTCCATTCCAAACAACAGCCCTCTACCACCACCCTGTGTCTCCTACCATCAAGCCAATTTTGTACTCAGTTGGCTAGCTGTCGCTGATCCCATGTGATGTGTCCTGACGAATCCGTGTATCATGCTGAAACCTGACAACGGCCTTGTTGGAATCAGTATGGACAACGTCTACTGCTTCACTGTCATCTATTTCTTGGTCACCTCTTCAACAAACTGCGTCAAGTGTGTGAAACACAAAATTGTATGCGCAATGCTGTACTGAGTATCCCTAATCAATCCTTGTCTTTCGAAATGCGAGCACAGGTCCCGCTGAATCACTTCCTACATCGTACAGACCACTGACATCAAGCTAATTTGATTTAGGTCTCTGGCTTTCTCTTACATCCGTTCAGAAATACTGGAACAACATTAACCACTCTCCGAGCCTCTAGCACATCCCTCGTGGCTGACCGTGATATAATTATGGTAAAAACAATGACTGCAGATGCTGGAAACCAGATTCAGGATTAGTGGTGCTGGAAGAGCACAGCAGTTCAGGCAGCATCCAAGTAGCTTCGAAATCGACGTTTCGGGGAAAAGCCCTTCATCAGAAATAAAGGCAGTGAGCCTGAAGCGTGGAGAGATAAGCTAGAAGAGGATGGGGGTGGGGAGAGAGTAGCATAGAGTACAATGGGTGACTGGGGGAGGGGATGAAGGTGAAAGATCAGGGAGGAGAGGGTGGAGTGGAAAGATGAAAAAGGAGATAGGCAGGTAGGACAAGTCTGGACAAGTCATGGGGACAGTTACTGAGCTGGAAGTTTAGAACTAGAGTGAGGTGGGGAAAGGGGAAATGAGGAAACAGTTGAAGAACACATTGGTGCCCTGGGGTTGAAGTGTTCCGAGGCGGCAGATGAGGCGTTCTTTCTCCAGGCGTCTGGTGGTGATGGAGCGGCGGTGAAGGAGACCCAGGACCTCAATGTCCTTGGCAGAGTCGGAGGGGGAGTTGAAATGTTGGGCCACGGGGCGGTGTGGTTGATTGGTGCGGGTGTCCCGGAGATGTTCCCTAAAAAGATCTGCTAGGAGGCGGCCAGTCTCCCCATTGTAGAGGAGACCGCATCGGCAGCAAAGGATGCAATAAATGATATTAGTGGATATGCAAGTAAAATTTTGATGAATGAGGAAGGCTCCTTAAAGTCCTTGGATAGAGGTGAGGGAGGAGGTGTGGGCGCAGGTTTTACAGTTCCTACGGTGGAAGCGGAAAGTGCCAGGATTGGAGGGTTGGTTGTTTGGGGGCGTGGAGCTGACCAGGTAGTCATGGAGGGAACGGTCTTTGCGGAAGGCGGAAAGGGGTGGGGAGGGAAATACATCCCTGGTGGTGCGATCTGTTTGGAGGTAGCGGAAATGTCGGCGGATGATTTGGTTTATGCGAAGGTTGGTAGGGTGGAAGGTGAGCACGAGGGGCGTTCTGTCCTCGTTACAGTTGGAGGGGTGTGGTCTGAGGTCGGAGGTGTTGGATGTAGACGAGATGCGTTGGAGGGCATCTTTAACCATGTGGGAAGGGAAATTGCGGTCTCTAAAGACGGAGGCCATCTGGTGTGTTCTGTGGTGGAACTGGTCCTCCTGGGAGCAGATCCGGCGAGGCAGAGGAATTGGGAATACGGGATGGAATTTTTGCAAGAGGTAGGGTGGGAAGATGTGTAATACAGGTAGCTGTGGGAATCGGTGGGTTTGTAAAAAATGTCAGTGTCAAGTCGGTCGTCATTAATGGAGATGGAGAGGTCCAAGAAGTGGAGGGAGGTGTCAGAGATGATCCAGGTAAATTTAAGGTCAGGGTGGAGTGTGTTGGTGAAGTTGATGAATTGCTCCACCTCCTTGCGGGAGCACGAGTTGGCGCCAATGCAGTCATCAATGTAGCGGAGGAAGAGGTGGGGAGTGGTGCCGGTGTAATTACGGAAGATCAACTGCTCTACGTTGTCAACAAAGAGACAGGCATAGCTGGGGCCCATACGTGAGCCTATGGCTACACCTTTGGTCTGGAGGAAGTGGGAGGATTCAAAAGAGAAATTGTTAAGGGTGAGGACCAGTTTGGCCAAACGAATGAGTGTGTCGGTGGAAGGGTACTGTTGGGGACGTCTGGAGAGGACAGAACGGAGGGCTTGGAGGCCCTGGTCATGGCGGATGGAGGTGTAGAGGTATTAAATATCCATGGTGAAGATGAGGCCATGGGGGCCAGGGAAACGGAAGTCTTGGAGGAGGTGGAGGGGCTGGGTGGTGTCTCGAACGTATGTGGGGATTTCCAGGACTTGGGGGGGGACAGGACAGTGTCGAGGTAGGTAGAGATGAGTTCAGTGGGGCAGGAGCATGCTGAGACAATGGGTCGGCCAGGGTGGCCATGCTTGTGGATCTTGTGAAGGAGGTAGAACCGGGCAGTGCGGGGTTCCCGGACTATGAGGTTGGAAGCTGTGGGTGGGAGGTCTCCTGAGATGATGAGGTTCTGTATGGTCTGGGAGATGATGGTTTGGTGATGGGGGGTGGGGTCATGATCGAGGGGGCAATAGGAAGAGGTGTCCTCGCGTTGACGTTTGACTTCAGCGGTGGAGAGGTCAGTGCGCCAAACTATCACTGCGCCCCCTTTATCCGCTGGCTTGATGGTGAGGTTGGGATTGGAGCAGAGGGATTGGAGGGCTGCGCGCTGTGAGGGTGAGAGGTTGGAGTGGGGGGGAGGTAGACAGGTTGAGGCGGTTAATGTCCCGCCGGCAGTTGGAAAAGAAGAGGTTGAGGGCAGGTAATAGGCCAGCGCGGGGTGTCCAGTTGGATGCAGTGTGTTGGACGTGGGCGAAGGGGTCCTCGGAAGGTGGGCTGGAGTCCTGATTGTGAAAGTAAGCTCGGAGGCGGAGGCGACAGAGGAATTGTTCAACGTCATGGCGTGTATTAAATTCATTGATGCGTGAACGGAGGGGGATGAAGGTTATTCCTTTGCTGAGGACTAAACGTTCCTCTTCAGTGAGGGGGAGGTCTGGGGGGATAGTGAAAATTCGGCAGGGCTGGGAGCTGGGATCTGGTGTGGGTGTAGAGCTGGGAGTGCGGGTGGAACCAGTAACTGGAGTGGCTGTGATAATGGAGGAATGGGGGTGGAGTCAAGAGCAGGGGTAGTGTTCCCCTTGGGGTTCTGGGGGGTGGGGATAATGATAGTGGGGTCTCTGGGGGTCATGTCAGCAGAATGCAGGTGAGTGGCGCTGGTTGGGGCGGAAGTGGTGGTGACCACGGCAGTAGGGGTGGCGGAAATCACTGAGCATGTGGCATCGGCGATGATGTGAAGGCAGAAGTGATGTCAGATTTGATGCATGAGGAATTGTGAGGGGTGGAAGTGGTTGTGGGAGTGGCCATGATGGAGGCGGACGTGACATCATCAATCTGCGTGGATGTGGTCGCTGCATCAGACGCATGGCTAATGATGGAATAGGTACCGAGGCCAGGGGAATCTTCTGGAATGTTTGAGGAGCGCTGGTTATGAAGGTGGGTGGATAAAAGTTTGTTGTACTTACAGTTTTTGATGTTTGAGATGGAATTGAAATACTGTTTGTTGAGAGTATGTATTCTCCTGAGGATGTAGTACAGAGTGGGTCCTTTGCAATTCTGAGAGAGTATGGCCCTCAGCTGAAGCTGGGCTGACTGGAGAGAGGTTAGGTGCCGGCGAATTGCTGCAAACGTGGAGTGGAGGATCTTGAAGGAGAACTGTTGCTGGTGTTTTTGAATCTGTAGTCTGTACTGTTTGTCCTGTTCGGGTCCGAACTCTGCTGGTTTAAATTTGGTAACTACTGTGCTCTTCCAGCACCACTAATCCAGAATCCTGTGATATAAATATCTCTTTTGGGGGCCCCGCAATTTCTCCCTAAATTTCCATCATGTCCTGGGATACACTTGATTAGTTAAAAGGGATTTGTTTGTGTTTTATGCATTTTAAAACCTACAAGATCCCTTATTCTCTAACGTGAACTATTTTAAATTCATCATTATTTATTTCGCTGACTTCTTCAGCCTTTCTGAACAGTAAGTAGTGACAAAAAAGTTTCGTTTAGGATCTCACCTATCTCCTGTGTTTGCATAGACGAATGGCCTCATTGATATTGAAGGGGCCATATTCTTTCACTATTTAACCTTTTATTCTTCATACATCTATAGAATCACTTTGGATTTTCCTTAGCTTTCTCAGTTCCCCACTTTGTCCTCCTGCTTTCCCACTTAAGCATATCATTACACCCGCAATGTTCTTCAAAGGATTCACTTAATCCAGCTGGCCATATATGACATGTGCTCCCTCTTTCGCGATCAGAACCCCAAAATTCACTGACATCCAATGATTTCTCCATCTATCAACTTTTCCCTTCACACTAACAGAAATATGCTCGCCCGGAACTCTCATTTTATCTCTCTTCTGAAAGCTTCCCACCTGCCCGACATTGTTTTACCTGCAAATAGACTTCAAAATCAAGTTTTCAAGGTTCTTGACTAATACCTTCTGAATTGGGGCAATGCCAATTTTGATCTTTAGCGTGTGGACTTGGTCTACCCTTTACCATAACTGTTTTTCAACTATTGGATTGTATTCACTTTGCCACATCGATCCCAAGTAACACCTCAGTCGCTTGTTCCACCTTGTTTCCCAAGAGGAGTTCAGGTTTTGTGCTTTCTCCAGTCGGGCCATCTACATATTGACTGAGGGAGTTTTCTTTAACTTACTTAACAAATTCCTCCCATCCAAGTACTGAACACAATGGAAGTCTCAGTCTCGGTTGGAAAGTAAAAAATCCCGACCATTACAACTCTATCATTCTCAGGTATCTGAGATGCCCGAGCATATTTTCTTCTCAATTTCCCTTAAATATTGAGGCACACTGTACAGTCATATCAAACTGATTATCCATTCTTAATTTTTCAGTGTCACTAAAATAGCCTAACTGGGCGATCCCCAAAAATATCCTCTCTAAGTGCTGCAGTGATGTTTTCACTGATCAATATCGCCACTCCCCCTCCTCACTTACCTTCTCTTCGATCCTTACTATAACATCTTCACTCTGGAACATTAAGTTGCCTGTTCTGTCCATCACTCAGCTGTGTTTCTGCAATACCTCTGATATTGCAGTCCCATGTTCCCATCCGTGCCCTGAGTTCATCTGCCTTACCTATCATGCATTTTACATCGAAATTAATGCAAGCTCAATCATCACTTTTGCCTCATTGCCTGTTGTGCTCTTGCCCGCCTTGTCTATTTAAAACACTCGCTTTACATTCTGCACCATTCTGCCTCACTGAGGACAACACCCTCATCTCTCAGGTCATCTGCAAATATACTCATGATACCTTCTGCTTTCACATCAAATTTATAAATATACCTACAAGCTGCAATGGTTCCTGCACTGATCCCTGTGATATACACGCTCGGCAAAGGCTTCCAGTCACAAAAACACCTCTAAACCAGTTGTGCGTTCAGTTTGCCAACTTGCCTTTAGCTCCGTGCACAGACTTTCGCTTTGGTTTCTAACAGGACCCACACCTTCGCTGGGAATTCTCTAACTCGATCTATTCTTGTCTAATACAATGTGGCTTTTCCATAAGAATATCTGCCAAATATATTTCATGGCCATTGTTTGCCCTTCTTTTTGTACGATCCCCTTGCACTCTCCATACTGTTGAAGGGCTTTGCCCTTTAACATACTGCGCTGTATTTTCGTTCTCAAAATTGTTATTGCTTGATCCATATTCACTGGACATTTTACCTTTGCTACACACTGACCCTGAATTCTCACTGTATCAATTTAAAATACTCTCACTTTCCGAATGTAGATACAACTACAAGTAATTCCTAACCAACCGATGTTAAAAATTACATAACACCAGGTTATAGTCCAATAAGTTTAGAACATAGAACATGGAAAAGTAGAGATCAGAACAGGTCCTTTGGCCTCCGATGATGTTCCGAGTTTTAATCCTAATATAAAATATAATAATTTATCCTACGCACCCCTCAACTCAGTGGTCAGCATGTGCCTGTCCAGCAGTCGCTTAAATGTCCCGAATGACCCTGCTTCCACCACCACAGCTGGCAACGCATTCTCTTCGTTCACAACTCTCTGAGTAAAGAACCTACCTCTGACGTGTCCTCCATACCTTTCCCCTAATATCTTAAAATCATGACTTATCGTTCCCTATTACCTTTCTTGAAAAGAGGAACAACATACGCCTCCTTCCAATCGTCTGGTACGACCCCCTGCAGAGTGAGGAGGCAAAGATCTTCGCCAGCGGCTTAGCAACCTCCTTTCTCGCTTCCTGGAGCAGCCTAGGATAATTCTGGTCTGTCCCTGGGGGACTTATCAATCTTAATGTTTTCCATCTTCATCAATCTTGATCTGGTCAAGCCTTTATCCCACCTCCTCAAAGTTCTTATTCACAACAAGGTCCCTTTCCATAGAGAAAACCGAAGCAAAATATTTATTTATGGCTTTCCTTATCTGCCCAGTTTCCACGCACAATTTCCCGATGCTATCCCTGACCGGCCCTACATTCTTCCAGATCATTCTTTTATTCCTCACAAATGAGTAAAGTGCCTTTGGGTTCTCCTAATCCTATTTCCTAAGCCTTTCTCGTGCCCCCTCCTAGTTCGACACAGTCCATTTCTGAGCTCCTATCTATCAAGCCTGTAATTCTCTAAAGCTGTGCTGTATCCTTCCTTCCTTCACCTTACGTAAGCTGCCTTCTTCCTTTTGAGGAGAAGCTCCTCTGTTGTTGTCATTCAAGGTTCCTTAATCTGACTGCTTCTTACCTGTATCAGAGGAATAAATGCGGACATTTCTTGCCACAACTGCTTCTTAAGCAGTCTCCATATATCTGCTGAGCCCTTTCTGTGGAACAATTGCTCCCAGTTTGTACATCCCAACTCCTGTCTGAGAGTGTCACAATTTGCTTTTCTCCAATTAAATGCCTTCCCTCGGGAACTGCTGCTTTTTCTCTCTAAGGCTATTTTAAATGTTAGGCAGTTGTGATCACTATCACCAAAGTTTTCTCCAAACGTGAGATCTGACACCTGCCGTGTCTCATTGCCCAGCATCAAATCCAAAATGACCTCTCCCCTCGTCGGTCTGTCAACATACTGAATATGTAGTGTAAGTGGTTATCAACCACGTGAAGAATGAGCAGCGCTCCAAAAGCTAGTGCTTCCAATTAAACCTTTTGGACTATAACTTGTTGTTGCGTGATTTTTAACTTTGTACACCCCAGTCCAACATCAGCATCTCCAAATTATGATGACCAACCGATGTTTGCCAATTCCTGTCTCATGATAACGACATTGATAAGAGACTCAGTTGTAAGTGGGTCAGATAAGAGATTCTGTGGCGACAGAAGCGACACCAGGATGACGTTTTGCCTCCCCGGTGCGAGGGTCAAGGATGTCTCTGAGCGAATGCAGAACGTTCTGCAGGGTGAGGGCAAACGTCAGAGGTTGTTTTGCACATCAGTGCAATTGAAAAAGATAGAAAAACGGATGGGGTCCTGTGAAATGAGTATAGGTTCTTAGCTAAGAAGTTAAAAAGCAACGACACAAAGGCCGTGTTCTCCGGATTATTGCCGACGCCACATGCCAGTTACGATAGAAATAGAAAGATAGGTGAGTGAGGAGCTGATGTGGGAGCAGGGCTTTTAGTTCTTGGATCATTGGGACTCGTCTGGGATACAGGTGAATTCTACGAGGGGGATAAACCAGAGGCTCACCAGCATCCTGGTGTGGAGATTTGCTAGTGCTCCCTGAGAAGTTTCAAACTGCTTTGTCGGGATTGGGGAGTGGGACTCCGAAAATGAAAGGGATCATTGGGAGGTCAGAGAAAAATGCATTAGCTATGCGGATGACATTTACTCTTCTGGCTATCAAGGAGCACAGTAAAGGGAGGGAAATGAATTTAAAGTGCATTTACTTTAACGCCCAAGCCAAACTGGTAAGGTATTTGAGCTCACAGCATGGATTGGTTCTGGGGATGGGGATATCATTGACATAACAGAAAAATGGCTGACAGCAGGGCAGGAATGGTCACTAAATGTTTCAGGATACCGAAGCCACAGGCGTGACAGAAGTAAAAGTAAGTAAGGGCGGGTATTTCCCTTTCGGTCCGGGAGACGTAATATCAGTGCTGAAAGAGGACACTACAATCAATTGAGGCCATATGGTTAGAACTTAGAAAGAGCATTGGGGTAGTCACTCTGTTTTGAGTAGATTGGAGACCCCCAAATAGCCAGTGATACTGGATGAACACATGTGTCGAAACACTGCAATTACCTATCGGAATAATTGTGTAGTATTGGTGGGAGATTTCAATTTCCCTTGGATTGATTCAACTCCCAGAATGTAAAATGTCCGGATGGGTTGCAATGTGTTAAATGTGTCCAAGAACGTTTTCTACATAAAAGAACCTATTTGAACGGTTGCAGCACTGGACCTCGTCTTAGAAGACCAGTTTGGGCAAGTGTCTGAAATGACAGCACGTTGCGTCCAGTGACCATTAGTGTCTTAGTTTTAACATAACGATGGTAAAAGATAGGGACGGTCCACAGGTTATGGTGCTAAAATGAAACAGGGCCAATATTGTGGGTATTAGGCAGGATCTAGCAGACGTCGATTTGGCGAGTCTGTTTGAAGGAAAAGGAACGACTGGCAAGTGGGAGGCTTTTAAAAGTGTGATATCAAGAATCCACGGCTGTATTCCTCTGTGAGAGTGAAGGGAATATCTGGCATGTTTAGGGCTCAATGGCTGACAAGGGATGTTGAGGCTCTGGCCAGGTAAAAGAAGGCATATATTGTGTTTAAGTATCTCTATCTACATAAGCTCTTCCAGTCCTAAAGAAACTATCAATCTATGGAAACCCGACAATCCTCCCGACTTGTGTAATCCTCTCAGGTCCATGCAACACTCCCGATCTGTGGAAATCGCTCCAATGGCTGTGACTCTCGTGATCCAGTACCGATAAGACTTACAACCTGTGTGAAATCCTGTCGTTGCTATCATCCGCCCTGTCATTGCAATTTCCTCTAATCTCTCCATCCATCTGCACATCTCCAGAATATTCTAGAACTGTTATAACCCTATCCGTGTAAACCTCACGGTCACCTATACCTCTTCCCACTTTGGCCAAACTGGAGGAGGTTACTCATGATCCCTTATCACTGAAGCTATCTCCAACCAAATTTGCTGCCCTTATCTCGTGGAAATTCTTTCAGATACCACAGCCTCCATATCTAAACAACCTCCTGAATCTAAGCCTTCCTGTATCTATAAATATCTTCAGTTAGTACTCTACTCCATATTTCTATTTGTTCTTCCAGTCTATACAAACCACTTTATCTCTGTAATGTGCTCGCTTCACATAAACACTACTGATTGTGTAAAACACCCCATCCCACCAACAACCTTGTGCCTGTAAACTGTTCCATTCCTCCCAACTCGCCATCTCCATGAAGTCCAGTAGTCCCTGCAGCTCTCCACATTTCTGTAACGTCCTGTTGCTCTATAGTCCTCCCTCACTTTGAAATCACCTCCAATACGCACAACCTTCAAAGTCTGGGACTTCTGCACCAGATCAGCTCATTGCTATTCTATTACCCTGACACTCCGAGCAATCCTTCCGTAGTGTGTCTTTTCCTTCAGACCACATTCTCTCCAGCTTCCCGAAACCTCTTCCTGCCATTGTAACCCTCCATATTTTGAACGTAGAGCGGTACAGCGCAGTGCAGGTCTTCCAGCCCTCGATGTGGTCCCCATATTTTATCCTACTCTAAGATTAATCTAAACTACGTACGATACATGTTACCATAATCCATGTGCCTCTTCAAGAGTCGTTCAAATTGCCCTAACGTATCTGACTTTACTAACACTGCTGGCAGTGCATTCTCCACACCTGCCACTTCATGTCAAGAACCGACCTTTGACACATCCCCTAAAGATTCATCCAATCACCTTAAACGTATGCCCCGTTGTGATGGCCATTACCGCCCTGAGAAAAAGTCTCAGTCTATCAATTCTATCTAATAATCTTATCATCTTGTACATAACGTTCAAATCATCTCTCATGCCTCTTCGCTCCAATGAGAATAGCCTACTTCCCTCAATGTTTCATCGTAAGACCTGCCCTCCAGTCTAGTCAGCAACCTAGTAAATCTCCTCTACACCTACTCTAATGCTTCCACATTCTTCCCATAATGAGGAGAACAGAACTAAACACAACATTCCAGGCATGGTTCTAACAATGACTTTATAGAGCTGCAGCATAAACCTATGTATTTTAAACGCAATTTCCCTGCGAATGAAAACCAACTTACCACATGCCTTCTAACAACTCTATCAATTTGGGTCGCACAATTGAGGGATCTATGGACCGTGCACCCCAAGGTCACTCTGTTCCTTCACAATGCTAAGAATCCTACATTTAATCCCGTAAAGGCTCCCTGCCGAATCCTTTGATCATAAACTTGCCTTATCTTGTTAATTTCCTCCATCCCTACAGCAATCATAAACTGTGAAACCTCTTCAAGTCTCTACAATAGTTCTTAACTCTGTAACCTACATTTTAAAAAATGAACCATGAAAATTAGTAAACCACTTTTACCCAACGAAATCCTCCTAATACCTGCGAAATCCTCCAGTCCTGTTACGCCTCTCTACATCTGTAACCTCCACCATCCTCCAGTGCACTTCTGGGGAACATTTCAGAGGAAGAGCTACAGTCCGGATCACGTTATGGAGGTAGTAAGGGCGGCAGAAACTGGAGAATAGTACACGTGCTCAGGGGATGTGGATCCAGCAGGAGTTTAGAGATGGCAGAAATTATATAACATGCAGTAAGGGACAAAGGTAGAGTGATTATGCAACTTGAAGGATGTTACAATATGAACGACGGACGTTTTCTATTGGACTATTGGGCCGATCTTGATGACTTCGTTTTGGAGATGTTTACCAGAAAGTGTGTGCACGGCTTTATATTCCCAGACTGGGAGTCTTGAGTTCAGATGCGAATATATTTACTCATTCTGTCTATGTGCCTGATACTGACCTTGTGAGACCTTGTTGGAAAGCACTCCCCGTGCATCCACTGACCTCTAGATCAATATAATTGACCAGAGCTCCCCTCATGAAAGCCTTCGGTTGTAATATTCTTTATTTATTTCAATTACTTTGAAGAGGGAGTGTCGTGAGATGCAGAATTGGGGAGTTACCATTTTGAAAGTATTAAACCTTTATCATTGACATTGTCCCATGCAATGGAGTCTCGTGGATTCCGTTGTTCTCTGCAGGCTATCATTCTGTTGACTGTATTTGTTGGGAATCTGAGTGCAGATGTTCTTTGCTTGGTAGAGTGTGAATTTACCGGTTAATGTATGTTAGGACACAGTTTTTTCTGGAAGATCTATAACCGTGTAAATACCTCATCTACCGGTTACTTCAGTAACGCGTTCGACAACGTGCCCCATGGGAGAGCGATTAGCAAGGTTACATCTCATGCAATACAGAGAGAACTAACCATTTTTATTTCGAGCTTGCTCAAAGGTAGAAGAAAGAAAGTGGTGGTGCAAGGTTGTTTTCCAAGCTGTAGGTCTGCGATCAGTGGAGTGCCACTAGGAATGGTGTTGGGTCGACTAAGTTTTGTCATTTATGTAAATGATTTGGATGTGAGAATAAGAGGTACAGTTTGCAGGTGACACCAAAATAGAAGGTGTAGTGGACCGGGAAGAGGGATACTACAGATCACAACATAATCTTGACCAGATCGTCCAATGGGCTGAGAAGTGGCAGATGTTAGTTTAATTCAGACAAATGCGAGTTGCTGCAGTTTGGCAAAGCAAATCTTAGCACGACTTATGCAGTTAATGGTAAGGTCAGAGGGAGTATTGCTGAACAAAGAGACCTTGGAGTGTAGATAGGATGGTTGGAGTGCCAGGCCGCGACGAATTCTCTGGCATGACTTTGCTTAGCCAGCCCCGGGATAGATGTGTTGTCCTAATCGAAATGCTGTTTTTTTTTCATCCGTGTATAGGGCTACGAGGGAGAGAGAGTTGCGTCTTTTTGCGGCTAGCATGTGTTCCTGTATCCTGGTGGCTAACTTTCTTCCTGTTTGTCCTACGTAGTGTTTTTGGCAGTCCTTGCATTGAATTTTGTAGATGACGTTGGTTTTGTCCATGGGTTATATTGGGTATTTTAATTTGTTAGATTTTGTTTGAGAGTGTTGGTTATTTTGTGTGCTACTAGGATTCTGAGGGGTCTTTGAAGTCTGGCTGTCATTTCTGAAACTTCTTTGATGTATGGTAAGGTGGTTAGGGTTTCTGGTTGTGTTTGGTCTGCTTGTCGTGGTTTGTTCTTGAGGAATCTGCGGACTGTATTTTTTGAGTATCTGTTCTTCTTGAATACGTTGGATAGGTGGTTCTCCTCTGTTTTCCGAAGTTCGTCTGTGCTGCAGTTTGTGGTGACACGTTGGAATGGTGTTCTGACAGCTTCATTTTGTGTGTGTTGGGATGGTTGCTGGTGTAGTGAAGTATTTGGTCAGTTTTTGTTGGTTTTCTGTATACGCAGGCTTGTAGTTCTCCGTTGCCCTTTCTTTCAAGAAGAACAGATACTCAAAAAATACAGTCCGCAGATTCCTCAAGAACAAACCACGAAAAGCAGACCAAACACAATCAGAAACCCTAACCACCTTACCATACATCAAAGCAGTTTCAGAAATGACAGCCAGACTACTAAAACCCCTCGGAATCCTAGTAGCACACAAACCCACCAACACTCTCAAACAAAAACTAACAAACTTAAAAGACCCAGTACATCCCATGGACAAAACCAACGTCATCTACAAAATTCCATTCAAGGACTGCCACAAATACTACGTGGGACAAACAGGAAGAAGGATACACGAACACCAGCTAGCCACAGAAATACACGACCCTCTCTCCCTCGTAGCCCTGCACACGGATGAAAATAAACACCATTTCGACTGGGACAACACATCTATCCTGGGACAAGCTAAGCAAAGACATGCCAGATAATTCCTAGAGGCCTGGCACTCCAACCACAACGCCATAAATAAACACATAGATACAGATACCACCTATCAACCCCTCAGAAAACGAACAGGAAATGACATCACCACAAACCCCAGGAACTCCATCCAGGACAAACATACAAATAGAAAGTAGGAGACAATAGCTTCGCTTCACTTGGAGGTCGCCACTGATGATGTTACCTTGCCAGGTAATGAAACATCTGGATATCAATCCGACAGCTCAGCGAGCAAACTTTCACACTGAAACAGGCAGCTCAAAACATCAGCAGGTAATAGAGAAGGCAAACCAGATTCTGTGATTTATTTAAAAATGAATGGAGTCCAAAAACAGAAAGGTCTTGCTAAAAGTATGCAACGTACGAGTGGGTGAAACCGTAAATATTATGCACAAGGCGAGTGCCCTCAGGAAATATATTCTTGTATTGGAGAGAGGTCAGAGAAGGATCACTCGGCTGATTTTGGGGCTGGAGAGTTATTCTACTCATCAGAGTTTGAATAGATTGGGCTTGAACGCACTAGATTTCAGAAGAATTACGTGAATTTTATTAAACATCCAAGATCCTGAGTACCTTTTCCATGGTAGATGTTAAGAAGTTAGAACGTGGAGCCGTAAAGAACAGCAAGAGGCTGTTGGGCCCACCATTACTGTGGTGACAATGATGCTATTCTAAATCAATACCATCTGACTGCACATGGCGTCGCATAGCCTTATATTCTCTGCCTGCTCATACTTCTGTCTTAATGCCAATTAAACGCTTTGCAAATATTTATGTTTCTTCACCATTCTGGGCAGCTTCCACTCTCTATGTATATTTAAAAAATGCTTGTCTCGTTCATCTTATTTAAAATTTCTCATTTTCACCATATACTGAGGCGCCCTAGTATTTAACGTTTCCAGATTGGAAAAGAGATTCCGACTATCCACACTATCCTCGCCTCTCCTCATATTATATACCTGTACCAGGTCACCCCCTCAGCCTCCGACACAATCCAACTACCAAAAAAATCCAACTTTTCCAACCTCTCCTTATAGTTAAATTATTCTCATCTCGGCAACAACTCTCTTATAGTTATCACGTTCTCATCCAGGCAACATTTTGGTAAGACTCTTTTGCACCCTCTCCAAAGCATTCACATCCTGCCGATAATGTGGCGATGAGAAACACACATAACATTCCAAACTCAACCGATATTCAGTTACCACATGGCATACAAACATCGACATTTCATGCTACGATCAGTGAAGGCAAGCATGCTATACACTTCTATATCGTGACATCCTGCTGTGTTGTTATTTTCAGGAAGCTATGTACCTGCATCCAAGTTCCCTCTCTATATCAAAGTTACCAAGTGTCTGGCCATTTATAGTGTATTTTTATTTTCCATTTGACTTCCCAAAATGAATCACGTCACATTTGTCCCGATGAAAGGCGATTTCCAATGTCTCCACCCAGCGTTCCAACTGATCTACACACTGCCGATTTCATTGACATATTTTCTCATTATCTATCATTACCCCAGCTAGCCCACGTCAATAATGCGTTTGCAAATGTCGTCTGAAAAATTACGAATTAGAATGCTGACATTTTCATCTTAATCACTGATGTAAATTACGAACAGAGACCGCAGCAATGATCAATGTGAAACATTACTTGGCCACAGACCTCCAATCAGAAATGCACCCGTCCACATATCTCTGTCTACTATTACAAAGGAAAATTTGTATTCAAATTACCAACCATCATGATTCCATGGATTTTGATTTGACTTTCCGGACGAACCTACTATTGTCAAATGCTTTAGTAATGTCAATGTGGACAACATCTATAGACATACGCTGAATATTTACCTTTGCCACTTCCTCTTAGCTTGTATGAGAATCTGTAAGCAGATTCCATCAAAACCCAACAAGTGCACACTCATTCAAGATGGAGATGCGGAAGAATTTACTCTCTCAGAGGGTGCTGAATCTGAGGAATTGCTTATGGAAAGAGCTGTCGACGCAGAGTTATTAAATCTATTTATGGCAGAGATTACATTTGAAATGTTGTAGGCACTGGAGGAGTTTACACTGATAGGATTGGATTTAGAGACTGAACAGTATTAGAAAATAAGGAGGTTTGCAATGGTGAGAACAGATTTCAGCAAGTTCCAGGATATAGGCCTGAAGGAGATTGTATATATAATGATGGCTGTAGGGTGTGGGGAGGACTATACCAAACATGAAAGACTGGAGCGATTTACACAGTTGTGGAGAATACCAGTGGTAGGTAGACTTCACAGAGATGGGGATGATTGCTAGAGCTGCAGAACACGACAGAAATGAGGAGGGTTTATCAATTTAATGATGTACACAACCAGGAAAATATTTGGGGTTAGGAGCACTTCAACATGATAGGAAGGGTCACAGAGATAGGAGATGATATAGAATTGGCGCGGCTTGAATTCACTGCAGGCTGTCAAAGATAGCGAGAAAGTTGTAAGGTCTGGTGGAGATTCCACAGATCAGGAATGTTGTCGAGGCTTGATTATATAGTACGTGCAAGTAAGGATGTTGGGAGTGAAGGAGGGAACAGAGCTAGAGAGAACCTTCGGCGACCACTGAGATATGGAGTGTTGTCGTCTCCGGTGGAATTTGCACGTGGAGGGATGCTTGTTACAGCTGTTGGACCGTCCAGAGCTTGGGGGTTTGAATGAATTGCTGAAGTTTATGGAGACAGGGAGAAACGTAACGACCAGAGATTATAGAGTTGGCGAGGGTTGTAGGAGAACCTAGATATTTGAGCACTGTAGATGCTGGAGGTGTTCAGACAGGCAAGGAGGATTGTAGGAATGTGAGGAGTTTATAAAGGAAGGGAGGTTGTGGCATTACCAGTATTTAGTGGTTTGGAATTCTGCCCAGACTTGGGGGGAGATTTCATTTTTAGGGAATGATATAGCAACGGTAAATGGTTACAGAGCAAAGTTGGATATCAATATATCATTTCAGAACTATGCTGTTAAGGGTCATCAGAGGAGAGATGCTCTCTTTAAAATGTGCAGAACGTAAGGGGAATTGAGAGGCTGGATGTAGAAAGGATGCTTCCTTCCCCTCCTGGGACAGAGACTTAAAATAAGACTCCGTTTGACAAAGTTGGAGAATGGGAGGTGTCTTTTTTTCAGGAGCCCAAACCTACTTCAAGTGTATTTACATATAGCTCAATGAGATAACAAAGAACAAGGTCGATTGAAACTTTAGGAGATTTGAGATGAGGGGAAGTTTGTAAGCGCAGGAAGTAGTGACAGAGAAGGAAGATGATCAACAGCTGGAGAAGTTTATGGGGAGCATACACAATCAAGAAATGAGAACTGGACAGGCTCACTCATGAGAGGAAGATAACGATATGGCACAAGGCCAAACATGGCGGTAAGATCCCAAGCTCCCTGTTATTTACGATATGAGTTGCTGTCACCAAATTTGGTGCCAAGTCAAATATACAAACAGTATGAAGTTTCCCAGCTACTGGTAACCAGGGCCCAGTGAACTCACCCTTTAGAATCATAGATCAAAGAGATGTACAACATGGAAACTGACTCTTCGGTCCAATCCGTCCGTGCCTACCAGATAGCCCAACCCAATCTATTCCCACTTGGCAGAAACTGGCCCATATACCTCCAAACCCTTCTGCTTCATTTACACATCCAAATGCCTCTTAAATGTTGCAGGAGACAATCGCTTCGCTTCACTTGGAGGTTGCCACTGATGATGTTACCTAGCCAGGTAGTGAAACGCCAACCTGAGCTAAAAGCCTTCACAAACCTTGGAGCTGCCTGCTTCACCTTGATACACAAAGTTTCCCAAAAGCCTTTATGCAGTCAGTCCGAAACCAAACTGTGCTATCCTGACAGTAAGTGAGGAACAGCTAGAGTGTTTTATCAAGTATATGACAAAAATAAATACTGAATACTTCGAAAAGTGGGAGACACATGAGTTTACAAAAAGGGAATATTTGTAAACCCAGTAGATTTTATATTTTTACGTGACCATAAATGGCAGAATTGATCAGGCTGGGGGAGACGAGTGGTGGTTTGGGGATAAATTTCATGAGCAGATATTACGCATGAAGCTCAGGATGTGATGTGAGAAGCTCAGGAAGAAATTACGGGGCCCTTCGTAGAGATATTTGTATCATCGACAGCCACTACAGACCAGGGAGTCAGTTTCAAGTGATGTGTCAGTTGTTGAAGAAGATTCTGAGAGAAAAGATAGTCATGGCATTTGGAAACGCAAGGTCTGATGAGCAACAGTTAGCATGACTTTGTACTTCGAAAATCATTAATGACAAATTTGACTGAGTTTTTGGGAATGTAAATAAGTGATAAATAAAGACAGAGCAGTAGACATTGTCTGCATGAACTTCAGCAAGGCCTTTGACCAGGTTTTGCATGGCAGACTAATAGAACATCAGAGCGACGAGAAGGGGTAACCCATCCAGTCCTTCAAGCCTTCTCTGCCATTTAATAAGGTAAGGATTTATCTTGTCGTGGACTCAGATCCACATACTCGTGCACACACTGTCTCCCTTAATTCCTTTATTAATCCAAAAAATTCTACCTTCGCTAATAAGCGTTTACAGAGTTAGTGTCAACTGCTTCACTGGACTTGGAATTCCATCGATTATAAAAGACCTCTGGGTGAAGACGTTCCTTCTCAATTCAGTCCCAACTCGGCGCCCTCTAATCATGAGTTTAGACTCTCTTGTCCTAGCTTCACCTAGAGTGGAACATCCTCTGTAAGTTTATCTTATCTATTCCTTCATAAATTTACATGTTTCTATAAGATCCGCTCCGCTTCATTTGAATTTCAATGAACATATTTCCAGTTATTCTGTACCTCCTCATGAGCCAACCCCCTCTACTCCGGAATCAACCTTGTGAAAGTCCTTTTTACCCCCTGCAGTGCAAATACATTCTTTCCAAAGTAAGGAGACCAAAACTGCTCACAGTAATCCAGGTGTGGTTTTATCAGCAGCTTGTGCAGTTGCAACATAACCTCTCTGCTTTTAAGTTCAATCCATTCACCAATGAAGAACAAAATTTCATTTGCCTTCTAATCATTTGTAGTAACTTCGGACCAACCTTCTGTGATACGTGCACAAGCACCCAGGCGCCTCTGCACAGCATCATGCGGCTACTTTTTTACCATTCAAGTAATAATCCTTTGTACTGTTACTCCTACAAGAAAATTGAAGTCGACCAATGTTGGATTGGGGTCGACAAAGTTGAAAGTCACACAACACTAGATTATCGTCTAAAAGTTTTATTTGGATGCAGTAGATTTCGAAGCGCCACCTGACGAAGGAGTGGCGCTCCGAAAACTAGTCCGTCCAAATAAACCTGGTGGACTATAAGTTGGTGTTGTGCGATTTTTAACTTAGTCCTATCATCATTTATGACATCACAGTTAATAACGATGTACCAGACATTTGCTCAGTTAATCTATGTTCCTCTGCAAAGTTTCATAGTCCTTTGGACATTTTGCTCTGACACCTTCGTGTCATCTGCAAACGCTGACACCCTACACGTGGTACCCAATTTCATATCATCCAGATATATTGTAAATAATTATGGCCCCAATACCGATCACTGAGGCGCACCACGAGTCACTAGAATAGCACTCATTTATCCCCACTCCCTGCTTCCTGTCAGTCAACCAATCCTCTATCTATTACAATACTTCACCCGTGAAGCCACGTATCCTTATCCAATGCAGCAGCTTCTTATACGGCACCTTATCGAAGTCCTTGTGGAAATCGAGATACACCACATCCACTCCGTCTCCATTGTCCACCTTGCTCGTAATATCTTCATAGCATTCCAAAAGATTTGCTTAGCATGACCTGTCTTTCATGTACCCATGCTGCGTCTGTCCAAAGGGACAATATATATCGAGATGCCCAGCTATTTTTTCCTTGATAGCAGACTCAAGCATGTTCCCGACGACAGAGGTTCAGGTAACCGGTCTATACTTCTCTATCTTTCGTCGACCTCCCTTTTTAAACAATGGAGTCACATTTGTTGTTTTCCAATCTGCTGGGACTGCCCGAGAGCCCAGCGAATTTTGGAAGATTACTTACACTGTACTTGCTATTTCTCCCACCTTCTTTTTTCGGAACATGGAATGCATTCTGTAAGGGCCAGGCGACATCTCCATCCTCAGGTGCATTAGATTGCCCAACACTACCTCTTCGGTCATAATGATTTTTCCAGATTCTCATCTACCTTCTTCTCCTTGTCAAATACTGCTCATGTGAAGAGCGATACAAAATATCCTCAGCCATTTCATCATGTCCGATAACTAAATGCCCCTCTTCATCCTCTAAAGAACCAACGTTTTCTTTAGCCACTACTTTGCGTTTTATATATTTGTAGAAACATTTGCTAACTGTCTTTCTCATCTGTGCTCGTGTATCTCGTGTTCTGTCTTGCTATTCTTTGTAGCTCTTTTCGCGGCTTTCTGTTGACCTTTGAAATTTTGCCGATCTTCTGGCTTCCTGCTGTTTTTTTTGAAACTTTATACGGCTTCTATTTCAATTTGATGCCCTTTCATATTTCCTAAAACTCCATTGCAGATTAACACTTTTCTTAAGGTCGTTCCTTTTCATTGAAATATGCATTTGTTGAGCACTTTGAAATGAAATGTTTGAATATCCTCCACTGCTCGTCAGCAGACCAACATTAAATTCTTCCTTTCCAGTCTACTTTGGCCAAGTCCTCCCTCATTCTATTCTCGTCTTCCTTGTTTCAGCAGAGAGCATTGATATTGTATTTTGTCTCCACACACTCCATCTTTATTCTGAAATGAACCAGACTGTGATCACTCCTTCCATGAATCTTTCCATCTAAGAGGTCATTAATTATTCCTGTCACATTTCGCTGGATTAGATCGAGGATAGCCTGCTCCCTTGTTGGGTACCTTATATACTATTGAAGCAAACTACCACAGAAACACTCTACAAATTCCTCTTCAAGGCTACTCTGGCTGAGCAGGTTCAACCAACTTGCATGTAGACTAAAATTCCCCATGGTCAATGCCATACTATTCATCCAGGCAGTCGCTATTTCTCTGTTCGTTGATAGCTGCAGACTGGTTATGAAGTTAAGATCAGACTGGACCAGGGAGTGCTCAAAAACTGGATTCAAAATTGGATTATCGGCAGGATATGGAGTGTGTTCATAGAGGGTTGCTGCTCAAACTGCAGAGTTGTAACAACAATCCGTCGTGTGGTTCGGTGGTCGGTCCATTTTGTGCATCTTTTTATATGAATACTTTGTATGAAAGTACACGAGTCATGTGCGTGACATTGAAGTTGGTGGAAAGTGGAGAGTGAATTGGATTATCTAAGAGTACAATGGCATCAACGTTATAGCTGGTTCAGTGTTTAGGAATAGCAGGTAGAGAAACGAACGATGTTGCATTTTGTTAAGAAAACCAGAGCAGAACTTGTACAGTTAATATTATTGCCCTGGATAGTGCTGTCAAACAGAGAAACCGAGTGATGCAGGGAAACAGTTCTTTGAAACTTGCATTACAGGTCGACAGTTTGGGGAAGCAGATGTTTTGTTGTTTACCTTCTTTGGTCAGATTATTGAGTGTCCGGGTTGGTTAGTCATGTCATGGCTGTCCAAGTCATCAGCGAATCAACCACAAAATAATTGTTGGTCATCTGGAATAAAAACTTAACTAGTTCATGTCTGTCCTTTCGGGAAAGACATCTGAAACTTGCGTCTCAAGTAATTCCAGACCCACAACAATGCGGCTGACTCTGATCAGTCTCCAGGAAATTAATAGTGGGCAATGTATAGTGGTCCAACCACTGACATCCTCAGCCTCCGAAGGCTTCAATTAAAAACCATACTTCCATCTCTACCGCTCGAAATCCTCCAACTGCAGCAATTCGTTCTACCTCTGTAACATTCTTCAAATCATTGCCACTCGATGTCACACTCTTAACACCTCCATCACTTTTCAATCTCCATCTTCCTGTCATCTCATTCAACCCTGACAATGATTCCCCTTCCCACTGCTCTTCCCGTGCTGGGAGACCTTTTTGTGATCCCTTTAACAAATACATCCATATTTCTGAAGCATTGGTTTCGTCAATTTTTTTTTTTGGCTACTAAGCATCACTTAATCAAATCGCATCCTTTCCATTCTGTGTAAAGCACAATTGGGAATAGGCAATATGTGTAGAAGTAGGCCATTCGGCCTTTCGAGCCAGCAACACCATTTATTTTGATCATGGCTGATCATCCAAAACCAGTATCTTGTTCCTGCCGTATTCCACTAACTTTCAGAGCTCTATCCATATCTTTCTTGAAAGTATCCAGGAAATTGGCCTCCACTGCCTTCTGGGGCAGAGCATTCCTTATATCCACCACTCTCTGGGTGAAGACGTTTCTCCTGAACTCTGTTCTGAATGGCCTACCGCTTTTTTGTATAGTGTTTCCTCTTGTCTGGACTCTCGATCAGCTGAAATACACTTCCTGCATCCAGAGTGTCCAATCCTTTAATAATCTTATACATCTCAATCAGATACCCTCTCATTCTTCAAAACTCAAGTGCATTTCAGCTCAGTCGCTGCAATCTTTCAACATATGGTAGTCCCGTCATTCCGGGAATTGACCTCGTGAACCTACCCTGCCCTCCCCAAATATTCAGAATGTCCTTCCTCAAATGTGGAGACCAAAACTTCACACATTACTCTAGGTGTGGACTCACCGGGGCCCTGTACAGCTGAAGAAAGTCCCATTTGCTCCTATACTCAATTCCCTTGTTATTAAGGCCAGCATGCCATTAGCTTTCTGTACTGTCTGCTGTACGTGCATGCTTGCTTTCATTGATTGATATACAAGAACGCCTAGATCTCGTTGTACTTCCCCTTTACCTAACTTGACTCCATTTAGATAGTAATCTACCTTACTTTTCTTGCCACCAAAGAGGATAAGCACACATTTATCCACATTAAACTGCATCTGTCATGCATCTGTCCTATCACCTAGCCTGTTCAATCATCCTGTATTCTCATAATATCCTCCTCACATTTCGCCCTGCTATCCAGCTTTGTGTCATTCACAAATTTGCTAATATTACTTTTAATACATTCATATATACCATTTATGTATATTGTAAACAGCTGCTGTCCCAGCACCGAACCTTGTGGTACCCCACTGGTCACCGCTTGCCATTCAGAAAGCGACCCATTTATCAGTACACTTTGCTTCCTGTCAGCCAACCAATTTTCAATCCAAGTCAGTATTTTGCCCCCAATACCTTGTGCCCTAATGTTGCTCAGTAATCTCCTATGTGGGACTTTATCAAAGGCTTTTTGAAAGTCCAGATACAAGACATCTACGTGCTCTCCCTTGTCCATCGTCATAGTTGCTTTCTCAAAATATTCCAGAACATTAGTCAAGCACGATTTCCCCTTTGTAAATCCACGCTGACTCTTACCTATCCTGTTGCTGCAATCCAAATGAGTCGTAATTTCATATTTTATAATTGACTCCAGAGTCGTTCCCACCATTGACGTCAGGCTAACCGGTGTATAATTCGTTGTTTTCTCTATCTCTCATTTCTTGAAAAGTGAGACAATATTAGCCACCCTCCAATCCCCAGGAATTGATCCTGAATCTATGGAACATTGGAAAATAATTAACAATGCATCTACGATTTCTGGAACCACCCCCTTAAGTATCATAGGATGCAGGCAATCAGGTCCTGGGGACTTAGCAGCCTTCAGACCTAACAGTCTATCCATCCACTATTCTTGCCTAATATAAATTTCCTTCAGTTCATCAATTACCCTAGGGACTTCAGTCACTATTACATCTGGGAGGTTGCTTGTGTCTTCGCCACTGAAGACAGATCCAAAGTACCTATTGAACTCTTCTGCCATTTTCTTGTTTCCCATAATAAATTCACGCTTTTCTGTCTTCAAGGGCCCAACTTTAGTCTTAACTTTTTATTTCACACACCTAAAAAAGTTTTTACGATGCTCCTTTATATTTTTGGCCAGTTTGCCTTCGTACTTCATTTTTCTCCGTATATTGCCTTTTTCGTTATCCTCTGTTGCTCTTTAAAGGTTTCCCAGTCCTCCAGCTTCCCATTCGTCTTTGCTAAGTTATACTTTTTCTATTTTATTTTTATACAGTCCTTAACTTCCCTCGTCAGCCATGGCTGTCCCTGCCTCCCCTTAGTATTATCCTTCTTCTTTGGAATGAACTGATCCTGCACCTTCTGCATTACATACAGAAATACCTGCCATTGTTGTTACACTGCCATCCCTGCTAGTGTATTGAACCATTGAACATCAGCCAGCTCCTCCCCAGTAGCCCCATCACTCCCTTTGTTCAACGCCAATACTGACACTTCTGATTCTCCCTTCTTCCTCTCAATGTGCAGATTAAAACTTATGATATTATGATCACTACTTCCTTATGGCAGCTTCACTTCGAGGTCCCTGATCAAATTCGGTTCGTTGCATAACACCAGATCCAGAATTGCCTTCTCCCTTTCTTGCTGAGGTTTCGTCTTTTTGTTGAATATTTCAAACAGCTCCTTCCAATATTTTCCACTGGTCATTTGCAGCTTTACCTGTCAGTCTGTTTCCCCTCTTTACCTTGAAAAGTTCTCCACACAAACTCATGTAATCAGCTTTTTTTCTGATTGTTGGTGTACTTACTGGTCATTATTAAACGTCATATTCTCTTGGAGTTCCAAATTATTACAATTTCCTGGAGGATCGTTCAGTGTGATAGCACTCATGCTCTCACATTCATCACTGAACGGTAGATCTGAAATAGCTACGCCCCTATACGTTTACACAGCATGTTATTAAAAATACAACTGACAAAAAATACATTCTTCGAACTCCTCTTTGAATATAACTCTTGCCAGTGTGCCTGTCCCAGATTCAGTTTACCCAAAATAACGCAGTGGCTTTGTTACAAAATACAATGAATTCCTGTTTCATGAAACAATGAGCAATGAAATGATGCTCGTCTGCCGAAACAACGTTCACCTGCTTGTGGTTTTAAGACTTTGTATGCAGAATTTGCATTCAGCCGAATTCAACTAAATAATATCAGACCAAATGATTTCTCCACAATTCCTTTGTTATCCATAACTGTCAGGGGTACCGACCCTGCTTTCTCATTCTTTCTGAGACTCCGGAATTCTGTATACAGGTGAATATCAAATTCCTTTTTTATTCATCCTGCAAACACGTCAGTCTAATGCCGAAATCTCATTTCTCTCTGCGTCTATCTGCCGTATTGGAGATAATTTATCCACTCTAAAAAATATTATTATAATTTGCATTTTCTCACAATTTCCTGTCACAAATCTATTCGTTGATACGCAGTTTGTGTTAGACTCTGTCCCTTTCTGTTCCTTTCTACTTGTCTTCAGACACATCCCCAATGGTTTTTCCAAAGTTTCACCTTTTGTCTTTGAATTTGGAAATCTCCTTTCGTCAGAACCCTGTCCCTGCATCATCTCTGACATTTTAAAGAACTATCCATAAACCTATCTGCTTGATTGGCCAGCATACTAGTCACAAAAGAGGTATTTTTACTTCACGCGTGCGATGTTGGTGTTTCTTGCTGATCAGTTTTTCTTGCCCTCGCTGCCCTTGAACGGACTGGCTTGCTAGACCATTTCAGAGATCAGTTAAGTTACATACATATCCTTCTGGGTTTGGATAATATGCAAGCCAGACCAGCTGCTTATAACAGATTTACTTCACTGAAATTTATTAAGCTGGCGTGTATCCCTGGCTGTACAGTCTAATAAGAACACTGGGCCATCGTCTGAACACTAATAACTAACTCATTCCTGACAATGACAAAATTGTACCACGAATCAAGTGCCTTCTTCCTGACCATTGTTTGAGCCTGATATGTTCCTGAACTCTGGCGCTATCACTGAGTATCTCTCCATGTGGTATCCCTCACCATGTGGGTCTAATTTCTTCCGACTGTACATTTTGCTGCTACTCCAGATCCTGACCCAACTGAATTCTCCATTCCAGAGAGATGAAGCATTGCAGGCTAAGGTGGAGACTGCGACTTTCCAAATCTCTCTGGGACTCAGTACCATTTGCTCACTGCGTCACTCTAAATTCAGATTCTGTCTGTTTCTCTTTATCGAGTAGGTACGCTGACATTGCCTGACTCAATATATGTCCCTTCAAATCTTCTCCTCTCCATACACCTGCCCAAATGTCTTTTTCGTTTTGCAATTGTACTTGTTGCCACCATTTCCTCTGGCAGTTCGTTCCCGATATGCACCATCCTCAGTGGAAATTGTTGCCCCTCAGGTCGCTCTTTAAATATTTGAGGTCTAACCTCACGTTTAAACCCTTTAGATTTGGGTTCGCCTGCCCTTAGCTATTCACGTTACTTGTGCCCGGCACGGATTTATAAACCTTTGTAAAATCATCCCATCGACTCCTATGTCCAAGCGATATACTGAGGACAATGTTACAAGTATCTCCGAACTCCAATACTAAATAGTCTGACACATGAAGGCAAGTGTGCCAAAATGCTGCTTTCACCACCCTGTTCGTGTGTGCCACCACTTCCAAGGATCAATGCAACTGCATCCCTTCGTCTCTCAGCCCTGTGCCTAACAGATAACTGTGTTTTTCCTCCCTGGTTTTTATTCGTAAAAACAAACACCTGATCTCAACCTCATCTTTCATTCTTGGCCAATAGCCCAGTTGGTCAATATCCTTTCCGATAACTGTATTCACTGCCCATTATGACGTTAATTTCGGTGCACACAAACTTACTGAGAATGATTCCTATATTCTCACCCGAACTGTTTGTGTAAATGATGCACGACAGTGGACCCAACATCGATAACTGTGGCACACTGCTAGTCACAGGCCACAGCTAATCGTAGAGATCTGTTGAGCGTTGTCAAACTAAGATGGAGGGATGCAGGTACACTGTTCTTTGAAATTAGCGTCACAGACAGACGGATGGTAAAGCAGGCATTTGTGATAATTGCCTTTTTTGGTCAGACCTTGAGAGTTGAACGAGGATGTGATGTTGTGGCTGTGCAATACATTGTTGAGGTCATCATAAAAACGTTGCTGATCATTGTTGAACTCATCTAGTTGACTTATGTCCTTTCACATTATTGCCTGCTCTGGCTCAGATATGACTCGGCACCCACAACCATATGGCTGACCCTGAGCTGCCCTCTGGGCAAGTGGCAGTGGAGCAACGAAGACTTTCTTTCCCTACATCTGCAAACATCTCCAGTTGCAGCAAATCGCACTGTCTTTGTACCATCGTTTATTGTCTGGCCACACTCTGTTACACTCTCTCCGCTTGCCAGCGTCCTCAACTCTCCCTGTTCGGATCATCTCATCAAACCCGAACAATGGATCCCTTCCCATCGCCCTTCTCCTGCTCGGAGATGCTTTATAATTCTTTAAAACTTCCCTAAAGTATTGTCCCGCTTCAGAACTGTTAATATTTATTGGTGATCTTCTCAGCCTCAAAATCCAATATGATCCAGCCTGTCTTGAATGAAGGACAGGTGCGAATTTCTTGCTGGAGTTTCATTGGAATGTCCTTTGCTGCGTGTTGTACACCATTCGTTTAAATGTTTTCTACTGTTGTAAAAGTCGCACATTTCAATGTTTACCTTGTTTAACTTGGGCAATTCGGCTCTCCAACTCATGTAATTGGCTATTGTGTATTTCTAATTTTAGCTGGTCCATTCTGTGATTAACTGAAAAACTGTATAAGTCGTTAAAATTTCACTTTATCACAAATTCCCATGAGGATCTTTCAATGTGACATTACTCATTCACTTAGCTTCATCACACACGATCTGCAACAATTAATTCTCTAGCCAATTGCGTCATGTGTTTTTCAAAGAAACACGAAAACAAAAAAAAATTCTCTGAGTTCGTATTCTAATTTCCCTCTTGCTAGTTTAATTGTCCCAGTTTATTCGAAGATCGAAGTCTCCCAAAATGATCACAATGCTTCTGTTAAAAAATTCCAATGAATTCCTTCTCAATGCACTCATGAACAGCGAAGTGTTGTTCGCTGGCCTAAAACTGTTCTCCTCCTCGTGGTTTTGGCAGTTAGTGCCCAGAATTTCCAATCCGACTACATCAGCTTCACAATCTGAGGCCAAATGCTTTACCTGTGACACGTTTGTTCACCATTACTCTCAGGGTCTCCCAATCCTTCTATGCTCTTCTTCCTGAGTCTCTACAAGCGTGTGTACTGCTGAATATTAATATTCTAACATTTTTCACACTGTAGCCATGTGTCTCTAGTGACTTAATCTCATTTATGTCTGTCTCATAAGTCCATTTACTTTTTGCAGAGACTTCGACCATTCTGAAAATTAACATTAAACTTGACTTTTCACAATTTACTGTCACAAACCCATTCACTGTTGTACATTTTAGTGACATTTTGTCCATTCCTGTTCGTTTGTCTTTGTCTTGAGCCCCATCCCCATGCTGTGCTGATGCTTTAAATTTTCTATTTGGATGTGGAGAATTACTTTCACCTGAACACTGTCCCTGCGTCCTCTCTGTCAGTTCAAAGGTTTGTCCTTAAATATTACGGCATGATTGGCCAGGACACTGGGTATCAGCGCAGTTCACCGGTGTCCTGTGCAAAAAGTTTTTTAAGAAGATTTTTTTTTAACTTTTGCGAATGTGGATGTCTCTGACTGGTCAGCAATTCTTGACGACCCTTCGATGTCCTTGCTCTGAATGGCTGCTTCGGCCATTTCAGACAATGATTCAGCGTCAGCAACATTGCAATGAGTGTGGAGAAACACTATGACATCAACCCCAGGTCAGCATGGCAGATGACCTTCCCTAAGTACATGAATGTATCAGCTGGACTTTTCTTAACATCAGCAATTATTGAATTCGTATTTATAGATTGTTAATTACATATTGCTTCAGGAGCATTTCATTCAAATTCAAAAACTTGCTCTTGTGGAATTAGAACATTAGCCGAATCTTTGGATAAATCGTCCAGCACTAATATCACTTGGCCTTCACGTCATCTGCGCACAGGTTTCCTATCATTGATCTCTTATTACAGTAAAACAACGAAACAAAACCCTTCTTCCTACACAAACGTTTGATCCTGAAATCTTCCTGAACTATCGTGATTTCCCTGAATATCTCTCCGTGTGGTATCCCTCACTTAATTACTCCACCAGTTGCCTCTGTTCGCACACTGTGCAGCTGTTTCAGAAGCAGATCCAACAGAGTTCTTCATTCCAGAGAGATGTGGCAGCACAGGCCCAGTGGTAGAGACTATGTTTTTCCAGATCAGTGTGGGAGTAAGTACCATTCTGCATTTGTCACCGTCACTCTGTTTATTGATTCTGTCCAATTCTCGGTCTTCAATGTTTGTCTGGAAGTTGCTGACTCAACAAACTTCCCATCTGCCAAGTATCTCGTCTATCACCTTTTTATTCACTCATAGAATGGGGACGTCGCTCACTAGACCAGCAGTAATTGTCAATCCTAATTTCCAGAGGGCAATTAAGAGTCAAACAAATTGCTTTGAGTCTGAAGCCACACGTACACCAGTCAGATAAGGATATAAATTTCCTTCCTTGAAGGTCTTTCGTGAACCAGATGGGTATTTCCAACAATCGACAATAGATTCATGGTCGTTACTACACCCTTAATTCCAGATGTTTGTTGAATTTAACTTCCACCATCTACCATGGCAGTGATCGAACCTAGAATCCCAGAAAATTACCTGGTAATCTCGATCATCAGTCCAACCATAATACCACTAGTACATCGCCTCCTCTGAACATCCCTGAGCACTTATAACTTTGACACAAATTGGTCAACCAGAGAGACAAAGGGCAGGGAGTTCTGGCTCCTTCAATCAATGCTACAGCGATGTAGGATCACTCACAGTGCACAGAGTAGAGAGCACTGAGAGGGCTCCAAACTTCAGCGAACAACACCTAACACACCTTGAGGAGGAGCAAAACCCCAGGCTCAATCGCCACCTCTACTGTCATTTATCTTGTACTAAAACAGAGTAGGGAGTGCACAGTTCCTAATCAAGGACGATGCTGTTTTAGAGATGATCAGGAAAATAGAGGCGAAAGCAGGCCCCTCCCACAACAGGGTGGTAATAATGCTGACAGGGACCTTTCTGTTCTGTGTTCAGTTGTCCTCTCCATGTAACTGTCCAAGTGTCTTTCACACGTTGAAAATGTACTTGTTTCTACCATGGAGTCCAGCATTCCGTTCCATATATGCACCATCCTCTGTGGAAAGTGTTGCCACTCAGCTCCCTCTTTAAATCTTTATTCTTTCACCTCACGTTGATACTTTCTAGTGTTGGACATACTTAGCCTTTGCAATTCACCTTACCTATGGGCCACATTATTTTTTAAATGTTTAGAATGTCAACCTGTATCTTTCTATGCACAAAGAAAATAATTAGGTCAATGGTACAAAGATCTCGAAGTCGTGTTCTCAATGCTCTGGCCATTGAAGTCAAGTGTTCCAAATGCCACTTTTGTCACCCTGTCCACCTGTGATGCCACGGCTAAGGATGAATGACCCTGCACCCTTTGGTCTCTGTCTATTCGACAACAGTTCCAAGGGTCCTAACATAAACTACTTTAGTCCTCCTTGGTTTGTCTTAACAAAACCCAACCAAATGAATTAAACTTCATTTTTCATTTTTTGGTCCACTGACGCAGTTGATTAAGACCCCCTTCGCTAATCTTACTCACTGACCACGGTAGCATTAATTTTGTTATCCATAAACTTACGAATAATGAGCCCGACATTCTCAAATAAAATAGTTTATGCACAACAATGGACCCAAAACCGATCTTTATGGCACACCACTGGTCACAACAACAACAATCAACAATCATCTTCTGTCACCTTCTGTTAAGCCAGTTTTGCACCCATTTGGCCATCTCCCCGATCCCATATGATCTAACCTTACTAATCAGTATACCATGCTAAACTCTTTCAAAGGCCTTGCTGAAGTCAGTATATGCAACGTGTGATCACCTCTTCACCAAACTCAATCAAGTTTGTCAGGCATGACTTTGTACTCACAGAGCCGTGGTGATTATCCTTAACCAATCCTTGCCGTTCAAAATGCATGCAACCCCTCTCTGACAGTGTCGCTTCCACAGCTAATACATAAGTGACATCTGACGAATTGATGTTTAGTTCTCCAGCCTTCCATTGCAGCCCTACTTAAATACTGGAACAACACCACTTCATCATCAAAGAATCACACAGCAGGGAAACGGATCTTCTGGTTAATTCCAAGAAAAAATTAACACTAAACTCGTCCCACCTGCCTGTTCCTCGCCCATGTCACTTCAAACCTTTTCTATTCATATTCATATAAATGTCTTTTAAACGTTGCATTTATATCCTCATCCACCACTTCCGCTGGAAGTTCATTCCAAACATATACAACGGTCAGTGTCACAATTTCACCCTCACATCATTGAAAGAAAAAGATCTATCTCCTCTAACCTGAAAAATGTGGCCACACCTGTAAAACCTATAGCATCGTAGTGAAAAGATAAATATTACTAACTTTATCCATCTGTCTCATTATTCTATAAACTTCTATCAGGTCGCGTCTAAAACTTCAATCTCCAATGAAGTAAACGTGGTTTCAACTGGTGTGGACTGAATCTGCATCTGTGACCGTAATCTGTGTTGAAAGACAATGCACTTTCGCTGTCGCAATGTGGGCTTCATCTACTTAATGTTCCTGACTCCCCTGTCACTGACCTCGTTTTATTTCTGGTGCAGACAGATACAGAAAACTAAATCATGCTCTATTCCTGATGAAGGGCTTTTGACTGAAACCTCGATTTTCCTGCTCCACGGATCCTGCCTGACCTGTTGTGCTTTTCCAGCTCCAATCTAATCTCGACTCTTTTTAACCATGTGGTAAATTGTCCAGATTGCATTTCCATCAGGTTTCCTGGAGGGTTTCTCTCTACAAGGCTCTTGCAGCTAAAATATTGATCTGGCGGTTCCAGTTCCGCTTGCACATCAATCAAAGTCTATAACTATCCTTGTCATTGTTATCTCCTTCGACCCCTACGACAATCCATAAAACTGTTATAAACCCCAGGAGGTGCACGCCTTCCTATTTCTGTAAACTCCGTTGGATTCCACCGCCATCCTGATCTCTGGAACTTGTTGCTCACTCTGCATTCCTTCCTAACTTTTCAACAAGGCAAATTAAATGACAGAACAATTAGTATGAACCAGGTTATGTATGGCTGTATTCTGGAGGTGTGACTGTAGTGTAACCAAGACTGGGAACTGGATAATGAAGGATTAAAAACATTTATCCAGGAAGGATAAATAGGCCAACAAAGCGAAGTAGCATTGAGTATAAAGGATAGAATCAGTATTATTGTGATGCTAATCAATTTGCACACTGCTCCTTTCTGCCATCTCCTCTCATCACTGCATATTGATCCTATCATTAGTAACGTTTTAAAACTTCAGAAAATAACTACAGGGATCACTCTGTACACTGCCTGCATGGGGTAAACAGTGTTTTTTTTAAAAAGACGTTGTTCTTATGCCCCGGAGACTATTGGATTTCAGGTGCCTATCTAGCCACCTATTACAAATGATATGAGAGTTCCTGCCTCTACTCTGCTTGCATGCATGAATTCCAGATCCCAAATATATCCTGGGTGAAACAACAACTTTCCTCACCACTTCTCTAATATCTCATCCAATTATATTCTCCGCTGGTAACTGAGATCTCGAATTTGAACGAGATGTTATCTAAAACTCTAAACATGTCCCTGACAACATTCACACATTAATCAAGTCCCTGAGACTTC
Source organism: Chiloscyllium punctatum (assembly GCF_047496795.1). Lineage (NCBI taxonomy): Eukaryota > Metazoa > Chordata > Chondrichthyes > Orectolobiformes > Hemiscylliidae > Chiloscyllium > Chiloscyllium punctatum. The sequence continues at coordinate 46,199,523 of NC_092781.1, read as the reverse complement.
CTCAGTGACAGTTATTTTTTCCAGTATCTCAGAATTTCAGCCTCGAAATATTCAGTCAGACCCTTGCTCCACATTAAACAAAGCTGCGTTGTTTGCAGTTCTTCATTCCTCCGGCACTGTCCCTCTGTACAGTGAGGATTAGATATTAATAGTCAGATTGCATCAGGCAGGGATTTTCCCTGACTTCTTCTATCATCCTTGCATATTATATTAGCTCATGTTAAGAATGTGAATTTCCTTTACATTTCCCGTCTCCATAGGTTTCCAGCTCCCAATATTGCATACCACATGTGGAACACCTCCCTGTTTTGGTATAGACAGCAGGGGCCGAGGTAATCTGATGATGTGGTCAAGTCCCATTTTGCTTAATTTTCATGCTCATTAACTATCTTCCCTTCCTGCGTGATCTTCCTCTCATCTGACAGTACCCCGATGATTTTTTCCTTTCGTTATAATAACTGCCAATTGCCTGGATATCCCAGAATTGACCTGCCTTACTTGGCAGTTTTTTCTTTAAAAAGACTTTACATATTGGATTGTCAATCTGTTATTGTCCTGGACAAGGAAAAGGGGTTAATATTGGGGCCTCACGTTGTGAACAAGTCCTTGAGTTTCTGGTGGATGTCATGGTGCAGAAGACGGATATTACGTTCTTTCAGGAATGGCAAGGAAGGCCATGATTACAGACCATGTCAGATTGGTCCAATGTTGACCTTTGAGTCAGTGAGGTGTCGGCCTTCAGGGTGAGGGCCTAGCAGTTTAGAAAGGAGGTCAATGACCTTCTCCCCTCAAACAGGGTAATTGTTTCCATCCTCACTTTGTCACCTCTCCCTCACACTATCTCTGTTCCTGCACGCACCTACCACCAAGGCCCAACTTCTCACACTGTCACTGAATATAGCACCGTCTCACGTTCTCTCTGTTACCTCTGCCCATTTCCGAAATCCACTCGGAATACATTGCCACCTTTCCCGAAGCAGTACCAACACGAACAGCTGTATCAACCACTTCCATTTCCCTGAAAATCACTTGGTCATTCTCTCAATGCAGAAGAAACCACGAGAGGGCAGACGGAGTATATAGCGGAACAGGAAATCGCAAAATTCAGCTCCTCCCCCCGAACAGGGGAACGGTCCTGAACGTAACAATCCTGAAAGGATGACTGAACATGTCCAAGCTTTCTGAGGTTCCCCTTGACTCACTGTGCTCGGCACCATGACTGACTGTGAACAATGATATGAATCTCCCCGGTTTTGTGTCTGTGCAAAACAATAATACAACACAGCAGTCGTGCAAGCCCAGTAGCTCTGGCTGTGGCAAAATACGACTGAAGGCAGGAAAAGTCATGAAATAATTCGGCGAGCATTGAAGACATTTCAAAGTGATGTGTGCACAAGCAGACAGTGAACAGCCCAAACGGGCAGGTCATGAGCTCGCTGCGTCTCTCTGAGAACAGTGTCCTTCCAGCAGCATTGCAATGAGAGTTGTCAGTGCATCCTGAGCTGCAGTATTGAAATACAGGCACTTACTGTCAGTGGGTCGGAGATTTGCTGGGCATTAAGGATGCCATGTGACAGATGACAGCAGTGTTGGGTCTAGCGTCCATGACCCATTTCCTGATTCGTCAGTGTCCAAGATAAATGTCTGCAGGAGCGATGGACACGATGGAGTCACCAGTTACCAGCTGTGACTTTTTTGTCAAATTCACAGCGGCGAGTTTGGCCACAGTGGGAAGGGATATGTGAAGCTGAATATTGCTGCGGAAAGATGTATGTTAATGTGGTTGTTGATAATAAATATTTACTTGATCAACATTTCACCTCTTGCTTGAGAGAATCTTGTATCGAAGAACATATAACTCAAGAACAAGCCCGACAGCCCAGCAAGCCTACGCCAACACATGCCATTTTTCGCAACTAAAACACGTTTTGACTCTACATAATATATATCACTGTATTCCGTGAATACTCACCTCAATCTCAAGATGCTTCTTAAACGTTCTTATTTTAACGCCTTTTGGCACTTTGTCTGTCAGAACGTTCCAGTACTTAGACGTTCTGTTATCGAAAAAATAATACTTCTCACTTCTCCTTCAAACGTTCCCCCTTTTATCTTAAAATTATGCCCCCTAGTAATTGATATTTCTACCCTGGGAGCAAAACTCAGACTCCCCAGTCTAACAATATCTGTCATAATTTTGTAAACCTCTCTTAATTTGCCCCTCAGTCTCTGATGTTCAAATGAAAACAAGCCAAGTTTGTCCAATCTCTCCTCAGTGATAATACCCTCCAAGTCAGGTACCATCCTGATGAACCTTTTCTATACCCTCTCCTAATCCTCCACATCCCTCTGCTGATGTCTCACCCAGTACTGTATACAATTTTCCAGATGTGGCAGAAATACGTTTGCAAACGTGTTCAAAATGATTATTTTTATATTCTATGCCCCAATTGATGCATGAAGATATGTGATACGATTTTTAATCACCTTATCCACTTGTGTTGCCCCTTTCGGAGAGCTGTAGACCTGTACACTGAGATCTCTTCGGATGATGATGTTACTAAGATGTTTTTTCTTCCCATTTGTGGTGGTCTTTTCCCTTGCATTAGGCCTTCCAAAATGCATCACCAAGCAATTTTCCAGATGTAATTACATCTGCCTTTTCTCCGAGTTAGTTTTCAGCCTGCCTATATTCTGTTGTATCCTCTGTCAATCACCCTCACGATCCACTGTATTAAATCTCTAATTTGTCCAGAAATTTAGTAACTAGGCTACCGACATTTTCCTCTGGATCAATTATCAATTTTACAAACAATAGCAGTCACAGCTTTGATCTCTGCAGAACACCACTATTCACAGATATCTAGTCATAAATGACTCTTCCAGCATAATCTAACCTTCTCAGATCTGGATCCATCTTACTAGCTCACCACACATCCCATTTGAATTATCATTCTCAATCGGTCTGCCATAAGGAACCTTGTTAAACGGACAACAGCCAGCTTCATGCACTTATCAATCGTCTTTGTTACTTATTCAAAGTATTCAATCAAGTTTGTGAGACACGACATCCCGCGCACACAGTCACGCTGCCTATCACCAGTAAGTCCAGATTTCTAACCGAAAGTGAGTAAATCCTAACCTACATGCCCTTCTCCAGTAATTTCCCAACGACTGGTGCAAAGTTCACAGATCTGTAATTTCCTGGGTTATCCCTGTTGCCCTTCCGAAAGGATTAATGTTGGGTGTTCTCTAATTTTATTTTATCTATTCTGTCACTAAAGAGAAGGCACATATTTTGTGCAAGGCGCCAGGAATTTACTCTCTCAGATTCCCGGATTGATCCCATCACGTGGTAAGTAATGCTACTTGATTTCCCCCAAATTCCTCTTTACTGAAATGCTGTCCAAAATCAACATACCCATTTCTGGACTAACCATCCACTATGCCCTTTTCATTTGTGAATAATGATGCTTGTATTCATGAAGGATATTACACACTTCATCAAGCTGCACATAAAGTATCCCTCCTTTGTCTTTGAGTGGACGTAACTTTTCCCTAGCTACCCTCTCCTTCCTTATATTCTGTAAAATAATGGGATTTTCCTTAAGTCAGGCAGGCAAATACATCTCATGGCCTCTATTAGACCTCCAAGGTCCTTATTTAAAATCTTGCTGCTCTCTTCATATTTTTGAGAGCCTTGTCTGCCTTCAGTTTCCACAATCGTACACGTGTTTCCTTTCACTTTCCGACTAAGCTCAAAATTTACCTTGTCGTGACAGGTTCCCGAATTTTGCCATTCTTACCACTATGTCTAAATGATCAGAACTCAATCCGAAATGTGATTATTTGTTTGCAACATTGGGAAGGGTCTCATGTATTTCTCGCAACCTTCTCCCACGTGTTTCATTATAAACCACGTTTTCAGGCCCCGTTCACTTTCAATTCAAGTAAAGAACCAGATTCCCCATTCCCCATCTGTTGTCTTTCTTTTTGATCCTTCCCTTGCTTATTTTCTCTCTCTGTATTGTTATGAAAACCTTCTGAACATCACTTGCCAGAAAAATTCACACATGCTTTTCCCTTTCAAATCTCATTTTGGATTTCTGTCCTTCACACTACACTCTCCTCTCGGCTTTCTGCAGTGTTGAGTTCTCACTGTCTGACATAAGCTTTTCTGATCGGTCTATGTACTCCAAGACCTCCGGACAGCTCTGGATTTAGCAGCCTAAGCCACTTTCCCCTGCATGGGCATGTTGTCTCGGAAATACTTTAACTTTACCTCAGAATGGCTACCATTACTCTGATTCTGATTTATCTTCTGGTGGTTGTTTCTAGTTCCCGTTAAGTAAATCTCTTCTCACCTTAGTGAAATTGGACTGAGGCAAAAAAGAAGTAAGTCGAGCTCTCACACCATCTTTATCTTTTTCTAAAAAAAAGTAAATCTCAACGGAATTATGATCTTTCCTACGAAAATACTATTCCTCCAATTCTACATGAAAGTGGAAAGGAGTGTAGAAGGTAATGTCTTAGCAATGTCATGGTACTTACACGAGCTGCTTAGTGCCAGTGGTGGAGGGTGTGAGTAATTGTGAAATTAGGAGTAATTAGGTGGGCTATTTCGTCTTTGATTGTGTTCCACTGTTTGAGTGCTGTTGGAGATGTACGTATTCACAGAAGACCGGAGTGATCCATGATATTCCTGGCTTGAGACTTGGAAATGTTCAACAGGCTTTGGCGATACAGGAGAACAGTTTACAGCTGCAGGATTCCTAACTTATTATCTTCTGTTGTAACCACTGAACCGACATGGTTCTGGAGGTGGGGGTGAGGGAGGGGTGGCGGGTGGGGGACATCGGATTTTAATAACAAAGGATTGAATAATACCAATGCCATTGGATGTCAAATTGTGATTGTGAGATTTCCCACTGTTCAGGATGGCCATTGTCTGACATTCGTGTGATAACAATGCCACGTGTCACTTGTTCGCTCAAGCCTGCACCTTGTCTCGGAGATATTATTGCATTAGGTTAAGGACTGCTTCAATTTCTGGTGAGTCACAAACGCCGCTCAACATTATGCTGTCATCAGCAAAGATGCCTCGCCTTGATCTTATGAAGGAGAGAAGGGTATTGATGAAGCAGATGAAGAGGTTCAGGCATTGGAAATTCCTGAAAGAACACCTGCAGAGAAGTATTGAAGCTGAGGAAAACTGACTTCTAATAACTTCATCATCTTCCTGTGGACCAAATAAGACTCAAATCAATGGAGAGCTCCCCACTGATTCCAATACGTTCGTAAGATCCAGGGACATGTATAGGATTATCTGCTCCTCATGTCTTTTTCTCTATTCACATACAACAGTATACAGAGAATATCCAATCTTAAGCTGATAAATGTAAACTAATAGTAGTACATGACATTGCTAATATTTAAGAGACAATCGAACGAAAGACCGTTGCATTTCAACGATATGTGAAACCCCACTATCAAAATCCTCGGATTTACCAGTGACGAGAAACTCAACTGGACTCATCACGTACACACATTAGCCACAACACCAAGTCAGAGGGTAGACATACTGCCGCGAGTAATTCACCTCGTGACTCCCTAAATCCTGTTCATTATGTACAAAGCTCATGTCAGGAGTGTGATGAAATACTCTGGACATGCCTGGATTGGTGCAGCTCCAACAACACTCGAGAAGCTCAACGTCATCCAGGACAAACCGGCCATTTGATTTGTCATCATATTCACAAGCATCCCTTCTCTCCACCGCCTTTGCTCAGGAGCAGCAGTGTGTACCAACTGCACGAATCAAAGATCCTGAGCAGATCCCAAACCCATCTCGATGTTCAAGGGCAGCGTTTACATGTGAACATCTCGACGCCACTTGCCATCCTGACTTGGAAATATAACGCCGTTCCTTCACTATCGCTGAGTGAAAATCACGCTATTCATTCCCTCAGTGCACTGTTGCTCATCCCACAGTTGGTGGACTGCAGTGTTCGATAACACAGTTCAAAACCACCTTCTCAAGTGCAAGTACGGAACTGCAATAAATGTTGCCCAGCCAGTGATGCCCACAACCCATGAATAAATAAATAAAATGAACCAATAGGATCATTACTGAGTCAATTAATCCTCGCATCCACTTTCCTTCTCTTTCTCTGAAACTTTGATTATCCCTACTGCTCAAAATTCTGTCTCACCTTTCGTGTGGGCAAGGGCTCGTCCCCCATAGCTCTCTGCACCAAGGTGATCCAAACACTCTGTTCTCTCTAAGAGAAAGAATTGCTCCTCCTCTCAGTCTGAAATTCGCATTTCTTTATCGATGTTGTCTCGTCCACAAATCTCACGTGAGGGGAAACATGCTCTCAGCATTGGCCATGTCAAGTTCCTTAATAGACCTTCAAGAATTTTTTTATAATCCGCCAGTGCGAAGAGTCTCAATCTGTTTACTTTTTCTCATTAGACAATCTCTCCATACTAGCGATAATCCTGGTGAACCTACTCTGAACTGGCTCCACTGAAATGACATCCTTCCTTCAATAAAGGGAAAGAAAACAGCCTACAGTCATCCAGTACTGCGAGCTTTCGTTCTTTACTCCAAATTGAATAACTTCACATTTTCCAATATTATGACTCCAATTTTGTTCTGTTTCATTGATGTTACATTTGGAGTTATGTGACCATGAAATGAAGGGCAGTTACTCTCACATTGCTTAGCATATTCAATTCATTTTCTATGTTTGAACAAAGGCTGTAATAATGTCAGAAGCTGTGTGGGCCTTTGTAATTGGCCGGTTTGGATTTTTGCAGCTTTTACTGTACACGGCACCTCCAGCCAATTTCCCACCGTCTCAAATCAATGCCAACGTTGCAGCGATACTGGAACAGCTTATGTAGGGGTGCAGGAAAGTTTGAAGTACACAAAGTTGGTGGGATTCTGCCAAAGTCCTTTGTCGTTTCCAGCATCACAAATCGTTTATCCATGTTAAAGGTGATGAATTTAATTTGCTGACTGATATCTGGAGGAGCCTGAGATGAACCCTCGGCAATTTTACTGTTTGTTTGACTGGTTTGCTTTTCCCCATCAATGAGAAAGGAGATGTTTGTGGAGTCACTACCTTCAATGAGTTGTCTTTCGTTGTCCTCCTCTATTCCTAACTGGATGTTGCAAAACTGCTTGGGTCGCCTAGCCCTGTCTCTTTACTGCTGCTATGATTTTATCCCTGATTCAAAGTCATAACGATCCGGTGCATCAACTGTACTTGTCCTTCTCGTTGTTAGATATCTCGATTTTGGAATGTGACATTTTTAGAGTATTGGTAATTAAGAGCAGTACATATTATAAGTCGTGCAATCTGCTGCTACCTTGTATCGTGGTGAAGTGAATCCGTGTTTGTGCATGTGATATCATTAACTGGGTTGCTTCGTCATGGATGATGTCAAGCTTGTTGAGTGTTGTTAGAGTTGCACCCATTCAGGCACGTTGAGAGTGTTCCATCATACTCCTGGCTTGGAGATGGAGGACAGGCTTCAGGGAATCGCGAGATGATTTATTTACTGCAGGATACGTTGTATTTGATTTGCTTCTCAAAGCATTGCATTTATTTGGTGAGTCCAAATCAGTTTATTGTCAACAGTAATTCTCACGATGATGTTAGTGAGCAATTTATTGATGGCAATGTTGTTGAATCTCAACGGGCCAGAGTCGTTATTATTTGAGACGGCGACTGCTGCACATTTTCTAGCAAAAATGTTACTTGTCAATTGTCATCCCAAGCATGTCTGGCTTTCAAGTCTTGCTGCATCTGAATCTGGACTGATTTTTGATCCGAGCAGTTGAGAAATTTAGTTCAATCATGATTGCACATCACATCTGAGGTTAACATGGAGGGAACTTGCAGACTCTGCATTCACCTGCTGCCTTTGCCCGTTGAGATGAGTTTGGAAGGCGCTGTGCAATAAGCCTTTGTGGATTTCGACAGTGCATGTTACCGATGGCACACAATATGGGCAACAACCCCTAATTTCGTGTCATCTCAAACATATTGATGGTACGTTCAGTTTTCGCTTCCAAGTTATTAATGTACATCGTAAACAGTAAGGTTCCGGCACAGATTTCCCTGTTACACCCGCTGGGCAAAGTCTTTCATACATAAAAAAGAGCCCTTCACCTATTTTGAATCCTGTTCCCCAAGATACCTTCAATGACATTGGGCTTCTGAACCAGCCTTCCATGATGAAACTTGTCAAAGCCTTAATAAAGTCCACTTAAATCACGTCATCTGGATGGCACTCATCAATATTTTTAATCGTAATTTCAAAAGAGAAACAAAACTGAATTCGTCAGAGAGGATTTATTTTTATCAAAACCGTACTGACTATTCCTAATCGATACCCGTGTTTTGAAGTATTGATTCATCCTGTCCCTCAGAATGGTTTCCAATGATTAATCTCCCAATTTGTCGGACTATCTGCTTTGTAATTACCTGGTCTATCCCTGCTGCCCTTCTTGAACAAAGGAACCACAGTAGCCGTGATCCATTAATTTGAAATTTCACAGGTGGCCAGCAAAGTATAAAATATATTCGCCAGGACACCAGCAAACTGCTCCCTTGTCCCCCTCGCCCCGTTCCAATAACAGCCTCGGACAAATTTCATTGGGCTATGGTGAGTTATACACCTTTGCGCCGGTGAAAACATATAATATCGCCGCCTTTTTGGTCTTCCCATGTTCTAGAACCTCATCAACGCAACTGAAATCGGCAGCTACAATGTATTTCTCCTGTGCCAATACAGATGAGAAGTATTCATTTAACATCTCATCTACTTCCTCTGGTTTCATGCACACGTTGACCCTTTGGTTTCTAACAGGCCACACTCTTTCGCTCGGAATCCTCTTAATCTAACTATTTTTATAAAATACATTGTGTTTATTCCTTAACAGTATCTTCCAGATATATATCGTGCACATTGTTTGACTCTTCATGTGTAAGGACCCTCCTGCACTCTCCATATTATTGAAGGATTTTGCCAGCTGTTATTGAATTGTAATTTCTTTATCAATCTGATTATAGCGCTTGATTAATATTCGCTGGACTTGTTGCCTTTGCAACTCATTCTTCAGGGTACACACGTTCCTGAATTCTCATTGTATAATTTTAAAATGATGACTCATCGGCCGGCAGGTTTTGGAAAAATGCAGATGCAGCAGAGTTGTTGCGATGTGTGACTTCAACTTTTCCAATATTCACTGGAACGTCCTTCATGCAGATGGTTTCGATGGAGCCCTTTTTTGTCAGGCGTGCTCAGGCGGGTTTCCTTACTCAGCATGCAGACAGAACGCCAAGAGGAGACGCCATTTTGGATTTGGTACTCAGCAATGAGCCCAGGACGGGTGTCGGAGCTCGCGTTGGGAGAACACTTTGGTGACAGTGACGACAACTGCCTCCCATTTACCATAGCCTTGGAGAGGGAAAGGAGCAGTTACCAAGGGAAGATATTTAATTGGGGAAAAGGAAATTATGAGGCAAGCAGACAGGAGGTGGGAAGTACAGATTGGGAGCAATTGTTCCACAAAAAGGCCACAACAGACATGTGGAGACTGTTTAAGGAGCACTTATTGCGAGTGATGTATAAACGTGTTCCTCTGAGACAGGCAAGAAGGGGTAAAGTTAAGCAGCCTTCGATGACGAAAGCAGAGGAGCTTCTCGTCAAAAGGAAAAATGCTGCTTATGTAAAGGGGAGGAAGCAAGGATCTAGAACTGCTTTCACGGATTACACAGAGCTCAAAAATGAACTAAGGGGAGCCAGGAGGAATGTACGAAGAAGGCTTGACATGAAGAATTAGGGAGAACGCAAATGAATTTTATTCATACGTGAGGAATAAGAGAATGATCAGGGCGGAGGGAGGGCCGGTCAGGGATTGTGTTGGGAACTTGTGCATGGAGTCTGAGTAGACAGACGAAGCCGTAAATGAGTTTTTTGCTTGGGTTCTTATGTAGGAAATTGATCTTGTTTAGAATGAGAACTTTGAGGAGCTGGGAAACAGGCTTTAACACATCAGGATTGATGAAGTTGATGTGCTAGAGAGTTTGGCAAACATTGAGATTGATAAATCCACAGGGCCAGACCAGATTTATTCTAGATTGGTCTGGGAAGTGAGAAAGGAGGTTGCTAAGCCATTGGAGAAGATCTTTGCTTCCTCCCTCTCCACGGGAATTGTCCCAAAGGATTGGAAATGGCGAATGTTGTCCCTCTTTTCAGGAAGGGAATCTGGAAATCTCTGGCAATTACAGATCAGTATCCTTCTGTAGTCAGCAAGGTTTTGAAATCAATTCTAAGGGATAGGATTTATGAATATTTGGAAAAGCATAGCGTGATTAAAGGCATTCAGCATGGCTTCGTGAGGGGCAGGTCATGCCTCACAAATCTTAATGAATTCTTTGGGGTTTAATCCTTCAATATGAAAGTGAAGGTGAACAACTGCAAGCCCCTTTTCTCTTAACTACTTGTTATCTGCCTCCATACAATGTTCCAATAAAAGCCATGTATTAAAATTACATCACCTTAAATTCAAAACCATACAGCGGCTGTCGTCATGAGTGTCTGTTTCTCCTTGCTGCAGATCTCCTTGTGTCGTCTTCTTTCTTTTTACTGCCATGATGTTTCATATGAAAATAAAAGGGACCTTTGATAGAGAGTGTTTTACTGGCAGTTACTCTGTCGATGGTAGTCACTGTCGGTCTAACTTACACATTTTTTGTCTCTTTACTCTCCAAATATTGGATTGTCTCATTGGTTCAAGGTAAGCGAAAACATAAAACAAAAAAAACTTCATTGAGGCATAATTTAAACTGATTGGTTGAACTCGAATTATTGTCAAAACAGAAACAAATTCAGGTATCTATTTCACAAATAAATTTCATATATTTTCAATTTTCTAGTTATCACAAAGCTAGTCTATTTTTTACTAAAAGCTGTTCCTTGGCTCAAGGAGACTCTTCCTTCACTATTTTCAGTGAGGCAATAAATCCAGCCGAACTCTGATCTCTCTGGTTTGGTCGAGAGATGAAAGCATTTGGAGTGGCCTTCTGTTCAGACATAAACAGTTGAGATCTCAGGCCAAAGTGGTTATGGTTTTGGGCGGCACGGTGGCACAGTGGTTAGCACTGCTGCCTCACAGCGCAAGAGACCTGGGTTCAATTCCCGCCTCCGGCGACTGACTGTGTGGAGTTTGCACGTTCTCCCCGTGTCTACGTGGGTTTCCTCCGGGTGCTCCGGTTTCCTCCCACAGTCCAAAAGATGTGCAGGTTAGGTGAATTGGTCATGCTAAATTGCCCGTAGTGTTAGGTAAGCGGTAGATGTAGATGTAGATGTAGGGGTATGGGTGGGTTACGAAAAGATGGTTTCATGCATTTGTTTTCTAATTCTCAACCTCCTTACTATGAAATACATAGGACATTAAGCAAAGTCTATTTTAAAATCATATAATTGGCATATATTCGACCTTATCTATACTTTATCAATTGCATCTGTGATAACGCATCTGCTATCACATTTTTTACGAATCGCAACATGGACAATTTGCAACGTAAGTGTCTGTAACATAACAATCGAATGGAATAGTCTCATGTCCTCATCCACAACATCCTCCCTATTTCTGTGAAATTATTCAGTCCATAACACCCTCCCTATCCCTGTAATATTCTGCAGTCCATACACACTCCGTATCCCAATGAAATTACACAATCCATACAACTTTTCTTATCCCAAACATACTCTGAGGTCTATGACTCCTCGTGATACCTGTAACATACTTCAGTCTATGCCAAACTCCCTATCCAGGTAATGTTCGTCAGACCCCACAAATGTTGGAAAATTACCGCATCGTCGAAACCACTGAATGTTTTCACGCCATGCTTAAGTTGGTCCTTTGAAAGAATCACAGCCCTACAGCCACCCCGACCTGTACAATCTAATGCAGGCTGCTCTATCTTTGTCAGTTTCCACAAAACATAAAACCCTTTCTCCCGCTAACACGCTCTAGCGTCTGTAACTATCCTCAATCCTGTAACATCATCGAACCACAAATGCCTCGCGACATCCACTGAAACACACCCGGCATTTGCGACAAGGTAGATGGAATGACAACATTAACTGAAGAGAATAGATATGATCGGGCTGTTACAATGGAGATGTCGCTGTAGAATGACCATGGCTGGGAAGTGAATATTGAAAGGATGCTGGGAATTCGGCAGAATAGGCAAAAAGGCGAATAAATTCAAATTATGTTGTGAAGAAAGGATTTGGATAGTGAATAAGTGAGACGGCCGATTAAATCTGTGTATGGGAATTTAGAGTCGCTTTGGGTGGAGGTGAGAAATAGCAAGGTGGAGCAATCGATTGCAGGAATGTATTTATGGATAACAAAAAGGGATGGCGATATAAATATCGTTAGTTTCAGCAAATTGAATTTACTTATAGCAAGGGTAGTACTTTGTGTCATAGTGGTCTCCATCCCGACTGGATGACTCACGATTGTCAGTGCTGCAATGGATGGAATTCGGCATTGCAGAGAAATGATTTTCTGTAATAGCATGTCACGCAACCATCAAGAGAAGTGCCTGTTCCTGATCAAATGCTGTGCAGTGACAATTATCGAAAAATCACATTGCAATGGAGCTTTGTGTGCAAGTAAGAATTGTCTCATGGATTTTGTTTGCATTAGAAACTGATTTTGTTCAGTCCAATAAATGGAGTGGAATTTGGCTCATCGAATATTTCCATCATTAAACGAAATCATGGCTGATCCAATAGTCCACAACTCTACTTTGCTGCTTTTTAAACGAAACGCACAATTCCCTATTGATTTAAAATATGATCATCTCTGCCGTAAATATATTTAATGATCCTGCCTCGACAGCCCTCTTCTGGAAATAAGTCCATAGGTTCACTATCTCTGAGTGATGAAATACCTCTCTATCTCCACTTTGAATGCGTCAGCCCTTGCTCTGACTTTATGCCACCGATTAAAGATTCTCAAATACAAGAAACCAAAGACGTTGCAACGATTATTATTGCATTCAGGCTATGGATGTTGTCACGTAGACTTTACTGAAGAATTTGCAATGGTATGCTGATCATTCTCTCTTTCTTCTCTCTCTCTTAATCTTTCTCTCTCTGCACTTTTCTTCTATCTTTGTTTCCATCTCTCTCTTCACTTCTTTATCTTCCACCTCCATTTTCCTCAATTCTAATTTGAGGTTTTTTTTAAGCTATACTGCGCTTGGCTGTTTCTCTGACACACATACGTTCTTGACTAAATTCCTTACAATTTCAACTTTACCATTTTCCAATTCTTGACTCAATGTGTTAATTCTAAATGGATGGCATTTCTCTATTTTTCTAAGCTTTCATGGCAAAGTTGGGATCATCAAACTCCAGAAAACGTAAGCAATATTGATTGCCGTTTCTTTTACTTTTAACCTGTCCAACCACAACTAACCGAAATTTTAAGAATTGTCTCACTTAAATGTTATTTAAAAATCTAGGACACTAATCGGCAAGTGCTTTAATCTGCTGGGAGCTTTCCTAACCAAATCTGTTCAAACCTGTTCAAACCTCAGGCTGGATCAGTCTCAACCTAACCAAACCAAGGAACTGCGCCCCCAAATGTTTACGACAGCGTGGTAAACACTTTTTCTAATGAAAGTAAACACACAGAAAACCTTGCCTCTCCTCGGAATCTGTTAAAAACATGAGAGTAAAAGAGCTCACAAATTCCACTACTTAAAGGAACTAATATCACTTTATATTTTAATACTAAAAGTCAACATTAAAGAACAGCTATTCACAACACTAAACCCCACTTCCTCTTAACTGCTTATTATCAGCCTCCAATTCTTGAATAATATGCTGTGCCAATAAAATACTTATAAACTTACCTCAACAATTTCAAAACCGCATAGCGGCTCTCATCGTCTGTCTTTCTACTTCCGGTTCAAGATCTCCCGAAGGTTCCGATGAAAAGGCACTGTTGATAAAGAGTGTTTCAATGTTTTGAGTCTCTCTCTCTCAATCGATGACAGCCATTCTGTCGATGGCAATTGCTCTCTCTCGATGGCAGTTACTCTGTCTGACTTCTACACTGTCTGCCTCAATATAGCGTGTAAATTAGATCGTCTCATTGGTTCGATGTAGGCAAAATAATAAATTCAAACTCGATTTGGTTTTCATATCCTGAAATATAATTAAAGATATTGGTTAAAATCTAATTGTTGTCAAAACAGCAACCAACTCAGGTACCCAATTCAGACCTAAATGTTGCATATTTTCAATTTTCCAGTGCACTCTCATACTTCTAGCTAGTCATATGATAGGTGGTTGTCAGCTCTCAGCGCAAAAAAGCATTCACTCTCTCTTAACGGCACAATACATGCTTTCAACTTCATAACACACATATCCTTTCTTCACGAAGGAGACTAAATCTATACACATTACTCGAGATGTGATCTCACTAAGATCATGTACAGCGGCAGGAACACGTTCCCAACCTGCTGTACTGTTCCCACCCAGGTTAGAGCACTCTCAGCTGTCTGCAGTAATTCACGGTAATGTTGAAACATCGGTGTACTTCTCTTCTCCAACAAAAGTTGTGCGATCTCGTGAAAATATCCAAATGGCACTTGAGAAGAACAGATAAGATGCAGCGAGGTGAACATAAATTTGGTCAAAATAGATCTCGCCAAACAGCTCAACATAATCTCCATTCATCGCCGCAGAGCCAACGTCGCTCAGATACTACTGAATCTAGTAGGATCGAGCTTAGCAACATCAACGAGAGGCGATCAGCAATACTAATTCCAGTTGAAGGACAAATTAGGTTTACATCTAAAAAGTGTTAACAGAAGTGAGTGCTTACGCAGGGAAAATCCATTTCAACATCATATATGGGATGGTTTGCTTTTATGGTATGTTGAGCACTGAGTTAGAGATGAGTTTGCTTTGGAATTGGCATTGCATGATCGGAAGTGTTAACTGAAATACTTGTTGAAAAGGAGCTTTTGTGAATAGGAATCCTAATACATTGATTTTTTTTTTAAAAAGGATGTTTGAAATTATGTTTATGAAGCTGAATCATGGAAGCAATGAAGGTATGGGGACAAGTTGACCAGTGAATTGGAAAAGATGGTGAAACAGATGTTATGGAAGAATAGACAATGTCTATTATTTGCACAAACACTATAAGGTGTCTGATATACATTTTATCCCTCCAAGGTGCAAATAGCAAAAGGGAAACGTGACACAACGATAGTTAACAGGAGTTCAAGATGATATTACATCAAAGTAAGCATCTTTGCTAAATATGGTAATCTATGGATTCAGTGACATTTAGGACAGTGCAAAAAGGACCAAAAAACGGATAAAGAAATCAGAAAGAGATCAAGATGGTAACGTAATTCGAAGCATAAAGACGGTCGAAATGTTTCTATAGATGTTTGAAAGGAAAATACAAGCAAGGTGAATTCTGGAACGGTGAGTGTGGGGTCAGGAAGATTTATTGTGGAAAACAGAGACAGTACAGTTCAACTAAATAGTTAATTTTTGCCGGTCTTCATGGATAAAGATCCAGCTAATCGCCATTGAATGCCAGGTGACCATGGGATTTTGGAACAAAAGACCAGAAAAACATTCATACCAGTAACGGTAGTGTTAGAAAATACGGCTTGATTTAGCTTTGCTACGTATGTCAAACTAATTGTACGTCATAGCAGAATTTTGGACGAAGCAATAATAGACTTACTGAATGCATTGGGAATCAAAAATGTTTTTTTTTTTGCCCTGTGCATTCTGGAAAAGCAGGAAACTTGGCCTATGTTTTCCAGTGATTCAAGAATGAGATTTGATCCCAGTAAAATTTTAAAAATTCACACAAAGGGGATTGACTAACACAGGGGCAAGGAGAGGTGCTGTTCGGCATGATTAGGGAGAATCTCAAGATAATCTACAATTACTCGAGCAGAACAGAACAAACAGTGAAGAAGTAGTGCCCATTAGAAACCAAGGGGGCAATCTGTGTGTGAAGCTGGAGAACATTGATGGTTTAATTGCATCGGAGCTTCACATCTATTTCCCTTGGGAGAAGGAGGATGCATGTACAGATTTTGAGAAGATGGACTGTGAAACTCTTTCACAGATTGAGAGAAAATGCAAGCAGGAATTTATGGTTTGGCTGTGGAAGAAAAGAGAGGAAAGGCCCTGATCCAAATGTTTAAGTAGAAACTGGCCACATGGGAGGAGCCAGAGGACTATAGAGCAGCTATTATGGTTCCACTTTACTGCAAGGGTGGTGGAGAAAGACCTGGCAAATAAGGACCGATGAGAATCAGATCAGTTTTAAGGAAACTATTGAAGAAAATAGGGAAGTAGAAAAATTGATTTCAATTTAGAGAGGGAAGGTTTAACCAGGCCTAGTCCACATGACTTCATCAGAAAGAAGTCATGCCGAACGAATTTTAATTATTCTCTCCTTGATGAGGTATTTTATATAGATTTTCTTCATCATTGTATTTGACAAAGCCCCACATGGGAAACTGACAAAGAAAGTAAAATCTCATGTAATCAAGAGTAATTTGGAAAGTTTGAAAGAAAATTGTCTTCTTGACAGGCGACAAAAGTTGGTGGTAGAGTGTTGTTTGTGTGACTGTAGATCTGTGTCAGGTGGTGTACCACAGTGATCAGTGCTATGTATTGTTATTTGTGATATTCATAAATAATGTAGATGTGAATTTCTAGGGGTTGGTGTGTGGGGAGTATGATAAGCAAGTCTATGCTGGATAGAGTGATTGACTGGTTGGCTGGTCGTGAGGAGGACAGTCTTCTGTTAAGGGAAGAAATGAATGGAATGGTCAGTGGGGCTGATGAATGGCAGTTGGAATGCAAACCTGATAAATGTGAGGAGATGTATTTTGAAAGAATAATCAGAGAAGGGTTTATTCAATGAAGGGCAGCACCGAAGGAAGCTCGGGGGAGATTCGCCACAGATCCTTGAATGTGACTGGACAGTGTAGTACCTTAGTTCAGAAGGTATAAAGGACCATGGGCATTGCGTTATTGATTGACACATAGATTATAAGAACTATTAGTTTGGAAAATTTGTTTCGGCCACAGATGGAATACTGTGTGGATTTCTGGTAGCAACATTACAGGAAGGATCTGATTGTACTGGAGGAGGAGCAGAGCATATTCGCGAGCATGTTCCCTCGGAACAAGTACATCAGGTATCAAGAGAGGCTCAATAAGTTCGGGTGTTTGTTTTCCAGAATACAAGGCTGAGGGATCTGTATTCTACATTATAAGATTACGAGGGAAACCGTAAGGTGGCTACACAGAAACTTTGCAATTTCTTCAAAGGGGCAAGAACAAGGGAGCACACTTTTAAACTGAATGGATTGAGTTTCAGAGTGGATTTCAGGATTGTTTTCCACCCAAGTGGTTTGAGGGTCCAGAACGTACTTCCTGAGAGGGTTGTTGTGATGAGTAAGCTCACAACCATTACAAAGGACTTGCACAACCTTTTGAAGAGTCATAACATTCACCACTATGGGCCTGATCAAGAAGGTTGGGACTAATGTAGACCGTGCTGTATTTCTGATGGCACAGAGCCTCGCTTTCTCTGGCTGAATGTTTGTGAAAATTGAATCATAAAAACAGCTAAAGACGCTTATTTCTGGATTACTGAAAACGATATTAACAAGGCTACATGAGTGAAAGATAGCAGTTTCTAAAAAATATTTATTTGGAAATGTTTAGAAAAATGAAGTGCATCTTCCTCAGTCCGAAACCAGAGAATGGAGAACAGGAAACGGCAGAATAATGAAGCAACTACTTAAGTTCTTCCTTCATGGAAGAAAACCCAACAAAAATAAAACTTCGCTGTAATTCTAGAAATTCTAAATCTGTTGAGAAAAAAATAATAGAATAAAATTAGTCAAGAACTGAAAGGCAACAAAAACTTTTGAAATGGGAACATGCATAAGAAACTGACGGGGAGATAATGGATGGAGAAGCAACCGATTCAATGCATTTAGATATTCAGAAAAAGCAACAGCGAAGCCCCAAGTTTTTTGTGAAAATTCAAATTTTATGGAATTGGGGTTAATATATTGGCATATTCTAAGAAAGGGAGAGCTAAAAAGAAACCATGTGCTTTTTGATTGGTTGGTTCATGGCGTATCGCAAGGATCGGTGCTTGGGCCCCAGCTACCCGAATGCATATCAAATCTTTATTTGAAGGATTGAAATGTAATTTTTCCAAGCCTGCTGCTGACGGAGAACAATGACAGGTTGTGAGTAGGTGAGGAGGACAGAATTAAAACCCTCCAAAACAAGTGAGACAAGTGGAGTGAATGAATAATTACATGGCAGATGAAGAGTAATGTGAAAAATATGCAATTCGGTGAGAAACAGAGAACAATAGTCTACATTGAAAAAGGAATTGCTTGATTAATGTTGATAAATAAAACGCTTTATTCTCCTTCAATTGTTTCATTCCGCGCAGACCTCTGAGGTCCATACAGGACAGTGTGTTCTGAAGCCAGACGCCAATACGGGACTTGGCATTGGCATGCTGACCAGTGTACACAGACCCACCAACTGGGGAGCTGTACCATTGAAATAGATCTGGGTCTCCTTGAACACCAGTCAATGGAAGTAATATTGCAGGAAGAGGAAGCGTGTAGGGAGATAAATGATGTGTTGACCTTCATTGCAGGGGAATTCGAGTCGAGGAGTAAGGGTGTCTTACATCAGCTGTATAGGACGATGGCCAGACCTCATCTCGAACACTGTAAAGTATTTTGTGTAGTTTGGATCTGCTTACCTATTACAGAATAAACCTGATATTGATAGACCGAAGCAAAGGATAACCAGCCTGACCTCTGCGATGACAGGTTTGTTGTGGGAGAAGAGTTTGTGTCCATTGGGACTGTCTTCCATGTGGTTTCGGAAAATGTTTGGAGTTAGCAATGAACTATATGAAACACTGACAGGGCAAGGCACACTTGATGGAGAGATGATAATTTCTCTGGCTGGAACGTCTGAAAAAAGAGGCCACGGTATTCGGTATCGACAGGCCATTCTGCACTGAGATGAGGATAAATGTGTCGAATTAGAGACTGATGAACCTGGAGAATTCTCTCGCACATGACAGGGCCACTTCTCTGTCCACTCTCCTACCTGGACCAAATTCTTCTGTAGACCCCCACGCCTCCTCAATCCTACCTCTCCCTCAGCATATCTTTGCATCGTATGCAAATTTAACGAGAATGCCCTCAGTTCCTTCTTCTAGATCGTTAATGAATAAAGTGAATAGTTGTTTCCCCAACACTGAACCTTACAGAACACCACTTGTCACCAGCTGCCATCCTGCGAAGGGTCCTTTTATCCCAACTCTCTTCTTCCAACCACACAGCCAAGCTTCTATCCACTCTTGCACATTGCCTCTTACACCATGGGTTCTTGTCTTACTTAGATAAGGTGTCGAAGGGCCTGTACTCGGCTGTAATGTTCTATGTTCTACGTCCGATATTCTACTGTGGAAGCCAATGCACTGAGTATAAATAAGGATTTCTAGACATTAAAGAGGGAGAGAGCAGCTGAATGGTGTAGCGATAGAAGATCGTCCATTATTATATTGACGAGAATAGAAATCGATAGACTGAACGACAAATGCAGTTCGAACTTTACATTTTTTCGTTGGTCAGTCAGGATTCGTGATATATACAGTGTGTGGAAAAACTGCATTGAAGTGATATTCGGCCATGAATTAGGTTTGGAGAAAATATATTGGTTGAATGACCTCCTCATTTCCCAATGCAATCTCTGCGAAAGCTCTGTCAATATTGTCACGAGTGTTCAGATGTCAGGAAGGAGGCCTCTGCTGTGTCAAAAGAAATGTGTTTCCCGTTCGGTTTTCCGATACCGAGGCAGTACTGGGCGTTCAGTCCAGTTTTATCTTTTAAGACCTCAGCGCTGTTTGGTACAATTGTGTGTCTTGCTTCGTTGTTTCAGAGACTACTAAAGATTCGAGCATATGTGTTTCTGGAGTGACTTTTAAGCCAGACCAGAAAGGCACGGGAGATTTGTTTCCTGAAAGTACATTGGTGACGCAAATTCGAGTTTAAATTCCACGTTGTCTTCAAGGTCACTATTACATACACCAGATTTTAGATCTCGAATTATTTTTAGTTCCTTTTAACTCCCATCAGCTGCCAGATCGTTAGCCTAGTGTGGATCAGTCATCCACTAACTTTTCCAAGACAGGACCATCTCCACATGGAGATCAATTGTGAACCACACTGAGCACGTTATTTCCGTGCTGCTTGACAGTTCGATCAAAAAGAACTTCCACCAATCTGACTGTCGTGATGAGACTGAGTTTGTGATAGTTGGTCAGATTGTAATTATTATTTTCTTCACGGACTGGACATAGTTGAGTAATTTTCTACATTGCCAGGTAGACGAAAGAATTGGAGCTGGAAAGAAACAGCTTCCACAAAGTTGTGCAGCATAAGAATTCAGTCTTAATGTAGGAATGATGTCAGGGCCCATTGCCTTTGCCGTATCTACTGCAAAAACGTTTTTCTTCACGTCATTTGCAGTGAATCGAATTGGATGAAAATGGACATCTATGATTCTGTGGGTATTATGCATAATGTCAGGTAGATCACAGACACAAAACTTCTGACTGAGGAAGCGCAAGCAGTAAATACTTGTTTTTGCACAGATGTAGAGAGCTGCTCCATTATTTTGACTTGGTCTCTGGTGGAACCATCTCCTCCAATGAGTTGTTGCATCATCCATCATCATTTATGATTGGATGAGGCAGGACATGCGAGCTTCGATCTGTTCTGTTGGTCTTGTGATCATTTCACCCTCTCTACCAGATGTTAGTTCAGCTGTTTGGAATGTAAGCCATGAAGTGCGGTAGTTTTAACGCGTTTACATCAGTTTTAGGTGCACATGGTTCTGATCCTGTCAGGTTCATTCATACTCATCACCGAGACATAGATCAGCTTGGTGGTAATGACAGAATGAGAGAATCTGCTGGACAAAATGTTGCACAATGTGGTTGAATATAATGCTGCTCCTGAAGCAGCTGTCGTCTACAGCACCACATGAATACCTAGTTTGTGCTGCAATATATGCAATACAATTCTGTTGCCTGCCCCACAATACACACCAAGACCCATTCACCCATAACCCCATTCTCGAGATCTATCCTACTTTCTGATGTGGCAAAACTTCCATTTTTTTCTCATTCTGCTGAGGGTCTCTCTGTGTTTTCAAGCCTCGAATTTGTCACATGCTTCAATAAATCATTGGCAAATTTTTCCCTTATACTAATGTCATGTTCTGTGTTTAATGTGCATCAATTTTCCTCTGTTTGTCTCCATGACCATTATTAAGAGTTCTGTCATGCCACTAATATCAACCTTGTACAGTTTCTGAAGTAATGAAATTGTGCACCATATGTCATCAATTACTTGCCGGTGTATGGAATTCTGTGTTGAAAAGGTCATTTGAACAGTTTTAGCAAAACGTCTTTATAACTTGTTCGAGAAGAGAAATCGTTAGAGAAACTAAGCAGTTCTGGCAGTATCTGTGGAGTGATAGCTGAGTTAATTTTTAGGGTCTAGTGACCCTTCTTAAAAGCTCCCAGGTTTTACAAAAATTTTCATTTATGTTTCAGATTTTCAGGATCCAAAGTTCTTCAATGTTTTCGAAGACAATATTCTGTATCTGGTGACGTCTGGAGAAACAAAATAGATCCGACAGAGTTTGCAGAGACAGAGAAACAGAGAACCATTTCATTTTCAGTGTGACATTTCTTCAAAACTGAAAAGGATTCGTAACTGGGCTTTTTAGTCCCTTGACAGCAGTGGAGGAGGGGGGACGGGAAACACAGGGTGTGGTGATGCAGTGCAAAAGGAAAACGGGCTTTTCATTTTGGTGAAAGACAGAAAAATGCAAAATGAGTGTAAATTGACTTGTGAATTGGGAAGGGTTTCTCCCTATTGAGTACAAGATAAAGAAGGTATAAGCACATTAGTTCATGGAACAACAGGAGGGAGAGTGGATGGAAAATGGAGAACAGACATAACGTGGTCTGGCGAAAATCAGGAGTTAAAAAGGGAATTTTCCCGAAACGTCGATTTCGCTGCACCTTGAATGCTGCCTGAACTGCTGTGCTCTTTCAGCACCACTAATCCACAATAACGTGGTCTGGCTGTGAAGTCATGGAATTAAATATGAACTCCTAAAGGCTGTCACTTTCCAAAGTGTAAAAAAACGTTTTACTCGAGCTTGAGTTGTGCTACACTGGGACATCACAGCAGCCCAGGACCGAAGTGTTAGCATGACAGTAAAGTTGTCTATTGAAATAGGAAGCGATGAGAAGGTTAGGGTGAAGGTGACAGAAAGAAGGTGCTTCTGAAAACAGTTTCTGTTTGGCCTCACCAATGTAAAGGAGACTGTATTGTGAGCATTGAAAGAGTACAAGTGATAATTGCGTCACCTGGAAGGCGTGTTTGGACAGAGAGGAAGGAAGAGATGAATGGACAAGTGTTGCATCGTCCGCAATTGCATGGGAAGGTGCCATGAGGGATTTGGGAAATGTTCGGGATGATGGAGGGTGTAACAGGGGGAACGGTCCCGGTGAAATGCTGACAGTGGAATGGAAGGGAAGATATATTTGGTGACGCTCTCCGACTGGAGGATGTGAAAGTGGGGGAGAATGATTCTGTGAATGTGGATACTAACGAAATGCGAAGTGAGAAAACGGGAATCTCTGTCATTGTTCTTGGAAGGAGGGGAAGGAGTGAGAGCAGAATTGCGTGAGTGGGACATTCACAGCGAAAGATCCTAAACACTGGAGTTGGGAGTATTTCTCGTTGACAGAAAAGGGGGTCTTGTCCGAGGCTGCGCACTGGAATGTGGCATCATCGATTGGAAATGACAAAGAAATAGAAATTGGAAGAATTTTGTCACTCAGCCACATGCCAAAGATTGAATGTAATCAAACATCTGAATTACAGCTTTCTGTCTTAAATATAATCAAAATGAAGATGCGAGAGTGGATCCCGTGTGAGGTCAGTCAGTGCACCTGGCAGACTCTTTAGCAGATATTTCATAACGTTTATTAATGATTGATTCTGTTAAAAGCAAAGGTTTCTATAAGAAAATGAACCACCCATTGTTCACTTCGGCTGTCAAGAACACTAATCAATAAAAAATTCGTGAGCACTACTGTAGGCCAGATTTGACCTTTTTCCTTGGTTATCAATGATTATATTGTCCTTTGTCTTCGACTGTCTCTGTCCATAGAAGTTTTATATGCTACCTGTCAGTTTGCTGGACGGCTAATTTGTGATGCAGACGAATGAGACTGAAGGGAATTTAGAATAATTGTTAGGGTGGCGGATTTTATAGAAACATATAAAAGTATGAAGGGGAAAAATCTGAGATCGAATCAGACAGGTTCTTTCCAATGTTACGTGAAGCTAAACCTGGGGGAATAACGTGAAAATAAAGGAGAGCTGATTTATGACTGAGTTGAGGAGGAATCTCTTCACTGAGAGAGTTGTTCATCAATGGGAATCCCTGCTGAGTGAAGCAGTTGAGGTTACCTTGTTGAATGTTTTAACGACCAAGAAAGATGAAGTTGTGAATGGGAAAGGAATCAAGGCTTATGATCTGAGGGCGGTAGTTGGTGATGAGTCCATGAAATGGTCAGCCCTGAACGTACTGAATCCAAAAGCACACATGGCCTACTCCTGCTCCTGGTTCTTATGTTCTTAGATATTTGCTTAAACTTTTTAATACAAAGTGCCAGTTGAGTTTGGGGAAACAATCCCGCCAAGAGGCTATGAGGATTTCACCAATTCCACACATTAATAGGTTTTCGATTCATGTCAGTGAGCTAAAGTCTTGGTTTTCCCCATTTCTTATTGCACAACATTCCCTAAGCAATTCTGCACTCAGCTAAGATCCTAGAATTAGCCAGCATCCCAGGAACCAGTGCCATCTTTGAAAGTGCATACTACAGTGGGACAAGCAAACTCCATGCAGAGCTACACTGCACAGCCCCTCATATTGAGGCTGTACTTGGCAGGCAGGGACAAGTAACTTCCCTTCCCAAACCCACATTGTGAACATGGGCATTGAGCTCCTTCTGGATGGGGAGGTTCATAAACATGATTCCTATTCCCGCAGGACCAGCAGTGGAGGCCATGACACCAGACCACACCACCCTGAGCTGAGTCTTCCCCCCAGATTAAACCAATCTCATTCACCGGGAAGTATGTGCAGCATTAGAAGGAGATTTTTTTCCTTCTTCACTCCATCAGCATGAAGCGAGGCCATGGAAGAATCTTGTCATCCCCCTTGAGAAGAATAAGCAAGAGGCAGCGATTTTTTCTTAACATCATGAACATTCGCAGAAAACATCTCGCCGAATCTACTATTAATCTCACGACAGCCCATGGCACTCAGATTACACAAAAAGTGTTTCGCTGGAGCTTAGAAACAGCAAGGACAAGCACGTTGTTGTGGTTCTGTTCGCCGGGCTAAGAATTTGTCTTGCAACCTCTTTCGTCCCATGTCTAGGTGACATCCGCAGTGCTTAGGAGCCTCCTGTGAAGCGCTTCTGTGCTGTTTCCTCCGGCATTTCTAGTGGCCTGTCTCTGCCGCTTCCGGTTGTCAGTTCGAGCTGTCCGCTGTAGTGGCCGGTATATTGGGTCCAGATCGATGTGTTTCTTGATAGAGTATGTGGATGAGTGCCATTCCTCTAGGAATTCCCTGGCTGTTCTCTGTTTGGCTTGACCTATAATGGTTGTGTTGTCCCAGTCGAATTTCTGTTGCTTGTCGTCTGTGTGTGTGGCTACTAAGGATAGCTGGTCGTGATGTTTCGTGGCTAGTTGGTGTTCATGTATACGGATCGTTAAATATCTTCCTGTTTGTCCGATGTCGTGTTTTGTGCAGTCCTTGCATGGGATTTTGCTACACTACATTAGTTTTGCTCATGTTGGGTATCGGGTCCTTCGTTCTCGTGAGTTGTTGTCTGAGCGTGGCTGTTGGTCTGTGTGCTGTTTTGAGTCCGAGTGGTCGCAGTAGTCTGGCTGTCAGTTCAGAAATGCTTCTGATGTATGGTAGTGCGGCTATTCCTTTGGGTTGCGGCATGTCCTCGTTCCGTTGTCTCCCCCTTAGGCATCTGTTGATGGAATTGCGGGGGTATCCGTTTTTGGCGAATACCTAGTATAGGTGTTCCTCTTCCTCTTTTAACAGTTCTGGTGTGCTGCAGTGTGTTGTGGCCCTTTTGAATAGTGTCTTGATGCAACTTCGTTTGTGTGTGTTGCTATTCGCCAAAAACGGATACCCTCGCAATTTCATCAACAGATGCCGACGGGAGAGACAACGGAACGAGGACATGCCGCAACCGAAAGGACTAGCTGCACTACCATACATCAGGAGCATTTCTGAACTGACAGCCAGACTACTGCGACCACTCGGACTCATAACAGCGCACAAACTAACAGCCACGCTCAGACAGCAACTCACCAGAACGAAGGACCCGATACCCAACATGAGCAAAACCAATGTAGTGTACAAAATCCCATGCAAGGACTGCACAAAACACTACATCGGACAATCAGGAAGACAAGTAACGATCCGTATCCATGAACACCAACTAGCCACGAAACGACACGACCAGGAATCCTTAGTAACCACACTGACAGACGACAAGCAGCATGAATTCGACTGGGACAACACTCCCATTATAGGGCAAGCCAAACAGAGAACAGCCAGGGAATTCCTAGAGGCACGGCACTCATCCACAGACTCTATCAAGAAACACATCGACCTGGACCCAATATACCGGCCACTACAGCGGACAGCTCGAACTGACAACCGGAAGTGGCAGAGACAGGCCACGATAAATGCCAGCGGAAACAGCACAGAGGCGTTTCACAGGAGGCTCCCAAACACTGAGGATGTCACATAGACAGGGGACGAAAAGTTTGCAAGACAAATTCCCAGGTCGGCGAACAGAACCACAACAACAAGCACCCGAGCTACAAATCTTCTCCCAAGCACGTACGGTGGGAGTTGGAAATCGAAGACAGTACTGCAGGGAAACGTTTGTGTATGTTATAAACAGGAAATTAGATGTTCCAGAAATTGCTGTTAAAAATCAACAAGTGTGGTCACATCTGTCAAAGAAAACGGGTATGACATTTCAAATCCGGGAACTCTTAATCAGAACAGTTTTTTTTTTCTTCCAAGCTCCAGTGCTTGCATTTGGTTATTTTATTTTAGGTCAGCAAGCATTGTTCATACAATATTAATGGATGGCATGTTCTGGAAAGGAAAGGAAAAGGTGAGGGCGCAAGTGCAGGAGAAGTCAGACACAACTGAAGGTCCTGTCCAAACGAGGTGTGGGGCTGTGTGTGAATCCTTGGGTGTCTGAAAAGGAGGTAATATCAGGCGTACCCTACAGGAATTCAGCATCATCTGAACGGATGCGACAGATTCGTAGAAAGTGGGAGTGTAGAGTCACTCTCAGCTGGTCATTGCTTTTCCACAGTGGCTCAGATATTAGCACTGTGCATAGGACTGTGTTTTTGATTCCCCCCGGGATGCCATATCGACTTTTCACATTGTCCCTTTGTCTGCGTATGTTTCTTCCAGGTGCTCGGTTTTCCATCCTACAGTTGTAAAACGCACTGGTTTGGCAGTAAATTGGCAATGGTCAATTGCATTTCAGTATCCAGGGAAGTGCTGCTAATCTATAGAAATGCAGTGCTGTAGGGATAGGGTACAGGTGTGTCTGCTGGGTTGCTCTTCGGAGGGTCAGTGTCATATCGATGGGCCACATGGCCTGTTTCCATATTGCAGGGATTTTGTAAATTCTAGTTGAATGTTTGTTGTGGACAACACTTTCCACGACCCTGCAAAGACATGCTGCTCAAATTTGCCTTATAAAGTCCTACACCTTATCCATGACTAAAATAAATTCCATCTGCCACGTCTCGGCCCTTCGGCCCAACTGATTAAGGTCCCGTTGGACTCTGAGGTAATCGTTTTTGTTGTCCACTGCACCACCAATTCTGATGTTATCTGCAAAGTCACTACCCATTCCTGCTGTATTCAAATGAAAATCATTTTCATAAATTACTCAATCCATTGGATCCATGAGGCACACTGCTGGTCACAAGACTCCAGTTCAAAAAACAATCCTTCAACTCCTCCGTCTTATACCTTCGAACGAACTACCTCCAGTTCTCCCTGGATTCCATATGGTCTAACTTTGCTAACAGTCTACCATGTGGAAAATTGTCAAACAATTTACTGAAATCCATGTCGCCAACCTCCACTGCAGAACCGTCATCAATCTTCTTCATAATTTACTCAAAACATTCAATAAAGTTAATGAGACACGATTTCCCACGCACAAAAGCATGTTAACTGCCCCAATCAGACCTTGCCTTTTCAAATACAAGTACATCCTGTCCCTCAGAGTCCCCTCCAATTACGTACCAAATACTGACTACACGATCACAAGTGTGTCGTTCTCTGGGTTTTCCTTACCACATTTCCTCAATAATGATACTGCATTAACCAACCTCCAAACTTCTGGAACCTCATCCGTGGCTATGCATGATACAAATATCTCATTAAGGGGTACAAAAAAATCACTTCCTTATCTTTCCACAGAGCTCTGGGTTACAACTGAACTGGTTCCAGCGAATTATCTCTCTTTAAGCATTTTAAAACCTTTACTCTTCCT
The DNA here is from genome assembly GCF_047496795.1 of Chiloscyllium punctatum. Classification (NCBI taxonomy): domain Eukaryota; kingdom Metazoa; phylum Chordata; class Chondrichthyes; order Orectolobiformes; family Hemiscylliidae; genus Chiloscyllium; species Chiloscyllium punctatum. The sequence goes on along the minus strand of NC_092781.1, from coordinate 46,171,664 downwards.
CATCATTGGTATTCACACTTCTCAAGATATAACCATTTATTTCCACAAGATCACTAGAATCAATATCCTTCTTCACAGGAAATACTGATATGAACTATTCATACAGTATCTCACCCAACATCTGTGTTTCCACACATAGGCGGCCTTGCTGTTCTTTAAGGGTACCTGTTCTTTCCCCAGTTACTGTATTTGCTGAATCCCTTTGGTTTCTCACTGAGCCTATTTCCTTAAACTTTCTTATGTCCCCATTTTGCCTTCCTGATTTATCTCTTGAGCATCAACCTGCTGTGCCTGTACTCCTCGATTGACTCACATGATCTCTGATGTCCAACCCTATCACCTGCTTTCTTTTGTTTCTCGATCAGGGCATCATCGTCACTAGACATTCAGCATTCCTTCCACCTGCCAGCCTTGCCCTATTCATGAACAGGAACATATTGCTGCTAGAGTCAGTAATCTCATTTGTAAAGGCATCCTACCTTTCTGTGAATAGTCTGTCTTGAGCAGCTTTTCAAAGTGCTTGCTTAAAACGGTCATAATTGGCTTGATACAATTTTGAACTTGATATCAGAACAACTCTTCTCCATATCCATTTTAGAATTAATAGTTACTGCAAACAGGCTCAAGAAGCAGAATTACCTCGTGCAACAGGCAGGAGAGACTGAATGGCCACCTCCTGTCGCTCTTTAACAGACTTAAGAGGTTGAATGGTCTCATCCTATCCCTCTGTAACAGAGAGAAGAGGCAGATCGCAACCTCTCCAGGAATCTCAATTCGCTGATTCAAATCTAAATCCTATGACAGGATTGAAAACAGGGCACTTAACAACAGGAGCAACATTACATAAACTTAATGATCAATAAATATTATTACCCTGGCTTATGATCTCTACTATTTTCCCCACCAGCGAGCCTCTTAGAAACAGGGTGGAATATGTACAACCTTGCAGCGGCTTGGTACCAGTCCCACATGCAAGAAAGGAGGATTTAAAATATTGAAAGATTTATGATCCACAGTTCAGACACCCTCATTCATGCCATCCATACACTGTGAGTAAATGTTACCTTTTATTTTGGCATGAAAATTGACGCAATGAATGGGTTAACTCAGCTTATTTGTTTAGTGACTGTGATTAATGAGAGTCTCCATGGATTCTAATTATCACAGTGGAGGGTTTACATCTTTTTATAATAAATATGCTCCATTCAATGTGTCATCCCAAAGAACGAGGGGGAGCCCGTGAAGCACTACCAGGGATCAGCAGCTCCGGAGGGACGGTGAAGAGAGATCAGAATCTGAGAACATTATACTGGAATGTTCAAACAATGGATCAGAATATGATAACATTATACTGGGATGTTCCAAAAATGGACAGGGATATATCCTGGGATATTTGGGTTCTTTCTACATATCATGAATATTTGCCATTATTTGGGCTGATTGACTATGTACTTCGCATTATTCGGTATATTTATTATCCAATCCTGGCTATTGTTGGCATTCCTGGTAAGTCTCACTTTCCATTTATTAATTATATTCATCGTTTTGACTTCAATATTGTTATGTTCATTTTGTCTACTCTCCTTGCTGCTATTATTGTACCTGCTAAGAGACTCAATTCAGATATTCATTCCACAAACCGCTGCTAACTGCATCAGTGAACTTGTTCATGTGGTCTTCTCCCTCCTTCCTTCTAGCAGTGTCCCTTTGGGTCTCGATGCTGATTCAGCTGTGAACCACGGTTCATTGTATAACTGACCTTGTTATTCAAATATTGGGAGAATGGAGGCCACTCACTTCTGTTCTGGTTATGAATTCTATTTCCTTCCTCTGACTCCATACCATCGCTGGCCAACATCTGAAGCTGAAACATTCAAATCGCAACTGTCGTGATCATTCTGGCCATGAAATGATTCCTGACACCACACTCTGAACATTCCTAATTGTAATTCCGAACAAATCCAGAATAGACTTCACTGTCTCATCCCATCTGGTAGTTAAGACTTGAGCTATGAAATACAGAGTTAGTGATGTCTATAATCTGTTGCTGATAATTCCAGCAGCAAACCTGCATCAGAAAATCTGAGTGTACGCGGGATGAATCGTGTCTGAACACAAAACAACATCCGATCCATCCATCATTTCTGTCGGCACTAATCGAAATTGTTATTCACACTGTAAATGCCATTATATTATTTTTTTCCATCACGTCATCATCTCTTGCCCTCAGTGCTTCTCCTGTGGATTAAACAAACTGCTGCCAGTTGTTCATATTAAAATTAATTTCCTCCATACGCTTACTCTCTCAGACAATGATTTTCACATCTACGACCGCCCCACACACACACACACAACACACACACACGTACATATAAAACTCGTTGCCTTGTGTGGGTGTACATAGAGATACAGAAATAAATTTGCGGAAGTCCCAATTACTATCACTCACAGTATGCGCTTCAATTCGTCAAGTGCTCGGCCGAAATCTAGACCAACTTTAGCAGCAATATATTGGAAAAGGTTTGCAATACTCCCCATGGTTGTCAGATAGCCTGGTAGACTGAGCAATACACTAGCACTGTCTGCACAGCTCTCCACACTTATCTGTTGCCTTGCCCTAGTTTACAGTGCTTGGACTGGTTCTTTGAGGCAGATTCAGAATTTGATATAACGGACCATGCCACCTGATCTGTCAATGCCTTTCCTCAATGTTCTCATTATTTTGCTTTGCACTCTCAAAATCGAACTTTATCCAGTTAGTCCCATTCACCTGTCTTTTTTTTCTCCCACGTTTCCACAAAATGGTCTCTTTTAATGAATTGTCTGTTTCTATCTTAATGTAATTCTGTTGTTGTGATTCTGTTTGCCGGGCTTGGAATATGTGTTGCAGGCGTTTCGTCCCCTGTCTCGGTGACATCCTCAGTGCTTGGGAGTTTCCTGTGAAGCGATTCTGCGATGTTTCCTCCAGCATTTATAATGACTTGTATCGGTCGCTTCCAGTTGTCAGTTCCAGCTGTCTGCTGCAGTGGCCAGTATATTGGGTCCAGGTCGACGTGTTTATTGATTGAATCTGTGGATGAGTGCCACGCCTCTAGGAATTCCTCTGTTTGGCTTGTCCTATAATAGTAGTGTTGTCCCAGCCGAAAACATGTTGTCCTATGTAGTGTTTTGTGCATTACTTGCATGGGATTTTGTGCACTACATTGGTTTTGCTCATGCTGGTTAACCCGTCATTCATCCTCGTGAGTTGTTGTCTGAGTGTGGCTGTTGGTTTGTGTGATGTTATGAGTCCAAGTGGTCACAGTAGTCTGGTTGTCAGTTCAGAAATGTTTTTGATGTATGTTAGTGTGGCTAGTCCAGACAACAACTCATCAGGACGAAGGACCTAATACCCAGCATGAGCAAAAACAATACAGTGTACAAAATCCCATGCAAGGACTGCACAAAACACTACATAGGACAAACAGGAAGACAGCTAACGACCCGGATCCTTGAACACCAACTAGCCACGAAACCACACGACCAGCTATCCTTAGTAGCCACACAGTCAGATGACAAGCAACATGAATTCGACTGGGACAACACTTCTATTATTGGACAACCAAACAGAGAACAGCCAGGGAATTCCTCGAGGCATGGCACTCATCCACAGATTCAATCAATAAGCACATCGATATGGAGCCAATATACCGGCCACTGCAGTGGACAGCTGGAACTGACAACCGGACGCAGCAGATGCAAAGCACGATAAATGCCGGAGGAAACATCACAGAAGCACTTCACAGGAGGCTCCCAAGCACTGAGGATGTCAACTAGACAGGGCACGAAACGTCTGCAACACAAATTCCTTGCTCGGCGACAGAACCACAACAACGAACACCTGAGCTACAAATCTTCACCCAAACTTTAATATAACTCTCTCTGTCCCTCTGTATGATTCCCTGGCCTTGGTTTTTGGCTCGCGAGCGTGCTGGCACCGTAAAGCTCAGAAACAATATGTGTCAGGCTGTTGGTCACATCCCAGTGGGTCCCATGTGGGCAAGGGGATTCAGTCGCTTTGACCCACATCTTTGTAGTTTGATCTATGCCTGTCCACTGGACGCCTGTGATTGGCCCTCCCAGCTGATCGTATGGTCAGTAACACGAGGAAACACCTCGAGTGTTATTGCAAAGGAGGAGGCATCTAACCTGCAGCTGAGGAGTTTCTGACTGACTCCTGTTATTGAAAATTTAGTGAAGGTTCTGGGGATGGTTGGTTGTAAGCTGTGCTCCGAGCTGCCTCAGACATTCACGGAGACCTGACGATATGGTCACTCAATTCTGGACGGAACACAGGAACTGTAGTTACAGTGTCTGGGTCTGCAAAATGAACACCAAACGGAGTAGAGGCTGCAGAGAGGTGACGATCTGAAACCATGGAGTGATAGCGTGTGGGAGAGGGATCTGCTGTATCTGTCTGTCTCTTAACGTAGACTCATAAAACCTCACTCTCCCCCTGATACAAAAACTCCTGCTCACACTCTCTTTCACAAGCACACAACCATACACATTTGAATCTGTGGTGTGAATTTTCATTTGCAGATTTCTATTTGTGGACGGATTCTATTATTTTAAAAAAACATACAATTTATGGACAGTCAAGTAATGCGGTATCTTATAAAGGGGCGGCACAGTGGTACAGTGGTTCGTACTGATACCTCACAGCGCCAGGGACCCGGGTTCAATTCCCGCATCAGGCGACTGACTGTATGGAGTTTGCACATTCTCCCCGTGTCTGCGTGGGTTCCTCCCACAGTCCAAAAATGTGCAGGTCAGGTGAATTAGCCATGTTAAATTGCCCGTCGTGTTAGGTGCAGGGGGGTGGGTCTGTTTGGGTGCGCTTCAGCGGGTCGGTGTGGACATGTTGGCCGAAGGGCCTATTTCCACACTGTAAGTAATCTTTAAAAAAAACTTTCTTTGGAAATAAAACCAGTGTGATTGCAGGTTAAGACACAGGCAGACTCCAAACAAACCTCACACCTAAAAGACATTGTCTGACTAGAGCTGTCAACACTGACATCGATAATACCTTAGTTTATCTCCAGACAGTGACTTGACATATATTCTGAGATTTGCAGAATAATCAATCAAAACCTGCTCCTACATTCTAACTGATTAAAGATTTAAGAGCCATGTGAAATGTATTCAATTCATGCACGTACGTTGTCTGACCCTTTGATCTTTTCCTTGTAACCTTTGTAACTCAGGTTCCCTACTTACATCTGCTGCAGATGCAGCGCTCCAAGAAGTAATGTTTTCAAGATAAACCATTGGACTATAAGCTGATGTTATGTAAATTTTGACCGTGTCCAAGCCAATCCAACACCAGCACCTACACATCATGTCTTTCTTGGTTCGCCAATCTTTTCTACAAACAAATTTTTCCAATGTCTGTGGGCGTTTGTATTGCTATTGCATGTTAATCTTTTGTGAGGCACGTTATGCAATGCCTTCTGGAAGTCCAGATATAATACATCTATTGGATCACTTTTATCCACCTTGTTTGCTAAATTAAAAAAAATCTCTAGTAAATAATTCAAACACGATTTATTCTTGATAAAATCATGTTGACTGTGAGGGATTGCGGTTTTTCTTTGATAATCCCCTGTTATTAATTCCAACAATAGCTTCAATTTGAATATTTTACTCACTAATTTTCATTTCTTATTGAAACTAGTTATTCTAAGTTCTTCCCTTTCTCTAAACTCTAACTTCTCTTTCAGTTGCTGTGTATTCGGCATAAAACGTCCAAAGATCTGCTCCAGTTGCTGTATAACGGGCATGAATGGATTCATTCTTGTCCTGGTTTACACACTCCATGGTCTGAATATCCTCCGAGTGTTCCTACATTATAGTTTCAATAGGCTGAACGTCCTGTTTCTGTTTCTGACAAAGCCACTCAAGATCTGAATGTTCTCTTCGTGTTGCTGTGGAGAGCTTTGGGAACCCATAGAACCTTTCTGCTGCGGTGCAACATTTCAATGGGCTGACGTGTTCACGTATAAACTTCTCAAACGGTTCAATGCCCTTCTCCTGTTCGTGTGCAACACACTCATGGACTGCATGGGCTTGTCCTCGGGTGACAATTTCCAGTCACTTTGCGGCCTCTTCCAATGCTGGTATTACATCTTTGAGATGGCTGAATGTCCTCATCCTGTTGTTGTTTAACAGGATACAAGTGCTGCATGGTTTTGAGAGGATTTGTAGTTCGGGTTGATTTTTTGGATGTAGGTTTGCTCGCTGAGCTGCAAGGTTCATTTCCAGATGTTTCATGATCTTACTCGGTAGCATCTTCAGTGGGCCTTATGCGAAGCAATGCTGAAAATTCCAGATTTCTATTTATACGTTCGGGTTTCATTGGGTTGGTGATGTCATTTCCTGTGGTGATGTTATTTCCTGTGGGGAAGTCATTTTCTGTTCCTTTTCTCAGGAGGTGGTAGATGGGATCTCAGTTGATGTGTTTGTTGATAGAGTTCCAGTTGGAATTCCATGCTTCTAGGAATTCTCGCGCGTGTCTTTGTTTGGCTTGTCCTACTATGCTGTGTGATCTCAATCCAAGTGATGTCCTTCCTCATCCATATGTGAGGATACCAGTGAGAGAGGGTCATGTCTTTTTCAGGCTAGTTGCTGTTCGTGTATCCTGGTGGCTATTTTTCTGCCTGTTTGTCGAATGTAGTGTTGGTTACAAACCTTGAATGATATTTTGTAAATGAGATTAGTTTCCCTCATTGTCTGTATAGGGTATTTCAAGTTCATTCGCTGCTGTTTTCATGTGTTGGTGGGTTTGTGGGCTACCATGATGCCAAAGGGTCTGAAGGGAAACATGTTTGAAAATTGTCTAAATATACTGTGTGATTTTTCTTTCGTTTTCGGGATCAAAATTGCTCTCAGTGTATCAGATACATTGTACATATGCAGGAAACTATTCCAACAATTAAACATAATAGCCTATGCCAGGATCAGTTTAATTGCCCCTCCCTTTCAAATCACTTGCTGCATCAGTGATATAACTTCATATGATTCATGTACTAGGAACACAAAAACCGTCTGTATCACCGAGCTCTCCAATCGCTCTCCATTTTAACTGTTTACTGTTGTTTTATCCTACCAACGAAAATAGAAAACTCATGTTATGTTATTTCTGCTGAGGCTTCGGTTCACGAACTTTCCCTGTCTATGTCACATTGTCGAATCACTATCTCCACTTGACATATAGAGAATGATCATGTTGCTGTACGAACTAACTGAGCTTCTATCCGTTCAGGACGTTTATTCAAATCTTTGATACCGATTATTGATCATTGATGATCCCTCACTGATTTCTGAGACACCACACTAGTGTTATGACATGGCAGAGAACCCCTCTGCTACATAAAACAAACGCCCATAAAGCTCATCTCGCCTGGTAATCTGTGAAAATATGAGTGACGGAATTTTCCCAAATTCCAATATTTGAAGAAAATAACATCATTTTTTAACTCTAAATGTCACATTTAGGTTTTCAGAATTCTAAGCCCCCCTTTCTCTTAAATTCTTACTACCTGTCTTCAACTCTAGAACAACATGCTGTTCCAAGAAGCCACTCCTTAAAGTTACATCAACTAAATGCCATAATCCCACAGCTGCTGACGTCTTCTATGACTTCACTCCTCCGGCTTCTGAATTCGCTCGGGTGTCTTAGAGTCATCGAGTCATAGAACTGTACAACATGGAAACAGACCCTTCAGCCCTACCAGTCCATGCCGACCAGGTACGCAACACAATCTGATCCCACCTGCCAGCACCCGTCCCATATCACTCCAAACCTTCCTATTCATATACCCATCCAAATGCCTCTTAAATGTTGCAGTTGTACCAGCCTCCACCACATCATCTCTTCGTTATTTTTACTGTGAGTATGTTTCACCTGGAAAGGTACCTTTGATAGAGAGTATTTCCTGATTTCTTGGATCTATGTTCATTCAGTTCCTCCATTTCCAATTTTCAAACTGTCCACATTTCCAGATCCCCTACACTCGATCGTCTCAATGGTTCGATTTTAGCAAAACCATAAATTCAAACTCGAATGGATTTTAGCATCCTGGGGGCATAATGGAATCTGATTGGTTAAATTCGAATTTTCGCAACAACAACCAACTCACATATCAATTTCACAGCCAAATGTTACATATTTTCAATTTTCCGTTGCACTCCAGACTGCCATCTCGTCCAATACTCAGGTGCTTGTTAGCTCTCAGTTCAGAACAACATTCACTCTCTCATAAAGGTACAGTATACGCCTTCAACTTCATAAGACTTGTTACAACTTTTTAACCTGAAAAATAAACATTTATCGCTACTCTCAGATTCCTGTTAGTGTCGGCTTCCCTGTTCCTGTGCAGCAGTCAGGCAGTTTGCTCCTGTGCTGTGTAATGTCATCAGTTAGAAAAATACTTCATTCTCTATTACTGTGTCACTCCTTAGACGGGCAGAATGGTCTTCTCCAGACTCATTGGAAGGTCATGACTGGCTGAATGTGTGGTCCCCTACCTCTGTAACAGCAACCAGGGTTGGACTGAGTAAACTACACATGAGATGAGGGCGGGGGCAGCAGCTGGCCATTTGGCAACACGAGTAATGATGTGCATGGCTGATCCGATTGGTATGACCATCCTTCTCCTGTCTGTTCCCAATAAACATTGACTCTTCAGTTCAGCAAAGATCATTTGATCTCAGCCTTGAATATCTTCAATAACCATGTTTTCACTGCTTCTGGGGAATGGGCACATAACGGATAGCACAACACTAAAGAACAAGGGATTATCCTTACTTCAATACGGGATCCATTATTTTAAATCTGTGTTAAACTAACATCAAATTACCATCTCATTTGTGACATAAGGAAACAGTAATATGGAATGAACATTCCGCCCTCCATATCTTTCCCACGTTGCCACCAACTCTCTCTAATCAAATATTGTCAAACTCAGCCTCTGCTCCTGTCTCGGAAAGAGAATGTCAGCTAGCATAACATAATATGAGAATAAAAAGGGAACAGAATGAGGACATTCGCCACATTGATTCTGACATGCCATTCAATAATATCTTCTGTGTTTCTCGACATCATTCTCCTGCCTTCTTTCTGTAACACTTGAGATCCTGATTAAAAAAAATCTCATCTATCTCTGTCGTAAAGATAGCAGTGTCTGTGTAGCTGCAAACGTGCATCTGTGTGTTTCCATGTGTTTGTGTGCCTGTGTATTTGTTTGTCTGCCGTCTGTGTATCAGGCTGAACCTTTCCATTCCTCTTTGTGTCTATTTGTTTGTGACTGGAATATGTCTCTGTGTGCCTCGATGTACATGTGTGCCTATCTCATGTACTTGTGATACGTGATAGTACATTGGGGTATTTAATGATGTTTCTGTGTCTGCATCTCTGTTAAATCCCTGTTAAGGCATGGATAGAGCAGGCTGAGGAATTGGTCTTGCAGGTTCCAGAGTTTAGAACTTTCATTAAGAACAGGCAAGGTGGTAAAAGAGGGGAAGGTGTGGCCTTGTTAGTCAAGGACAGTAGAATGGTGGCTGAGAGACATTTTGATGAGGACCTGACTACTGAGATAGTCTGGGCTGAGGCTAGAAATAGGAAAGGAGAGGTCACACTTCTTGAAGTTTTTTTATAGGCCTCCGCAGAGTTCCAGGGAGGTGGAAGAGAGGATTAGCAAAATCATTCTGGTTGGGAGTGAAAGGACCAGGATGGTCATTATGGGGGACTATAGCTTCCCCAACATTAACTGGAAATGATATAACCTAGTACGTCGGATTGATCAGTTTTTTTTTAAATGTATACAGGAAGGTTTTCTGATACAGTACGTCGAAGGGCCGATAAAAGGGGAGGCCACATTGTTTCTGGTGTATGATTTAGTTGCAGGTGAACACATTGGAGAGTGTGACCATAATCCATTTGCGTTTAGTTTAGCGATGGAAAGGGGTAGGTACCTGCCACAGGTCAAGAGTTAGCGATGGATCAGAAGCAATTATCATGCGATTAGACAGGAATTAGGATGTGGAGAATGGGGTTGCAAAATGTCGGGGATGCAGACAATGGAAATGTGGAGCTGGTTTAAGGATCTGATATTGCGTGTCCTTGATAGATATATCCCTGTCAGGCAGGGAGGAAGTGATAAGGTAAGGGAACCATGGTTTACAACAGAAGTTGCATCTCTTGTTACGAAGAAAAAGGAGGTTTATTTGTTAATGACGCAAGATGGTTCAGACAAAGCAATGGAGAGTTACAGAAAGCTATGAAGAACAGAGTTAAGTAGAGCAAAGAGAGGACACGAGCAGTCTTTATCAAATAAAATAATGGAGAACTCTAAATCTTACTATAGGTATGTGAGGAATGTAGGAATAAGGCCACACAAATACAGAAGTGAGAAGTTGAGTGCGGACTCTGTGGAGATTGGAGAGGTGCTAAATGAACACTTCTCATCGGTTTTCACTCAGGAAAAGGAGAATATTGTAAAGGGGAAGAATGAGGTAAGAGATATTAGACTAGAAAAGAGCGAGGTTAGTTATGAAAAGGTGTTATCAATTGTAGAAGGCGTGAAAGCAGAGAAGATTCCCCACGGCAGGGTTGGATGTATCAGAGGATTGCCTGGGAAGCTAGGGAGGAGAGAGAAGAGCCTTTAGCTTTGATATTTGAGTCGTCATTGTCTACAGGTTCAGTACCAGAGGATTGGAGCATTGCAAATGTTGTGCCGTTGTTCTAGAAAGGCAGCAGAGGTGACCCAGGTATTATAGAAATATGAGTCTTACTTCTGTTACAGGAAAAGTTTTGGAAATGATTATAAGAGATAAGATTTATAATCATCTGACCAACAAAATTTGATTTCAGGTAGTCATCATGGTTTCGTCAAGGGCAGGTCGTGTCTCACAAACCTCATTGGGAGACTTGAGAAGGTGAGCAAGCATGCAGATGATGGTACGGCAGTTGTCATGGTATACATGGACTTCATTAAAGCCTTTGATATGGTTCCACATGGTAGGCTGTTGGAGAAAATGCAGAGGCATGGAATTGAGGGTGATTTAGCAGTTTGGATAAGAAACTGGCTTTCTGAAAGAAGGCAACGAGTGGTTGTTGATGGAAAATATTCAGCCTGGAGTCCCGTAACTCGTGGTGTGTCACAAGGATCTGTTTTTGGGAAAACTGCTTGTCATTTTCATAAATGACTTAGACGCAGGCATAGGTGGATGGATTAGTAAATTTGCAGATTACATTAAAGTCGGTGGAGTAGTTGACAGTGTGAAAGAATGTTGTAGGTTGCACGGGGCCTTGGATAAATGGCAGAATTTGGCTGAGAGGTAGCAAATGGAGTTCAATGCAGCTAAATGTGGCGTGATGCACTTTGGGAAGAATAAAAAGAAGGCAGAGTACTGGGTCAATGGAAAGATTCTTGGTCGTGTTGATGTGCAGAGGGATCTTGGAGTTCATGTACATAGACCCCCGAAAGTTGCCACCCAGGTGGCTAGTGCTGTTAATAAGTCATACGATTTGTTAGGCATCATTCGTGGAGGGATTAAGTTCCGGAAACGCAATATCATGCTGCAACTATACAAAACGCGGATGCGGCCACACTTGGAATATTGTGTACAGTTCTAGTCCCCATATTTCGGGAAGGATGTGGAAGCATTGGCAAAGGTGTAAAGGAGATTTACCAGGATGTTGCCTGGTCTGGAGGGAAGGTCTTATGAGGAAAGGCTGAGAGACTTGAACCTGTTCTCATTGGCAGGAAGAAGGCGAAGAGTGGATTTGAAAGAGACTTACAAGATATTCAGAGGATTAGATCGGGTAGACAGTGAAAGTATTTTTCATGGGATGATGACGCCAGCGTGTACAAGGGCATAAATACAATTGAGGGGCGATACATTTAATACAGATGTCAGAGGCAGGTTCTTTGCGCAGAGGAAGGCAATACCTATTAATGTAGTCAACACAGCCACATTATGGAGATTTAAACAATCCTTAGATAAGCAAATGGATGATTTTGGGATAGGGTAGGGAAACGAGCTGAGAATAGTTCCCAGGTCGACGCAACACTGTTTCCAGTGAAGAAGGGCCTGTTCTGCACTGGATTGTTCTATGTTCTATGTTATAAATTAGGTATGTGTTGTTTTAGACGTGGGAGAACTGACGTTGGAAGAGACAATGGGTTTAAAGTGAGAACTGCCTTTCTCGGAACATTGCTTCTTACTTGGCTAGTGGGATGTGGATTATTCAAAATCTCCTCATCCTGTCCGACTCATGTAATGTCCCTCCTCACATGGCGGGGGCCGGGGGTTAGGCAACAGGTGTTCAGCAGTCCAAAACCCGGCTTTTCCCATTCTTTCCTATTAAAGACAGTTTCCCCGTCATGTGAGAAAGGGAGGCAGGATGGGAGTGGTGGCCCTGCATTTAGTTCCTGTGCAGATGGGGGAGGGGGGATGTTGAGGTGTCCAGAGTGAGTCAGTGCACAGTGTTGAATTAATACAGTGTTATCAGTGTGAGGCTGTTATGTAGGCGACGGAGAGACTGAATGAGAAAGGGTGTTTCATTCAATAGTGAGAGTGGTAGGGCATGAGCCTTTATTGACTTTTGCTGCTGTCCTGATATACAGCGAGTGTGAGGGAGTAGAGAGAATACAGTGACACTTGTCCTGGCAGAACAGGGAAAAATATTAATGCTTCTCCTGCATTGCTGGACATGTCTGCCGATCATCTCAGCGTCAAAGGGAGCCTCACCTAATGTCTTGTCCACGTCTATCACTAATAACAACACAGATCACGTCCTTTAATTTCCACCAAATCAGTTTGGATGGAGCTTACAAAGAGCAAGGAGAACGAAACTTTGGTGAGTTGCATATCTGACACAAAACTGTCTCACAGATGTTATACATCTTATGCTCTGGAAATGAGATCTGCAATCATTGTGGGTGCTGCGGTAACAATGAATGATCCAAGTTCCATTTCAATTCCCTTAACCAAGTGAGTGCTAATGCTGCAACAAAGAAATTCCATAACTGTATCTGAGGTAGGTTGAAGCGTGTGTTATGAACCAAACGAATGATCATGTAATTTCAGACTTGGTGTTGCGTGATCAGAAGTGCTAATTCATAACCTTGCTCTGAAGCAGCTTTAAAGAAAGAGTGACAAGGCGTCTGCATTAAAAATAGAATGTTTGAACATTACTTAACAGGTTAGAAATCTCTGAACTCGGATTCCCCTCCCCCCCCCCCCCACCCCCCCCGTCTTGTAATCAATAACACATTCTCCTCTTCTTTTCCTTCCCTGTCAAAATACACTTTGAATATATTCACATGATGCACTCTGTGAGATTCCTTTCTGTCTGGAGTTCATCTCACTTAATTTTACTTTTGACTTGATAAGATCCACTAAACCTTGATTTTAAAGGTTCGCCGATCACTGGAAATTCCATGAACACCTTATCTCCAAAAACAAATTTGCAGTTTCTGATTTTTTTGTCTGTTTGCTGTTCCATTGTATGCTGCGATTCTTTCAAATGTTGTCTCGTCAACTCCCCCACTCTATTTAATTGTCACTGAACGTTTGAAATATAGTCCAACTATGTGACCTACCAATTTCTCCTCAATCAGTTTTAGAGATCTTCTGCCTTCATGCCCAAAAACTAAATGGACTGAATTTGTTGATTCTTCTGTTGCTTCACTGATCGCAAAAATAGCACAAACGGAATTCCCTTATGTCAATTGTCTGGATATCAGCCCTCACTATGGTCTTCAATATCTGATGCTACATTCCTAATGCTCGCTGCGAAACTGGATGTTGCACAGTGGATTTGAGCTGTTTTCTTCCTTGAGAATTTTCGATGGAAAATTTGACCCTTCGTCTATTGGATCCTTCGTAGTATTCCATATTTAATGAAAACGTTTAGTATTTCTTTGCTATGTTACTGTGCAATGGAACTGCCTCTGGAAATCTCGTGACACATCCGTTATTGTTAATATATACTGATCCCTACTTTTCCGTTGAGTTAGTAGCCCTACGCAATCAGTTAAGACTCTTGTAAAATTTCCCTCAATTTAGGAATAGGTATTTAACGCGCGGGTTTCATTACTGCAGGTGTTTTTTCAATTACTTCAAATGTTTGACATTCCCAGCAAAATTCAACTACATCCTTCGACAGACCAGGCCAGTAAAATGTCAGTGTATACTAGCTTGAGGTTATCTCACCCCTAAATGATTCCCCAGTGGTAGACCATGGACCATCCACAACACCTCCTGTCTATACCCCACTGGCAATAAGATTTGTGAAAATTTGCCAGTTTCTCATCTGCGTGAATGTGTGATGGTCTCCATTTCCTGTTTAATACATCATTTCTGAGATAATAACAGTCAGTGATGCAGTCAGATTCTTTTAATCGTGTATGCGCTGTGATAAAATTGCTTTAAATTTCAGCTCTCTGCTGTAACTCAATTAAATTATCTGAAATAAAAAATGTCGGTTTTATGATTATTCTGCTTCTGGTTTGTCGCAACCATCTGATTAAATAGGGTCTCTGCTGATTCCACTTCAACCTTATTAACTACAGTATTGATGTTTCCAGTTTCAACTCCTGACGTTGTGACCTCGTTGTAACAGAGTCAGGATAAATTCTATGATGTGTGTTCTGCAATAACTCAGTTTCTTGGTTTTCCACTCGCTGTCAAACCACAGTAGGCAGCATTCCTACCAGTCAATCAGTAACATCTTTAGCCAAGACAAAAATGTATTCCTGCAGCCGAGAGTTTGTCCAATCACCCAACTTCGAATTTTCCACTCTTCGCTGGACATTTTGCCCTGACATTACATAAATGAGCATTTTGGTAGGAGAAAGAGTAAAAATGTTTATTATTGAATGGGAAAAAGTTTTCGCATGCTCCAGTCAGAGGGACCTGGGTGTCCTTGGGCACGAATGACAGAAGGTTGGTCTGCAGGTACAAGTGATTAGGAAAGCAAATGCGTGCAGCTTTCTTTTCCTCATTTCAGAAAGGTTGTACCAGCAGTGGAGGGGGTGCAGAGGTTTTTCGTAAGGTTGATTCCGGAGTTGATGTGTTGGTTTATGAGGAGACATTGCGTAGATTGGGATTATATTCATTGACACTCAGAGAGTGAGGGGGATCTCATAAAAACATATGTAATTATGCAGTGAATGGATAAGGTAGCAGTAGAGATGAAGTATATACTGGCAGGTGAAGGTAGGACAAGAGGGCATAGCCACAAAATTAGATGCGGGAGATTTAGGACTGGATTCAGAATGAATTACTTCAGAGCGTGTTGTTAATCTATGGAATACCTTGCCAAGGGAAGTGGTTGACGCTACGTCAAAAAACATTTTTAAAGCTAAAGTTTTGTTTTTTTGAAAACTAAATGGACGAAGGGGTATGGCAAGTGTATGGGTAAGTGCACCTGAGTCAACGAAAAGATTAGCCATGCTCTTATTGAATGGCGGAGTCGGCTCGAAGTGCTGGATGGCATATTACTGCTCATATTTCTTATGTCTGTTATGTCCTTATGTTCCAAATCTCCGTACACCAAACCAAACCAGAGAAAAGCTGAGATGGGAGAACCCGCAAATCCCCTCTTATTGTGCAATTGCTTTTTTTTAACTCGTAAGTCTTGCACCTGAGACAGTATCTGTTACCTACAATTAAACTGGCCGTAAAACCCTATCAAGCCCAGATCATTCGGAGTGTGTGCCTTTTACGAACATCTGGAAAAAAAAGTTGAGGAGTCTTTTGCCTTGTTAAAGGAGCAACATTGTTGCATTCATTTTGCTCAATTGATGACCCTCCTAAGTGTACTCTTGCATGCTCTTCAAAGTATTCATTTGATCCCACCTCCCGATACCTGACATAAAGCTCCTTCATATTTCTTGACCAGAACCTCAATATCCCTCGATCATACACTGCTCACTACTCTTGCAAGCATTGCCCTTCACACTAACCACATGTGACTCTCTCACATTTGAACTCAGTTTGTTGTCTTGTGCAATCTGAGGAGTTCATTGAAAAGTTTCTAATGTCATTGCTCATTTCGCATTATTAGATCCAAGATTCAGGCAGCACGGTCACTCAGTGGTTCGGACGATTGCACATGTGGCTTCAGCCCATTCTGTCCGTGTCTGCGTGGGTTTTGTTAGGGTGCTCCAGTTTTCTCCAACAATCTACAGATGTGTATATAAGGTGACTTGGCAATGCTAAATCGTCCATAGTGTTCATGAATGTGTGAGGTGCATTAAGCAGGGGTCAATGTAGATTAATAAAATTGGGGAACGGGTCCCTGTGGGTTACACTTTGGAGGATCAGTGTGGAAATGTTGGGTCATATGACCTGAATTTACGCTATGCAGACTCTGTAAACGAGGTGCAGATTCTTAAGCATTTGATATAAAAATGCAAGTTAGGAAAACGGAAGTACGGTACAAGAATAAAAACGTAAAATAGAAAAGACTCGATTGAGAGTCCATACACCGAGTCTCTGCGAGCCCCGAGTCTCCAGACTGCACCGGCCTGAATCTCCAGACCGCACTGAGCACAGTCTTCAAGCTACCCCTGGCCCATTCTCCGGCCCGTGCTGGGCCCAGTCTCCCGAAAATTCTGGGATCCATCTCCAGACAGCCCTGGGCCAAGTCTCCAAACTACGTTGGGCCGAGTGTCCAGACCATACCGGGCTGAATCTCACGACTGCACCCGACCGAGTCGCCAGATAAAACCGGGCTGAGTCTCCAGACTGAGCCGAGTCTCCAGACCGAGCCATGTCTGCAGACTGCACAGAGAGAAGTCTACAAACTGCATCAGTCTGATGGTCCACAATGAAGGAGGTTTTGTATCCAGAGAGCACTGAGCCTAGTTTCCATACTGCCCCGGACCCAATGTCCACACCACACCGGTCCCAGTGTCCAGACTGTACTGGAAGCCGTCGCAGGTCCACAGCAGGCACAGTCTCAAGACTGCACCAGGCCCAGTATCCCGGTGCTCCAGGCCAAGTCTCCAGACTGCAACGGGTCAGGTCTGCAGACTGCATCAAGCAAAGTTGCTGGACCGCACTGGGTGGATTCTCCAGGCTGCAATGGGCTAAGTCTCCAGATCGCAATAGGCAGTGCATCCAGATGCTACTGTGTGGAGTTTCCAGACTGCACCTCTTGGAGTCTCCAGACTGCATCAGACCGAGTCTGCACACTGCAATGGGCCAAGTATCCAGACCGCAATGGGAAGAGTGTCTAGAAGGTATTGGGATGACCCTCCAGTCTGCACCAAGTTAAGTCTCCAGACTGCACCTGGCCCAGGCTCAAGACAACACCAGGCCGAATCTCCAGACCGCATTGGGCCCAGTACACAGACTGCAATGGTCTAAGTCTCCAGACCACAGCAGAGTCTTCGGAACACATCAGGCCGAGTCTCCAGATCGTGCCTTGCTCAGTTTGCAGACTAAGCTGGGCTTCAAATCTTGGTGCCTTCACTCCTACGGCAGACTCCAGTTTGGGACTCACCTCCCGGACACCCCACCTCTATTCCTCTCAGAAAAACAATAATAAGGTAAAAGTTTTGAAAACTCTTAACAGAAACCAAAACAAAATGAGAAACTGAAAAAGTACTGGCGGTGCAGAGGTTTTCCAGCCGGAATATGCCGAATCTACTGCCATGTTTATGATACTTGACGACAGTTTCCATCAGCAAAGAATGCCTTTGGAGACTCAGAGCGGTTTTATCCAATTCTTTGTAATGTTGCGCCTGACATATTGACAGAAGCAGATGAATATGCCCTTTCCTGACCGGTATGCTGCTATTGGGATTGTTTCAGGTCTTTACAATTCATTCTCATCATAATTTGGAAGAATACATCAAAGCACAGTGAAAGTTAAAGATAGTTGAAGAAACTTCATTACAACCTCACGGAAAGGGCTTGGATAAAACGTTGTTTAACGAATCATTTCAGATGTTCTGGCAATGCCTTTATTTTGTGTTCTCATTCTTGTGATAGGACACTCTGTCTCTCACTCTATTTACGATCCAGTGTGACCATTCACCACATCATGTTGGTGAATATTCACTGCCTTTCCAGCAGCCACAGCCTCTTCACTCAGAAGCAATCAGCCATCCCCGTTATCTTTGGGTCTCCTTGTGAAAAGAAAGAATGACGTCTCAGATAAACACTGTAGCCCCAACCTTGATACACGGTTCAATACATCCTCCTCCACGCCTTTCTCCAAGGCCAACGAGCCACAGCAAATATCCCGTGTGCACTGAGAGCAATGGGGTCACTGGGAACATCAGGGAACGACCTCTCAGGCAGTTGGAGCAGCACTTCCGATGTTTGAACATCAGAGTGAAAGTTTCAGTGTACACTGTATCAATCAATCCCAGAATTTCTCCGTTGATATCATGCACAGGCCTATTCTTTGTCCTGAAGAATTCACAGGTTTACAGTTACCGACGTTATATCCCATCTGCCAAGTTGCTGCCCATTGCCTATCGAATTCCGAACTCTGTTTGTCCTGTTGCAAACTTCGCTTCCTACCTAATGTAGCGTGATTGACGAATTTAATTCGAACGTATTGTTCCATTAATTAAAAACCATTTAGAAAATGAGGAAATAGTTGTGGACTCAGCACTGATCACTGTGTCACTGTATTTAGTAATTTCTGTGGAACTGATAGATACTAATACATCACTAATTTATACCAGCTTCTGGCTCCGGAACCTATCCACCCGCATACTGATGTAGCAGCTTTGAAAGGCTGAATATTCCCTTCCATTTCCTGTATAACATTCATGAAAGATTAAAGGATCTGCTCCAACCGCAGAGTAACATCCTTCAATGGCTGAATGTCCTCATTGTGTTCTTACTTTAAAATTCTTGATGGGCTGAATAGCCTTTTTTCAGTCGCGGTGTAAGTACAAATGTTTCAAAACATCTTAGAAACATCAGTGAACAGTTCACTTCTGACTTTATGATGGCGGGAAGGCCATTGATATTGCAGCTGTTGATAACCCACAGTGTCTCGTGAATGGCCAGTTTCCACTTGCATGGTCCTTTGGAAATATGTCCTACTGCGCAGGGGTTAGGGCCACATAACACAGTAGGCTTTATCTTGAATGTGAAGCAGAGACTTTCTGTCCGCCAGGACTGCATGCTGGGTGCTACTACAGAGACTGTTTGGGAATTAAACATCTTAATGAGAATGCTTCGCTCGTGTATTTCACCCATCACTTCCCGCAGTCTGGCTGCGCTGTATTTTAGGCCTTGCTCTACTCATTCAATGATGTGCCTGTGGAGACAGTCTTGGTGTACAACACCCTGAGTACTTTCTGTGTCCTTGTCACCCTCAAAGTTTCCGCTGATTTGTTTTCAAAGTCGACCTGGACTGATTCATCAACGTGGAATCGTGTGGAGGGCAGGGGATGTCCAACATCGTAGACCATCCCTGACCTGTTCGCATTAGATTTCCCTGTTTCTGGAATCAATGTTGGGGAACTTCGGAGTACCTCCTTGAATGTAAACTATTTTGCACTCATCACAGGTCGGACTCTCCTACCGGTGGGACAGGAACTGCCCACGCTTCATGAAACATTGCACATCAGATGTAATTATTTGAGTAAGACAATCTCAGACTGTCTACTGACAGGTGAATGTGACGAGTCAACGTCGCATTGGAGCAGGGGGGAATGGGTTAACAAGCTGAATGAAACTACTATATCGAAATGCATTTTGTATTCTCAAAACAGATTAAGGAATCACTGCATACTTTGAGGGGAAATGTATATGATTTAATGGAATTAGACATACATTGCTACAGAGGGACTGATATTGGGAACTGAATATCCAGAACATTTTATATTTTTGAGTGTTATAAAACAAATGAAAAGTAGGTGGGGAGAAATCTTGGAATAAGGGATGCCATCTGTATGATTGGAAAAGCGGATTAAAGAACAATTTACCGAGATATTGTCTAAACCGTAATGTTTTTTTCTTGCAAATCACCAGTTGAGTTTTGGGAGAGATTTCCACAGTGCGGCTGAGTGGGTCTTAATAAACTTCATGGGCAAAAAGGCCTTTGTGATGTGGATCTCCATGACACTATCACATTCTGTACTTGACATTCCCTGGAACCTTCTATAACTGATATTCTCCGGAACATTCTATCATCCATACTTCCCGGAACACTCTGAAACTGACATTCCCCAGAATATTGTATATCTGGTATTCTCTGAAAGTTTATATCACAGACAATATCCAGAACATTCGGTCATTGACATTTCCTGTGTTGTGGACTGTGTTGTTTATTAATCCAGTGAGTGGAGCAGTCACACTGCTTACGATTCAGCACAAACGTTTGGTAAAATTCACTAAACCCCAGGAACCGTTGTTTAGCTCTTTTCGTCTACGTTGTGGGAAGTTCACCAATTACTTTCATTTTCGTGCCTGGTGGGGCCACTTCTCCAATAATGTGGCCTCGTAATGCGACCTGGGCTTTGGCAAATTCACTTTTAGCTCGCCTTACCATCAAGTCTGCCTTCTGAAGTCGTTTGAACAAGTCCAATAAATGCTGTAAATATTCCTTCCATGAGTAACTAGGCCAGAACACTCAAGACATTCTTCAGTAGGCATTCCATACCATAACTGTGCAATTAGTTTTGGTAAGTGTGCAGTGAAAATTACATGGATTATGGTAACGTGTTTCCGATCAGGTTTAAAACAGACAAAAACAAATCACAAAATTACACCATGAAACACATAGAAACGAATTTAAGAACCCCTACAAAAATCAATCTACCCAATCTAGACGGTGGTATGATGTTCCGAATATACACATCAGTCACAATAAGTAAACGATTTTAAAAACCAGTACAAATGTAACAGGTTGAAGTTAGAAGACAGAGCGAGAGAGAGAGATTTTCCACGCAGCTCACTATTGAACTCCCAAGCAGGACTGGACAAAATTAAACTGCTCAGCAAGAGAACTGACCACTCTACTTTCATGCCAGAGGTCACTTCGAAATCATGACCACTTTGGCTCGAAGTTTAATGTGTTTACATAAAAGCAACAGGCCTTTCAGAATCCTTTTCATCTCTGTATCAAAATAGTAAAAATCAGAGCACGGCTTGGTTTATTACGCCACTGAAAGAAATCAAGGACAGAATATCTTTGACCCCAGGAACATCATTTCGAAAAATACGGATTAACTTTGTGACACCAGTCCCCTCGAAAAACGAACTATCAATACAAAAAGATGTCCTCATGTTTAACCTTTCAAACACCGGTTAGTAGTCTAATAGGCATCTGCACCATACTAACTATAACCATGCAAACATGCACAACCACATGCAAATTCAGGCAATGGTACACCCAATAGCAAATGCCTCCGGATGTCATTTCAGTCTCGATAAAGCATTGGAGGTCAGTTTTTGCGACCTGCCACATGCACTATTGTCAATCGAATAGCTGCAACAAGTTCCATCTAAGCAGTCTGGCGTTTTTGTTCTTAAAATTTTCCACAAACGTCAATGGGTTATGATCAGTGCATACGATTGTCTCAGGTACATTATTGGAAATACAAACACTGAAATGATGCATTTCCACGACCAAGCTTAACATCTTTTCTCCACTGTTGAATATTTCTGTTGATGAGCTCTCAAATTCCTGGAAAAATACGCGATGGGCCTTTCTTTCGCTTATACA
Organism: Chiloscyllium punctatum; assembly: GCF_047496795.1. NCBI lineage: Eukaryota > Metazoa > Chordata > Chondrichthyes > Orectolobiformes > Hemiscylliidae > Chiloscyllium > Chiloscyllium punctatum. Next base: position 46,149,913 of record NC_092781.1, on the reverse strand, counting down.
TCCTCCTGCAGGAGCACCACACTGACACCCGCATCACTGACATCGATCGCCACCTTTAAAGGCTTTGGGTAATCCGGGTGGTTAATACTGGGGCAGTGGTTGACAGAGTTATTAGGCTGTCAAATGCCGTTTGACAGTCCTCTGTCCGCTGAAAAGGTTTGCCCATTTTTATCAATCCAGTGAGTGGAGCAGTCACACTGCTTACGATTCAGCACAAACGTTTGGTAAAATTCATTAAACCCCAGGAACCGTTGTTTAGCTCTTTTCGTCTACGCTGTGGGAAGTTCACCAATTACTTTCATTTTCGTGCCTGGTGGGGCCACTTCTCCAATAATATGGCCTAGTAATGCGACCTGGGCTTTGGCAAATTCGTTTTTAGCTCGCCTTACCATCAAGTCTGCCTTCTGAAGTCGTTTGAACAAATCCAATAAATGCTGTAAACATTCCTTCCATGAGTAACTAAAAATCACTAGATCATCAATACACACCGCACAGTTTGGCAATCTAGCAAGAAACTTATTAGTCAGTCTCTGAAATATGGCTGGAGCGTTTTTCATACAAAAAGGCATGACTTTGAACTGATATAATCATTTGACGCTACGAAAGCTTAAATCGCATTTGCTCTCTCTGACAGAAGTACTTGCCAGCAGCATCTGGGCCAATCCAACTTAGAAATGCAAGTTGCTTGTCCCACATTTTCGACACAGTCCCACAACAGTGGAATTCGATATGCTTCAGTCTTTGCAGCAGTCTTTGACATTGTGTTAGTCCATAAATAATCGTTGGGTACGATCTGGTTTTGGCACGATGACGATGGGTAAGCTTTAGTCACTGGAGCTCACTTCAATTATGCCATCTTGGAGCATGCACTCTATCTCCTTCTGAACCTGTGCCTATAGGGTTATGCCTATAAAGATGTTTCTTAAGCGGTGCACCATCTCCTATCTCCACATGATGCACAATTAGGTTCGTACTTCTCAGTTTATTTCCGCATAATTCCCCACGTAATAGGAGTAAAGCTTTCAGGTCATTTCGATTTCCTTGAGGAAGGTAAGTCAATAATTTATCACACTTTTTGACAAATTCCTCATTATTCAATTTGATTTGAGGAATGTCGAATTCAGAATCGTCTGAACGTGGTTCTTCCTTCTGTGCTGTAACCTTCTTAACATGCTTTCCTTCCCTTTCAAAATACAGTCTGTGAGATTTTTTTCCTATCTGGTGTTGTTACCAAGTATTTTGCCTCACGCAATTTCTTCTCGATTTGGTACGATCCACTAAACCTAGCTTTCAACAGCTCAGTTGTTACTGGAAGAGATAACAATACTTTATCCGCAATTGCAAAATTGCGAATTTGTGATTTCTTATCCGCTTCCTGTTTCATAGTGTGCTGTGATACTTTTCAATGTTGTCCAGACAACTCGCCACCTCTATTTCATAGTTCACCAAAATTTGATACATAGTCCAAATGGGTAGTGTCTAATTTCTGACTGGGTAATTTGTCCTTAATCTATTTTAACTATCCTATTACTTTATACCCAAACATTCAATCAAATGGATTAAATTTGGTCGATTCATTCGGTATGTCTCTGATTGCAAAAGTACAAACGTAGCTCCCTTATCCTAATCCGCTGGTTAATCATGACCATAAGCCCTTAACATGGTCTTTCATGTTTGATGCCATCTCTCTAGCCTTCCCTGCGATTCTGGATGAAGCGCAATAGATTTGAATTGCTTCATTCCCAATTTATTCATAGCCTCCTTGAATAGTTTGGATGTGAACTTTGATCCTTGATTTGTCTGAATCTCTATTGACAGTCCATATCAAGTAAAAAATGTAAATAATTCTTCTACAAACCTTTTTGCCGTGATGTTGCATATTAGGATTGACTCGGAAAATCTAGTCAACGCAGCCATTATTGTTAAAAAAAAGACGAATTCCTATTTTTTGATTTAGAAGTAGGGGAAACTTCACAATTCATCAAGACACTTGTGAAAGGTTCCTCAGATTCTGAAATATGTGTTTAAGGTGCAGATTTTATTACTCCCTCCGGTTTTCCGATTAACTGGCATGTATGGCACGTCTGACAAAAATCAAAAACATTGTTGTGCAGTCTCGGCAAGTAAACATGTGTCATATATTAGCTTTTGTTTTCCTCACCCCTAAATGACCTCCAAGTGGTAGCTCATGAGCCATTGGCAGCGCATCCGTTCAATACCCTGCCAGCAAAATAATTTGATTACTTTTTGTCCATTTCTCATCTGCTTGCATGTATAATAATATTCATTTCCTCATTAAGACATAATTTGTTAAGTAAATAGCAGACAGGAATACATTCACTTTTCTTCTCTGTAAATGACTTTTCATATAACTGTATTAACTACTTATCTTTCTGCTGTATTTCAATAAGCAGAGCAAAGCTAAGGACACTTGCACATTGGATCTATTTGCTCCTGTTCTGTTCCATTTATCTGATCAAAACAATTCTCGGATAACACCTTGTCAGCTTCTTTATTTACGTCTTTTGATCCCTTCTGCATCAGCTTGTGCCTGTGTGAACTTGTGATCATAAAATCAGGCAAATTTCCTGGATAAACATTCTTCATGTCTTCAGATCCCTACGTCTCTACTGGCTTTTCAACTAGAGTAGTCAGCATGCCTACCGGCGAATCAGCTTTATCATTTCAAAGGACAAATCATGTTACTGGAACTGAGACTTTGTCCAGTAATCCACTCTTCTCTGAAATCTCCAGCTTCACTTTACAAAATAGAATACAGTTTGTCTCACGATGAATTCCTGTCCCAAGCACCTTTTTGGTCAAAGGTCCCTCAGGAGTACATATCTCCCCATCCTTGAGCATTAAAGACCGAGAGATTCCTGTGTCCCCTAATATTGTAACCTCTTTACCTGCTGCTGCTGGCCTATGTGAGTAAACTTTGCTCTTGCATGTATTTGATTTAAACAAACATGGCATTTTCTCCTTCATCAACCTCTGCAAATCCTGTACACTTTGAGGCAATTGTCTGACTAAACTTGTGCTTTATGTTAATAGTCCCAAGAAAAATTCCAGGCTTTTGTACATCTGGCTTTCTCCTAGTGCACCACCAATTTCGTGTTTCCCACTTTAATACAATGAAAACAACGGATCTTTTTAACGCCCTTGTCTTCCTCAAAGGTTTCTTTTCTTACCCTGTGGTAAGTTATCCGTATGATCTTCACTGAGATCTACCTTTCCCTTTCCACGTGAAAATCTCTCTTTGCCCCAATTTCTCTCCGTAATGTTCTGAAATTCATTCTCGAAGCCTCGCCCTGTTTTATGGACCAGCTCAGAATCATCAGCCCCTTCAGCTAATTTTGCTGCTTTTACTCTCTGCACTTCCTCATGAGTTTGACGACATCAGACAGTGATTTTCTGACTTCCTCCAAAGTAATTACCTCTCCAAGGCCATCATAGGGTTGGTCGATTTGGAAAGCTCTTATCCCTTTGGCGAAACGTCTCGTTGACCCTTTCAAACTCAGTATAGATTTGACCAGCATCCCTCCTTAGATTCCGACAACTTTGTCTTAAGGTTTCTGGTACAAGGTCATATGCACTTAAAGTGGATTTTACCAATTCCTCATATTCCCCAGATGTCTCCTCTGGTAGTGATGCGAATATATTACCAGCCCAACCTGCAAGTTTCGTTTTGATCAACAAAACCCACATTGCCACTGGTCACTGCATTTGTTTAGCCACTTTTTCCAACGAGATGAAAACGTCATCCACATCCTTCTCGTCAAATTGAGGCAATGTTTGAATATACTTAAACAGTTTTTCTCTCGGTTTCTGACTACCATCGGGCTTGCTCATCCTCTCTATTCCTCTCTAAAACTCACCTCAGCCTTTAAGTCCAATCTTTTAAGCTGGATTTCCTTTTCAAGTGTTGGTTGTTGAAGTTCAAAGGCTGTCTCTTTTTCTTCCTCTGCTATTTCTTTTTGCCTCTCTTCTGCTGCAGTGTTTTTTCACTGTCTTCTGTATTTAACCGGAAATCAAACTACATCATTTCTGCTGTTCATTTCTTCGCTCTCGCCTCAAATTCAAGCTGCTTCATTTGCAATCGAATTCTTGTCATCTCTGTCGGTTCCGATGGATTTTCCAGCACGTCTAAAAGCTGACCTTCTGCTGCAATTAACGCTACTTTTTTCAGAGAAGCAGGCATTTCCAACTCCTGCTTCTCTGCAAAATCCTGCATCTTTGTCTTATTCACTTCATGCAAATCGTCCAAAGTCAACGCATCCACATCCAGAAAATAATTGGCGATCTAAAGAGTGATTACTATCCCAAGCTTTGTCCACCCAACCAAACCAACCTCAGAAATAAAGACACTCGCACCTGCCACTCGCGATTTGAAATCCCGCAAAGAACCCCCAACCTTTTATGGACGAGGCCAAACCACTCAAAACATTCTTCAGTAGGCAGCACAGACAATAACTTGCAATCTGTTAAGTTAAATATTCAGTGAAAATTACCCGGATTAAGTTAGCGAGGTTGACTACCAGTTTTGAACCACAAAAAATGCATTGACAAAATTAATCACTGGAACAGAAACTGAAGAACAGAATAAAGAAGCACCACAAAACTCAGTAGATGCAAACTAGATATAAAGTATGCAGTTCCAAATTTACAAACAGTCCCAATAAGCAAGCCCCTCTGAAAAGCAGTATAAATATTTGCAGGTTGAAGCTAGAAGTGGGGCGGGGATGGTTCCAACAACTCACTATTGAACTCGAAACCAGTACTGGACTGAACTAAACTCCTCAGTTGGGGAGCTGACCACTCCCCTTTCATTCTACAGTTCACTTCTAAAACATGATCACTTTGGCCTGAGGTTTCATAGAACATAGAACATAGAACAATACAGCACAGAACAGGCCCTTCGGCCCACGATGTTGTGCCGAAATTCTATCCGAGATTAAGCACCCATCCATGTACCTATCCAAATGCCGCTTAAAGGTCGCCAATGATTCTGACTCTACCACTCCCACGGGCAGCGCATTCCATGCCCCCACCACTCTCTGGGAAAAGAACCCACCCCTGACACCTTCCCGAAACCTTCCACCCTTCACCTTAAATTTATGTCCCCTTGTAACACTGTTGTACCCGGGGAAATAGTTTCTGACTGTCTACTCTATCTATTCCCCTGATCATCTTATAAACCTCTATCAAGTCACCCCTCATCCTTCGCCGTTCCAACGAGAAAAGGCAGAGAACTCTCAACCTATCCTCGTACGACCTATTCTCCATTCCAGGCAACATCCTGGTAAATCTTCTCTGCACCCTCTCCAAAGCTTCCACATCTTTAGTAAAGTGAGGCAACCAGAACTGCACACAGTACTCCAAATGTGGCCTAACCAATTTCCTGTACAGCTGCAGCATCACTTCACGACTCTTGAATTCAATCCCTCTGCTAATGAACGATAATACCCCAAGGCCTTCTTACAAACTCTATCCACCTCAGTGGCAACTTTCAAAGATCTATGTACATTGACCCCAAGATCCCTCTGTTCCTCCACCTGACTAAGAACCCAACCATTAACCCTGTATTCCGCATTCTTATTTGTTCTTCAAAAATGGACAAAATCACTTGGCAGGGTTGAACTCCATCTGCCACTCCTCAGCCCAGGTCTGCATCATATCTAAGTCCCTTTGCAAACGACAAATGCCCTCCTCACTGTCCACAACTCCACCTATCTTCGTATCATCTGCAAATTTACTGACCCACCCTTCGACTCCCTCATCCAAGTCTTTAATAAAAATTACAAACAGCAGAGGACCCAGAACTGATCCCTGCGGAACTCCACTTGTAACTGGGCTCCAGGCTGAATATTTACCATCTACCACCACCCTCTGACTTCGACCGGTTAGCCAGTTTTCTATCCAATCGGCTAAATGTCCCTCTATCCCATGCCTCCTGAATTTCCGCATAAGCCTACCATAGGAAACCTTATCAAATGCCTTACTAAAATCCATGTACACTACATCCACTGCTCTACCCTCATCCACATGCTTGGTCACCTCCTCGAAGAATTCAATAAGACTTGTAAGGCAAGACCTACCCTTCACAAATCCGTGCTGGCTGTCCCTAATCAAGCAGTGTCTTTCCAGATACCCATAAATCCTATCCCTCAGTACTCTTTCCACTACTTTGCTTACCACAGAAGAAAGACTAACTGGCCTGTAATTCCCGGGGTTTTCCCTATTCCCTTTTTTGAACAGGGGCACAACATTCGCTACTCTCCAGTCCCCTGGTACCACCCCGTTGACAGTGAAGACGAGAAGATCATTGCGAATGGTACTGCAATTTCCTCTCTTGCTTCCCACGTAATTCTAGGATATATCCCGTCAGGCCCGGGGGACTTATCTATCCTCACGTTGTTCAAAATGTCCAACACATCTTCCTTCCTAACAAGTATCTCTTCGAGCTTACCAGTCCGTTTCACACTCTCCTCTTCAACAATACGTTCCATCTCGTTCCTAAATACTGAAGAGAAGTACTTGTTCAAGACCTCTCCCATCTCTTCCGACTCAATACACAATCTCCCACTACTGTCCTTGATCGGACCTACCCTCGTTCTCGTCATTGTCAGGTTTCTCACATACGCATAAAATGCCTTGGGGTTATCCTTTATCCTATCCGCCAAGGATTTTTCATGCACTCTCTTAGCTCTCCTAATCCCTTTCTTCAGGTCCCTTCTGGCGATCCTGTATCCCTCCACTGCTCTGTCTGAACCCTGTTTCCTCAACCTTATGTAAGCCTCCTTCTTCCTCTTTACTAGACATTCAACCTCCCTCGTCAACCAAGGCTCCCTCACACGACCATTTCTTTCCTGCCTGATAGGTAAATACATATCAAGGACACGTCGTATCTGCTCCTTGAAAAAGTTCCACATTTCCACTACATCCTTCCGCGACAGCCTATTCTCCCAACTTATGCTCCTCAAATCCTGTCTTACAGCATCGTAATTTTCCTTCCCCCAATTGTAAAATCTACCTTGTTGTGTGCACCGATCTCTCCATAACCAAGGTGGAAGTCACAGATTTGTGGTCACCATCACCAAAATGTTCACCCACTAACAAGCCCATCACTTGTCCCGGTTCATTACCGAGTACCAAATCCAACATGGCCTCCCCTCTCGTTGGACAATCTACATACTGAGTTAGAAACGCTTCCTGGACACACTGCACAAACACAGCCCCATCCAATCTACTTGATCTAAAGAGCTTCTAATCAATATTCTTTGAAGTTGAAGTCACCCATGACTACGACCCTGTGGCTTCTGCACCTCTCCAAAATCTGTTTCCCAATCTGTTTCGCCACATCTCTGCTGCTATTTGGAGGCCTACAGTAAACACCCAACAAGGTGACTGCACCTTTACTCTTTCTGACTTCACCCATGCTACCTCCAAGGGCAGATCCCCCTCAAACTTCCTTTCTGCAGCCGTTATACCATTTCTAATTCATAATGCCACCCCCCCTCCTTTTTTACCACCCTCCCTAATCTTACTGAAACATCTGTAACCAGGAACCTCCAACAGCCATTCCTGTCCCTCATCTATCCATGTTTCCGTGATGGCCACAACATCGTCGCCCCAGGTACCGATCTACGCCTTAAGTTCACCCACCTTATTTCTGATACTCCTTGCGTTGAAGTATACCCACTTGAGCCCATCTCTGTGTCCGCAAGTATTCCCTGTCAGTGCTACCTTCTCCACAGCCTCCCTACAGTCTTGGACATCCTGACACACAGCTAGCTTACTTGCTAGACTACAATTCTGGATCCCATCCCCCTGCCAAATTAGTTTAAACCCCCCTGAAGAGTGCTAGCAAACCTACCCCCCAGGATATTGGTGCCCTTCTGGTTCAGGTGCAACCCGTCCTGTTTGTACAGGTCCCACCTTCCCCAGAATGCAGTCCAATTGTCCAAATACCTGAAACCCTCCCTCCTACACCATCCTTGGCAGCCACGTGTTCAACTATACTCTCTCCCTCTTCCTTGCCTCACTGTTACCTGGCACCGGCAACAACCCAGAGATGACGACTCTGTCTGTCCAAGCTTTTAGCTTCCAGCCTACCTCCCTGAGCTCTTGAATGACCTCCCCATCCCTCTTCCTACCTATGTCGTTGGTGCCAATGTGTACCACGACTTCTGGCTGCACACCCTCCCCCTTAAGGATTCTGAAGACACAGTCAGAGACGTCTCGGACCCTGGCACCCGGGAGGCAACAAACCATCCGAGAGTCTCGCCCATGTCCACAGAACCGCCTGTCCGTCCCTCTAATTAGAGAGTCTCCTATAACTAGCGCTCTCCTCCTCTCCCCCTTTCCCTTCTGAGTCTCAGAGCCAGACCTCATGCCACATACCCCTTCACTGCAGCTTACACCTGCAAGGCAGTCCCTCCCACAACAGTTTCCAAAGCTGTATACTCATTATTTAGGGGAACGACCACTGGGGAAGCCTGCACTGCCTGCTAGAACACATCCACTCAAATACTAATCACTTACCTTCCCAACCACCTCTGCGCTCCAACCTCACTTCCGCCCAGCTCGCGCCGCTCTCTGCGGTGAAAAGTCTCCCGGGTTCGCTTTTACTCGGCCGCTGCTCCCTCTCAAATGACCGTTGGTGCTAAAGGGTGAGTATTTATAATCACTGTTCTCCTTCCCGGCAGCCTCTCTGCTTGCCGTCACTTCCTCTGCTGCTCCTGCTCTATCTGTGAAGAGAGAGAGAAAAAATACACCGCTGCCCGCTACAGGTAAGTAATTTTAAAACAAACTGTCTGACCTTAGCTGTAGTCTCCCGGGTTCGCTTTTACTCGGCTGCTGCTCCCACTCAATTTCATCTGTTTGCATATAAACAACAGTTCTCTCAAAATCCTTTTCATCTCTGTTGGAAAACATTCTGATCAGAGCCTGGCCTGGTTAATTACCCCTTTAAAAAAACATCATGACAGCGTAACCATGAAAAAAGGAACAGCTTTTTGCATTTGTGACACTTGGAATATTCTTTCACTGAGAGTAATTATAAACGGGCGGACGTCATTGATTTGAACAAAAGTTAAGATCCTGAGGGAAGAGATCCGGTTCCAGGGAGGACCAGATACTGTTTGGAAGTCCCCTGAGGCAGTTAAATGGTTGAATATGTTTTCCTGCGTTTGAGTTTCTTCACGACAGAGGGCCGAGCACATTTTAGACTAAAAGTCGGAAATTTCCAATCCCTACCTGTCCTCTATGAACAGGGAGGGAATCCTACAGGACGGCAAGGTTTTCATCCTCCGTATTAGGAACTGTGAATAAATTATTTCTGTCCACTCTCGAGTGATCGAGTGCGAGGAAATGTTCCACAAAGCATATGTTATTATGAGTGTGTCCCTGTGTGTTTGGGGAGAGAGGGCTTCTTGTGTTTTATGACACAACTTTGTCACAAAGTCAGACGTTCCCATTTGTTATTTCTGTTCCAATCCTTTTAATAAATGCAGTGACACGTTTGAAAATGTCACTGGATCGTCACACAAACTTGGTGTCAAGGCTAATATATAATTTGTTTGTTTCCTCCCTCACAGTTAACGTAGTGACGATCTACCTCCTCCTTTATAAAGATTGTGGATTGTCCCCGTGTGTCAGACGTTACCTGGTGGCCATGGTATTGGCGGATCTATTGGTCATTATTTTAGACCTGATATTGAGACACATCCCAATTGTTTATTATGAACAGTTTTATTTCCTATATTCCATCCCTGTGTGTAATATCCACGCTGTCCTGCTTTATGCAGCCACTGACTGTTCTGTCTGGTTCACCGTCACTTTCACCTTTGATCGGTTTGTGGCCATTTGTTGCCAGAAGCTGAAAAGTAAATATTGCAGTGAGAAAACGGCGGCTGTGGTTCTTGGAGCAGTGACTGTGCTGAGCTGTTTAAAGAACATTTTCTGGTATTTTATGCTCAGAGATCGGTATTGGCTGGGAAACGCCCCCTGGTTTTGTGATGTTACAAAGGATGTTCGCTACTCCCCTGTCTGGATCACAATCGAGTTCGTCCACCACATTCTAACCCCGGCCCTCCCATTTTTCCTGATTCTGATGTTCAATGTTCTCACCGTCAGACACATTTTAGTGACAAGCAGAGCCCGCAGGAGACTCCGCACTCATAACAAAGCAAACGCTCAATGTGACTCAGAAATGAGAAACCGGAAAAAATCTGTCATTTTACTCTTTGCGATCTCAGTCAATTTCATACTGTTATGGGCAACGTTCATGTTGTATTCCATATGGTACCGCATGGATCACATTGGGACTACATCTATGTTTCTACATGCTTTTGTGAGGGAATTGGGCTTCAAACTGCAACTCCTCAGTTGCTGCACAAATACCGCGATTTATGCCGTGACACAGACAAAGTTCAAAAGGCAGCTGAAGAATGTGCTGAAACATCCCTTTATCCAATTTCAAAAATCAGTTACATTCACTCGAAAATGAATGCATTAATCGTTTTCTCATTTCAGTTCACTTTTCAGCAATGAAATAGTCTGTTACTGTGGTAACAGACTGAGAGTCGTACTTTTTTGTACAATCTTATGCCATAGGGAAATACAGTGACATATTTAATGCTTCTCACAAATCAGGGACCAGTGAGAAAAAGCACCATCCAAATGACTGTTTGGATCACTTCATTTTGTAAACAATAAAACTATTCTCTGAAAAGGGTCAAGCAGCAGTGTGGATGATATTGTTTGCGTTTGTGTAGAAGGAGCTGAGCTGGACAGAACGGACTCCGCCTCATGTCCTGGTCCTCAGGGAAAGGGAAGGGACAGGGGCAGATCTCAGGTGATTAGTGTTAGTCATTCTATGCTTACCTTCACCTCTGGGTCACCCACCCCGACATAACCTTCGTCTAAATTCAGCTCTCGCCCTTTGTACGTGCCCCTCCATGGCTTCCTCCCATGCTCACACATTCTGTATGTCTCTCTCTCTCTCTCCTATTTACGTTCGTACCTTCAATTTCACTTTCTCCGGCTTCACCATAATCCTTCACGCTTTATCTGCATTGTAATCTTTACCACCTAATCTCCATCTCTCCCCACTTCCATGCCTCAAATCCTCTCTCACCATCCAGTACGAAGAAATAGAGTCGGGTGCTGCTGGTGGTGTGGACCTTCCACCGTTGATTGGGGAGCAGAGGGGGTGTTGTGGAGCATCAGGCAGTTGCTTGGATAAATGTCTGAGGACAGGCCCAAATACCTTTCTTAGAGGGCTCAGTTCGTGTGAGAACACATACTATTAATCTTGGGAAAATGTGGCGATGGCACCATAGGCTGTGCCTGGTGCTAAAAAGTGGGGGTGGACCAACAGGATATTACACGTGGCACAGATTGTGTGGGCATCGGGCCAAAAGCCATTTTTAGAGGATTCACTTGAGTGTTTCGCAGGCCAGAGGTTAGGGCAGTGACTGTGGGAGGGGGTGAGCATGATGGAGTGGTGAGAATGGGGTGGTGAGAGTGATGGTGGGGTAGTGGGTAGGGAAGGGAATCTAAGAGTGTGCGAGTGTGTGTAATTGAGAAAGACGGTGTGGCAGTATGTGGGAGAGTGAGCATGTGAGTGAGGGAGTGTGTGGGTAAATCACCTTGATGTTGGCGGAGTGTGCGAGGGAGTGAGCAAAACAGTACCAGAGAGTGCCCGGGAGTGAGCGTGACAATGAGGAATTGTGCAGGGGAGTGAGCATTATACTGGGCAAGTGAATGTGAGAGTGAGAGTGACGGTGGGGGAGAGTGCAGTCACTGTGCATAATGATGTGGAAGCATGCACGCGAGTGAGCCTGATGTTCTGGGACAGTCAGCATGACAGTGAGGGAGTGTGCAAGGGAGTCAGCATGATTATGGCGGAGTTTGTGGGCGAGTGAGAATTATGGTGGGGCTGTGTGTAGGTTAATCATTGTAACAGAAGGGTAGTGTGCGGGGGAGTGTGAGAGATGGTGTGGATGTGATCCTGGGAGTGTGACTGACTTAGAGGGTTGGGCAGTGGAGAATGTGTGATGCTGGGGGAGTGTGCGGGATAGTGAGTGTGATGGTGTGGAAATGAGAGGGAAATGTGCGCTGTCATAGGGGGTTTCGTGATGGAGGGAGTGTGACAGTGGTGAAGAGTGCAGCGAAGTGTGTGCGATCACGGATGATTGAGCAGCGGCGTGTGAATAATTGTGAGGATGATAGCAGGGGAATGAGTGTGAAGGTCTGGGACTAAATGTGGGAGTGTGTGTGACACTCGGGGTTTGTGCAGGGGAGTAAGCATGATGGTGTGGCAGTAAACAGGGGAGTGTGCGTGATCATAGGATAATGTGTGTGTGAGTAAGAATGACAGTGGTGGAGAGTGAAGAGGAATAAGCATGAAGGTGGAGGATTGAGCGGGAGATTGCGCATGGTGATGAGGAAGTGAACAGGGCGATGCGTGTGATGGTCTGGGAGTGAGTGCTGGAGTGTGTGTGCAGGTGGATGAGTGTGCAGAGGATTGTGCATAATGGTGGGGACGGGAGCAGCAGAGTCGGCCTGATCACGGGGGAGGGAGTGAGCATGATGCTGAAAGAGATTATGAGCAACCGTCACTGATAGGGAGGGGGTGAGCAGGGAGTGTTTGCGACCGTGGAAGAGTGAGCGGGGAGTGTGTGTGATCGAGGTACAGTGAGCGGGGTAGAGACTGCGACTGTGCGAGTGATAGAAGGAGTGAGCATGATGGTGGGGGATTGAGCGGGTAAGTGTGTCTGTTGGTGCACAGTGAGTAGGGTACTGAGTGCGACAGTAGGAGAGTTTGCAGGGACGTGAGCTTGATGGTGAGGGAGTGTTTGGATGAGTGATGGTGATGGAGGGGGGTGCCTGCAGCTGAGTGAGTGTCAATGTGGGGCAGTGTGCGGGGAGTGTACATGTGATGGGGACGTGTGTAGGGGAGTGAGGGTGACAGAGGGGAGAATGCGTGGGAGTTAGCATGACCGTGGGGTTGTGTGTGCGTGACTCAGCATGACGGTGGGGTGTGTATGGCAGAGTGAACATTGCAGTGAGTGAGTGTGCGGGAGAGGGGGTGTGATTATGGGGGACTGTGCAGGGGAGTGAGTTTGACTGCAGAGGGTGTGTACGAAGTGCGAGCGAGATGTGGGCGTGTGTTCGTGGGGATGAGCATGACGGTGAGGACGTATGCACACTCTTGAGCGTAATGGTCGAGGCGCGTCCAGGGAAGTGAGTGTGATGGGCTTTATCGTGCAGGGAGAGTGACCATAAAGGGAGGAGAGTGAGCGGCAGACGGATGGTAATGGTGGTGGAGTGTGAGGTAAGTGTGCATGATAGTGTGGAACCGTGTAGGAGAGTGCAGCTAATGGTGAAAGAGTGTGCAGCAGAGAGAGCGTGATGGTGGGGGAGAATGCGGGGACTCTGAGCATGGCAGTAGAGGAGTGTCCTTGGCAGATAGTGTGACGATGGAATTGTATGTGTGGACTGTGAGCATAGCAGTGTGTGAGTGTGTGGGGGAATAAGAGTGACGATGGCTGAGTTTGCAAGGGAGTGAGTGCGATGGTAAGAATGGGAGTCTGATGGACGTGGTGTCTTCAGGGTAGTGTTAGTGCTGGGGGAGTGTGAGTCGGGGTGTGAGTGAGAAGTTGGGGCAGTGAGCACAGCGGTTTGTGTGACAGCAAGGGATATGTACAGCGAGTGAGTGTGATAGTGGGGCATTGTGCACAGAGTATGCACGAAAGTGGGGAATTGTCTCGCAAAGTGAGCATCGTGGTAGGTCAGTGTGCTGGGCGAATAAGCGTGACTGTGGGTAAAGAGTGGGGGAGAGGGCATATGGGTGGGGCTTTGTGAAAGTGGAAAGTGTTACCATTGTGGAAAGTATGGTGAGTGTGCTTGACAGTGGAAGTGTACAGGAGAGCGAGCCTCAGGGTAGGTTAGTGTCATGAAGTTTTGATGGTATGCAGCAGAGTGACAGTGATGTTGTGAGGGATTGCCTGGGATTAAGCGTGAGAATCGGGCAAAGTGCAGGAAGGTGAGACTGACAGTAGTGGTTTGTGCGGGGGAGTGAGCAAGATGTTGGTGTAGTGTGCGGGAGAGTGAAGATTACAGTGGAGGTGTGACTGGGTGAGTGAGTGAAACGGTAGGTGGGAGTTCAGGGAAGTGATCGTGATGTTGAAGTAGTGTGCAGGGTGTGAGTGGGACAGGGGAGGAGTGTGCATGGAAGTGAGTGTGACGGTGGGGGGAGAGCGCAGAGGAGTGAGTATGACGATGGAATAGAGTATGGGTAAGTGAGCATGACGGTGATGGAGTTTGCAGGGGAGTGAGTTTGATTTTATGGGAACGTGTGGGTGAGTGATGCTGGAAGCGCGTACTGGGAAAGAGCATGATGGTGAGGGTTTGCTCTGGGGAGTGTGCACGATGGTGGAGAATTGTGTGGGGGAGTTTGTATTCCAAATGGGTAGTGTGCAGGGAGTGATAGCATTTGTAGGTTATTGTGCAGGGAGAGTGAGCATGACTGTGGGGGAGTGAGTGTATCGTTGGAGGAGTGTGCAGCGAGTGTGAGTGATGGTGTGAAAGTGCACAGCAAAGTAAGCCTAATGGTGAGAAATTGTGCGCAGACAGGGAGCTTGGCAGTGGCGGAGTGTGGGGCTAAGTGAGCGTGATGTTGGGCGCATGTGCAGTGCAGTGGTTGAGACGATGGGAAAGTGTTTAGGTGCATGAGTGTGACGGTGTAGTAGAGAGTGGGGAGAGTGATTGCAATGATAGGATATGTGCTGTGAGTCAGTGTGACGGATGGCGAGTGGGAGGGGGAGTGAACACGACAGTAGGGGAGTGTGGGGCGAGTGAGACCGATGATGCTGAGTGTATGGCAAGTGTGCATGAGGGTTTAACAGCGTGCAGGGGAGTGAACCTGATGGTGCCGGAATGTGCAGTGGTGTCAGCGTGATGTTGTGCATTATGGCTGAGTTTCACGGAGTGACCATGACGATGGGTTCGTGTGCTGAGCAGTGAGCTTGATGATTGATGACTGAGGGGGGAATTGTGACAGATGGTGGGGAGGTGAGCAGGGGAATGAGTGTGACAGTGGGGGAGTGATTAGTGGAGTGATTGTGACGGTGGCGCAGTCTGCAGAAAGTGTTAGCGTGACGGTGGAGCAGTGTGCTGGGAAGTGAGCGTGACTGTGGGCGAGTGTGCGGAGCGGTGAGCGTGATCATGGGAGAGTATGCGGGTGAGTGAGTGTGATGGTGGTGAACTGTGTGGCGAGTCAGTGTGTTGCTGGCTTAGTGTGAGAGGAGAGTGAGCGTGATGGTGTGGGAGTGTTCGAAGGAGTGAGGCTGCTGGTGGAGGACTGATTGGCAAGTGTGCATAAAAGTGTGGAAATGCACAGGGTAGTGACCTTAATGGTGGCAGAATGTGGAACAGTGTAAGAATGCCAGTATGTGAGTGTCGGGGAGTGATCATTGTGAAGTGTGCCAGGAAATGAATGTGACAGTGGGGGAGTATGTGGAGGAGTGATTGAGTCAGCGGGGGAATATGCAGGCGGGTTCGTATGCGGAGAGTGAGCTGGACAGTGGAGCAGTGTGCATGGAAGTCAGTCTAACCATGCAGAACTGTGCAGTGGAGACAGTGCGGCAGTGATAGTTTGTGCAGGGTGGTGAGGGACATTAAACGTGTCAGTGCGGGCCCGTGAGGGTGATTGAAGTGGAGTGTGTGAAGGAGTGAGCGTGATGGTGGGAACATGAGTGGGGAGGCATTGTGATGGTGGTAAGAAATAGGATGCAGAGAATGTAGTCGCAAAATGCACGGGATGGGGACAATCGAAATGTGGAGCTTGTTTGACGAGCAGATATTTCATTTCCTTGATAGGTCTGACCCTGTCAGGCAGGGAGGAAGTGATAAGGTAAGGGAACCGTGGTTTACTACAGAAAGTGCATCTGTTTCTAAGAGGAAGAAGGAGGCTTGCGTGACGATGAGACAAGATTGCTCAGATGAGGCGATGGAGAGTTCCTGATTAACTTGGATGCATTTAAAGAACGAGTTAAGAAGAGCAAACCGAGGACATGAGCAGTCTTCAACAGGGCAGCGTAAATGAGAACCTTAAAGCTATCTATAGGAATAAAAAGATGACGAGGGTACGAATAGGGCGAGTCAAAGACAGAAGTGGGAAATTGTGTGTGGACTCTGTGGAGATCGGAGAGGTGCTTAACGAATATTTCTCATCGGTTTTCAGCCTGGAAGAGGACAATATTGTAGATGTGACGAATGAAATACGAGATGTTAGACGAGAAATGATCGAGGACAGTAAGGAAGAGGTGTTATCAATTCGAGAAGGAGTGAGAGTTGACATGTCCATTGGGCCAGGTGGTATTTATCCGAGGATTCATTGGGAATCTAAGGCTGAGATGGCGGAGACTTTTGCTTTGATGTTTGAGTCAACATTGTCTACAGGTTTAGCACCAGAGGATTGGAGGATGGCAAATGTTGTGCACTTGTTCAAGAAGGGCAGTAGAGATGATGCAGGAAATTATAGACCAGTGAGTCTCACTTTTGTTGGAGAAAAAGTTTTGCATAGTATTACAAGAGATAAGTTTATAAGCATCTAGCAAGCAACAATTTGATTTCAGATAGTCAACATGGTTTCGCAAAAGCAACGTCAAATCTCACAAACTTCATTGAGTTTTTTTGAAAAGGTGACCAAGCAGAGAGATGAGGGTAGAGCAGTTGATGTGGTGTACATGGATTCAGTACCGCCTTTGATCAGTTTCCACATGGTAGACTGTTGTCGAAAATGGAGAGACATGGGATTAAGGGTGATAAAGCAGTTTGAATTAGAAACTGGCTTTCTGAAAGAAGGCAGCGAGTGGGGATTGATGGAAAATATTCAGCCTCAAATGCGGTTGCTCGTGGTTTGCCACAATGATCTGTTTTGGGACCACTGCTATTTGTCACTTTTATAAATGACTTTGAATCAGCCATATGTAGATGCGTTAGTACATTTGCAGATGACAGAAAAGTCGGTGGAGAAGTGCACAGTGTAGAAGAATGTTGCAAGTTGCAGGGGGACCCGGATAAACTGAGGAATTGGACTGAGACGTGGCAAATGGAATACAAAGTACCTAACTGTGAGGTGATTCACTCTGATAAGGATAACAGCAAGGCAACTTACTGGGTCAATGGAAAGATTCTTGATAGTGTAGATGTATATAGATCCCTGAAACCTACCACTCCAGTTGATAGTGCTGTGAAGAAGGCATACGGTTTGTTAGGTTTTATTGGTAGAGGGAATGCGTTCTGGAGCCCTATGTCATGCTGTAACTAAACAAAGCGCTACTGCGGCCTCATTTGGACGATTATGTACAATTCTGGTCTCCCCATTACACGAAGATTGTGGAAGACTTGGAAAAGGTGCAATGAAGATTTGCCAGGATGTTGCCTGGTCTGGAGAGAACTCTTATGCGAAAAGGCTGAGATACTTGGGTCTATTCGCGTTGGAAAGGAAAAGGCAAGAGGGAATTTGATAGAGACATACAAGATGATCAGAGGATTAGATAGGGTAGACCGTGGAATTCTTTTTCCTAGGATCATGAGGTCAGTTTGTACGAGGGGGCATAACATCAAATTGAGTGGTAATAGATTTTAGACAGATGTCAGAGGCAGGTTCTTTCCTCAGAGAGTGGTAAGGACATGGACTGCCCTGCCTGCGAATGTACTTAACTCAACCTCATTAGGGAGATTTAAACAATCCTTGGAAAAGTACATGGAAGATGATGGGATCCTGTAGGAGGATGAGCTGAAATTAGTTCAGAGGACGGCGCAACATCGAGGGCCAAAGGGACTGTTCTGCGCTCTATTATTCCATAGGTGAGAGTATGAGGTGAGTGAGCAGGATGATGTGGCTGTGTTCAGAATGTTGCATGACGGTGTCGAAATATGCAGGGGAGTGAGCAGATGGTGTGTGAGTGTGTGGAGGAGTCAGTGTGATGGTGGTAGAGAGTTCGGGAGAATGAGGGCTGCAGTTGGGGATGATTTGGGGAAGTGATTGTGGTTGTGTGGACGTCTTCATAGAAGTGAGAATGAGGGTGGCATAGTGCGCAGGGGTGTGAGCATGAAGGTGGACAAGTGCAATGCGCAGTGAGCTTGATGAAAGGGGAGTTGCAGGGGAGTGAGCATGTTGGTGAAGGTGTGTGCGCATGTGTCAGTGAGACGGTGGTCGAGTGCACAGGGGAGTGAGTATTTTGGTAGGGAACAGTGCGGGGTAGTGAGAGTGCTGGTGGAGCAGTGTGCGAGGATGTGAGTGTAACGGTTGGTGATAGTGCAGAGGAGTTAGCATGTCGGTGGGGTGGTATCCAGCAGAGTCAGCGTGATGGTGGGG
This sequence comes from Chiloscyllium punctatum, assembly GCF_047496795.1. NCBI lineage: Eukaryota > Metazoa > Chordata > Chondrichthyes > Orectolobiformes > Hemiscylliidae > Chiloscyllium > Chiloscyllium punctatum. The sequence continues at coordinate 46,131,519 of NC_092781.1, read as the reverse complement.
AGTGTGCAGGTTAGTTAGTGTGACGGTGGTGATTTGTGCTGGGGAGTGAGCATGATGGTGGTGCACTGCGTGGCGAGTCAGTATGTTGGTATCTAAGGGTGGTGGGAGTGAGGGTGACGATGGTGGAGTGCGTGGCAAGTGGGCATTACAGTGTGGAAATGTGCAGAAGACTGAGCCTGACAGTGGCGGACTGTGTGGTGTTGTACAGATGACATTGAGTTGGGTATGGGAGTGTGAGCTTGATGGTGGTGGAGTATGCCACAGAGTGAGAGTGGTGGTGGGTGTAATGAGTGGTAGTGAACGTGATGATGGGAGAGTGTGCAGAATTGTGAGCATGTCAGCGGGTGAGTGTGTAGTGGAGTGACTGAGATGTTGGAGGAGTATTTGAGTGAGGTAGCATGTTGGTTTGGGAGCGTGCAGTGGAGGGAACGTGACAGAGTGGAGTGTGTGGAGGTGTGAGTGTGTCTGTGAAGCAGTGTGTGATGGAGTGATAATGACTCTGGAGGAATGTACATTTATGGGTGCGCGATGGTGGCGAGCGAGTGTGATGATTAGCGAGTGTGCAGGTCAGTGTGCATGATGGAGTGGGAATGAGCAGGGACTGACTGGAATGATGTACGGGGGATCGAAGGTGACTGTCGGGGACTGTGCAAGTGAGTGATCGTGATGTTTGAGGACTGTTTGGAGGAGCGAGTGTAATAATTTGGGAGAGTGCGGGCGAGTGAGAATGACGTTGGTGGATTGCGTGCAGTTGATTGTGGGGCTGTGAGCGTGATGGCACGGCAGTGTGCAGGGCATTTAGTGTGATGGGGTGGGCGTGTTAATCGGTGTGAGAGTGACAGTGAGGGATTGTGCATTTTTGAGGGCAGGGGAGTCAGCGTGATGGTGGGGGAATGTCAGGGGTAGTCAGCCTGATGTTGGAGGAGTTTACGTGGGATGAGCACGACTGTGTGGGAAGGTGCAGCAACGTGAGTGTAATGGTGGCGGTGTTTGTGTTGTTGTGTGCAGAGGAGTGAGTACAACAGTGCAGAAGTGTTCAGGAGAGTGAAACTGGTGGTGGAGGTGTGTGAGAGGTTGAGAGCTTGGTTTGAGAGCGTGCAGGCAACTGAACCTAACAGTGGGGGAATGTGATGGGACCGAGAGTGACAGTGTGGGAGTGTGTGGGGTTTACGCGTGGTTGTGGGGGCCATTGCAGGAGCATAAATGTGATGGTGCGGATCTGTTTGAGGGAATGACAGTGGTAGTGTAGCATGTAAAGGGAGTGTATATGACAGTGGGGGAGTACGTGGGGGTGTGGTTGTGATGAAAGAGGAGTGTGCATGACGGTGGGGGAGGATTTCAGTGAGGCAGTGTGTGGGCAAGTGAATGCGACAGTGGGGGAATGTGTGCGTGACTGAGTGCGATGGTCTTGCAGTATGCTGGGGAATGTTTATGACAGTGGATGGGCTTGTGCAATTGTTGAGCATGATGGGTAGGGAGAGTACGTGCGAGTGAGAATGTTGGCGGGGAAGTGTGCAGGAGAGTGAGCATGAATGTGTGCGTGTGTTTGGGGGTGTGAGCTTGGTGGTGGTGGAGTGAGCGGGGGAGTGAGCGTGATGGTGGGGAGGTGTTCAGAGCTAAGTGTGATGGTGGGGAATGAGCGCAGAAATGTGTGTGATGATGGTTTAGAAGGCCCGAGGAGTCAGCATGACAGTGGTGGAGTGTGCAGGTGAATAAGCGTCACTGTGTAGTCGTGTGAGAGGGAATGAGTGTGACGGTTGTGGAGGTTGACTGGGAGTGCACAGGGAAGTGTGCATGGGAAAGTGGGTAATGGTGGGGTAAGTGGGTGGTAGTGAGCATGATGGGGTGGAAATGTGCTTGGTAGTGAGCGTGGTGGTGAGGGAGTGTATGTGGTAGTGAAGGCAACAGTGGGGAATGTGTGGGGTGGACAGAACGATGGTGGGTGTCTCTGCGCTGGAATGAGCGTGTCTAGGGGGAATTGTGTTGTGGAGTGAACATGATGGTGAGGCAGTGTATGCAGGATTGAGTGTGGTCTGAGGTTGTGTATGCGGAAGTGAGCGTCATGTTGGGGCAGTGTCTGGCCAGTGAGCGAGAACGTGGGGATGTGCGCGAGCGAGTGAGCGTGACGTTGGTGAAGTGTGTGCTGAGTGAGTATAAATGAAGGGGACTGTACATGGAACTGAGCGTGATAATGGAGCAGTGAGTTGGAGAAGGTGCATGATGGTGGATGAGTATGCGGTGGAGTGTGTGTAACTATGGATGAGGACATAGGTGAACAAGCATGATAGTGTGGGATTGTGGTGGGAGTTAGTATGACCATAGGGGGATGTGTGGGGAGTGAGCATGATGGTTTGGGAATTTGTGGGGGAATGAGTGTGACGGTGTGGGACTGTGCGGAAGGAGTCAGTGCACCGGGCTGAGTTTGCGCTCGAGTGAGCGTGACAGTGAGGGAATGTGCGTGGCTGTGTCTGTGGGAGTGAGACTGAAGGTGGGGGAGAGTCCGGCAGTGAGAATGGGATGTTGGGGGAATGTGGGGAGTTTGTGTTGGTGGTGGGTACTGTGCAGTGGTGTAAGCAGGGCGGTGGGAATGTTTGGGGGACAGTGAGTGTGAGGATGGTTGAGTGAAATGTAGTTTTGGCTATCGGTGTGGAGAGAGCAGGGGAATGAGCATGTTGGTGAGGAAGTGTGCAAGGGGTAAAACAGTTGGTGGAGTTCTGCACGGAAATGAGCATGATAGAGTGCTTTTTGCAGGTGTTTGAGTGAGATAGTGCGGGTATATGTGAAGGAATAAGTGAAAATGTGTCAGTGTGCGGGGGAACGAGTGTGACAGTGAGGGGATGTGCAAGAGAGTGAGTGTGATGGTAGAGGAGGAAGAGGGTGTGTGACCTTGATTCTGGAGAAGAATGATGCAAAGTGAGCATAACGACGGGGAAGTGTGTTGGGGAGTAAATGTGGCTCTGGGGGAATATGTGGAGACATGACTGTGATGGTCAGAAGTTGTAATTGGAGTGAGAATGGCGGTGGTGGAGAGTACAGGGTGTGAACGGCATGGTTGGGGTGTGAGGGGAATTCAACGACAAAAAGAGTGAGCGTGTGGGAGAGTGAGCATAACAGTTTGTGAGTATGTGGGGGAGTAAGCGTGATGATGGGGGCGTATGCAGTCTTCTTTGCTGGGTAGTGAGCATCTCGGTTGGAAAATGTACAATGCAGTGAGCATCATGCTCGGTGAGTGCAGAGGAGTGAGAGCAACAGTGCAGGAGTGTGTAGGGAAGTGACAGTGGCAGTGGGGATGTGTGCAAGTTAATGAGTTTGTCGGTGCGTCAGTGTGCAGTGAAGTGTTTGTGACGCTGGGGGATTGTTACAGGTATGTGAGCGTGACGAAGAAGGTATGTGCAGGGGAATGAACCTAATGGCGCGGGTATGTGCGGTGACTGAGAGTGACAATGTAGGTGTTTGTGGGGGTGTACGTGTGGCTGTTGGGGCCATTGCATTAGTGTGAGTACGATGGTGCGGGTCTGTGTGAGGGAATTACAGTGGCAGTGGAGGCGTGTGCGAGGAGTGGGTGAATGTGCAGGAGGTGAGTGTGACGGTAAGGGACGAGTGGTGGAGTGTTCATGATCGTGGGGAGAGGGCATAATTGTGGTGTAGTCAACAAAGCAGTGGAAATGATGGTGTAGGAATGATCGCTGGAGTGAGTGTAACGTTGAGGCAGTGTTAAGGCGAGCAAGTATTATGGTCGAGGAGTGTGGGGAGTGATTGGGACGTTGGGGGTGTGAGAGGGTCACTGAGCGGGATAGTTGGGGAGTACGCGCGGGAATTGCAGTGCCTGTGGGTGAGTGTATAGGGGAGTTAGTATGAATGTGTGGGTGTGCTCGGGCAGTGAGAGCGATGCTGGTGGAGTGTCTGGGGCAGTGAGGGAGATGGAGGGGAATCTGTGAGGGAGTTGGCGTGATGCTTGGGAAGTGTGTGCGGGAATGATCGTGCCCATGGCGGATTGTGTGGGGGAGTGAACGTGATTGTCGATGACCAGAGATTGAATTTCAGGGTGTGGCAGTATGTGGGGGAGTGAATGTAACAGTGAGGTAGTGTACACGGCAGTGAGTGTGATGACGGGAAGTGCACGGGGAGTCCGTGTGATGGTGGTGGGGTTTACTGTGAGTGACCAAGAAGCTGGGGGAGTGTGCGAGGGAGCGAGCATGATGTTCGTGCAGTTTGTGGTGAGTGATTCAAAAGGTGGGGGCGTGTGTGCACGAGTGAGAATGATGATGGGGGAGTGTGCGAGGTATTGTTTATGATGGTATGTGGGAGCGAACGTGACGATGGAGTGTTGTGCACCTGAGTGAGATGGATGGTAGGGACTGTCCGGGTACTGACTATGACCGTGGGTGAGTGTGCATTGCAGTAAGCATGATGTTGTGGGAGTGTGTGGAGTAGTTAATGTGATTGTGGAGGCGTGAATGGGTGAATGAGCTTCATGTCGGATAAGTGCGCCTAGGATTGAATTTAACAGTAGTGGAGGTTGCAACAGAGGAAGTGCAAAAGTGGATGAGTGTGTGAGCGATTGAGTGTGATGGTGTGACAGCGTGTGGGAGAGACCGTTATGATGGGGGATTAAGAGGGGGAGTGTGAAGTGAATGTGAGGCTGACGCTGTGGGCGTGTGTGGGAGAGTGTGTGAGTGAGTGAAGGTATTGTGGGAGGGTATATAGCAAAGTGATCATGACGTTAATGGAGTGTGAGGGGGAGTGAGTGTGACCGCGGGGGAAATGTGCAGGGTATGGAGTGTCACATTGCAAGACTTTGCGGGCGAGTGAGCTGGATGGTGGGAAACTGCAGGAAAGTGAACAAGACGTTGTAGGCGTGTCTGGGGGAGAGACCATCACTCTGGGGGAGATCATGGTGCAGTGCTTGAGACTTTGGTTTAGTGTGCGCGGTTTTGTGTAGGTGTGAGCGCAATGGGGAGAGTGCGCAGGGCACTGACTGTAATTTTGTGAGATGGTTCACAGGGAAAGAGCGAAATGCTGTGCAAGTGTGCGGGGGTCTTGAGTGTCATTGTAGCAGGTTGTGCGAAGTAGTGAGCATAACATTGTCGGAGTGTGCAGTGGAGTGAGTATGACATTGGGGAATTGTACAGTATTGCGTATGGGACTCTGGGGGAGAATGCAGTAGAGAGACCGTAATGGTAGTCTACCGCAATGGTGGAGTGACAAAGATGGTGTGGGTGTGCGCGACAGTGTGAGTGTGATAGTGGGAGAATTAGTGAGCAGAGTTTGTCGACGAGAGAGCAGGGAAGTGAGCATGGCATAGGAGTAGTGTGAGCAAGCGAGTGTGATGGTGGAGGAGGGAGTGGGGCTGTCGTTAGGGAACAGATCATGATCGTGCGGGTGTGTATGAGGCACCGAACATGATGCTGGAGGGGGGAATGCGGCGGAGTGAGTGTAATGGTGGGTATGTGGGTGGGGAAGTGAGCAAGGCTATGGGGAGGTATGGGGGCGTGAATATGATAGTGTGGCATTGTACGAGGGAGTGAACACGGCAGTGTTGGAGTGGTCGGTAGTGCATGTGACACTGGGAAAGCGTGTGGTGGCCTGATTCTAATCATGGGTATGTGTGTTGTGGTGAAGGAAGGTGCATTGGAATGAGGTTGACTATGATGGAGTGTGCGTGACAATGGGTACTGTGTGGTGGAGTAACCAGGAAGGTGGGAATGTGTGCAGGCGAGTGAGTGTGATGGTGGGAGCGTGTGCGGGCAATGTGCGCAATTTTGTGGGAGAGTGTGGGAGAGGGAACGTGATAGCGGGCTGCTGTGCAAAAGTGTGTGCGTCTTAGTGGTTGAGTGAGTAAGGAGTGTGCACGATTTTAGTGGAGTCAGCAGGGGAGTGAACGTGATGGTGGAGTATCGAGCAGAGGAGCTTGCATGATGGGTGAGTGGTGATTTGTGTGGTGCGGAGCGAATGGAGGATTGATTGTAATCGTGGGAGTTTGAAGAGGGGAGTGAGTGTGACAGTGGAGATGTGTGCAGGGAGTGAGCGTGATGGTCAGCAGCACGCAGTTTAGTGTGCGTCATGATGGGCGAGTGGGCGGGTGAGCGAATGTTATTATGGTGAGCATGTGGATGAATGACTGTGACAGTGTAAGAGAGTGCAGGAGATTGAAGTTGACAGTGGGGAAGTGTGAGCGGTTGTCAATGTGACAGTGAGCGCGTGCGGGTGAGTGAAATTGATGGTGAGGATGTGCGGGGACAAAGTGAAAATGGGCAGGGGATTGTGCATGACAGTAATGATGTGTGCAGGGGATTGAATGTGACGGTCGGCTAGTATGTGGACGAGTGAATGATGGCGTGTGAGTGTGCGAGAGAGTGAGTGCAACCATCATGGAGTGCACAGGGAAGAAATGGTGACGTTAAGGGAGTATGTGGGGGTTCCGTGTGATGGTTGGAGAGCGTCTGGTAATTGAGCAGGAAGGGGTGAGCGTATACGAGGTCGTGTACATGATGGTGGATACCTGTATAGGGAAGTGTGTTTCATGGTGGAGGACTGTGTGGTGGAGTGTGGCTGACAGTGTTGGAGTGTGTGGGGCAGTCAGATGGATGTCGGGGAGTGTCTGGGGGAGTAAGCTTGACGGTGAGTAAACATGACGATATACGGGTGTGTTGAGAATTCAGTATGAGTGGGGATGAGTGCACCACAATTCATAATAACAATTGGGATGTGTAGGGGGAGTAAATGTGAAGGTGGGGTATGTGTGGGAGATTGCATACGTTAGTTGGACAGCGTGTGGTAGAGACAGTCAAATCGTGGTGCAGAGTGCACAATGGGTGTGTGAGGGAGTGAGGGTGACGGATGGGGAATACGCAGAGGAGTGTGTGAGGAATGGCACTGATACTGGTGGACAGTGCGGCAGATTGCGTGGGACAGTGGTGGAGTGTGAAGGCATGTGAGCATGACCGTGAAGTGAGTGTGTGGGGGAGAGCGTGGGGTTGAGTGTGACAGTGGGGGAGTGTGCAGCATAGTATGTAGGATATTGGTGGAGTGTGTGGGGAAGTGAGCGTCATGGTGCTGTGCATGTATGGAGCAGTAAATGTGACGCTGTGGGAGTGCACAGGCGAGTGAGCATATTAGTGGGGGAAATTGTTGGCGAGCGAGTGGATGGTGCGAAAAGTGTGAGTGGGATGGAGCGTGATGCTGGGGTGTGCGCACTGAAGTACGCATGAAATTGTGCTAATGTGTTGGAGAGTGAGCTGGAGGGTGGGGAAGTGTGTGACAGATGGATTGAGATGGTAGGGGAGTGAGCAGGGTTATGTGCAGGTCAGTGAGCGTGATAGTGGACGAGTGTGCGGGGATGTGAGCGTAATGGTGAGCAAGTGTCCGGGAGAATGAGCGTGGCGGTGAGGAAGAGCCCAGGGCCGTGTGTGTAATGGTGCAGGTGTGCACGGGGGAGTGGTAGTGGTTGTGTTTGCGGAGTAGTGAGAGTGACGGTGGGAGAATGAGAAGGTGAGTGAGCATGACAGTGCGAGCGTGTGCAGGGGATAGATGGCGACGTTTATGGAGTGTGAGGGTGGGGAAATGTGATAGTGTGTGTGTGCACGGTGGATGGAGCGTGACGGTGAGAGAGTGCCAGATGGAGTGATTGTGACGGTGGGGAAGTGTGCAGAAGAGTGAGTGTGATGGTGCATGAGTATGTAGGGGACTGACTGTGATGTTGTTGGAGAGGGCGGGGCAGTGAGCATGATGCTGTGGAAGAGTGCAAAGGAGTGAGCGTAATGGTGGGAAGCACCTGCATGAATGAGCGTGGCTGTGGGGGTTGTGCGGGGACATGAATGTGACGGTGTAAGAGTCTGCGGGGCAGTGAGATTGACGGAAGTAGAGTGTGGTCAAGAGAGTGAGCGTGACGGGTCAGTGTGCGGCTAAATGAGAGTGATGGTGGAGGAATGTGTGAGCTCGTGAATGTCACTAGACATTAGCAGGGGTGTGAATGTGAATGTCGGGGAGCGTCCCGATGAGTGAATATAATAGTGTTGGAGTGTGCAGGGAATTGTGCCTGATGGTGGTGGAATTTGCAGAAAGTGAGTGTGAGGATGAGTGTGGGCACAGGAGTACGTGTGATAGTGGAGAGAGTGCGTGATGGTGGGGTAGTGTAAAGGGCAGTTTTGCATGATGGTGAGGGAGTGAACAGGATTAAGTCTAATTGTGAGGCAAGTGAGGCACGGGCGAGTGAGAATAATAGTGAGGAATTGTGTGGCAGAGTGAAAATGATTGTGGGTGTATGAGCCGTGGAGTGAGTGCAACAGTTAGTGAGCGAGATGGGGAGATTTTGTGACAGGGGAGAAGTGTGGGGGAAGCAAATATGACAGTGAGGGAGTGCACGGGTGAGTGAGCGTGATGGTGGGGATTGTGTACGGGCATGAGAATGATTTTGGGTAAGTGTGTTTGGGAGTGAGCATGGTGTTGTGTGTGTGTGCCGGGGAGTGAGCTTGATCGTGGGTTTGTTAGCGGGTGAGTAAAGGTGACGGTGAGCAAGTGTGCAGGGGAAGGACTGTGATGGTGGGGAGTGTTCAGGGGATTGATTGTGACAGCGGGGGATTGTGCAGGAGAGTGACTGTGGTCTTGGCGGAGGCTGCAGCAGTGTACTCATGGGAGTGCAGGTGTGTGCAAGGCAGCTAGCGTGTTGGTGTGGTAGTCTTCGGTGGAGTGAACATTTCGGTTTGGCAGAGGGCATGTGATTGAACACGACGGTGTATGACTGTGCGGGGGAGTCAGTGTGAGGTTGGGGAAGATGCAGCAGAATAAGAGATACGGTTGGGGATATGTGGGACAGTGGGAGGGTGTGGGCGGAAGTGTGGATGGTGGTGGGCAAGTGAGCGGGGGAGTGAGCGTGACGGTGAGGAGGTGGGTGTGGGTGTGAGCTTTATGGCGTGGAAGTGTGCGGGGGAGTCAATGTGATGGTGAGAAAGTGTATGAGGCATTGAGGGAAATAGTGTTAAATGTGTGGGCAAGTTAGCGTGATGCTGGACAGTGTACGTGGGAGTGAGTGTCTCGGTCGGTGACTGTGTGTCAGCGTAAGTGTGACATTGGGGGAATGAGCATGCCATTGCCGAAGTTTCAGGGGAAAGTGTGGGACAGCGGGAGTGCGTGCAAGGGGAATGTTTGTGACAGTGGGGAGGTGTGCATGAAGTAAGCGTAGTGGTGCAGGCCAGTGCAGGTGAATTCGTGCAATGGTGAGGGAGTGCGTGGGGGAGTGAGTGTGTCAGTGCAGGAGTGAGAGGGTCAGTTGGAAGGTTGTGTGAGAGCGCGGGGGGAGTACGGGTGAGGGAAGAACGGTGACTGTGAGCTCAGGATTGGGACAGAAGTTGTCTAAAGGTGTGTGGGTCTGAGTGACGCTGAGTGAGTGAGTGTGAGGGAGTCAGGGTGGCGGTGAGGGAGTGAATGTGATGGCGTCTTAGTGCTACTGATGCTGTGAATGGGAGGAGTCAGGGTCATGGTGAACGAGTGTGTGTGGGTGGGTCAGGGTGATGGTGATGGAATTACCATGACTGGGTCAGGGTGAAACTGACAGGGTGAGTGTGGGTGATTAAAGATGACTGTGACAGAATGACTGTGAAGGGAACAGGGTGCCAGTTACTGCCTGAGTGTGAGGGGATCAGTGTGTCACTTACAGAGTGAGTGTGAGGATATTATGAAGCTGAAAGGCATGTGCGCAGATTTAAAATAGAGTAAAACACTGTTTTGCACTGAGCACTTTCAAGCACCCGTCTTATGGTTAGCGAGCAGTGACAGAGTGCACTGAAACACTGAAAATATGTAGCATTTATCTTTCAAATGGATATCCGAGTTTTGGTTGAAACCAAATCGAAATTAGCCAAGCAGTTTACATTATGTCCCAGGATACGAAAAAACAATTAAGTTTGAATTTATTGTTTCGCCAACCACGAATCAATGAGATGATCTGAAGTTTGTGTTGTAAAAAAAAAACATTTTGAAATTTAGACAGATACTAACTGGCACCGAGAGAAACTTCCATTCCAAACACTCTCTGCAAAAGGTATGTTTTCATGTAAAGACGAACAGGTAAATCTTCAATTAGAGGAAGGCAGACACCGATGACAAGAGCGGCTGTCCAATTTTGGATTTAAGTGGATGAAATTTTAACATGAGTTAATTGAAATACGATATTGTATTAAAGGAGAATGCACATAACAAGTACTACATTTGAAATAGTTTTTTTTAAATAGCAGTTGCTCAACGTTCGTTTTCACATGCAAAGAATAAAGTGAAATTATTTCCTTTAAATCGTGGAATTTGGGAGTTCTCTGTCACTCCTCCTTGAACAGATTACGATGGGAAGTCAGCTTTTCTGGGTTTTTGATTTAATTAGCAGAACTGTTCACTGCCGTGTCGTAACCGATAAAAAAAATGCTCATATTCGAGAAATGAAGATCTCCACTTCTATGTAAGTTTAAATTGTAATGAGTAGCTATATTGGATGCAAAACCACCGCTCAGTATTGAAAAGCATGCAATATATGAATAAATGACCTCAGCAGCATTCTATTTAAGTTGTGGGACTATTTGCATAACAGTAATTTTACTTGAGACAAGTTGTGTATCATTTAACTTTGTTCGTTTGAGTGGTGTTTATTTCTGCTTTTGAAACATCTTGCACGTAAGTGATTTTTTTTTATGGAAGGCTGGAGAATTGACATCATACACTACTCTTTCCATTTTGAGTGCGAACAGCAGCTGAGTTTAAACTAACCCGGAAGGCTACAGCTAAGGTAAGACAGATTGTTTTAAAATTACTTATTGGTAGCGGGCAGCGAGGTTTTTTTTTTCTTCACAGAAAGAGCGGGAGCAGTAGGGCGAAGTGACGATGACCAGAGGAGCAGCCGGGAAGGAAAGCAGTGAGTATATAAATCAGGAAGGTGGCTAAACCCGAGACTCTACAACTGTAGTGTCTCCCGCCCGCCCTCCTCCTCTAACCCCCTTATTAAGTACTCTGTTTTTTAAGGTAAGGATTTTCTATTTCATTATCAGTGACTGGTTAAAAAATACTTTTCTTGTTTATTAATTGGTTTTTAGAAAAAAGACTATAGCAGAGCGGTATCAGAAAGTTTTTTTTCACTCAAAACTGTACAAAGTAATAAAGTAATTACCTAAGCAGAGATGGCTGGGCAGGTGGTGTGCTGTAGATGTATGATTTGGGAGCTGGCTGATCCCATTGTGAATGGCAGTGACAACATCTGCAGCAAGTGTTGGTTGCTGAAAGAATTCCGGATCAGAGTTGATGATCTGGAATCTGAGCTTCAAACACTGCGGCACATCCGGGAAGGGGACCGTTACCTGTACACTGTGTTTCAGGAAGCAGTCACACCTGGGAGATTAAGTAATTCACATGCAGTTAGTGATCAGGGGCATCAGAATGTGACTGTAAGTCAGGCAGGTAGGGGGAATCTGAGTTCAGGAGTGCAGGAGCCTCAGCCCTTGACCTTGTCCAACAGGTATGAGATCCTTGCTCCCTGTACGGATGAGGAAAAGGGCTCTGGACAGGATGAGCCAGCTAACCACAGCACCATGGTGCAGAAGGCCATTCAAGAGGGGGGAGCAAAAAGACAAGTAGTTGTTATAGGGGATTCTATAATTAGGGGGACAGATAGTATCCTTTGCAAGCCAGATTGGGAGTCTCGCATGGTGTGTTGCCTACCCGGTGCCACGTGTGGGGCATCTCTGACCGGCTTGAAAGGATATCCCGGGAGGGGGAGGATCCAGTTGTTGTGGTCCACGTTGGGACTAACAACATAGGCAAAGATAGGGTGGAGGACATGTTTGGGGATTATCGACCACGAGGAAGGAAATTGAAGTACAGGTCCTCAAGGGTCATAATTTCCGGATTACTGCCCGACCCATGTGCCAATTGGAACAGGAATAAGAAAATTAGGGAAGTAAACACGTAGCTAAGGGATTGGTGTGGGAAAGAGTGATCCCTCTTCATGGGGCATTGGCATCAGTTTTGGAAACGGGGCGATCTGTACCGTTGGGATGGTCTCCACCTGAACCGATCAGGTACCAATATTCTAGCGAAGCGGATAAATAGGGTGGTCAGTAGGACTTTGAACTTCTGAGTTGTAGGGAAGGGAAAGTGAAAGCGACATGGAGTATGGAGTTAAATGGAAGGATAAGCGGCAGGAATGTATATGTGCAGGCAGATTTAAACTTGAGACAGACTGGGAATGCAGCAAAAAGGACGGATATCTTAGGACATCTTATGACTTCAAATATCTCTAATGTAAAGTTAGCATGAAAGCACTTTACCTGAATGCTCGTAGCATTCGTAACAAAGCAGATGAACTAATGGCACAGATCATCCTGAATGATTATGGTGTGGTAGGCATCACAGAGACTTGGTTACAGGGGGGTCAGGACTGGCAGTTAAACATTCAAGGATTTTCAACTTATCGAAACGACAGGGAGGTGGGCAGAGGGGGCGGAGTTGCCTTGTTCGTTTAGAACAAAATTAAATCTATGAACTGAACGATATAGCGTCGGATGATGTGGAGTCTGTGTGGGTGGAATTGAGGAACATCAAAGGCAAAAAAAAAACATAGTGGGAGTTATGTACCGACCTCCTAACTGTTGACAGGACCAGGGGCGCAACATGTACCGGGAAATAGAGAAGGCATGTCAGACAGGCAAGGTTACAGTGATCATGGGAGACTTCAATATGCAGGTGGACTGGGTAAATAATGTTGCCAGTGGATCCAAAGAAAGGGAATTCATGGAATGCTTACAGGATGGCTCTTTGGAACAGCTTGTCATGAAGCCCACAAGGGAGCAGGCTATTCTGGACCTAGTGCTATGTAATGAACTAGACATTATAAAAAATCTTCAAGTCAGGGAACACTTAGGAGCAGCGATCATAATATTGTAGAGTTCAGTCTGCAGTTTGAAAGAGACAAGACAAAATCGGATGTAATGGTGTTACAGTTAAATAAAGGTAATCATGAGGGCATGAGAGAGGAACTGACGAAAATAGACTGGAAGCAGAGCCTAGCAGGGAAGACAGTAGAGCAAAAATAGCAGGAGTTTGTGGGTAAAATTGAGGACACTGTACAGAGGTTCATCTCCAAGAAGAGAGATTATCCGGCGAGGGATTAGACAACCATGGCTGACAAAATTTGGAGATGCCGGTGTTGGACTGGGGTGTACAAAGTTAAAAATCACACACCAGATTATAGTCCAGCAGGTTTAATTGGAAACACACGACCTTTCGGAGAGACTCTCCTTCATCAGGTGATTGTGGAGGGCTCGATCATAACACAGAATGAAAAGCAAAAATTTGCAGTGTGGTGTAACTGAAATTATACATAGAAAAATTGATTGTCTGTAAAGCCTTTCATCTGTTAGAATACAGTGATAGTTTCACTTCTTTCATGTGTAAATCACAAAAACCTTTTTTTAAAGTTGCATTCTCGGGTGAGCTGTTAACAATGGTTATAGCTCGACAATATGTTGAAGGTGTTAGCCCCCTGTGTGCTCTGTCTATGACCTGATGTTTCGATTGATTCTCATCTAAAAAGTACGATAATAGAGTTTTACATAAATTCATGCAGTTTTTGAGCTCAGAGTTCTACATGAATGTATGCAGTTTTTGAGCAAATTGCAATGTAACTCTGCAAGTACAAATTCACCACACAAAATATATGCGTGCATGTGGGTTTTTGTCTGTCTGTCTGTGTGTCAGTCTGGGGTGGGGGTTGTGAGTGTGAGAAAGTGTGTGTGTCTGAGTGTGTAGTGAGTGCAGAGTGTCTTAAGTCTGTGCGGGGCTGCATGTGTGGGAGTGTGTGTATTTATAAGGGTGTGTCTGGGTGTCTTTGCGCGTCTGTGTGAGCCTGTGTCCGTGTTTATGTGAGAGTGTGTGCGTGTAGGAATATGCGTGTGTGTGTGTGTGTAGTGCAATGGTGATCACCTGAAATGTGACATGAACCCAAAGTCCTGGTTGAGGCCCTCCCTATGGGTACCGAACTTAGCTATCAGCCTCTGCTCGGCCACTTTCCTCTGCTGCCTGTCCCGAAGTCCACCTTGGAGGATGGTCACCCGATGGTCCGAGACTGCATGTCCTGGACCACTGAAGCCTTCCCCAACTGGGAGGGAACCCTCCTGTGTGTTGATTGTTGTGTGGTGCCTTTGCTCGTTTACCCCAATGTACCATGCCTCTGGACACCCTTGCCTGCAATGTATAAATTAGACAGCGTTGGCTGAGTCACATGAGTGCCTGCCATGTACAAGGTGGGAGGTGTTCCCACGCGAAATAGTGGTAGCTATGTCCAGCTCTGACATGTATTGCAGCGTCCACCGTGACAGGGTTGTTTGGAGTTGTCCTGGGAGCCGGGCAGTTTGCTATGAACAATGATCGGTTTGAGGTTTGGCGGTTGTTTAAAGGCAAGTAGTGGAGGTGTGGGGAAGGTCTTGGTGAGGTACTAAATCTCATTGATAATGTGTTGCAGGTCACGAAGAACATGGCGTAATTTTTCAGCCCCTGTGAAGTACTGAACCACGAAGGGTACCCTCTCAATTGCAGCACGTCACAGTCTCCTGAGGAGGTCATCACAGTTCCTTGCTGTGGCACGTCGGAACTGGCGGTCGATGAGTTGAGCATCATAACTTGTGAGGGCATCCTTGAGTACTTCCATGTGTCCGTCACGTGCCTCCTCATCTGAGCAGATCCGGTGTATGCGTAGGGCTTGTCCATAGGGAATGGCTGTTTTAATATGTTATGTGTGGAAGCTGGAGAAGTGTAGCATTGTGAGGTTGCCTGTGGGTTTGCGGTAGAGTGTGGTGCTGAGGTGTCCGTCCTTGATGGAGACGCACGTGTCCAAGAACGAGACACACAGTCGAGAGTAGCCCATCGTGAGTTTGATGGTTGGATGAATCTTGTTGATGTCACTCTGTAGTTTTATCTGTGGTTGACAAAGGAAGTCAGGAATTCTATCAAAGGAAAAGAGATCCTATAAAGTGGCCAAGAGCACTGGGAAATCTGAAGATTGGGAAGGCTACAATAACAAACAGAGGATAACAAAGAGAGAAATAAGGAAGCAGAGGATCAAATACGGAGGTCGGCTAGCCAGTTATATTAGAAATGATAGTAACAGTTTCTTTCAATACATAAGAAATAAACGACAGGCAAAAGTCGACATTGTGCCACTTCAAACTGATGCTGGAAGCCTAGTCATGGGAGATAAGGAAATAGCAGGAGAACTTAATAAGTACTTTGCATCAGACTTCACAGTGGAAGACGTGAGTAATATCCCAACAATTAAAGGGAGTCAGGGTGCTGAGTAGAGTATGGCTGCCATTACAAAAGAGAAAGTGGTAGAAAAGCTAAAAGGTCTTAAAATTGATAAACCTCCTGGCCCCGATCCTAGAGTTCTGTGGAAATAGCGGAGGCGTTGGCTGAGATCTTTCAAAAGTCACTGGAGTCAGAGAAAGTGCCAGATGATTGGAAGATCGCTGTTGTAACCCCTTTGTTCAAGAACGGATCAAGACAAAAGATGGAAAATTATAGGCCAATTAGCCTAACCTCGGTTGTTGGTCAAATTCTACAATCAATCATTGAAGATGAGGTTTCTAAATTCTTGGAAGAGCAGGGTCGGATTTGAACAAGTCAACATGGATTTAGAAAGGGGATGTCGTGCCTGACAAACCTGTTGGAGTTCTTTGAAGAGGTGACAAGTAGGTTGGACAGGGGAAACCCAGCGGGTGTTGTCTACCTAGACTTTCAAAAGGCCATTGATAAGGTGCCACACGGGAGACTGCTGAGCAAGGTGAGGGCCCATGGTGTTCGAGGAGAGCTACTGGGATTGATTGAGGATTGGCTGTCTGACAGAAGGCAGAGAGTTGGGATAAAAGGTTATTTTTCAGAATGGCAGCCGGTGACAAGCGGTGTCCCGCAGGGTTCAGTGTTGGGGCCGCAGTAGTTCACATTGTATATTAATGATCTGGATGAAGGGACAGGGGGCATTCTAGCAAAGGTTGCCAATGATACAAAGTTAGGCAGACAGGCAGGTAGTACTGAGCAAGTGGGGAGGCTGCAGAAGGATCTAGACAGTTTGGCAGAGTGGTCCAGGAAATGGCTGATGGAATTCAATATGAGGAAATGCGAGGTCTTGCACTTTGGAAAAAAGGATACAAGCATGGAATACTTTCTAAACGGTTAGAAAATTCGTAAAGCCAAAGTACAGAGGAATCTGGGTGTGCTAGTTGAGGATTCTCTAAAGGAAAACATGCAGGTTCAGTCCGTGAATGCAATGTTGTCATTTATCTCAAGAGGGTTGGAATATAAAATCATCGTTGTGCTACTGAGACTTTATAAAGCTCTGGTTAGGCCCCATTTGGAGTACTGTGTCCAATTCTGTTTCCCACACCTCAGAAAGGACATACTGGCACTGGAGCATGTCCAGCGGAGATTCACATGGATGATCCCTGGAATGGTAGGTCTAACATACGAGGAATGGCTGAGGATCCTGGGATTGTTTTCATTGGAATTTGGAAGATTAAGGGGAGATCTAATAGAAACTTACAAAATACAACATGGCTTGGAGAGGGTGGAAGCTAGGAAATTGATTCCGTTTGGTGAGGAGACAAGGACCCGTGGACACAGCCTTAGAATCAGAGGGGGTCAATTCAGAACAGAAATGCGGAGACATTTCTTCAGCCAGAGAGTGGTGGGCCTGTGGAATTCATTGCTGCAGAGTGCAGTGGAGGATGGGACGCTAAATTTCTTCAAGGCAGAAATTGATAAATTCTTGATGTCACAAGGAATTAAGGGCTAAGGGGAGAATGCGGGTAAGTGGAGTTGAAATGCCCATCAGCCATGATTAAATGGCAGAGTGGACTCGATGGGCCGAATGGCCTTACTTCGGCTCCTATGTCTTATGGTCTTATGGTCTTTCATGAACATCAAAAATATGTTTTAATTAGTTGGAAGAACGTATCATTTATGTCTCAATTCAATTACAATTGATTTCCCCTGGTTCCCACCATAGCTCATTGGAGACAAACTAGGGCAGAGCGCTTAATCAGTGGTTAGCACTAATTCCTCAAGTCCAGGGTCCTGGGTGCGGTTCCAGCATCGTTTCACTGCCTGTGTGCTGTAAAAACAGATGTTCCAGTTTCCTCCCACAGTACAAAAACGTGCAAGTTAGGTGCATTGGCCATGCGAAATTAATGACCATGTGGAATGAAGGTGGTGAGTGTGGCGAGATGATCTTTGGAGGGTCAGCATGGGCCATATGGCATGCTTGCATTCTGTCAGGATTCTATGAACGCAGCATTTGTGCAATCGTTGGTGGGGTGGTGAATACTTCAACTGACGCTTTTGGCTTGGCCATTAAACGCTTCAGAACACCATTCCCGCATTGAATATGGTTACTTTTCCCGTTTAAACTCAGTCACTATAAAGGTCTAACACATCAAACTCTCAGTCTCACCAAGTCGGAGAGTCAGACCATACGTGTGACAGAAACTGCGTCAGGTCACACCGTGTGTGTGATGAAGAGAGTAAGACCATGCAGGGGACTCCGACTGTGTCAAGTCAGCCCATGCGTGTGACTAAGATTGAGTCAGGCCATGAATATAAGTGAGACTGCGACTTAGTGTCAAGACTATGCATGTGACTGAGAATATGTAAAGTGAGGCCATGTGCGTGACTGAGACAGTGTCAAGTCTGACCGTGTGTGTGATTGACACTGACTGAGAGTCAGACCATGCGTTTGACTGAGACTGAGAGTCAGATCGTGTGTGTGAGTGAAACTGCGTGAAGTCAGAGAGGCTGTACGTGTCTGAGATTCTGTGAGACTGTGTGACTGAGACTGTGAGTGAGAGATGTATGTGAGTGAGACCGTGTGAAGTCAGATGAGATTGTAGCTAGAGTGAGAGTCACACCTTGTGTGAGAGTGAAACTGCGTGAGAGAGAGTGAGATTGTGTGTGAAGGACTATGCATGAAATTAAGACTATGTTATAGTCCAACAGGTTTGTTTGACGCACTAACTTTCAGAGCGCTGATCTGTCATCAGGTGGTTGTGGAGAATGAGATTGTAAGACAGAATTTGTACCAAAAGTTAACAGTGTGATGTAACTAAAATTATATATTGAAAAAGACCTGCATTGTTCGTTAAGTCTTTTGTCTTTTAGAATGACTATTTTGGTTTCAGTTCGTTTATATTTAATTCGCAAGTCTTTTTTTTAAATGTTGCTTTCTCAAATATACTTGAACAATTATGCCATCTGCTCAGAGAATGCATTGAAGGTGCTCGGCTCCCTGTGTGACGCTGTCTGTGCCACAATTGTCAAGCTGATTTTAATCTAAATCACGGATTTAAAGAATCCTACATGGATTCATGCAGTATTTGAGCAAAGTAACATGCAAGTACAAATTCACCCCACACAAACTTACACGTGTAGTGTACATGTGGGCATGCAAGTGAGGATGGGGCTTATAAGTGACTGTGAATGTATGTGTGTATGTGTGTGAGTGTAAGTATAAAGGGATATATGTCTGTGCGAGCGTGTGTGTGGGAGAGGATGTGTGAGGGTTTGAGAAAACGTCTGTGTGAGTGTGCATTTGTAGGAATGTGTCTGTCTGTCTGTGCAGGAGTATCTGTGTCTTTGTGTCTGTCTGTGTGTATCAGTCTGTCTGTGTCTGCGTATAATGCAATGGGGTCAGCTGCAGTGTGACATGAACCGAAAGTCCCGGTTGAGGCCATACCCATGGGCACTGAACATGTCTATCAGCCTCTGCTCAGCAACTTTACGTTGTTCACTGTCCCGGCGTCCACCTTGGAGGATAATTACCTAAAGGCCCAATTTGGAATGACCCGGACTGCTGAAGTGTTCTCCTACAGGGAGGGAGCACTCCTGTCTATTGATTGTGTTTTCCTTCACTTTTTTATGACCCTCTCAGCTTTCAAATACTCTGGCTATTCAGTTCCTAACACAGGTCAGCGTGCAGGAATGTATTTCAGAGAGAATTAAATCATATCCATTTCCCTCAATGCATGCAATGATTTCCTCAAACTGTTTTGAGAATACATCACACATTGAGATAGAGTTCCTTTCATTCAGCTTTTTAAATCCATTATTCCCTGCTCCATTGTGAACTTTATTCCTCATATCGGTTGTCAAGAAACAGTCTGTCACCGTCACACAGACAGAATCAGACGTCATGTGAAATGTTGAATGAAGCCCCGACAATCATCCCAGGGTATATCTTGTCACACCGGCAGGACCGAACAACCAGTGGTGGGGGCACCATGGAATAATGTCAGGCAATAAGTGATCCTGAAATTCCCAAACTTTGAATCCAGAACCCAGGAAATCTCATAGTAACACGTGAAAGAATCTCAGGGAAATCGCCTGATGATTTCCACCTACTGTCCTCTACATTACCCCTCGGTGATAAGTCAGTTCCCATCGATATTGAAAATAAATCAGAGGAAGCACTGCAGGTGACAAAGACACAGAACGTATTCTTGGTGTGAAAGTTCGTTATCCATCATCAAGAGTTTCTCTACAGGCCTACCATTGACGCAGCAGTGAGAGGCCTCAGACATACAGCATCCAGACAGTGGGCAGTGAAATGAGAAACAACAAGAGGAAAACATGCTCATTAAATGACTTGTCTCAGGTGTACCTGTCTCGAACAATGTCTGTAGGAGCACGCAGCATACAGTCCTGGAGGAGGGAAAGTCTCACCTTCATATTGAAAATACTGCACATTATGCTATGTGGCACTACGTCCCGCGAAGTAAGTCATACTTGAAAAGGTCCACGACAATGAAAGTTGGGTATTCATGCGTCACTGTGGACTATGAACAGCTGCAGCATCCATGGCCTTCCCTACATCATAAAGTTAGAAGGGGGCTGTTCACTAATGGTTCCAAAATGTTCAGCACTATTCACAACTACACATATGCTGCAGCAGTGTATTCAGCCCAGCCCAGTCATTTGAGCAGTAATTAAATGAGACTATTCAGCCATTCAAGGCAATTACTCAGCATTTAAAACAGATCTTTAAAGCTCTCATGTTTGTTACACCGGAAATGGAATGGAACATTTAGCATTTTACAGCTGCTGCACAAGAAAATGGAGAGGGATGGTGATGGTGACTGAGACGGAAGCAGGGTTAAATTAGTCTCTTTTCGTTTACCAGAAATTATTAAATGTTGTGACACTGTGACCAGCACTGGGTTCTCAGCTCTTTGCACACTTAATCTGACTAAATTTGTGAATGACGCATAAACGGGCAGGAAAATAAGTTATCAAGTGGATACAGAGAGCATGTAGTGGGTAAGAAATGGACAACAACTTGGCAGATGGAATTTTAACGTGAGTTGCTGTGAACCTTTGTTGTTTTTGCGGAAGAATAAAATGGCATATATTACATAAATGAAGAGAACGACTGGACTTCGTGATATAATGTGTACTGAAGGGTTCACTCTTACCTGTTCAGACTTCAGAAGTAATGCTTCATCGTCCTGACTTTCCCAGTTGCCCCAAGGCTCTCACAAAACACGGGATATATTGGTGTTGTTAGCTGACGGTGGGGAGTGGTGAGAGGGAGGGTATTTTGAGCGGTCATTCAAAGGAGCGGTCTGTATCTGAGAGGACATCCTTTCATTCAACGTGGAGACCCGAAGACGATGGGAATGACTGACTGCTTCTGAATGAAGGGGCTGTGGCTGCTGACAGGTGTGCATGGTCCCACTTCAACTTTAATGTCGTGAGAGACGGTGGATCCAATCACAGGATAAAAACATAAATTAAAGGCATTGTCAGATCAGCTGAAATGTGTAGTTATGTCATATTTTCAATCCACCGGACAGAAACAGCCAGACGCCCTAAATCCAGAGGCAATAACCACGAAAAACAGAGCTCTGTTTAAAGCAATCTCTACTCAGTCAAACACAGCAATCGCACCAGACGAGGACACAATGCAGACCAAATATTTAGAGGTGCATAAAACCAAATGCTCAGAGATGCAGATGCCGACATATGTACATAAATGCACTAAAGCACACAGACAATGACATAGTTAAAGAAATGTGCACAGAAGAACAATATGTAGACGGATGCAGAAATTCGACCCTCAAGCCTGCCTTGCCATTCAATAAAATCGTGGTTGATCTGATGTCGACGTCAAATGTTTCTCCTCTTGGGAAATAAGACAGGGCAAGTGACTGAGCTTTTCGAATGGGAGCACTTTGGGTTCAATTACAATAATTCCCTTAGTTGAAAATATTTATTGAAGGGGGCAGGCGTGGTCCACAACTTAAAGTTATAAATAGGGGCAAGGCCAATTTTGATGGTATTAGGCAGGAACTTTCAAAAGATGAGTGGGAGAAACTGTTTGAAGTACAAAGTACATATTGCAAGTCATCGTCTTTCAAAAGCGAGATAACGAGAATTGAGAAACAGCATGTTCCTGTTCGTGTGAAGAGAATGCTAACAGGAGCAGGAACAGGACATGACAATATATGTTGAGGCTCTGGTCAAGAAAATGGAAGCTATAAGCAACTGGGATCAAGTGAATCCCTTGAGGAGCATATGGGATGTAGGTGTACACTTCTGAAAGAAATCAGGAGGGTAAAATGGAGACATGAGACCTATTTGGCAAGTCGGGATAAGAGGAATCGAAAGAGATTCTACAAGTGCACCAAGGGCAAAAGAGAAACAAGGGAGAGAATAAAATCCTCTAAAAACAAAAGGGCTACCTCTGTGGGAAGCACAGGAGATCAAGTGGATTTATTAATTGTTTTGTCACATATATTCATATGAGGACAGTGAAAATTGTATAAGTCGCCAAATGTGGCGCAATCTTATGTACAACGATACCATTCCCCTCCAACTGCCGCCCCCGCCTCCCGGCCAGGAACAGCATAAGAATAAAGAAACAAAATTAATATGTAAAACAATTTCGTCCTTCTGAAAAAATATACAGTACAAATCAAGCAACAAAGTTAACAGATCAACAACACAGTCCATAAGCGCCTGACCATTCTGGTTTCACTCTTCAGAAGAACTCAACATTCTCCACTCCGCTCCCTTCCAGCCTGTTGCGATCGTTGGGAAATCCTACACGAATATAACGTGTCAGTAAATACTGTGTAGAAAGACATGGAATGACATGGGACACGAGGAACTAAATACATGTAGTGATGATTTGAAACGAGGTCACCTTACTAAAGAGGAAGTGGTCGAGGTCTTAAAAGGTCTAACTATAGCAAAACAGCCAGGACTTGTTTAAGTGTATTCCAGGTCATTGTGGGAAGCTGGGGAAGAAATTGCGGTGCCACTAGCTGACATATTAGGATCATTCCTCAGAATCCTCAGGAAGGGTCAGCCGACCCGAATCATTTATTCTGATTTTTCTGTACAGATGCTGCCCAACCTACTCAGCTTTTCCAGCAATTTCTGTTTTTGTTACTGATTTACAGAATCTGCAGATTTTCCATTTTTATTTGTTTCATTGACAGTCATGGATGAGGTGATGGAGAACTGGAAGGCAGCTAATGTTGTGACATTAGTTTTAAACAAGCTGCAAGGAAAAGCCATTGAACTACATGCCGACGAGACTGATGTCAGTGTTAGCTCAGTGGTTGGAGGACATTTTGAGAGACAGGATTTAAATGCATTTGGAAACTCAAAGACTGTTTAGGGATATTAAGGACCGTTTGTGTGTGCGAGACGTTGTTTCACAACCGTTATGAAAGATTTTCAATCGTTGATGAAGACGATTATGAAGGTAAAGCAGCATATGTTAATTCCGAAAAACATTAGTCAGGCCCAACAGCGTTCCACATGGCAGACTGTTTAATAAGGCTTGGTCACAGGAGGACATGAGGAGCTGGTCAATTAAAGACAAAATTGGCTTAACTATAGGCGGAAGAGCGTGGTGATAGAGATTTGTTGTGCTAGGTCCACTGCGGTTTGTTGTTTTTATAAATGATTTGAACGGGAATTTTAGCAAGCATGGATATTAAAATTTAGATGACACTAAAATGGGTGATATTGTAGACAGTGAAGAAGATTATCTAGGAGGACAAGAAGATCTTCATCAACAGGGACAGTGGCCCGAGAGATGGCAGATGAAGCTTCATGCAGATAAATGTCAGTTGATTCATTTTGTTAGACAAACACAGGGCAGGATTTACGTTATAAACGGTAGGGCCCTGGAGGACATTATCAAATAGAGAGACGTACGGGGTAAAGGTGCATTGTTCCTTGCAAGTGGAATCGCAGCTCGACAGAGCAGTGTAGAAGGTATTAATCATGCTTGCCTTCAAAGGTAAGAGCACTGAGTACAGGAGGTGGGACCTCATACTGTGGCTTAAATAGACACCGGTAAGACCACATTTGGAGTATTGAGAACAATTCTTATGACCTTGCCGTATGTTCGTGCACTCTTTCCCCTCCCACCATATCTAACTCTCATTGTCTGAATATTTTCCAGCAATCTTCTCTCACTTTTGTTTGCTAGTGGATTGTTTTGTCTGGGGATAAAGGACACTGCGAGAGATCATACTGTGTGTTAGGACAACGCCTGTTGTCCAGGGAGCACTGCAGTTTTGATGCAGCAGGCCAATGTTAGAGGAAAGAAAGAGAGCGTATGATGGCCTTTGTCAGTGGAACAGTTTGGTTGTAGGTCTGAAGGCCACTCACTGCCTTTGGAACAGTGCTGGATGAAATCACAGACCATGAAAGGGGAAATGTGTAGATATGAACACACAGGCTATTGCCGCACAAAAGATTCTGTGTATAAATCTGGTAGTGTTAAACGTAAGAATAACTGAAGGAGAAACCATTGAAAAAGATTGTAATTGTTACAGCTGAGGTATCACCCATGCAGCAGACCAGGTCTGAGGTCTGCCATCCTGCCAGGGTGAGTTTTGAATGGACGTAGACAACTGAAGCAAAAACAGTAGGAGTCAGCTCCATAAATATTCCCAAACGCGATGTTAGGCGACCAAAGGACTTCATTCCACGGGAAGAAGTACTTGTATGCATCCTCAAGAAAACGTATCACGTTAATGAACCATCTTGTTATTTTGATTTAATGTTGTCGCAGTTACCTAGGTGCAGTTACCGGCGTGCAGAACAGGTCGATAACACAGGTGTACATTTTGCATGTTCCCTTCGTGTCGCTTTCTGAGAACAGCAGCATCACGATGGCATCCTTAAACGAATTGCTTCACTTCCAGTAAAATGAAGAAACGGTTGAATGAACTGAATGTTGCAAATGGTGTAGGCCCTGTCAATTCAGGCAAAAAAAAATGAAGGTTCGTGTTCCAGTGCTAACTATGCAAGAATCCCAGCCTTGACAGGCTATCTACAGTCCTGGAATTTTTCCAGAAAGTTGTCCAATTTCCCAGCAATGCTCTGAGCACAAAAGGCAGCAAAAGTCCATTCAATACCATTTGCATCTTGTCAGATATACTTGAAGTGTCAGTGAAATTATGTAAAGTAACTCGATAGTACACTCTTTCAACACATTCACAACAATGACCTGCTCACAAATGCCAATATCTTTTAGTGTTAGCAGCCAAATCTTTATCATAGTCCCACTTCACTTTTTGTATTTGCTTTCTCACTTCCATGCTGAAACATCGGGCCAGAAAGGTCGTGATCCACGAGAAAAACATCTGACATGACCTTTCGAAATAGTGCAACAGCCTCGGGAGAGAGAAAATGCGAGAGGGAAGGAGAGAGACACATTGTGGGACAAAGGGACAGGGAGAGAGAGGAGGGGAAAGATAAGGAGAGAGTTAGAGAAAGTGGGAGAGAGCGAGAGAGGGACAGAGGGAGTGAGAGAGATGAAAGACTGATTAACAGTTAATGGAAGAGATTTGGAGAGACAGAGAGTGGAAGAGACATAGAAAGGGAAAGGGAAGCAAGGCGTGAGAAAGTGAGGGAGAAAGGACGATGCAACGAAAATTAAGACATAAATTTGATGGTTCTCTCTCTCGTTGCTACTTTGTGTTTTAAGTGATACATGCCATACTCCTCTGGTCTCCACACACAACTCACAAGGGAATAAACGGTCAGGCGTTCAGAGACAGTGAAGCTCCGAGCGGAATCAAGAGACAGAGACATACATTCAGGTACACACACATGCTCAGACACACATGCACAGACATACATACAGTGTGCTGGTATGGTGAGGATTGGAATTGTACTGAGGCTTCTCATAGTAAAACATGATTATGTTCAGAAATGTAAAGGTTCCTTCTGTAATGTGGAAATGATGTGTCTTACCGCAGTTTTCCCGATATAATACAGCTTTAATGATGTATTTTCAGTCCAATTCTGTCTAGGCCCCTTCGAATGGACAGTTCTGTCGTGAGACATGATGAACTGCATTGCACGTTTTGCAAATTGTAACGCTTTATAATCAAACTGTCAGTTTGTAAGTGCAAAAACCCATCAAAGGTAGAGACGTTTGGTACCAGGAATGAGTTTATTCATTTCCTTTTTATATCCGAGAGGCAATATCGAAGGGGCAAAACCGGTCTATGTCTTCAAAGACATTGTTTGAAGAACAACATGACCCAACTGGAGAGATTCACGGGCTGTGATCCTTATGCCAAACAAAAATTCCGTAGATATTGTTCGGACGTATGGGAGCCAACAGACTCTGGCATTGCACAACCCGAGACACAATAGGGAGGGAAAGAAACTTGGTGCATTCTTTCTTCCTTCCTTCCTTCACTCACTCACTCATTCATTCAAACTTCCCTCCAGTTAGTCCCATTGCAAACAGAGAGGGAGCACAGACACAGAGATACAGAAGCACAGAGATGGAATTTCACATCAACATGACTATTCCATCACTTTACGCACAAGAGGAGTAGGAAGAAACAAAGGGGCGGAATGGGTTGATTCTATTACATAAGATTCACCTGCAAAGTAACAGAGAGCACACTGTACAAAGACACAGGTACAGTATTCACACAAAGAGAAACACACTAATACACACACTCGGATACACTGATGCACACACATATCGACGATGACACCGATAATTCGACACAGTTATATAAACACAGAGTTACAGAGACACACATTCATCGACATAGACACACAGAAGAAAGAGCACAGACACAAACAGACCATGTGCGCATTAAATGGCAACCACGAGTTTAATATTTAGCACAGTTTATTTCAATCAGATTCTTTCCAGGTTTTGCTGATGAACAATCAATGAGACAATTGGGCAGTGATGTTACCTTCCTCGCTCAATTGGGAAAGAGGAAGCAATTTGTTTAATATACCCATGGTCTTTTGCACAATTCTCAAACGTTTAGTCATACAAACAGTCGCATGTAATCCGGAAAAGAATATCTGTGAAATGGATTAATATCCATTCTCAAAAACCCATTAAAAGTAATCTCGCCAATTTTGCTTGTTAATTTCAGTCCCACTCACATCTTGTATTGATTGGTGTGAAAATAATGTGTGCAGCTCCAGAAAAATAATGCTCCCTCTTCTGAATCAAAAAGTGTTGTTGATGGTTTGAAATTGCAGCTTTGTTTCTGTGTGGATTTCAGAACTGTGCAGAAGAGATTCTGTGCAAAAGAGAGGCGGGACATGAAATTGGCTGCGTGGGGGAGAGGTTGCACGGGAGCGTAGGTGCATGCGGGAGTGGAGTGGCTGCGCCGGAGGGCGTGTGCGTGGGAAAGAGTATGTTGTGGAGTGCGTGCGGGAGGGAGAGAGCGAGCGTGTTTATGGGAGAGTGAGTGTGAGTTTGTGTATGTATGTGCGTGTGATTGTGTGTATGTTTGAGACAGAGGGACTGAATCCATGTGACACAGCGTGTGTGTGAGAGAGAGAGAGACAGTGTGTAAGGAAGACCGTGATAGTGTATAAGTGACGGAAAGAGACTGAGTTGTGTCTTTGAGGCAAAGAGCGTGGTGAGGGACACAGTGCGTGTGTGTGTGAGAGAGACCTTGGATAATCCTGGTAATCACCTTGTAAATAACACTGCATTCATGTTCACACTGTCGAAAGATGTACACAACTCCAGGTAACCCATAGCAAATACTGTCACAGTTACAGGGGCTTCTATGAAAACTGACTCATACCAAAAGATACCCTGGAAATTCTGTTACACTCCCTGTAAATATTCTCTTCAGAGTTGCTAAGTCCTGATGTTGTCTGTGGCACTGTTTCAAATTGAAATACAGTCACTGGAGACTCCCTGTGATCTCTTTGTGTACGTCTCTGACACAGTGACGCCCACCCCCTGACCGATGTTCACATGGACATACTCATTGGAGATTCACGATGCTCTCTCTGTGGAGTGTGGTTGCACACTGACACACAATACACAGACCCAGGACCTAGGCTGAATGATGACACACTCTAGGCAGCTTCCTGTAAAATGGTCCCTAATGGCACGTCCAAATAAACCATACAATTTCCATGAGAGGTCTTCCTAAAAAAAAAATACCTTTTTGGACTTTCCCAGTAAATACTGACACACTAAATTGGGGCAGCCTTCAAATCCTTGTAATGACACACTGCATCTGGAGCCACAGTTCAAACACTTATGGACCGTATCTGTATCTCTTGCAAATGCTAACACACTCCCCTTGGATTTACTGCAGATAATTATGCAGTGTTCTGTTTAAGAATAATATCAGATTCCAAGGATAAACTCTGTTTCTCGCCACACAGATGCCGCCAGACTGGCGAGCTTTCTGGAGCATTTTCTGTTTTGTTTCAAATTTCTAACGTTCGCAGCATGATTTTATTTGACTGCGATCATTCCTGACTGTACTGTATTCTTCCAGTTACTGCACCTTTTTTTTCATCTCTTGAATAATGTAAAGTTTACGAGAGAGAGTGTGTGTGTGAGTGAGTGAGAGTGAGAGAAAGAGAGGGAGAGAGAGAGAGAGAGAGAGAGAGAGAGAGAGAGAGGAAAAAGGTCGAAGACCATTAAGGAGTTGAGAACTCCACAAAAAAAAGAGATACAAAAAAGAAGAGAGAGGGAGATTATAGGCAGTAAAAAATAACGGCGGCGGGGAGAGTGACATCTAAGGACAGAGTCAAGGCACGGTTCTGAAAACAAAGAGAGAGCGTGTTGAGAACCATTTGGAGGTGATATATCTATTTCGGTTGAACGAACATTATTTAAATTGGTACTTAAATCATTGTGTGCGACGTGCCGTTAGATAATAAAGGTTTTTGAGTCGTAACTATGAAATGAAGTTTTTTAAAGATGGGTAATCTGTAGATAAGACGGAAGATCTATCTTCACGGTTAGTAAAAATATGTGAGAAGATAGCCGAAAAATCCATACCATTCGAAAACTTTCTGGCACATTACATAAAGAATTGGTGGATGAGAAGTGGCTAATAGGTGGCCTTGACAGTATTCAATTGATCAAGTCAGCCAAGCAAATGATTTGGCAAAGGAACCTGAATTACAAGATAAAGGGACTAATTGGACGGTGGAGACAATATTGTGATGAATCTCATAAAGAATCGGTTTTGTGCTCATGGCAGGACAATGCCACTAAATTGGGAATTGAATTAACTGCTGATGGTGCCATGAAATCGATTGAGGTCATCAAAGATGAATGTGCTCGAGCAAAACGTCAACAGAAACAAAAGGAGAAGTCACCAGTGACTTTCAAACAATCTCCTATTCCCCCACCCCGTACCCAGATCACTGACACTGTTGTTTATAACACTCGCAGTTAGTAAAGAATGAAACAGCACAGATCATCTAATAAACAACTCACTCAGCAATTAGAAACGTATTTAAATAACTCTTATGATGAATCCAAAGACGAAGCACCCACATTATATATGTTCCCTATGAGAGAACTGCCGAACACTCAGGCTGGCACTCCTTATCAAAATGACACGATGCATTTTTACTGTCCCTGGAAATCAAATGAGATTTTGTCCGTCCTCCGTAATGCACCAGACCACCACAAGACTCCACAGCAGTTCCTTGATTTTCTAAACACTTCATTTAAAGGTTATGATGACATTGCCCCGGATTTTTGGGCTCTTCTTCAGCAAGTCCTTTTCTGTTCTGAATGTGTCCGTTTAAATGAATGTATTGGTCACAATAACATTTCTGCCCTCTCTAATACTGTAGTCCAAGGTCAGCAACGAGATGATGATATCCTTCCTTTTGCATCTGCCACATGAGAAAAACTTATTGATTTTACTTGCATCCTTGAACATCACCCCAAAAATAAGGAGTCTGCTGAAGATTTCCTTGAACGTTTTCCAGAAGGTTATGAGCCCTATTTCGGGATCGAGCTTGGAATTTAAATGCTGTTCATGCTCAATATAATTCTATGCTATTGAGCTGCCTGCCACCCTCTGTGGTGACAGCAGTCAAAACAAACAATTTGGACTGTGTTGAAGCCACCGCTGATCAACTCCATCAGAATAATAAGGCCTTGATGAAACAGCAGAATGAAGACATACCACTAATCAGTATAAGTTTGGAATTCGTAGTCCAAGAGGAGGCATCTCACCAACTACCCGTGTATCATAGTCGTGGCCCTGCACCCATTCGAGTGCACGATTGTGAGTTTGGCAGTGGGACTCCCCGAGGCGTCCGTCCCCGGCCGAAATCACTGGGCTAGTGACGCGGTCCCCGACATTAGACCTTTAATTGCCCTCGAGGGGCCACACAGTGGAACCAAGGAAGATTGCGTGAAAATTACCTTCAGAACTCCTCTGACAATTGTAGTAAAACTTTGATAACACGCATCCTCCATCACTGGCAAGAGGAAGAGGACAAAATATCAGTGTTTCACAAAATAATCATTTTCACTTGTCAAAAGTTCAAATTAACCTCTATGTGCTAGCTTAAGATAGTGATTTAAGTAAAACAAGAACCGTTCCTCAGGAAATATCGTTGTATTAGCCTGCTGTCAATCATGTTACCATATTCCAGTTGATTGTTTTTTTCTTGTGGAAAAGTTGTACTGTTTCTTAAAAAAAAATTCTTATTGTCCAATTGTCATTGCACAATTTCGCCACGGAGCAAAGAAGCTTTAGTACCTGTGCTGCTGGACAGCATTGCGTCGGGTTGCCTCGTTTTATGAAACAGATAATCTTGTTTTGTATAGACCGCATTCCATTGATTCTTCTGACAGATCTCGATGCCAAGGTCCCGTCTGGGGATCTATGTCTTCTCCCAACAGCGTAATTCTGTTAACCTGTAGCCAACGAGTCATTCTAAATTAATTGGTCACTGTTTCTAAGTAGTTTTCAAGCGTTTATGAGCAGTGTATGTATAATTGGTTCCTGTCCTACATTCCTGGAATAAATGTGTGCATTACTTTGAATAAACATATTTACAACCCATGTATTGCTTAGGCTAATTTTCTTAATAATGCGAAAACATTTTTAGAAAATCAAATTTGTAATATTTTAAGTGGTATATTGATAATGACAATTGCTTTCGAATTTCTCTAAGTATAGAAAACCTGTAATTTATGTTTTACTTCAGTGCTGACATGGTATATGTAATGACTTCCAGACTGATAATCCAATGATACATTAAACACCCGTACACTCAGGGATAAGGTCCAGGATTCACGGCAGAAACCCGAAACCTTGGATACGATGAAAGCCATTCATTTCAATGGGAAACGTTCCTTCCCGGCAGGATCGTGGTTCAAAATAATATGTTCAGGCTCGGTAATCCGTGGGTAATTGAAACAGCAGAAAATGATTCCATGCATACAGAGATCGTCCTACATATCCAAATATTCCGTAAAGTGTTCAACACAGTAAAACTGAAATCATTTCAACATTTTTTTCTGACATCATCTCCTTACTTCTTTTTGAATTTAACAAGTACCATAATATTTTGCAAGCATTGCATAAGATGGAATTTCCAATGCAGGAACTGGTGCAAATAATAATGTAAAAAATTAATGATTTGCAGTTATTTTTGCCTGATATTTTCACTGAATAATCCATAATTTCACTTATTTCATCTCAGTTCACTTTTAGCTATTACACAACGCGAATAGAATGTCAAGTTGTTATTAAATGCATTGAATAAAGCTCACATTTTTGTATTCGAATCACTGTATATGTTTTGTTTTTATGGAGTTCAAAAATCAAAATAGGCATATCTAAAGGTACAGTTTAATAAGTGTCATGAATATCGAATTATTGTCTCAAAAATATTCTTTGATGTTTCTTCTAGAAAAATCGGTGCTGCACGGATGTTAATTGAACGGTACGTTAGTGACTGCGTGGATCTCATTTGCACGAGTGTATTTAATGTTAACATCATTCAGTGCAAAGGCATACCGTGCACTCATTTCTGGCTGTACATTGCAGTACGAAACAAGTTAAGATGGTGATGGGAGTTATGCTGGGTTCAGTAAACTACCGACTGATTTAGCTGGCATGGTAAATTGATCAGGAAGCTCTGTAACCTGGATGCCCCAAAATAAGAGCAGGCAATCTAGTAGGAGGGAGAACTTTTTTGAAGTTGAAAGCTTGTACTGTATGTTTTTCTGAACTGAGATACTACATGAACTTTTGTACAAAGGAATGGAAGTCCTGAAGGGTATTGAACAATTAAATATATGTGCAAGCTGTAAAATTGATAACCGAATTTTGGTTGCGGTATCGATCAAAAATTGAATTGACGCAATCAGTTTAAATTCTGCCCCATATGTTATAACTCAATCAAGTTTAATTGAATTTTTTTGCCAATATTAAACCAATGATTAGATCAGATCTTTGCGGGAATATAAGAATAAGGATATTTTAAAATTGGTCAGACAGCAACTGCCACACAGAGAGGTGCTGCCGGAGAGCTAACAGCCAATGTAATGTTGTGCATTAAAAAAAACACAAAAAACCTCTCAATCAAAGGTATCTTTTCATGTAAAGCCGATTCACAGTGAAAAGAAAAAAGAAAGAAGACAACCCAGGGAGACCAGCATGAGAACTGAAGGCTGCGGCAAAAACGAAAGATGTGAAGTTTTCAACAAAAGCTGGAAATGTATTTTAGTAAGTGACTTATTGGAACAGCATTTTCTTTTTCCTATACATTTGGCGTCAGGTCGTGAGCAGTTAGAAAAAAAAGATTCTTTTTTTTCAATCCGTGTTCCTTATTAGTGTTAGCAACATACATTAAAATTTTCCTTTAAATTATTTTGGTGTTCTTTGCTGCATACATTTTGACACATTACAAAGGGAGGCGAAATCTTCTCGATGTTTTGTTTAATTAAAGGACGGGTTTTCTCACTGCTTGGTAACAGTTTAGGAGCTCGGCGTCCGAGATTTTGTCAGGTTTAGACAGATCCCGTCGGGGATTTGCACAGATTTGAACCGATTTGTGGCACAAACCAACCCAACTAACTTAAACACTTGCCGATTATATTCCCATATCCTGAAGTAAAACTTACTTGAGAAAATTTGTTTTCTGTCGTTATTTTGTTGGATTCAATTAAAAGTGTGGGAAATGACTCCCAACGGTGAGACAGAGCTTCTGTGATTGGAAAATGCTTCCCAAATCTGGCAAGAAATTTCAGGTGGACAGAGCAATAATTTAATTTTAGAATCAGCAAGTAGGTTATAATTGGGTTTAATAAGGGCAAAAGAAAGCTGAATGTGTAATGGAGTTGTTTCAGCATTTAAGTGCATCAGAGAAACAGAGAAATGCAAGAGAGTTAGAAAACTGTAAATTGCAAATAAGCCAAATGGAGTTACAAGATAAAGAAAGACAGAGAAGGTTCCTGGCTGAGCAAAAACGAAAAACAGAGAAGAAAGACTAGGCGAGAGAGAAGGAGAAAGGGAGATAAAAAATAACATCAGAGGTCCAGACGTAGTCAGGATAGTCACGTTAACAGGAAGAAGTTGGAAGGAGAAAGCAGTGACGAAACCAAATATGTCAAATCTTTGCTCCATTTTGAGGAGAAATATGTCCAACCTTACCTATTCTAATTTGAAAATTTGGCCATGCATTTGCAGCATCCTGAGAACTTGCGATCAATGCTCGTTCAGGCTGGGCTGCTTGGCAGATCCAGTGAGGTATTTTCGAAGCGATCAAGTGAAGGGTCAAGGGATTGTGCTTCGAGTTTTAAGACTTTATGGCTTATTCCGAATATTTGTTCCAAATTTAAAACGCGTGGTACCACCGTAAACACATTTGCTAAAGAAGAAAACAAAATTTTGGGTGGACAGAAATATGTCAGGAAGCATTTGAGAACATGAAAGTAGTATTGATCCCGTCACCAATATTAGCTGCATCATTTTTTTTGCAGACCTTCAACGTTGCAAACAATGCCAGCGATATACAACTAGGAGCAGTAGTGCAACAGGAAGTTGATGATGGAATAGAAGAGAAAATGAGCTACTGGTAAAAGTTGCAATTGTATTAGCCTCCATTAGTTCTTCTTGCTTCTCATTCGATACATGTGCAACTTTCCGTATGAAAAGTTTCACCTTCGGTCCCTTTCGTATATTTACCTTATCAAGGTAAGCCAATGCCGTTTCGTTCTGGACTCCCCCGCGATAGGGAAAATACTTTGTATATTTACATTATCCACACCCCTCATGATTTAAAAAACCTCTTTAAGGTCATTCCTCAGCGTCTGACGCTCCAGCGAAAACAACCTCGTGCTATTCTGCTTCTCCCTATAGTTCAAACCCTTCAATGCTTGCAAATCTTTTATGAATCATTTCAAGTTACACGACATACTTCTTGTAGGCCGGAGGCCAATTGCACGCAATATTCCAATAGTTACTTAAACAACATCATGTCCAGCTGAAACATGACCTCTCAACTTCTATACTGAACACTCCGACCAATAAATCGAAAGCTTGGCAAATGCATTCTTCGCTACACTACCTTCCTGCGAAACTACTTCCAGCAACTAAGAACTGCACTTCAAACACTGTTTGTTCAGCAACAGTCCCTGCGATCTTATCATTAAGTGTATAAGCCCTACAAACATTTGCTTTTTCAAGAGGTAGCACCTCGCATTTATCTAAATTAACCTCTATCTGCCACTCCTTAGTCCATTGGTGCATTTGATCAAGATCCCGTTATAATCTGAGGTAACCTTTGACGTTGTCCACTTCACTTCCAACGTCAGTGTCACCTGCAAACCTACTAATCATACCTCCTATATTCTCACTCAAATCAGTTATATAAGAAACGAAAATTGGTGGACCGAGCACCGATCCTTGTGGGCCTTCACTGTTTGGAGTCCTCCAGTCTTTAACACAACCCTCCACCATCACCCTCTGTTTTCTACATTTGAGCCAGTTCTATATCCAAACGGCTAATTCTCCCTATATTCAATGAGATCGAAAATTGATGAACAGTCTCCCATGGGGTGCCTTGACGAACGCCTTACTGAAGTGCATTTCGATAACGACTTTGTTCTGACCTCATTAAACCTCTTTAAACTTCTCAAAAAGCTCAATCCAGTTCGTGAGACCTGATTTCCCAGGCACAAAGCCATTTTTAAGATCCATCATCAGGATTTGCCTTTCAAATTCCTTGCATTGCTGTCTCTCTGGATATACTCCAACAATTTGTCCACTACTGACATCAGTCTCACTGGTCAATACTTCATGAGTTTTTACTTCAAACTTTTCTTTAATAATGGTACCAAACTCAAGTCTTCCACACTTCTCTTTGAATAGTGTTGATATAAATATCTCAGCAAGGGGCCCATCAATCATTTGGAACAATATTTGAAAAAATAGATTTGGTGTCAGATAATAAATATTTAAGAGAAATACAGGTTTGGATTTTTGAAAGGTTTTCTTTTTCTTAGGTTCAATATTAGAGCCTGAAAAGAACAAACTTTTTTTTGATGTTAGTCATGGAAGTTGGTAGTTCTCTTTCTCTCATATTTGAACAGCTGTCGAGGCAAGACGAGTTTATCTGCGTGTTTGCTTTAAATAGCAGAGGGGTTCGACTACCACTTCGTAAGAGAAGAAAATGGTAACAATGAGCAGCCGGCTGTAATTCTGAGAGCCACCTGTCAGAAACATTAATAGTGAGAAACCTGAACAAGTGAAGGCAGCGGCTATCAGACTTGTCGGCACAAAACCAAGCTGCCAGATGGTACATACTGTAGGTTAGTTATCCAGTGCCGCGTTCTGGTTAAAAGGAATTGAGGACAGTGATCCAAAGTGGAACACACACGAATGGTCAGAGGGGCAACAATGGATTTGATGATCAACTGCTGTGTAATGCCTGAAGATTGTTCCTACGGCGCTGTTGTGCATCAATGCCGAAAGAACTTTCTGAGATCTGTCTTTTTCTTTAGCAATGATGAGCAACTGCTGACTTAAAGTCGCCAACAATAACGTGTGGACTCTCTGCTCAGGATGGGATAGGAAAAGAAGGAAAGACCACATGTCCAGAGAAGTTGCATTGCAGGGAGAATGGGGCACTCAGGGAATTTGGACAGGCAATATGAAGAACATTTTTGTCATTAATATGAGTGATTTGTATGTGAATACAGGGTGCATCGTAGGTCTGCACGTGACATCAAAATTAGTGGGGAGGTTGACAGCAGAGGGAGTTATCATTTTGTCCAAGGGGCAAGAAATGGAGTTAGATTTACATAAACGTGAGGTGTTCCATTCGGAAAGGCAAATCAGTGCAAGATATATTCACTTTTGTATAAGGTACTGGAAAGTGTGACTGTACAAAGACACACAGGCTCGTTGTAAATAGACTCACAAGTCGATCCAATAATGATGCAGCAAATGGATTTTAATTTAGATAAATATGAGAGGCTTCCGTTTCGAAAGGCAACTAAAGTATGTTGTGCACACTTCGTGGTAATGTCCCGGGAGGTGTTGCCGAGCAAAGACACCTAAATGTATAATTCCTTGAAAATAGCAGTATAGGAAAATAGCAGATAGAATAGGGGAAAATGTGTTTGATACGTTTGAATTTATTGGACAGAGTATAGAGAATAGGAGATGTTATGCCATATTGTTCATATACTGGACAATTGTTGGGACACTTTTTGAATAATGTGTTCAATCATGGCACCCGGTAATCGGAAACATGTTGTACAATTTTAAAGGGTTCAAAAAAAATTGCAACAATGTGGCCAGCGTCGGAAGGCTTCAACTTCAGGGAGAGGCTGAAACAGCTGTCACTAATCATGAGTGAGATGGTTGAAAAGCCAAATTCTTTTTCCCAGGTTTAGAGAGTTCAAAACTGTGGGGCATACGTTGACGGTGGGAGGGGAAGGATTTAAAGGGACCTAAAGGTAAAGGCTTTCATGCAGGCTATGGTGCGTGCATGGAATGGGCTTTCAAATTAGTTATTGGAAACTGGGACAATTTGTATCTGGACTGAGGGTTGAATAGGAAAGCATGAAAGGCTTATGGACCAAATGGTGGCAAATCGACTAGATTTATTTTAGGACGTCTACTTTACATGGATGACTTCGACTGAATGATTTGTTTCCATGCTTTCCACTCCATAAAAATTGACAGAAAGTAATCCAACGCTTCACTTGCAGAACGACAGATATTGGTGAATGTGTACCAACCCTTAAAACGAACTTCGAATCCTGGGGTTTTTGGCAGCAAATGATTGAATTTGTTGCGGATCACAACCTCAACAAAGATAAATGACATGTCATACACACATGCCCAAAGTAGCGGACTCGGGAGAGGGGGGAAAGAAGCCCAAGAATAAATATTGACTTGCTGGTAGGGAACCTGCAGTGTATGATATTAATACAGAAGCAACTGTATTGATTACCAAAATGGGTAACAATTGGAGGTGAATCTGAAGAAGCCAGATGTAATGAACCTGCCTGATGCACATTGGCTATGTTGCAAATTATATTCAGATATAGGTGCGTGTAAATGCAAAAAGGGCTCTCTGAGACCTGTCTTTTTTTTTTATCAATGATGGGCAACTCTTGACTGAAAGACACAAACTATAACGTGGGGATCCTCTGGCACGGATCGGAAAGGAAAAAAAAAAGTAAGGCAAAATGTCCAGAGAAGTTGCATTGCAGGGAGACTGGGACAGTCAGGGAATATGGTGAGTTACATTGAGGAATGACTCAGCGGTGTGGACAACTCAAGCCAGAATGTGGGTTGTTTTCTGTTGACCCTGAAAACGTCGAGAGGCCTCTCCCCACTAAATTCCATCAAAGCTGCGACTGGGGAGGAAGTATTTTTTTTCCAGTAAAAGATATAGAGAGCAGGAAATAGTCAGACTGAGAGTATCCCAAAATGAGTGATGGAAACCAGACAGCTCATCCCGCCTCCATATTGATAACAAGTCTGCTACCAAAGAGTATCCCTATGGTCAGCACCTCCAACACTACATTTAATGGATTGAAATGGAAAAATAATACATTCTCAGTCTTTGATATTGTGAATGAGATCTGGTATTACCTGTGGATTTGAAATCCCTGAATAAGCAGTTGTGTACTGTCAGAGGAAAGCTTAACATGGACCCAGTTGCATCTGTGACTCTGCAATAGTCCAGCAATATTCATCTCATGCCTGGCGGATGAAGCTAGCCAAATTCATCGCATCAGTCGGTGACAAAGACGGTATCTAGATAATAAATAGACAATTGAGTCAGGTCAGCCAGATTGGAGTTAAAGATTACTCACTTTCTTCTTCGTGTCGGGGGATGCTGGAGGAATTGTAATGGGATCAGCAGGATGAATCTCACTCAGTATGTTTACCCTGATTAGGGCTGTTAACCTGGGCAATCAGCGACCCCTGACTGACAGATATAAACAGGAGATTCAGACTCTCCTCAGTTTAGGGGACTGACTGTGCTGGCTGAGTCACAGTCAGTATTTTACTGTTACTGTTGGTTTCTGCTCCTTTTTGGGGAGAAACCAGATTCCTGAATTGGCTGCATTATTTCGAAAGATCGTTAACTGTTTTTCCTTTAGTGATGGATGATTTCTTAACGCCTGATGCACATAACCTGTTTCAGGTGTAACTTAGTTCTCATTAGTGAACTGTTATCTCACTGGCTGTGTGTTGCAGCCTGTGTGTTACTCTTTTCTCTTTCATTTTTGTGAAAAGGACAATACTGATTTTGTGGCAGGGCTTTGCCGCTTGGACTTCAGTTTTACTTTGTTTGTGTGTGTGTGTCTTCACTTTTTTTGTTGTTTGGAAAGAGGCCTTGCGAAAATACATCTTACCAGATGAGCTGTTCCGGTGGAGAGGCCTAACCCTGGGACTTCACCTCTGAAGATTGAACAAGTATGTTTGTGGTGGGAGTCGAGCACTTGCTGTACCTTGGGGTTTGGGAGAAGACCTTTCCTTCAAGAGTAGACCAAACCCGTGTGAGTTAACTGCACCTTTACAATATACTGTATTCGTGTGAGTGGGCCCAGTTCTCCAAGGATAGGCCAGGACTCCATGGAGATTGAATATCTGTGTGCTGTCGGGTGTGCAATTGCTGCCTTCGGGAGTGGATTCTGCCCTCGGTTGTGGACTCTGCAGTTTGGAGTGGACTCTATTTCCGACAATGCACATTGTATATTGGAGTGGACACTGTTCCTGCAAATGGACTGTACATTTTGAAGAAAACTGTCTATGCTATTGGACTCCATGTACCAGAAAGGACTCTGTTCGTTGGTAATAAA
The DNA here is from genome assembly GCF_047496795.1 of Chiloscyllium punctatum. Classification (NCBI taxonomy): domain Eukaryota; kingdom Metazoa; phylum Chordata; class Chondrichthyes; order Orectolobiformes; family Hemiscylliidae; genus Chiloscyllium; species Chiloscyllium punctatum. The sequence goes on along the minus strand of NC_092781.1, from coordinate 46,092,863 downwards.
CTCAGTCATGTGGTTTGTTGGGGTTATCACCTTCACTGATTTATGTGTCCCTGAAAGCTGTCACCCTGAGAGTCGGAGAGTGGGTAGGCCATCCTGTGATCCTCAAAGTTGGTAGGCTGTCCCGAAATCTGGAGAGTGAGTAAGCCACCCTGATGACAGCCACCCCGAGAGCCAGAGCGCTGTTGTGAGCGCTGTCATCCCGATAAGGGTTGATCGGGACGGGCTGTCCTATAGTTGGTCCTATAGTGTGTCAGAGCAGCCGAGAGCCAGAAGGCCTGTAAGGTCAGTCTCTCTTAGAGGTGGTCAGAAGCCGCTGAGAGCGGTTAGACAAGCAGGAAGGTTGGCATGCCAAACTGACCGCTGTCATTTCAGGCAAGGACTGGAGCGCGCTGTCCGAGAGGTTGTCGAAAAGTGGAACAGGGCCGACCGAGAACTGGAAGGGGCATGGGGTGGACCGAGAGCCGGAAGGTGCGTAGGTGCATGCTGCCTGAGATTGCCCGGTAGGTGGGAGGGAAGGTGGGCGGACATGCTGGGGTTTCTGAGTGTCGGTGTTGTATGCTCCGTTTCTTACATAATTGGACTGTCTTATATCTCCAAATGTCATTGTTTCTGTTTGCAATGATAGATACTGGGATTTGAGGTTTGTCCTCATTTCCCTGAAACTCGATTGAATGTCAGGGTTTGGGGCTTGGCTTTGCCATTTCTCTATCTTGTAAAATTGCTCTTTCTCTGCATACAGCTATAAAAGTTAATTACTTGGTAAATTGTGACTTGTTTAATTAAATTAAAAAGAAAAGGAGATTCAGTGTCCTCTCAATCTGTGGGACTGAATCTTTGCTGGCTGTGCCACAGTCAGTGTGTTACTGTTGCAGTTGGTTTCTGTTTTTTTTTGTTGTGTTGGGGGTGGGGGTGGATCCTGATTCCTTAACTGGCTGAAATATTTAGCCAGCTTTGTTAACTGGTCTTCCTTTAGTGAGGACTGATCTCTAAATTCGTGATGCACAGTGTTTCAGGTATAACTCAGTTCTCATTAAGGGATTGTTGTTTCACTGGCTGGTTACAGTCTGTGCTTTTCTCTTTTCTCTGGACTGTCTTGTATTAGAAAATATCATTGTTACTGTTTTGTAATCATTGAATCTTGGATTTGAGGTTCCTCATTTCCTTGAAAACTGTTTGAACTGTAGGCTTTGGGGTCCGGCTTTGCTGCTCCTCTCCCTTGTACAATTGCTGTTTCTCTGTATACAGCAGTTAATATTCACTGTTTTGCAACCTGTGAACTGTTTAATGAAAATTTAAAAATAAATAAACAACATATTCTGGGTTTGTGCTCACTCCACAAAACCAACTTCTTCCAGCTGGATCAGTGTCATGTGAGCATAAGCGAAGTGTGAATTGATGACAGGTTACTTGCCTTTGTGGAAGGCGATCATATTTAATTCAGTATAAGAGAGGGAGTCTTTAATTCAGGGGAGCAGAGAGAGCATTATGTTAAGGGGCAGAGAATGTGGTTAATAGAGCAATAGAGAAAAATCTGAATAGAGTGTCATGAGGAGTATGTTGAATGCAACAGAACTGGAAGACGCCAACTGCAGGGCAAATATTAGGGTTAAATCGAGCGTGGATAGAATAAAATGGAGAATAGAAGTGAGAGACCTCATTCGAGAGCAATTAGGTGAAGGTTGAATAGGGAGATAGTGTTTAAGATTGTCATGTGCGTGGTTTAAATAGAGTGGGTTCTTTTGACAGCAATTGTGAGAGGAGTAAATGGAAAGCAATAGGGACAGGGTTTCAACATGCTGAGCAGGGAGAGGTTTGAATACAGTGGAAGACAGAGATAGTTAAATACGTGGAGAGAGAATCAAATCCAGATCATTATCGGGTGAAGTAAAGGGTAGTTGTGGACGACTAACAACGACCCAACGGGGAGTGGAGAAAGTAAGCGGCAGGGTATAAGACCCATGAAGACAAAGAAAAGCAGTTTAAACACGTGGGTTGGGGGAGAGAGAGAATGGCAGAGTAATCGGGAGTGCATAAACCACGAGAAGATCATGGATGACAGACAGGGACATAGAGATGATTGAATGCTGCGAAATAGGGAAGAGGTTACGTTTACTGAGGTGAATATCCAGTTTCAGTACGTGTCACGGTAGGGGAATGGGGATGAGCTACCAATAAATGATCTCATGCATTCAAATTTTCAAACCACAGAATTGAGCTTGAACTCTCATTCCATCCATCACAATAACTACTTGCATACATTTTGCGTTACATCCCACGATGACCTCTCTCGACCTCACTGACTGCTCCCTTCGTCCCTATCCAGTTGTCATTTATTTTCACACTCGCCCACCCTTTTCACACCTTCCTTTTCCCTCCTGTATCAGCTCTTTCATGTAAAACAGTGTGGACTCATGTTATGCCCATCTTCTGATCTTGTTCCCAAATTGGAATGGAAAATTGCATTCCACTGTTCCTCTTTCCCATCTCATCTTATGCACCAGTTTCAAAAGGTTTTTTTTTTCATTCAGTCCGGGGATGAGAGTGTTGCTGGCCAGCGCAAACAATGATTGCCCATCTAATTGTCTGTAAGGCAGTTAAGTATCATTCACATTGTTGTAAGTCTTGAGTCGCATGTCATCCTGACCAGATAAGGAGAACAGTTTCCCTCTCTAAAGGAGACGGGAGCCAACATTCGACATTGGATTTATGATTAACATTGGCTCTTTATTTCCAGACTTTCACTGAGGTCAAATTCCATTGTGAGATTTATTCCTCCGAATACTACCTGGATCTCTTCATTAATCGTCCAAATGGTAATTTCACGAGGTCATTGCCTCGCCCTGCTGAATGGACTAATTCTGTGTCACAGACTGGAGACGGGACGGAATTAAAATCAAAAGTAACTGCTGTAAATCAGAAACAAAAACAGATATTGCTGTGAACCCCCAACACGTCAGGCAGCAACTTCGAAGAGAAATCGAAACTGAATGGCTCCTTTTCCAGTGCATCAAATTGGAGAAGGAACTGAATAGCGTCCATCTATCCCAGTCTTTTTGGGTGTCTTTAAGTCAACAGTACACTCATTCAATCATTGAAAACTAATCAAAGCTTTGACATTTGAATTTAAAAGACAATCTGTCCGTGAAATCACCAACTCTCTGGCTATATGTTCTCCTGTAGAATAGTATTTTATATAGGGCCCTTTGCCTTATTCAAAATAATTCAGCTGTTCACTGTCAATTCGTAGGATACATCCGGGTGCGTTTTACACCGATAACCAGTGAAATCGGCAAACCTTTGGTAGATAATGTAGGAAGTCACAAAGTTCTAATATGGTTGGTATGACGAGATAATATAGATAAACTGCCCCAATTCTGGATAGGACATTATGATATCAAGACTTGGAGAGTACCGTTTTTGGAAAGTGACTAGGTAGGTCTGGCAGGCTTGTAAAAAGCCATGTTATGTTCAGTTAGAGGACAAACGGAAGGGAAATGTTGTTAAGCTTATAAAATTCACCGTTTCAGTCAACATAGTGGGTAAGAGAACTGATTCGACATCTTTAAGAGCAAATGACTTGTAACGATATAAAACTTAGCTCTGACTATTTCTGAACACCACATTTTTGGAAGGCTGGGCGGGTTTCCTCTGGTTGCTCCGGTTTGCTCCCACGGTCCAAAGATGTGCTAGTTAGGTGAATTGGCCACGTTAAATTGCCCGTTGTGTTAGGTGAAGGGATAAATGCAGGGTAATGTGTTTGCCGGGGGGCGGCGGGGGGGGGGGGGGGGCGGCGGGGGGGGGGGGGCGGCGATTGCACTTCAGAGGTTCGGTGTGGACTTCTTGAGCTGAATGGCCTGTTTCCACACTGTAAGTAATCTAATCTAAACATGGATGTGATATAGGAGGAGATTAAGATGTATACGGACAAGACAAAATGTAATTCAGCCCCTTAAACCTGTTCTGCCATGCGGTGGCTTATGTGTGAGCTAACTTCATTTTCCTGCACATCTGCCTTATCCCCTAATACCTGTGCTTAACAAAATGAATCGATCTCAGATTTAAAACTAACAACTGATCCAGCATTCATGCCATTTGTGCCAGAGAGTAACAATCATCCACCAGCTGTTCTATGTCGGAGTGCTTCCTGAACCTCTCCTGAACATACTGACCTGAATTCTCGGACAAAGTCTCATTGCTCTCGAATACTCAAACAGTGAAATGAGATTGTTTTTATCCAATCTGGCTCTTAATTTCAAGAGAGACAAGGCCTGATTTGGACAGCCTCTCCTTAGACCTAAATCCCGAAAGTCTAGGTATCATTCTTGCAAACCTACACTCTTCCCTCAACGGTGAATACATTCTTTCTGAGGTGTGCTGCTTGCCTCTGCTCACGGTACTCAATAGATCTGTAAAATGTGATTTCTATAACTGCAGCATGATTTCTGTGGTCTTATATGAGAATAGATCTTCACTGTTGACGGCAGCATTTATTGCCCATTCCAGAACGCACCGAAGAGTCCACCATGTTGCTGTGTGTCTGGAGTCACACGAGGTCAGATAAGCCAAGGATGCAAGTTTCCTCCCCGAAAGCACGTTATTGGAACGTTACTATTTGATTCTTTCATCTGGAATATACCGAGGCAAGCTAATTAATCAGTGGGTCGGCCATTTCCCTGTAGACACTGACACTATATCCTGTAATATTCATGTCCATATAATCTAATTCACTTGCTTACTTAGTGGAGTTAATTTTACACGAATAGTGAGATGAGGTTTATAATCTTTAAATTACAAGGTAGATAGATATCCAATTTTACAATACGCGTCTCTCCCTCTAATATCCCCGAATGACCTTACAGTTCTGAAATGTATATGCCAATTCACGAGTTTATAATCCTCGACGTCAGCTCATCAAATTAGAGATGAATGTGTTCTTCCTGATTCCAAGGTTTCTGCTTCTTTGTCCTGATATTTTCTGAAGTGCACCTGGAAACTCTCTAATTTGAGTGGCTTTCTTTTTAGCTTTGAGGTGGAGTTGCCATTCTTGGACATGGGTGGAAAATGTCAGAAGATACATGACACCCAATTATGGTGCTGATGAAGGGCTCTTGCCTGAAATGTCGATTTTGCTGCTCCTCCTATGCCGTGTGACCTGCTGTGCTTTTCCAGCAGCACTGTAATCTTGATCAGATTATCGCCGTTTCACTTTATTTGAAACCGCAAGCTTTAGTTGGAATTCCAATGCTCTTTTCGCAAGTTATCCAGAACATTTCTGACTTCAGTAGTTTGGTGCAACGATGTATTTAGTTTAATTTAAACTCTGTTTCTATCTCAGGACAGGTGTTACATAAGACAGTACTGAATACTTTAATTTTCCCTCTGCAACTGACCAGTCTCAAAACAAGTTGCTTCCTTTTTAATATCTCAGTTCCAGTGTTTCATTAAACGCAGTTCAATGCAATCAATCAAGATAATGGGTTTCTGTCCGCCGGCCTGCCACACCAACACGAGGAGTCCAGTTCCATTTTCACATGCTGCTTCCGGAGACGTCACTGATGCAATCTTCCTCCACCGTCAAAACACAAGCAAATGAAGACAATGGTGAAAGTGAGTGATAAGGGAAGAAAGAACGATGTGACTGGACTGGTGATGAAAGTCAAATATGCTCAGAAGCCTCGATGCTGCCTACACTGCCAATACTTGCCATCGGAAAACAAAGCAAGGGGACGTGGGAAATTGACCAGTGCTCGAGAGTGTCTCCTGTGAAGTGAGACGAGAGAGCCTGGGAATGGTTTCATTCAAATCCACCGCAAACAAGTCGGTGTTAGTCAATGATCACTCTCTCCTGCTGGCCATCAAAGGAACGTGCAATCTACACGTGAAACTGTTGCTCCAAGAACACATGGAGACTCTTTAAATGAAATACACAGTTTGGACAAAGTTGAAGATCCTCTTTGATTCTCCATGAAACTCGAGGGAAACTTTCAATGTGAGTGTCAAAAAGATCATTATCCTTAAATATGTTCTCAAAGCATGTGGAATATATGCCTGCTGTCGAAAATCTGGGTCGATGTCACGGAGGATCTTAAAGAAGTGAAGGGCCAGGAAGACCTTCTAAGAAAATATCCTGATCCAGGGTCCACACCGTGGAGCAAGACGAAGCATGGTCCCTTTTGCCTTTCTATAAAGTGGACAAGGAGAGCTCTGTGCTCAGAACCTGAAGGCAGAAGACGGCTCTGTCACGTTATCTTAGTCTGACATGCTGAGGATTAGAAATTCTTTCATGCCAGACTGACATGAAGCCCACAGACAGCACAGCCTCTTAGTCATTCCTCCCAACCATGTCGTTCGAAGGTGACAGCACATGGGAGAGGCTGCACCAACCGTTTTCCCGGGTTGAGCTGATAAAGACCGTCGAGTCCTCAGAAAAGTCTCGGACTACTGGAAGTGACGGATTGCCAGCCAAATTTTATTCTGATTCTGAGAGACGTGATTGGCCAACATTTGCTATAAGTGGACAACAAGTGTCTCAAAGGTAGCCTTTGTGAATCCGTGAGGAACGGTATCTTTCTCCTTCACTGAACATCAGAAAAGGGAGAGGGATGACAGACGACCAATTTCCTTGCAGAATGTAAATTGAGCCGTCCTACCGAAGTTCATCACCAAGTGGATCAGTTCTGCATTGAGCTCAGTGTTTCACCCTGAACAAACATGATCTGTACTGGCAGCACGATTCCTGAAAACCTCTCACTTCCCAGTGATTGAATCGCTCACATGCAGGACAGGGGACATAGGAGCCTGCCTCATCAGCCTCGACCAGGAGAAGGTCTTTCATAGGGTCTCATACACATATATGTTGGATGTTCTTTTCAAACTGTGCTCTGAGAAGGGTATCCACAAATGAATGCGACTGATCGACACAAAATTATTAGTGCAGCGTCAATCGTTGGTTGGGAATGAGAGAGCTTCCTGATCAGATCTATATTCAGGCAGGGCTGTCACTCTCACTTTTCCTCTCTGATTGTTGACCTGGATCCATCTGATTAATTTTTAAAAATCATACAGTCGTCTCTTCCTTTTTGGCAAAAGTCTATCGATTGAGAACTTATTTAGTCACGTTCCTCAATCCATCATTGCTCATTTTTCCATTATTTCTTTCCTTAGATTCAGCACCCAGGTTCAGACTGAAATTCTTCATTCTTTATTTTTACAAACTTTTAAAGCATTTTATGATCACTCTTCCCCAATGCAATAATCTTGTAAATTCATAGTATTGCACTGTGTCCGTATTTTTTGAAGACAGTATATTAACTTGTTGAATGTTTGCATCTGTTCCCTTGTATTAATTTAAACCTATGAGATGTAATAATTCGTGCTTTTATGTATTTTTATCTGTCCAAATACATCTAACACCAACTAATATTTTTAAAATGGCAAGTGAGATTTCGACAATAACTGTGTCACTTCATGTGTACATTATTGAGGATATTTCTAAAATTAAAAAGTCGTGCCCCATGATGAACTCTGTTCCTGAAACTGTGAGGCATATGTCCGACAGTTGTTTTCATCCTGAGCATTATGATTATGAAGCAGAACGTCATCACGATCCCGATCGGTTCCTTTTCTCCCGTCAATTTCAGATTGTCTCCTTCAAGCGAGCAGCGTCATTTACTTCCAAACTGAGATTGATGAAAGGTCGTCAATCCTCACACTGTTTGAATAAAATTTTCAAAATGGCGGTATCATGCTTCCCCAGAAGAGTAGCAATCCCTGTCCAAATATCTCAAAACCCACTCTTCCAAAGTGTTCAGATCGCACAAGATCCAGAATTAGCACCAATAATTCACACATCCAAAACCCTTCCTCCTGGCACCACTGTTGCGAGGCACGTGTTCATCGACCCAATCAGTGTTTCGAGTAACAAAGGTTCAGCTTTTCAATTTCTTGCCGATTTGCTGAATTTTACTTATGGGAGTTCATTGCTGTTTATACCTGTTATTGTCATGCGTCCAGCCAGCTGGACGTCAAAAAAATATGAGTTCTCTGTTTATCTGATCCAATGAGGGAGCAACGGCTTTTAAAAGAAGCATGAATGTCAGGGATATTAAGATGCTGAATGTCTGACTGAATGATAGGCCAATGGCAAAGGGTGCAAGTAAAAGGTGATTAATGACAGGATGCCGGCCTTTAAAGAGTGAGTTCGTTACCAAATATCGTGTGTCCTTGTGCACCAGGCCATCGGGCTGTTCACCTTCCAACATTTTCGCTTCCATCCCTGTCACACCTTAGCCAACTCCATACCTCAATGTGTGTTGATGTGCTGTCGAGGCATTGTTGACTCCACGCACAGTTGACACAGTTGAGGCAATATACGATCCTACACTCTATCAAGTCAATACTCATGTTTCTGAATGAGTGGCTCAGTCATATTAGCCTTGTCCACTGCTGCCATTTGACGTTAACACAACACAGAATTGACTTTACAAATACGGAAAGGCAAAAGCTACTCAAAAGATTGGAATCCTGACCATTTGAGTGCAGCAGCGATTGACGAAATAATGCCTGGAAAGCAAGGATACAATGATAAGGGATTGAACTGATGCCAATGCAATGTTTAATTCGTCAAAATTATAACGGTCTGAGATGAGAAACATTTTCAAGGTTATAATGAAATATATTGGCACTGGAAGGGTGAAAAGGCTTATTTTTGCGTCTTGATTGGACTAGTATAATCATCTAAAAAAGTCGATGGGTGGAATCTTTTCCAGACTGAAATGAATGAACAATGCCTCACTCCTATCGACATTATCTTGCACAGACATTTCTGTGTACTTTCATCCACTGAAACTGTCCCACTCCTTCTCAGTGTTCCAGTGTCCTCATTGTCTTTTAGTGTCACTGTATTTTCAACAAACATAATACATGATATCATCTTCTCATCATTTATTGAGATTCTAAATGTCGATGTCTCAAGAAATGATCTTCACTTATACCTGAATGGCAACATGAAAATGACACATTTATTCCTACTCTGTTTTCTGTCATATTCCAGTTCTCACTTGAAGTCTAAATTCCCTATCACTGCAGGCCTCATTGGTAATTTGGACTCCGGCTCATACATCTCCAACATTTGACAGTTATGCATCCTTTTGCGTGCAAATCCCTCCCTGGCCAGCCATCCCCATCTCACTTGAAACTGTTGCCTCTGAACATCGGTCAGATGTTTTAGGTTTCTTCTCTCTACATGTGCAGTACACTCCAGGAAACAAAGAATAAATCATGCCCGTGTGCTCCTGTACAGATCGTGTGTGTCTCAAAATCAGTTCTAAAGCATGTGGAGGGCACTCTTGTCCTCGTCTGAAGATCTGTATTTATTGAAACGTTTAGAACCGTTAAGAATGCTTTTATTCCAGACTTACAATGAGAATTCCGACTATTGTGAAACAGGCCTTCAGCCCAACAAATTCATACTGACACACCGAACAGAATCCCATCCAGACTCATTTCCCCCTGAAAAATTCACCTCACCTACACATGCTAAATAGTCAGTTTAGCATGGCCAATTAAGCTAACTTGCACATTTTTGGTTTGTGGGAAAAGGACTCACTCCGACACGAGGAGAGTGGACAAACTCCACACCAACAGCTGCCCGTGGCTGGCATTAAACTGGGATCTCGTGTATTGCAATGCAGCAGTGCTGACCACTATGCCACTGTAACACCATGGTGAGGTATTTCCAGTGAATTATTCTACTTATTACAATTAATTGCGGAAGATTTATTTGATTCAGAATCTGTATCTTGCAAGGTGAGGAATTCTATTGCGCTATTGGATTTGGCTATTGACAACCACATCAAGCCACACGGCAGGGAACCCCACTGCACTATACACTCTCTGTCCCAAACACGCATTCTTACATACTCGCACACCCATGCAGAACCTCTATCATACACAGACACTCTCAAATGCACACAATTACACATTCCACTTTCCCTCCGACTCAGGCACACCCTCACAGGCGTATAACCCATCACACTGTCAAACACTTAACCAAGCCTACACGCACACATATACGCACACTCTCTATCACATACCCGCACACTCATATGCACATACTCACGCTGCCTCTCCTGCCCCCGCAGACATATGAGTTTATGGGGTCAATTTGTTTCTGTACGATCACATTATAGTTTGCTCAATAACAGCAAGAATCCATGTAATATTCCGTCAATTCCACTTTATAAATAGAACTACACTAACTCAGCCTTGGGACATTGACAGGCCTCACAACTTAATGCATTGTCTGAGCTGAGATGACACTTATTTTTCGAAGAGCGACGTTGCTTGATAATGTTATTTAATAGACGTCCTGCGCTTTACATATCAAAAAACAGAAAGCAACACATCCCATTCTAAAAGTTGAATTACTTGATATAAGATTGTTTAATGTATTATCACATCTTCATGACACTGTACATACTTGGATATAAATTCTGTGTATTATGTTCTTATTCTGCACAACCACCTTTGAAACTTGATGGGCTCCAAAAGCTAATGTTTCCAAATAAACCTGTTGGACTATAACTTGGTGTTATGTGATTTTTCACTTTGTCCATTCCAGTCCAACACCAGCACGTCCAAATCATGGCTACTCAAACAAATGAACATTCATCCAAATAATTGACAATGTTTTAAATTATTAATCGATTCTCCCGATTGGCCAGTGTTATAGAAATTTCCGAAAAACTTTCACCAATGTTGAAAAGCAAGGTTTGCATGCAGACAGATTTCTTGAATTTTCTGAAGGCTTTCCGAAAAGGTCATCTACTACCCTAGTTGGCGCCAAGTCTCCCCAGTACAGAGGAGACCAAAGCTAGAACAATAAACGCACCAGATGAGCTTGTTGGACATGTTGGAAAATCACCGCCAGATGTGAAATTATCCTTTAGGCCCTTGGATAGAGATGACGGTAGAGGTGCGGTTGCAAGTCTTAAACCTCTTCCATTGGCAGGGGAACGTGTTGGGAATGGCTGCGGGGTTGTTGGTGGCTGCAGACCTAACTAGAGAGTCGCGGAGTGAATGGCCTATGCAGAACGCAGAGAGGAGGGAAATATATCTCTGGTGGTGGGGTCTGTTTGTACATGCTACAAATAACCGAGGATGCTGCCATGTAGACAGAAAATTATATAGTAGAAGGGGAGGACACGGGGTGCTATCCTTGTTACGGTTGATGAGGTGGGGTTCAAGGAGTTTTTGGGAAGTGGAGAAGATGCATTTTAGAGCCTTATTGATCACGTGAGATGCGAAATTGAGTTCGTTGAAATTGTTTGTTATCCCAGATGTCCTCGTGTTTCAGGGACCACAATTTCCTCGCCCACGTGATCAACAACGCTTTCCAAAACATCTCTTCGACCTCGCAACCCCACACCTGAAGTCCACACCCCCAACGGAAAAATGGACAGAACTCACCTATCCCTCACCTTCCAGCCCACCAGCCTATCATCCTGCGCCGTTTCCACAAACTGTAATCAGACTCCACCACCAAACATATATTTCCCTCCCACCCTTTCTGAATTCCGCAAGTGCTTCCCTCCGCGAATCACTTGTCAGGTCCACGCACCCTATCGCCCCACCAAACCTTACCTGGCACCTCCCTTTGCACCATAAGATGTGTAAAACCTGCTTTGACAAACAGCCCACACCTCCGTCCGAGGTCCCAAAGGATCTATCCACATCTCGCAGAGATTTTCTTGCAAATCCATCCACTCTATTACTGCATGCGTTGCTCTCAATGTGTTCTCCACGACATCTGGGAGACTGCATGTCAACACGCAGAGTGATTCGGGGAACATATCTGAGTCACACGCACCAGACAAAACTGTGGACGACCACTTCAACACAATCTAACATTCCTCAAGGACATGCAAGTGTTTTTTCAACGACCATACCCATCTCACTGCCAACTGGCGGAAGCAAGCCTCATCTCCGCCTTGGTAGACTTCAACCACATGGCATTCAAATCGATTTCACCAGTTTACAATTCTCCCTTCCTCCCACCTCATTCTTGATCCAAGCTTCCAAATCAGCACTGTGCTCTTGCCCTGTCATACATGATCATCTTCCTTCCCACCTTCCACTCCTCCCTCCCCACTGATCTATCATAATTAGCTCCCACCTACATTTTCCTAACGCCCTCCCCATCTACCTCAACACCATCCTCACCCCTCCAGTTATCTTTCAAAACACTTTCCCTTCTGCATGCCTGATGAAGGGCTGACGCTGCTCCTTGCATGCTGCCTTGACCTGCTGAGGTTTTCCAGCGCCACAGTCTTCGACTCAGACTATCCGGCAACGTCAGGCTTAATTTCTTCCAGGGATGAGTGAAGTCTAGCATAGGGAAAATACTGACGTCTGACCGTCAGAGTTCTTTGATAGACAGGTGAGTCAATGCTTATTTCAAACAGACAGGAAGCGGGTTTCAGCAATTATCAGATCAGCTGTGACCTGGGTGCACAGTAGCTCAGTGGTCAGCGCTGCTGTTTCACAGCAATCATGACCTTAGGTTCGACTCCTGCCTCCCTCTGTGGAATTTATACCTTCTTCAACTTGTTCTCCAAATTCCCTCCACAATCCAAAACTAAACCAGTTACATGAATTGGTCAGGCCAAAATGCCTGTAGTGTTCATGGATGTTTAGCGTAGGTGCATTCATCTGGGGAAAAGAAGGATAATTTGGCTGGCTGTCTCGCTCTTCCGAGGAGTCAGTGTTACTTGCAGGGCCGAAGGGCCTGTTGCCAGAATGTAAAGATTCTAAGGAACAGGGAACGAGGGAAATTTGGCCAATTGGATAAAAAACTGGCTAACCGGTCGAAGTCAGAGAGTGGTGGTAGATGGTAAATATTCAGCATGGAGCCCAGTTACAAGTGGAGTTCCGCAGGGATCAGTTCTGGGTCCTCTGCTGTTTGTAATTTTTATTAATGACTTGGATGAGGGAGTCGAAGGGTGGGTCAGTAAATTTGCAGATGATACAAAGATAGGTGGAGTTGTGGACAGTGAGGAGGGCTGTTGTCGACTGCAGAGGGACTTAGATATGATGCAGAGCTGGGCTGAGGAGTGGCAGATGGAGTTCAACCCTGCCAAGTGTGAGGTTGTCCATTTCGGAAGAACAAATAAGAATGCGGAATACAGGATTAATGGTAGGGTTCTTGGTCAGGTGGAGGAACAGAGGGATCTTGGGGTCTATGTACATAGATCTTTGAAGGTTGCCACTCAGGTGGATAGAGTTTGTAAGAAGGCCTATCGAGTATTATCGTTCATTAGCAGAGGGATTGAATTCAAGAGTCGTGAGGTGATGTTGCAGCTGTACAGGACTTTGGTTAGGCCACAGTTGGAGTACTGTGTGCAGTTCTGGTCGCCTCACTTTAGGAAAGATGTGGAAGCTTTGGAGAGGGTGCAGAGAAGATTTACCAGGATGTTGCCTGGAATGGAGAGTAGGTCGTACGAGGATAGGTTGAGAGTTGTCGGCCTTTTCTCGTTGGAACGGCGAAGGATGAGGGGTGACTTGATAGAGGTTTATAAGATGATCAGAGGAATAGATAAAGTAGACAGTCAGAAACTTTTTCCCCGGGTATAACAGAGTGTTACAAGGGGACATAAATTTAAGGTGAAGGGTGGAAGGTATAGGGGAGATGTCAGGGGTGGGTTCTTTACCCAGAGAGTGGTGGGGGCATGGAATGCGCTGCCCGTGGGAGTGGTAGAGTCAGAATCATTGGCGACCTTTAAGCGGCATTTGGATAGGTACATGAATGGGTGCTTAATCTAGGATAGAAGTTCGGCACAACATCGTGAGCCGAAGGGCCTGTTCTGTGCTGTATTGTTCTATGTTCTATGTTCTATGTTCTAAATGGTTCAGTACCTTTTAAAGTCGCCATTGATGCTAGTGACAATGGAGGTGGAGCCTACTACGACATGAAAACGAGGACGGGATTGAACTGACAGATGGTTGATTTTCGAAAAAGATCATCATCCACCAGAGAAAACACTCCACAATCGAAAAAGAACGATAGACTTTGGTACGAGCCTGACAACATGTTAATGTGTATGTCACGAACAATGTGCCAGACACGGTTGTGCACACTGATCACGATCTGCATATATTCTTTGCACGCTTTAAAGATAAGAATATGATACTATTTCATTGGAGTATGATGTTGCAGACTCTTAATTTAAATATCATTCATGCTGCGGATCGGAAGTATGTAATTGCAGATGTGTTATCGCAGATTTCACTGATCCAGTTTAGATGAAATCTGTCTTTATTTACTTTATGTATATGCAGGTGAGAAGCAGATGGGTGGATTTATATTAAATTTATGGTTATGTTTAAAAAGTAGGGAACAAAATGAAGCTTTCTTTTCATTATGATGGTTCTTTTGATTCTTAAGAGGTAGGCGTTATGAATATGTGAGTGAATAATACCTTATAAGAAAGGTAAAAGCTAACATTGATGGAACCAAGTTCACTCAAAAAGTCAAACCTAACATACTGGAATAGCTTTAAAAACAAAAAAAAATATTCAAATTAGGCGCATCAGTTTTTTTGTACCCCAAAAATACCAAACTTAGTCCAGTTTCAATTTAGTGTACTGGCAATCTTGAAAGCCAATGACAAAACCGATGCTCTGGGGATGTAGGACCAATGAAAACATGAATAGTTGGGAAGAGAACTGCCAAGCTCTGCGTGTAAACAGCCTGTATGAAAACGATCTCTCTTCAAAGCACCTTTATGAATCAGTAAACTGTGAAGTAGAATTCCTCAGAAAAAGAAAGTAAGTCACAGGAAGATGCAAATAGAAGAAACAAAAGCTGCCTGGTTTTGAGATAAGACGTTTTGATTTTAAAATCTAACCGGGAGTTTTTCAGAGTCGTGTCATGGTAGGGAAAACAAAAGGTAAGTTAGAGTAAGGACTTGTGAATAGTTGTTCGTTAGTTATTCTCTGCTATAATTTAAGAAAGAAAGTTATTTTAAATATATCTTGGACTGTCAGATCTTTTACAGATTACTGCACGGGATAAAGCATTTCTGCTTTGCTGTTGTTAAATTAAGCAGGAGGGTTTACCTCATGTTATACCAGGGTATGAGAGCTTGTGTTCATGTGAGTGCATGTTGTATGTGCGTATGTGTGTGTGTCTGTGTTTGTATGTGTGTGAGAGAGAGACAGTGTACATCAGTGAGTTTGTGAATGCGTGCATGTGTGCGCATGTGTCTGTGACAGAGTAGTGACAGTGTGCATCTGTGAATGTGTGTCTGTGTGTGCATGTGAATGTGTGAGGGCGTGTGTGTGTGTGTGTGTGTGTGTGCATGCCAGCTCATGTGAGGGTGTGTGTCTATGAGTGGGAGAGAGAAAGAGAGAGACCGTCTATTTCCACGCTGCAATGACCTGCTCCTGTAATCATTGAATTTATGTGGTGAGTTTAGATGAGTTTCTGATCAATTGTACTTCCCTCGATGTTGATGGTAGGGATTCCAGTGATTATCATTGGATGGCACTGGAAGGTGGTCAGATCGGGGTCTGTGATGCTGAGGCTAACATAAAGAGACCGAAAATGATAATCTGTTCAGGCCTTCTGACTGTTTGTCACAAATGCTTCAGCTCTTTTTTTCCCCCTGATGTGCTGTCCCCTCCCATAACTGCGGGTTTTATTTTCGCTGCACAGCAACCTTTTCTAATTGTCTCAGAAATTGTCCGACATTTTCTCTGGCTACATGTGACAAGATGAGAGATATAGTTCTGAACCATTCGATGTGGGGTCACTGATCACTGAGTGCTGTCCTGACTTACTGCTTATGCTGTTTACTATGTGGGTCATTCTGTTTTGTCGCTGAAGGCAATAAAATATTTTCCACGCTGACCCCTCATATCTTGGCCTGTCTGATAATGTTCCCGACATGATTTTCTGCATTCCACATTGAACCAGTTTGGATCCTTGAGTTGAGAGTTACAGTAAAGTGGAAGATATGTCTGGCCGTGAGGTTGTAAACTGCATGAATTATATAGAGCACGCTGCTGCTGCTGATGATGGCTCACTGCTCCTCATGGACATCTCGTCATTCGTTGCTCTGCCTGTTTAACATCTGTTGCATTCAGCACAAGAGTTGCTACATAACATGATGGATAGTCGGCAAAATGTGAAGATGGTCCATCCTCCCCACAAGAACTGTGCAGTAAGCACTCTATCTGATCTATTAACTGGAGAGGTGTATCTGAAGCAGGAGGGGTGCCAACGATAAACTCAATTGTATGTTTCCCTTTTACTGATTCCCACATAATCTGCCGCAGATCCGACCATCAACCATAGGATCCAACGTCAATTCCTATAAATGTATTCAATATTTACCAAGGAACTCCCCTCCCCATCTTCCTAGTTCTGCCTTGTCAATCGGACCCGACCAGGAAAGGTGATGATGTTGCCTGGGACACACTCCTGCAAACAGAATCCTGCTTTACAGAAAGTGTCTGACTCTTGCTTGTTTAGTCTGTTGGAAATATACCGCAGGTTACATTTACATATTGCACAATAAAAAATTATTATCACTTTATTTCTTAAATATTCCAAATAAACTGAACATCATTGCCTTTTCGCTGAAAACAATTGAAGTGAACAACGATCACATGAACGGTGCACACGCCTATTACACAATTCAGCAACTGTAAGTAAACAGCTGATTTATTTTCAGATCAGTAAACACACCACATTGCAGTCATCAAATCTGTTCAAAATAGCCTTTTAAAAAGGCTGAATTCATACACAGTTCTCCAGAACCTCTTCACTACCTCCAAAACCTGGCCAGAGAGCTTTCAAAATGGACCTGAGCAGTAATTCTCACAATTACTAAAAACAGTCCAGTTGTAATCAGCTCGGAAAGAATAGGGAATGCATGGGGAAAGCTGGTCAATGGACGATCACAGGGCTCAGCGCTGATCCAAATGCACTTGGAAATTTGTACAAGTGATCCGCCCAACAATCATGCGTCACAAGTCTATCTTTGCTGATGGCTTATGGTATGCCACATAAGCTTATTAATTCTGCACCTCGGACCTGATCCGGAGAGAAGCTGTAAGAACGTTGATGGACTCGTGCAGCAGAAGCGTCTTAAACTCAATACTTCTTAAACTATATTAATTGTGCACCAGCTCCACAACGTCAGTATTCAAACAGGATAGTCCAACTGCATTGATTTCCCTTTTCATCCATGGCTGTGACTCGAGATGGAATATTCTTTGTTAATGTTCGCAGAATTGCTCTAAGTATTAACAGTCAAATACCATTACTGGATTTCCGACATACTTTCATAATACCCACTTTTCAATTGTCCACGAAGTAGAATCAAGTTCCACCTGTTCCAGATGTGCGCAAGAACATCTCTGGACAGATTGAAAATCATTGACCGAAAGTAGCTGCTCTCAGGTTTGATTCACTCAGTCAGTTGGATGGATGGTTGATAATACAAAGTAACGCCAACAGTGTGGGTTTATTTCCTCAACTAACTGGATTGAATATAAACGACTGTCCCTCTCAAACTCTTCCTTTGCATGAAGCGGCGTGACTCACCAGTAAACCTTCCACCATTCGTCTCTGACTAACCAGAGATCAATCCCATCATCATCTACGACAATGGTGCCTCAGCTTTTCATTCATTATCCATAATTTCTCACAAACACCTTCCCTGAGGAACAGCTGCAGGGCAGGCATGAAGCTGAGCTGGCAACTCTCATTTAATCACCGACATTATTGTTTGAACATCGTGTGATTGAAGGCAGTGTAGACATTTCCCTGATTGCAATTTGCTCCAGTGTTACATTGCTCCTTGATGCCAGACTCGATCAAATGCATTTGTAATGACAACTGCAATTGTTCTGACCACAACACTGGAATGTAACTTTGTTTTTTGTATGTTCTCCATCTCTAAACCAAGGCTTCAATGAGGTCAATAGCCTTGGCAGCGTCCAAACTGAGCTACAGTGAGCAGGTTGTTGCTGAGAAAGTGCTATTTGATAACACTGTAGGATACATGTTTCACCACTTTTTTAATGAGCTAGATTAGACTGATGGAGCAGGAATTATTTCTAAGGATGTGTGTGTGTGTGTGTGTGTGTGTGTGTGTGTTTGTGTCTGTGTGTGTGTGTGTGTGTGTGTGTGTGTGCGTGTGTGTGTGTGTGTCTTTGCATGGATGTATTTAAGGACAGGACACATCCAGATCGTTTTGCACATTGTCACTCAGGTATCAGTGTTGCAGCCCTGCAGGAATACTTTGAATACAATGTTGTTCGCCTCACAGCTTTTGCATTGCACAATCCTTCCTGCCATTCAGAGATATCACACGAAATTAATCAAATGAGTTGAAGACTGCTTTCTGTGATGCAGGAGGTCTTTGTATGAGCCTGAATTAAATCATCCTTTCGAAACTTCTGTCTAAACGTTGTTGTGAATATTTCAGCCTTATCTTTTCTATTGTTGTCCTGTGCTCTTCCATCATTGAGGAGAGCTATTTTTGTGAAACCACCTCCAGCAAGTTGATTGATTGCCCACCAACATTCATGACTCTATGTGACAGGATTGCATCAATTAGGTTGGATTCGTTAGTTGTGGGTTCGCTTTCATTGACCTGTCTTCTGTTGCTTATGATTTCAGATGTGTCTGAAGGCCACTTTGGTAACTTCACCACATTTATAGGTATACCAGCCACACCGCTTGCTGCGCCGTCCTGCCCCTACCTCCGACAAACTATAGACTTTAGCCACAGTCCTGCAGCTATGTCCTTCAGAACCCAAATACCTCAACCAGTTCTGCTGTTGCCAAGTCACACTTTTCAATCGATCTTGTAATGTCCATCATTTGAGGGAGGAGAATGCAGGGCGGCAGTGATTCAATCTCAGCACTACCTTCTCACAGAACAGCTAGTGGTAGGGAATCGACGCGAGCAGGCCAGGCCAATATTCGATGAATGCATTAAAAATGCCCTCCAGTACCTTCACACCTACGGATCTCACTAACCTTCATGTTCCCCCACACCCATATCTATCAGTCAAGTGTCTGCAATAACTTAGACCCTTCCCTATTTCCCATCCCCAGCAACAATACCCTTCTGTATATCTGGACTCTCTTCCAGCCACATCCTATTTCTTTATCCTCCGACATCATCTGCATTCCTCACTATTTGTTCTACTGTCTCTCGAGTCCATGCCCCATTTCCACGTCAGTAAACTCTCCCAGTCTGTACACTCACGCTAACATTGTCACCTGCTCCGATCCATACACCTGATCTCCACAACCTCTCCCAGATCTTAGGGCATTCTGTGACTTTGTTACATCTTGCAGGCCGATACACACCCCCTATAGCTGTAAACTCTAGACGGTTTTACAGTCTTCGTTACCTCTGCAATATCCATAAGCATGTACACCAACCCTATTTCTGTACCTTCCTCCAGCCCATTCACCACTCATATCTTCCTGGGCTGTTCCAGCCTGAACAGCACTCCCTACTCCTGAAAATTATTCCAGACCGTATGACCTTCTCCAACTTTGCATTGTTCTCCAACCCAGACATACCTCACTATCTCCGTAACATCAAAACATGTTTGCATTCCTCCATATTTCCAGACATTTTCCAGACTCCGCACAACTCCCTCGTTCTGTAACCTCCTCCAGCACTTGTACATCCCTGTTTCTATCACCTCCTGGTGTTCCTATGCCTCCCATCGTCGCAACATGCTTTGACATGTCTAGCCCTCCATACCTCTATATCGTCCTTCACCATTTGCTCTCTACCTACCTCTGTTACTTCCTGGAACAGTTACATTCCCGATTATATATCTAATCTCAACCCCTATGTACCGTCTGTATCATTGTAATTGTCACAAGCATCCAACCACTTCCATGTTCCTGGAACTTCCTCTAACTCCGAAACTCCTCCCTGTCTCTGCAGCCTCTGCCAGCAACTACAGCTACATATATCTCTAACATCCTCCAGCAACTATACCTATTACATTAGATTAGATTACTAACAGTGTGGAAACAGGCCCTTCAGCCCAACAAGTCCACACCGCCCCGCCGAAGCGTAACCCACCCATACCCCTACATCTACATCTACCCCTTACCTAAGACTATGGGCAATTTAGCATGGCCAATTCACCTGGCCTGCACATCTTTGGACTGTGGGAGGAAACCGGAGCACCCGGAGGAAACCCATGCAGACACGGGGAGAACGTGCAAACTCCACACAGTCAGGCGCCTGAGGCGGGAATTGAACCCAGGTCTCTGGTGCTGTGAGGCAGCAGTGCTAACCACTTTACCTATCTTTACCTACGTATCATTAACCAGCAGCTACATCCTGACCTACCTCCATACCTCCTGCAAAATCTACCTCATTTCCTGTCTGTACAAACCATCTTTAAATCTGTGACCTCCTCATGTCCATGCAACTCCTTCCTATCTTTGTAACTTCTTCTTGCATTTACTGTCCTCTGGATTACTTTAACTGGCAAACGCTATTCAAGCCCTCCTGATACCTATAATATTCTCCAACCCCTACAATTTACTTTATCCTTGTAAACTCATCCACCTGCAACAAGCCTCCCAGTCTTTGTAAATACTTCCAGGACCTATAGGCTTCCCTAACTTTTCTTTCCAACTTGCAACCCTGACACACCGACTTTTATGAACTCCACCGGCTATTCGAGACCTCCCTATGAATGTAACATGTTCAGCCTCTTTCTGTCTGTGTAACGTCCAGCAGCCCGATAGCGGTACATCTTACTCTATCCTTCTCCAACACCGACACTACTTCCTATATGTGATGCCTGCTCCAGCCAGTATAATCCTTCATAATTCTGTCATCACCTCCAGCCAGTATACCACTCTGAACTCTGTAATTCCCGCCTGAATGCAAGCCTTTCGAAATCTCTATAACCTCCTGCAATCCTTAAACACTCTCCACATCAGTGTCACTTTCTCAAACGTTGTTATGAAGCACAGTTCGAAACCCTCTCCCTCACAAAAGCCGAAAACTGAAATACCCAGAGAGGAACAGCTCAACCTGCATCCTGTGGAAACAGTTTCCAAACTGACAGAAAAGTGTTGGCAGTTATGATAAACCCCGACACTCACTTTGCATTTGATAAATAAATTTCATTTATTTATAACAGAGAACAAAATAACTAAACTATTAACAAACCGAATAAATCCCTTCAAACTATACTCCCAACTGGAACACAGTGGCACGGTCGTTCGAACTGCTGCCTCCCCGCACCAGAGACCTGGGTTCAATTCCCACCTCAGGCGTCTGACTGTGTGGAGTGTTTACAGTCTGCGTGGATTTGCTCCGGTTTCCTCCCACAGTCCAAAAATGTGCAGGTTAGATGAATGGCCTGCCAAATTGCCTGCAGTGTTAGGTGAGGGGATAAATGTAGGGGAATGGGCCGAGGTGGGTTGCGCTATGGCGTGTTGGTGTGGACTTGTTGGTCCGAAGGGCCTGTTTCCACACTGTAAGTAATTGAATCTAATGGTATACTGTTTCAATAAATACAAGTCCCAGTCATTAATTATAACAGATATGTAAAAATGCGAAATTAATCTCTCTAATTTGCGGCCAGGCTACGTCTTGCAGAATGTTCTGTGCCATTCCCGTCGAATCTTTCTGACAGGAATACTTTGTCCATCGAATTATTTTGTCAGAAACATTAACTGCCTAATCGATAGGGACCTTTGGCTTCGGTTAGTCTTTCTCTAAGAGCTAAGAGCTGAGAGCTGTTCACTTCGCGGATGGCAGTGGCTCTCCTGTCTTTGTCCATTTGCCCTCTTCTTTTATACCCTTGATAACATACAATGGGATTGGTGCAACATTGCGATAACAGTCAGATCTACATTTAGTGTGCTTTTCACCTCAATGCCCCTGGTTTTAATCAACTGGCTAAATTCAGCAAGTGATATCTTCCGAACAAAACAAAACTGTGGCTTCCACTGCTATCTATACAGCTTTTTTTTCTCGGTGCACCTTCAAACCTACATCCTTTCTGAGTAACTAAGGATCGAAAAAACACCTCATCTTTTAAAGGCGCAACGCGCTGCTTTCACCCAGCAATATAAAAACAGCATTATTTTATGATTACCAAATTCTAACGTCCTGCCTCCCAGTCCAGAAGTATTCCATACAACATCGCAACATTCCCCTCAAACATAGTATCATTATTGTGAAAACATCGTTTCATTTTATTTCAATTTTTAAAAAATTAATGCATTTGTTGCAAGATCCATAGGTCATCTAGATTTACGCATTTCATGCTTATTCTATGCTCATCGAACACTGAACTCTACCACTTCTTTCTAATGTAAACCTTCTTTGCTTTCGTTTAAAGCAATGATTAAAATGTGCACAATATTATTTTCTGCAAGATATTCAAGATGTAATTGTATTCTTGTAACGTAAGACACCAATGGAATAATCTGATGTTTCTTGTTCTTCATTCGTTCCAGAAACGTCAAACGCTTATGATGTGTATACATAACCATCGCTGATGCATTATTTGCAATGTAAATATTAAAATGATGAAAGGACATTAGAAAACCCAACAACTTTTTATCAGTGGTGGCTTTTTTATTTTCTGTTGAATGTTGAGGTGTTTTCAGTATTTGTCTATTGCCCTTGCAAAACCACATTCATCCTTCTGTCACAACAACACAGCTCAACCCAAAACACACTTGTGTCGATTTTGAATTTAAAGGGTTTCAAGAAATTGGCACGGCTAAAATAGATGCAGTGGCTAACAGTGCTTCCACATTCTCAAATGCTCCATGTAATTGTTCTATCCAAAGTAACTGTGCTGTTTCTTTTTTAAACCTAGTCCGTCAGTGGTGCCACCATGTTTCTACAATTTGGTACAAACTTCTGGTAAAATCCTTTTCATCCCAAAAAATCTTGCACTTCCTTCATTAGTGATGATCTTGGATATTCTTATATGGTCTTCGTCTTCACGATCCTCAGTGTCTGACATTGTGAACTAAGAATGTCGATTCCACGTTTGCCAGTTCCGTTCCAGCAATGTATATGAACAACATTGTCTTCTGTAGTCTCCCAAAGAGATCTGCAATATACTCCATGTATCCACAAATGGCTAAAGAACATTCAGTCAAATATGTAGACAACACAGCAAGTCAATCCTGCCACAAAAGTGTTCATAAGTCTTTGAAAAGCAGCTAATGTGTTTTGCAATCCAAAGGACATGACTTTATAATGATACAGGATAAAGTGAAGACTACACCTTCTTGAGAGTAAGAGTGGAAAAGTATGGTGGTGCAAGAGTAAAGCAGATCAGGCAGCATCTGAGAAGAATGAAAGTCGATGTATTGGGCATAAATATGAAACATTCCTGTTGAAGTCGTTATGCCTGAAACATCGACTCTACTGTTCCTTGGATTTTGCCTGACCTGCCCGACATGGATACGGTTCGTTTGGGGTTACAAAAGCAGAAACTTATTTTGTTCACTCCAACAAAAGTACTTAACAGAAACCACAAAATAATTCCAACGTTGCGATGCAAGTAGCTAATCCTATATATTTTTTTGCAAACCATTCTGCAACCTTGGTATTGGGTATATGACCGGTTTGTTCACTGCATTTCCCTTCCGATAATCTCAGCAGAATCAGTGAGTATCATTCACGTTGTGAACAAGCACGAACGACGAACTCCAATCACTTTCACTCGGCTTGATGATATCTTCGTGCACCGTCGCGTCACCTCCTCCTGAACCTACTCTGTTTTGAGCAACTGAAGCCTGTTAGATCATAAGACACAGGAAAAGAAATTGGGTCATTTAGTCTGGTGAGTCTGCTCCGCCGTTCAAACATGTTGGAAGAATTTCTCAAAGCTTTTCTCCCCATAACACCTGATAATCTGAGAATCAACTGTCTGAATCTTAAACATATACAATGAACTGTCCTCCACAGCCTTCTGTGGTAATGAATTTAATAGATTCAAAACTTTCTGGCTGCAGAGAGTTCTCATTATCTCTGTTCAAAAAGGTCTCCTATCTTCTCCGACACTACACCCATGGGTTCCAGTCTCTCCTACCAATGGAAACATCTTCTTTAAATCTACTCAGTCCATGCCATTCTTTGTTCTATTTGTCTGAATTAGATTACTCCTTTACCTCAAGAGTCCCTCGAATATAAACCCGTGGTCCTCAAGCATTCCTCATTTGCTAAAGTGTTCTTTCCCGTGATAAATCTCTTGAACGTCCTCTGAATTCGCCACATGGCCAGTACAGCTTTCCTGAGATATGAGGGCCTCTCAGAATTAAAACCATTATTGCATTTCCATTCATAACTATTAAGTTAGACGAGAAGTATACTGGAAGAACACAGCAAGTCAGGCAGCATCAGGAATTGCAGAAGTCAACGCTTCTGGCACAACCTTGTTCAGGACTGGGGTTCGCTTGGGAGTCGCTACAAGCAAAGGAGGTGCTGGGGCAGGTTGGTGAAGTAGGGAGAGGAGAACAGAGGTAGAGCGACGACCGAGTTGTACAATGCGAGGAATTAATTCGGCTGGTGGCTTGGCGGAGTGAAGGGAATGGGAGAGCTAGATGGGGAATAGGGGACAGTAAAGCGAGGTTACGTTTAATGGGATACCCCATGTTGAGTCCTCCGTGCTGGAGGTTGTCCAGGCAGAAGGTGAGAAGATGTTTCTCCAGTTTGTGGTTTTGTTTGTTTTGACAATTTTTATGACACGGTTTGAACTCTTCTTTTCATTTAAACCTGCGAATTCAGCAGTACAGATTGTATTCATCCCATGATTTAGTCTGTTAAAATTTGAGAAACACAGATCTATCACAAAAAAGTCATTATTTCAAGGAAAAATTAATAACTGTATTTTTTAAAAAGTCGAATAGAAAATAATTAACTAACGATTTTTTTAACAAGCCATTACTTCAAAACTATAGTTTCCCGTCCCCTCTGCAATAACCGTCTGATAAAAGAAAAATCCCAATGACGATTTACGAAAAATATAATCACGTTTCAAAACCAGTCAGCTAGTCGACTGTTCTCTTTAGATTTTCCTCTATGTTATTTTTTCTTCATAGCGATTCTGTTTCACAGTTCGTTGAGAGATAAATGTACGTTTAAGAAACAGATATTTCTGCAAGTAGTCTCTCTGCGGTGTTTGGTGCTTGGCAGTTCTCTTTGCTGCACTGGGTAACTATTCAAAATGTCTGATCTGGACACCCAAACAACGGATTGTTTTATTGGTTTTAATATTGTCAAATTACGAGATTCAAACATGTTTGGATTGTTTTATCGTGGGGCGTAACTTGAAATGATTGGACAAATATGAACTTGTTTTTGTTTCACAGCAACACAGGTACTGCTAACTGTTCGACCAGATGTTACATTACAAATTTTCCAATCTTCTGTGTTCTTCTCCAAGTCATTGCCCGCTTTGAAACTCTCTTAAATGCACGATTTCGCTAACAAGCTTTGACACGATCTCACGCCTTATGAAAATATGAAACAAAATAAAGAAAAGGGGCCTTTATTTTTTTTTTCTGTTCTTCAAACACATTACCATAGCATGCAGATAACTTGAATATAAGTTCACCTTAATTTGTTTGTATGTGTGTGTGCGCGTTTGTGTGTGTTTTAAAAAATCACTGGAAAATTACAAGTCTCATCTAAACCTTACCAGTTAAATTCACGATAACACATTTGCAATTACATTCTTATGACACGCAGCATGTATGCTTTTTGCATTAAAAGTCTGCAACATAAGATTCCAATGAAAGACCCTCCTATTCTTATTTTCAAACCTTCTCAGAATGTAAGTGTATTGTAATCTGTGGGCACAACTGTCTATGACACATTGACCATGAAATAGACATTGACATATTGTCAGGCCAGTACCAAGCACAATACATCTTTTTAGATTGTGGGGTATTTCCTCTGGTGGCTGTTGAGCTTCTTTGAAAAGTAACCAACTTTCAATCATATCATGTCCTCATCTTCCTGTGTCAGTCAAGCTCCAAGTTCGATATCACTGGCATCGATGGCATCATTAAAAGTTTTTGAAATATTTGGTGCAGCTAAAACAACTTAGATGGTTAATATCGCCTTTAAATGGTCAAAGGCCGACTGGCATTTGTATGTTCACTTAATGGACAGACTTTATGTTCATCTTCTGCAAAGTGATGGACGGTGTCACTGTGCTGCCGACATTTAGAGAACACGTCCAATCGAATCCACTGAGTAGGAAGAAGTGAAGTACCTTTTCGTCAAGGTTGGTCGTGGAAATTCCTCGATGGCCGTCGTCTTTGCGTTTTGTGGGGTCAACCTTCCATCGCCGATGTTATATCCCAAGACTATCATCTCTGCTTTCGATAATTCACTTTTGTTTACGATTATCATCAGTTTTGCATGTCACAATCGTTCAAAAATCTCTACTAACTGTACCATGTGATATTTCCAGGACTTGCTGAAGATCACGACATCATTTCAATAGACTGCAGAGTTTCAAATCCAGCAGCAACTCTGTTCATGAGATTTTTGAATGTGCCGGGTGGGTTCTTCATTCCTAAGGGCATCAGTTTATACTGATATAGCCCATTTAGGGTAACAAACGCAAAAAATTATTTTGCTGACTCTGTTCAAGATACCTGCCAGTAATTAGGAAGACATCCAACTTCGTATTGTAACTAGCTTGTGCGACTTTGTCTGTACAGTCTTTCAATCCTCGAATTTGGGTCGGAGTGCGATTTTGTAACTGCATTGATCCACGCATTGGAATTGATTCAGCGTTGATTCCAATAATCCATGTAGAAAAGTTGAGCACTGTTCAGTTTGGGAACTAAGACGATCATCAACCTCAACTCGCTTCCACATCCTTCTGGACCCGTCTGGCTTGGAAAGGATGAAGTCGATAAAACCTTTTTTTTGTCGGAGCAGTATTCCACAAGTCTTCGTTATGAACAATAGCTTTAATCCTCTAGATCTGATATTTACATACGTTCTTAGACTGCACTAACGAACATTTCAACTACATTCTACGTTCATGAAACAGTTAGCTGACTATCCGATACCACTCCTCAAGGACTTCATCTTTTAAAACTATTTTGAGATACAGCAAAATCAACATCATCAAGATTTGATTTCTCACACTGTGGGACAGTAACTATCATAAGAATCTTTAGTTCTTTCTCTCTAGTACAATACGCTGTCACATGTTCAGATGACTTATCCGATGTCTTACTTTTCGACAACATAGTTAACCTGACCGATCCTTCTCTCAATTTGGAAGGGCCCACGAAACCTGGCTTTGGAGGGATCTCTAGTCACTTGGAGGACTAAAAACTCGTCACCACCTAGGGAAATCTTCCAAGTCTCAGATATGTCAACTGCCACCTGCTTCATTCTACACTGTGTCCTTTTAAGGTCCTGTTTAGTTAACTCACATAACTTGATTTCACCTCTTCCTCACCTCCGATACACAAATTAAGTGTGAAATCTCCGGCTTTGGTCCTATCAAATCTTCTTTAATTAACTCTAAATGGCTTCTCACTTGATGTCCGACAATTAGCTCAAAGGAAGTGAACTGAGTAGATTCATTTGCGACATGTCTCATCAGAAACAATGCGAATGTGACACAATTACACTAATCATTCAAGTAATCCTGACAGTTTCATCTTCAAGATCTGATGACACCTTTCTAAAGCTCTCTGGGATTCAGGATTTCCAGTGCTTGAAACGTTAGCTACCCAAACGTCCTTATACAGCCTAGCAGTCAAAATAGAACGTTGATCTGAGGAATCCCACTGGGTAGCCCATAATGTGTGAAGAGAGCTACTAACTCCTGGAGAACCCTTCCTGCCTTGGAACTCCACAAAGGAATTTCCTCCATAACTGTGGTAGACATCTCTGTTATGTTAAAATGCTCTCGTTCCATCACTTGGTTCTCGGAGGGAACTTACATAAGCACTTATACCCCAAGTGAACGGTTCTTCAACTGTGGGAATCAGCAACAAAAGTGCTGCTTGTATTACTGTCTGTGGCTGACATAACATTTCCCATGTATGACACGAATGACAAAAATTAACCACAACCTTGTGCATTCCCCGGACAATATAAATGACTTTGGACCCTAACCTGAGTCAGTCGTACCCTTAGGTGACCTCCTCCAGGCAGTTTGTGCGCTAGCGTAACAACTCATACCTGCATGCTACTGGCAACACAAACTTGTGCACTTCAGTCCTGCACTATCTTCTGCACTATCATGGTCTTCATTTCCGTCTTAGGATTCTATCTTTCAAATAATGACCGGCTGAACTATTCGTTGCTTCAATATCGTTCTGTCTTGGCGTTGCAGGTCTCTTCGCCTTTCAGAACGAAACACTTTTCTCTAACCCTCTTATGTCCAAGATTCTCCTGCACTATTACGTCAGCAGGGTTTCCGCTAACTAAACCTGGATTCCTTCATCTTTCACTTTCGTCTTCTCTTCGTGCTGTGACTTAGGATCGTGGAGCTGTTTACTACACAGTCTGGGAAAATACCAGGATGTTGTGTTTTCATGCCTCCGATTGTCTGTCATTCTTTTGCTTCTCCACAACAAGAGCTGTCACCCCCACCTTGGAAACTGCCAAATCATTCCCAAATACAAACAGAATTTCTTGAGCTGACATTCTGCCAATCACTCCAACTGCAACTGCCCCAGTCTTGAGTTGGCACTCCAACCTGATCTTATATAAAGGAACACTGAATGTCTGTCCATCTATCCAAATAATTACCACACTTTAGTGTGTCGGATCAGAAAGCGCATATATTCGCCCATCCCTTACTATCAGCGAGTGTTTTGATCCTGTATCTGTCAAAATTGTATCTTCCAGTTCTTCTCCAATTATTCTGTCTGATTTATCTTTACCCAGATATTTGAATTCTTTGTAGAGACCTGGTACTAATTTCATACTTATCCCCTGCCTCAACTTTGCACTCTCCTGCATTTCCTCGGCTCTTTTTGTGGTTTCCTTTGCTACCTGCACTCATGTCACTGGCTTAGCTTCTTTCAGCACATCTTATTGCACAGCTCCTTTTTTTTAACGAACAGCAGAGTGACTTTACGTGTCCCACCTGCTGACAGTGAAAACATATTTTCTCAGCGCCATTCTGAAGCCACTGGTAATATAACTTTCTGTTTCTCACTCCATTACATTGAAAAACACCTGAGGAGTTTCACATCTTTTCCACCCTCTCGAGCTCCTTTTTCTTAATTTTGGCAAATACTTACCAGTGTTGTCTACTCTTGGTTGGGAAGTGTAGGATAGCCCCTTCTCACACCTCCCATCACTGACAGGATGATGTTTTCGCCGGAAGCTTGTCTTTTGATTAAAACGTGTATTCATCTGCGACTTGTATTGCCCTTCTCAATTCCTAAATTTGCTGTTCCTCCACGTGAGTTCTTACGATCTTTGGAAGTGAGATTTTAAAATCATCCAGCAGGATAATCCCTCTTGTAGCCTCAAATGCTTAGCTACCTTTGAAGCACGCGCCCTCTATCAAAATATCTCCGTTTAAGTCTTTCGAAATCAACATAATTTCACCTGGTTCCTTCTTGGTGTTCCTGAACCGCTGTCTGTGCCCTTATGGCACCTATTCATAAGCAT
This sequence comes from Chiloscyllium punctatum, assembly GCF_047496795.1. Taxonomy (NCBI): domain Eukaryota; kingdom Metazoa; phylum Chordata; class Chondrichthyes; order Orectolobiformes; family Hemiscylliidae; genus Chiloscyllium; species Chiloscyllium punctatum. The sequence goes on along the minus strand of NC_092781.1, from coordinate 46,063,164 downwards.
TTAAATTTTCTCTTTGATCTCTTCATAACCTGTTGACCCCTCAGCAGAGAGCGCAGCAAATAAATAATGTGTTCCATCTACCGGTTTAGACTGGACTAGCATTACATATTTAACGTCAGACCACTCCATCTACCTGGCATTTTATAAAAATGAAATTAAGGCGACTTAAACAACTTTATCAAAAAAAATGAGACAGATGTTTGACGTATTTGAAAATTTCACGACCTTCTCTTTAAATCTCTATCCCGTTACCTTAACTTTACTGAAAAGTTGCACTTTCTCATTTTCAAATTTTCCCTGCTTTTGACTCTCCCCTTCTTCTCTCTCTGTTTGCTCAGCGAAGGATCTTCACTCTTTCTTCCCTTTCCCCATAACTCTTTTCTCCCTTTCTTCTCTCTACTTGTCTTTGTGCCTCCCTCTTTCTTCTCTCTCTTTTCTCTCTTTTATTTTCCCTTTGTATATCTTCTAATGACATTTTCCCCAACTGCAATTTAAACTTTTCTATTCCGACTGCACTTGTCTGTTTCTCTGATACGCCTATGTGTTCGAGTAATTCCCATATAATTTCAGCTTTTGTTTTCTCGTTGTTTAAAATCAAATCGAAATTCTTTGTTAATTCTCGAAGTTTGGCTATTTTCATTCCTCCTAAACATTCCTGGCAAATTTGAGAATCATCTTTAAATCCCATAACCTCTTCAGGAACATTAAGAACCATTAAAATAATTTTTAAGTTAATCACCCACAAGTCACCGAACTTAAACAACTTGTCTCAACTATGTTTCATTTAAAGTTCTAGGATACTATCTTGCAGGTTTTAAAAACTACTGGGCTTTTTCATCACCGACATCTATTCAAATTTGTACAAATCTCAGACTGGATCTGTCGAAATGTGTTCAAATCACGAATCCGAGACTCAAACTGTCCAAGTCCAGTACAACACATCTGCAAATTGTTACAACACGGCTAAACGTCTGTGCTAGTTTAAACCAGAATGCACAGAAAAGATCCACACTCTGCTGTAATCTGTTGACGTTCGAGAGGCAGCGATCTACCCCGAATGTTCATGATTAAAGTAAAAATTAACAGCTTTTAAAAAAAAATCCAACAAATACAACTAAATAACAATTATTTACAATTCATTCACAAACCTATCATTAACTTTCCGCTCTGCCTTACTGCTCGAATTTAAAAAAAAAATCCGTTTTATAAAAGGTATAAACACAGTTAAAAACCAGTCAGATTGCCGAGTTTCCTCTATATTTCTTCTTCGTCTTCTTTTCATTTTCATAGGGACTCTGTTTGACAGGTCGTTGATAGATAAATGAACCTTTGAGGGAGCAGATATTTCTGAAAGCAGTCTCGCTCTACTTGTTGGTACTTGGCAGTGCTTTACTGCTCCGGCTAACTGTTCAAAATGTCTGATATTTATGTCATAAAACATTGGATCGGTTAATTGATTTTAATATTGTCAAAATGAAGAATTCAAACTTGATTGGAGGTTGATATATTCGGGCAGAATATGAACCGATTGGCTGAATTTGTTTTTGTCTCAGAGCAAGAACCGAGCTGTTCGAACAAATTTTACGTTTTATATTTTCAAGTACCATGTTCTGCTCTGAGTCCTTGCTAGCTTATCAAAGCTCTTAATGGTACAGTATCACATGCACCTTCAGAACACAATGGAGGAAACCAAAGATGGTCATGTTTGAATGCAACACAAATGAGCGGTAACTGGGAGATCGGGTCGACCCTTGCCAGCTCGGCTGAGTTGCTTTTCGAACTGTTCTCTAAGTGTATGTTTGGTCTTCCCAACGCACAAAAGATCACATCAGAATGACATGATACAATAAACTACTTTCAAAGAGAGGTAGGTTAACCTCGGTCTCATCTGGAATGACTGGTTGGAGCTCATGATGGAGGTGAGAAGTGATGTACCTGTCGGTTTTGCATCTTTTCTAGTTATGGGGAGGGTACCTTGGGAGTCAAGCAAGTTGGTGGGGAGGGCAGCGTGAACCAATAAGTGGCTAAAGGGACCGCTCCTTGAGGAAGGCAGAGAGGGGTGGAAACTCGATGACTTTTTTGGTGGTATTGCCCAGTTTGATTTGGTGGAAGCGTTTCAAATGAAACGGGCGGCGTGGACAACACCGTATATTTTGCCTGGGCAACCTACAGCCCAGAGGACTCAACATTGAGTACTCAAAATTCATATAACCTACCTTCCCATTCCCCACCTCCCTTTCCCAGACATACCTCTTTCTTCAATTCTATTGATCGACTCGTCCTTCCAGAAACCAACCAGATATCCCTCTACCTGTGTTCACCGATCCCGACTTCAACAGCCCGTTCCCTACTCCTTATGTCCTCTTTGGTGCGGCTCCACTCACCCCAAATCCATTCCTGAAGATAGGTTACGTACGGCACGTTGACATCTCCAGTTCCAAATACTCCCTGGCGTGTTTGCTTCTATCAGTCTCTTCCTTGTTGACGTTGGAGACCAGCAATCTGCAGTTTTTCTTGAAATCTCTTGTTCCTAACGACTGAGCGCATCTGCAACTTTACCTCGGGAGAACCCTGGCGTAGAACGCCGAAGTCTCAATCCACTTCAGATCTCAGACAGTGATTCAGCAAGAATAAATTGAAATCCTGGGACTGACAGTTTATCCAGTGCACCTCCCAAATATTTCCCACGCTTTCCTGGACACACGAGCAACACCTTACATAATTGTCCAATTTCTGTCTCACCGTGCATTCATGTTACCAGGACCATTTCTGGCAATAGTGTTTGAGGAGTGCATGTCTCTTCATCCTTCAGCTTCACAGACTATGTCCCTTAATATTGTAAACTTTATCCCTGCTAATCCTGGTCTAAGTTAAAACATTTTACCTTTGCGGCGATATTTGTTAAGCAGATCTCGCGCTTCCTCCTGAAACGACCGCTGATCAGCTTGTGCATTCTCATACATCTTTCTGGTTTCCAATATGACCTCTTTTCCCACTCCATCAAGACTTCCAGACTTACCCTGACTTGTCATGCCTGGCTTTCCTATGCTTTTCATGACCGCCAACACCGTGATTTCATGTGGCCTACTTTATTGCAAGGAAAATACCAGAGCTTTTTACCTCCTTTGTCCACTTCAAGGATTTCCTTTTTCGCCTGTGGTGCGTTTTCCTTATGATCTTCACTAAGTCCCAGGTTTCCTTTTTCACGTGACGATTTCCCATTTGCCCAATTTCTATTTCACATGGATTTAAATTGATTCGGGAAACCAAATCGTAGATTATGGACCAACCCATTGACATCTGCAAACCATGCCGTTTTAGCTCTCTGCTCTTCTACCATAAGTATCCCTTCAGCCTTTATCTAAAGCCTTTTAAGCTGACTTCCCGTTTTACGCTTCATTTTCTGAAGTTGAAATTCTCTCTCGTTCTTTCTCTTCGTTCTTTTCCTCTCTCTTCCGATTTTAATCATAACGCAAGCTGTTTCATTTCTGCTGCCCTTTATAACTCTCTCTCTTCTAACTCAACCTGTTTCATTTGCATTTGAATTATTTCCATCTGTCCAGATCCTGATGGCGTTTCAAGCAAAGCTGAATGCCAAGCTACTGCTAAAATCATCTCATCTTTCCTCAAGGTAAGAGGTAAAATCAACCACGCCTTGTCTATTAATTTTCTTAGCTTGGTCTTGTTAGCCTTTTGTAAAACCGACCGGTACACCACTTCTCACCTCAATCCAGAGCCCCAAACAGTCATTCCAGGTGAGACAGACGTTTACCTCCCTCTCTTCCAAAGGTCACTTCTTCCACGCCCAGAAACTCCAAAAAGTAAAAGTCATTGCTCTCCGCGTGCTGTTTAAATGAACCAAATCAACATCAAAATATGTTTTGAAAACTCAAACATCTCGCACTCGCTGTTTCAATACTGGGATACTTCTAAATCTTTTTCGACCAGAACCGACTCCTCAAAACGATTTTAACCAGGTAGCCCAGACCGTAACATTATTATTTGTCTTCAGTTCGGTGCACATTGGATATTCCCGGAGTACATTAGCTGGTTCGAAGTACATTAGCACAAACAGTAAATAAAATGACACAGGAATCTTAATGTTTTAAATTAGAAAGGCAGAAGCACAGAGGGAAGACTTCCAGTTTTCCCGTGTTTTTATTGAACTCACACTCGAACTAAATTGAATTGTACAGCTGGAGACTTGGCCTTGCCACCTTGTCGGTATCAGTTTTGCAAAGAACGATTCAACCTTCTGACCTGAACTCTACCTGTTCGCTAAATAGCAAGGCCCCAATGAAGAATTCGAATTTCAAACATAATTGGCTATGGACAATTACCCCTTTTTGAAAAGAAAAACTCAAGGACAAATCCAGCTTTTACAAGACCAGCATTGTGACATCATTTAATGTGTTTATGTTGTTCTTGTTCCTTTTTTTTGAGAACGTTCGTTTAGACACAGGTTCTGGAGTATGCAGTTTGGATGGATTTTCATGCTAATTTCATTATAGCTAACAGGTTCTGATTCAGGAACCACGCTTGAAAGTTTTAAAATAAAAATGCACTCTTCCAGTGGTCTTAACAGCTCCTCCATCTCAGGTTTATTCTGGTTTGGTTTTCACAAACCGTCAGTTGTTGTTTTTGTTTGCAGCTGCCAAACAAAGGAAAAAATACATTGGAGAAGTTTCTCCATGCTGAATCTCTGTGACATCTCCCTCCTCTGAGACCCTATGTTTGATTTTGCCTTTTTTCGAAGGTATGTTTATGGGGAATGTTGCAGAAGTTTAGGACAACATCATTAATTTATGATCTTCAGTTCGGTATTCGAATACCTTAACTTATTTCACATTCTGTTCTCTTTTCTTTGTGTTCGATTCGAATCAATAGTGTTTTGTTAAAATCTAAGTGGTTGGGCCAGCTGCATCTCTCGTGAAATATCCACTGATGCTTGCTTCTAAGAACGAGCACATTTAGGATCTCGGGTCCATTCTTGAAATGTTTTGAGGAAGTCTGGCCTGGCCCACAATGCAATGATTAGGTGAGGTCTTGTTTTTCCAAGTGTAGGGGATGCCAAAATCAGAAGGCCTTACTTAAGTTGCTCTCGGAAATCTTGAAGGGGACCTTAGGGAGAACAGTTACGCGCAGATATTTCTCCATTCATGGAATGACCTGCCAGAGGAAGTCGTGGAGTCAGGCTGAATTATATATTTTAGACGGCAACTGGATAATTACATCAATAGGAAAGGTCCTGGGCCTCCGTCAGCGCCGTTTTCTCAACACTGGACGCCTGGAGGAAGAACGACTCATCTTCAGCCTTGGAACACTTCTACCCCAGGACATCAATGTGGACAGCACCAGTTTCCTCATTTTCCCTTCCCCCACCTCACCCCAGTTCCAAACTTGCAGCTCAGCACTAACTGTCCCCATGACTTATTCTACCTGTGTATCTTCCTTTCCACCTATCCACTCCATCTTCCTCTCTGACCTATCACCTTCATCCCCAACCCCACAAACCTATTGTACTATATGCTACTTTCCCCCCATCCTCACCCTCCTCTCGTTTATCTCTCCACCCTTCAGGCACACTGTCTGGATTCCTGATCAAGGGCTTTTGACGGAAACGTCGATTTCCCTGATCCTCGCATGTTTCCTGAACTGCTGTGTTTTTCTGTCTCCACTCTAATCCATGAAAAGGAAGAGCTGAGAGACTTTGAGGCAGGGAAATGTGGGTCGATTAATTTAGGGCATCTAATCAACAAGAACGAGGACGCCTAAGGAATATTTTATATGTTTAAATCTCTATGTCTGTGACGATATCACACTCTAAGATTAAAGACGGAGAATGCTCACTGCACGTGCAACTGATAGCATGTAACAGCAATGGGTCGTTATAATCTTTAGAACATAGAACATAGAACAGTACAGCACAGAACAGTCCCTTCAGCCCACGATGTTGTGCTGACAATTGATCCTCATGTCAGGTAAAACTAATGTACGATCCCTCACATTTCTGTGATCATATGCATTTCCAGCATTCCCTTAAATATCTCTAATGACCTCGCTTCAACAACTGCTGCTGGCAATGCATTTCATCCTCTCACAACTCTCTGCGTAAAGAATCCTCCTCTGACATCCCCTCTAGACTTTCCGCCAACAGCTTAAAATAATGACACCTCGTGTTAACAATTTCTGCCCTTGGAAAAGGCCACTGGCTATCAACTCTATCTATGCCTCTCATTATCCCCTCCCTTCCTTTTTCTCCAATGAAAAACATCCGAGCTCGGTTAATTTCTATTCACAAGATAAGTGCTCCATTCCAGGCAGCATCCTGGGAAACCTCCTCTGAATCGTCTCCAAAGCATCCACATCTTTCCTTTAACAGGGCGACCCGAACTGGACACAGTATTCCAAGTGTGGTCTGACCAAAGTTCTATAGTGCTGCAACAAGATCTCACGGCTCTTAAACACCATGTACTTTCTTAACAACCCTGCCCACCTGTGTGGCAATTTTAAGGGATCTATGTACCTGCACACCAAGGTCCCCCTGTTACTCCAGACTCCCAAGAATCCCGTCTTTAATCCTGTACTCAACTTTCAAGTTCGAACGACCAAAATGCATGACTTCGCATTTATCCATGTTGTACTCCATATACCACGTCTCAGCCCATCTCTGCATCCTGTCAATGTCACGCTGCAGCCTACAACAGTCCTCTATACTGTCAACGACACCTCCAACCTTTGTGTCGTCTGCAAACTTGCAAATACTTCCTTCAATCTCCTCATCTAAGTCATTAATAAAAACTTCAAAGAGTAGAGACCAAAGAACAGAGCCCTGTGGAACGCCACTCACTACTGACCTATGGGCAGAATACTTTCCTTCCACTACCACTCGCTGTCTTCTGTCGACAAGCCAATTCTTTATCTAGACAGCTAAATTTCCCTGTATCGTATTCCTTCTGACCTTCTGTTCAAGCCTACCATGGGCAACCATGTCAAATACCTTGCTGAAGTCCATATGCACCACATCCACCGCTTGGTCATCATCAACCTGTCTAGTAACATCCTCAAAGTACTCAATAAGTATTGTGAGGCATGACCTGCCCCTCACAAAGCTGTGCTGATTGCATTTAATGAAGCCATGCTCTTCCAGATGGTCGTAAATCCTAACCATCAATCCTTTCTAACATCTTTGAGACGACAGATGTGAGACTGGCTGGTATGTAATTGCGGGGGATTTACCTATATCCTTTCTTGAAGAGAGGAAGTACATTTGCCTCCCTTCAGCCCTCAGGTATGACTCGGGTGGAAAGCGAGAATGCAAAGATCTTCGCAAGCGGCAAAGCAATCACATTTCTCGCTTCCGAAAGCAGCCGATGACAAATCTGGTCTGGCCTGCAAACTTGTCCATCTGAATGATTGTTAAAATTTTCAGCACATCAGCTTCCTCAAACTTTATCCTTCCAGCATGCTTACCTGCTCCTCAATGTCTTCATTGCAGTGACAAGGTCCTTTACGTCAGTAAAGACAGAAGCAAATCACTCATTTAGGGCTTCCCCTACATCTTCAGATTCTATACACAAGTTTGCTATGCTATCCCTGATCGGCCCTACTCTTTCTTTGATCATTCTCTTATTCCTAACATACGTGTAAAATGACTTTGGATTCTTCCTCATCCTTCCTGCCAAGTCCTTTTCGTGCCCCCTCCTGGCTCTCCTCAGACCATTTTTGCGCACCTTCCTCGCCTGGCTGTTAACCTCGAGAGCTGAGTTTGCATCCTCCACCTTAAGAAAACTGCCTTCTTTCTTTTTACGAGAAACTCCTCCGCTCGCGTCATCCAAGGTTCCTTTATCTTACCCCTTCTTTCGTATCCCACAGTAACACATTTATGCATCACTCGCAACAGTTGTTCCTTAAGCAGTCTCCACATGTCTATAGTGCCCTTTCCATGGAACAATTGCTCCCAGTCTATGCTTGCCAACACACGTCTGGCTATAGTATCATAGTTTCCTTTTCCTCAATTAAATATCCTGCCATTGTGCCTGATTCTCTCCTTTTCCATAGCTATGTAGTATATGAGGCAGTTGTGGTCATATCACCAAAATGCTCTCCCACCGCAAGATGTGACAACTGCCCCGGCTCATTGCTGATCACCAAATCCAAAATGGTCTCTCCCCTCGTTGACCTGTCAACGAACTGAGTTAGGAAACCCTGCTGAACACATCTTACAAAAACAGTTCCTTTCAAACCATCTGCTCGAAGGAGTTTCCAATCAATAATGGGAAAGTTAAAGTCATCCATTAAAACAACACTACTACATTCCCATTTTAACAAAATCTGCCGACCTATGCATTCTTCAAGCTCCCTGCTGTTATTTGGGGTCTGTATTAAATCCTTAACGAGGTGACATCTCCCTGACTGTTCATAATTTCCACCCATACTGAATCAGTAGGCAGACCCTCCTCGATAATGGTAACTTCTGTAGCTGTGATACCCTCTCTGATTAGCAGTGCCACACGCCCTCCTCTTTGCCCCCTCCTTATTCTTTTTTAATGTTCTAAACCCTGGAACATCCAGCAACTATTCCTGCCCCTGCGAAAACCACGTCTCTGTTATGGCCACAACATCATAGCAAGGTACTGATCCATGCTCTAAGCTAATCACTTTTATTCCTGATACTCCTTACATTAAAGCAAAAACACTCTAACTGATCCCTTGGTTCTTTCCCAAGAAATTCCTTCCCACTGGCTGCGCTACCTCTTGCTATTGCCTCATCTCCATGAACTCTCACCACCAGTATATAGCTCAGGTTCCCACCACCCTTCCATTCTAGTTTAAACCCTCCTGAACCACTCGAGCAAACCTTCCACCCAGGACATTGGTCCCCTCCCAGTTCAGTTGCAACCCGTTCTTCACATACAGATCCCACCTTCCCCAGAAGGCAAGCCAATTATCTACACCAGCCCTCTCTCCTACACCAGCTGCGCAGCCACGTGTTAAGCCACGCCCGCTCCCTGTTCCTCGCCTCGCTATCTCGTGGTAGCGATAGTAAACCCCGAAATCATTTTTTATATCTGCACTCCTTTTCCTGGCCATATCATTAGTGGCAATATGTAATACGATTTCTGGCAGTTCGCCCTCCCCTTTCAGAATCTTATACACCCGATCGGAGACGTCCCGGACCCTGGCACCAGGGAGGGAACATACCTTCCGGGTATCCCGATCCTGACCACAAAATCTCCTGTCAATTCTCCGAACAATCGCATCTCCTGCCACTAGCGCTTTTCTATTCTGCCCCCTTCCCTTCGAGGCCACATTGTCAGGCTTAGAAACAGAGAGCTGACCACTATGGCTTTCCTCTGGTAGGTCATCCTTCCCAGCATTATCCAAAACCATTTACTTATTGCTGAGGGGAATGTCCACAGGGGATCTCTGCACTGTCTGTCTGTCCTCTTTCCTCCCCCTGACTGTAACCCATCTATCCTTATCCGGAGCCTCAGGAGTGACCAACTGCCGGTAACTCCTCTCAATTACCCGCTTAGCCTCCCGAATGATCCGAAGTTCATCCATCTCCAGCTCCAATTCCCTAACATGGTTTTGAAGGATATGGAGTTGGGTGCACTTCCCGCAGATGTAGCGATCGGAGACATGTGACATGTCTCTCTCCTGCCACATGCTGCATGAAGAGCATGCAACTGCCTTAGCATGCATACCCCACTGATCTGAACGCCCACACAATACTAACCAAGAAAGCTTAATTCAATTGTTCTAAAATCAAGGAATAAACTTATATTAAATGAAGGAAGTTTAGAAATGAACCGTACATAATTAACTTGGTTGGAAGAGGAGGGAGCGTTGGAGACACTACAGTTGTCGTGTCACGGGTTTAGCCGCATTGCGAATATATATGGTCGCTTAGTTACCTTCCCGGCAGCTCCTCTGGTCCGCGTCACTTAACATATGGTAAATCTCCCACTTTTACAACGTCAAATTACAATCTTGTACGTATAACACTTCAAAAAATTTTGGAGCTTCTGAACACTTCATTTCCGGCTTCTTCAGTTATCGTGATCGTAATATATTTTCTTCACTGGTAAATCTAAATTTGGCTGCCCTTTAATTTTGAAGAGGAGATCGTTCGAGTGCAGGCAAGTTACAATCCCTCAAATGGGATTAAAAAAAAGAGAGAAAGGAAATCCAGAGTTCCTGCTCCTATTGTGGAGGAAAAACACCACTGGCCATACCGGTAAGTAATTTTAAAAATCTCCCTTACCTCAGCTGTAGCCTTCCTGGTTCGCCTTACCTCCGCTGCTGCTCCCACTCAAAACCTTCGCTGGCGTCGAAGTGTAAGTATTTTGTTCACACCTTTCCTTCCCGGCAGCCTCTCTGGTCCACGTCACTTCGGCAGCTGCTCCCGCTCCTACTGTGGAGGTAAAACACCGCTGGCCACTACGGGTCGGTAATTTTAAAAATTTGCCTTACCTTACCTGTAGCCTTCCTGGTTCGCCTTTACCTCCGCTGCTGCTCCCACTCACATTGGATCTGCAAAGTTGGCTGAATTTCATTCTACAACATGTGAATGCACGTATGGAGCAGCTTTCATGAACTTCGATGTACCACATTCCAACTAATCCATCTGTGGTCAAATAAAGTAGGCACAGCACTTGCAAAGATGTGATAGAGGAACGGACGAGATGATTGTCAGGAACATTAAAATGTGTGAACTCTTGCCAATCGCAAAACACTGCAACTGTTGGACTGATAGCATCTCTTCCTCGTCAAAGGAACTCTGGATTTCCTTTCTCTCTTTTTTTAATCCCATTTGAGGGATTGTAACTTGCCTGCACTCGAACGATCTCCTCTTCCAAATTAAAGGGCAGCCAAATTTAGATTTACCAGTGAAGAAAATATATTATGATCACGATAACTGAAGAAGCAGGAAACGAAGTGTTCAGAAGCTCCAAAATTTTTTCAAGTGTTATACGTACAAGATTGTAATTTGACATTGTAAAAGTGGGAGATTTACCATATGTTAAGTGATGGAAGGATCTCCCATCTCTCAATCATAAGAAGGAGACTGCCAATCAATACCGTGACACTGCTCTTTTGAGTTGTATGTAATATTTTATTCAACAAGTCAGATCAAATTCAGTGTTCTCTTCCTCGGTGGACATAATTTCCACGATGACATTTGTTAAATGCCATTAATAATGTCAAGGATGCATCAACTTGCTTGATTTCTGATAGGTGTGATGTTGGTACAAATTCCGAGATCAGTCTTTTACTTAAGGCATGCATCAATCAGAGTCCCTCAGCGAATACAGAAAAAAAACTTTTTTCTCTCAAATAAATATACAAAGCTGCTATTCAGGCGAAAGTGAATTACTACCCAGTTCTTGCATTGGGTGCCCTTCCTGGTGAGATATTTTAATATGTCAGTTGTTAAACTGTCTAAACGTTTTCTTTTTCACTCTTCATTTTGGACATTACTGATTTATTAGTGGAATAAACACATCAATTCTGTTTCTGTAATGTCCCCATCACTCTTTAAAAATGATTTGATATTTAAATTTTTGAAGGGCCTGGATGAAGGATATACAGGATTTGGCGACCATCTTGTTAGTCAGTGCAGGGATATGTCTCCTGTATCTTATTTATCTTATACAATATGTGGATCGTTGGCTCATTTTGATAGTTACACTCAGTGGTTCATGCACTATCAATAGTTTCCTATTTTCTGTCACTGGAATATCAATTGTCGGCTCCATCTCTCTCTTACACAGAACTTGATGACAATCCTGATTCTGACAAGAGGAATCTGTGGCCCTTCCAAGTGTATCTCTGTTTCATTGGTGGCAATGAGAAAAGCGTATCTACTCGTCATTATTATCAAATTTATGGCGTACCATCTCTTCACTTTCGTTCTTGTCCGACACATCGGTGTGCAGTGTCATTTAATATTTAATTGCTGACTCACTCGATTTACCTGTTTGGAGATTTTTGTCCTTCACATGTGAGCGATTTGTTGTAATCAGCTGCCAGAAATTTAAATAAAAGTATTGCACCAAAAAACAGCAATAACATTTGTAGTCAACCTTTGTCTTCTGAGTATATTAAAGAAATACAAATCTTATTTCAACTAGTACCTTACCAAATAATTAACAAGGTGCAGTGGGTTTGTCGCCAAAGATCTGCTTATTAACTTTCACCCGCAGAAATAGCGTTTGTTGGGCTTTGCACCACCTCATTTATCTGGTTTACGTTTTGTCTGATCTAATTGATGAATTCAATAACGACTCGACAATCGTTAAAGACCAATGGAAATCTCACTGATATCAGTCTTGTGGAAGTGAGAATCAAAGTGACCCAGAGACTGTGAACGGAAGGAAATCCAACATTTTCCTCCTCTCTGGACCAATAAGTTGTATATTGCTCTGGTTGAAAAATGCTGTCAATTATGTGATTACCAGATGTGTAACCATGAATTATTACCAGGCTGACCGAAAAATCCCTAATTATGTCGCCAGTAAAAGTGCAGCTTTCCGAAAGTTTTTGAGTTGTTTTCGAAACTCATTTATGATGCAGCCAGTCAAAAGAAGTTCAGAGAATAACTGAAATGTATGATCAACTCCATTGCGATACATAAAGACAATAAATGAGAAAATAAATACAGAAAAAAGGGAAAACTAAATCAATTTTTTCAAGAAAAGTGCTCATCGTGAAGTTTTCATTCTTTCTCTACATTAGAATTTTTCTCGCAAAGTGAAAACTGAAAGATATTCAAGTTCAGAGTTATTTGATTTTGCTTGCTTTTCGATGTGCTATTTTCCACTTTTCTGAATCATTTTTGATCGTACGTGGGTCTTGAAGCAAATTCTGGACTAATATATGACTATAATAAGCTCTCGAGACGTTCGACAAGTGGAAACGTTATACTCCAGTATTGACTAGAACTCAACACCTTGTATTATGCCATCAACGTATTTCTTTTTTTTTGCAAAGATCTTGCTGAATGCATTTTTAGATTTGATTCCCTCTTGGGTGGAAAAATGTCCTTCAACTCAACCAGTCCACACCAACCCTCCGAAGAGTACCCACCCAAAACCATTCCCCTCTGAGTAACACACCGAGTACTATAGATAATTTAGCATGGCCAATTCTCCTGACCTGCACATCTTTGGACTGTGGGAGGAAACCGGAGCACCCGATGGAAACCCACGCAGACACGGGGAGAATGAGCAAGCTCCACACAGACAGTTTCCCAATGCTGGCTGTGAATCTGGGATCCTGGTGCTGTGAGGCAGCAGAGATAACCACTGAACCACCATGCCACCCCAAATATTGCGAATATAGCAGTCTTTACTCAACACCTTCTAAAAGGCCAATGGGAAGAATCTCTTAACACGCATTATATGAGAAATGAGAAACAATTCCACGATAAAGCGTCCATTATGGTTTCTTCCCTGAATGTATCTGAAAGATTAATTTCAACTTACAATATTGTGCTGGCTGGCGCATCTGCCATCACGTCGGTGCGATTCGCTTTGGAATAAATGAATGTAGTTTCAATGTAAATAACTAGTTAAAATGAGCTTTATTGTCCAGGGATTTCTTTGCCACAACAAGTATTAGCCTTTTGAACTCTATTTTCTTCGTTGTAAGATTTCGGAAATTGCATACATACATTTAACTTATTGTTTGAGAGACTGGATATATGAGAAAAGAACTGTATTATTCACCACTGTTAAGAAAATTACAGATTAATAACAGACGTCATTGTTTTCAGTCACTTATGCTGCCGAAGGAAGTGTCTTTGACCATGATGTAAAGCTGATTCATTGTGAAGTAGTCGAATCACTTTCCACTTCGCACTTGACATGTGAGGGGTAGAAATTCCTTTATAATTCAATTTATTTTTAAAATCATTGATTGAAGATTTTTGCATGACACGAGAGGAACCAGGCTTCGAATTCACTCGTACTCATCGCAGAAAATAATCCTGCAAAGTTAATGGTATCGATCATTGTGGAATAGGTCAATACGGATTTTATTGATTGTTATATCAAACATAAACATGTAGATGAATAAAATGTTCTACTTCCTCACAGCAACCGTATCTATTTGATATTGTTCATCTTGTTAACACATTTCTCGTTGTGTGATATCGACTTGATTGATACCATGTTATAACGCATAAAAATAATTTGACGCCAAATTTGACGCCAATCTGAGATTTCTGCAACAGGAAATTTCCTGTCTTAAATATGATCTCGCCTTGATCCTAATTTTCTATTATTGCAGGCGACAATGCATCCCACTACCAGCACTCTTACCCCTGACCCCCACATCCATAAAACAACCTTCATATGTTATCTTGCAAATGCTTTACCAATATTCTGGTCGGTTTATTCAAACCAGTTTATGTTGAATTGAGCTGTCGTTAACAAGCAGGAGTAATTTCCTCAAGAGTGACAAATATCCCTGAAGGTGTACCGTCACTGTAATGTGCACATATAGGACATTTGACCCAACATATCTCCACCGACAATCCGAGAAGCATCCCACCCTATGATTAAATACTGACATTTACATTGTTAACCAACATAACACACTATAGTCCGGACCAATTAAGCAAGGCCAATTCACTTAATCTTCTTATCACTGGCCTGTTGGAAGAACACTGACCATCCAGTAAAGTACAAACTCTACCAGCTTTGGGACGAAAGTTAAACCAGTCAGCAGTGCTCATTACTGCACCAGCACAGCTTTCCATTTTACCGTTCTTCTTTCGAAACTGAGCACGGACTCATTCTGCATTGTTCTGACTCAAACAAAATTGATATCAATTGATTTCAAGCGCGGATGAAAAATATCGCTTCTCGCCTTATTTTAGCATTGTGTATTTCAGTTCGGATCAAGACAACGTCAATCCAGTAAAAGTGTCAGTGAACCCCCTTCAGTGTCTTTTTTGAATCATTCACCAGATGAGGGTGTGCTTTTTCAGATTGTTATTTATTCCAGATCCCTCATTATCCAGAGGGCAGCTAAGAATGAACTCGATTGTTATGAGTCTCGCTTCATGTGTAGGCCAGAGCGAGGAAGATTAGCTTTATACTTCACCAAATGCTATTTATCAACCAGACCATTACTTTTCTTCCATTTGTCAAAAATTAATCCATGGACATAATTGGACTCTCAATTCCAGGTTGTTGAAGTCAGATTTCATTTTAGGGTAGAATTCTAACTCTCAGTCCACAGAACATTAACTTTGTCTCTGGATGAACAGTCCACCTAAAATATCAATAAAACCGTCACCCCCGCCCCCCCCCCTCCCCCCGACCTTTTCTAATTGTGACTGCTGTCTCCTACTTTTTGGAAACCTTTTTCGATTGGGTTGAAGCGTATCTTTGATTTCAGGAGTTCAGTTAACCTCACCTTCACTGATTCTTTCAAATCTACTGGCACTATTTCACAAACAACTTTATAAATGTTTTCAGTGTCCTTTGATATTTACTGTATAAATAACATGTTCTTATTTCTTAATATTTATTGTTGTCTCGCAATTTTGATCTACAATTAATTCTGTTCCATTTCAAATCAGCGAATGCGTTTTGAGGCAACATTCACTGGCATATGTACAATTGCTGTTTTTTTTAAATCTAGGGTTGTCATCCCATACAATGATAGAATCTCACTGCCAGAGTGTTTGAACTACTGGAAAAACTAATAATTCATTACTGAACCGCCATGTCATGCTGATTGTTATCGAAATTTTGAGAAAGGGTTCCCAAATCGAAGTAACTTACAATATTATAACTTGTTCATCAGTAATGAGGTCACAGCTTTTCATTCGGCCATTTGATGGAGAGAAACGGACTCTGGTAAATATGTTTCACTTCATTACAACATATGTTTTCTTTGTCAATAAATGGTTTGCATGAATGCGCATGAACCACTGACCTATTTTGGAATTCCTGGCATTTCATCTGGGAAAACTGGGGAGAGTGGTGGGAAAAGGTTAAAAAAGGTTAAAAAAGAGTAAATAAGGTTAAGGAGAATACAGAGAGATTGTACAAATACAAGAGGGTAAAAACAGTAAATATGGAGAAAATCGCCTCTGTAAGGATCATCAAGTCTTTCTACGTACTGAACGACGGGAGATGGTTAAGAGACTGAATGATTATTTCACATTTTTTAAAAATGTACAGAACGGTAATGAAGTTATAGAACCTTGTGAAATTAATAGTGATGTCCTAAGAAGAATCCACTTTACAGACGATTTAGTGTTCGTCGGTTCACTGGGCATAAAATTGGATACGTCTTCAGGTCTTCAACAGCTGACGCTTGTGTAAAGCCATGAAAGGCAATGCTGCATCCTTTGCCAAAATATTTGTATTATCGACGGTCATGGGTGAGGTGCAGGAAGACTGGAGCACAGGTAATGCTGTGCCATTATTTCCAAAAGGTTGCAAGGAAATGCTGGGGAACGACAGACATCTCTGTCTGACGTCAATGATAGATCGATTATTGAAGGGGATTCTGAGAGGATCATTTTTCATGAGGTTCGAACATCAAGGACTGCAGTCAATATGATTTTTCTGTGTCGTAAATCACGCTTCAATAACAGTCACAGAGTCATAGAGAAGTACACTACAGAAATTGGTGTTTTGGTCTAACCTGTCCATGCCGACCAGATATCTTAACCCAATATCGTCCTACCTGCTAGCACCGAGACCATAACCTTCTAAACTCTTCCTGTTCATACACCCATCCAAATACCTTTTAAATGTTTCAATTATACCAGCCTGCGCCACATCCGCTGGCAGGTCATTCCATGCACGTACCACCCTCTGCGTGAAACACTTGCCCCTTAGGTGTCTTTTATATCCTTCCCCTCTCACCCTAAAACTTTGCCCTCTAGTCCTGGACGCCCCTACACCAGGAAAACTCGTTTGTCTATTTATCCTATCCATGACCCTCATAAGTTTGTAAATCTCTATGAGGTCACCCTTCAGCCTCCGACGCACGAAGGAAAACAGCCCCAGACTGTTCAGACTCTCAGTGTAGTTCAAATCCTCCAAAATTGGCAACATCATTGCAAATCATTTCGGAACCCTTTCAAGTTTAACATCTTTCTGATACTAAGGAGACCAGAAGTGCACACAGTATAACAACATTGGTCCAACCAATGTCCTGTATAGCCGCAACATGACCTCCCAATTCCTGTACTCAAGACTCTAACCGATAACAGAAAACATACCAAACACCACTGTCACTATCCTATCGACCTGCGACTCAACTTTCAAGGAGCCATGAACCTGTAATTCAAGTTCTCTTTGTTCAGCAGCACTCCTGAGGACCTTACAATTAAATGTACAAGTCCTGCTAAGATTTGCTTTCACAATGATGCAGCACCTCCCATTTATCTGAATTAAACTCCATCTGCCACTTCTCAGGCCATTGGCCAATCAGATCAAGAACCTGTTGTAATCTGAGGTAACCTTCTTCGCTGTCCACTTTTGGGGTCAACTGTAAACTTACTAACTACACCTCCGATGTTCATACCCAAATCGTTTAGAGAAGTGACGAAAAGACGGGACCCAGCACTAATCCTTGTGGCACTCCACTGATCATAGGCCTTCAGTCTGAAAAATCCTCCGCCACCAGCCTCTGTCTTCGGCCTTTGAGCCAGTTCGGTATCCAAATGGCTCATTCCCTCTTTTGTCCGTGAGATCCAACCTTGCCAACCAGTCTGAACCTTGCTGAACGCCTTACTGAAGTCTATATAGATCACTTCTGCTCCTCTGCCCTCATGAATCCTCTGTTACTTCTTCAAAAAGCTCAATCAGGTTGTGAGACATGATTTCGAATGCACAAAGTCAAGTTGACCATTCCTAATCAATCCTTGCCTTTCCAAATAATTGTACATCGTCTCCTTCAGGATTCCCTCCAACAACTTGCCCACACCACCGTCAGACTCACTGGTCTATAGTTCCCTGGCTTGTCCTTACTACGCTTTTTAAACAGTGGCACCACGTTAGCCAACCTCCAGTCTTCCGGCACGTCACCTGTGACTGTTGATGAATCAAATATCTCAGCACAAGTCCCAGCAATCACTTCCCTTGCTTTCCACAGAGTTCTCGGCTACACCTGATCAGGCCCTTGGGGATTTAATCACCTTCATGCGCTTCAAGACATCCAAAACTTCTTCCTCTGCAATATGGACATTTCTTCAAGATGTCACCATCTATTTTCCTACATTCTGTATCTCCCATGTCCTTTTCCACAGTAAATACTGATACAAAATATTCATTTAGTATCTCACACTTTCTGCGGTTCCATGCAAGGACGCCTTGCTGATCTTTAAGAGGCCTAATTCTCTCCCTAATTACCTTTTTGTCCTTAATATGTTTCCGGAATTCTATTGGCCAAAGCTATCTCATGTGCCTTTTTTTCCCTCCTGATTTCCCTCTTAAGTATAAACCTACTGCCTTTATACTATCATATGGATTCATTCGATCTATCTTGTCTATAGCTGACATATGCTTCCTTCTTTTTGTCAACTAAATCCACAATTTCTTGGTCATCCAGCATTCCATATGTACACCGGCCTTTCGTCTCACCCTAATAGGAACATACTTTCGCTGGAATCTCTTCACCTCATTTTTTAAGGCTTAGATTTTTCAACTGTCCCTGTACCTGTGAATATCTGCCCCCCAATCAGCTTTCGAAAGATTTTGCCGAACACAATCGAAATTGGCCTTTCTCTAACTTAGAATTCAACTTTTAGATCTGTTTTTCCCTTTTCCATCAGTATTTTAACTCTAATAGAGTTATGGTCGCTGGATTCAAAGTGTTCCCTCACTGAAGCCTGTCACCTACCCTTACGTATTTCCCAATTGTACTTCAAATTTTGCACTTCTCTAGTATGTACATTCACGTACTGAATCAGAAAATTTTCTTGTGCACGCTTAATAAATTCTTCTCCATCTAAACCCTTAACATTATGGCAGCCCCAGTCGATACTTAGAAGGATAAAATTCCCTCCCATAATCTCCCTATTATTTTTACAGATAGCTGAGATCTCCTTACAAATTTGTTTCTCAATTTCCCTGACTAATAGGGGGATCTATAATTCAATCCCAATAAGGTGATAATCCCTTTCCTATTCCTCAGGTCCACAGAAATAACACAGTTGATCTCTTGGAAACCGACGTATCCCTCATTGCATTAGAGCTAGTCTCAAGAGCAGAAATTTGCCTGTTCGTGCTATGTTCCCTGAGAATCCATCAGTCTCTACATTTTTCGAATTCTCATATTTGTTTTAAATGGAGATAGTCACCGAAGACTGCTGCCTACCTTTCTTACGTTTTCTGGATTTAACCCATCTATGTGACTGTATCGGAGAATTACCCCCGTTCCTATAACTGCCATCCATCATATACTGTTGCAGTTGCAAATTTCTCATTGTTTCTTTCTCTCCAACCGACCCATCCGCTCTGATAGGAATCGCAACCAGCAGTATTTATTGAAGATATAATCCTAAGTAAACTGTAAGCACTCGAACTGCCATATCTGAGAAGAAGCGCATATCACTGTATAAAAGATCGTTTTTGCTCCTTCACAATGTGAAGCAGTGTTTTGAAGAAATGACTGAGAATATTGATGAAGGCAGAGTAGTATATTTTGCTTTCTTGACTTCAGTAAAGCGTTTGCCAAGATTCCACATGCCAGATAGTATCGCAGGATTAAATCACATATGAACCAAAATAAGGTTAACAATTGGATACAAGTGCCTTGAAGATAGAAATAAAGAGTAGTCATAGATGGTTTTTGTTTTGCACTAGCGGCTTGTGGGCAGTCGTGTTCTAGAAGGATTGGTTTTTGAATCACTACATCTTGACATCTATATAAACGGTTTGGTCATGAATTTCGAACGCATTCCTAGATTTGTGATTCACAACTTGTTACTCTGCAGATATCATCAACTCCACAACAACGTAACTAACAGTGAAAGTGTGCTTATCCCGATCTCCCGTGCATGTCCCATATCATTGTTGGGAAAAAAAGATATATCTTGTCTCGAAACTTTTAAAATAAACGAGTGAGGAAAGGAGATTTGAGGAATTAACAACCATTTATTCCATGGTCATGAGGAATTATATCTTCGTTCAGAAGGAAGTCGCACACAATTCCAAGAGAATACAGTATTTTACAAGTTATAAAGAAAATGCTCACCCACTGCCAAATATTTGTGCAATCACGGGGCAGTCGTCAGCTTTCCATACATTGTTCAGACCTGCGTCCTGAATGCTACCAAAACTCAATGTAATCTTGTCCTGCTGGTTCAGTTTGTCTAGTTTTACCAATAAGAGACAGATAATTATTATATCATTCAGTGAAGTAGCACTAATGGCCTGAGAAGCAGAGAAATAGAGCAGATGCAAGATCAGGCTATGAAAACCGAATTCGTCGGCCAGACCTCAGGTGGCAATGCACTTAGCAGGCTGCAAAAATTGTTTTATGGAAACAAAACGCCTTCTTTACACCTTTGTGTCAATGTTTTTCAATCTTTCTGCAATCGCACGATCCCTACAATGTAGGGACAGGCCATTTGGCCCAACGTTACCACACCGAGTTTCTGAAGACTCACTTCCCTCCCGGATCCCTGTAAGCTTATATGTGCCATGGCTAATCTTCCTGAACAGCACATCCCAGGATCATTTCGGCAATTTAGCACAGCCAATCAATCTGCCCTGCAAACCTTTACACTGTATTTGCAAATTAGACTACCTGAAGGTCACCCACTCAGATGCAGGTAGACCTTGAAACTCCACACCGAGAATCGCGCGAGGCCAGAATTAAACGGGACTTTTTTGCGCTATGAGGCAGCAGTGGTAACCACAGAACGACCAATCCGCCCGTTCTGAGCTCGTGTGCCGCCATTTCGTTGAACGTTATGGTGTTTGAAATTGTATCCAAATGTTTTTTGTAACCTTTCCGGCTTCCACTACCTCCTCAGTCAGTTTTCCGTGACAGGCTGAGTGAAAAAAAAAATTTACTTTCTCGAATGCCCGCTGAATTTGGTGCACCTTGCACCTGGATATGCAGTCTCATGACGGATCCTTCATGATTTGGAGATGCTGGTGATGGACTGGGGTGTACAAAGTTAAAGATCACGCAACTCCAAGTTATGGTCCAACAGCTTTAACTGGAAGCTTTACCTTTCAGAGGACTGCTCCTTCATCACACGGTTGTGGGGTACTCTATCCCCACCTGATGAAGGAGCAGCGCTCCGAAAGCTATTGCTTCCAATTTAACCTGTTGCACTGCAACCAGGTGTTGTGTGAATTTTTTATCTTGAAGCCATCATGAAAGAGGAACAACTGCTCTCCACTTACTCTGTCCAAAGCCTTCATAATTTCATACACCTCATCATGAGCCCATTCAGTATTCTCTGCTCGATAGAAAGCAATCCAAGTCTATGTCGTCTCGACATATAGCACATTTTCTTCATTCCAGGCAACATCCTGACGAACCTTTCCTGTACGCCCTCCAGTGTTATCATTTGCTTCCTTTAGGGAAGTGACCAGATCAGCACATAGCTTCAGAAGTCCAACATTACCTCCTTGCTCTTGTACTCTGACACGACAGACAAAATCAAGTGACCTCTAAACCGTCTTAACTAATATAATCGCGTGCATTGCGGACTTTAAATAACGGAGACTAATTAGCTGAGGATCCCAGCTTCCCAGCATCCTATTATTTATTAAATGCAACTGCATCTTCTTTTCTTCTTCCTTAACAGGTGAAATGGCATCTGCGATTGGACTAACATTCTGAGCAGTCCATCGAAGGTATAGTTACTAATTTTGTAGATTACATCAAAACAAATGCTGTGGTGGACAGTGAAGACCACTATGCCTGAAAGCAACGGAACCTTGCATAAGATGTACAATTGCAGAGAGGGGAGTGGAAAAATTGAGTTTAACAATGATAAATGTGTGTTGCTGCATTTCGGAAAGGCTAATTAGGACATGACTCATGTACTTAATGGTACTTTCTGGAGTTGAGTTGTTGCGAAAGAGACCTTGGTGCGCAGATTCATAATTCCTTGAAAATTCAGTCGCAGGTAGACAGGGCAGTGGAGAACGTGTTTTTTTATCCTTGCCTTTATTGGGCAGTGCATTGAGTATTGGAGTTCGGATGTCATGCTGCAGTTGTACAGGACATTGATAAGGCTGACTTAAAATACTCGATTACTTTCCGATCTGCCTACTATCGACAGTGGACTGTAATGCTGGATTTCGAGATGGTGAGCTCTCAGGCGAGGCTGAAAAGGCAAAGGCTTTTCTCTCCGGAGCACAAGAGAATGATGGATGATGGGCATGCACAGGGTGAGGAGATAAGATTAGTTTTCCACTTTTGAAGTGTGCACAACAACTGGTCATATCTTTCAGGAGCTTCGAGAAAGATTTACCAGCGAACCGAGGGGTAATGTTTTCACACAGAGGGTGGTGCACATATTGAATGAGCTGCCAGAGAAGTAATGGAAGTGGGTACAATTCAAACATTAAAAAGACATCTGGGCGGAAACATGAATAAGAAGCGTTCACAGAGATATGGGCCAAATGGTATTCAATAGGACGAGATCAGGTTCGAATATCTTGTCGGCACTAAAATGGTCGACAGAAGGTCTGTTTCTATGGTTCAGGACTCTAAGTTTATGTAATGGTTTGACTGTCACATTCTATCTTCCTAAAAGCGTGTGCAGATTTAATCATCGAAACCAACAACATTGCTAATCAAGTTGGACATCAGAGAGAATCCCACTGGATCGATTATAGTTTTTATTTTTGTACTCAGTTTTATATGTAGGTTACCCCTTGAACATATCAGCAAAATAGTCCGAATGCACCTTCGCAAAAGAACAAAATATTTGTTGTGGAAACGGAAAACTTACTCGCCCTTCTGTGTCAGTTGACATTTGCTAGAGTCATTGTATTGTAAACATCAGAAAGGAAAACATGAGCTATTTATTCAACAGACTGCCCTGAAAGTAAGAGGACAAAGATCATTCACAGCCCAGGAACAGGTCTTTCGGCCCTCCAAGCCTGGCTGATCCATATCTACTCTCTAAAACTAATATCAAATTCTAAAGCAGCTGTAACCCTATTCTCTCGACCTATTCACCCGCCAGACGCACCTGAAATTAATCTACCGTTCCTGCCTTTGCTACCTCTGTTGGCAACGTGTTTGAGACACGTACTACCCTCTGTGTAACTTTCATTCTGCGTGTATCCTTTTAACCTTTTGATCTCTCACTTTGAAAATGTGAACTCCCGTCATTGGTTTCCTCACCCTGGGAAACAGCTTACATCTATCTATTCTGTCTATACCCTACATGATTTTGTGGACCTCAATGAAGGTCCCCCTCAATCTAATGAAAACAATCCTAACTTACTCAACTTGCCTTCATGACATATCCTTCCATTCCATTCAACATCCTCGTAAACCATCCCTGAACCCTCTCCAATATCCACATTAGTTGGGTAATATGGCTACCACAACTGCAAACAGAATTCTAAATGCCACTGAACCAAAGTCTTGTAGTAATTTAACATGACTTGCCATCGCATATATTCAATACCTAGTCCGATGAAGGCAAGCAAACAATATGCCTTCGTGATCACTCCATTTACCTCTGCACCTAAATTCAAGGTAAAAGGGAACTGAACTCCCAGATCTCTCTGCTCATCAATTATTCCTAAGGTAATTCCGTTTACAGCATATTTTGCTCGAAAGTTAGGCTTTCCAGCATGCATCACCTCACATTTGCCGGGATTGAACACCATCTGCCACTTTGACACCCAATTCTCCAATCTATCTATTATCTCCTGTATTCTTTGACAACCGGTAATGGTTTCTGCTCCTCCACCAATCTTCGTGTCATCTGCTAATTACTGATCAGGCGATCAATGCCCTCTTCCAGATCATTTATGTATATCATAAACAACAGTGGCCCCAGGACTAATCCCCGTGGAACACCACTGGCCTCCTTTTTTCATTTTGTGAAACTCCCTTCAATGACTACTCTCTATCTCCTGCTGCTCAACTAATTCTTTATCCACCTAGCAACAACACCCTGCATTCCATGAGACTTCTCTGTAACCATTAGCTTACCATTCGGAACTTTATCAAACACCTTACTGAAGTCTATGTATATAACATCTACAGCCCTTCATTCATCTATAAACTTGGTCACTTCCTCAAAGAACTCTTTTAAGTTGGCACAAAAACATGTTGCCTGCCACAGATGCCAATTATAAATAAATTTTGTCCCTGAGTACATTCTCCAGCAACTTCCCCCACCACGGAAGGATCCCTCGTCTGTAATTGCCTGAAATTTCCCTATTACCCTTCATGGGGATAACATGAGCAACCCTCCCGTCGCCGGGCACTTTACCTGCGTTTCAGGATGCAGTTTTTAAAATTTAATCCACACGTGAAGGAAAGTAAATATGAAATTTGAAAAAATGGAAATCCAGCTCCAGGCTCCTCCATTGTTAAGCCAAGTCCTCAAACATCAAAAGTTTCTATATTGAAAGTTCATAAGAGAAGGGAAAACAAGGAGACCTTTAACTCTCCTCTGAAACCCGTTGCATCTGAAATTCTGTGGATACCCATCCGCATGCTGCGCCTTGTTGTGTTGGGTTTGAAACCCGATATCATTGTCAAGGGTGAGATTGGCCTTCAGACGTCTGAACAATGTAAAAGTATGATGATTGACTGCTCGCTGTGTGGCTGGAAACCCGTTTAGAGAAATAAAATCAACTCAAATGCATGAACAGCTCCCAGATGCCTTTTGGATTCCCACCAATTTGTGAAAGGGAAAGTCAGCAACAAATCGAAGTGGTGGTGGGTAGTGTGTGCAAACGACAAGGACAATTCGCAGGAATACCAGTGAATCTCGGGTGGACTCATAAGGAGTTGAAACAAAGAGCGAAAATAATTCTGTGAAGTAGGAGTGGGAAGCGATTGTGAATCTTGACTGGAGCGGCAGATTACTTTACTTAATTTCATAAGGTTGTCAAAACCTGCATACTTTAATAGAATGAAAGGATACTACATCATAGAGTTAGGCACATCAACACAAACTGGTCCATGCTGAACAAAATGTCCATCTACGCTAATCCGAATTTCCCTGCACTTTTTCCATATTGTACTAAACATTTCACACCATTGTATTTGTCCAAGTGACTTTTAAGTGTTTTAAATGCACACACCTCAACAACTTCTGCTCGCAGGACTTTGCAAATGCATACCACCTTCTGGAAAATGAAGTTGCCCAACACGTTCTCTTTAAATTTTTCCACTTTAAACTTAATCTGTCGCTCTTTTGTCCGTGTTTCTACAATCATGGAGGGCGGAGTGGTAGCTGAGTGTATTCATCCTGTCCATGCCTCTCATGATCTTATACATTTACATTCTTTACAGAGGAGAAACAGGCCGTTCACCCCATAAGTCCACACCGACCAACCGAAGAGCAACCCACCGAGGCAAATTCTCCTACATTTTCCCCATCACCTGACACTCGAGGCAATTTAGCATGGCCAATTTTTGAAATGACCGAGGAAACTGAAGCACGAGGAGGAAACCCACGCAGACACGGGGAGAATGTGACAACTCCACACAAATAGTTGCCCGAGGCGGGAATTGAAGCCTGGTCTCTGGCGCTGTGAGGCATCACTACTCACCACTGTGCCACCGTGCTGCACACACTTGGATAAAGCCCCCATGAGTCTCCAACGGACTAAAGAAAAAAATTGCAAATTGTCCAACTTCCCGTTATAATTAGCCCGTTGAGTCCCGGCAAATTCGAAATTTCTTCTGCATTCTCTTCATTTTCATAACATGCTGCCTGTAGCAAGGTGAGGACAACTGAACACATTACTCGACGTGAACCCTCACCAACGTCCTGCACAAATTAAATTAACTTCTCAACGTCTGTCTCAATGTCTTGACGAATGGAAGCCAGTGTTCCAAAGTCCTTCTTCACTGCGCTGGATACCTGTGAAGCCACGTTCAGAGAACTTTGCATCTGAACTCCAAGGTCCCTCTATTCCACTACAATCGTTATGGTCATGCCAATCACCATGAAATGTTTACATCATTGATACTTTTCAAAAATGCACGACCTCACACTTTGTATAGTAAACTACATTTGGCATTTCCCGACTCACAAGTGATTAACGTCTTGCTGCAATTTAGGACATGCTTCCTTTTCATTCGTGGTATTGCTTGTTAAGTGTCATCAGCAAACTCAGTGCCTTCCACATCCTCATCCAAATCACCGATTTTCAGAACAAACAGCAATGGTCCCAGCACCGACGATTGATATACTCCACGAGCCAAGGGCCTCCAGTCTGCCAAGCATCTTTCCACGATCACCCTCTGCTGTGTTCCATTCAGCTAATTGTTTATCCAATTTTCTAGCGCGACATGATTTCAATGCAAACTGACTTTACATAACGTCCTAATAAGTAGAATCATATCAGATGGCTTACAAAAATCCATAGATTATAACTCCCGCCGTGCCATTGTGGATCTTCAGAGACACTTCAACGAGGAACTCTTACATATTTGTGACACATGATCTCTCATGGATAAAGACATGCAAACTGATTCTAATCAAACCCAATATTTCCAAGTGCATGTGTACTTTATCACTCAGATGTCTGTGAATTATCTGACACACCACAAATGTTACGCACGTTCAGCTGTGTTGTTGAGAATTTCTCGTGGTTCATCCGGTTTCCTGCTTCACTCCAAAGTTGTTCAAGTTGGCTAGATTTCAATGATTAACTGTCATTAGTCTTCATGGATTTGTAGGTTAACTTGGTTAACCGTGGGAAATGTAAGTGAAATACTAGCGGAATAGTTCTCGTGGGATGCTCTTCGGAGGATCGATGTGGACTTCTTGGGCTGAATAAATTGCTTCTATAGAGTAGGCGTTTGTTCTATTGAATATTCGTTATTGAGCAATACTTGGCAGAGGCGGATTCACAATTTACTATGTTTTAGCAGGTGAACAGTCAGTGCATCAGACAAAGAGGTGCACCAGGGAACCACAGCAGCTGACACACAGCACGGAAAGAGAAAGTTTACATATGTGAAGTTTTGTCTCAGGCTTGAGAACATAACCGTCAAATGATTGAGTCTTTAAAGTTTAATTTACTTTATTTTTCTAAGTTCAGGTAGTTTACATACGTGCACAAATTATGTACTGAGATCATTAGGCTTCAAAATATATGAGCCCTACGATGACCAATCTCGACGTCCCAAGCACGTTCAGCGCAACAGAGCATTGCCAAATCCAACCGTTATCACCCAACACTCATGAACTGTCAAATGGCAACATGCCCTCACCAACACAACAGCGCTTCCCTATTATCAATCACAGTCCAAATAAGCATCGCAGACATTAAAAAACCTCCAGTTCTTCCTCAATACTCATGGTAGTTGAATGGCGACCGTGATATGACGTCAGTGGTGGGCCCAGGATTTATTGCCTGTCGCTAGTTGCCTGCAATATTTCAAGGTGAGAGTAGTCTTTTTGAAATTGTCATGTCCAAGAGGAGAACAGAAAACCACATTGTTCTCATGGGAAAGCTTCCCGGATGTTGCCGCAGCAAAAGTGAAGGAATTACATAATAATTAATAGTAAGGATTTTGAGTAAGGTGGAAAATTCGTATTCGTGATATTTTCAAGTAACAGCGACGCTGCCCCTGGAGAGCATAGTGGCTTTCATTAATGAATATGCAGGCTGAGGAACCGTGATGACTTTTTGCAGTGTCCCTTGAATTTGGTACAACTTGTCGAAATTGTACAATCGATTGTGGTGGGAATGACTTTACCTGGAAGTATTGGTAATCATGGAGAACTGATACGAAATGGATTCTGTGGAAATTATTTATGTGTTGTTGGAGCTTCACCCAATCATCCAATTAACATCTTGGCGACATTTCACTCGACTCTTTCAAGTTTTCCCCATCTTATTCTTAAGAAGAGGCTCCAAAACGTTAGCAACTCAAGGTCATGCTACCCAACATCAGTTTGTGCCTTCTCGTTACGTTCCTTCATAAACAAGGCTGTTGCATTAGTCATTTGCAAATCATCTAGCACTCTCCTCCACTCCACTGGCTCCTAATACATCGCCAGCAATGCCTCAGCAACTTCCTTAGCTGTCTTGTGTAGAACTCAGTCATTCAATCCGTCTAGTTATGGGAATTCATTCTCCTTCAGACATTTTAGCTGACCAGAACATTTTCTTTAGTGATAACCTGCAAACAGGCCAGCTCTCTCAGTCTCTTGCTGCTGGAGACTTCCACCATGAATACTAACTCAAAATGCCTGTCGATTTCCTCTGCTGTTTCTTTTTCCCCATGATGATGTGCTCAGCCTCAATTACTAGTAGCTCACTCTCATCACTCTGTAACTTTCCTTTAAAGTATCTAATACTCTTGGAATTCTCTTTTCCACTAGTACGCAGCATTTGCTAACTTATGTTATTCCGTCAGTATTGCTTTTCCGTTCCTCTCTACTGGTTTTGAAAGCTTCACAATTGCATAACTTCCTACTAATCTCTAACACTACGTGTACTTCTTCATTTGTTATTACTGTCCCTGACTTCAGTTGTGTGATATGATTGACTTGTCCTGCCCTTAGTTTGTTTCGTCTTCCTTCAGATTAGTTTATCCAAAATTATTATATAAATGCAGACCAATACACGTCTTCTGTCCATTTCTTTAACTATACGCCAGTGAGTCTCACTTCTGTTGTGGGCAAAGTCTTAGAGAGAATTGTAAGGGATAGGATTTATGCACATCTGAATAAGAATGATGTGATCAAGGATAGTCAGCATGGTTTTGTGAAGGGCAGGTCGTGCCTCACAAACCTTACTGAATTCTTTGAGAAGGTGACTAAGGAGGTAGATGAGGGGAAAAGGGTAGATGTGGTATATATGGATTTTAGTAAGGCGTTGGATAAGGTCCCCCATGGTAGGCTACTGCAGAAAATACAGAGATATGGCATTGAGGGTGAGTTGGAGGTTTGGATTAGGAATTGGCTGGCTGTAAGAAGACAGAGGGTAGAAGTTGATGGCAAAGGTTCATCTTGGAGTGCCGTCACTAGCGGTTTTCCGCAAGGATCTGTTTGGGATCATTGCTGTTTGTCATTTTTATAAATGACCTGGAGGAAGGGTTAGAAGGTTGGGTGAGCAAGTTTGCGGATGATACGAAAGTCGGAGGAGTTGTAGACAGTGAGGAAGGATATGGCAGGTTACAGCGGGATATAGAGAAGCTGCAGAGCTGGGCAGAAAGGTGGCAAATGGAGTTCAATGTAGCTAAGTGTGAGGTGATTCACTTTGATAAGAGTAATAAGAAGATGGATTAAGGGCTAATGGTAGACTACTTGGTAGTGTGGAAGAGCAGAGGGATCTTGGTGTCCATGTACACAGATCTCTGAAAGTTGCCACCCAGGTAAATAGTGCAGTGAAGAAGGCATGTGGCGTACTGGCTTTTATTGGTAGAGGAATTGAGGTCCGGAGTCCTGAGGTCATGCTGCAGTTGTATAAGACTCTGGTGCGACCGCATCTGGAATATTGTGTGCAGTTTTGGTCGCCATACTATAGGAAGGATGTGGAGGCACTGGAACGGGTGCAGAGGAAGTTTACCAGGATGTTGCCTGGTATGGTAGGAAGATCCTATGAGGAAAGGATGAGGCACTTGGGGTTGTTTTTATTGGAGAAAAGAAGGTTTAGGGGTGACTTGATAGAGGTGTACAAGATGATTAGGGAGTTAGATAGGGTTGACAGTGAGAACCTTTTTCCACGTATGGAGTCAACTATTACAAGGGGGCATAGCTTTAAATTAAGAGGGGGTAGATATAGGACTGATGTTAGGGGTAGGTTCTTCACTCAGCGAGTCGTAAGTTCATGGAATGCCCTGCCAGTAGCAGTAGTGGACTCTCCCTCTTTATGGGTATTTAAGCGGGCATTGGATAGGTATATGGAGGATAGTGGGTTAGTGTAGGTTAGGTGGGCTTTGATCGGCGCAACATCGAGGGCCGAAGGGCCTGTACTGCGCTGTATTCTTCTATGTTCTATGTTCTATGTTCTAGAGCTCCACTTCCAAACAACTCTGATTGTCTTCTCAGTGAGGTATTTGAAGATGTGTTCAGTCAAGTGTAATACTGTTATTTCTGAGACCTTTCCCTGTATCAAACTGAATTCGATCAAATTATGGCCACTACACAATCTGCGCTCCTTTAACTGTATTGCTAATTTGATATTTAACTTGCCAAATAATGAATTCCGTCTTTTCTAGAGTTTCTGCCAAACGTTTTTCCAGGCGTAGGAACTTATTTACTCCACAAACACATTATCTTTAGATTGGCTAGCAAACTGATTTTTGTGCTCCACCTGCACGTTTTAAGTTACCCATGATTATTGTGATATACTTTTTCCATGTAGGTTTTTCCTGTCTCCTGATTTGTTATCTTCGCCACAAACTGACTGCTGGTCGAAGGCCTGTGAATACCTCTAATCAGCGTGTAATTTCCTCAGCGATGCCTTCAATTTACCCACACATGTTCTGGATTTTCCCACTCTGTTTAAGTTCTTCCTATCAATTTTGGAAGACAGAGGTCTTGTAACGATTAGTAAGAGTCAGCAGTGATATGATGAAAAGTTGATATTCTGGAAGCACATGCTGAGAATTCAGAATGAATTTCCAGGTAATTTTCTGGCGAAGCTACATATAATCACTTTGAAGTGAGCCATAAATGTAAACAGAAGGGTGCAAGCCCATGTTGGAAAAGTGAGGGGTGTGTGTGGTAGGGTTCAAGGGGAGAGTTTGGTTGAGTTGCCCAAACATAAATCTGAAAAAGACAGTGCAAATGGCGGCATTCCTTCCTGATGACTGTGACTTTCTGAAATATTCAATTGACTCTTGACAGCTAAGAGAGCCGTGGCACTCCTGAATTCAGTAAAGAGCCCCGCGCGTGCTCTCTGTTGGTAATAATTCACTCATTCAATTGTCATTGTGTGAAGGTTATGACTGATACAAGGTTGTTTCGACTTCGAAATGCAAGTGTGCAAAAGGACATTTGCATTTTTTAACATCACTGCCATTTCTGGTTAGTTACATTATGGGACCAATGTTACCCAATCGTGAAGGGTTGTGATTTTTTCCTAGAAATTACTCCTCACAGTAAACATATTCAAACATCAGGGGAATTATCTCATCTGCTGTCATCTTTTTTTTTAAAATCAGGTTTTCAAGACAAACAACACTTGAACATTGCAACACTAATATCCCTGCGGAGATGCTAACGGGTATAAACTTAAGACCTTGGAAATCGTTCATCTCAGAATCAAAGTTAGCGGGATTCTCTGCAGAAGAAAGGGACAAGTCCGTTCATACTGAACATGCATCTTCCAATTCAAACAGTGAGGAAAGTTTTCTACCTTGTTCTAGGCGTAATTGGATTTCCCGGTATGTTGTAATGAACTTTCATCCTGTCAATTGTGTATAACGTAGTCTGTAGCATTACCCTATGAATAATAACGTTACTTGAAACATCGTTTCATTTCAGATGTCCCTGAGCTATTTCTGTGCTTATTTTCTGTTGCTTCAACTGTTTCAAGCTCTCCAGATTTACGGTTTTAATGCTTAATCTATCAGCAGCCAATCAACTAAAATAAGCAAATATTATTGTAAGGACGATGAGGAAGCGTACAGTGATTGCACTGAGCAAAACGTTTGATTGTGTCTTTGAGTTCCTGATGGCCCAGAAATATATTTCGAACAGATTCATACAACAAAAATCATAAAAAAGAAAAAAGTTGAAAATCTGGTGAATTAAAGCAGATGGTTGTTCCATTATTTGTTTTCTTGAGATTTAGGAAGTACATATAAGGAGATAAACACGATCAATCAGATAAAATCATGGCCAGGCAGTGAGACGAGGTTCTCAACAGCAGAATTGATATTTGCTAAGACTACACATTCGACACTGTTAAAAATACAAGCAGAAGGTTCGTTTACTAATTCAATTGCAGCTTATTTCAGGACTTCAGTAAATGACACTGGAAAATAGCACTGGGTTTTTGAGTAACTTTTACAAAATGGTACTCTTTTGTGAACACATCAGATGAACAAAACGCTTCAGCATGTAAACGGCATTGAGTCTTCACTGAGGTTGTGGTGTTTGTTTCCACGATGGTAATAATATACTTACGCGATGCTTAGTTCACAGTCTGTAGGAAATGATTCAAATCCGAAGATTTCTGTTGAAATGTGTGAAGGTTTCTGTAGCATCTGTAGAATTTGATGCGACAAAGATCATTGGGCATTGAATGGGTCATTGCATTGTATGTGTGTTGAGACTTTCCCCTAACAGTTACATTGTGTTCATTTCAAGAAAAGGGTACTTGCACAGCGTATTTTGTTGTTGTTGTTGTTGTTGTTGTGGAAGGGTCCATTATGTTATATTGTTGAACGTGCATTGCCAGCCTATTGTGAGCACACCCGCTGACTGATTCGACAGTAAAACCGAAAATGAAAAATAAAACCTGTCATCTACCCAGACAGTTCAGGCTGGAAGGACCGAGGTTTTTAAGAATTATCATCAACTGCATCAGAACAACATGCCTCACAAATGATAATGCGCCAACTTACCACACCACTTTAATTTGAGGATCATTAAATCTCAAGATGTGTGCATCAAGGTTTGTGATCCTTGATCCCAGTGACTGTATGTTCAGTGGATTATCCTTCGGGATTTGTTTGCACCGATTTGGTGCACCACATTGTACGGACACTGAGCACAGTCACATTTTAGTCGTGATGCTACAAAACCTCATTTCCTGTTCAAAGACCTGGTAACCATTAAGCCATGAATTATACCACTTACTGCGAAATAAATTATGCATGATTCTTCATGCCAAAAATCGATGTGACGGTTTTCAGAACATAAAATATGGTGTTTGAATGAATAGGGCTCTTACGTTCTTCATGTGCCACTGAGCTCCACCTCCATTCTTGCTCTTCCAACCTTAACAACATATCCTGCCATTCAGTATGCTTCATGATCAACATCTGCCCTTCTCAATTCTGATAAAGGGTAACTGAACGTGAAAGTTTAACTCTGATCTCCCTCTACTGATGTAGCCAGACTGCCTGGGCTTTTACAGAAATACTGCTGTTGGTTTTTCCTTACAACATTCAGACAGTTTTCTGTTTCATTTTTCTTGTGACAAAATGCTTTCATTCCCCCTACTTCAAGTAATAGTTACATAACCTTCGAGCAAATGATATTACGTTTTGAACTGTTTCGGAAAGCCCGTTTGTTTTACCTACTCTTGTGTATGCTAATATTTCCAAAGATCCCATATGCTGAACAGACCGAGGTACCAAATGCCAAAACAATTTGAAGAGATTTCACTGTGTTGTACTTCATCATTTCATTCTCTGAATGATGCACCTGTAATGTTTCCAAATTGGACTAACTTTTTCGTTTCAAAGTTGCCATTCAAGTTGATAGATTTGTTAAGGAGGCGGACGTGGTGTTGCCTTTCATTAGCGGTGGATTGAGTTCAAGAATCGCGACATTGGGATGCAGTTCTCTGAATCCCTGGTGAGACCCCATTTGGAATATTGTGTTCAGTTCTCACCGCCTGATTATAGGAAGGATGTGGAAGCGTTAGAAATTATACATCGGAGATTTACCAGGATGCTGCTCGACCTGGAAGACATGTCTTGTGAAGATAGGTAGGGGCACTGGGGCTTTTGTCGCTGGAGCGAAGAAGTTTGAGGGATGACTTGATCGATGTGTACATGACGAAGAGAGGAAGTGATCCAGTGAAATGGCTATGACGACGGCGTCAATTTTAAGATGAGTGCGAAAGGTTTCAGCGAGATTTCAGATACTGGTTGGTGTGTGGAATACACTGACAGTAGCGGTGGTAATATCAGATACATTAGTGATATTTAAGGGTTATTGGGTCAATACATTAATACGAAAAAACGTAGGTATATAGGTTAGTTTGATCTTAGAGCACAGTAAAAGGTTGGCACAACTTCGAGGGCAGAATAGTCGGTACTGTGCTCTACTGTTCTATGTCCTATGTTCGATGGAATGTCAGACTCTTGCAATTATAACAGACATCTTCAACAATTTATCCAGATTACTTTCGAGTTGAATCCCTTACCATACACTGTGTACTGAGCATCACATATGTATGTTATTACTTTTGTTGATCCAAGCACTACTCCCTTTGTTATCCAGCAGAAGTTGTCGAATACATTTTCATTATCTTTCCATTGTGTCAGCAAACACTTTTAAAATTGGAATCCTTCAGTGATTTATGCCACAAATGGCAAATCATATTGAATGTTTAAAGTGCAATGCATATAAATATTTGAGGGAATGTTTTCATCGAAGTATGCTCTCCATTTCTAACAATTGGCCCGATTTTAATAATGGCCATAACATATACGGGAATTGTTCTGAATCCAGTGGGACATTAACGATCCACTCAATATGTTGTGTCTCGATCAAGGTCTTACCTGCCTTATTCCTGTTTAAACCATCTGCTTCATGGTCATGTCCGCATTTGCGTTCATCTGAAAGAACAGTGTGTGTCACAAGTGTGTTGATTGCAATTATTTTTGTTCTCACATTGGTCCACACATTTGTGATGCTAAGCTGTAACCCTTACTTCAAATTCTCAAAATGATGAATGTTTGTTTTTTTTTCCAAAATATTTTTATATTCTCTGTCGTTCTCTCTCTTCCAGTCAATTTAGTGACAATTGCAATTCTGGCTCGGGGAAGATGTGGAATCTCGACCTGCACCACTCGCTATCTCCTGGCTATGGCAACAGTGGATCTTTTGGTCGTTGTCATTGAGATTATACTGAGTAAAATCAAGAATGATTACTTCCCAACATCGTTCCTGGACATCACTCCTGTGTGTAGTATTCGCTATGCATTGCGCCGTGTAGTCATAGAGTGTTCTGTCTGGTTCACCGTCACATTCACCTTTGATCGATATGTCACCATTTGTTGTGAGAAACTCAAAGCCAAATACTGCACTGAGAAAACTGCAACTGTGGTTTTGGCAACAACGGGCAGTCTTCTATGTTTAAAAAATATTCCTATCTACTTTAGATTTGTACCTTATAAGATCATTAATAATGTACCATGGTACTGTTCAAACAGCGATGCATATTATTATGACCCTGTGTGGAGAGGTTTTAAAAATTTTGAGAAGATTTTAACCCCAATACTTCCATTTGGTCTAATTCTGTTCCTCAATGCTCTGACAGTAAGGCACATTATAGTCGCCAGTCGTGTCCGTCAGGGACTGAAGTGTCAGAGTAAAGGAGATGATCCTAATGATCGAGAGATGGAGAGTAGAAGGCAGTGTGTGGTTTTACTATTTGCCATATCTGGCAGCTTCATATTTATGTGGCTGTGGTATATTTTATATTACTTTGATGCTGATGACTCTTTAGATAGTGATGGTGAGTATACCTTTAAACAAGTTGCATATATGCTGCGGAATTTGAATTGCTGCACGAACGCCATTGTCTATGTGGCATCTATTCCGAGGTTCCGAGAGAACCTCAGGAACCCAGTGGAAGCTATTTTTACATAAAATGTTCACCTAATATGCCAACTAAACAAATGAGAGCAACATTGAAACTGCGAGAGTTTGTGGATCAAGGTTTACAAACGATATATTGGAGGACGACATAAATTCTAAAAGAGATGTTAACAATTGGGATTACTTTACATGAAGTTACAAAATAGAACAACATCGACAGTGATTGTTGGATACTATACAGTAGAGAACCAATCAAAATCAATCCTTGTGACAGGAATGAAGTAAATATCCAACCACGCCAAAAGAACTGCACAAAAGGTGCAAGACATCATATGGGGAGGCCGGGATGAACAAATGAATGTTAGAAATCTGCGGAGCATGACGCCATTTAGCTCCTGAAGCTGACGATGTAAGTCAGAGAGATCAGAGCTGATCAGTTGCATCGAAATCATTATGTTGCACCATGCTTCATCAGTTGTCCTGCTTAAGCTATGGTTTTTGAACAGTTTCTGTGTAGAACTGAAATTAATGGTGAGCTGAAATTAAAAGACGAGTCATGCATGACAAGCCTGAACAAGGCCCAAGAACAGACCTTCTGATGATCAGATCTAAACAGGTCCGGGGGGCAGTCACCATGTTTCCTGCAGTGCAGAAAATGAAGTAGGATCGATAAGCTCTCATCGACCTCCACTGGTTCGATTCCCAGCTCCTCACGTCCGTTCTGGAGGTGTCGCCTTCTTATGAAGGAAAATGCTGTGCAATGTGCGAAACATCTTCTTCATTGCGAAATAGATTTTGTGAGTCTAATTCTTTCTGCTCATGCTGCTTTTCATTCCCGTCTGACAAGTCAGGTCCTGATAATTTGATGTGAAGCGATGTGATGGTGCAATTTGACAAACCAAGGTGAGGAGCCCGGCGTGAAATAGTTAGTTCCTGAACAGGGGGCAAGATTGAATAGTCATAAGCTCAGACAAAGCTTGTTTTGACGGCTCATTTCTCATTCCATGATCCACCCCGTAAATGGGTTCAGGATGAAGCATTTACAGGCAATTCACACTTGTGCCTAGGGCAAACGTACGAAGATCAACATTGTCGTTTTCAAATCTACCACGTCACGAATGTCCATTCCTGTGTCAGCCTGACGACTTTAACCATTCCAGTCAAGTGCACTGACTCAACTATTACAAAACAATTCTCCTTGTCCTCACTTATTTAATATTTTATGAAGGTTTCAATCGTGAGCAAAACTACAGCTGCCGACTCCTGAAGTCGCACAGTTCCCAATTCGTAATGTTGCCCGTCTGCTTGTTGCATGCACCCAGGCTTCTGTCTCTCCTTATGCTGAATTAAATAAGCTCATTTTTGCTTGTGATTTGTCAATTTTCCACGGCTACTCCCTACTAGACTGTACTACCAGCTGCTCTGCTAGCAATGCAAATGTATGTTTCATCCCGACTGGCCAGTTTGGCTTTCTAACTCTGTCATATGCTTGAAACCTGCAAGATCCCCTACTTGAAAAAAGTCAATCAGACTCCCATCAATCAACCAAAAAATTAACTCAATCAAATAAATCAAAACAAACCCTCGACAGCACTCCTGTTGTTTCAATCTCTCTACAACAGTGCACATCTATAAAACCTCCTTTGTCTGCCATCCTCATATTTCCGCAAGTTCCTCCAGTTTCTTGCACACCTCACCATCTATCAAACATCCCCTAACTGCTGCAATCTTCCATATTTCCTTTAACTCCCAAAGTCCTCTCTGTAATTTCAATCTTGGTTCCATCCTCCAGACATGCTAATGTCCTTTTCTGTACGAACTCATATGTTTCTAAAGCACATGGAATCCTTCGAATCATCATTCTCAGGAGCCACCAACAACCCCATGCCTCAGTTACCTCTTCCAGCTGATCCAGCAACCCGCCTCTGCAAATGTCTTCAATGCCATAATGCCATAACCCGCCTCAATTTACTCTGACAGCCATAAATTTCCCGCGATATATTTTCTCCTTAGTCTCCTTGTAATGTCACAAACTCTGCAGCTTCACCATCCCTAGAATGCTTCCAAATCTTTATATTATCCTTATCCTTACTGCTTCATCTCCGTTTGAATCATCTGTGAGTAGCTTCCATTTCTCGATGTTAAAATAATATTCTCACGGTCCTTCCAGACTTTGAGGTAACGTTTTGCCTCGAGTGATGTCATTAAATCATCGAACCGTGCCGCATGGAAAGAAGCCTTTAGGTCCAAGCAGTCCACGCCAAATATCTCTTAAACGTAGTAATTGTCCTCACATTAGGCATTTCGTCTTAATTTCATTCCACCTGCAAACCAGCTATGTAAGAAAAGGTTTACTAAGTCCTTTTCAAACTGTCTTCTCTCAATGCCCCGAAACTTGAAATTGACCATCTTCAGAATAAAACAACGATAAAGAACTCAATTTGTACCTCTCATAAATGTCCCTCTCTGTGTATTGTCCTCTATTCAATAGAAAATTCAAGAGTTCGTTTTAAATCCCACAGTCTTCTCTCCAACTGAAATGTCTACCAGCTGCTCTAGCACATCTTATCTGTTTTCACTCAGTCCCCGTAGTCTCATTCAATCCCATATCTGCAATCCGTTACAAATCATGCAATCCTCCGTTTTTTGTGCATCTTTCTTCCATCGCTCCAACTCCATAAAGTTTTTTTTTCCGATAACTTCCAACAGCACAGCATTCTTCAGGAATATTTCACTGATCCAGGTGCTACAGTATTGCAGAGTTCTGTCTACAGACTCTAACGCGTTTCTTATCTCTTAAAATGCAAAAGTGAATTTTTCAAGGAATAGTCCAAACATAACAGTATGCATTATCCATGTAAAATCTTCCATTGCTTGGAACAATCCCTTCATCATGATCACCTAATCCAACTCCTCTGGTATATCATGTCAGTGAAATCTACTCTAACTATGCAACAATCTGTAAAACTCTAACTTTCGCTAGCGCCTACGAAGGCTCTTCTTGCTGCATCTGTCTATCCAAAATCACACCATAAGTCTAAAATTTCAACAGGCGCAATCACAGTAAACCTCAATGGTCACTTAGTGTCTCCCGGCCTCTCTAGGTTTCTACATCCCATAAAACTGTCACAACTCCTGCAATGGCCTGGAGCCCTTACAGTCCTCAGACCCTTTGTTACCTACTCCAGTAAACGCAGGTTCTTTCCAGAAAAAAAATACCTCTATTCCTATTCCTGATGCATTTTTATCCATATCTTGATCATAGAACATAGAACATAGAACAATACAGCGCAGTACAGGCCCTTCGGCCCTCGATGTTGCGCCGATCAAAGCCCACCTAACCTACACTAACCCACTATCCTCCATATACCTATCCAATGCCCGCTTAAATACCCATAAAGAGGGAGAGTCCACTACTGCTACTGGCAGGGCATTCCATGATCTTACGACTCGCTGAGTGAAGAACCTACCCCTAACATCAGTCCTATATCTACCCCCCCTTAATTTAAAGCTATGCCCCCTTGTAATAGCTGACTCCATACGTGGAAAAAGGTTCTCACTGTCAACCCTATCTAACCCCCTAATCATCTTGTACACCTCTATCAAATCACCCCTCAACCTTCTTTTCTCCAAAGAAAACAACCCCAAGTGCCTCATCCTTTCCTCATAGCATCTTCCTACCATACCAGGCAACATCCTGGTAAACTTCCTCTGCACCCGTTCCAGTGCCTCCACATCCTTCCCATAGTATGGCGACCAAAACTGCACACAATATTCCAGATGCGGCCGCACCAGAGTCTTATACAACTGCAGCATGACCTCAGGACTCCGGAACTCAATTCCTCTACCAATAAAAGCCAGTACGCCATATGCCTTCTTCACTGCACTATTTACCTGGTTGGCAACTTTCAGAGATCTGTGTACATGGACACCAAGATCCCTCTGCTCTTCCACACTACCAAGTAGTCTACCATTAGCCCAGTAATCCATCTTTTTATTACTCTTACCAAAGTGAATCACTTCACACTTAGCTACATTGAACTCCATTTGCCACCTTTCTGCCCAGCTCTGCAGCTTCTCTATATCCCGCTGTAACCTGCCATATCCTTCCTCACTGTCTACAACTCCTCCGACTTTCGTATCATCCGCAAACTTGCTCACCCAACCTTCTAACCCTTCCTCCAGGTCATTTATAAAAATGACAAACAGCAATGGTCCCAAAACAGATCCTTGCGGAACACCACTAGTGACAGCACTCCAAGATGAACCTTTGCCATCAACTACTACCCTCTGTCTTCTTCCAGAGAGCCAATTCCTAATCCAAACCTCCAACTCACCCTCAATGCCATATCTCTGTATTTTCTGCAGTAGCCTACCATGGGGGACCTTATCAAACGCCTTACTAAAATCCATATATACCACATCTACCGCTTTCCCCTCATCTACCTCCTTCGTCACCTTCTCAAAGAATTCAGTAAGGTTTGTGAGGCACGACCTGCCTTTCACAAAACCATGCTGACTATCCTTGATCACATCATTCTTATCCAGATGTGCATAAATCCTATCCCTTACAATTCTCTCTAAGACTTTGCCCACAACAGAAGTGAGACTCACTGGCCTATAGTTACTAGGATTATCCCTACTCCCCTTCTTGAACAAGGGAACCACGTTTGCTAGCCTCCAGTCCTCTGGCACTACTCCTGTAGACAAAGAGGACACAAAAATCAAGGCCAATGGCTCTGCAATCTCCTCCCTTGCTTCCCAGAGAATCCTAGGACAAATGCAATCAGGCCCAGGGGACTTATCTATTTTCACCCTTGCCAGAATTTCCAACACCTCTTCTCTACATATCTCAAAGCCATCCATTCTACTTATTCGTGCCTCAGTATTCATATCGACAACAATGTCCTGTTCCTGAGTGAATACTGACGAAAAGTATTCATTCAGCGCCTCCCCAATCTCTTCAGCCTCCACACGCAACTTCCCATTACTATCCTTGATTGGACCTATTCCTTCCCTAGTCATTCTTTTATTCCTAACATACCTATAGAAAGCCTTAGGGTTTTCCCTAATCCTACCAACTAAGGACCTTTCATGTCCCCTCCTTGCTGCTCTTAGCTCTCTCTTCAGGTCCTTCCGGGCTACCTTATAACTCTCAATCGCCCCTATTGAACCTTCACGCCTCATCTTTACAAAGGCCGCCCTCTTCCATTTAACAAGGGATTCTAACTCCTTATTAAACCACGGCTCCCTCACACGACCCTTTCCTCCCTGCCTGATAGGTACGTACTTATCAAGGACACTCAATAGTTGCTCCTTGAACAAGTTCCACATATCAATTACGCTCTTGCCTTGGAATCTACTTTTCCAATCCACACATCCTAAGTCATGCCTCAACGCATCATAATTTCCCTGCCCCCAGCTATAACTCTTGCCCTGTAGTACACACTTATCCCTCTCCATCACTAGACTAAAAATCACCGAATTGTGGTCACTGTCCCCAAAGTGCTCACCTACCTCTAGTTCTAATACCTGGCCTGGTTCGTTACCCAGAACCAAATCCAGTATGGCCTCACCTCTTGTTGGCTTATCTACATATTGTGTCAGGAAACTCTCCTGCACACATTGCACAAACACTGACCCATCTAACGAACTTGAGCTATAGCTTTCCCAATCAATATCAGGAAAGTTAAAGTCTCCCATAACAATCACCTTATTACTGTCACTCTTCTCCTGAATCATCTTCGCAATCCTTTCTTCAACGATTCTAGGACTATTCGGAGGCCTGTAAAAGACTCCTAACAGGGTGACCTCACCTCTCCTATTCCTAACCTCAACCCAAACTACCTCAGATGGCAAATCTTCATCCATCTTCCTTTCCACCGCTGTAATACTATCTTTGACAAGCAAAGCCACCCCCCCCCCTCTTTTACCCCCACCTCTGACCCTACTAAAACATTTAAACCCTGGAACCTGCAACAGCCAATCCTGTCCCTGATCTAGCCATGTCTCCGTAATAGCCACAACATCGAAGTCCCAGGTACCAACCCACGCTGCAAGTTCACCTACCTTATTTCGTATACTTCTGGCATTAAAGTATACACACTTCAAGCCACTCTTCTGTTTACAGGCACCCTCCTTTAAGATTGATGCCATATTCCTACCCTCCCTACACTCCAGGTCCTGCACCCTAAAGCTACAGTCTGGGTTCCCATGCACCTGCAGAGTTAGTTTAAACCCCCCCAATAGCACTAGCAAACCTCCCCCCAAGGATACTGGTGCCCCTCAGGTTCAGGTGCAGACCATCCTGTCTATAGAGGTCCCACCTTCCCCAGAAAGAACCCCAGTTATCCAAGTACCGAAATCCCTCCCTCCTGCACCATCCCTGCAGCCACGCATTTAACTCTTCTCTCTCCCTATTCCTCGACTCTCTATCACGTGGCACGGGTAACAAACCAGAGACAACAACTCTGTTCGTTCTAACTCTGAGCTTCCAACCTAGCTCCCTAAAAGCCTGTCTAACATCCTCAGCACTCCTACCTATGTCATTGGTGCCAATATGGACCACGACTTCAGGCTGCTCCCCCTCCCCCTTAAGGACCCGGAAAACACGATCAGAGACATCACGTACCCTAAATTACTGGATCTAAAGCTTCAAGCCAACCTAGTTTTTGTCTCTCCTGGGCTCTCATTTTCAAATTCATTCTCTCATTTCATCCAAACACATTTCTACTCTGACACACATTCACTGAATATTTCATGCTTTATCGCTGACTTTCCATCCTTTCTGTGTATCATTGCATTTTGATCTGATTGAATCTCACTTCCCATCAGTGACACTTCTTTCTGTTTTAATCTTCTCTCTAGTCCACAAAATATCTGAACCTCTACTTCCTTTTCATTGTCAATTTACGCTTATTTCGTCTCAGTCCCTACTTCTGTTGGAATCGCTTCATCGTTACATGTCAACGTCATCATTTCTACAATTTATTCGATATTCATAATATTTGTCAACATGAAAGTCTGAATTTGTTTAAGCACCCATTCCGCGGCATATTTTAATTCAGTTTTTACTCGTGCAAGCAATTCGAGTCATACAAGATCACGACCTATTTACCTCCAATTGAAGACTGTTCGACTTAATGCAGTAATGCTAGATCTCCCCCAAGACTTTGTGTAGCTTGTTCTGCAGACCAGAGAAACCGCACCTTTAAACTTTGTTGCTTTGCCTCTCTCACACTTTCTTCGCTTTTATCAGGAGTGAATTAGATTTACTTTCAGATAAGCTTAAATTTGTTGGATCGGATGGGTTTGGTAAATGCCTCTTTCATCAATCGCAGATTCATATGGAATGGCAGATAAATGCAGTATCTCTCGTGTATTGAAATGTCATGGCTGATCTGCCAGGTTGGAGTTTCCTCGTGAATGCCAACCATGTCTGTTTCATTTCATTGCAATGTTATCTGTTTCAATTAAACGCATGCTGTCATATAGTAGGTGATGAGTATACAGCTGTTCTCTCATTTGAAAAGAACAGTTGGCAGTCCATTTAACTAGTGGCTCACCACACCTCAGATCTGTGGCGAGATCAGGAAATTGACACTCGTGGCAATAGCAATCAGTGTGGTGATTGATGCTGGAGACCTTCTGCAGTATAAACAATCCATCCAGTCGACTGAGCTCACGGGAAACTGCAAGATTGCTGACTGAACGAATATGAGTATATCTGTTCGTAACGAGTTTGATCTTGCTGTTAAACTGACTCTAAAATAGAACAATGGAATCCCTACCACGTGCATTCAGGCCATTTGATCAAACATGCCTACACAAAGATCCTACAAATCGAGAACCAATCTCCTGCACTATATTTGCCCCGACTAACGCACGTAACGTACACTTCCCTGAAACTTGCGGACAATTTCGCATGGCCAATTCGCCTAATCTGCACAACTTTGGGCTGTGAGAGGAAACAGACCCACCCAGAGGAAGCCCATGCAGACACAGGGAGAATATGCAAACTCCACATAGATAGTCGGCTGATGTTGGAATCAAAGATGGATCCTTAAGGATTCGGTATAACTGAGGAATAAGTGCTTACCACTGAGTCCATAAGACTTGTGGCTTGCCTCATTTGTGATGCTGGCATCTTTGATATCCGTCTTTAATAAATTCATCCGCTTCTTCTGTACTTGTTTTGTGTGTGTATGTGTGTGTGTGTGTATGAGAGAGAGAGAGAGACAGTAATTATTATGCCTGCCTTTTCTACCTTTCATTGTTCAAGGTCATTTCAAAGGGTTGTTGATTGATAGCAAACTTGTATTTTTTGCACTGAGAACATAGAACATAGAACATAGAAAAATACAGCGCAGTAAAGGCCCTTCGACCCTCGATGTTGCGCCGACCAAAGCCTACCTAACCTACACTAGCCCAATAACCTCCATATGCTTGTCCAATGCCCGCTTAAATAACCATAAAGAGGGAGAGTCCACCACTGCTACTGGCAGGGCATTCCATGAACTCAAAACCCGCTGAATAAAAAATCTACTCCTAACATCTCTCCTATACCTACCACCCCTTAATTTAAAGCTGTGTCCTCAAGTAACAGCTGACTTCATTAGTGGAAAAAGGTTATCACTGTCAACCCTATCTGAACCCCTAATCATGTTGTACACCTCTATCAAATCTCCCCTAAACCTTCTTTACTCCAATGAGAAAAGCCCCAAGTGCCTCAGCCTTTCCTCATACGATCTTCCTACCATGCCAGGCAACATCCTGGTAAACCTCCTCTGCACTCGTTCCAATGCCTCCACATCCTTCCTGTAGTTTTGCGACCAAAACTGCAAACAATACTCCAGATGAGGCCGCACCAGAGTCTTATACAACTGCAACACGACCTCAGGACTCCGGAACTCAATTCCTCTACCAATAAAGCCCAGTACACCATATGCCTTCTTCACAGCACTATTTACCCGGGTGGTAACTTTCAAAGATCTGTGTACATGGACATCAAGATCCCTCTGCTCATCCACACTACCAAGTAGTCTACCATTAGCCCAGTAATCCATCTTCGTGTTACTGCTACCAAAGTGAATGACTTCACACTTAGCTACCTTGAATTCCATTTGCCACCTTACTGCCCACTTCATCGTTCATTATGACAATAGTTTTACTACACTCGCTCTTATTTGAGCTTCACCATTCATTTGGATGTACCAAGAAAGCTAGAAAATAGGCACGGAATAACATCTTTGGCTCTCCCAGCATGGCCTGACATTAACAGC
The DNA here is from genome assembly GCF_047496795.1 of Chiloscyllium punctatum. Taxonomy (NCBI): domain Eukaryota; kingdom Metazoa; phylum Chordata; class Chondrichthyes; order Orectolobiformes; family Hemiscylliidae; genus Chiloscyllium; species Chiloscyllium punctatum. Next base: position 46,018,212 of record NC_092781.1, on the reverse strand, counting down.
ATAATGATTGATCAGCTAATTCAATTCCTTTCTCAAATTTATCCCCATTTCCTTTGATCCTTAATACCCCAAACAACATCTAACATATTTGCGAAAATATTGATTATGTTTCTCTCAGTCGTTATCAGTGGCAGAGAATTTCACCATGTCACTACTGCTTGGTTGCAGGAATGTCTCCTCATCACACTTCGATATGGTACACCCTCGATAGTCCCGTCCCTTGGTGACCAGGTAAAAGAGGAGAAAAGTAATTGGTCTTACTGTTAAGCGCACTGGAAATCTGACTTTGCCCTTCCACAGTTAAAAGTGTTGTGAAATTCGAAAAAAAGGTAAGTCTCTAAATGCCCATTTTCACCAATCTTTCAAATCCAGGATTACTGAAGGCAGAGACGACATTTTTGTACTGAACAAGAATGGATATCTGTCAGAGTAGAAGATTTCAGTAACAGATTAACAATTATTAACGTTAACATATCACTGGATCGCTTTTAACTTTAAGCGTCTGGTGAAACCACCACGACAAATCCAGAGAGCCATAGACAAAGGGAATAAACTATGTTGTTCTGGATGGACGTGAAACATGGCAAGCATTTCAATACTCCCAGATCACGCGAATCACTGAAACAACCTTTTCACTTATCAGGATATCCTACTCCTCTATATATCTTCCCTTTTTGATATTTTTTTGTCGGAGGCACAAAGTGACACGGTCAGTACTTGTGAGGTCTCTAACGAATTGCCGAAAAGATTTCAACAATTAGGCGCATGAAATGCGGCTATGTTCAGAATCAGCTATAACATACAGCTGATTGACTTACAGAGGTCGTGATGCCAAAGACATTCCATCTTCTAACATCTCTGAATGTCTCCCAGATATCAGAACAGCTTTTCTTTGTGAGCAATATGCCCGGAAGCTTGTGCCCTCCGAATATAAGATGGTATCTTTCCATTAGTTTTAAAACTAAGAACTGATCCTGAACTGGTATGCACTCTTTGATTCCAGCACGTCTGATTCTATCCTTCACACACCCCACCCTACAGTGCCTGCAATGAGAATCAACAATCTTCCTTTCAAACAGTGGAGCGATTGTTCAACTATTGTGTGTGTGTGTGTGTGTGTGTGTGTGTTGTGCAGAACAGCGACACAGTCCATTCCTCACAGAGTACACAATCAAAATTGCAGACATTTGAAAATATCAGAAGATATTCCCTGAACTCATTGTCCAGCATTATTTCAATACCATGAATTGCATCGTTCAGGACTCCTTGTGTGATACACACCTCATGAAGTGATACAATTATTGCTTCAGAGAAGTGCTGCTACATTTACATTACTTCAATCTAACAGCAGTCCACATTGATCAACTGGAACAGAATTGCATAAATTGGAAAGTCGATCCTCGACATTGTTATAATTATAACAAACAAAAGCATGAGACCAGCATTTCACTGTTGTAAAACATATGGGGGTAGCTTGCTTACAGATGAATAACGAATTCCTAACAGAATCGCTTGGGGTTACTTGGCTGGGTGATATAGAGTGACTAAGATCAGATCCTTTAGTCATGTATAAAATCATTAGGCGCGAGTTCGAATATGTCTCAATTTTTACAGAGCAAAATGGTGTGATGAATGTCGCAACATTGGGGAACACAGAAAAACAAAGTCTGAGTAACACAGTTAAAAATGACACAATATCAGGTTATAGTCCAACTGGTTTGTTTGCATTTACTAGCGATCGGAGTGCGACAAGTACTGGTGGTTGTGGAGCCATTTTGCATTCTCACACCCACCTGATGAAGGACCAGCACTCTGAAAGCTGGCACTTCCAAGTAAACATGTTGGAATAAAACCAGGTGTTGTGTTATTTTTAACTTTGCACAAACCCAGTCCAACACCGGCGTCTCCAAATTTTGAGGGACAGACTGTCATGTGAGTAATTTATAGAGTCAGAGGGAAATACTGATATACTGTCATGTTGGTAATTTACAAAGTGGTAGGAAATGACTTAAACCACATCGTGGACGGTACTTGATGAATGATAGGGAATGATTGATAGGGCGTTATTCTGGAAGATTTGGATGGCGTGGGCAGTACTTTATTAGATATACTTGGATAAATTTACAAAATGATAAGGAGTGATAAACAGGACATAGTGGAGTAAATTGCAGATAGATAGGAGGTCATGTGTGTAATTTACAAATTAGTGACTTTGAAGAAAATCTTGGTTAAATTATCAAAAATTAAGTCATGATTTAGAGGTCATCTTGCGATTTCGACTGAGTAACATTGAGTGTGTGATGTGGAACCATGGGTGTAATGTGCAGATTTATAGGAATAAATTGATATGGCGTCCTGACGGTAACTTACAGAATGAAGTATAGTGATTGCTAAGCTGTACTGGTAAATCGCAGACTCATGTTGTCGGGTGCCGGATCAGGTGTAGCTGGTTAAATTGCAGGGAGTGGGAGTAATTGTCAGCACGTAATGTGGCTAAATATCAGAGGCAGTGATTGACAGGAATGCCTAAGGCTTTTCTTTCTGTCTGGGAGCACCGGGGGAAAGAGCGGAGGTGACATCGGTACCAGGAGGTTGCCGGGAAGGCAAATGAACAGTATAAATATTTTCCGTCGATTCCCTTGGCCTTTTTCTTGTCCAGGAGAAGCAAGAGACAGTGCAGAGTTTACTTTGGTACCAGGAGCGTTACGGGAGGGTAAGGAGGTAGCACTTGTTTGAGGAGGTCGAGGATAGGATGTTGCGCGAGTTGGTCACACTGCAGATTAGAATTGCTGAGGGAGACAAGAATGGGTGACCAAAAGCCAGAGAACGAGTAGGAAGGCAGTGCCAGTGTCCCCTGGGCCATCTCTTTTCACTAACGTTATACAATTTTGGGTACTGCTGGGGGCGATGATGTGATGTGATTCCAAGCACTGAGGATGTCACCTAGACAGGAGACGAAACGTCTGCAACACAAATTCCTAGCTCGGTAAACAGAACCACAACATATTAGTGGTAATGGTGCATTATAATTTCCTCAAAAAAGTCTGGGATACACTTATTGTCAGAAGTCTGGATGGGACATAATTTGCAAGGAGAATCCAGGAAGATTTTCTCGGGCAGTATGTCAATTGTCTGAATAGTGAAGGGGCCATTTTGGACCTGGTGTTGATGAATGAACGAGGCCAGTTGGTAGGATCTGCGGTGGCTGATGTCTTTGGGAAGAGTGACAACAGTTCTGTAAGTTATATAGTACTTGTAGACAAAGATGAGAGTGATCCTCAAGGAAGGCAACTAAACTGGGTCAAGGCCAATTACATCAAAACTGGGCAGCAGCTGGGAAATATTGAATGGGGGAAGCTATTTAAAGGAAGTCCATATTTGATATGTGTGAGTCTTTCAAAGATAGTTTGAAGGTTGTGCAGGATAGGCATGTCAGAAAGGAAAGATTCGTGAACCGTGGAGGAAAGGAGAAATTGTTTGACAAGCCAATGGGGAAGGGAACCGTACATAAATTCCAGATAGCTATGAACGGAACAAGCATTGGAGGAATTTCTGGAGAGTTGGAACAAACTTAAATGAGGAATCAAGCGGGCGAAAATAGGTCATTCATTAAATTTACCGAGCAGAATTAAGGAGAATCCCATGGCATCTTATTCATATATAAGAGGCAAGAGAATATCTCGAGAAAGATTTGGACGACTAAAGAGAAAAGGAAGGCAGGTTCTGTGTCGAACCTGAGAAAATGTGTGAGAATCTCAATGATGACTTTGCATAGGTGTTTACTGAAGAGAGGGACATGACAAATGTTGAGATTAGAGACAGAAGTTTGATTACTTTGGATCACGTGATATTAAGGATGGAGAATGTGTCGGGTCAGCTCAATGATATTAAGCTTCACAATGCCCCGGATGGGATCAGGTTTATCACAGAATGCTTAAGGAGGCGCGTGCGGAAATAGCTGGGGCTCTGACAGACAATCTTTGGAACCTTTTGTAAACACAATCGAAGGTGCCAGAGAATTGGACAGTTGCTAATGTTGCTCCAATGTTCAAGAATAGCCCAGGGCATATTCCAGGTTAATACAGGCAAATGAGTCTGACGTCAGTAATGGGATAGATGCAGGAATAGATACTGTGGGATGGGATCAATTTATATTTGGAACGGAATATGCTTGTCAGTGACAGGCAACATGCATTTGTGCGGTTGAGCTAGTGAATTTCCAACTTAGTAGGGTTCTTTGAGAAAGCGACCACGTTGATGGATGAAGGAAGGGCTGCAGTTGCCATATACATAGACTTTAGTAAGGCGTTTAATAAGGTTCCCCATAGAATACTAATGGGCAAAGTTTTAGACACGTTGTCTGAAAGGTGTTCCAGCTCGGTCGATAGAGAGCTGGTTGAGCAACAGGAGGCAGAGAGTAGTTTCTGAAGGATTGTTTCTAGAATTGGAGAAAGGTGACTAATCGTTTTCCACGGGGATGAGTGTTGGAGCCACTCTAGTTTCTGATATCCATAAATAATCATGAACGTGGTCTGATCAGTACATTTACAGATGACATGAAGATTAGTGGAGGAGCAGGAAGCATATGGGGACTGTAAAAGAGTACAGGAGAATGTAGATAGAACAGAGAGTTCGCCAGGTCAATTCGGGCAAATGCGAGGTGATGCATTTTGGGAAGTCTAATTCGAGAGCGAATTACACTGTAAACAAAAGAGTCATGGCCAAATTGATGAGCAGAGAGATCTGGCACTTCAGGTCCATCGTACCCTGAATGTGGGAGCACAGGTGGACAGAGCAGTCAAGAAGGCATAAGGTACACTTGCCTTCTTCGGACGGGATATTGTGTATAAGAGCTAGCAGGTCAGGTTAAATATAACAAGAGATTGTTTCGGCAGCATTTGGAATACGGTATACAAAAGGATGTGGAAGGTTTGGAGAGGTGCAGAGAAGGGCAAGGATATTGCCTGGTTTGGAAGGTGCTCGCTATGAAGAGAGATTGAGTAGGTTCGAATTGCTTTCATTGGAAAAACGGAGACTGAGGACGGACCTGATTGTCTGAAAAATCTTGAAGGGTACAGAGAGGGTGCATAGAGATAGATTTTGTTTCCAGAGTGAGGTTTTCAAAAAGAGAGGTCATGCGTTCAAGTTGAGGGCAGAAAGGTTCAAGGAGGATTCATGCTGAAATTACTTTATGCAGGGTTTTGCAGCTATTTGGAATGCGTTGCTAGCAGACGCAGGATAGGCAAGCACGGTAGATACTTTAATATGCGTCTGAACATATGCATGAGTAAGGGAATCAGATCCGTCGGAATTGGGTGATAGGGTTAGACGGTGGAATTGGATTGGTGCAGGCTTGAAGGGCCGGAGGGTCATTTCTTGCGTTTTAAATGTTCTTCTTTGTTCTTTGATAATTCCGAGTATTCGGAAACTATTTTTACGACTTCGCGTGGGAAATTAACAAATTGATAAGGACTGATTGAGAGTACATTATGTGCAGAATTTCCAGAGAAATGGAAAGTTATTGACAGGAGATTATGCCGCAGTTTACAGAGTGAAAGCGCGTGATTTAGAAAACCTTCCAGAATAAATTTGTAGAGTAATAGGGAGTTATGTTGAGGAAATTATGCGACTAATATGAAGTTTGAGATAGTGATTGCAAGGAGGTCATGAGGGTAATCTAGACTGTTAGAGAATGATTGATGAGGGGTCATTGGTCACAATAAGCAAATGGATGGGGAGTGATTAATTGAAATCATGAAGTTAGTCGACAGCGTGATAAGGGCAAATAAAGAGTACAGAATGTGAAGTAATCTATAGTGAAATATGGACTGACTGAGAGTGTATAATAGCGGTAATTTGAAAGTTAATTTGGAGAAATTTGGAACAACTCCTGATGTTACGGTACAGTTCAATAAGGAGTGAATTCGAGTATGGGATTGCAATTAATTTGCAGAAAGATATCCTTGCACATAATGGTGTCTACCTGTCAGCTCTCTATTTGTATACAAAGGCTGGTGTCGCTCAGTCTCTCATGTCTCATGAAGATGTCTGTACGCTGACAGGTATCACTCAGACCTGACTCTCTGTGTCAGAGAAATACCTAGACAGACAATGATGTCTCATTCCAGTCTTTCTTTGGAAGTCATCTGCACACCAGTTATTGTCTCACAGTCACTCCTCACTCTGTCAGGGGAGTACGGAATGATGACGGGTGTCTCATGTTTTCTTCCTTCTGTCTCTGAGGGAGATATCTGTACACTTAATGGTCTCTCTCATTCCCCTCCATCTCGAAGGTTGGTATCCGTACACAGACTGATGTTTCATTTCGCTTGCCCCTCCACCACTCTCAGCGAGACATGTGAACATTGCCTTTGTCGCTGAATTGCTCATCTAACGCTTGAGTGAATAAGTCAACACGGATGGATAGCTCTCATTCTCCTCTCTGTAAGGTAAACGTCTGCACGCTTGCAGTGCCTCTCAATCATCCAGTGCTTTGGAGGTATTGGAACAGCAGTGTTGTCTCTGTTCAGATTCTCCCATAAGCCAGTAGATGATGACTCAGTCCACTCTCTATGACCAAGACATCTGTCCACTGACGCTCAGGCAAATATCTGGCCATGCTTGTTGTCTCTCAGTCTGTACATCGACTGCAGTCACTCGATATCCTTCCTCTCAGACAGCTATCTTTAAACGGACCGTTGTTTCTCTTCCTCAATGTCAAGGATATTTCTGTCCAGTGACTGGAGACTCTTGGTCCTCTCTGTCTCTCAAGGAGAAATCTACATGCTTACTGCAGCCCATAAGTCCCACCTGTCGCTTAGGGTGCGATCGATGCAATCATGCATCTTTATCTGTCTCAGATCGATACCTGCACAGTGACTGTTATCACCCAGTCTCCTCTCTCTCAGGGAGAAATCTGAACACAGATTTTTTTTAAGTGTCGTCTCTTTCAGGGAGACAACTGGAAAATAAGTGATAACGCTCATGTCCCCATGTTTCAGGCATACATCTGTACACCGAATGGTGTGCCTTCGGCATCTCTCTCCACATTACGCATCCAGCTGTACAGTGTGTCACGATGCAAGTCTTTTTTTTTAATATAAGCTCCTCCTTGGCTCAAGGAGGCACTATTCTTGACTGTTTTTTTTCAGTGCCGCAACAAACTGAGCCGGGCTCACATCAGTCTGTTTTCGTACAAAGATGAAATCGATTTTGAGAGGCCTTTGCATATATGTAAACACATATGGTCTTGTTTTCGAATAAACTCGATGAACAAAGAGGAGTGGTCGGCTCTCTTGTTAACTGTGCTGACCAGTTTCAGTTCAGTCAGGGAACTGTGTGGAAGTTCTGTCGCTCTCTCTCTGTCTGTTTTCAAACTTCAACATGTAAGCAAACATTCATAATATTTCTTTAAAAGAGATTTTGCTAAGTGGGACTACTATGCATATTCGGAGCTGCATAATTAAATCGAATTAGATTTATTGAGTTCTGTTGGTTTTCTTTATTCTGTTCTTTCCGTTTCATTGTTTAATTTGTGATATATTTTGCCTTTTTAAAAAGTCTAGTAGTCAACCTAGCTCACATATCCATATAACTTTCATTGCACAAATAACGTAACAAATTGTGATGGAATGGTCTGAGCCGCCTGCTTAATAATGTTTTGCGTCATCTGACAGTTCATAAAAAAGAAGGAAGTCTCTCAGTCCATTCTCTCCCCAGCCGTTTCTTATACATTAACTAATGTTTTTGAGTCTGTCTCTCTCTCTCTCTCCCTCTCTCTCTTTTTCTCGTTCTTTCTCTCAGTGATACATCTATACACCTCACTGTCACTACTCTCTCTCTCTCACTCTGATCAATGCAGAAAATATATACGGTCTTGTGCCTGTAATGCACCTACTTTCTAAGAAAGGTATGTGTCCTTTGACTGGTATTTCTTCGTCATCGTCATTTCTCTCGCTCTCTCTCTCCGCTCCCACTCAAGGACTGTCGATCTCCTTACCTGTTAGCCCCCACGTCACCCAGTACATCTCTCAGACATGTCAGTCCCACATTTCTCTAAAGGGAGCTGTGTGTATATTGACACGTGTTTATCAGTCATCCCCATCGCATGGGGATATTTCTGTACTGACTTGTGCCTTTCAGTCCCCTATTTCTCTCGACGTGATATTTCGTCTGACACCCTTCTCCCCCACCTCTCTCTCTCTCTCTCTCTCTCTCTCTCTCTCTCTCTCTCTCTGTCTGGTTGTTGGAGAGAGTTTGGAAGAGATTTATCAGGATGGTGCTGGTAATGGACGGTTTGAGGTATAAAGAAAGAGTGGATAGTTTGCCACTATTTTCACTGGAGCATATGACGTTTAGAAGCGACCTGACATAAGTTTATTGGATAATGAAGTAATGATAGAGTTAATGGCAATTGTCTTTCGCAAAGAAAGGAGAATTTGGAAACAAGTGAGAAATCTTTCGTGTGAACAGAGAGATATCGAAGAATAGGCATGACAACAAATATGTTAGATAGTTGGTGGTTGGCATGTAGACTGAAATTCCTTGGAAGTAATGTATGTGGGTAAAACGAACATAAAGATAGAACTGCACAGCACAGGAAACTACACTTTCGTCCACACTGTTGTGATGAACATGACCTCATAGGAAAACTAATCCCTTCGGCCTACACATGGTACATCTGCCTCCATTCCTTACATATGCATGCGCTTATTTGGAGGTCAATAAACTGATCTATCTTATCTGCAAATACTAGCATCATGACAGTGCCTTGCAGATTCCAATGATATTTTATGCAAAAGCCATGTATAGCTCACACCTCTTTTGAAACTGCCCCTCTCAAGTGAAGTATATGCCCCCAGTACTAGACTTTACAACTCCCGGAACATAATCTGATGGCCAAAACTTCCGATACCTCTCATAGGTTTAAAGGCCGCTATCACGTCACCCTTCAGCTTCGTCACTCAGAAGAAAGCCCCTGAAGTTTTCTCGCCTAAAGCTGCAAAGTGACATTTAACCTTTGCACTGAGTTTCTTGAAAACTAAAGACAAGCAAGCCAGTCTTGTCAGTAACCAACTGATAAACTTGTGTGTCACTTTCAGGGATCTTTGAACTTGAACCCGAATATCCCTTTGTACAGCAATGTTGTACAAGGTCATGCCATAAACGATATATCTTTCCGTTACATTTATCTTCCAAAGTGCAGCATCTCATACTTACCCGCATTAAAGTCCATCTGCCATTTCTTCGACCACATCTGCGACTGATCCAAATCCCACGGTATATTTTGACAATATTCTAATCTAGTCACAACTCCAATGATATGTGTACCGTTTGGAAACTGACTAACTCACACATCTGCATTCTCATTCAAGGCATTTATATCTACTACAAACAGAACAAGTCCCAGTAAGGAGGTGTGTGGAACACGGCGAGTCACAAATGTTCAGCCAGAAAAGCAATCCTACACAACAACGTCTGTGTCCGATGTCCAATCCTATTCAAGGTCTTCAGGGTCAAGTCACAGAGGATCGAATGCATCTCACTCTTCTGGATGACCCTATCACGAGAGACATTTTTGACAACTTCACCAAAATCCAAGTAGACAAAAATCCACTGTTCGACTCGCATTGCTCATGATTTGGTCATGCTCAAATTTCAATACAGTTTGTTGGAAATGACCTGTCCTTTATACAGCTCTGCAGACTGCCACTGTTGTTATGGACTCACCTAGCCTCCCCGCCCACCCACCCCAACCCGAATCAAAATATGTTAGAGGGTATATCAGGTCTTAAACTGCTTTTTTACATGCTTCTAGACAGATATGTTCCATGTGTAATAAATTGGTTAAACCCCTCGGCTTTCAAAAAAAAACATAATTTATTTCAGCACTGCAGGAGAAACTCAGTAAAAAGAAATGGACTTAACAATAAATTAACTATTGGGAAACTTAATTGACCTGATGCAACAACTTAACTAAGCAGTCGTTCCAGTAACATTATTAAACATACCCTTGACGAAAAGGTTGTTTGAAATACACATTCCTATCGATGAATATTTAATTTCGCGTTGGAATACCTGATAGATATTTAGTTTTCGTCGTATTTTCGCAAGATCACACAACTGATACCAATATCACTTGCATCGACAGCCACAATCAATGACTTTGTATAGTGAGGTGTGGCTAACATTGACTCATTGGTGAACAGAGATTTAAGGCTGTAAATTGCCTTCTGACAATCTGTCACCCACTGAAGCTTCCTCCCTTTATTCAGTAATTCAGTGATTGGACGTGCTACACTGCTAACATCCAGCACAAATTTCTGATATAATCTCAGGAATTGTTGCACTATTTTTTCGTCGATGGTATGGGAACGTCAGCAGTAACCTTTGCTTTCACGCTCCATGTGGTGTCCCTCCCATGTCGCAGAAGATGACGCAGGAACGTGACTTGGGTTTCGGCGAATTCAATCCTGGCCAGGTTTATCAGCAAGCCGACCTCCCAAGGTCGACCAAACGATTCTAATTGATGTGCAGAAGTCACAATTTCAGCGATTTGTACCACACTATTGGGTATTGTAAAAATGATTCTATTGGTTAGTATTTAAACGTGGCAGGTGCATTTTTCCATCGTAAATGTGATGACTTTAATTTGATCCAGTCCAATCAGAGTGACAACAGCCGATACTCTATTCACTCTCTCGGAAAACTTTACCTCTCCGTATACACTGAGCAAGTCCAACTTAGAAAGACGAGTTTTTTGTCCCATCTTCTAATGCAGTCTTCCAAAGGTGGAATTGGATGTGAATCAGTCCTAACAACTAAATTCAATTTTTGATAGACTTCACATGACATTTGGTTATCCTCTCGTTTTGGTACCATTATTAGGAGTGAACTTCAGTCACTGAAACTCGCCTTGTCTACGTTGTCTTTGAGCATGGGTTCAATCTCTTTTCCACCTGTGCAAACTTTAGAGTTTAAAGTGCATAAAAATTTTGTGTAACTGCATTTCCTATATCTACGTCATCCGTAATTAGTTTAGTACTTACCAACTTATGTCAACATCCCTTACCCCGTGCTAGCAATGACTATTTGAGGTAATTTCGATTTCCCCTCTGGAAGGAAATTCAATATTTTATCATAGTTTGTGACAGACTCTTGAATTCCCAATTTAATTTGAGTAGTGTCCAATTCACAATCTTCTGAAATGGGTTCTTCATCCGATGTTATAACCAGTAACACATTCTGTTTTTGCTTTTCTTCCCTGTCAAAGTGCCTATTGAGAATATTCACATTACACAATCTGCGAGGTTACATTTCGCATCTCTTTTCGAATTGATAATTTCCACTAGACTTGGTTTTAAAAAGTTCACATATCACTGGAAGGAATGCGGGCACATTATCCTGATTCACAAAATTGCGAATATTTCATTTCTTGTCTGTTTCATTTTTCATCATTTATTTTGGTAGCTATGAATGCTGCTCAGTCAAATCTCCCGCTCTATTTATCTGTACCCCAACATTTGACGATTGGTCCAAGTACGTGGACTCTGAATTTTTACTCAGTACATTGTCCTTGATAAATTTTCGTGGTCCTCTCAACTTGTGCACAACAAACTAACTGAAATGGACTAAATTTGTTGTGTATTTTTGTTAAGATGTACAAATGAAATTCCTTTATCTCACTCCTCTGGATAGCCATGACAATTAAACCTGAATCATCGATTTACTCCAGTTTGAAAACAAGCCATTTCAGCCAAGAAATCCATACCATCTCTCCGAAGAGTATCTGACCCAGACCCAACCACTTATTCTATTCCTCGACATTTCCACTGACTAATGCACTTAGCTGCGCATCCCTAAATAGTATGGACAATTTAGCGTAGTAAATTCAATATATGTGGACATCCTTCGACTGTGGGAAGAGACCGGACCACCCAGAAGAAACATAAACAGGCATGGGGAGAATGGACAAAGTCGACACAGTCAGTCGCCCAAGGTTGGAATCGAACTGGGTCCTTGGTGCTGTGAATAATGTTGGTAACCATTGAGCACGTATGGTTTCAAAGACTGAAGCATTGCTTGTGCTAGTTGAGATTTTGGATTTTACACAGTGGAACTGAATTGCTTTATTCCGAAGCAGTCCATAACTTTATAATTTTGATGTGTGTTTTAGCACTTTATTTGAATATATCTCTGTGCAGTGTCTGTATCTAGAGAAAAAAGTGGCCAGACAGGCCATGCAGAATAACTGATTTGTGATGAACTTCGGTAAATTGATCATAAATTAAAGCATGCTGAGAAACAGAACTCAGTCTTGACGAAAGTGATTGCGTTTATCTACAGGGCGTAGAAGCCAAATAGGCTGCAGATGCCCACATATTGTTCAGAAACAAACCTGTCCGCTGATGACACTGCAATACATACTTGAATTTTAAATTTTGTGGAACAATGGAATGTCACCCTGGTGACTACCAGGTACACCAATCCTTTTCTTATTTGGAGGAAGCGAAGGGCTCCGAGCAACGACCATATTGGAGATCTGAGGGCCAGCCTGCCATCAATGTGCTAACACCATATTTGGTTCAGATTCGCCAGGGTCATCGAACCTGATCTATCCACTGGCAGACCTTCAACACCCTCCCAAAAACGCGCGAAGATTAAAAAAAAATAATCTTCATAAAATCCCGCTCAGTTCAGTAACACGAGAATAGCCATTCAAAGAGGAGGAGCCTCAAGGACAATCTGAAGAAGAAGTAGTCGCATGTGGAGCCCAGTCAAGTTCGAATGCGTTGGGATATGATCATACAAAACAAAAACTTTAAAACATAAGATCTTTTGGAGAGTATATATTTAGTTTACAGTACACTTTATTGTTCTAACCATAACTATGTTCAAAAAATTAATATTAATATTCGTACATGACGACTCGTAAATTCTTTCTCGGAGTAAGAGTTAAACACACTGTTGCACATATTACAAATTGAAACCCAGATGGAACAGCGATAAGAAGTGAACTTTGTTGCTCCGAGATCGAATCTTCTAGAACCTGACATTCTGTTAGAGTTTGTCTCAGCCAGTTTTTAAGAGGACAGTTGATAAGAATACCGAACTTCACTTTTAAAGAGAAACCCAACAGGTGTTTACTTCTAGTCTATCAAACGATAATTTTACGTGTGTTTGGGATAGGTCAGGTATTACATCGAGAAGTCAGTTCCGACTCTTTTGGATTTGAAACAAGGCAATAGCAAAAGCCATTCCATTAGTCCAGTCCACCCCCATACCTTCTGTGATTGAATTTTCAATGGTAGAGAACGTAGCGGAGCAGATGATTATCCCATACGGAAAAGAAACCTGAGGCATTATATCAAAACGAAAATGTAGCCCTGAGAGGCAGAATTTTGGTGCACTGATAAAACAGGGCCAGGATCCCTCGTGCAAAAAATATTGCGATGAATTTACGAGATCTCAGGTGAAGCGAGATTCCAAACTTGAGAAGCTTCTAGCGCTAGTGCACTGTTTACGACAATTACTCCGATGTAAAAAGGATTACATCCGGAATGAACTAAAGAACTCAAAATGCGATACCATGGAACTATTGTTGAAAAACAAACTGCTCAGCACCTGAGGAATCAAACAAAGCTGCATGGAGCAATTCCAGACCCAACATGGATAACCATATCAGAATACTAGGCGAGCAGTATGACAGAAAGAGATCGCTGAGAAAGTAGTAAGGCAATTGAAAAACAAAATACAGATTTGCATCCAACAGGCAGGTAAAAGAGATAAGGACCCACAGCATTTGAGCCGTCAGCTGATCCGTTCGCATTCTCTTAGAGAGTCATGCAGCAGAAAGTCTTGCATGTGTTCGATGAGAGGAAAGAGCTGAAATTATTGTATTGTTTAAGCTTGTCACGACATTCCACCATCCGAGTCCCACTAAATTCAGAAGATGAAGCCTTTGCCAACGTGAAAGAGACAATGTTAACAGCGATCTTTTATAATAAATGTGACCTTGGAGATTGATTGAGCATGTGTGTGCAAAAAAAAAAGGAAAATCAGAACTGCCTTTGATAGTCATTTAAGGGTATATTTCACAAGGATTTACAGAGACTTACAGAGGGGTCATTTATCAGAGACTGTGTCAGCCACGTGAGCTTGGATTCGAGAGCCCCATGACAGCGAAGAGAGCAGGAAGACATTTGTGATTTTCAATCCCACAGAGCCAAGTCAGAATGAGGCTTTGATCATCATGTGAGTGTCCCAGGCGTGCGAGAAAGCAATCGAAGAACTCAAGAAAAGCATGGTAGAGAATGGAGCGGAAATGCTTTATTTCTGAAACTTCAGCCAGTGTACTATGGTAAGAAATGAAGGAAGGTAGGTGAGCTCTAACCAGAAAAAAGAAGTTCCACCACATACAGCCATAGTGACAGATATAGGACCACAGCACGGAAACACTTGGCAGGCAGCAAAGTGAAGCCATTGCGGGCGCTTAGGATACTATGCATGTGAATGTCAAGAAGCTGTGCGGTCTTACCCACATCTACGTTGTTCACCGACAACAGCGGGATGCAGAAGTGACAGAACGAGTCATCATCTCTTAGGACAATGTCCACTCGGCAAGGTGAAGTCCATGCTTTGGGACATGAGCCAACCCATGTAACACCCATTCCCAAACCATGAGGCCACTGTCTTCTGGTTCCACGTTTCTGCCTCCACAGTGTGGGTCTGCAACACGAAGTGCAATAGGATTCGTAAATGGGAGGTAAGAATTTATTTGAGATACTGGAGGTTCCAGCACAACCCGAAACACCTCGAGATTTAATGATCAACACAGCCAATTCCACCACCTTAATACACATAATGGATACCACCGTTATCGAACTCATTACAAGGCCAAGACTCTGCATGCCACATCTTCAAACCTTCCTCCTCCACCATGGAAGTGATGCACTTCCACCAGTTTCGCCGGCAGCAGCTTCCTCATTCAATTGACCCCTGAATACTTTAACAGGAATAATCGGAGATTCTCTTGCATTTTGTATTGACTGACTACCAAATAACAATATGCAAATGTCAAATTTTCCCGATATCAGTTTTACAGACCAGCAGATGGAACATGCCTGAAGCACACACCAGTGGATGTCTCTATCACATAGAAACGTGATACTTCAAAATTATAGTACGAACTGTGGAAGAACAGCCAAACACATACTGTCAAATGGTAATTCTGGGTCTCGTGAACAGAGAGAATGAGCAGACATAATTTTGTGAAACGGGAAGATCCAATATGGCCATGCCTCCAGAGACAGAAGATTCAGAACACACTGACGACTCTCTGTTGTGTGCCCTTTTGCCACGTACACTCATTGGCTGATCGAGGTGATGAAACAGCTCGTGACATTCACGCAAGGCGAAGTGCGACTGCTTCTGATTGTCAAATCTGGAAGGAACATCACACGTCAGCGAACGCTCATTTCTTTCCTTGCAGGTGTAATTAACCAGGTTACACTTGGTGGATTGCCAACTGACTTTCATTTAGATTGAATTTATAGGTTTAATCATTCTTACGCATGTTTATATTGTTGATCATGTTCACCATGTCGTCTTGGTTCTCTGTGGAAGGTATCTTCGTATTCACTTGCCGCTAAAGCCACATAGACCACTAGGACACCCTCATTTCCATCTTTACAGGTCACACTATTGTAACATCCCTACAAATACACGAAACCGTAACACTGAAAACTAAGGTTAGAGCCACAGCCACAAAAATGTGAATCTATCTGAGGTAGTGAAGAGCACAATCAACACTGTCTTCTACTTTCCGTCACTGGAATATTCTCCCTTAGTCTGACCCTTCAGACCTTATTAATTCGACTGGGCAATAAGCTGTGTTCCACTGTTAAAGCGTTGAGGAACAGAACTAACGCAACTGGAAGTATTGGCGTTAGAATCTATTCAAAGGCGTTAAACCCTCTCCCCGCAGGGTACTCATAATGTCTCTCTGAATTCGCGCGTCGACGTGGTACATTGTCAGTACTCTTGGAATGTTCAAGTCGAAAGTAGATGGAAATATTTTTCGCTAAAAAGGGCAGACGACTAGTTACTGAGAGAATTACAGTTGCAACGTCTTCAGTGCAGTATTTCGCTTCCATTTTCTCATCGCAATTAGTCACATATAGATCGAAACTTCAAGTGATTATAGACCAGATAAAATCGTCTATGACAACACAGTGCAGGGCACGGTGAACACCCCGCGCAGGAGTGACGTCCTGGAAAGGTGATATGAAGTAATCAAGTTTGATCGGCTGAGTATGATCTCAGTGATAACGAACATTACATTTACCACTGCCATGGCCATCAGGTCGCGAGTGCTGCAAACTAAGAGGACACTCTTTCTCTGAACCAAGATTGCGATTGTCACGCAATTGATTGCAAGAAAGTCAGAATTGTTGAGAGTTCATGTCACAGTTATACATGGTTTGGTTAGGCCACGTTTTGAATATTTCATTCAATTTTGGTCTCCCTGCTGCAGAAAATATGCCGTAAAACATGAAGGGTTCAAGCATGAATTACATGAATGTTGACACGGTTGAAGGCTTTGAGCTGTTGGGAAAGGCTGAATAATTTGGCACTATTTTCCGTGGAACATCACAGAGTGAGGGGTGAACTGGCAGTATTTCAAAAAATCAACATGAGCACGGAGGGCGTGAAGAGCCATATTTTTTTCTCCAATGCACGAGAGTCGAAGACGAGAGGGCATTGTTTATGTTCAAATGGCAAAGATTTAAAAGCGATTGAATTTGCGTACTTTTCATACACATGGTGATGTGTAAATGGAATAAGCTGCCAGAGGAAGTTCTGGAGGCTGATGTAATTTCAATATTAAAAGGCCATCTGGATAAGTACATGACTGGGAAGGTATTGAATGAATATGGGGCAATGTTGGCAAATAGGACAAGTTGAATTTAGGATATCTGGGATGAATGAGTTGTATTGAAATGACTGTGTTGTGCACCTCTACGACTCTAAATCTAAATGAAAAGGCAATGTGACATATAGATAAACATTCTCATTTGATGAGAACAGGTGGAAGATTACATAAACACAAACGTGCGAAAATAATGTGAAAGTGATCAATAACCTGAATCCTGATGTCACTGAACTGCATGCCTTCTTTTTTAATCCACATGGTATAGAGCATGCAATAGGCTGCTTATAGTACATAAGTGGGCAGTTAACAATTTGAATGAGGAACAAAAGCACGGGTAAGTCAGAAACTGTTTGGTGCATTCAGGCGAATTTCAATCCATTCAATGCCCAACCCTGAAATTATGCCACTCTCCAACAAAGAAGAACTCTCGAAGTACCCTCAGGCCATTGCGTTTGAAAGGAAAACTTCATTGCTCTTGAAACACGTCTTGTGGTTTGGGTGTCACTTTTATGTCTGTCTGAAGGATTAAAATGCAAACATAGGTTGAATGATGTGATGTTAAGGCAATCACAAGGTTCCAAAAATATCTGGTTGAAAGAAAAATATAGGAACAGTGTTTGTCTTAACGTAAGTATAACATTGTTATAAGATTCCCAACTTCCAGCTTCACCACCCAAAAAAATACTCAGGTATTTGTGCACATGTCTCTATTTTCCACAGATGTAATACCCTAAGTGAAAGATGAAAACTCTTATCAGACATTGAAGAGACTGTGGCTGTATCCGTTTCTTAGGGTAATCACGAATTTGTTATCCCAGTTAAATCTCAGTTGGAATACATTCATTTTAATACAACTGAGATATCATTTCCAATTCAGTCAGTGAATCATAAACCGAATTTTGCAAGGATATTTGAAGGTTTTGTCAAAACCTGAAAGCATTTGTGTTCCCTTATCCAATGAGTTATGTCCCAGTATTATAGTGGTGTTTTCGGATTGCCCGTCTTCCAGTGAATTTCAGTTCTGTGTCTTATACAACGGCTGTTTCTTGCATCTCAAAGACAATGCGTGTTCCATTCATTGCTCATCCATTTGGCATCTTGTCAGGTCTCTAGAAATCGTCAATGACAGCTTAACTGATTACAGCAGCCATTTGAATTTCGAGTAAAGCATTCCATTCCATTATAAGACATGTGGAAGAGGGCATAATTGCTCTCAAGTTGCAAGTTTTGCTTTCTTCATTTCGACAATTTCCAACACAAAAAAATTAGACATGTAACAACCTTTCACTCAAGGCAACATACTGACGGAATTCCTGATTATAAACATTTTATGACTACATTTTATGACTGACATAATCGAATGTTTACTTCACCGTTATATTTAGATGAGTGCTTGTAACTGTATAGCAATGGATTATGTGCGTTTAAGGTTACTTATATGCTTACCAATAGACGTTTGACCGCAGCTTTGCTGTTGCACTTTGTCCCTGCCAGAAACAGATCTTGCAGCAATTTTGGCAAATTGTATGTATAGCACTTTCAAAATGAAAAGCACTGACAATGGCAGTCACGATTTTCCACTGTATATTTTCCATGGAGAATATAGCATTGCACTTGGAGCTTCAATAGAACAGTACTTAAGTTAGACACAGGAAGAGAAACGGAAAAGGTGATGAATTCAGAAGATGGCACATTGAAAATTTTGGAAGTTTATTCGGGGCATTCCGTTATCGTCCAGGAATTCTCGTTTTGCAGCCGGAGCAGCAACGCTTAAGTTGCTTTATGAGAATGCAACAATGCAATGGACAGTTGGTCAGACTGAGTCCCAGGGGCGGAGGGGATCAATGCCTAATGATGTTGATGTGCCATCGATCGAAACAATTCTTTTTCAATTGGGTGCAACTTATGATCGTATTAAGGCAGTGGTTATGTTGGGGAAGAAGCAATGTTGACTTCCATCCTGTTGATTGTGAATCCCTCATTATATGGAGATAGGATTATAATTTTGTGACTGCCAGTTTAATAGCAGTTGGTCAGATAAATATGAAGCATATTTAGGACAATGACATGGATAAATCGTGGCGCATTGGTGATTTTAATTGGCTGTTCAATAAAAATAATCACGGTTGTTGTTCCACCAACAAAGGTTCAGCATTAAAAATGCATATCATGTGTTTGAATTCAACAAATTCATTAATCTGGAAATGGAGAATTGTTTCAATGTTGGTCACTTCGGTTCCTGCAAGAAAATGCGACATTTTCTTCCTAAGTATCCAGAGACAAGGGAATTAGTTTCATTGTATTGAATTGATTTACTATTGTCAAATGCACTAAGTTAGAGTGAGCAATTGTGTTCTGCATTTTCTGGAATTCGATTATACCACACTAGTTGCATCAGGTAGCAGAACAAAATGCAGAATAGAGTGTTGCAATCGCAGAGAAAATGCAGAGACAGCGAGAGAACGAAAGAGAGAGAGAGAGAGAACGAGCGAGAAAGAGAAATCACCATTAACATTTCAGTGGTCCGTTGAAAGATGAGATAATAGTAGGATAGAAGCTTTTCTTGAATCCGTTGCCCGTGTGATAATTATTTTATACAGTCGTTCCGATGGAAGAGAAACAAATACATTGCAACTGGGGTGGGAGAACACTTAATTATGCGGATTGTTTTCTAGATGCACCTGGAAGTATAGATAGTGTAATTGATGGAGGGCTGGTTTGCGTGATCGACTGAGCTGTGATCATGACGTTGTTGCTTCTGGCCATATCACACTGTGATGCATCCATATAGGATGCATTCTACGGTGCATTCATAGACATTGGATGAGAGCATGTTGTCATATTTTTAATTTGCTTCACCTGTGAGAAAGTAGAGGCATTGTTGTGCTTTCTTGGCCATCGCATCGATCAGGCAGGTTGTTGCTTTCCATCATTCCAGGAACTGGAGTTATCTAAACAATTTCCACATCAACAGCATTCATGCCGAAAAGGCCATGCCTTCACTTCTGCTTCCTGAAGTCAGTGACCAGCTCCTTCTGTCACTGAGACAAATGTTCAGGTAATTCTTTCTGCACTTGCTTAAACTAATCCGCACCAGCCTTACTTTTTCTAATTTACAATCACTTTTTCTTTTTTTTTCCTGATCTCAACAACTATAAGGTCACTGACCAATTGCCAGAGTCAAAGTTTGCAATCTTTCCACCGATCGTTCTCTTCGCATTTATTTGATCCTATTGTTTCTCCCTTTTAAAATAAACATGGATTATAGTGTGGAAAATAGATGAAAGAAGCAGTAATGCAGATCAACTAATCACTTTTGTCAAGTCAAAGCTAATTATCTTCGTTCGAACATGCAGTTTGAAGCATTTCCAGCAGGAATTATCTGTTAGAGCATTACACATTGTCCATCCAAAAGTACAACTGGAATGCAAAGTACCCATATGCCATATGTGTCCTCTGCAGCTGTACCTGAAGCATTTTACGATGAAAGCTAACATTACTTCTTCACTGCATGCTGAACTGAACACTCAAGTGTTTGGTTTACATGAACACCCAGGTCTGTTCCCCATACATTTCTACATTGAAATACCATTGAGGTAGATGCATACCTACATTTTGTGCTGCCAAACTGGATAACTTCACATAAGTTCGAATAATGCCCCTTCTGACATGTATTTGTGCACTCAATCAACTTAATCGTACTGAAACGACTGTTGATTCTCCGAACAGATGAAGATCACAGTCAATTTGTGTTATCTGCAAACCTGGAAATATTACATTTCTTTTCCCTCATCTACATTATGAACATATGCCATGATTTTTTTTACAAAGAGCAAATCCAGAACAATATACAGGCTAAGTTATCATCTGTTGTATGCATTTGGAAAGCTCAGAAAAAAATGACTATTTTTGTGAAATCATCAAATTTGACAGTTCACCCCCTTTAACTTTTTTCTGTAGCATTCACGCAAATATCACCAATGCTGAATGAGATGGCATTGTGAATCCTAGATTTTACAAAAGACCTGAAGCTCCCTGCTTTGTTTTACATGAGTTGACTATGATTGTCCATTTTATTTACAGTAAACGTTGGAACTAATATGAGAAGGTGAGGCCTATCTCCGCGTTTCAAATGTAATCAAAAGAGTGGCAGTTAGTCCAGACGTTATAATTAATGTGATTTTTTTTCTCCATATGATTTGTCTTGAGCAAAACTTTATTTTGCATAACTTCTGTCTGCTCAGCCGAGATTTGCTCATTTCGGGCAGCTATAGACACTCCATTCAGGTTTTCACTTACCTTCACTGTCGATTGATTTGATATAAATTCCTACCAGAGATACTGAACGAAATATTGCACATAGCAAAGAACAAAAGCGGTAATTGGTGTGTGAGTCTGGTATTCTGCTTGAAAAATCTTGCCTGGTGTTTTGCATTTGAACCTTACTTTGTACAAGACAACGTACCCACATTTGAATACAATAGTATTTCTGCCTGGATAGTTTTTCATTAGATTCGCTGTTGTTTGACTTCACTGCTGCCAATTATTTTGATAGGACTCCCCAATGCTGTGAATGTCGAACGCATGGTACGAAGGGGAAAAGTGAGGTATACAGGTTTGGGTGATGCTGAAATGGAAGACTAAAGGTAATGCATGATCCTATTCTTTGTATGATCCACTAACCTCGCATTACTTTGGGGTAAACGTGAACATTTCTAGTTGATCCGAATACTAAACGTTCATGACTCAAAGTGTTTGGATGATCCAATGAAAATGGAGCCAGACACATGCGACTTATTTAAGTTGCTGCACTATCAATTGCATTTGTGCCAAGTCCCAGACTAAATTCAGGCACCAACGAAAGAAAAGAATGAAATATTCATTACAAATGATGCCACAACTACTGAAACAATTGAAATGCTGGAAGTACTTCGATATTTTATAATGTGTTGCAATGTCATTCCATGTTTTATTTTCCCCTTACATCAGATAACAACACATTTCTGCAGACATATATAATACACTGTGACATAGATGCGTAACGGCTTACGAGTTAGTGTCAGAAGAAGTATGAATGTGGAAATGTCACAGTTGTCATCGGTTTCAGTATGAAGTTAATTTCATTATTCTCGCTAGGTTAGCAACACACGTTTTATAATGAGAAGCAAATGTGTGCACTTCTGGAACCTGCATTAATCAATGAATTTGACGAGAATGAAAAGTGAACAGAGTGAGCTCAGGATTAAGAGAGATTGGATTGATTTTTAAAACTTGGTTAGTTGCGGAGAACAGGGAAAGTGGGACAGGGGTTTTTTTTGCCTCAGATTATCACGGGAATACAGCAGGTGGACAAGAAAATATTATGTTACCCTTGATGGACTTACAAATAAAGGATGCATAGGTTTAAGATAAGGGTAATCAGAGATGTATAGGAAACGCACTTCATTCTGAGGCTGGTGGGAATATGAAAACTGATGGTAATATAGGAGGATTAGTATTTCAGAAATAATTAGATGTCTGCATGCAAGGTTAAAACGGACCAGGCTCAAGGGAAAAGATGTAAATTGGGATTCGGTAGTTCGGATTTTTTCATGACAGCCGCAGACTAGATAGGCTGATGTCCCATTTTTCTCGGCTGTATAGCACCGTGTCTGTAATATTTGCATAAGGGATCCATTGAAATAACATGTTTGTCACTCCCTATTACAGTCAGTTACTATAAAAAATAAGGAAGTTAATTTGACAGTTATCGCGTGGACTTAGTGGTGAAAACCATACACAGTATTAAGTTTCAGGTCTCAGTTACTGATCATGATCGCAGACTATGACAAGCTGGTTCAAGCACGTGATAGATGAGCTAATGCGAAAGATGAAGGTTGTGCAATTTGGTATTTTGTAGTGTAAGCAGTAGACTAGTGTGGTTTAAGATGATTAGCTTATAAGGACAAACCAAGCTACTCTGTTTGGTATGCTAATCCGACCAGATACGCGTGGGAAATAGGGAAGTATAACTAGAAGATGCCCGTAATGTGGAGCTTGTCAGAGGGAGTGGTGGGAAGACAGGAAACACATTTTCAGATTTCCACAGCTTGTATTTGCAAATAAAAGTTTATATTCGTAAAGGATTATTTGCGCTTCCTGGTAATTTTCCCAAAGTGTTGGGCGATCTTTCCACCAAAAAATTGCCGCTGTCAGCAGGGCCGCAAAGAGAACCCCCTCAAGAAAACAGGCCGCTGCTGCAGGTCAATTCCCAGTTTAACGGAGGATTCTGCTGAAACAGGCCGAATGAAGTGTTAGCCCATAAACAATGTAATTGATTTGCAGCTAATTTTGACAATATTCTGTCAAGTAAGGGAAGTCCTCGGGGTTGCAGAAATACAGGAAAACGGCTGAAGAGTCTGTCTGATTCAAAGGACCAGAAGTTGGATGGTAAATTAATGTTTGGAGAAAAGCAGAGTGATTTTTTTCTGGAAAACTATGTGGTGGAGTAAGTAGGAGTAAAACAAACAGATTGAGATTAAGTTCCACGCTCTTTATGTCAGTTCCAGCGGGTACAACCCTAAGAAAATAGGGAACTATCCGGGAAGGACAGCAAGTTATGTGGATGCGGCCCTGAAATAAATTAGAGGACTGTCAGGCAGAACTGCTGAGAAAGGTTTGTTGCATCGTTAGTATTGTTGATTCTAAGTGAAATTGTCAGCCGGCATATTGGTAACAAATGACGAGAAGAAATATAGGAGAGAAGACGAAAACTTTCCAAAGCTTTACTGGTCTGTTGAATTCTGAAAAATAGGAGTGTATGAGAATTAAACTGACGTAATATTAATTATGGACAAATGAACTGAGATGAAATATTGATTAAGAAATTCCAAGTTCCAACCAACGATGTTATAAAATTTCTAGAAAATGGGAAAAAAGAACTAAAGACATCCCAACTAAATTAACAAGGAAAAGTAACATTGATATAACCATGTACAATGAAATGGAAGGGTTGATTCAGAATCACAGACCCAAAGATAAATCCAATGTTACAACCCAAGAATGAAGCAGGAGGCGGATTTTGTCAAGCTTTTTTGAATTGAGTGAGTGGAATTGAGGTCAGTCATTCAGGCACGCTTTACAAACAAAGGAGTTGCCAGTGATCAGAACAAACAGCTTTTAGAAACAAAGGCTCTGGAAGAGAAAAGATCCACGTGTTCAGAGCAGAACAAGAAGTCTTTGGAAGTAGAACCTCAGCAAAATAATAAATTCACAGATCCTGATTTCAAGGAACTGTCGAGAATAAACAAAAAGGCAGCGGTAGAGGGAGAATTGAATTGGGAGGAACTTGATCCAGACCTCAATATATTCAAAATGGAAATTTAGACAGAGCTGATGTGGAGGCAAACAAGTTTAGGAACAATCAGGAAAGGGGCGATTATGTGGTGTAATTGAGACTTTATGCATCTTACGAGAACAAAGAGAATATGAAGCATATCCAAATTATTGCAGTGATGTTGAGTGGAAACAGGCGGAGAGTGATAGGGAGAGTCTGGGGGAAGGGAGTAGATGATGCAATAACACAGGCAGGAAGATGGGCCCGCGAACTAGATAAAAGAATAGGAGGAAATAGAAGAAGAGCCGGAATTGGAACCTGAAGACGAATGGCAATGTAACAATTTTAATAAAGGAAAGCGGCTCTCACGGGGCAAGATGGTGCTATTGATCATAAAAGGCGACAGACAGTCTAAATACATTCCTTGGGGAAGCCAGGATCTGAAGGTACTATAAAGATGCGTTGCCCAGCTGACAAAATGCAGAACGAAAGTGGACGATATACTTTTGAAGACAAACTGACATGATGGTCGTTGGCTATGGCGGGGTTTGAAGGCATGGCGAATAAAGATGATAAAGCTACCGAAATTAAGAGAAATAATAGACCGAGCCCGCCTGAAGAATGTGGTTGACCATCCAATGATGGATGGTTCTCAGCTTGACCGAGAAAGATAGAGGGTACGGCAGGCTCTTAGAAGCCGTGAACCACCTCAGATCGATCCCAAAGCATTGATAAAGGATCCATTGGGAGACACTGAAAACAGAGACTCCCATCTAGAAATCCAATTAAAACAGTGGAGGCTTGAAATAGAACGACACATGGAAGGTAGCCAACTGTTGTTCAAAATGTTCTGAGACAATGGACGAGGCAATGCCCATTCAAGTCAAATCTTTGCGAGAGGTTGTCGTAGGTCTAAACTCAATGGCCCACCGGGAATTTAGAAATTATATAGTCCGTGCAATAGAAAGATAGTATATAGATAAAAAGAAGTTGGCGATCAACAGGTGGAGGTGAAAAGA
Source organism: Chiloscyllium punctatum (assembly GCF_047496795.1). Classification (NCBI taxonomy): domain Eukaryota; kingdom Metazoa; phylum Chordata; class Chondrichthyes; order Orectolobiformes; family Hemiscylliidae; genus Chiloscyllium; species Chiloscyllium punctatum. The sequence goes on along the minus strand of NC_092781.1, from coordinate 45,992,945 downwards.
AAGTTGACGCAAATGCAGCTTGAGGAACTTTAAAAGAGAGACAGAGAGAAACTCAAAAGGATGTCGCCAATGACAACTGAGTTCTCAGGCGCGACTGAAATGAACAAAATGCAGGCCCAGGAACAACCGTCTCACACCACCTTGTCAGCGCCAGAAAGGCCCATGTCGATAATAAACGTTCTTGAGGCCACTTTTCCACAGCCAACATAGCAATGGAAAAACGAAATTAAACAACAGGCTGGACAGAATTGTGGTGTCCAAGGAAAGGGGAAAAGAAATGGGCGGGGGGGGGGGGGGGTGGAAAAGAGTATGGTGAGAAGTCAGACGCAGACATTTTATCAGAAATACTGTGTTGAGGGTGTTATCAACCAGGACATTATGGAAGGGATTGCCTGTTTTGAACCTCCAGCTGTCTCGCCACGAATCCCTACGGATCCAACAGGGCCAGTAAAAACGTACAGGGTGTACTAGGTCTGCTAACCCAAGTGGGAAGGGAAATACCAAATAATTCCACGAGTGTCTGAACAGGAAGCCATTGGATAGGTTAAGAGCAGTTGACGAATATGATGATGGACAATGGAGCTCCTTACATTTGCGTCCAACCGCAATGTGCATCCCAGATTCCCATGTCAGGAACATTTATTAAGACTGTAGATTTCTCGGCTAAGCCGAAGTTGACAAGGTTTACAGCTCACGTAAGTTTACAAGTGGAAAATAAAAATGTCGTCTTGCTTTTGTAAGTCTCCAAGGAGTCACCGATTGATTTGCTAGGTCGAGATGATTTACTGAAATTAGAATTGAAACTGCAATGGACGAAAGGAGATCAAGTGTAGAAACTGCGAGTTCTCAGATGGTATTGCATGAAGCCAGCAACGCCAACGATCATTGGATAAGAGACATAGAATGTTGCATTTTGGAAGACATCCAAAAATTGAAGGCAAAAGGTTTTAGCACTCCTCCGAAAAGCTATTCCACTCAAGTCTGAGCTGCAGCGCACAGTAATGTTCGTTGAGAATCAGAGTGAAGTACAAGAAAAGTGGTGGCACTGTGAAGTTGTCACCCCACAGCATATAAGGAGCGAAACCATAACAATAGGAATGCAGGGAACAGCATTGCAGAAATAACAGAAAATGAATTCCGGAAAAAATGATTCAGTATGCCACGAGTTTACAAATGGACGCGTTGCAAATTGTGACCGTGTGAGTAAATGAGAGCATCTGTCAAAGGATTTGGGACTCATGGTAAAGCAAGCAGAACTGATTGTTGATTGACGAATGATGTTACCAGGAGCCTGGCAATTTGCGATTAGTAACTATATTAGAGTTGTTGTTTATATAATCATAGTTAGAATGCAAAGGAGGATAAGGTGGTTTCCCAACAGAGTAGACCAATGATATCTGAAAGACGTGAACATCAATATAAAAAACTGGCATTGCCAGTTATTATACGACAACAACATGATACAGATTTATAGAAAGAGGAGTCAATAAATCTAGTAGATACAAGATTAAAACAGAGACCAAACCAACATCAAAGACCACAAATATCTCTTGAAACCAGAAGTAGAGAGGGAATAGCAACATCCCGCCAAAATCAGTAATGAGTTCCTTAGTTTTGCTAGCATTGAGAGCTAAGTTTCCTTAGGGCACCATATTTCCTGCTCTTCCACGTCTGTGGTCTGTTTCCTCAACACCTGAGATTCAACTGACTATGTTGGTGCTATCAGTGAACTTGTAAATGGTATAACTCTGCTATTTAGCGACGCAGTCATGGGTACACAGTGAGTATGATAGGGGGTTGAATACGCGCCCCTGGGGGCTGCAGTTTTGAGTGTCAATGACAATGGAATATTTTCCCCAATCTACATTCTATGTAATGTTTTGGACAGGAAACTGAGTTTGCAAAGAAAGGGGCTTAGTTCGAGATAACTACGCTTAGTACTTTCTCTCGAGGGGATAATACGTTTGGAGACTTAAATGTAGTCAACAAGTATGAATCTTACACAGCTCTTCCTGGTAGCAAGATGCTCTGGGGAGGAGTGAAGGGCAAGTGACGTGCATTTGTTGTTCTGATAGGTAAATTGTAGTGGGTGAAGTGTAACGGTAGGCTGAAGTTAATTAATGCCATGGTCAGCCTTTCAAAACACTTCAGACTACCGACGTTGTGTAGCGATAGTCATTGAAACATTCTGCATGAGCCTTGTTAGGCACAGGAATGATATTGGGCGTCTTGAAACAAGCAGCGACAGTGGTCTGCTGCAGGCAGAGTTTGAATTTGTCCGAGTACAGCCTGGTACTCCATCTGGTCCCATCGCTTTACTTGAATTCACACGAAGGAAAACTGATCTGGCTTTTGATGCAGTGACAGTTGGGAGAGGTTTGTGCGGACCTGTTGGAATAGGTGTTACCTATCCGCCGACCTTCTGCTCAAGGCGAGCATAGAAGATATTGAGGCGATCTGGGCGGGTAATGTCATCATCTGCTATCTTGCACAGTCTGTTTTTTGAAACTGTGAAACAATTCAGTCCTTGCCGTAGTCGCCGGGTGTCTGGCTGAGTCTCCAATTTGGATCAGTATTTTTCCTTGGTTTTCTTAATGTCTCTGTGAAGGTCATACTTGTATTCCTTATATTTCAGTTGGTCTCCAAATATGAAGGCCTCGTGTCCGGTTTTTAGCAGGTTCTCCAGGTCCTGATTCATCGAGGGTTTTCTGTTAGTGCACACTCGTCTGGACTTCCTCAATATGCAGTCCTCCACACACTTGCTTATTCAGCCTGTGGCAATGCTGACGTACTCGCCCAAGTCACCTGAGGACTGTTTGAACATGGCCCAAGCAGCCATTCCAGACAGCACCGTCGTTGATCTTCTGAAACCTTCGACCACCACTGGACCTGTATTCGCAGGATGGGGGGTTCTCCTGCTTGAACTTTTCTGCGTAAGCCGGGAGAAGAAGCATGACATTGTGGACATTGGCCGCGGGATGGAGCGGTAGGCATCGTTCACATTGGTAAAAGTGGTCGAAAATGTCCGGGCCCCTTCTGGGACTGGTCCTGCTTTGGTGGTACTTGAACAACTTCCTTCGATTGGCTTGATTGAATTCACCAGTTACCATATTAGGTGCCTCGGGATGTTACATTCCCAGGGTGTTGGTAATGGAGTACAGCACATCCAGAGCTTCCTCAATTTTTGCTTGGGGGAAATTTCGGCTTCCTTGAAGAAAATAATGAAGGATACAAAACACGCAAGTTTGAAAAGTGCACTTCACTGGAATGAGGACTCTATGGCAGCTTTCAACACCCTTAAGATGGCATTGCATTCAGAGCCGGCATAAGCCTTTTCAAAATTTGAGCTACATTTCTACCTTTATTCGTCAAACAAACAGTACGTTTATGTTGCTCCAGTGCTTGTAAAAGAGGTGGGTGTTGGGAGAGGTAAGCAGCCTGTTGCTTATTATCGCACTAGATTGGATGAAGAGGCTCAGGGATATCCACCTTGCTACCAAGGCCTAGCAGTGGCTCAATTTCGACATGATAAGGCATCCTCTGTGACGATGGCCTATCCTGTAATCTTATATACACACTATAAGGTTGATGAATTGTTAGAGAATGGGCAATTTGCATTGACTCCTGACAGGTCGATAGTATATCAGATGTTACTAACATTTCCAGGCATTACAGTGCAGAGATGTTGCACAAGGAACGTAGGGGATTATGGTCCACCTGAACATGAGAAAGAACCCATGTTTCCGAGTCGGAGGTGACTTTATTCGTTAAATTGAGGACTGGTTTACAGTCTGAATCAATGCCTGATGAGGACAATGATGTTCTATGTGCCCTCTACAAAAAGAGACTATGATGGGAATCAGGCAGTGCTTAATGTAGAGCGGCAACAGCAGTCTCAGTTTTGAACTTTCAAATTAGAGGCCTATACACGGCCTTGTTTAGTACAGCGAATGGCACTAACAGCAACATGCAAGTTGATGGGAGGTGAAAAGGCGGATGTCTATATTGATTCAACTTATGCTTATGGGGTTTGCCATCAATCTGGGGAGGCCTGGAAGCGAAGGGGCTTCAGGAAGAGCAAATGTGCTCCCGTACATTTCTGACAACAAATTGATGTGTTCACAACCGCGTTAATGAAGCCAAAAACGCTAGCTGTTTCAATGTACGCGGCACCAAAGCAGAAAGTCATACGGTGGTTAAGTAGTTAGAATGGCCTCTGCCACCATATGCAATCAAACCGCAAGACTAAATTGACGCCGGATGAAATGTTATCTGGAAGCCCCATGCCAGTTCCAAGGTGGAAGGGCCTGTATTATGGACCCAGCTTGTCACAATTGGAGGAGAACGTAAGCTGTACATGCAACAGCTCACTATTATGCATAAGTCTGTCCACACACAGGAAATACGAAGGCAGCCGATGTCTGGCAAAGTAGAGGGATCAATGGAATCCGAATATCAGGTGCACTTGTGGATTTTCCGGAGGAAGTGGAATGAACCAATAAGAGATGGACCCTTCACATTAACCAAGGCATCGCCCACTTCCGTCAAGTGGATGAACAATCCAGAGAGTATCATCTCATTCGTCGCACAAGGGCTGGCCCGCAGACACAGATTGCTTCTGCAGGTGAAGAATGTGAGGGACAAATGTGGCCCTGGTGACTGATAGTCATATGACTTTGTGCATTCAGTGATTAAGGTCTTTGCGTATACTGGAGCTTCTGGGACCATCAGAGATAGGTTTGTGGAAGATGAATTGTCTCCTAGCTGTGTGGTTGGGGACGTGTTTAGGGAGGCCATTAATGCCTCCTCACATTCCCCCAGTACTGAACCTATCTAAAGCAATGCATACTTTTGGACCATCACTTTGTCAGACATGGAGTATCTCTCTTGGATGTGGCAAAGCCATGCAAAACCAACCAAAATTTATATAGGAGCGAGGAGTGCAGAACCTAAACCCCATGTATCATTGTCTGCCCAAAGCAATCACTGGTACCAATGGGCAAATTATGCAGCAGAAATGGTAACGAGACAGGTCTCCTTCCTCTGCACTAAGTCGCAAATCTTCACTGACTTAAATGTTCCTGTGCCTATAATTCTTCCACCTGCTCCAAACGTTAATGACTATGGAAGTTTGGACCATTTGATCTAACTCATTCATTGTTATTTATGCGGCCCTTTTCGGCTTACATATGATAACACCAAGATGAGTGGGGCAGATAGCAACTCCGACAGTGTAGCAGTTATGGTACTGCTTGGTCTACCAGTAAAAGTAACCAGACGGTGGCTGTTGCTGACTTCGTGATGTGTAAAATTTTGAGCATTGCATGTTTTAGACGGAATGGCTCTGCTCTGATTGGCCACTTTGACAGCCCTTGTGTGAATACATTTTGATTGACGTTTTGTTTGCCATATCGTTTGCTGCCAGTGCGAAATAACACAAGTTCGTTATAAACTTTCACCGGTGTCTGTGTAGCCTGGACGGCGGGCTGAGTTTGAAGCTTACCTCTGGCTGGGATAGTGTCTCCTTCCACAGTATGGTCCTCCATGAGATTGCTGTGTCGCCACGGGCACCGTTTTAAGCCCTATCACTTCCGACATTAGAGTCAGAACATAGAACAGGACAGCACAGAACAGGTCCTTCAGTCCACGATATTGTGCCGAACATTGATCCTCATGTAAGGTACATCTACTATACGAACCCTCAAATTTCTATGACCATTACCCTGTCCAGCAGGCTCTTAAATATCCCCAATAACCTCTCTTCCACAACTGCTCTCCCAACTCTCTTCATAAAGATCTTGCCTCTGACATTCCCTCTATACTTACCGCCAAACAGCTTAAAACTATGACCCCTCATGTTAACAATTTATGTCGTGGGAAAATAGTCTCTCGCTATCCAATCTATCTATGCCTCTCATTATCTTGTACACCTCAATTAGGTCCCGTCTCTTCCTTCTTTTTTCCAATGAAAAACGACCGAGCTCAGTCAACCACTCTTCGTAAGATACGTCCTCCATTCCAGGCAGCATCCTTGGTAACCTTCCTCTGAACCCTCACCAAAGCATCCACATCGTTCCTATAATAGGGCGACCAGAACTGGACGCAGTATTCCAAGTGCGGTCTAACCAAAGTTTTACAGAGCTGCAACAAGATCTCACGACTCTTAAACTCAATCCCCCTGTTAATGAAAGCAAAATCACCATATGCTTTCTTAACAATCCTGTCCACTTGGGTGGCAATTTTAAGGGATCTATGTACCTGCACACCAAGGTCCCGCTGTTCCTCCACTCAGCCAAGAATCCTGTCCTTAATCTGTACTCAACTTTCAAGTTCGACCTTCCAAAATGCATCACTTCGCATTTATCCAGGTTGAACTCCATCAGCCACCTCTCAGCCCAGCTCTGTCACACTGCAGCCGACAACAGTCCTCTATAATTTCAACGACACTTCCAACCTTTTTGTCGTCTGCAAATTTGCTAACCCATCCTTCAAATTCCTCTTCCAAGTCATTAATAAAAATTAAAAAGAGTAGAAGCCCAAGAACAGAGCCCCGTGGAACACCACTCACAACTGACTTCCAGGCAGAATACATTCCTTCCACGACCACTTGTTATCTTCTGTCGACCAGCCAATTCTGAATCCAGGCAGCTATGTTTCCCTGTATCCCATTCCTCCTGACCTTCTGAACGAGCCTACCTTGCGTAACCTCATCAAATGCCTTACTGAAGTCCACATAAACCACATCCACCGTTCGACCCTCATCAACGTGTCTACTAATATCCTCAAAGAACTCAATAAAATTTGTGTGGCATGTCATGCCCCTCACAATGCTGTGCTGACTGCATTTAATCGAGCCATGCTCGTCCAGATGGTCACAAATCCTATCCCTCAGAATTCTTTGGAAAACTTTGCAGACAACAGACGTGAGACTGACTGGTCTGTAATTGCCGGGGATTTCTCTATTTACTTTCTTGATGAGAGTAATTACATTTACCTCGCTCCAGCCCTCAGTTACGACTCCGGTGGAGAGCGAGGATAAAAAGATCTTCGCAAGCGGTGAAGCAATTACATTTCTCGCTTCCAAAAGCAGCCGAGGACAAATCTAATCTGGCCCTGGCGATTTTCCAAACTTAATGTTTGTCAAAATTTGCTTCCTCAATGTCTTTCCGTTCCAGCATGCCTACCTGCTCCTCAATGTTTTCATTCACTAAAAGGTTCTTTTCTTAAGTGAAGACAGAAGCAAAAAACTCATTTAGGTCTTCGCCTATCTCTTCAGACTCTGTACACAAGTTCACTACGCTATTCCTGATCGGCCCTACACTTTCTTTGATCATTCTCTTTTTCCTCACATACGTGTTAAAATGCCTTTGGATCCTCCCTAATCCTTTCTGCGAAGCCTTTCTCGTGCCCCCTCCTCGCCCCCTCTATTTTTGAGCTCCTCCCTCGCCTGACTGTAATCATCTGGAGCGAAGCAAGACCCTTGCTTCCACCACCTTACGTAAGCTGTCTTCTTTCTTTTTACGAGAAGCTCCTCCGCTCTCGTCATCCAAGGTTCCTTTATCCTACCCCTTCTTGCCTGCCTCAGAGGAACACATTTGTGCGTCACTCGTAACAACTGTTCCTTCAACAGACTCGACATATCTGTAGTGCCCTTTCCATGGAGCAATTGCTCCCAGTCCATGCTTCCCATCTCACGTCTGAGAGTATCATTTTTCCTTTTCCCCAATTAAATATCCTCCCATTGTGCCTGCTTCTCTCCTTCTCCATTGCTATGTAGAATGTGAGGCAGTTGTGCTCATATCATCGAAATATTCTCCCACTGCAAGATCTGACACTTGCCCCGGCTCATTGCCGAGTTCCAAATCCAAAATGGCCTCTCCCCTCGTCGGCCGGTCAACGTACTGTGTTAGGAAACCCGCCTGAACACACCTTACAAACACAGCACCTTCCAAACCATCTGCTCGAGGGGGGTTCCAATCAATATTGGGAAGGTTAAAGTCACCCATTACAACAGCCCTTCTACATTCACACTTTTCTAAAATCTGCCGACCCAAGCATTCTTCAGTCTTCCTGCTGCTGTTGGAGGTCGTGTAGTAAACCCCTAATGAGGTGACTGCTCCCTTACTGTTCCTAATTTCCACCCATGCTGACTCAGTAGGTAGACCCTCCTCGACATTGGTAACTTCTGTTCCTGTGATACCCTATCTGATTGGCAGTGCCACACACCCTCCTCCTTTCCCCCCTCCCTTTCATTTTTAAATGTCCTAAACTCTGGAACATCCAGCAACCATTCCTGCCCCTGAGAAACCCACGTATCTGTTATGGCCACAACATCATAGCACCAGATATTGACCCACGCTCGAAGATCGTCACTTTTATTCCTGATACTCTTTGCATTAAAGCAAACACACTTTAAACCTATCCCTTGGTTCTTTCCCAGAAAATTCCTTCCTACTGGCTGTGCTACCTCTCGCTATTGGCTCATCTCCGTGAACTCTCACCACCAGTATATAGCTCAGGTTCCCACTCCCCTGCCATACTAGTTTAAACCCTCTGAACAAATCGAGCAAGCCTTCCACCAAGGACATTGGTCCCTTTCCAGTTCAGGTGCAACCTTTCCTTCATGTACAGGTCCCACCTTCCCCAGAAGGCATCCCAATTATCGACATAACTGAAGCCCTTTCTCCTACACCAGCTGCACAGCCACGTGTTCAGCTGTGCCCGCTCCCTGATCCTCGCCTCGCTATCTCGTTACCCCGGGAGTAAACCCGAGAACACTACTTTGTTCGTCCTCCTCTGCAGCTTCCACGCTAACTCCCTGAAATCACTTTTTAATATCCTCAATCCTTTTCCTGACGATATCATTGGTGCCAATATCATTTCTGATTGTAACACGATTTCTGGTTGTTTGCACTCCCCTTTCAGAATGTAATCCAATCGATCGGAGATGTACCGGACCCTGGCACCAGAACGCAACAAACCTTCCGGGAATCCCGATCCTGACCACAAAATCTCCTGTCAATTTTCCGAATAATCGAGTCTCCTACAACTAGCGCTTTTCTCTTCTGCCCCCTTCCCATCTGGGCCACAGTGTCAGGCTCAGTGCCGGGGAACTGACCACTATGGCTTTCCTCTGGTAGGTCATTCCCCCCGGCTCAGCTGCCACATTCTGCAGGAGGAGCAAGCAAGTGCCCTAGCATCCATACCCCAACTTATCTGAACGACCACACAATACTAAACAAGGAAGCATAATTCAATTGCTATAAAGTCAAGCAATAAACTTATATTCAACAAAGGAAGTTTAGAAAAGAACCATACCTTCTTTAGTTGATTATTAAGAACTGTACTGAGAAAAGCCTGGAAGGGTCATGCGAATTCGTTGCCAGATAGGATCAAAGAAAACACTCGAGGTTTTTATAGGTGTGCCAGAAATAAAAGAATGACTAGAGAAATATTCGGGCCGACCAAGGTTAGGGGAAGTTCTGTGTGGAGACGGAAAAGAGATGGGTCAACGCCAAATTAATTGTATTCGTCAGTATATACTTTGGAAAACGACAGTGTTGTCGAAGAGAATGCTGAGGTACACGCCGCTAGATAAGATGGGATTGAGGTTCACCAGGAGGTGGTGCGAGCAATTCTCGAAAGTGTGAATGTTGAATAAGTCCCTAGGGCCGGATGACTTTTATCCCAGGATTCACTGGGAACAAGGAACGGGATTGCAGATTCTTTGGCTTTGATCTTGATGTCGGCAGCAGGAATAGTGTTGGAAGCCGCCTGGAAGATAATCATCTTGAGATTATTAATTTGATTACGCTTAGTCAACACGGTTTTGTGAAGGGCAGTTGAGCATCGGAAACCTCATTGAATTATTTGAAGTGATGCCCGAAGAAGGGGATGTGGAGAAAGCGGCTGATGTGGAGTATATGGATTTCAGTCAGGAGTTTGATTAGGTTCCCCACGGTATGCAATTGCAAAAAAAAAAACGTAGGCAAGGGATTCAGGGTAAATTACCGGTTTGGATCAGAAATACGTGAGCTGAAAGTAGATCGGAGGTGATGGTTGATGGGAAATGTTCTTCCTGCTGTTCAGTTACTAGTGATAAATCGCAACGATCTGGTTTGGGCCATTGCTGTTGGTCTTTTTTATAAATTCACTGATGAGGACAGAGAAGGAAGGGATAGTCAACTTGCGACTGACACTCAGTTCAGTGGTTTTGGGTAGTGCCGAAGGATTTTTGCAAGTTACACAGTGAAATTGATAAACTTCAGAGCTTGGCTGAGTCGTGGCAAATGGACTTTAATGCGAGTAAGTGTGAGGTGATTCGCTTTGGAAGGAGAAACATGAATAAAGAGGACAGGGTTTATGGTAAGATTCTTGGTCGTGTAGAGGAGCAGTTCGTGCTCGATGTCCGTGCACATGGATCCCTGAAAGTTGCCAACCAGTTTGATAGGATTGATAAGAAGGCATACGGGGTGATCCTTTTTATTGGTAGAGGTACTGCTTTAGCTCTGCAAAATTCGAGTAATGCATGCGGTTCTGGCCACCACATTATAAAAAATAAGTTGGAAACTTTGGAAATGTTTCAGAACAGATTGCCTGGGAGGTTTTCTGGTCGGCAGGGAGAGTCTTTTGTGGAACGGCTGAGGGGGTTGTGGCTGTATTTGTCAGAGGGACGAAGGTTCCGTGGTGACATGAAATGTGTAAGACAATCAGAGGGATAGATTGGGTGGACAGTGAGAGGAATTTTCCTCACACGCTGACGGCCATCACAAGGGGACATAACTTTACATTGATGGATGATATAGAACTGCTGAAGGAGGTAGTTTCCCAAAGCATGACATAAGCCCCATCTTTATCTGCCAGGATCCAATCTAAGGCCAGTCTGTTTTGCCATGTCATTTTAGTAGTAGCATCCAATTGTTCTCCGAATACCACAAGGGCATTGTCAGTATAATTGATAAATCTCTGCTGGCTGGAATAACTGTAATTAATTCATTCAGCATTCATGCTAGCCCCTATCACTCGGATGAGAGCTTCCCAGCACGTGGCAATCTCATTGCAAGCCTTATACTCATTAGGAATACCTCTTGGCTGCCCTATGTGATCAATCCAAATCATTGGATCAGAGACATACTTTCGCTTATTTCGGCGCAAAGCCGACTGTGAAATCGCATCAAACTGTACGTGTGATGATATATCTACCTCGTGTAGAAGCATTACACGGGCACAGCTGCTACTCAAGTAAACGGCAGCGTCGGGCGCAACCCTCCTTTCATACCACACAGCCACCAAGTATCTGCCAGTGGGACGCGTTGAGAATTTAACACAGCCCCAAATGTGCTGTCCACCTCGAGTTCAATCGTATTCCCGCAAAGACCCTTAAAATATCCACTGGAGTGGAGCCATTTCACTTAATTATTCAAAACTCAATCCTTCCCGTATCCTGAAAGCAACCACTGGGAATGTGTAATTAGTCTTACTGGTAGCGACACCATGATTGGATTTGCAGCCAGCCCACATCATCCTGCTGATAGAAAGGAGAGGCCTGAAGTAGGAGACAATAAAAGGGGAAATGGGATTGCCTGTAATCATCTGGGTTAAGAGGTCAGATAGAGTGCTGCAAACGCCATTGAGTACAGGTGGTCGAGTTATACGGGATAGGGACAACATAATATGAGGGAGGTGCCTTTGTACACAAGAAACAGTCCTGTCTAGCCATCATTATGTCAGCATAATTTACGCATCGATACCAGTGATTGTCATGGAGCCATACCCATGTTAGGGCAGTAAGGTCTGCACTTCTAATACATCTTTGCCTCCCAGCCTGAATGACCCTGGCATCACCGGTCCAGGTCTGCCAAGTCAATGGTCTCCAAGTCTGAGTATGCAGGCCTGGCATCAGAGAGGGGCGTACCATGGGCATCCCCCATGTCTTCCCCATCCTCGCTATCAGGAGAACTACGTTCCACATCTCCATCACAATCATCTCTAGAATGATCACTATCCCCAAGAACTTCACCCATACCTTGCTCGGAAACCTGTTGAGGAGTACTAGCGTCCTGTGCGCCCTGCTTGTGTCAATGTTCCTCAGCCTCAGCTCCTCTTACCTCAGTGTTAGAGTTAGTTTGTGCTGTTGGGAGACCTTTAGTACAATGATTAAGGTGGTATCACATATGTCGTCCTTCGACTTCAATGGCAGTAGGTGAAGCTTAGTCACTACAAAAGGTCCCTCTCTCCTCGGCTCATTCCAGCGTCGTCGAAAAATCCACACAAACAGCCAATCCCCGGGTGTAATAGGTCCTTCCTCATTGACAGGTGTTGGTTCCCTTTGTGTTTCTTGCAGGTGTATACTCTCATGTATCATAGTTAGCTGCTGCATATATTGCTTAAGTTCTAACCTTAACTGCTCCAAGCTAGGCCCTTTGTATGGGTCTTTTCACCTGGGCACTGGCATAGGTCTATCTGTGAGCAACTCATGCGGTGTTAGGTTGGTCATGTGATTAGTCTGCATGTGATAAATCATTAGCTGTAGTGGCAGCGCATCAACCAAATTAAGGTTGGTACTTGTGCAGATCTTGTTTAACTTGGCTTTCAATGTCCCATTAATCCTTTCCACCATACCCTGTGACTGGGGATGATACACGCACCCAAACCTCTGTTTGATTCTCAAAGCCTGCAGCACCAACTTAACTACTTTCTGAATTAAGGCAAACCTATTGTCTGATCTAATTTCCGATGCTATAACAAACCATAGAATAACTTCATTCGTCAGAAATTTCACGACTGTCCCAGCTCCTGGTTTCAAGCTTACTTCATTGGGCTAACTGATTTCACTCTCCCCAGATCTGTATCATGCTATGACCACAAAGTGTCTAGTATTGCATCAAGTTGCTCATTACTATATTGATCATCTTCCTCCACTGTCACTGGAATGCTCCGCTGGGGTTTTACCTTGACTTCCTTTGGATTCCCTGTCAAGTTGCAGCATGCTAGGATTTTAATACAGCTGCCATCCCTGGATTCCGAAACACCTGTCGTGAGCATGTGCCATTCACTGACTGTTTCTACTTGCCTGGCCATAGGTCCAAAGTCTTTAGAATTATAACCCTTATTTACCAGTAAGGTTACATGTGGTGCAGCACCTGGTACTCTCTACCACTTCCAGGAACACATTTCTCTCTATTTGCAGGATCACTCCCTGCTCCCCTAATAACTATTGCTTCACTGCTCACATGTTGTAGAGCAATGACTTCCTGCTGCCACTGCCTCTCTCACACCTCATCCTGAGACTCATCAAATATCACTGTACATTGCAGCTCAGAATTTTGTGGTCTTGCTTTAGTCAACATCGTCGACACTTCTGCTTCCCACATCCCCCAAATGCCTTGAATATCACTTGCTATAGCCCCAATCCAATAAACATTAACATCTTTAACTTCTTGCATCACTAATTGTGTCGTGGCTTTTTCTATTACCAAGCCCTGCTGTGTGCACTCCAAACTTACCTCTAACTGTGGTAACGCATCCCTACTTAACATGTTAATAACCTTCCATTTCTAATCTTACTGGAGTGGTAAATCGGGTTAACTGTGATTTCCCCAAGAACCCTACAGTTTTAACAAATTGACTTGATATGGCAAGGTAAGAAGCATACCGCGGCTGTACACAAGTGTACGTTGCTCCAGTATCTATCATCACCGGTGTCTGCTGCCCTTCTCTATTAACTTGGATTATTGGTTTTTGGTCAGCATCCCATGCGACTACAGGATAGTCCATCTTCCCACCCAGGTTCCACACGTCCTGCCGGGCCTGTCTGGGAAGTAACCACTTGGCATTCCCACCGTCAAGGCCCGCTGTAGGGCAATAATCCTTCCAATAAGGGCAAATCCTCCTAAAGTGGCCTGGTTGATGGCATCCCCAGCACATCTTTCTGCCGCCCACACCCCCCCATACCCCGAGCCTGATTATTTGCCATGTTCCTTAGTCCCCCATTCCTACTTCCTTGTCCTTGGGGACTCCAGTTCTATTTAGGCTGCGTTTAAATCTGCCCTGCCCAGGTTACTTGTGGGAAAGCTTCTCTAAAAACCTCCACTGCAGGCATGGGACTGTCTGTCCCCTGTCTGGCTACGTGATAGGACCCCGCCTTGTGCCGGCACTTGGTTCAACAGTGTTGATTACTGTGTCGGTTCTTCCAAGCAAAACATTGTTAGCCTTCTCTTTTTCCTTCTTTTTCAGCTCTTCGAGCTGCATTTGCACCAGGCTTCCTGTTCACCTCCTCCTGCTGTTCAGACCGTTTCTCTTTGTCTTTTCAACTGCACGAGATACATAATCTCCAAATTTCTGATGGCTCATTGATTATGTCAGACCCACCACCTCCTCCACCACCACCTGACTTGGGAGGACATTGCCTCAATGATGGAATTTCGGAACACTGTTGTCAGCAACTAATTCGTCTCTATATCTTGCTCAGTTTCTCACCTTCACTTCTTTAACTGATTCTCCAAGTAAGCATCCAGGTTTTCACTTTCTCCAAGTGGATGCTCTTTCAGAGCCTGGAGGTCCATTTTGGGTGGTTAACAGTTTCTTAAGGCCTGTCTCACTCGCTCAAACCCGACCCCATTAATCATTGGACTGTCTGCCGCATTTTTTAAAGGAACCCGGACCATTATTTCCTTTAACTTCGGGAGCCCTACCAATCTCACCATCAGTGCCTTCAACTCTCCTGTAGCCAGCAATCGCCCTGTGTTTTCATGTTCAAAAGACCTGAACCATTTTCCTGTTCCCTCATGTAAACTGGGCAGTGCATTCTTCATTCCTGCCAGATCTTGAGTTCCCCAAGGAATGTATTGTGGGTTTCTCGCCTCTTTTATAAGGATCAGTAGCATCCTTCCCTGTTGACCCTTTCCCCCTTTCTTGACATTACTTCTCAATAAATCTCCCTCGGTCTCTGAGTCAGATGTAATTTCTTATTCCTCCCATTCTTTAGGTACAGGGGCCTTTTTCTTTCCTTGTTTCTCATCATCCCTTTCTGCTTGCTCTGCGTCACTTTAACAGCTTTTCTCTTCAGTCCTTCTTTCGTATCGTAATGAGTATTCCTCAATTGCTTTTTGTTCCCTTAGCACACGCAGCACACTAATCTCAGCTTTTCTTGCTCTCGTTGTATTGTTTTTATTTACTCCTGCTTGTCCCTTTTTTCTCTTTCTCTTCTTTCCCTCAGTTCACTTTTGTCTTCGACACGTGCGTCCCATTCTAACATTCCATCTATTTCTACTATTCCCTTTATTACTGGGCACTGCTTTAATGCCTCTTCATTCGAGTAGGGAGGAGGTCTATTCAACTCCTCCACACCTGGGTATAGAGGGGTGGGGGGAGAGGGAGGGCTGATTCCTTTTTTCCTGTTTCCTGTAACTGCTCAGCTTGTTCTTTTGCAGCTTTCCTAACCACCACAGGTGCCTGACAAGCTACCTTCAGTTCCTCACTCTCTTTCCTGAAAAGTTTCAGTATTTCCATCTCCAAATCTCAATTTTGGTTTCTATTTTCAGATTTATCTTTCGGCTTACAGTTCTTGTTTAATCCTTCCATCACATTGCACATATGTATATCAAAGGTACCTTCTTTTGGCCATTTAGTCAATAAATCCTTAGTTCTTTTTTCCCATTTCTCAGAAATGTTTACTATATCATTTCTTGCCTCTGGAAATTTCTTACGCAGTATCTCAACTGCAGTCCCTTTATCCATCCTACGATACATTTCAGTCCAACTAATGCATTATCTTTGCTCTCATAAATCACTTCCTCATACTATTCAAGTCCGATAGTGCTTTGTTCAATAGTATAAGCAATTCCTAACTTTATAACTTGCAACTGTCCCTTACCAATCTATCAATTTCTGAACGTCCTCAATTGCATCTAGTTAATGCAAACAACCTATTCTCATTCATTCAACCTAAACCAACCTTAACAAGGCACCTTCAAAATGCATCAATCACTAACGGTTTCTTGAGAAATTTCTCTCTCTCATAAAAAGGAATATTAAAGTCTTACAGTGCAAAATAAAACCTAAAAAACCCTGGATCTCGAGCGCCAGGGAAACAAAATACAAACATTGACCACTAACAAACAATTATGCATGCAAATCAGATCACAATGATTAAACTATAAACTCTGTCACTCTCACACGCACACAGAAACGTTCTGCCGGCTACAGCTACACACACACACACATTGCTGCCAACAGCCAAGAACCCTGCTGCAAATCAATTGCTGTCAGCCAGAGCCTGACCTAAACAGACATTTAACATTCTAGTAACACTATAATATTCCGACTATTCTCTGCTCTTTTCCTTTTAATCACCCACTACCAATCTGCTGGCTTTCTAAACAGGTCTATCAGCGCTTCCAGTAAAACAATTTCCCCTTCTTTATTCTGCCCTAGCTATCTATAGGGTCTTATAAAACAATTTCCCCTTATTTATACTAAAATGTCGATCTATAGCGTCTTATAAAACAATTTCCCCTTCATTATTTTGCCATTTCTGTCTAGAGAGTCTTATAAAACAATTTCCCCTTATTCATTTTGCCCTATCTGTAGGGTCTTATATTTCTGCCCTATCTGTTTATAGTGTCTTATAGTTCTGTCCTATCTATCTATTAGGTCTTATATATATATCAGGTGAAAAAAATTTTACTAAACAATTGCTTCTTTCTATTCTTACTCATCGCTTACCACACTGCGCAGTTTTCTTGACCAATTATCCACGTCCTTCAGCAGCAGTTTAACCTTCGCCTTTGGATCTTGGATCGGAGAGACCCTGCGGCAGGTTCCCGCACATCTGAGTCCCCAAGGACCACTCGAAGCCAACAGAATATAGTCTTAATTCACAGCAAAAATGCAAACATTTAAAGTTGGGTAGCCTTATTCTGTCAGTCTCGGGAGTGCCCCCGGTGGACCAAGAAGAGCCCTGTTACTGCGGCCCTCTGTCCAGGTTGGTCTCTGCATGACCCTGCTCGCAGTGCCAAATTTGCTGTGGAGAAAATATAGAAAACCGCCAGGAGACACAGAGAGTTCTTCACGAAGGCGTTCTTTTATTTGCAAACAAAAAATCGCAACACTGAGAAAGCAGATTCTCGAATGCCCACGAACCTCAGGGTCCCTGGATTTTTAGATTTTTAAAATCATGTTTCTGTGAGCTTATCAGCATGTCCAACTATATTAGTCAATGTACCTCAGTCTAGCGACACAATAAATCAATCATGTTAGTTCCCACTATCTCTATAGTTGTACACTCTACTCAATGTTATTCTAATGTCAGGTTAGATATTTATTGCTAACTCTGCTACAATGGTCTTTCATTCCAGACCCAACTTAATATTTTCCTAATATCATGGTTAGATATTTATTATCACTTCTGCTACAGTGATCTTCCATTGCACACTAACCTATCATGATAGATATTAAGCTATTTCAGAGATTACAATATTCTCCTGTCTCAAACTGACTCTACTAACTATTAATTAGATGTTTTAATGTCATGTCCCAAATATTTACGGCCCCAATCGTGTCATAACAATACTTAACAGAGAAACTTACTTTATGACTTGTATTATCTCATTACACCATAGTGGGGACATTTCAGCCTTAACCTTACTCTGCTAATTGGTGTAAGAATGTTCCACTATGGTTATCTCATCCTGCCTTCCACAGAACACAGATTGCCAGTGGTCTGCATGCATTAACCCTTTCCATGCATTCATGCTCTTTATTTTCCATATATGTAAGGATACTAGAGAGAGGGGGTCATGTCGTTTCTTTTTCGAGTTGGTGCTCATGTATCCTGGTGGCTAGTTTTCCGCCTGTTTGTTCAATGGAGTTTTTGTTACAGTTCCTGCACGCTATTGTGTCAATGACATTAATTTTGCTTATTTTCTCTATCGGGTCTTTCAAGATCATTAGCTGCTGTTATAGTGTGTTGATGGGTTTGTGGGCTACCATGATGCCAAGTCGTCTGGGTAGTCTGACAATCATTTCCGAGATGTTTTTGATATATGGGAGGCTGGCTAAGATTTCTGGACACGTTTTGTCCACTTGTTTTGGTTTGTTGCCTTTGTTGGAAGGTTCACTGTGTGGCGAGTTACCTAGTATGGTGACAAAACATCTGAAAATGAACCTTGCAGCTCGACGAGAAAACCTACATACAGAGCCTCAACTTGAGATGCAAATCCTCTCAAAGCTCGCTACTCCTGTCTCTCTGTAACATTTTAGATATCTAAAATCTCCCTTGTAGCCGCATTATCCTAATAGCTGTCTTGCTGTCATATTTCATCTTATCTCCTCGTATTGCTTTTTGTTTTCAGGTTATCTCCTTTTGTTTGTTTTTAAAAAGGCCTCCCAGTCCTCTGTCTTCCACAAAACTTTGCATTGTATGCTTCTTCTTTGCTTTTAAGCTGCTTCTGACTTCCCTTGTCAGCTATGGTTGCCTTATCTTTACATTCATCTGCTGATTCTTCTTTTTAGCATTAATTTTTGCAATGTCTCCTGAATTACCCCAGAAATTTTTACCATTGCTGCTTCACTATCTTCCCTGTTTGGCTCGTCCTTCCAATCATCTCTAGCCAGCTCCTCGCTCATGTATTTCCTCAAGTGCCTAGGATAATTATGTCAGCTTCTACGAGAGGGCATAACTACAAATTGAGTGGTGATAGATATAAGATAGATGTCAGAGGCTGGTTGCTGACTCAGAGAGTGGTAAGGGCGTGGAATGCCCGACCCAATGTAGTCAACTCAGCCACGTTGGGGAGATTTAAACAATTCTTGGATAAGCACATGAATGATGATGGGTTAATGTAGGGGGAGGAGCTGCGAATAGTTCACAGGTCAGCGCAACATCGAGGGCCGAAGGGCCTGTTCTGCGCTGTATTGTTCTATGTAAAATCCGGTTACAGCTGACTCAATCATTTCTCTTTTGAACTGCTGGGTGAACTCTATTCTTTTAAAGTCTTTGCCTCATATGGGTTCCTTCACCATGAGATCCATAATCAAATCTGCCACATTGCACATTATTAAATCCAGAATTGTCTGTTCTTATAGAGCTTTCTGACAATCTGCTTCAACAAATGTAGACATTCTCCAAATTCCTTTATACCCCTCTGCTTCTCTTCATGCCAAGCCCTGATCCCATTGCAGCCACATCTCTCGAGCCACCAGGATACATGAACACCAACTAGGCAAAGAAACGGCATGACCCCCTCTCTCTCGTATCCTTACATATTTGATAAACAAACAGCATTAAAGCATGGAATGGGTTAAAGCATAAAGACCACTGGCAATCTGTGTTCTGTGGAAGGAAGGATGGATAATCATAGTGGGACATTCTTGCACTAATTACACATGCCAACTTCAATCTGCGCTCCAAACTCATCTACATTGTTTCAGATCCTCTATTTGCTTTTACCAGCGCTGAGCCCTCCCTCCACAGAAAATTTTCCATGCAACTGAAACCAACTCCCACAATTTAATTTGAAGTCCTATCCACAAATTCGAGTTATGAGATTTGCAAGAACTGTGATCCGAGCATCATTCAGGTAGAGCACGTCCCAGTGGCACAGTTCCATCCTTGGAGCAACCGAGGACTGAAACCATTGTCCAAAGAATTCAAACCTGTTCTGCCCAACGTTAATTTTTCAGCCAATCCTGTATCTCTAATCTTGCTGACTTTGTGCTGATTTGCTAATGGATCACATAGTTTTCCGGAGATGATTATCGTTTTTGTTCTGCTTTTCCATTCACCCTAAGCTGAATATATTCCTTCATCAGAACCTTTCCCCTTTCTCCCTCTAAGTACAACTGGCACATTCTTCTCTCACTCCAATGTTCCTCTGACCCCCAGATGAGCGATCCAGAACCCGGTCACTATGCAGGAAAATCGACCTTCCAGACTCTCAATTCTGGCAACGGAGAACAGTGTCTATTTCCTTTAATAGTCTATCCCTGATAATGTCTACAACTTCCTTTTATTCCCCAATTGAGTGGCTCCCTCTACCACAGTGCTGTGGTTAAGTTGCTCATCCCCTCTCCAGCTCAACTCTCTCCGGACAAGTAACAAGAAACTCAAAACTGTTAACGAGTGGAAGGGTCGAGCTCCTTTAGCACTACCTTCTGGTTCCCTCTACGGGGAACACATTCGAGATATTGATTTGGATATTGAAAATTCATTTAGTGAAGTATTGTATGTGAGATTAATTCATGTGAGATTAATTCATAACTTCACTTTCTTTTGAAATCCTTTCTATTTCTATTTCCTCCATCTGGTGAAACGCTCACGGAGCTTCTTTGTCATTCAGGTAGAGACAATGTGAGCGGCTGCCTTTTCCATGTCCCTCCTTTCCCTGGCACTGTCTCTAAGGTTCCATCTAATTTGAGCTCTGAACTCTCAACTTTCGCCAGCTCCTATCCTACCTCCATAGCTCCTCACACCCTCGATACCTGCCTCCAATCCTTGACTTTTTGCCACTCAATCGCTGAGGATCCACTGATGCACTGTTATTTTTCACAGTTTTTGCTCTCGTCTGGTGAGGTTCATCTAATTATATATCCACCATTAGCATCGACTCTGTGGAAACCATCTCCAAATATCTGGAAAACGCTGACCCCAAGAATTCCCTGTCTTCCTATTATTCACACCTACACACCATTAGGGGTGACCTCAGCCAAAAGCCCTTCATTAGGTTTCACACATCTACTGGCATCTACTGCCTCACTTATAGTGATGCCCTCTCTATCCCTGACCACTGACCGAATTTAAGGCAGTTAGTCAAAGAAATGAGACTGCCTTCTGAAACAGAGTGTTCAAGTAAATCATTCCCTGATCCCTGATATGTAGCAGTGTTTGTAACTCAAGCTCCAGGTCACCAATCTGAGCAGGAGTTCCTCAATCAACCAACACTTGCTGTGGACCTGGTCACGACGCACCACAGTGGCGTCCACCTGCTGTCATGTCATGAAATAATTACCCAACTCCTTGAGTGGCATTTCTATTTTAATTACTTAATACTTAATTTAATGTCTAAAAGATTCGTACTGCAAGAGCATTCACCTTTGCTGGGAGAATAAGCATATTCAACAAATTAGAATTCGTGAGTGCAGATATCTTGAATGATCGTGCGACTGGCAGAGATTGGAATGATCACTATCATACAGGGAGTTGAACGTAAGTGCAAGAAATTCTTATAATGTCACTCTATCTCAACTGACGAAGTCACTGAGCTCAGGGTTGGGAGAAAAGACTCAGTGTGATTGAGCACATGGAAAGCAGAGTTTTGGATATTCTGAAGGTTACAGAGAGGAAGAAATTGGGAGGTGGATCAGGAGAGTGTGAGGATCATTCAGTCTCGAAGTTACAAAGGACTGAATGACGTTTTCAGCATAAGGGCCTGCATCATACAATGAAGCAGAGTCAGTTAGGAGAAAGTGAGGATTACAAATGCTGGAGATCAGAGTCGATCGTGTAATGCTGATGAAAGGCCTGTACCCAAAACATTAATTTTCCTGCTCCTCGGATGCTGCCTGACCTGCTGTGCTTTTCTATCATTACACTCTCGAATCAGAGTCAGCATGTCTTGTGAAAGGGAAATCATGCGTGACAAATTTATTAAAACGCTTAGTGAATATAAGAATAATATCGATAACAGGGAACACATTAGTAATATTGATTTAGATTTTGCAAATTCATTCAGTGAAGTATTGTATGTGAGATTAATTCATGTGAGATTATTTCATAACTTCACTTTCTTTTGAAATACTTTCTATGTCCATTTCCACCATCTTGCGAAATGCTCACGGAGCTTCTTTGTCATTCAATTTGAGACAATGTGAGTAGCTACCTTTTCCATGTCCCTCCTTTCCCTGGCACTGTCTCTGAGGTTCCATCTTGTCTGAGCTCTGAACTCTCAACTTTCGCCAGCTCCTATCCTACCTCCAGAGCTCCTCACACCCTTAATACCTGCCTCCAAATCCTTGACCTTTTGCCACTCAATCGCTGAGGATCCACTGATTCACTGATATTTTTTACAGTTTTTGCTCTCGTCTGGTGTGGTTCATCCCATTATATGTCCACCATTAGCATCGATTCAGTGAAAACCACCTCCAAGTATCTGGAAAACGGTGACCCCAAGAATCCCCTGTGTTCCTGTTATTCACACCTACACACCATTAGGGGGTGATCTCAGTCAAAAGACCTTCATTAGGTTTCATACATCTACTGGCATGTCCCAATTCTATCTTGTAACATAACCCAATGTCTCCATTACTCCAAAGTTGCTAAGTTGTCAGACTGTACATCCAACACCACTGGATATCTTATTTATTCACAGGGTGTGGTCGTCACAGGCTCATTCAGCGTTTCTTGCCCACCAAGAGCAGTTAACAGCCAACCACATTGCTTTGGATTTAGAATCACCTATTAACCAGATTGGTGTGGGCGGTGCCTCCTTCTCTAAATGACTTTCGTGTTCACGTTGGGCTTTTCCAACATCAACTGTCAGGAAGTGCATCAAAATGGCAACATTGAGTTGGAAATGTGTAGGCAATGCTGATGTGAAACTGACAAAGGTCGATGCCTTCTTAAACCTCAGGAGCCTTACTCACGCAGCAACAGAAAGAGTGCTGTTAGGAGGGATGTTTCAGAAAGTTGTTCGCTTGACAGTGAAGGAACGGTCAAAGATGTTTTAACTGGGAGCTGCTTATATCTTGTTTGGAAACGTGCTTTTCCCACACTTCCGGTATCCTTCCTCATCCAGGTGTTCGAGAAAGCAGGTTCAACAGTCATGCTCAACAGGTTTTAACCGGTTACTTCAGTGCATTGCATTGATGTTAATCAATGCTGTCATTACACCAGTGGCAGAGTGAGAGAATGCATAGCCTGGTCGATGTACTGTCTCTCTGATGGCCTGTCTAATCCTATCGTGTGTAATGTTTCTTGATATTGATTGGTGCTTCACTCATCCAAAGAAGTGAGCAGTATGATACCACAGACCTGACTTGTGGTAATGAAACCATGGACGTCATTTGGGGTTACAGGACTTGCATCCACTCACAGATCCGCGTGCATATGCATCGAATCTTTTTTTCTGAACTTACTTTTTTTCTCATGGAAAGTACAGCAATTCCAGTTTTCAATTTCTAGACAATAATTAAACTTAGATATGAGGACAGAATTTCCTGCTTGCATATAAGTGGCGCTTTGTGCGTTATTTAAAAATTACAAGTTTTACTTTAAGGCGCAGAGTTTTTGCTGCACTGTGTTTCCCTTTTTTGTTCTTGGCATGTTTCTCCTCCCAATGATAGGTGGACTTCAAATTAATGCCACAATGCAGTTTAAGGAGGGTGATAAACCACTATTATTGCAAATTCTTCAGACCGAATAGCACGCTGTTGTTCTGACATTTTTCCAGATTTAGCAAATCAAGTTGAACATTTCTGGTAGCAGGATCTTTCTATTAAGATAACTGTGTCCCGAATCTGGATTTTGAAGCATTGCCTCAGGTCTCTGACGGTTTTCGGTATCGGGTCTATTGATGTACTCTTTCTCTGACTGGCCAATGCTGACTGGAGATGCCAGTTTTGGATTGTGGTGGACGAAGTTAAAAATCACACAACATCAGATTATAGTCCAACGGGCTAATGTCGTAGCACTACCTTTTGGAGAGCTGTTCCTTCATCAGGTAGCTTCTGGAGAGGATCGTAAGACACAGAATTTACAACAAAACACTACAGTGTCATGTAACTGAAATGATATACTGAACAAACTTTGATTTCTGTTCAGTCTTCCATACTTTAGAATTGCTTGCAGGTGTCAGTTCATTAATATGGAAATCCCAGAACTTCTATTCAGTGACGTTCCCGAGATAACTTAAGATTTTATATTTTAAAAACCTGAAATCTCAGCTCAGACAATGCAGTAAAGCTGCAAGGTTAGAATCTGTCTTTATCCCAAACTTGAGTTGGACTGGTTGTATTTCCACAGTAGGAGTTAATAGAATATCACATGAATTGACTGTCTGCATTTACTGCCCACAGAATGCATGCGTTTTGAGCAAAATAGAATAATATCTCCATGTATAATTCAGAAAATGCAAATTCACCCCATCTACTTGAACGTGTGTGCTTGTCCATGAGAGATGGAGACTGTGAGTGTGTGCATGTAAGTGAGTGTGTGCATATAAGTCTGTGTGCTTGTGAGTGACTTGAGAGAGTTTGTGTTTGTGTGCGTGTATGCCGGGTAAATTGTGCGTTTGTGCATGTGTGTGTGTGTATGTGTGTGTGTGTGTGTGTGTGATGGAGTACAAACCTGTAAGAGGGTGTGCACGTGGGTTTAAATGTGACGCTTTTATGTGTGTGTGTATGAGACAGAGCGTGTGTCTGACAGCTGGTCTGCGTGAGTGTGTGAGTATGTAGGAGTTTGTGTGTATGTGTGCTTGTTTTTGGGTGTGTGAGAGAGAGAGTGCAGGGTGTAGTGTGAACCCAAGGTCACGTTTGAGGCTGCCTTCATAGGTGACAAACTTTGCTGTCAGCCTTTGTTCTACCACTCTGCATTGGTGCATATCCCAAAGTCCACCTTGGAAGATGGTCACCCAAATATCCAAAATTGAATGTCCCAGTCTGCTTGATGTCGCCAATGTACCATGCTTTGGGCCATCCATTCTAGTAGCGTACGAAAGAAGCAATATTGGCCGACGCGTGAATGCATACCTGGTACATGGGGGGTGGTTTCCTCACGCGTGACGCTGGTATTCATGTCGATAGTCTGACACGTCTTGCAGTGATTGCCATGACAGAGTTGTACGGTGTTGTGGTCGATGTTGTCTTGACGGCTGGGCAATTTGCTGCAAACAATGGTTTTGGTGCAGCAGGAGCTAAAGGCGAGAAGTGGAGGCATGGGGAAGGTCTTGAGGAGGTGCTGATCCTCATCGATAATGTGTTCCAGGCTGCGAAGAATATAGCATAAGTTCTCTGCTCCTGGGAAGTACTGGACAATCCTATCCGATGCATCCCATGTCTATGTCCGAATGAGATCATTACAATATCTCGTTGTGGTATGTTAGAACTGCCTTTCAATGAGTGAACATTGTATCCTGTTCTTATGAGGGAGTCCTTGAGCATCTTCAGACGTCCGTCGCAATCCTCCTCAACTGAACGGATCCTGTCTGTGCTGAGATGTCACAAATTAATAAAGAAACCAGCAAACCTTTATAACAGATGAAATACTGAGCAGCAATCTCGGTTTGTACAATGTATCATTTCAGTTGCAGGACACTGTAATCTTTTGCTTTAAATTCTGTGTCTTATGATCCTATTCCAATGCTACCTGATGAAGTTGCAGCAGTCCAGTAAAGGCATCTCTTGTGCAGTCCTGATCATTCCTCAGCAGCGGAATCTCGTGAGATTGGAAAATTCCAGCCAAGTGGTTGAACGAGAAATTCAAATTTTGGATGTAGGTTTGCTGAGCTTGGAGATTCATTTCCAGAAGTTTTGTCACCCTACTAGGTAACATCTTCAGTGGGCCTCAAGCAAAGCAATGTACATGATTCCTGCATTCTATTTATATGTTTGGGTTTCTTTGGGTTGGTGATGTTATTTCCTGTGGTGATGTCATTCCCGGTGGTGATGTCATTTCCTGTTCTTTTTCTCAGGTGGTGGTAGATGGGGTCTAATTCGATGCGTCATCCTCTGTGAAAAAGAACAAAAAGTGAGATCACCACAGGAAATGACATCACCACAGGAAATACCACATGACCAACCGAAAGATATAAATAGAAAGCAGGAGTCATGTATACTGCTTCGACTGAGGCCCACTGAAGATGTTAACTAGTAGGGTGATGAAACGTCGAGATATGAACCTCCAAGCTCTGCGAGCAAACCTACATCCAGAACCTAAACGTGAGCTGCGAATATTCTCAAAACTTGCAAAGTCTAATTTTGTCACCCTCATTAGAACAGTTCACACTCTGACGCAGTTAAGAACTTTCTGTTGCTTTCTCTTCATAACTCCGAATTAGTATGTAAGAAGTTATTAATCATGGATGTGGGTATGTCGTCAACTTGATGAGATTTTGACGGACCTGATCACGAATTGTTTTAACTCTTGCATTCCAATTTAAACTCTGACGTTCTTACTCACTCGAAAATTATTCTGACCAACAATTTTCTTACTCTTTTCTCATTCATCTTTTACAGTTAATCTGTTAGCCATTGCGATGCTGCCCCGAGGGAAAGTGTGACGTTTCCACGTGCACAACATATTACCTGGTGGCCATGGCCACAGCGGATCGAATGGTCATCATCACTGAGGTCAGATTGAAACAGTTCAAAAATGTTATTTTGATTATATTTTTCTGGACATCACTCCCGTGTGCAGCATTATACATTTTCTAGCTCGTGAAGCAACAGACTGTTCCGTCTGCTTGGCCGTTACTTTTAACATTGATCGATTTATGGCCATTTGTTTACAGAAGCTGAGAATTGTCAGATTGAAGTTCTGGCAACTGCACTTCTGCTTTTCTCCCAAACGTGTTTTTTTTTTAAATAAATATTCGCTTCTACTTTGTGTAAGATCCTGGAAGGAATATTGACAAAGTATCATTGTTATTTTAGAGAAATGCATGTTTTTGTATTAATTCTGGAATTTTGATTTTTGACTGGCACGATACGATTTGAACACCAATTCTCCCATTTGGTCCAATTATCTTCCTTATTACTCTTACTGTAATGTGCATTTTATTGACTAGTGAGGTTCACAAGGAACTGAAGGTGTCGAGAAAGAGCCAGTGTCACAGAGACCCAGAGTTGGAGAGCAGAAGGAAATCAGTAGTTTTCCTCTTCACCATGTGTGACAGCTTCATTCTTCTGTGGCTGACCGATATTATAGAACATAGATCATAGAACATTACAGCACAGTAGAGGCTCTGTGTATCGACCTGTGGAAGCAATCTGAAGTCTATATGCCCTATACAATTTCATTTTCATCCATATATTTGTCCAACGACCATTTCAAAGCCCTGAAAGGTGGCGAGTCTCCTGTTGCTGCAGGCAGTGTTCTGAGTAAAGAAACTATCTGCGACATCGCTCCTATACTGATCACCTCTCAATTTGCAGCTATGTACCCTGGTGTTAGCCATCACTATTCGAGGAAAACGGCTATCACTGTCCACCCTAGCTAACCTTCTGATTATCCTTTCTGTCTCAATTAAGTCACTTGTTAACTTCTTCTCTCGAGCTAAATTAGTCTCAAGGCCCTCAGCCTTTCCTCATAAGACCTCCATTCCATACCAGGCAACATCCAAATAAATCTCCTCTGAGCCCTTTCCAGAGCTTCCACATCCATTCCCCTAATGCATTGACCAGAAATACATGCAATACTCCAAGTGCGGTCGCATCAGATGTTTGTACAGATGTAGCATGACAATGTGGCTCTGAAACTCAATCCCTTTACCAATGAAAGCTAACACATCGTATGCTTTCTTCTCAACCCTAT
This sequence comes from Chiloscyllium punctatum, assembly GCF_047496795.1. Lineage (NCBI taxonomy): Eukaryota > Metazoa > Chordata > Chondrichthyes > Orectolobiformes > Hemiscylliidae > Chiloscyllium > Chiloscyllium punctatum. The sequence goes on along the minus strand of NC_092781.1, from coordinate 45,965,419 downwards.
CAACCTGGGTGGCAACTTTCAGGGATCTCTGTACATGGACACTGAGATCTTTCTCCTGTTTTGCACTACCAATTACCATTAGCCCAGAGCTCTTTATTTCAGTTACTCCTTCCAAGCATATATTACTCATATTACAGATTCACAAGCGTTAATCTCAGTGATTATGTTGTGTCTTTGTGTATATTTGGAGAAGTTGGGTGGAAGCGGTGCCACTTAAATTGCTGCAGATACATTCATTTATCGGGTGACTCAGTCCAAGTCCAGAAAACAGGTCAAAAGTGCAATGAACCATCCACTGACAGCAATTATTCGATTAATTCATAAAGACATTATACAATGAAAAGCCCTTTGTTTCCACTCCATCAATCAACTGAAGTGTGGACTGTCTTTAGGTCTATTAATGCATCCAGAATGAAGAGGGAGAACGCGATGGTGCGAGTGAGGAATTGAGTGCTGAGAGAGACACAAAGCTGGTGAGAAGCGGCAACAGCGGCTACACACACTTCCACTCAATCAGTTTAATAATCGGAACCTTAACGCTGCCCAAAAGACCGAGTTGATACATTTTGTTTGCTGGCTTTGCAGACCCATCATTTATGACCATTACAAACTGTGAAGGAAAGAGATACTGCGTTGGGGAGAGGGTAGTTGTTAATTGGTATTTGACTTCTGGTAATGTCAGGTACAAGCGCTTGCGCGGTGATCCAGAGATCTGGGCAACGTGATCGTGCCCGACGGACAACCTGGCAGCTGCTTCACATCAACCTGGGTGAACAGGGAAAAATGGTTTCTTGTCCTCCCGTGATGTGAAGGTGCTCCCAAAGCGAGGCAATTCTGCACTTATTAGCCAACCTGGTTTGCTCACAACTCGACAATTCAGTGTCCCTATTCCAATGAAGCGGGTTAGGTCATTTAAAAATGCAAATGTGTGACTGTTCACTGTTATATAGATAAAGGAGGCTTGAGATTTTTATTTACATGTTAAGCAGATTCGTTTCCTTAAGGTGGAAGGAAAAACTCGTCTTCACAACATACAACACAGTTTGAGAAATCTTAAAATGTTCTGAAATTTACAAATATGTCATGCTTTTACTGATGATATTATTTTGTTTATTTCAAATCAGGAGAAGCGACAGATTTGTTTTTTTTACCAGATGCGTACTTTTGATTCAACAGACTCTTACCAATCGTTTGCAGGGATAGTGTGAAGAGTTCTCACAGAGAATAAAATACCATCAGAAAACCGAGAACTCAGCTTCCAATAATTCAAATACTGCTGACCAAGCGGCCCAGATCTGGAATTTGAACAAAGTAATCTTCTAATAACATAGACGAAAAAGAAAGTGCGAATTACGGAAATCTGTAGTTAAAAAAATACGAGATCCTGATTGACAAATATCAGCAAGACTGGTGACTTCTCTGAAGACTCCTCAGTTTTATGAGACAGAAAACATGAACTCTGTTTCTCAACATGTGCCGCCAGACTGCCTTAGGTTCCTCAGATATACCTGTTTGCATTTTAAAAATAAAATTGAGGGAACGGATTGTCTGAAATACTCTATACTCAGTTCAAAGAGAATAACCATATTACTTGTCTGGAATTATTCTGATCAATTGGAAATTGCTTTTCTTCAAAGAATATCCAAACTAATCATCTTTTGTTTTTTGGTCCCCAAACCGAAAGCAAGCCTCAGTGATGACAATGACTGTCATACATCAGCACCGGACTAAACATCTTCCTCCAGATAATGTTGACATAAACTGGATTGGTTCAACGTTCCAGGAGTTTTGAAACCCGTTGTAAATTTGAAAAAGCTCAAGTGTCACTTAAGAAATACCAAACTCAACTGACCTTATAGGAGAGAAAGTAAAGGAGAGGTAGATCCTTTCAAAGCAATGCCTTGCCGAAACTTTCTGCACATTTAACTCGTGAGCAAGAATGGCACAAATGATGGAATTAATAGCAAATACCCAGCCTCATCCAATTCTTATCAATTCTGACATTTTACAATATAATCTGAAAATACATACACGAATCCAATAATTCAGGACGATGCCACTGTTTCAGATTAGCTGTCTGACATGTTGAATTGCATGAGAAGAATTGCCTTCCACTGCAACACTGGGAGGACTGGCACACTATGAATCTATTACCCCCAGTCATGATTAAGATTGTTTTCACTACGTTGACAGGATTGAGATTGTCCTCTTACCACCTAACATAAGAAAGGTTGCAACGTCCAAAGCCATATGAAGGAAGGAACAGAGACGCGTGGCAAAATGTCCAGTGGAATGACAGTGAAGTCAATCCTTTTAATTGTCCTTCCAAGCATTTGCTGGAAATAAACGTGTCTCTGCGATCTCAGGCATGCACAAAGTCCTCTGAACAACTCGTCCAACAACTCCACCAAAAATCGTCCATCACCATTCAAGACATGTTGTGTTGTTACTTCAGACTGTAGACCTGAAACATTAGTTTGTTTAATTCAAATCTCGAGAAAAGACAGATATGTCGTTTTTTTTATGCTTATTCTTGATTCAAAGGAATCTGGCAAATCATTTGCAGGGAAATTTGAGGGCGGCTCTGTCTAACACCTCCTGCTTATACTGCGCAACATGCAAGTAATCCTGCTCAGTACATTCGCCAGTTTGATACCACATTGACAACTATGTTTGCTGCTGCTTCTCGCATGTGTCATAAAACTCTCCATTGAACCAGGATTGATACTCTGGCTTCATTGTTATGGTTGAGTGGGAGATATGCTGAGGCAGGATTTAGAGACTGGAGATTATACAAGAGTACAATTCTGCTGGTTTTGATGATCAATAGCACTTTTGCGGATTTTCAGTCTTGAGTTGCCAATTCTGTTCAAAGTGTGTTCCATTAAGAACAGTGAACATGCCATGCAATACATTATATTGACACAAGATAAAGCGAATGATTAAACACCACACACCAATCTGTCACATTCATGTCTGTCACACCATATCTGTACCTGAAAATGTGATGCTAAAAAGCGCAGTAAGTCAGGTAGCATCCAAGGAGCAGGGGGATCGACTTTTCAGGCATGATCCCTTCTTCAGGAATGAGGAAAGTCTGCCAAGCAGGCTAAGATAAAATATAGGGAGGAGGGTCTTGGGGGAGGGGCGTTGGAAATACGATAGGTGGAAGGAGGTTAAGGTGAGGGTGATTGGCCGGCGTGGGGGTGGGCGCAGAGAGGTCAGGAAGAAGATTGCAGGTTAGGAAGGCGATGCTGTGTTCGAGGGTTGGGACTGAGACAAGGTAGGGGGAGGGGAAATGAGGAAACTGGAGTAATCTGAGTTCAAACTTTGTGGTTGCAGGGTTTCTAGGTGGAAGATGAGGCGCTCTTCCTCCAGCGTTCGTGTTGCTATGGTCTGGCGATAGAGGAGTCCAAGGTCCTGCATGTTCTTAGTGGAGTGCGAGGGGGAGTTGAAGTGTTGAGCCACGGGGTGGCTGGGTTGGTGATACACCAAACCTGTTACCCTACCATAAATCTCCTGGATATTTGCATCAGTTTATGTATCTTTCCACTCATGTGCAGCGTTTCTGTGTATTTTGAACTTTCTCACAGGTGGTAAGAGTCACTGCCTCGGCCAGCAATTTTCTCACGCTCTTTGTACTGCTCTGAAGTGGCGACAAGCTGATTGTCTGGGATTCTCTGCAGTTCATGCGATTTCGATAAGCCAACAATATAAGTAGAGAGCAAATTACAGTTTTCCGGTGCAAGTAATACCCAATTCTACACTGCCATGGCGTGCTGAAGTCATGGAATTACATTTTAGCAATTGCCTGTCTCCGATGGATGCAAGGCTTTAATAATTAAGCGCGTGCTGGCAGGAATAGTCTTTCATTTTCAACTATGTTGCATCCATTCGAAATATTTCATGATTCTGCTTTGAAAGTTCTGATAACCATAATTGTAAAGAAGATTTTTGCAGAAATATCGTGCTAAAAAACTTTACTACTCCTATTTATCTGTCTATCTATCTATCTATCTATCTATCTATCTATCTATCTATCTATCTATCTATCTATCTATCTATCTATCTATCTATCTATCTATCTATCTATCTATCTATCTATCTATCTATCTATCTATCTATCTATCTATCTATCTATCTATCTATCTATCTATCTATCTATCTATCTATCTATCTATCTATCTATCTATCTATCTATCTATCTATCTACATATATATCATTCTTAAGTCCAATGAGACGCAGTACTAGAGACGGGCTGTTCAAAAATAGATACTTTGAACAACTGGCTGCTAAATGAACTCCTGAAATTTGGTTGCTGTTTCGGTAACACTTCAAACTCAACCAATCAATTTAAATTTTTCCCACAATACTTAAATCCAATTGAATTTGAATTTATTATATGGATGAGATCCATACAATGAGAGGAAACCGTGTTGGAAGTATAAAAACACAGGTATTTTGAAAACCTGTCACACAAACTGCCATACACCGAGGGAGCTCACGATCCATCTAATATGAAAAGTTCTAAAATTAACCAGATGGCACTATCTATCAAAGGCTACATTTACCAGTTTAAAAAAAAACTCAAAGCAAAATGGAAGAAGACAGCAAAGTTGGGAAGACAGGGAAGGAAGGTTGAAGAGAGATGAGAAGACCATCTGCATGAACTCTGAGAAATTAAGTTAATGTTACCTTTAATATTTGTGTTATGAGAACAGCATTTTTATCGAGTTGTAGTCAGAAGGTGTTGAGTTAAGAAAAGTCAGCTTGGAATTGATTATAGTTGTTGGTTCACGTTCACTATCAGAGTTAGGAAAATAAATTATTATTTCTCTTTAAATAGTGGAAATTATGTGTTCTCTTTCACTCATGCTCGCATTTTAACATTTAACGAGGTGAGGTAATCCTCTCTGGTTGCTTGGTTTAAATTAATACAGGGGTTCATCCTCTGTTTTGGGACAGTTTGAGCTCATCATGCAGAATTTGGGCAGGTTTGGAGCGATCCATTCTGGGATTTGGACAGGGTTAGATATATTTAGGCGGATGTGGGACGATTTCGACAGATTAATAAACAGCTTTGAGATGTGAAAGCTCCCAGAAAATTTAATCACACTGTTCGATTATTGTGCTGGATTGTAAAATAAAATTTTGGTGAGAAAAAAATTGTTTAATTTCAGATGCGTCCCGTTGGTGAGATTAAAAGTGAGAGAAATGACACTTTCAGTTACTGGGGTTTGAAGAACTGACTTAGGGAGTTTTATCAGCCGTGAGCAAGGAAAAGCTGCTACAGTTAGCAGACAGCTCGAGCTGGACTCGCTTGTGTCTCGGGAAAAAAAAACGATGTGGGTATTACCGAAATAGCTCAATCTTTACATCTGCTGGAATGGCCATTTACAGCTTTGGAAATGGCTAAAATATAATGGCAGATGAAACAGCTTGAGATAGAGGAGAAAGATAGGGAGAAAAAGTTCTTAGGCAAAAGTGAGGAATGCAGATCCCAGAGATTAGAGCCGAGAATGTGGTGCTGGAAATGCACAGGAGGTCAGGGGGCTTGGAAGGAGCAGGAGAATTGACGTTCCAGACAACGAAGAATGGTTACTCAGATTAAAACGGGATTTGATCAGATGTGCCAATTGGCTGAGAAGTAGCAGTGGATTTTCATATAGACAAATGTGAGTTGCAGCATTTTGCGAAATTCAATCTGAGCAGGATATGCACTTAGTAGTAAAGTCCTTGGTAGTGTTGCTGAAGGAAAAGACCTTAGAGTGCAGGTTCATAGCTCCTCAAAAGTGAAGTCGCAGGTAGATAGGATACTGAAGAAAGCGTTTGGTATGCTTTCCTTTATTGGTCGGAGTACTGAGTACAGGGAGGACGTGTTGCAGCTGTACAAGATATTGGTTAGGCCACAGTTCGAATGTTGCGTGCAGTTTCCTTCCTTTAGGTAAGATGTTGTGAAACTTGAAAGGATTTCGAAAAGCTTTGCAGGGATGTTACCAGAGGAGTAGGATTTGAGCTATAGGGAGAGGCTGAATCCACCTGGGCTGTTTCCACGGGACTGTCGGAGGCTGAGGGCTGACCTTATAGAGGTTTATAAAATCATGAGGGGCATGGATATGATAAACAGACGAAGTATTTTCGCTGGCGTTGGGAAGTCCAGAATTAAAGGGTATAGATTTAGGGCGAGGGGAAAAGATATAATAGAGACTTCAGGAGCAACGTTTTTATGCCGTGGGTGGTACGTGTATGGATTAAGCTGCCATGGGAATTTGTGGAGGTTAGTACAAGTGCAACATTTAAAAGGCATCTGGATGGGCATATGAATACGAAGGGTTTGTCATTTTATGGGGCGGGTTCTGGCAGATGGAGCGAGATTGGGTTGGGACATCTCATCAGCTTGGATGAGTTGGATAATTTGGTCTTTTTCTGTGCTGTCCATCTCTGTATCTCAATGAATCTATGATGGTTCTTTTTTTGCTTCAGGGAATAGGTATTATGAACATGTGGTGAATGATACATTTTAAAAGCTAACAGTAACAACACCAAGTGTTCTCAATAAGACACAATGTAATGTGTGCTCTAGCTGCTGGACAAGCTGGTTACCTGGTAACGACAAACAAAAACAGATGTGAAATCGGCGAATCAGTTTACATTATTACTCGAAAAATAAAAAAAATCCAATGTAGATTGAATTGAGTATAATGACAATATTTTAAAGCCAGTGGGTATACGAACGGGCAATAAGGAATAGTTTTCAGGAGAACTGCCAAGAACTGTCAAGAACAGCACAACACGTAAACAGACTGCTTGAAAAATATCGCTCTTATAAGTACCATTATGGATTAGTAAACTCTAAGTAGAACCACGAGGAAGAAGAAAAGAAGTCAAAGTTACATCAGAATAGAACAATCGAAAGATTGTTCTATTTTGAGATAAGACATTTTGCCTTGTAAATCAAATGGGATTTATTCAGAGTCATATTATAGAAGAGAAGATAAAAAAAATAGATTAGAGTAAGGACTTGTGAATACTTGTTAGCTAACAGTTCTTTGTCATACTTTAAAAAATAGAGTTGTTATTTTTTGTTTTAATTAGTTCTTGGTTTCTAGAATTTTTACATATTACTGCATGGAATACTGTGTTGTTAATTTTGAATTAAGCGGGTTTACGCCATAACGTATCATTCTGTGTGAGTTTCTGTTTGTGTGAGTGTATCTGTCTATGTGTGCATCTGTTTGCTTGTATGTGTTTGATTGTGTCTGTGGGTGCGAGAGAGACAGTGAACATCTGTGAGTTTACGTGTGCGTATGTGTCTGGGACAGAGTACATACGTAATTGTGTGCATGCATGTGTGTGCGCGTGCATGTGTGTGTGCATGCACATGTGTGTATGTGTGTGTGTGTGCAAGAGAGACATTTCTGAGGGAACACCGCACTTTCAGCGGCTCAGTTCTGATGTAGTGCGGCACTTTAATACTGTCAATCCTCAGGTAGAGCTGCACTGTCAGACAGTAAGTACTGAGGGAATTTTTCATAAATGTGTTCATTTTCTGGTTTGTGGGCATCACTGGCTGGGGCAGCATTTATTGCCCGTCTCTAGTTCCGTCTCTAGTTCCCATTGTTAACGTGGTGCCGAGCTGCCGTCTTGAACCACTGCTGTCCACCTCCCATCAGTTAACCTGCAATGCCATTAGGGAGGGAATTCCAGCGTTTTGACGCAATGATACTGAGAACTTTAAATGAGTACTTACTCGCTGCAGTATTCCTCGAGGCGAACGTGGTTACTGCAGATGCTGGAGATGAAGGTCAAAATTAGAGTGGTGCTGGAAAAGAACAGCAGGTCAGGCAGCCTCCGAGAAGCAGGAAAATCGACGTTTCAGGCAAAAGGCTTTCATCAGAAACGAAAAACAATCCCTCTTACTATAACCTCCTCCTATACCTGTACATTCCTGTTTCTGTCACCTCCTGGTGCCCCTATACCCCTTCCCTATCTTTGCTAATTTCTCGTGACATGTACATCCCTCCTTAACTCTGCATTATCCTTCACCATCTGTTCCCTACCTACCTGTGTAACGTCCTCCAACAGCTACCTCCCCTAAGATATCTCCACTATGCTCTGTATCATTGTAATCGCCTCAGGCACATCCCCACTTCGATATTCTTGTAAATGCCTCGAACCCCTAAACTCCTCCATGTCTCTGTAGCCTCTTCCAGCACCAACAGCCTCATATATCTCGAACATACTCCAGCACCAACAACTAATCTGACCTCAGTACTATTATCCAGCAGCTGCATACTGACCTACCTCTGTAGCACCTACACACTGTACTTCATTTTCTGTCGTTGCAAAATACTCCAGCTCCTACACCATTATGATCACGATGACCTCCTCACGCCCATACATTCCTTTCCTGTCTTCGCCACTACCTCTCGCATTTACTGTCTTCTGTATCATGGTAACTCGCAAAAGCCATTCCAGCCCGGCTGATGACTGCAAAATTCTCAGGCCCCTGCAATTTCCTTTATCCCTGCAACCTCATTCATTTCCAAAGAGCCTCCCTAACATTGCAATTCTTCCAGCACCTACAGCCTTCCCGAACTTTTTCACATCTTCCAACCCAGGCACGCTTACTATTTTGAACTCGATCAGGTATTCCAGACCTCCCATGACTGCAACTTACTCAAGCACTTTCTGTCTGTGTAACGTTCGGCAACCCTGATAGCGCTTCTTGGTCCTGTATCCTTCATTGACACCCACATTTCTTCCTATATTTGAAACCTCCTTCACCAGCACATGCCTTCTTTTCTGTGTCATCATCACCAGACAGGAAACTGATCCTAACACTGTAATTTCCTGTCATTCAAGCCGTTCTCAATATCTGTAACCTGCTGCAACCCTTAAATACTTTTCCGATCAGTGTCAACCTCAAGCATTATTAAAAGGCACAGGCCGATCACTCCTCCCCCAGCAAAGCCGAAAACCCAAACATGCATAGAGGCACACCTCATCCTGTAATCTGTTGAAACAGTTCGAAATCTGGCAGAAAGGATTTGGCAATATTATTAAACGACTAAGACTCACTTTGCAATTGAAAAATAAAGTTCATTTATGCATTAAAGTGAACAAAATAACGAAACGATTAAGAAACCGAAGAAATCCCTTCTAACTACAATATATTCTCAAATAAAACAACTACCTAATGGTATACTGTTTCAATAAATATCAGTCCAACTCCTAAAGTGTAAAATACATATTACAAATATAATTTATGTTTAGAATATTTAAATTGCAGCCATGTTACGTCTTCCAGCATGTTCTGTTCCTTTCCTATCGAATATTTCTGTGAGGATCATCTTCTTCCTTGAATTCGTTTGTCAGAAACATTACCTCGTTGTGTGATAGGTACCTTTGCTTTCGATTATGCTTTCTCTAAGGCTGTTCGCTAAGCGGAAGGCAGTTGCTCTCTTGTCTTTATCCAAATGCACTCGTCTTTTCTACCCTCGATAGGATTGCTGCTACATTGGGAAAATAAACAGATTTAATCTTAACGGTTTTTTGACATGAAAGTCCCTGGTTTGAATTCGTTGACTAAATTCAACACGTGTTGTCTTTCTAACAAACCAAAACGCTAGCTTTACAGCCTTTTGCTCTGTGCATCTACAAATCCAAATGCATCTAATTTTTGACATGTCCTTTCAAGGGACAATACACTGCTTCCCCCAGCATTTTATTTCCATCAATATTTCAAAAACATCAAATTACAATGTCCGCCCTCCAGTTAACAAGTATTCTACACAACTTCTCAACATCTCTCTCCTTAAAAAAGAAGTACCATTCTTGTGAAAACATGACTTCGATTATTGTCTTTTCTCAACTTTAACGCTTTCATTCCGAGATTCAAAGTTCATTAATCTCTACTGACATATTTCATGCACATTCTATGTACTTCAATCATTGAACTCTGCCATTTCTTTCTTATATGAAACTCTTTCTTTTCTTTAAACCTGTGATAAGCCACCCGCAACACAATTTTCTGCAACGTGTTCATTTTATAAAGTAAATGCTTGTTACGTAAGACTCCAAAGGAATAATCTGATATTCTTGTCCTTCAACTATTCCATAACCGTCAAACGTTTATGATCAGTATGTACAGCCATCATCGATGTATTATTTGCAATGTGAATATTAAAATGATGTAAGGCCCTCAGCAAACTCAATAATTTTGCCAGTGCTTGCTGTTGTATTTTTAGCTGAATATGGAAAATTAATCGATTGGCCTTGCAAAGCCAGTTTCGTCCTTCTGTAACAACTTAGCTCCAACACAAACATCGCTTACCTCGATGGTGAACTTAAAGAGTTTCAAGAAATTGACATGTCGAAAACTGGTGATTTGACATTCTTAAATGCCTCATAGAATTCCTCTATTCCTCCTGGAATTCTCCACCGTATTTTTTTTGTAACATCTGCATCAGCGGTGCCACCACTCAACTAAAGTTTGGTACAGACTTCGAGTAAAATCCGCTTCCTCCCAAAATTTATTGCACTCCCTTCTTCGGTGATGGTATTGGAAATTCATATATGGTCTTCATCTTCAGTGTCGTCAGTGTCATCCGTCCGTGTCTGATGTTGTGCCCTGAGAATGACGATTCCATCTTCACCAATTCCGTTTGTGCCATGTTGATGAACACCATTGCTATCTGTAGTCTATGAAAAAGCACTGCTAAATGCTCCATGTTTCCACAATTGGCTAAAGTACAGTCAGTCACCTATGCAGAAGGCACAGTAAGTCAATACAGCCACGACTGCGTTCCTACTTCTTTGAAAAGTAGATGCGTGTTTTTCATTCCAAAGGACACGACTTTATAATGATAAAGGAGAAAGTGAGGATGACATATGTTTGAGAGTCAGTGCGGAATAGTGTGATGTTGGAAAAACAAAGCAAGTCAGGCTGCATCCGTGGAGCAAGAAAGTCGATGTTTGCACGTTCCTGCCGAAGGGTTTTTGACCGAGACGTCGACTTTCCTGTTACTTAGATTTTGCCTGATCTGCTTTCAAAGAATGCAACACATTTGGCGTTCCAAAAGCATGGACCTCTTTTGTTCACTCGAACAACGATACTTACCAGAAACTGCAAAACAAGTCCAACTTTGCGGTGGAAGTGGCTTATCCTATTTTTTCCACACAATCCTGCAGTCTTGATATTAGCTACGAGGCTGATTTATTAACAGCATTTACCTTCCGATAATCTAAACAGACTTGTTGAATACCATAAATGCTGGTAACAAACATGATCAGCGAATTCCATTCACTTTAATTCGACTTGATTTTTTTTGGACAATTCACATCCACTTCCTCCTTAGCCTAATCTGCTTTGAGCTGATTAAGCCTGTTAGCCCATTAAAAACAAGAGCAGAAAATAGACTATTAAGTGCACTGAGTCTGCTTTGTCATTCAAATATGTTGGAAAAGATTCTCAAAGCCATTCTACCAGTGTCTCCCCTATACACTTGATACGCAAGAAACTATCGATCTCAATCTTAAACATACTCCAAGACCTGGCATCCACAGCCTTTTCTGGTGATAAGTTTCAGACATTCAAAACTCTCTGGCTGCAGGAGTTTCTCCTTATCTCTGTTCAAAATGGTCTCCCATTTTCTCAAAAAAGTTTACCACTAAATTGCTGAACACACCTCAAATCGAAACAGCTGAGTCCTAAAAATGGAAGCATCTTTTTCATTGAGGATGGCTGTGGAAATCCAACAATGGTCTTCGTCTTTTTACTAAGTGGGGTCCACCTTCCAGGACGAACGTCATCTCTGCTTATGCAAAATCAATTTTCTTGATGTTTGTTACCAGTTTTGCATCATGCAGTCGTTCAATGAGCTCAGCCAACTCTACTATGTGATCTTTCCAGGACTTTCTAAAGGTCATGACATCATCCCAATAGTCTGCACAATTTATCAACCCAGCCACAACTCTGTTCTTGAGCCTGTGGTATGTGGTGGGTGCATTCTTCATTCAAAGGGCAGCACTTTAAACTGATACAGTGCTTTTGGGGTTAGAAATGCAGAAATTTCTTTCACTCAAGATACCTGCCAATAATAACGCCTTACGTCCAAGCTGGTGATGTAATTGATTTGTCTGACATTCTCGATGCAATGTTCCAGTCCAGGAATTCGATAGGAGTACAATTTTGTAATGGCGTCGATGCATGCATTGGCGTTGATTCGACATTAATGCCGATGATCAATGCAGATTCGTTGCGGACTGTGTGGTTTAGGAACTAAGACGATCAGCGAGCTCCAATCGCTCTGGCTTGTTTCCATGATGTCCACTTCCTCCTTCTGGACCCGTCTGGATTTGAAAGGATGCACTGATAAAAGTTTTGTTTAAATTGGAGCAGTAACCCCCAACTCTACATCATGTACAATAGCATTAATCAAACACATCCGATACTTACGTTTTTATTCATATACTGCAGTAACGAACGTTTCCCCTGCATTCGACGTTCATGAGACAGATAGCTTACTAACCTATCCCATTTCTCAAGGGCTTCTTCTTCTTTCAATCTGTTTTGACACCATTTGGACTTGATTCCTCGTTCTGCGGGGCAGTAACTAACACTGGTTGCTTCCGTTCTTTCTCTCTAGTATTCTACAGTTTCATCATATTCACACGACATACTCAACACCTTGTTTTTCAACTAGGTAGTTCACCTGACTCACTTTTTTCGCAATTTGATAGGGATCACTAAACCTGATTTTGGAGGCATCTCCAATCCCTGGTCACAGTATGATAACGTCATCCACTCGGGAAAACTTCCGAGTCTCAGAGATGTTATCAGCCACCTGCTTCATTCTATGCTTTGTCCTTTTTATGTGCTGTTTAGTTAACTCCCATGTTCGATTTCAACTCTCAGTCATTTCCAATACACAATCTAAGTGTGAAATCGTGAATTCACACCTGTGTTTTTTAAAATTTAATTTTAAAAGGCCTCTGCCTTAATTCTCGATTATAAACTCGAAGGGAGTGAACTGAGTTGTTTCGCTTGGGCCATCTTTAATGTGAATTCATACGAATGGAATACCTTTTTTACAATCATTCGTGTAACCCTGACAGTTGACTTTAACATGGTCTTCAAGGTCTGATGCCACCTATTGAAACCTCCCTGGAATTCAGAAAGACACACACTGGATCTCAACAACTTGAACCGTAAACTATCAAAGGCCTCTTTAAAGAGCGAATAGTAAAATTAGAACCTTGAGCAGATTAATCGCATTGGGTAGCCCGAACTGTGTTAAGAAAGCTACTAACTCCTATACCACCATTTCTGCCTTGGTACTCCTTAATGGAGTTGTGTCTTGAAATCTGGAACACACATACATTATGAGAAAAATATACTTGCTCCCGCTTTTAGTTCACAGGAGAGGACCTACGCAAGCACTTATAACCTGCTTGAAAGTTTCTTCAAATGCGGGAATTGGTAACAATGTTGCTGATTTCCTCACCAACTCTGGCTGACCTACCATTTGATGTGTAAGACACGTACGGCAAAAATTCACCTCGACCTTGTGAATTCCAGGTCAATAAAAACGAATTTGCACATTCGCCTGAGCCATTCGTAACCGTAGGTGATCTCCTGCAGACAGTTCAGGCGTTACCCATAACACCTCATATCTGTTAGCAACTGGCAACACGATCTGATGCACTTCAGCCCATTTCTCCTCTGTACTCACGTGCCATCTTCTCCATTTCGGTCTTAGGATTCCATCTTTCAAATAATAACCGTCAGGAATACGCTTTGCTTACTTTTTTGGAGTGTGAATCCACATATATATCTTTTATCGTCTTGTCCAACTGTTGCAAGTCTCTCCACATTTCAGAAAGAAACACTTCTGTCTGACCCTCTGCCAGTACAAGTTTTTCCTGCACTGTTATGTCACGAGGGTTTTCGCGAACTGAACCACAACTGCTTCACCTTACTCTTTAGTTTTTGCTTCGTCCTGTGAATTATGATTGTCGATTTGGTAACTACACAGTCTAGGAAAATACCAGGAATTTTTAAAAATTCCTCAGTTTTGTGGTCTTCCTTGGACTTCTCAACAACAAGAGACATCAGTCCCACCTTCGAACCAGTCAGAACATTCCCAAGTACAAACTGAATTCGTGGAACTTACATTCTGTGAATAAAACTGTAATTTCCACAGTCTTGAGTTGGCACTCCAAACTGAATTACATAGCGGAACGCTACATTTGTGTCCGTCTATCGAAATAATTACCACACTTTCGTGTGTCAGATTGGATAGACTACATATTTGTACATGCCTTACTATCAGTGACTGGATGCTGTATCTCTAAAAGTTGTTCCTTGAATCCTCCTCCCCCGTACTCTCTGAGTAATCTTTATACAAAGAGCAGAATTCTTTTTGGACATTAGATACCAATTTCATAATCAGCCCCTGGGGCAACTGTGCACTCTGCTGCAGCTCATCGGCTCTTCTTGTGGTTTCCTTTAAGACCTGCACTCATGCCATGGTTTAGCTTCTTTCAGCATATCTTATCGCACGTACCTTTCTTCAGCGAGCAGCAGTGTGGCTTTATGTGTTCCACCCGCTGGCATGAAAACACATTTTCCCAGGGCCCTTGTGAAACTACCAGCACTGTAATTTTCTGTTTCCCACTCCATTACATTGACAACACCTGAAGATTTTAAACACTTTTCCACCCTGTTTGGCTTAATTTTTTTTAAACAGGGTTCTCTACACTTTTTTTATTAGTGTAGGACCTCCCCTTCTCCGAGCCTCTCTCACTCTCTGGACAAAGTTTTGGCTGTAAGTTTGTCTTTTGCATCAACATGATTTCATCTGCTAGTTCTGTTGCCCGTCTCAATTCCTAAAGATTTTGTTCCTCCACGTGAATTCTTACCATCTCTGGAATTGAGATTTTAAACTCATAAGCACGTAAATTCACCTGTTTGAACTCTTCATAAACTCTTAACCCCTCATCAGACTGTGTGGCTAATATCCCATTTGTTTTCTCTACCTGTTTAATTTGAACTTGCATCGTTCATTTATCCTCGGACTATGACATCCGCCTGACAAGCTTTTTAAATTATGTAAAGCCGGCTTCAACGTATTTCTCAACAAAATGTGACATTTTTTACAAATTTGTATGTATCACGACCTTCTATTTTAATCGCCATCGTGTTACCTTCACTTTGTTGACAAAGTCGCACTTACACATGTTCAAATTTTCGCTCATTTGACTCTCCCTTTTTTCAATCTCCGTTTATTCAGCTGAAAGCATTCTCTCTCCTTCTTTCCTCAGTCTCTCTTTTCTCTCTCTCTTTCTTCTCTCTTTCTTTCACTTTCGTCTCTGTCTGTTTCTTCTCTCTCTGTTTGTCTTTCATTTTCCCTTTTGTTTATCTTCTAACTCCATTTTCCTGAACTTCAACTTAGGTTTTCCTACCTCGACTGCACTTGTCTGTTTCTCGTATACACCTTCGTGTTTGAGTAATTATCATAAAATTTTAGCTTTACATTTCTCCTTCGTTCAACCCATATCTAACTTATTTGATAATTCTAGCAGGATGGCATTTTATTCTTTCCTTCGAAACGTTCTTGGCAAATTTGAGAATCATCTTAAAATCCCAGAACCTCTTTAAAAATTTTCGATTACTTTGAAGTTGATCAAATACAAGTCAATGAACTTAAATATTTGGCTCAAATTTGTCCAATTTATTAATCTGGGGCGCTAACCAGCAAGTTTTTAAATCTACTAGACTTTTTTGTACCCGAAATCGATTCGGATCTGGAAAATCTCAGACTGAATTTGTCTGAACCTCTTCAAATCACGAATCCGAGACCCAAACTGTTCACATCCCAGACGACGCATCCATAAACTATTATGACACGTGGTAAACCACTTTGCTAATGTAAAGGAGCAACATAGAAAGAGTCACCCCGTGCTGGAATCTGTTAGAATTCGAGAGGCAAAGAACTATTCCAAAAGTCAATGTTTAAAGTAAAAATTAACACATTTTTGAAGTCCAACAAAAACATTTAACTAACAATTATTTACAACTGATTTCTCCAAACCTATCTTTTACCCTCCCCTCGACAATACGGTTCCCATAAAGAAAATCACAATTCCGATGTACAAAATTATAATCACGTTATAAAACCAGTCAGCTTGCCGAGTGCCCTCGCTTGATTTTCCCCGTCTCTTTTTCATCTTCTTAGGGATTCTGCTTCACAGGTCTTTGATAGATCAATGCACATTTGGCGGAGCAGATATTTCTGAAAGCAGTCTTTCTCTCATTGTTGGTGCTTGGCAGTTCTCTTTCCCACTCTGACTAACTATTCAAAATGTCTGATAGTTATGCCACAAAATATTGGATCGTTTCATTCGTTTTAATGTTGACAAAATAATAAATTCAAACTTGATTGGAGTTCGGTATCGTCGGACATAATTTAAAATTATAGGCTGAATTTACACCTGTTTTGTCTCATTGCCACACAAGTACCGAGCTCTTCGACTAAATTAACTTCTTAAAATTTCCAAGACTTTGTTTTCCTCTAAGTCCTTGCCAGCTTTTCATATTTCCTAAAAGTACAATTTCACTTACACCTTCAGAACATTATCGATGAGGCCAATGAAGGTTATGTCGTTAATTGGGTAGCCGGGGAAACTAGCATGAGCGGTAACTGGAAGGCCTGGTCTGTCCTTGCAGGCTCGGCTGTGATGCCTTTCAAACGGTTCCCTCAGTTTATGTTTGATCTCGCCAGTGTCGAGAACACCACATCGGCAGGACCTGATGCAATAAACTATTTGGAAGAGAGGCAGGTAAATCTATGTCTCAGAGCTGAAGGACTGTTTGGGCGCCGGCGATGGAGGTGGGAGAGGTCGTGTATCGGTCGGTTTTGCATGTTTTCTGGTTGTAGGGAGCGTACATTTGAGCGGGTTGTTGGGGAGACTGGCGTGAGGCAAGAGGTGGCAGAAGGGAACAGTTCTTGAGGAAGGCAGAGGCGGGTGGAAAGGTAACAATTATTTTGGCGCTGCAATTCAGTTGGATTTGGCGGAAGTCTTTCAGGATGATGCACTTATTGTGGAAACGCGTGGGGTGCATAACACCTTATCGTCCGCCTGGGCAAACTACAGGCCAGATGATTCAACATTGACAACTCAAAATTCAAATCACCTCCCCTCCAAATCCCCACCTTCCTTTCCTGCACTTGGCCCTCTATTCCATTCCTCTGATCGATCCTTCCTTCCAGAATGCAAAACAGATTCATTTCTCCCCGCGACCAAACAGGTCGTATCCTCTTCCTGGGTTCACCTCTCCCGATCTCAACACCCCTCCCCCCCTCCACACCCCCTCTTTTGTGCGGCACCATCATGCCCAACTCCAAACCTGAATTTGCATTACACCTGAAAAGTCTCCACCTGCCGATGCTACTTGGCATGCTTTCTTCCTCCAGATTCCTGCTTGTCTACCTCGGATTCCAGATTCTGCAGTTTTCATTTGTCTCTTGTTCCTAACCAATGGCTCCATCTGCAGGTTTACCTTGAGAGAATCCTGAAGAAGAACGTTTAAGTCTCTTTCTAGTTCAGACTTCAGACAGTGAGTCAGCTAAATCATTTGCAAGGAGAAATTGTCTTCCTGGAGCTAAGCGTTTGTCCAGTGCGCCTCCCAAAATTTCTCCACTCCTTTCTGGACACACTAACATAATTGACCACTTTTTGTCGAACCATTAATTCCTGTCATCAGTATCTTTTCTGGCAATAGTGCTTCTGGAGTGCTTGTCTCCCCATCCTTCAGCATCACAGACTGAGAGAATCCTGTGTTCCTTAATATTGTAAATTCTATACCTGCCACTCCTGGCCTATCTAAATAAATGTTATTTTTGCAGGTTTTTTTAAGAGGTTATGCCACTTCCATCTAAACCGATCTCTGATCGCCGCTGATCAGCTTGTGCTCTCTCATACATGCTTCCAGCTTCCAATGCACTTTCTGTGCCCACTCCAACAAGACATCCAGGCTTATCCTGATTTGCAACGTTTGGCTTTCCTATGCTTTTCTGCAACGAGCAACACCGTGATTTCATATGGCCTAGTTTATTGCAATGAAAACACCACCGTTTTTTTACCGTCTTTGATATTATTTTTCGCCTGTGGTGAGTTCTCCTTTTGACCTTTACTGAGATCCACGTTTCAATTTCCACGTGATTATATCTCTTTTTGCCTATCTTCTATTTGTCATAGAATAAAATGGATTCAGGAAGCCAAATCGCAGTTTATTGACCAACTCACTGTTATCAACTACTTCACTGCTTGCCTTCCTATTTTATGTCCCTGCTCTTCCACACTAAGCTTTTTAAACGAAGAATGATAGGAGAATGACCCATCTCAGGTTTCTCGGGCTTTGGTTTGGTTTGAATTTAGCCAGCCGTCAGATTTTTTTGTGGCTGCCGTTCAAAGCAACAATTGTATGGGAGAAAGTGTTCCATGATGAATCTCTCTGACATTTCTCTCTCGTGCAAGACCCTGTGTTTGACTTCGCTTTTTTTTCCTGAGGTGTGTTTATGTGGAATGTTGCAGGCGTTTAGAACAACGTCACTAATTTAGGATCGTCAGTTCGGTTTTTGAATCGGTGAATTTATTCCATATTCTGTTCTCTTTTCTTTGTGCCCCATTCAGTAATGTTGCGAATCAATTGTGCTTTGTTCAAAAATAAGTGGTTGAGCCAACTTCATTACTCATAAAATATGCACTGACACCCGCCTCAAATTTAGAATCTGGACTCCATACTTGAAGAGTTTTGAGGAGATCTGACCTTGCCCTTAACACAATGGACAGCTAGATCTTTTTTGCTAAAGGTAGGGGAGTCCAAAATTAGATTGGCCTGGATTGAAGATAAGAGGGGAAATCTTTAAAGATACCTTAGTGACAACACTTACACGCACATTTTGCTACGTCTATGGAATGACTTGATGGAGGAAGTAGTGGAGGCATGCTTAAATGCATCTTTTAAACGGCTTCTGGACGAGTACACGAATAGGAAGAGTTGAGAGGTTTGTGGCAGACAAATGTGGTTTGATTAATTTCTATATCTAGTCTGCAAGAGCGAGATCATCCAAAGGAACAGTTTACATGCTTAAAACTCGATGCCTGTGACTGTAACGCATTCCATTATTAAAGAAAGAGGAATCTCACTGCAAGTGCAAATGACAGCATGTAACAGCCGTGGATGTTTATACTATTTCTTCACATTGGATCTGAAAAGATGGCAGAATTTCATTCTGCAATATGCGACTGCACATATGGAGTAATTTTAATGGACTTTGATGTACCGCATTGTGATCCATCCGTCAGTGATCAAATCAAGTAAGTACAGCAGCAATTAGAAAAATGTGACAGAAGACAGCACGAGACGATTGTCACAAAAACTGTAAGTGATGGACACTCGCCAAAGGCGAACATCTGTAACTGTCAGACTGATTGCACCACTTTCGCGTCAAATGAACTCTGATTTTCTTCATCTGATTTTTACCCCATTTGAGCGATTGTAACTTGCTTGCACTCGAACCATCGCCTCTTCCAAATGAAGGAGCAGTCGTGTGCTGATGGAATTTAATGATTAACACTCAATCAATCGAATATTTACCAATGTAGAAACGGTTACAAAGATGACAAATAAAGATGCAGGAAATGAAGTTTGCAGAAGTTCCAGGAGTTTGTGAAATGGATACATTTGTAGGTCTAAGACTGTAGTTTGATGAGGGAAAGGTCGGAGCTTTTCCATCGGTAAAGTGATGGAGGTACCTCTCATGCCTCGTTCATAAGAAGTAGACGGCCAACCAATATTGCGAGGCTGGTCTTTTTAGTTACATGTTGAGAGGTGACTTACTCGAGACCTACAAGAAATTCAGAGGGTTAGACAGGGTGGACAGGGAGAGCCTTTTTGCCAAGTATGATGACGGCGAACACGAGAGGGCATAGCATTAAATTGAGGGGTGATAGATATAGGACAGATGTCAGAGGTAGTTTCTTTATTCAAAGAGTAGTTAGGGTATGGAGTGCTTTGCCTGCAACAGTAGTAGATTCCCCAACTTTAAGTGCTTTGAAGTCGTCATTGGACAAGAATATGGGCGTACATGGAATAGTGTAGGTTAGGTGGGCTTCAGATGAGTAGGATAGGTCGGCGCAACATCGAGGGCCAGAGGGCCTGTGCTTGGCTGTAACTTTCTATGCTCTATGTAATAGTTTATTCAACTATGACACATTAAAGCCAGTTCTTTCTTCTTCGGTACTAATAGTTAACCCGAATACATTTGTTTTTTAGTATAATTAATGTTATTGATGCAACAACGGTGCTTGATTCCCTGCAGGTTTGATGTTGGTACAAATATGGCGATCCTTCTATTACTTAAGGCGTGCATCATTCAGAGTCCTTCAACTGTCACAAAATCATGCTCTGACAAAGAAATATTCAATTCTGCTATTCAGGTTAAAGAAACGTAATACCCAATTCTAGCATTGAGTGCCCTTCCTGGTGAGATTTCTAAACTGTCAGTTGTTAAGCAGCATTAAACGTTTTCTTGTACACTCTTCAGATTGGATAGTAGTGAACTATTAATGGAATAAACACATAAATTGTGTTTCTGAAATATCCAATACATTGCTTAAAAATGATTTGCTATTTATGATTTTTTTAGCACCTGGACGAAGGATTTCCAGGTTATTGTGACTGTCTTGTCAGTCAGTGCATGGAGATGTCTGTAACTTATTCATCTTAATTATATGTGGATCATTCACTCATTTGGAATTGCACTGAATAGATACTGCCAATAGTTATATATTTCAGTCAGAGCTATATAAATCTCTTTACAGAGAACTCAGTTACAATCCTTATTTTGTCAAGTGGAAACTGTGGCCCATCCAAGTTTATCTCTGTTTCTTTGGTAGCAATGGCAATAACGGATCTACTGGTCATTGTTATCAATTTTATGGTGTATCATATCTTCATTTATCCTTTTCTATTTTTTGTTCTATGCCCTACACATCGGTGTGCACATTCACGTGATACCTGACCTCTGTCTCGTTCGATGTATCTGTTTGGAGCATTTTGTCCTGCACATTTGAGCGATTTGCAATGATCTGCTGCCAGAACTTTCAAATAAATCATTGCACCAAAAGAAGAGCATTAGCAGTCATAGTCACTTTTTCGCTTCTGAGTCTGTTAAAGGGAATATAAATCTTATTTATATTGCTCTGGTTAATGAATTCTGTGAATTTTGTGATTACCAGATTTGTAATTACGATTTATTACCAGGGTAACCACAAAAACACTAATTTAATCGCCAAAGAAATTGCACCATTCCTGAATTTGTTGAGTTGATTTCAAAACACTTGTATTTGCGTCGTGACCCATAGGAAGTTCAGAGAACAGCTGAAATGTTTTCGAATCTCAAGGATGATACATGAAAAGAAGACACGAGAAAAGAAACACAGAAAAATGGGAACAAAAAAATTATTCTTGCAGGAAAATTGCTGGTAGTGAATTTCCCATTCATTCTCGATATTAGAATTTCTTTTTGGTAATGTGAATACTGAAACAAATGCAAGTTCAGAATTATTGGATTATGCTGGTTGTTTTGAGGTGGTATTTTCCATTTTGGCTGAATCATTATTTGATCACAAAAGTCCTATTGCATCAAATTCAGGAGTAAAAAGATAACTATATAATAAGCTAGAGTGGTGATCGATAAGTGGAAATGATTTACTCCATGACGACATCCCCAGCCTCAATTTCCAGTGGCGCACTCTCATCACGCTCTCTCCTTGCTTTAATATATCAAAAACTGTTGAAAAAATCTTTTCCACTACTCACCAGCTTTTGCTCACGTATCGTGTTATTCCAAATGATTTTGGTTCCACTCTACTGGTTTTGAAAGTTCCATCATTGTGTAACTTCCTATTAATCTCGAAGATAAGGCATACAACTTCATTGGTTTTGTACTGTCCCTGACTTCTGTTGTGTGATACGATTTACTTATCCAGCCCTGAGTTTGTTTCCCCTATTCCTTTGGATTAATTTAGCTAAACGTGCCACAGATACATGCCAATTCAGCTCCACTTCCAAACAACTCTGGTTATCTCCTCAATGATGTATTTGCAGATGCTTTTACTCAAACGGAATTCTGTGATATCTGAGACCTTTTCGCCTCTCAAACAGTATGAGACCACCTTATGGTCACTTCCCTCTCTCGGTTCCTTTAGCTTAAATTCCAAATTCACTATTTAGAGTCATAGCGTCAGTGAGATGTACATCATGGAAACAGACCCTTCGGTCCAACCCGTCCATGCCGACCAGATATCCCAACCGAATCTAGTCCCACCTGCCAACACCCGGCCCACATTCCTCCAAACCCTTCCTGTTCATATACCCATCCAGATGCATTTTAAATGTTGCAATTGCACCAGCCTCCACCACATCCTCTGGCAGCTCATTCCATACACGTACCACCCTCTGCGTGAAAACGTTGCCGCTTAGGTATCGTGCCAAATCCAGAATTCCGTATTTCCAAGTGTTTATACCACCAGCTACACCAAACGCAGTCACATATTTAGTCCACAAATAAATTATCTTTAGACTGGCCAGCAAAGTGCTTTGTCCGCTCCAACTGCAAGTTGAAGTCACCGATGATTCTTGCAATATTGTTTTTCATATATGCTTTTCATATCATCTGTTTTGTTATCTTCTCCACAAGCAGACTGCTGGCCTAATATACCTGTCAAGCATTAGACCCCCATAACTCCAATCATTGTACCATTTCCTCTGTGATTCCGTAAATGTAACTGCACATATTCTAGTTTTTCCGACGCTGAATCAGTTCTCGCTCTCAATTGGGGAAGACAGGGATCTTGTAAAGGTTAGTAAGAGTCAAGGGTGATATGATGGAAAATGAATGTGCTCGAAGAAAATTTTGAGAATAAAGAAAAAATTTCACGGGAAAATGGCAAATCAAGAGTCAATTACATCGAAGTCAACCATAAACGTAAAGAGAAGGGAGCAAGCTCATGTTGGAGAGATAAGGGGTGTGGATGTTAGGGGTAGAGATGGAGTGGTTGGTTGACTTGCCCTAACACAGATCTGAACAAGAACATGCAAAAGAAGTAATTCCGTCTTCCTGACTGTGACATTATGGCATAGTCAATTGATTCTCTACAGCTAAAGAGAGCTGTGACGCTCCTGAATTAAGTAAAGAATTCTGAGTATATTCTCTGGTGGTTGTAGTTCACCCATTTAATGATCATTGATGGAAGATTATCGCTGATCCAAGACGTTGTCTCGAGTTGGTAATGGACGTGCACAAAGGACCATTTGCATTTTTAACCTCACTGCCAGTTCTGCTCAGTTTCTTTATAGTACCAATTTTATCCCATCATGAAGGGTTGTGTTTTTTACGTCCCGAATTCACTCCTCATGGTAAACATTATCCTGCATTGGGGGATTATGTCAGCAGCCGTCATCTGTTTTGTTTTTGATGAGATTTTCAAGACAAACAACACCTGGATATTGCGAAACTAATATTCCTGCGGAGCTGCTGACGGGTATAAAGTTAAGGCTTTGACAATCGGACATGACAGAATCAAAGTTAAGGGGGATTATATGCAGAGGAAAGGTCAGTTCACACTGAAAATGCATCTTCCAATTCAAACCGTGAAGAAAATATTCTACGTTGTCCTTGGCGCAATCGGTTTTCCCGGTAAGAGGTCATAATCTTTCGGTCTGTTCCATTATGTCTCACTGCACTGCACCAGTATCCTCTGAGTAATAATGTTACTGGAAACATCGTTTCATTTCAGATCTCCCTGACCTATTTGGATGCTTATTTTCTGTTCCTTCACCTGTATCAAAGTCTCCCAATTTCGTGGCTTTATGCTTCATATATCAGCAGTCAATCAAAAGAGAAGAAGCAAATGATACTGTAAGGACTACGGGGAAGCATACGGTGTTTTTGATTTGATACTTCAGTTCTTGAAGGGACATAAATATATTTCGAATTGATTTATTTGACAAAATAGCATTAAAAAGGACAAAAATGACTATCTGGAGAATTTATATAAATAAGTAGCAATTCTTATAAGCAGATGGTTTCTACAGTATTTGTTGCCTTGAGATTTAGAATGTAGAAGTAAGGACAGAAACCGGTTCATTCAGACAGATGCAGAAGAGTGAGAAGGCGCACTAAACGGCAGAATTAATATTAGCTAAGACTACACATTCGACTCAGTTCAACGTACAAGATGAAAGAGCATACATTAACGCACTTACAGCCTATTTCAAGACTTCAGTGCGTGACACTGGAAAATAGCATTGGGATTTTGAGGAAGTTTTACAAAATGGTACATTTTTGTGAACATATCAGATGAACAAGAAGCTTCAGCATGAAAACTATATTGAGGCTTCACTGAGGTTGATGTACCTGTATGCCTGCATTGTATAGATTTTGAAACTTTCCACCTGATATTTGCATTGCGTTCACTTCAAGAAAAAGGTACTTGCTCGGTGTTTTTTTTTGTTGTTCTGGAAGGTTTGCCAGCCTTATGTGAGCACACCGCTGTCTGACTCGACCGCAAAAACGAAAATGAAAAATAAAACCTGTGATCGATCCAGATAGTTCTGGGTCTGAGTTCCGAACTTTTAACACATTATCATCAGCTGTATCAAAACAGCATGCCTCACAAATGATAATGCTTCAGTTTAGCACACCACTTTAATGTGAGGAACCATTCACTCTGAAGCTGTATGCCTCACTGGTTTCTGACCCCTGATCCCAGTGACTTTGCGTTCAGAGGACTATTCTTCAGGATGTATTTGCGTCGATGTTGTGCACCACTTTCTACTGACTCTGAACAGATTTACATTTTTGACATGATGATGTAAAATATCATTTCCTGATCAAAGACCTGGTGACAATTGTGCCATGAAAGAAATTACTTGTTACAGAATAAATTATGCGTGATTCATCATGCCGAACATTGATGTGACAGTTTGCAGAGCAAGGAACATGGTAGTTGCACGAGCTGGGTTATGATTATCTTCATGCTCCACTCTGCTCCATCTCCATTTCTGCTCTTCCAAACTTACGAACGTTTCCTGCCATTCAGGTATACCTCATGATCAACATCTGCCTTCCTCAGTTCTAATGAAGTGTCACTAGACCTGAAATTTGAACTCTCATCTCCCTCCACAGATGCAGCGTGACAGCCTGAGCTTTTTTCCAAAAATAACTGATTTTATTTTTTAACTTACACTACCCAGAAATCTTTCAGGGTTTAATTGCCTTTTCGTAAAACGGTCTCATTTACCTACTTCAAGTGATAGTTTTGCAACCTTAGAGCAAGTGACATTCTGTTTTGAATTGTTTCAGAAAACTACTTTTTATTACCTACTCTCATCAACACAAATGTTTCAAAAGATCACATGTCTAAATATGCTGTACACGCCCAGCTTCCAATTGCCTAAATAATTTGACGAGATTTCCCTGGATTATACTTCGACATTCTCTAATCTGAATGATGCACCTAAAAGTTTTCCAAATAGGACTAATTTCTTCGTTTTGGAGTTGTCATTCAAGTTGATATTGATGTTAAGAAGGCTTGCGGTGTGTTGCCTTTCATTAGCAGGGGGACTGAGTTTAAGAGTCGTGACCTTAGGCTGCAGTTCTATGAAGCCCTGGTGAGGTCACATTTTGAATATTATGTTCAGTTCTCGTTGACTTATTATAGGATGTATGTGGAAATTTGGATAAGGATCAGAAGAAATTTACCAGGATGCTGCCGAGATGAATTGTTTTGTGAAGATAGTTTTAGTGTACTCAGGATTTTCTGAATGGAGCGCCACTTGATGACTTGATCAAGATGTTCATGGCGAAGAGAGGAATTGGTCCAGCGGATAGCCAGACAATTTGTCCCAAGGCAGAAATTGCTATCACAAGAGGGCATAAATTTAAGGTGTTTGGTAGAAAGTTTAAGCGAGATTTCTGAAGTAGGTTCTGAACACAGAGAGTGTTTGGTGTATGGAACGCACGGCCATCAGCGGTGGTAGTGTCAGATACATTGGGGATAGTTAAGCTAATCTTGGGTAAGCACATGGATGACCGTGATATGCCGATGGATAACACAGTTTGATCTTAGAGTAAGACAAAACGTTGGCACAGCATCGAGGTGGAGTGCCCTGTACAATACTGTACTCTTCTAACTCCTATGGTTTGTGCAGTGTGAGATTCTTGCAGATGTTAGAGACAGTTTCACCAATCTCTCTATAATTCTTCGTACTTGAATCCCTTACTATTGCCATTGTTGATACAAACACTGTTCTTGTAATTGTAGAGCAGAAGTTGTCCAATACATTTTAATTATGTTGCCATACTGTCAGCAAACTTTTTTTAAAAGTCATGATACTTCATGAGAGCCAAATCACAGGAAATGTTCGAAAAACAATGTGTGAGTAGTTGTTGAGGGAGTGTTCGCAGCGAAGAGAGAGTGTTCTCCTTCTCTAAGAGTTGGGCTCAATTTTAATAATGGGCGTAACATATACGGGATTTGCTATGAATGCGCTGGGAAGTTGATGAACCACTAGCGATTTTGTTTCTTGTTCAAATATTACCTGTATTATTTCCTCTTTTAATCAGCTTACTTCATATTCATGTCGCATTTGTGTTAAACCTGAAGGTACAGTATGTGTCACAGTTGTGTTCATTAAAATTATTGGTTTACTAACAATATTCCACACAACCATTTGTGGTGCTAAAATGTAACCCTCATCACAAAGTCTCAAGATGATGAATGTTTGTGTTTTCCAATTATTTTTCGCTTCTCTATCGTTCTCTCTCTTCCAGTCAATTCAGTTACAATTGCAATCTTGGCCCGGGAAAGATGTGGAATCTCCACCTGCACAACTCGCTACCTTCTGGCTATGGCAACAGTCGATCTTTTGGTCGTTATCGTTGAGATCATACTGAGCAAAATCAAGAATGAGTACTTCCCGCCATCGTTCCTGGACATCACTCCCATGTGTAGAGTTCGCTATGCAATGCGTCGTGCCATTATAGACTTTTCTGTCTGGTTCACTATTGCTTTCACCTTCGATCGATATGTCACCATTTGTTGTGAGAAACTCAAAACCAAATACTGCACTGAGAAAACTGCAACTGTGGTTTTGGTAACTATCGGCAGTCTGCTGTGT
The DNA here is from genome assembly GCF_047496795.1 of Chiloscyllium punctatum. Taxonomy (NCBI): domain Eukaryota; kingdom Metazoa; phylum Chordata; class Chondrichthyes; order Orectolobiformes; family Hemiscylliidae; genus Chiloscyllium; species Chiloscyllium punctatum. Next base: position 45,938,162 of record NC_092781.1, on the reverse strand, counting down.
TTAAAAAATATCCCGATCTACTTTAGGTTTGAACCTTATGAAATCATTAAAAATGTACCATGGTACTGTTCAAATAGAGATGCATGCAGTGATGACCCTTTGTGGCAGGGGTTTAACAACTTTGAGAAGATCCTAACCCCAATACTTCCATTTGGTTTAATTTTGTTCCTCAATGCTCTGACAGTGAAACACATTATAGTTGCCAGTCGTATCCGCAAGGGTCTGAAAGGTCAGAGTAAAGGAGATAAATGCAGTGATCCAGAGATGGAGAGTAGAAGGCAGTGTGTGGTTTTACTATTTGCCATATCTGGCAGCTTCATATTCATGTGGCTGTGGTATATTTTATATTACTTTGATGTTGATGAGCTTTTAGATAGTGATAGTCAATATACATTTAAAGTTGTTGCATATATGCTGCGGAACTTGAATTTCTGCTCGAGCGCCATTGTCTATGTGGCATCTCTTCCGAGGTTCCGGGAGAAGCTCAAGAACCCACTGGAAGCTATTTTTACATAAAACATTCAACTAACTTGCTAACAAAACAAATTACAGTAACACTGAAATTGCGAGAGATTGTGGATCAGGTTATACAAATGATAGCTTGGAAGACGCCATAATTCCCAAGAAATGTTAACTGTTGGGAATATTTTATCTAAAAATTACCAAATTGGAGAAACATCAACAGCGGCTGTTGGATACCAAGTACTAGAGAGCTAATAAAATGCAGTGACAGTGGCAGGAATAAAGTAAATGACCACCCACGCCAAAGAACAGCACAATGGGCGTTCGATGAATACATAGAGAGACCTGGATGGACAGATATATATTAGAAAGTTGTGGAGCATTACGCCATTTACCTCCTTGCTCCGGCACTGCAATTTAGAGAGATCATGGCTGAACAATTGCATCGAAACCATTATGTTGCATCATCTTAATCACTTGTTCTTTTGAAGCAATGGATACTGATCACTTTCAGTGTTGAACTGAAATTAATTGAGAGCTTAAATTGACAAGACGCGCCATTCATGCTGAACGTGAACAAGGCACCAAAACAGATCTTCAGTTGATCACGTGTAAACAGGGCAGCAGAGCAGTCACTATGTCTCCTGCAGGGGAGAAAACGAAGTAGGAGCAATAGTCCCTTATCCTCCTCCAGTGATTCGATTTTGAGTTCCTCGCATCTGCTCAGGAGATAAACGCATTTCCTTTTATGGAAGCAACTATAGTGCAAGCTGCAAAGATTCTTCTTTATTGCGAAACTCGTTTTTCGAGTCTAATTATACAGCCCTAGTCATAGAGACATTCATCACAGAAACAGATCCATTCGTCCAACTCGTCCATGCCAACCAGATATTCAAATGCAATCTAGTCCCACTTGCCAGCACCTGGTCGATATTCCACCAAAGACTTCCTATTGATATACCCATCCAAATGCATTTTTTCTTGAGATCTGCCCCAAACGTATTTTCCTAGTCGACAAACACATTAAAACCCACATTATTATTGTAATCACACATTTTCCCCATGCAATTTCTTTCTCCAAATTCATATTCTTCTCTGCATTCATAATACTGCCAGGAGGCCTGTGCAGAAATCCCATCACGGTCTTTTCTCGTTTTCAGTTCCTGGACTGATCCCACACGGATTCTACACCTTTTCACTCTACCTCGCGTCTTGCTATTGACTGAATTCCATTTCTTACATGACATGCCGTCCCCTCTGCCTGTCTTCTTAATATTGACATGTATCCATTGAGATTTAATCCCCACTTTGATTCCCCTGCTGCCACGTCTCTTTGATACCTGCAACATCATACTTGCCGCCTTCAATATGTGCTGCCAATAATTTACTGGTTTATAAGTGAAAACTCTCATATTTCTCCTTTTCTCCTTGGATCCTGAGTATTTTCATAATGTTTACCTCCAGTTGTTTGTTCCGGGAACTTTAACACCCTTTCTTCAGCTCTACCGTTTTAACTCTTGCCAATCAGTTTAATTCTTTCTCATCGTGCGTCTTTTCCATCCCAGCGATTCAAACTAAAACCCCACGACCTGTCTTGGGTGGAGGAAGTGAGACAGTTTGTTCTTGAACAGAGCAAAAGATAAACAGCCGCAAGCTCAGAACAAGGCCTGACAAACACGCACGCATGGATTGAGGGCTACTTTCTCATTCCATGATCAACTCCGTAAATCGGTTCAGGATGAATCATTTACAGGCAATTCACACTTGTGCCGAAGATAAACGTTGCCGGTTTCAACATGACCACGTCACTCAGGTCCGTTCTTGTGTTAGCCTTACCACTTCAGCCATTCTCGTGCTGTGCCCAGACTCGACTATTACAATGCACTTCTCCTTGTCAGCACTCATTCCATATTTTATGAAGGTTAGAGAAGTCAGTAAAAGTTGTCAGTTGTCAGCTCCCTGTTCATGAGATTACACATTCCCAACTCGTAACGCTAACTCTTTACTTGTTGGAAACACCCAGGCTTCTGTTCCTCATTAAACTGAATTAAATAGTTAATCTTTGCTTTTTATCGATTTTCCACGGCTCCTTCCTACACAGCTGTACTATCGGCTTTTCTGCTAAAACTCCAATTGTACTTTTCGTCTAGTCTGCCTGCTTTGGCTCTTGCTATTTCTGTCATATGCTTGAACGCTATAAGAACTTCCATTTCGACAAAGTGAATCAGACTCCCATTCATAAAACTAAATAAATCAATCAGATAAATCAAAATTCTCTCAGCATGTCCGTTATTTAAATCTCTCTGCAGCAGTGCACATCTTTAAAAGACACATTTATCGACCATCCTCATATATCTGTAATACACTCCAGTATTGTTTATGTCTCATCATATATCGACCGTCCTCCAGCTGCTACAATCTTATCGATCTCCTTAAACTCCCAAAACCCTTCCTGTAATTTCAATCTCTGTGCTATCCTCCAGACTCGCTAATGTCCCAGAAGTGTAAGAACACCTATGTTTCTGAAGCACACGGAATCGTTCGAACCACCTTTCGTCAGTAGCCACCAACAACCTCATGTCTCTGTTACTTGTTAAAGCTGATCCAGTCTCCCCGTGTCCGCAAATGCCTTCAGTACCATAATGCAATGTCCTCCCTCAATTTACAAAGACAGTTATAATTTTCCCCCGATATGTTTTCTCCTTAGTCTTCTTGTACTGTCACTCACTCTATAGGTTCATCATCCCTAGAATCCTTCCCAATATTTATATCATCCTCAAGCCATTACTGCTACATCCATGTTTGAATCCTTTGTGAGAACCTTCCGTTTCTCTCTGTCAATATCACATTTTCACAGCCCTCTCAGACTGTGAGGTAACTTCTAGCCTCTCGTGCTGTCAGAGAGTCATCAAACCACACTGCATGGAAAGAAACACTTCGGTCAAGACAGTCCACGCCAAAAATATTCCCAAACTAAACTAGAACCATCTGCCTCCACCTGACCTAAATCGCTCCCAAAGTTTTTCTAAGTATCCATCCAAATGTCTTTGATTCTTTGTAATTGTCCCTGCATCTGCCATTTCCTCAGAAGGTCATTTGTCACGCGGACCACCTGCGTAATAAGAAATTGACTCCTCAGTCTTATTCAAATCTGTCTCTTCTCACCTTGAAAAATGTTATCCCGAAACTTGAAATTGGCCATCTTCAGGAAAAGGCAAGTACCAAGAACTTTATCTTTAACTATCGCAAACGAACTAATCTCTTGTATCCTCCTTCTTTCAATAGAATATTCAATATACTTTTTTTAAAAATTTGCACATCTTCCTCTATAACTGAAACATCTCCTAGCTGTTCCAACACTCCCTATCTTTTTTCACGCAATCTGTACATCGAACAGGCAAATTCTGCCCATATCTATAACTCGTTCTAAATCATTGAATCTGTTTTTCTGCATGTTTCTTCAATCCCTCTAACTCCATAACGTGCTTCCATAACTTGCAACAGCTCCATCATCCTCCAGGAGACTTTCATGGTCCTTTTGCTGCAGTATTCCCAGCTCTGTCTCCAGACTCCAAAACGTGCCTTATCTCTGAATATGCAATGCTGTATTTTTCAGTGAATACTCCAGTCTGAATAGCATGCATTATTCCTGGAGAATTGTCCAGTGTTTGTAAAAATCCCTTAATTGTGATTACCTGATCCAGCTCCTCTAACATACCATGTCAGCGCAACGTACTCGAATTATATAGCACTCTGTATATCTCTAACTTTTGCCAGTGCTTATGGACACTCTTATATCTGCACCCGTCTATCAAGAAACACGCCATATCTCTTAAAACCCCTTCTAACATTTCGACAGATGCCATCACAGTCACCTTCATTAGCTGCTTTGTTTCTCCCTGCACTGGCTCAGAGGGCGATAGTCATAGGATTTTTATTGTCATGTGAGTAGAATAGCGGTTCTGTGGCCGACAACGAGACCCCCGGATGGTATGTTGCCTCCTAAGTGCTCTAGTTAGGGATGTCACCGATCGGCTGCAGAGTATTCTGAAAGGGAAGGGATGGGAGAAGAGTCACTTGTCTTGGTGCATACAGGCACGATTATATAAGTAAAATAAGGTGTCCTGAAGGCAGAATTCTGTTACCCAGGAGAGACGTTAAAGACGAGGACATCAACGGCAGTGATCTCAGGAGATCTACCAGTGTCACGTTCTAGACAGAGGACAAAGGAAAGAATCCGAAGTTTGAACACTTGGTTGAGGGCTGGTGTTGGGGCGGGGGGGAGGGTTTCAGGTTTGTTGCTCTTTGGGACGTGTACTGGGGAAAGTGGGGCTATTACAAATTGAATAGTCTATATACAAACTACTCTCCTTGAGGGATTTTGTGCTACTGCTGTTGGGGAGGGTTTTAATTGATGTGGCAGGGCGCGGGGAACTAGAAGAAAAACTCGTGTAGTGTGTGAGGTGGAAACTAGACACTGTAAGGAACAGAATCTCAAAGTTAGCATTGCAAAGTTAAAGTGTAGGCAGATAGCAGATGAACGCAAATGAACTCGTGTTCTGAAGTGCACGTGCGTTAATGCAAGAAGGATATGGTCTAGGCAGACAAACATAGAGCATAGATTGGTGACTGGGAGCATGAAAGTATTACGATTTTGAGGGAAGGGCATGATTGACGACTGAATGCTCCAGGATATAGGTCCTTCAGACGTGGCACGGAGGGAAGAAAAAGGGACAGAGGAGTTGCATTGCTGGTCAAGGATAATAAAGGAAGACACTGTATAGGATTTGAGCAGTGAGGCATTATGGATCGACCTGAGAAATGAGATGGGCATAGTGACAGGTTTGGGGCTATCATACAGGTCGCCCAACAATGAAGTGATGTCGAATAACAGTTAGGTCAGCAGATTATGGACAGATGTAGAACCAATGGGGTGTGGTGACCGTAGATTTTATTTTTTCCAGCATTGAGCTGTATACAATTAATGTCAGAAGCCTGGATATTTCAGTACTTTACAGGAGCATTCAGGAATGTTTTCTGGAGCAATATGTCAATAATCCAACGAGGGGAGGGGCTATGTTGAAACTGGCGTTGCTGAATGACCCAGGCCAGGTGGTCCAAATTGTAGTGGTGTATTTCTAGCGTAATAGTAACAACTAATCTGTAAATTATAGAATATTTGTAGACAAAGGTGCGAGTACTCATACAAAAATAGCACTAATCTGGGCCAATGGCAATTTTATCAAAACTCGGCAGGAGCTGGGAAGTGTGGATTGGGGGCAGCTATTTGAATGGAATTCCACATTTGATACGTAGGAGTCGTTCAATGATAGGTTAAACATCGTGCAGGAGAGGCATGCCCCTTTGTAAACAAGGGACAGGAATGTCAAGATTTGTGAACCATTGATAACACGAGAAATTGTGCTACTAACCGGTGGAGAAATATAGTGGTACACAATGTCCGGGCAGCCATGAACAGAACAGGCTTTGGACGAATACAGCGAGAGTAGAGGCAATCTTAAGCGAGTCTTCAAGCGGTTTTAAAAGGGTCATGAGAAAACTTTCGCGAGCAGTATTAATGAGAATCCAAGGCATTTTATCAATATATATCGAGCCAAGGGGGTAACTGGAGGAACGGTTGCTCAACTAAAGGAGACAGAAGGAAAGTTGTGTGTCGAACCTGAGAAAATGGTTGAGATTCTCAATGATTACTTTGCATCAGTGTTCATTGACGAGAGGGACATGATGAATATTGAGATTAGAGGCTCAGTGGTTAGCAATGCAGCCTCAAACAAGCAGGATCTTAGGTTCCATTCCAGGCTCGACCGACTGTCTGTGTGGAGTTTGCATGTTCGCCCCGTGTCTGCTTGGGTTTCAGCCGTGTGTTTCGATTTCCATCCATAGTCCAAAGATGTGTATGCCAGGTGAATTAGCCATGCTACATTGCCCACAGTGTTAGTTGCATTAGTCAGAGGGAAATGAATCTGTTTGGGTTACTCTTCGGTGGATTGCTGTGGACTTTGTGGGCCAAAGGGCCTGTTTCCGCACTGTTGGGAAACTTATCTAGAGATGGAGGTTTGTTTACTCTGGATCACGTTGACATAAGGAGGGAGGATGTGTTTGATAGGCTGAAGGATATGAAGATGAACAAATCACCAGGATAGAATGGGATCTGTCCCAGGTTGGTGAGGGAGGCGAAAGAGGAAATAGCTGGGACCCTGTCGATAATCTTTGTAGCATTCCTAAGCACAGGTGACGTGCCAGAGGATGGAGAGTTGCTAATGTTGATGCTCTGTTCAAGCAGTTTTGTACAGATATTCCAGGTAACTACAAACCAGTGGTGGGAAGGTTGCTGGTGTAGGTACTGAGGGCTAGGATATAATTATATTTGAATGAGATTGCCAACATCCTTTTGTGCGGTGGAGGTCGTTCCTCACCAACCTTCATATACTGTGGTGGATACGACTGTTGTCGAAAAAAATACAAGGTCAAGACATCGCCTGACATATCTTCAAATCTTCCTCTACTGCCATGAAAGTGATGGATTCAATCACTGCCGCCAACAACAGTTTCCACGTTCAATGAACCCCTGGTCACTTTAAGCGAGTTAATATAAGATTCTCTAACAGATTGAATTGACGAACTACCAACTGACAACATGCATATGCCACGTATTCCCTGCATGCTGGAAATGACACGATTTCCATATATTCCCCTGACAGGCAGACAGATGGAACATACCGGAGTCACTATGAAGCACACCTCAGACGATGTACATATCACATGAAAACGTGTCACGACACAATTATAGTTAGAACTATGGAAGAAAGACAAACCCAGACAGTCAAATGGTAATTCCAGGTGTCCCAATCAGACGGATGACCAGACACTAACATAAGCAACCTGTGGAGTCAATATGGCTACGCCTCCAAAGATAGATGATTCCAAAAACACTGATGACGGTGTGTGGTGCCCATTTGACACGTGCACCCTATCACTGCTTGAAGTGAAGAAATAATGTCTGCCAGACACCCAAGGCAAAGTCTGACTGTTTCTGATGGTCCAAATTCGCATGCACCTCACACTTTATCCAAATCTTATTTCTGTCAACGCAGGTCGAATTAACCGGGTTACACTTCTTTGTTTGCACACTCACTTTCATTTAGATTTAAATCATTGGTCTGTTACGATTGCCTTTTATGTGTTTATCAGGCTAACCATCTCGCTTCAGTTCTCTGGGCAATGTATCTTCATCTTCGCGTGTCGCTAAGTCATGGGACACCATGACCACCTCATTTCAGACTTTCCTGACCACACCATGGTAACATCTCTTCAAACACTCGAACCTTTAACGTTGAAAAGCGAGGTGAGAGACTAGCAGGCTTCTGAAGCCAACTGAATATTCCATATGGTGCACGCATTCCTTCTTTTCTTAAAAAAAATGTGTTTTGAGAAAACAGGTGGGTGAGGGTTTGGGCATATGCACTATCGGCATTGCATTAGGTCAGAACTCTTCCACTATTAAACAAGTATAACAACAGAAAAGAAATTGCCCTTTCGAAGGATGAACAAACCAAACAGAATACAATCGAATCCTACCTCATTGGGACCACAGTCGTCATCGGGAACAACACCCATGAGACACCAAATGGACCAGGCCTCACTCAAAGTTACAGTCTCTCCCAACTCACTGAAACATTACAAATATTTGACGAAGCCTCCTGAATGTGAGTTGTGTGTAGCTATAAAATTCTCTGTAATGTTGATTCATTTTTAAATAGATTTTTCTTGTATTATTTCATAAATAATTGCTTATTTCCCCATTTTTCGGTACTTTTTAAAATATATTGTATTCGTCTATTTCTCCAATGTCTAAAAGATTCCCTGATTTTACAACGTTTGTTGAGGTTTTGTTACGAAATTTTCATTATTTATTTTCTGTCTCGTGGTTGAACAATGTTCTTTTCGGATTTTTTTGTGTTCGTTGATCAATGTTCTCGTTTTCTGGCGTTGTTTAGAATATTTGTTTCTTTACTTTCACTTTTCGTTATGAATTATTTTGTACTTGCTCATTCTCCTTATTTATTTTGTTTACAATGTTGCCTTAAAACTTATACGCTATCTATAACAGTGTAGTGGTTCAAGTATATACGGTATTATGCCTCATTTGAGCTTAACGATCGCGTTCTCACCGCATAAGAGATTGGTCGTTTCTCATGTGATCAATCGCACATTGCGTTCAGGGTCAAGAGGAGTGACTGTGGCTGGACACACTGCTCAAAATGATAAATTTCTGATGAATTTTAAAAAGTGGGCAAGAATTAAACTGTGATGCGAGATGAAGTCAACCTTGACAAAACTGAATTTGTCAATCCACATCCTCCAGGATACAGACAGGTTGTGAGTGCCCACAAAGCACTTGCAAACAAATGCGAGAGCAGCAGACCTTACAACACAAAAGCTAATTTATGATTGAAAGGGCAATGGGATGTTGCCCTCGGAAAAATCGGTAACATTGAACTGTGCAAGAGACATGAAAGTCCATCGCATATGAGGACTACCCTGCCATTGACATGCCAAAACCTGGTTGATTCCGATCGATCAGGGTGATAGAAAATAGTCGAACCACGAGAAAACCCGCCGGACCCTCCAAAACGGTGCAAAGACTTTGCAGTATAACTATTTTGCAACACCATCTAAGGAGCAGTTTCAGGAGATATAACTGGAGAGGGGTTAATCTCGAATAAAAATCAAAAGCAAAGATTCCTTTGAAACCATCGGAAGAAGACAAGACGACATTTCCACGTGGAGCCTGTCCCGGTTATTGTGTGATGGAACATGATTATTAAAGTTAACTTAAAACGTAAGGTAGATTTATATTAGTTACCATCTTTGTACCATCATGTATTCATTGTTGTATCATTGCATCTACTAAACGCACAATATTGTTTTAGTGTCAATTAGAGACAACTCAGTTCTTTATTTGGTTGCCAGGTTCGAACATATTTTATTTCCATCATTGTTTCTCTGTGTTCCAGTTTGTGGTGGTTCTCCTGGTCTTCAAAGTGACTTATGTTCCTTACCTTTTGCTTTGTATTATCTGATGGCCGTGTCTTCTCGTTGATCCTTTGCATTTTGGTTTCTGACAATTGCTGCCAATGTTCCTATGATTCTCCAATTTGCAGTCTCCTCTTGGTAAATGATATCATGTTTTTGGTGTTTCCTCCGCACGATTTTTTGTGATTCCCCCACAATCAGTGCTGCTTTCTCGAATGCATTGATTGTTAGTTGTTTGAAAGTTTTATGCAAGAATACTTTCACAGCCGTCCTGAGCCTCTATATGAGCTTGGACAGTAATGACACGAAGACAATTGTGTTCGTGTAGCACTTCACATTCCACAGCAGAAATACGTTGACAAATGTATATTCATCAACAAGACCTAAAGGATCACCAACATCAAATTAATGCATACTCTACCGCAGACACGAAAGTATGAACCTTTCAGATGTAGAAAAAAGTTAAATCAACACTACGTTCTACTTTGCATCTCTGGGTTACGGGAATTCTGTCCCTCAGTCTGAACCTTCAGAGCCTTGTGTACTGGACTATGAACTGTGATTCACATTCAAAGCATTGAAGATCAGAAATAAGGCAAACAGAATTATCAGAGTTCGAATCTGTACAAAGTTATTAAATCTCTTCATGCAGGTTGCTCGTAATATTTTTCTCTGCATTCACACCTCCCCAGGGACACTGACATGAATCTTCGAACGTTCAAGTCTCAAGCTAAATGGGGATTTTTTTTCTTTAAGTAGTGCAGACAGCTAGTTGCTCCAAGGACTCCAGTTGCAATTTCTTCAGTGCAGTATTTCGCTTTCTGTTTCTCACACCAATTGGTGACCTATTGATTCAAGGTGAAAGGGATGGAATTCCAGTTAAAAAATTATAACAACATGGTGCATGACGCAGTGCACACTCCACACAGGGTTGACTTCCAGGAAAGATGATGGGAAGTAATCAGGTTTGATTCGGCAAAATATGGCTTCAGTGATAATGAACATTGAATCCACTACTGCCATGGCCAGCAGCTAGTGAGTACCGCAGGCTAAGAGTCCACACTACTCCGAACCAGGATCGTAATTGTTATGAAATTGACTGCAAGAAAGGCAGAAGAGTTTAGAGTTCATGTTGCAGCTATACCGGACAATAGTTAGGACACTTTTGCAAGAATGCGTTCAATTCTGGTCGACCTGTCGCAGACAAGATGTTGTGAAATATAGAAGGGTTCAGGAAAGAATTGTCAGAATGTTGACACGGTTGAGGACTTTGAACCAAAGAAAAGGGCTGAATAAGCTTGAACTATTCTCCATGAAACTTCAGAGAGTGAGGAGGGCACTGGTCGAAGTTCAGAAAATCATTAGGGGCATGGTGTGGGTGAATAGCCAGTGCAGGAGAGTAGAAAACTGGAGGGCATTGGATAAGTTCAGAGGGGAAAGATTTAAAAGGGACTGAAATTGTATTTTCTTTTCATCCAGATGGTGTTTCGTAAATGGAGTAAGCTGCCATTGGACGTTCTGGAGGCTGATGTGATTTTAACATTCAAAGGCTATCTGGATATTACGTGAATATGAAGGTATTGAATGAATATGGGTCAATTGTGGCAAATGAGATAAGGTTAATTTAGAATCTAGACGTTGGTTTTCTCGCTGTGCTTGAAGGTATATTTTCAGTTATTTCGTCACCCTACTAGGAAACATCTATAGTAGGCCTCCACGCAAAGTACTGCAGATAATTCCTGTTTTCTATGTAAATATTTGGGTTCCTTTGGATTGGTGATGTTATTTCCTGCGGTGATGTCATCTCCTGCTCTTCTTCTCGGGGGTGGCAAATGGGGTCTGACTCAATGTGTTTTTTCGTCGCGTTCCAGATGGAATGCCATTCTTCTCGTAATTCTCGTGCATGTCTCTGTTTGGCTAGGATGGATACGTTGACCCAGTTGAAGTGATGTCCTTTCCAATCTGTATGTAAGGGTACTAGTGTGAGAGGGTCATGTAGTTTTGTGGCTAGTTGTCGTTCATGTATCCTGGTGGCTAGTTTTGTGTCTGTCTGTGCAGTATAGTGTTTGTTACTGTTCTTGCACGGTATTTTGTAAATTGCTTGTTTTCTGTACAGGTCTTTAAAGTTCATTAGCTGCTGTTTTAGGGTGCTGGTTGGTTTGTGGGCTACAATGATGCCACGGGTTCTGGGTCGTCTGGTATGACCTTCTCTCTTGAGTATCAGCATGAGGATTTTGTGTGCTTGCAATGCGGTGTGAGATGGTTTGTACCAAACTCTGGATTTTGGGGTTCCAGAGACCATGGATTCGCAGTCAGCCCAGAACCCTCTGCTTATTTTGTTTCAGATGTCGAACAGCCACACGGTTTTGCTTTAATGTTCTGGAAAGCTGCGTAACTGGAACAGGAATAGGGGTTCTGACCACCGCCTCCTCCTACCCCCCCCCACCCCCCACCCCCAACCCCCCCCCCCCCCCCCCCCCCCCGCCACCGTGGCAGAGAGACTAGAAACTCCTGAAAATTAGATCGGATTTCTCGCCCATTACCAAAGAGGTCTTTTAATACTGTGGTCTCACATGTCGTTGGAGTTGCATTTTCGAGCTATGTCCAAGTGGATGGGTGATGGTTATTTTTTATTAACGTCGAATGGGGCCGTCTGAAAAAAACGGATTCTGACGAAATTAAATTGCAAGAAATATGCATGGTAACAAAATTAAATCCTTCACACTCGTGGTAAGGATTCGGCCTTTCACCACATCAGCACTGATTCGATTGCCCCTCAAGGAATCAGGAGTTATTTTTCCTGATAGTCACACCAGCAGAAGCAGACCAGCTCTGACGGGAGTTGCTTCAAAACTCAGATCGGTTTATCTCTGTAATGGCATCAGAGTCAATGTCTTGGCTTCTGAAAGAATGGGAAGGTGTCAATGCAGTCCCTGCTCATTCAAAACATGCAACCTTCATTTCCACTTCGCAAAGAGTTTCTAAAGAGTCACAAATGTGTGATTACATTTTGGTGTTTGTTTCCTTTCCAATTTCAGGAACCGCATTGATTGGATCACTGAGGTTGTGAAATGCAAATGAGCCGTGTTTTGGGAAAGTTTGTAGCTCAGGTTGAGGTTGAGGATGTAGGTTTGGTCGCTGAGCAAGAAGGTTCATTACCAAACGTTTCGTAAACCCCATCATTTAATATTCTCAGTGGGCACCCGGGCGAAGCACTGCAGCTGATTCCTGCTTTCTGTTTATATGTTTGTGTTTCTTTCCGTTGGTGAAGTAATTTCCTGTGGTGATATCATTTCTCGTAGTGACATCATTTCCGGTTCTTTTTCTCAGGGGTTGGAGATGGTGTCGACTTTACTGTATTTGTTGATAGCGTTGCGTTGGGGTTTATTGCTTCTCGAAATCTCGTGCATGTCTCTGTTTGGCGTGTCCGAGGATGAATGTGTTTTCCCAGTCCCTTATATATATGTAAGGATACGATTGAGAGAGAGTAATGTCGTTCTGTGTCTATTGATGCTCATGTTTACTTCGACCTCCTTTGTGCGTAACAATTCCTCTTTGGCATCTGACCCTATCCCGTCATCATGCACAGCAGTGATCCATTGGCTGCGAGCTTGTGTTGCAATGTTAGCGTGTCTGACTTGAAGTCTGGAAGTTGCGTGATCAAACTGTGCCAGGATAATGTTATTTTGCAACAGAATACAGCTCTTTCCAAAAAAAACCAGTAACGAACTGTCTGGTCATCAGCTTGCTGGTTCATGGGGCATTACCTTGTCAGTTTCCCTTCGGAACAATGCTGCAGGGATGTGGTATGCCGAAACATAAACTGTACATCATGTGCTTTAAACACAAATTTGCCTCTGTCTGGATAGCTGCTTCGTTCAGATGTTGATAGCGCCAAGTTACTAACATTATTCTGATAATTTCTCACTTAAGCTGTAAACACGCAATGTTATGTTTCAATCTACCTGGAGATTCTAACTCCTCCTGTTAAAGTAGGTGACATTGAATTCGAAAATATTTTTTTCCATCCAACAACAATTCCTTTCCTCTCACTGTTCGAATGGTCTTTGCTCAACAGCAGGGGAGGAAATTGCAGTCCCACGGCCCATCTTTACTGTAACGGTGAGGCTGAATTTATAAACTGTGTTGGTAAAATCCAATAGCAAACACAGTCTCCAGGGAACAAATGGCATTTGGGTTGAATGCCAGGACAATTGAACAAGACCCGAAATCAAAAGCCTGAAAAACGCCCAACATAGGAATTACAGAAACAGGTCATCAATCCAAATAAAAGACTTAGGAAAACATTTTCTTTGGGTCCCAGTGAAGATCATGTCGGCTCTCCGCCCTGTCTCTTCATGGTCTGTCTTAGATTGAGTCTCAAAATGTCTCCAGACGCCCCCGAGCATCATTGAAAGACAAGAGACCGGAGACGCTGGTAATGCAATATTCAAAAAAAAAGGAAACCCTAGCACACTCTACCGTATCTGCAGAGAAAACAGCAAAGTTCATCATTCGGTTTTATGATAGTTCGTCAGAGCAGAAAGTTTGTGAGCTGCTGATAAATTGTGGAATTTTCTGTTTGACATCCCTCAGCTTCTCAGAAGTGATATAATGCAGACTCAGGAGCAGATTGCATTGGGAAATGTGTAGGTTTTAGTTACAGAGAAAAGTACAGATCGTTCTGACAGTTTTTGATTGATCGACGAGATTCCTGCAGAGAAAGAGGATCATTCGCTGCCAGATTGACATTGCCACTGTTCAGCGTGTTCTGCTTCCATCAGAGTTACTGTGGACACATTTCCTAATCTCACCAGAGGAAAACATCAAACCCCAGACGGAGTAGCAGTATCAGACTGTTTCGCCCGCATCGTCCGCTCAGCCATTCCATGATATCAGCACTGATCTGTTGAACCTCAAAACCACTTTCCTGCTTTTGCTCTTTAACTCGAGGTAAATTCGGGCCTGATCAAAACATCTTGTATTTCCGGTAAATATCGAAGTTTTCGATGACTGTAATGCCCTGTGAGAGTTAGCAGGAAATTGAATAAACTGTAACGAACTAAAATCCCTTCCTGGAATGTAACCCAGCGCAAGGTCGGACACATAAGGAAGGTCAGAGAGCGAAAACATCATTTCGATTTTTCTCTGCACACTATTTGAAGATTTGCAGCATTTTTTCTTTGTAATTGGGACATTTCACTTGGTCAGATCCTCTCCCAATCCACATATATGTGTCCTGCGGGAATCGATTTTGCTTAACATTAAAAAAACTGAGTGTCCTTCCCCACAGCCTGATATGCCAGTGCTCCCTACTCCATGTCAATAGAAGCTGCTGCATATGCGGTAGGAGCTCTTATCCTGATATCCCAATGCTCCCTGCTCCTTGTCAATGGAAGCTGATCCATGTGCAGTTGGTGAGCCCAGCCTGATGTCCCAATGTTCTCTGCTTCATTTCAATGGAAGTTGCTCCATGTGCGGGTGGAGTTCCGAGTCTAACATCCCAACGCTTCCTTCTCCATTTAATCAGAAGCTGCTCCAGGTGAAGGTGGAGCTTCCAGTGTGGATATTTCACGTGCTTCCATACTGTCAGAGAAGAATCGTGCTCAGCGATTGCATCACGAGAGCCAAAGAGTCAGGGAGCACTCATTCTCATCCGCTTATCTGATTGGATCTTCGCAGCTGCATCACTCACTTTCTCTGATTCCGGATCTGGTAACTGGCATTTAATGATCGTTAGCAGCAGCATTTACGTTCTTGCGTGAGGTACTGGTGAAGTAACCGATGTGAAAGTATATCCTTGGTAAAAAATGCATTTCGACAATAGCCTGCACTTTTGTCCGAGCCTTTGATGCTTTGTAAAAATCTATAAAATGAAGTAAAACGGACTTTATTGGAAAAGAACAGTTTCTGTGGCTTTTTGCATCACTTCTTGAATTTGTTCATTCTGCAATCGCAAGAATATTGTTTACAGTTTTGCATTTCACATTACAGCAGCAATGTGATAGCGAAGTTGATTTAACAGGATATTGTCTGGCTGAGGAGTTTGAGTAATGAAGATAGGTTGGACAGACTGGGATTGATTTTTTTTCTTATATCAGATGTGATTGAGTGGAGACATGATTGAGATGCGCAAAATAATGAAATATATAGATTGGGTAGGCTGTAAAAAGAGTTTCACTTTAACTGAGGGATCGATGTCAGGGAGCCATAGATTTAACATCAGAGGCAGAATGGTTTGAGTAGATGTGCACAAAACTTAACTAAACAGCGGGTGGGTCAATCTGCAACATACTGTCGGTAATTCTCGGAAAGGCAGGAACCCTCATCATTTTCAGAAATAAACAGGTGTGAAGTTGTGATCATTAGGCATTGAAAGCCAAGTGATGGAAAACGGAATGACGAAAGTCAACAGTTGTTTTGCACAAATCACGCTCAAGAATGTTACGACACAGAGGCAAAACCTTCTGTTCATAAAACCAAACACACAAAAAATCTCACCTCTCCTCGTAATCTGTTGAAGTATGATGGACAGAGACATAACCAAATTGCACTACTTAAAGAAAAAAAATCAATTTTATACTTTAACTCCAAAGGAGAACAGTAATCTAGAACTATTTTCAACTATAAACCTCATTTCTCTTAACGATTGGTTATCGGTCCCAAAAAGAACGCTATTAAATTAACAGCAAATCAATGTTCAAAATCACGCCGTGGTTGTCGTCTCGGAGGTCCCCTGTTTGTAGATCTACCTGGATTGTCTTTTGGATTCTGTTGCACAGGTTTTCATTAGAGAAAGGTATATTTCAAAGAGAGGGCGAGGGCAGTCTACATAATAATGGTAGGTATTGCAGACTGGCCTGTCTTCCCCACTCCCTGATGCTAGTACAATGGTTTATATCCTCCCCCGTTATGTCGATTCAGTTCCCCTCTGGGGACGTTTTAAGTACTTTGTGACTTCAATATTTCAATAAAGATTTGTAGCTCTGGGCTAGTTGACGTGAGGATATTTGGCGGAATTGCAAAGTTGGTATGCAGCCTTGCCTGCCCTCTCTCGGTGACATTCTCAGGGCTGTAGAGCCTTCTATGAAGCGTTGATATCTTATGTTCATTAAAATTAATTGGATTTCGTTCTCGCTGCCTCATCTGTTGGGATTTTAATGGAATTTACCCTGTGCTGAGTTCAAAGTGTTCCTTGATGGTCATGGCGATCAGTGGCTACTATACATTTTCTTTGCTATGAGTGCATATCCCGCAACTTTACACACAGATGACTGGCAGACGAACTTCACAACGTGCATATGTCATGAGGCAACACGCTCACCCCTATAAACGTCTGCAACATTGGTTTCTTCCTTGTGTGAGTGTAGTGCTGGTGGTGTAAAACTCCTTTGTTCATTTAGAAATACATTCTCGAGCGTAGACCAGAAAAATATCCATGTTTTGTTTCTAGTGTTGTTCCTCTGACACGATCCTCTGGCAATCATCTTGTTCGCTGCTTCCTGGTTGGGCCATTGTGTACATCTATGATCTAGTTGTCGGCAGTAGTTTGTGTTGTAGCTGTTACTTTGTGCAAAAGCAACCCAGTCAAACATAGTCTATTTTGTTTTTCTCTGACTGTATAATAGCAACACCGTGAGAGATCAATTATATTGCAAGATGACACACAAAGGCGTGTGAAATACCAAGGTTTTCGTGATATTTCTGCAATGATTAGAAATTATCTTCATTCAGGAGGTAAAGATGTCGAACCTGTTTGGGTAGAGATGAGGAACAGTGAGGCAGAGAAGTAACCAGTGATTGTAGTTTTCAAGCCCATCTCACAGTAACCACAATGCGAATTAATGCTGACAAGAAAAAAAAGTTGTGTGAAAGATCAAGGATGGCAATAATCCTTGGTTACCTCAATTATTTTTATCTAATCTAAAATCTAAATAATTTTAGATTAGATCTCCCGGATCTAATCTAAAGAATGTTTAGTATACCATAATCTATCAAACAAAGATGTTCCATTGAACAAGATGGGCTATATCTTGGCATTCGATTACTTTACAGAGTCCATCGCTTTTTTTCTTTTCCTGGCAAACCATTACTTTCATTGTGCTTGTTCGGAAAGGAGACCGACCTTTTTGCTCAGAAAAATCAATCTGTCATTAACCTTTGTTTGTTTCGTGCATGAGAGATTCCAGATCCTTCTGCAACGCAATGTTTTCGAGTTTCTCTCGATTGTAATAGACCTCTGGTTTGGCACATTCTGCCAAAGTGCACTACTTCATACACCCGACAGGAAACTGCATCTGCCAGGTTTTCCACACTCATTCAACCTATCTCCAGTATTTCTCATTGCAGAGCCCCCCTTTCTCGTTACCATATGGTCTCCCACCTGTTGAACATCATCAATGAAACTGGACACATTTCAACCGGCCACTTCCTCCAAGTCATTAATACAAATGTTAATAATTGAAGTCCAATGACTAACGATATTGCATTTCACGAATTGCATATTTGCAAATAACAATCCAGATCCTGTGTCTTCTGTTAAATAAACAATGGGGAGTTCATGTTCATTTCTTTCCCGACACTTTGAACTCCTATTTTGCTCAATGACCTTTATATGGCTTCTCATTGAGTGGTTGCTAGAAATTCAAATGCACTTCATCTTCTGCTCCCTTGTCATGTTTGTCAAGACCTCCGGCAAATTGCCAAGTGCGATTTCCCTTTTAACAAATGATGTTGACTCAGTTTCACTGAAATCATCTTTTCTAAGCTTTCTGCTTTGCTTCTCTTACAATCGTCTCTAGCATTTTGCGAATGACAGACAAGGCACTGGAGTAGATGGCAGCTATTTGGTCCATCTGGTCAGCTTCAACTTTTAATGAAATTCATGGCTTATTTGGTTAATCGTCAACTCCATCTTTCTGTCATAAACCCGTGGCCATTGATTGCCCAAGTGACTAAATACCAGTAAATATTAGCCTTAAATATGCCCAGCCTTGACAGCTCTTTGTTGTAATCAATTCCACAGATTTGCTACCAACAGAAAGAGAGAATCGCATCCTCAACTCTGTCTTTAATAGGCAATCCCTGACACTGAGATTAGATTGACTGGTCCTGCATTATCCTGAATATAATACAGAGCAGAGCAAACACCTAAGATGAGGTATGGATTCACTGGCGTCTCCAGTGACAGTTGCGAGTGTTTGAAGCATTTATTTCTTTCATTGTTTGGTTAAACAAATAGACCTGATGTGCACATTCGATTTACCAATAACGAATCCGCTTCAAAAGCACTTCATTGAGTATGATCCAGGTAGATTGGAAAGGTGTTATCCAAGTAAAAGGACATTTTTGTTTCTTAACTCATTGCCAAGTTTATTCATCTCTCTGCAGTATAAATGCATCCTTTACACCCACTGTGTCTCTCATCAATGTGTGTAGTTTAATTCAATCTTCCATCAGACTCCTCTGCTCTGAACAAATACAGGGGAACATTCCCAATACCCTGTGTCTAACATTCCTTGGCCCTGCTATGCTGGACGGTCATAGGGACGTGGAGGAGAAACGGGCACAGAACCTGAAAGAGCCGCTATACGAAAGTGTTTAGAATTTGCTGTGTGTCACTTGATTTTAGTGAGGAATGTTTGCCGGGCGCTGTCCTGCCAGATTCCCAAGAGCCTCAGGAACTGGGTCGATGAGTAATGGGAAATTGAAAGTTACATATGAGCAGCGTGTGGGACAATTTCAGCTCACTATCCATTTCATATCCAAGCTCGCCATAATGGTTCTCATTATCTGAAGAAGTGGCGTGTTTTCCACATAAAACTCCCTTTTGTCGGAGAAACTTGCAGAAGTAAAGCACATGGAGCGGATATAATCCTGAAGCCTCTACCATTCTCGGGTTAGGAGTCTGCGTGTCTCACTCTGTGGGTGAAAAGGTAGATAACTTCATCAAGCAGGATACAACACGGTGTGACCATGTCAAACTTCAGGTCCATTGTCGTGTCATTGAGGATCATAGGGAGAATTTCATTGTAATTTGAACGAGAAATATCAAGACATGGAAGGTATTGGCCAAATACTGGAAACTGGGATGAGAATAGACGGATGTGTATGAGACATAGCACGATACGAAGAACGGTATTTTTCCACGCTGTAACAACTGGAAGACAGGAAAAAGCTGATTTGCAGTGAAAATGATCCGAAAAGAAAAAGCAAAAGTAGTGCCCTTAAAGAAAGAGACGGTGCGGCCTGGTGGTCTAGTGCATCAGATTTGGCCTTCTCATAGCTACAGGCCTTGGTCAGGAAAAGGGTTTTGTCCCAAACATTATTCAGCTTCACATAAAGCAAAGAATCTAAAGCAAAACAGGGTATGATAGAGAATCTTAGCAGGCCTGTCATCCTATGTGGAGAGAAACAGAGTTAACTTCTCAGATGTACAGAACCAGTTAGTTATATATCTTTATATTGCAATGCCTGGGAAATGATCAGTGTTATATGTGATGTCAGCATATTTATCAACATTCCTCATTAGCTAACAACCGTAACCTTTAGAAGTTCAAAATGATTTTATTTTCCGTAATATTGCTTCCGTTGTACTGCGGTGGTGAAAGGCTGTGCTGAAATGATTACCTTTTTTTAATTTGCAACCATGTCGAATGTAGAAATAGTCATTTCAGTCTATGCCTCAATATGTGTGTCTACCTCTCTCTCTCTTTGTCTATCTGTGTCCATCTCACCTTCATTTGTATTCACTGACTCCATATGTGTCAATACACGTCATTTCATATTTCTGCTCTTTGTAAAGTCTGACATTCAGAGACAGTTTAAGAGTGGAGCTGCTGAGAGACTTGCTGTCCTCTGGCTCGGCTGTGTAGAACTGGGCTCACATGCTGCGGATAAGGTGTTTGTCACTCCAGCTGAGGTGAGGAAGCATTTCCTCTCACAATATATTATGAGCTTTTAGAATTCCAAATATAATTCATAAACAACGAGAAATAAAACCGCAATCTTTGGATTACAATGATATCTTTACTCTTGATGTAAAACGAGTGATCTGTGATAGTAGAGAACGAGGGTGGTCAGCTCGTGTTGGATGTGCCATTGCCACAACATTTCCGTCAATTCTGCAGTGTCTCCAGACACAGCTCGTCATTGCTAACAATCTGGCAATGAAGGAGTGAAAAAGAAAGAGGATGAAAAGGAGAAGTGCATATGGGACAGAGGGAAAATAAATCTCCAAGCTGAAGTAGAGGGAAATAAAATTGACTGATGGCGGGCAAAACCGTCGATGGGCATATCACGAATGGCAGCAGGCTGCGTTGTCCCCTTCAATGTGCTGGATAACCACTCGATCTCATTAACTCGGAGACGTTGCCTGTATTAATGTTGCTCATGAGAAATCCAAAACAAACCGCTTTGTCAAAAACAGACAGTACACAGCTGAACATTCTCAACTGAAAATGCACAGAAAAAGATAATTTGTTCTTGCAGTAGTTACAAACTGACATTTAACCCTGTTTTAATTGACAGGGTAAAGAGAATGTGATCATCCTCCCGGGGCACTTTAACCGTGTTAACACGTACAAAGGGAGCCTCATACATCGAGGAACAAACTCATTCTGGAGAATTGACCAGGAGTGGTGTGTGAGTGGGCAGTGAAGGCTGATCCTTTTGCACCGACATTGAGCCTTGCACCAACTGGTCCACGCTGAAATCCTGCCTCATGCCTCCCAGTCAGCATTGCCGTTCACTTTTATGTCACTGCCCTGTTGCGCTTCTCAACTTATTCCTAACCAATTACAGGAGTCCGACTGGAACCTGCCATTTTAAAAACGTATTTCTGGGAAATATCGTCACTCAATTGGATAGCATTTTCTGCAAATCACTCATTACCCCAGACATGGAGGGGTTGTTTTACTTTCCTGAACATTTGAAGTCCTCCGCATGGTGATACAGCCACAATGCCGTGGGGCAGGGAATTCCAGGATTTAGACCCAGCAACATTGAAGCAACCAGCGAGATTATTCCAACTCAGAAAGGGTGAGATCCTTGGACGAGGGTACACGTGGATCGTTTTCCTGTCAATCTGCTGCGACAGTGCTTCTCGGTGCATTCAAACAATCACTGGACTGACTCCAGCAGGATGCAGGTTAGTGTTCTGTGTTAAACCAGGAAATCAGTTTGATTCGGATACATTCACCAGAAGAGAAATATATCCTCAATTACTGACTGGGAATTTTATCCAGATCTGGGCGATGCAAACTCAGACTCCGAAGCAGGGACCCCTAGTGTGGTGATAGTAACCATTGCAACTTGAGTGGTACACACTCTTGTGCATCTGCTTCCGTCCATTATCACCTCATCAGCAATTTTTGTCTGTACAAGTTTCCCAAAAATTCACATTATCGCCCTGCGTTTCAATGTGAGGGAAGCCGTGCGGTAATTAACCGATGTTCAGTTGATGTACTGCAGGAAGGTACAGAACAGGTTGAAGTTAACAGCGACTCATTTTGAGGCGCTGTGTTGAAATGAAGGGGCAATAAAAGTGTCATTCATCTCGTCTGATTTTAGGTCGAAAGCTAGAAATAAACAGAGATTTCTCAATGAACTTGTTTAGGTTCTTGATTGGAAGGGACCATGACGCAAAGTAAGAAAGTAGATTTCACAGGAGTGGACCAGGAAATCTCGCAGTGAGTGTGGATAAAACGGTGGAAATTTCCAGCAGAGGAGCAGACTGCTCTGAAGCAGGAACCTGAGGAAAAATGTGCTTCCTTTGCCAGTGCGGCCTTCGAAGTGAAGCAGTGACAGTGATTATCTTTGCTGTTTGTTCACCTTGTGAAACCTGATACTCCAGAATGTCCACGTTTACATTACATATTGACAAGCTGTCGAATCCTTACCAATGTGTTCGACGAGTGGTTTAGCAGGTAATGCGCCTGACTTTAGATCGAAAAATTGTTGTCTCGCATCCTGCTTGTGTCAAGGACAATGTGCCATTTTGATGGATGTTGGGCAATGATGTGATCCATGTCTTTGCGAATTAGGCAGTTTCATTTGGATCGATTCTTCATTTTAAATTCAGGCTCACCTCAACAGCTCTCATTGTCAGGACAACTGTTTTGTTTCCACACAATGCTACCTTCTGTCAGAGAGCCTTGTATGTGGGGGCCAAGAGCAGAAGTAAAGCAGATGGAGCGAGTTTTATTGTCAGGCATCTGCCGCTATCGATATATGTGTTTGTGTATCTCTCCCTGTGGGGTAATATGAGATTTCGTTCCACAAGGTGTTTATAACATCATGTGTCCATGTCAGCCTTCAGAGACATTGTTGTGTCATTTCAGATCATAGCAAGAATCTCAAGGATATTTGCACTGGAAACATCGGGACACACATGCTGAAGGGTCAAAACTCGAAACGGGGACTGGAATGATGTATATGAGCCGAACTGCACGATGGGCCGAATGGCCTTTTTTCTGCTCAGTAAAAACTCGACAATATGAAGAAACTAATCTGCAGCGAAAATGATGAGAAATGAAATTATAAAGCGGTATAATTGAGAGAAAAGTGTTCAAATTTTGTCACCTTCCCTAATAATCTCATTCTTCAGATTCAGCGTTCTCACTGCCCTGTACCGGGTCTTATTTGGGGTCAGGGACGTCATGTTTTGTTCTGCATGCATGTGATTTTGACAGTATACCAGGCCGAATTTCTGAAGCAGGCAAGTCATTCATTTTGTTACAAACGCATGTTAACATAAAACAAAGAGCTGCAGATGCTGCACACCTGAACCAAAAACAAGAATTGATAGAGAACGCCAGCAGGACTTGCAGCATCTGTGGAGAGAAACAGGGTTAATGTTCCAACTCGGCAGAAACAGGTTAGTTTTAAATTTCTATATTATAATGCTGGGAAAATGTTCAATTCTACCTGTCAAGCATGCTATTTATCAATATCTCCAATTAGCATACAACTGCCAACGTTACAAATTTTAAAGGACATTATCGGTTGTAATGTTGCTTCGGTTGCCCTGAGCTGGTGTCAGTGAGCAG
This sequence comes from Chiloscyllium punctatum, assembly GCF_047496795.1. NCBI lineage: Eukaryota > Metazoa > Chordata > Chondrichthyes > Orectolobiformes > Hemiscylliidae > Chiloscyllium > Chiloscyllium punctatum. The sequence continues at coordinate 45,914,595 of NC_092781.1, read as the reverse complement.
CCATGTCGACTCCAGAATTGGTCATTTCAGTGCCTACCTCAGTATGTGTTTTTTTGTCACTCTTTGACGCTGTGTATCCACTTGACCTTCTTCCACATTCTCCGACTTTCTGTCTGATCATATCCCTCATTTCACATTTCTGTTCTTTGAAAAGTCTGATTTAAGGAGTTAAAAATCACACAACACCAGGTTATAGTCCAACAGTTTTAATTGGAAGCAACAGCTTTTGGAGCTCCGAAAGATAGTGTTTCCAATTAATCCTGTTGGACTTTTAGCTGGTGTTGTGTTATTTTTAAATTTGTACACCCCAGCCCAACATCGGCATCTCCAAATCGTGATTTTAGGAGACAGTTTGAGAGTGGAGCTGCTGAGAGGTAAGGCGATACTTCCTCACTCAAAATATTGTGACCATTTCGAACACAAAATAGCATTCATAATACACCAGGAAGAAAATAAAAAAGAAATGTAATCATGCAAGAAGTATCTGAGCATAATAACACATTTACTGTTGATGTGCAATGAATGAATTGTGACTGCAGGAAATGATATTGATCTTAAATTGGTGACGGTGCTAATAATACAATATTGTCCGTCAAGTCTGCAGTGTCTTGTTTCTGATTTCGCTGGGTTTTTTTTACTTAATACTTTTGCTATCAGTCAATTTGACCATCTGTTCTTTATCTAACTTTCTAAATCTGACAAATCACACCTCAATCTCCTTTGCTCAGTGCAGAAGAGCTTCAGTTTCTCTTACCTGACCTTACATCTTATGTTCTTCATTCCATGGGCTGTTTGATAAATCTGCTCTTAGATCTCTCCACAGATCTTCACTTTCATGGTGATGATCACCTGTTCGCGTAGACCCAAATATCATGTGTTCATGTAGGTGATGTTGTCATACACAGGCAATTGCTCAGGAGCATCACTCTGATTCCTGAACTGAGAGTTTGCTCTGCCGCTGTGCTTCTGATTTCGTTCCAGCTGCAGGCGCCGACACTTCATTATCAAGTTGAAAATGTTGTGCAAAAATCACCCAATACTATGTTAAAAATGACCAGGAGACACAGAAAATACTTCACGAAAATAAAATATAATCTTTCAAAATCAAAGCTGTGACAGCCAGAAAATTGCTTCCTTGTATGCCCACGAGATCTTTGTTTCTATGCACATTATACAGTCTTGGGTACCTGCGCTTATCTGATAGCATTTGCATACCCAATCATACTGGCTTGCTCCTTCTCCCTAATCCAATCATTTTCTGCCTCACTGATTCACTACATTACACATAACCTATCCTATTACAACACCATCTTCTTCGGAATTAGCTGATCTGTCAATGATGTAACTAGCCTGTCACAGGACACTAACATTATCTTTTACTGGAGCTCTCAAATATGACCAATTGCATGCATTACAACACTAAAGTATCTACACAACTGCCAAATTAACTTGCATATATACAATGAAATTATTTTAGTATCGTTAACCAGTAGTCCACACAATTCAGCGTCTTGTGCTGTGCTCTGTTCTGACCGAAAGCTTTCCCATGAGTTTTTTGGCTGGTTTGATCCTTTAATGTGGATCTGAACTAATGTCCATCCATTGAGCACGGACACCTCTATTGTCCTGGATCAGCTCTCTGTCATTGCCTAACAATCTGTGTCTTCAAGAATGGTTGTGCTTTCTTTGGATTTTATTTTATTGCTTCTTCAATTGACTCAGAATGAGAATTGTAAAGTTAGAAGTCCACTTATTATGTAATGCTTGCACTGAGCTTCCCTCAGAAGCAAACACAATATTATTAGGTAAGGAGTTATTCACGAAGTGATGGTGAAGGGACTATGACACATTACAAATAATTTATCCCAATGTAGTGTTATAAATCAACCAACGGGTGGAAATGGCTGCTCACCAACTTGCTCGATCGACTGAACAGCCCCACAACAACTACACCGGGTAGCAGACCAAAAACGTTGGAGTTCGAAAATCGTCAGGACGTCCCAAGTGGACAATTGAACCAACGGTGTTCCGCATGACAGAAAAAATGCACACCAATATACTATCGAGGAAGGCAAATGCTCGCTCGACCCCAAGCTCCTTGCAGGTGCTCTTATGAAAAACAACAGCTTGATCTATCCTCATCCCCATTCCATCACTTGACCTTGTGTGCTTTGGCATCACAAATTCACACCTGAATGCTTCAGAACATTATCATGGTTTCCACTTCACCTTATCCTGACAGATTATGAGTTCCAGATGCAACCACCCTCTCGCTGATTATTCCACAAATCTACTCAAACCTTTGTGCCTATTCCCTGAAATCTATGACGCCCAGGTGGTCGATATCTCCACCAAGGGGAAGTGATTCTTTCAGTCTACCCAATCCATATTCCTCATTATTTTGTACTTCTTAAGCATGACTCCTCTCAATCTTCCCTGCTCTAGCAAAAAAATAACCGCAGTCTGTCTAATCTCTCTTCATAATTGAAACTCCTCATCGCAGACAATATCATGGTAAAACACTTTTGCACCGTTTGCATAACAGTCATATAGCTGCTATACCGTGAATTGCAGAACTGCACACAATACTCGAGTTCGAACAAAATGAACAAATGAAGACCAATGCCGCAGAAATTGATCATATCCAATGAAGACTCTTCTCTGATAGCTCTGTATCCTTCTCCTGAGCCTGATGCTCCAATAATATCTGGTCCATGACAGTAAAAACTGTACATGAGGATTGTTCTCACAATCGCTGTATCTAAATAGTTCAAGTGGATTGAAGGTCCTGATGTTCAGAATGCAGCAATTCACCCCGCAACCGTGACAGCATCAGCACAGACTGCACGCTGTCAAATTGAAAGTGCGTGTTAGATTGTGCAGTGCCTGAGTGAAATGGGAGGAGGGAAGTGAAGGAGCGTTGGTGATTTTTGAGTTGAGAGTAATCTCCGAGAATGGGTGGGTTTGAATTTGTCATATGCCCTGCAGAGAAATCAGAGCGCAGCCGTTTGAAGGAAGAAAATCATCAATTCGGAGGATATTTTCAAGTGAAGAATGATTGATTCCTTCACACATTGGTTTTTCACAGGTCACGTGGCGGAAACCGGGATGAATGCCCATTGCTGTGACATCCGTACCGAAGATTTTGCAGCTACAGCAGCGATTTCTAACTACGATACAAGCATGGCATAATATGGAGAAAGGTAAAAACAATGACTGCAGATGCTGAAAATCAAATACTGGATTAGTGGTGCTGGAAGAGCACAGCAGTTCAGGCAGCATCCAACGAGCAGCGAAATCAACGTTTCGGGCAAAAGCCCTTCATCAGGAATAAAGGCAGTGAGCCTGAATCATGGAGAGATAAGCCAGAGGAGGGTGGGGGTGTGGAGAGAGTAGCATAGAGTACAACGGTTGAGTGGGGAAGGAGATGAAGGTGATAGGTCAAGGAGGAGAGGATGGAGTGGATACGTGGAAAATAAGATAGGCAGGTCGGACAAGTCAAGGAGACAGTAACTGAGCTGGAAGTTTGAAACTAGGATGAGGTGGGGGAAGGGAAAATGAGGAAGCTGTTGAAGTCCACATTGATGCCCTGGGGTTGAAGTGTTCCGAGGCGGAAGATGAGGCGTTCTTCCTCCAGGCGTCTGGTGGTGAGGGAGCGGCGGTGAAGGAGGCCCAGGACCTTCATGTCCTCGGCAGAGTGGGAGGTGGAGTTGAAATGTTGGGCCACGGCGCGGTTTGGTTGATTGGTGCGGGTGTCTCGGAGATGTTCCCTAAAGTGCTCTGCTAGGAGGCGCCCAGTCTCCCCAATGTAGAGGAGACCACATCGGGAGCAACGGATACAATAAATGATATTGGTGGATGTGCAGGTGAAACTTTGATGGATGTGGAAGGCTCCTTTAGGGCCTTGGATAGAGGTGAGGGAGGAGGTGTGGGCACAGGTTTTACAGTTCCTGCGGTGGCAGGGGAAAGTCCCAGCCTGCAAACCTCCCATTCTGGCACTTTCCCCTGCCACCGCAGGAACTGTAAAACCTGTGCCCACACCTCCTCCCTCACCTCTATCCAAGGCCCGAAAGGAGCCTTCCACATCCATCAAAGTTTCACCTGCACATCCACCAATATCATATATTGTATCCGTTGCTCCCGATGTGGTCTCCTCTACATTGGGGAGACTGGGCGCCTCCTAGCAGAGCGCTTTAGGGAACATCTCCGAGACACCCGCACCAATCAACCAAACCGGCCCGTGGCCCAACATTTCAACTCCCCCTCCCACTCTGCCGAGGACATGGAGGTCCTGGGCCTCCTTCACCGCCGCTCCCTCACCACCAGACGCCTGGAGGAAGAACGCCTCATCTTCCGCCTCGGAACACTTCAACCCCAGGGCATCAATGTGGACTTCAACAGCTTCCTCATTTCCCCTTCCCCCACCTCATCCTCGTTTCAAACTTCCAGCTCAGTTACTGTCTCCTTGACTTGTCCGACCTGCCTATCTTCTTTTCCACCTATCCACTCCACCCTCTCCTCCTTGACCTATCACCTTCATCTCCTCCCCCACTCAACCGTTGTACTCTATGCTACTCTCTCCCCGCGCCCACCCTCCTCTAGCTTATCTCTCCATGCTTCAGGCTCACTTCCTTTATTCCTGATGAAGAGCTTTTGCCCGAAACGTTGATTTCGCTGCTCGTTGGATGCTGCCTGAACTGCTGTGCTCTTCCAGCACCACTAATCCATAATATGGAGAAAGACAGTAGAACATAAGAAAAGCGAAATGACATGTCATATATCAGGAACAGTATCATATTCATCACAGAAATATTTACCAAACAGCAGACAGAGATGTGGGAACTAAGAATGGGCTGAATCTTTAACTCCAATATCCACGGACGCTGTGGAGATTCCATCATTGGGTTTGTTCAAGATTGAGATCAATAGATTACTGCGATTAGATGAAAAGTTCAGGAGATAGTGCACAATACTGTTGAAACGCAAGTTTCAATATCAGTGTCGTTTACGATTGGTTCTGTCACCCCTTTCCATACACAATGAACTAACCACTGCTGCAGGCGATCATATATTCCCAGTTGCCAGGCCCGTAAACATAGAAAGTATCCACCCAAAAAGAGGATGGGAATGAGTGCACGGAACGACTCTGTGGCGCCAGTCACGCAATCAGTGAGCACGTGGTACTTCTTTGAAGGTGCAGAAGCGCGTGAATTGCCGAAGCTGGCAGCTGCAACCTAACCTGGAGCAGCTTCTGTTAAAAAGAAGCAGAGAGGATTGAGACATCAAGCTGAGGGAAAGGAAACTCTGCTTTCATCTGTAGCGAAATAGTCTTCGGCAAAATACATATTTGTTGACTAAGGGAGGATTTGCCTCAGGTAAATTTCTGAATTATATATATTTTTTAAATCCTGCAACATTGATGTCGTGTCAGAGTAGCGGAACAAAGAGATGTGAGGTAATATTTTTGCTCTTGGACTTTTCTCATACGGCTGACTCTGCACTGGGTTAAGTTTTCGAAAGGGATTTTAGTTCCTTTCATATTATTTAATTTCCTGCTAAATTTCTCAGGTAATTGAAAATAACCTAAACCTTAGAAAATTAACTGAAGTATATGATGTTGTGATTAGGCTCGAGTTTACGTTACATTATAGTGGAAAGACAGGAAAGTGAAGTGAAATTTATCAGACCAGCGGTGATCTCGTAGATAGAGTGTGAATGGATGCTTCATGGCGACAAATATGTTTGCTTTGCCAATGGCACTCAACGCTTCACAAAGTAGCGATCATTGAAGTGAAGCAGTGACAGTCATGATCTTTTTTGGTTGTGAACATCTCTCCTGGATTTACAGTAATGGGGCTTATGAACTCCTTTTACAAGGAGGTGGGTGAATTTAAACAAAACATATTCCAACTAATAGATATATTTGCTCCCTGCTGACAGTCTGTTCCGGATTGACTGAGATGGCTTTTGCAAAGCTATTTTACAGGATGTAAGAAGAGGAATTGTAGATAGGAAACTTAAACTAAATAACATATCAAGATCTGAACATCCCGCATTATTGAATAAGGTAAAAGAAACATCAAAATTCTTTCTTCAATCTAGCGGTAACACTTGCCCAATGTCTGCCAGTTATATCCCTAATACGTTAAATATTAACTCCTTGGAAATGCTGATGTTTACTTAACTTTCTAAACCTATTATAACATAGTCATTATTAAGAAATCGCACTACAATCTCCTTTGATCTGTGCAGAAGTATTTCAGTTTCTCTAACCTAATTTTACATCTAATATTCTTCATTCCTTTGACTATTCTGACAAGTCTCGGTTTGAATAACTCCATTGGCCCTGACAATCTTTGCGGTGATAATCTGTTGGCGCAGACCCAATTGTTACTTGTTCATGTGTGTGATGTTATCATGCACAGGCAATCGCAAATAACATCAACTGTGCAAGTTTGCTCTGCCCACAGTTCTTCTGATTTCTTTTGGGCTGCAGACTCCAACATTTCATTATCAAGTTGAAACCAATGAAATTGCTTCAGTATTTTAAATCAGTAATCTTCACAGTTCAGCTTTGAGTTCTGTGTGAAATCTTTACAAGGCTGTGTGAATCGTGTGACCCCGTTACTATGGATTTGAATCAATGTCCTTCCATTGATCTGTTTCATGTCTATTGTACTGGATCAATTCTCTATCACATTCTAACTTCCTCTGTCTCTAAGATTAGGTGCAATGTATTTTTTTTTTAATTTTGTTTCCAATGACTCACTGAATGTGTTTTATTATAGCTGGACATCCCATGGAAAAGCGCTTTTGGCATTTAACTTTGCATAGTACCTCCCTCAACACCATTAGTTAAGGAGGTATTTACAAAGTGACAGTTAAGGGATTGTGACACGTTCCAAACCAATGACCATTAATTTATAAAAATATAGTGTTATTAATCAACCAAGGGGAGGAAACAGCTGTAAGACAACTTTCCAAATCGGCCGAACATTCTCACAACAGCTGCACGCGACACCGGCTACAAATATTTTCCTCTTTTACTTGATATTGCTCTGCATCCTTTTCCTGATCCTAATGTTTAAATAATCTCTGGTCCATCTCATTAAATCTGCTACATTAACACTGATTCCACAAACATGTTAGCTAAATGGGGCAATTTGTTGGAAGGTCCCGATGATGAGACTAGTGCATGTTCACCCAGCAACAGTGACTTCACAGTACAGACTGAACGATGGTTAATGTGAAAGCGAGTGTTAGACTCTGCCGTGAAATTGGAGGAGGGACGTAAATAAGGGTTAGTTTTCGTGGAAGGGAGAGACATGCCTGAGAATGGGTGATTTTGAATCCTGTGCTATAACTCACAAAGATGTCAGAAAGCGCCAGTTTGAGGCAACAAGACCATCACTTCGGATTAATATTTTCATGTAAACAATGTTCGATATTAACTGCATCTAAATCAATGACAATTAATTGATATCAATGTAGTGTTATATCCCCTTTCAAATAACGAGTTATAGTAGAGCTTATACCATGTTTTATGGTCAAATATGTAGTTTTGTAGGAGTGAGAATCTGAGGTCGAGATAGAGAAAACAGTAGTGAAGAAGCTTCACATTTGATGGTCTGGACAGCTTCGGGTCGATGGCGGCTAATGCGGAAAAGTTAATAGCGAGAATGCTCAGGAGATTGGACTGAAAGGAAATGCAGAGATGTCGAGGGGCATTATTAAAAAAACTCATTCTTGGGATGTAGACATCGCTGGCTGAGTTAGCATTTATTGACCAGCTTGAATTGCTCATCAGAGGGCTGGAGGACTTTACAGACCTGGGTAGGGAAAAGACTGTCAATAGATTTGAATAGAAGGGCTTAAATTTTATAATTAGTCTCGGACTGGTGGGTGAGCTGATCTTGGTTCGAAGTCTGTTTCTTTTTCTTTGCAGGTTCGCCATGGAGGCAGTGACGGCAGTGACTGTGGGAATTTGGTTATCGGCTGTGAGATGACTGGTAACTTTCGACAGCGTCACAGCTTCGTCAAATTCGGAGCTGGATTCTGCAGCGCGACGACTGAAATGGCAACAGAGCATTGCTGGACCATGGGCCTAACATGGGCTCAGATGGTGGTAGTGACAGCGAAGGATGATTGCAACAACAAGGCATGGTGTCCCTGATGAATGTGAGAATCAGTAGTCAGCGGTGAGGACAGCTGGTCAAAAACAGTCTGGTGTTAGTCCAGCCCAGGAAGGCATGGCCAGGCTGAGTATTCTTGTGGAAATCTTGAAGAGTCTGCTGGCCCATGATTAAAGGGTCCATTGTAGCAAATGATTATTTCAAATTTATTTCAATACATTTTAATCCAAATTCTAGAACAGTGAGAAAACTCATTTTTCTTACTTTTCAACTTCTGAAAATAAGATGTTGTACAAGGGTGCATTGTTTCTAACACGCTGCTGTATTTGGGGACGTTGCCCTCTTCTCCCTTGTAGCCTGTCCCTTTGAACATATTAATTCCATCTCATGGACTCCGTAGTGTGCCAATGGGCCCTTTGGTCCGAACAGCAACACAAGCAGTCCCATTCCCACATCATATTATAGTATATTTTCCACGGACTAATGCACCTTATCTGCATATCCATGAAAACTATGGACAATTCAGCTTGGCCAATACACATCACATGAACATCTTTGGACTGTGGCAAGACACCGGAACACACGGAAGAAAACCATATAGACACTGGGAGAGAGTGCAAACTTCACACAGACAATCGCCGGATGTTGGGATTGAACCCAGTCTGTTGTGCTGTAAGGCAGCAGAGCTAATAATTGACCAGCGATGCTCCCTCAGCCATGACATGCTCACTCATATGCCCCAACCCTGGTCTGTCTGAATGCTTGGAGGACCAGACGCTCCACCGTGGTCCTGTAGCACCGCTCCTTGATTACAGTTGGGCCTGTGACGTCATCATGCCGGCGGGGAGCGTGCGAACAGAATGCGAATTGTGAGCTTGTATGTCATGAGTGTTGGAGGGAAGGAAGTGCTGGTGTCTCACATTCACAGGCGGTGAGTGAGGTGTAAAAGGGAGGGGAGCGCCTGGATCGACATTCTGGTGAGTGAGATTAAAGGGCAGGGCGGCGCCAAGATTTACATTCCAGTGAGCGAGAATTAAACGTGAGGGTCAGACCAGGAGCTCTATTCTGGTGAGTGAGTGTTAAAGCCGCGGGCAGCTCCAAGAGCTGTACTCTAGTGACAGAGTGTTAAAGGCGATGGCAGTGCCAGAAGTTATATTCGGATGAGTGAGTATTAAAGGGGTTGGCAGCACCAGGAGCTATATTCCGGTGAGTAGGTTTTAATGGTGAGAGTGACAGGAGCTACATTGTGGTGAGCGAGGTTTAAAACGGAGGATAGTACTAATTCCTCTGTTCCAGTGAGTGAGCATTAAAGGGGAGGACAACATGTGGTACTATATTCTAGTGAGTGAGTTTTATATGGGAGCAGAACAACAATTGCTCTGTTCCGGTGAAAGAGGTTTAAAGGGGAGGGAAATGCATGGAGCTATATTCTGGTGCGTGAGGGTAAAATTGAAAGGCACCATCAGAATCTAGATTCCGGTGAGTGGTGATTAAAGGGGAGTGTAGTGCCAGGAGCTATATTGCGGTGAGTGAGGGTTAAAGTGGAGGAGAGCTCCACGAAGTATAGTCCAGTGAGTAATGCATAAAGGGGAGTGCAGCACCAGGCGCTGTACTCTGGTGATTGAGCGTTAAAACGGAGGGCTGCGTCAGGTGGTATATCCTGCTTTGAGGTTTCATTGTTAGTCACTGTCAGGCTCTCGACACAAACATGGGTTTTGGTGATATGGTTTCAGCCACAGAGAACTTCAGGCTTCTTCACAGAATCAATTCCCAGACAGCAGCCGCTACACTTGGTTCAGTACTTTTTTTTGTTTTACATGTTTAAAAAAAAATCGCTTCACTGTATGTTTGTCTTTTTTTGGTTTGAATGGGGCTGAAAACAAAGACTAACGTGTTGATTCCTTGCTGTGTTCACTGAGGAGTATTGACAGATACTCCTATTTGTTGGCTTTTAATCTCCACACTTTCCCCTATATCATTTTCCTGTTGTTACTGATTTCCTTCAGTTCCCCCCTCTCACGTGTTCCTCAATATTTTAGGAATATCATTTGTTGCAACCTTTGTGATGAAACAACTAAAATTTATAATTGGTTGGTGAGCCCTCTCCTTATTTCACGTTATAACTTGCCCTGATTGACTGGAAGGGATTTGTTCCTGTTATTTTTTCCCCCTTCATACACCTTTAGGAGCTGTAACAATTATTTTGTGTGTTCCCCTTAAGCAACCCTTAAAATTCATTTTTTATCGCTCTTAAATCAATCACTTCGTCCTCTTTTCTTGAAATCTGAACTGCTCCCAGTTTTCATGTCTGCTGCTCTATTTAGCTAATATCTACGCCACGTTCTGGGATCCACTTCTAACCTTAATATCCATTTTTAGCATTAGCATGGTCACCTTTCCTGTTTTATTTTGTGCCTGACAGGAACGAATAACTGTCAGAGTTCCTCGACAAACTGTTGATATTTTTGTTAATCCCTAATGTGATCTTCCACAAATTATTATGGCCTGCTTGTGTCTCATGCCATTGAAAGCTTGTCCATTTAGGTTTGTACCCTCCCTCCCCCCCCGCCCAGTCGCAGAATCAAATCTATCGTTCTCCATCCTTTAGAGTTCTTCACTCTGCCGCAAGAGGCCACACACAGTTAGCTTGCCAGAAATCCCTTCTGATTGCCCAACAGGAATTTTGAATGTAAAGTTGCTGTCATCTCAGATATTCATGGGAACAGTTCCACCACATAATACACCAGATGGCCCCCTTCTTTAGAGACCACAATTTCCCTGCCCAAGGTTTGAAGGTCGCAAAAGCGTACTGACAAGCAGGAAGGAGGTTTAAAGTATGTCTACTTCAACACCAGGAGCATCCTGAATAAGTTGAGTGAACTTGCAGCTTGTGTTGGTACCTGACACTGCGGTGTCGTAGCCATTTCAGATACATACGCAGAAAGGGGAGTGCATTGTTGCATTTTCCGAGGCCAGATGCTTCAGTATGAACAGGAAAAGGGGGAGGGAAGGAGAGGTGTGGTATTGTTATTCAAGGACAGTATGACAGTGGCGGAAAGGGCATTTGCTGAGGCCTCGTCTACTAAGTTAGTATGGGCTGATGATAGAAATAGGAAAGGAGACGTTACTCTGTTGGGAGTTTTCTTCAGACCATCGAAGCAATTTAGAGATGTGGAGGAAAGGATTGCTAATATTATTCTGGATAGAAGCGAAAGTAACATGTATTTGTTATGGGGAATACTAACTTACCAATATTGATAGAAAAATCAATAGTTCGAGTACTTTCGACGAGTCGCCTTTATTCCAATATGTGCAGGAGAATTTCCTAAGACAGTATGTAGATAGGCCAACAAGATGCTACGCCTCACTGGATTTGATATTGAGAAATGAACAGAGCCAGGAATTAGATTTGGAGGTCGGTGAGCACTTTGGTGATAGTGACTACAATGCGGTTATGTTCACTTTTGCCATAAGTAGGGTTATGTATACACCACAGGGCAAGAGTTATAGATGTGGTAAAAGGCAATTATGATGCGACTAGGAAAGATATATTTTGCATAGGATGGGGCAAGTAACTTCAAGGATGGGCTCAATTGAAATGGGAAACTTGTTCAAGGAACAGCTACTGCAAGTTCTTGATTATTATGTGCAAATTATGCAGGGAGGAGGTGGTTGAGAGAGAGAGAGCCGTGGATTACTGAAGATGTTGCATCACTTGTCAAGGAGAAGAAGGAGGCTCATGTAAAGATGAGACGTGAAGCCTCGGTTCGTTCCCTTGAGAGTGAAACGTTAGCCGCAAAGGACCAGAAGGGGACATGAAACGTCTTTGGCTGGTGCTATCAAGCAAAAATTGAAAGTTTTCAGTAGGTATGTCACGAATAAAAGAATTACTCCAGTAAGATAATGGCCCATGATGGAAAATACTGGGAAGTTGTGCTTGAATTCTGAGAAAAGGAGAGTTCCTAAAGGGATATTTCCCGCCTTTATTCACTCATGAAAAAAATACAATGGTGTCGAGGAGAATATAGAGATACGACCTATTAAACTTGGCGGAATTGAGTTTCCTAAGAGGAGATGTTAGCAATTCTTTAAAGTATGAACATAGATATGTTCTCTAGACCTGATGGGATTTAACCTAGGATTCTCTCAGAAGACAAGGAGGACATTTGAGAGCCTTTGACTATGATCTTTATGTCACCGTTGTTTACAGGAATAGAAGATGTTGTCCCCTTGTTCAAGAGTGGAGTAGAGACAGCCCTGGTTATTGTAGAACAGTGAATCTTACATCGATTGTGGGTTAAGTGTTGAAAAGCTTTCAGAGATAGGATTTATAATAATCTAGAAAGAATAAGTTGATTAAGGATAGTCAACACTGTGTTGTGAAGGGTACGTTGGTCCATGAGAAATCTTACTGATTTCTTTGAGAATGTGAACAAACAGGTGAATGAGGGTAAAGCGGTTGCTGTGGTATATATATAGGTTGTAGTAAGGCATTTCATAAGCTTCCCCACGGTAGGCTATTGAACACAATATGGAGGTATGGAATTGAGTTTTATTTCGTGGTTTGGATCTGAAAGTAGCTAACTGAAAGAAGACTGAGGGTGGTGGTTGGTGGGAAATATTCATCCTGGAGTTCAGTTACTGGTGGTGCACTGCAGGTATCTCTTTTGGGTCCACTGCTAAATGTCAATTTTCTTTACGACTTGGATGAGTTGGTAGAATAATGGTGTCGTAAATTTGTCGATTACACTAAGGTCGATGGATTTGTGGACAGTGCCACAGGATGTTGCAAGTGACACAGGAGCAAAGATAAGGTGCGGAGCTCGGCTGAGAGGTGACAAATGCAGTTTAGAGCGGAAAAGTGTGAGTTGAAAAACTTTGCAAGGACCAACAGGAGGATACTGTTCTTGGCTAATGTTAAGATTCTTCGCAGTTTACATGAGCAGAGAGATGTCAGCGTCCATGTAGATGAATGCCTGATTGTTGCAACCAAGGTTGATCGGGTTGTTAAGAAAGCATATGGTGTGTTAGTTTTTATTGCCAGAGGAATAAAGTTTTGGGGCCAAGAGGTCATGTTGCAGCTGTACAAAACTCTGATGTGGCCGCACTTGGCGTATTGCACGCAGTTCGGTTAATCGTATTATATGAAGAATGTTGAGCTTCGGGAAGGGTTTGGAAAAGACGTACAACGATGTTGCCTGGCATGGAGCGAAGGTCTTACACGGAAAGGCTGAGGGATCTGAGACTGTTTTCATGAGAGAGAGAGGAAGGTTGAGACATGGTTTCATTGAGACATGAACGATCATCAGAGGGTTAGATTGGATGCACAGTGGGGGTACTTTGCCTCAGATGGTGATAACTAGCACGAGGGGACATAGCTTTAAATTCAGTGTTGATAGACAGAAGACAGATTTCAGAGGTAGTATGTTTACACAGAGAGCAGTACGGGTTAGAGGTGGCACGCCCTGCATCCAACGGTGGTAGACTCGCTACTTTTAAGGGCAACTAAATTGTCATTGAATAAGCATAATGATAAAAATGGAATAGTGTGGAAGAGATAGGTTCCAGATTGGTTCCACAGCTCGGCGTAACATCAAGGGCTGAAGAGTTCTTACTGCGTTGTAATGCTCTGTGTTCTATGTTCTAAATTGTCTCGCTGAAAGAATTTCCAGAGTGGTTGTCGATGGGAAATGTTTATCCCGGTGTGCAGTTACGAGTGGTGTCATGCAAGGATCGGTTTTGGGTCTCGTGCTCGCTTTCATGTTGAGAAATGACCTGAATGATGTCATAGAGGGATTGCTTAGTAAGTTTGCCAATGTCACAAAGGATGGTGGAATTGTGGACAGGGCAGAAGGACGTTACAGGTTACTTTGGGGCAGTGAAAAATTGCAGAGCTGGGCTGAGAGGTGGCTAATGGATTTTAATGTGAATTGTGTGATGTGATTCATTTTTCAAGGAGTAACAGGAATAGAGAGTACTCAGTGCATTGCAAGAATTTTGATAGTGTAAATGAGCAGAGAGAGCTCGGTGTCCATGTACGTAGATCCCTCTAAGTTACCAACCACATTGACACGATTGTTTAGCAGGCATCTGATTTATTAGCTATTGTTGGAAGAGGGATGCAGATTCGGAGCATGCTGTCGCTCTCGAAATCCTCTAGTGTGGCTGCACTTGGAGTATTGAATACAGGTTTTTTTTTAGAGAGAAGAAGGCTGAGGAGTGATTTAATAGAGACGAACATGATGATCAGAGGATTAGATAATATGGCCGGTGAGGATCTATTTCATCGGGCGAAGATAGCTCACATGACGGGATATATTTTAAGTGGAGGGGTAGCAGCAAATTTATCAGAGGTAGGTTATTTGCACAGAGAGTCGGTAGAGTGTGGCGCATCTTTCCTTCAACATTAGTAGGCTCACAACTTTTCAGGGCAATTAAATGGTCACTGGATAACTCACGGCTTTTAACGGAAGAATTTAGATTAAATGGACATCAGATTGGTTTCACGGTTCAGTGCACGAATCGAGGGCCGAAGAGCCTGTATTGCACTGTAATGTTCTTTGTTTTACCTCAGTGTGATGTTCCAATCATCCCTGGACCCTGTAAGTAAAAGCTGCTTCAAGTGAGGATCAAACTCACAATCTTAACTTTCCACGTACTGCTATATTGTCACATATGTAGCACACGCTGAATTGATATTAGGTGGTGCACGTTCACATTATCAACTTTATGACATTGTTTAAAACCTTCTGCTAGAAACAGCACAGACAGTGAGGAACAGGATGACCCAATTCAACCCAATGTCCCAGCCCGCCATTCGATATCTTCATGGTTGACTGAACACGTCAATGTATTTTCCCAAACCATCCACATCAACCTGTCTACCACTGCGAAACAGACATTTTAACAGTCTCGACCTGAAATAGACAACGAAATTGTGCATGCGTGGGAGGGCGATGGTGTGTTTCGAGGCAGTTGGATTTCTGCATGAACTTCACAGATCTAGCGGGTGAGGAGACGATGCTGAACTGATCACGTTTCAAACCAATTGATTCCCTAAAATCTTGCCCTGAGAATGTGAGGGATGTTACCTGGTCAGCAGGAAGAAATCGATCTCCAGTCTGGAGAAATTGACACGGAATCACAAGAAATTCGTTGGTTCAGTCCAAACCTGAACTAAAACCCGACCCAGTTCCTTTCTCAGTATTCTTTGTTCTTAGATAAACGACGCCAGCATAGCTTGTATATCTTCACAGTGGGAATGGTTCACTCCAAGCAACATCCTGCGAAATATCTTCTGAGCACCCGCTTGTCTAATCACACGTATCCTGCAGTCTGACAATCGGAACGGAACAAAGTTATCCAAAGAAAAGCAGGAATATTTGAGCAAACTCAGCAGGTCTAGTTCATCTGTGGAGAGAAAAGCGAGAAAATGTTTCGAGACAACGATGCACCTTTGAAACTGAAGGAACATGTGGGTAGGTAAAGGAGGTGGAAGAAGACAGGGCAGGTACTGAAATTATTCAACTGGATGTTAAGTGCTGACTGCTGCATGGTCATTCAGAAGAAAATGACGTGCTTGTGCTGTGCGTTGCGTGCTTATTGCAGCAGACCAGACACTGAAATGGAGGTATGGGAACAGCGTGAGATTTCCAGCGACAGAAAGCTGGAATCCCAGGGTTACTGTTTTTCTTGCAGACAGAGCCTAGGTGTTCTCAAAGTCGTCAAGACTTTATTTTCCTCTCCCCAGTTTCGAGAAGTCACATTGTAAGCAGGATATACAGCTGATGAGATTGCCTGAAGTGCAGAAAAATCAACGGAAGGTGTGCCTGAAAGTTAAAAGTTTGAGGAACGATGTCGTAAGGAGGCAGGTGCCGTGTCCTCTGTGATTTCACGGCTTGGGGAGGTGCTAGGAGTCAAGGTGTATTGGACCAGGGTGTCTGGAGAGATTTTCCTGCATACGGCTGGCAATGAGTGGTATTCAGTGCGATGCAATAATGAGGAAAGTGGGTTACAATGTACGGCTCTTTCAGTTTCCTGGTTCCAGTGAACAGTTAAATTCGGAAGAAATCTATCAAACAGTTTTCATTCCAACACGGGCACAATTTGAAGCTTGCAGATGTCACGGGTTTCCACGTTTACTGACAAACCATTTCGCCAGGATCTGTTGTCCTTGACCACATTGATTCAGACAGCACTGTGGTTCCTTTGACACGTCCTAACGCGAATGCAACAACAGATATTAATATCCCACACTGCCTAACGGAGTGGACAATTTCCAAACCTTATTTCCTTTGTCCATTTGACTATGCTGGATATTGCGTGCAGTTGTGCAATTCATATAATAACATGGAACAAAAAACAGATGTAGAAAAAAAACAAAAGACAAAATCTCACGGAGTCAGAAATAAATGACTCCCTATTGTACAAGGCAATTGAATCACACCGCACCACCGAAAAGATTCACACTCCCCTAACCTTTCTTTCCCGATCCACTGTAAACTGTAAAAGTTGGAATTACTGGAAAAGCTCAGCCGGAATGACGGTCTGACGGAGAAAAATCAGAATTAATGTTTCACTCGAGATCAGTTCTGCAGAAAGTTCCCTCGAGCCGAAATATGAACTGATGCTGTAATTACTATTTCTATCACTGATTTGCAACACCTATATCAATTTTCGATGCCATCTACCTAACATTCACATCTTTGGATTGTGTGAAGAAACCACAGCAGCCGATGAAAGCACACGCAGGAGAATACACAACCGCCGCACATCAATCACTCCAGGACAGAATCGAACTGGGGTTCTGAGCGCTGGGAAGCAACAGCGTTATGCACTGAGCGGCACCAAACCGCAAACTCGATTGCTGATGAGCAACCGAACTTTGGACTGGTGCAGTGAGAGGCTGAGGTACCTACCAGGACGTCTGGGAAGAAAGAAGCCCATCAGCCTCTGTGTCGGTACTGGACAATAATACTTTTAAATCACTTTCCCCATAGTCCTGTCTAATTTGGCTTCACAAATCCACTTCTGAGGGCTTCTGACCCTTACTGTGAGTTCCATGATTCCAAACAACCGGTGGCTGAAAACATTTTTCCACACATCAACGCAAACCTTTCTGCATCTTAAATTAAATCTATGCTCCACCCCCACCCCCACCCCCCGTGATTGATCTCTTCCTTAAGCTGAAACGTTTCTTTCAGTCTACTCTCTCCGTATCTCTCATTCTTTCATATCTCTCAATCTTGTATCCTTTCAATCCCCTCTTCTCCACGAGAAATAACACCAGTCTGCCCAATCTCTCTTCGTACTGAAACTCTTCAGCCCAGACAAAATCCCGGCAGATCTCTTCTAAACTGGTTTCTGGTGTTATTACTTCCCTGCTATAATGTGCATTGCAGAACTGTGCACAATAGTCTCGCTTGAGCCGAAGAAGAAATGAAATAAATGACGCAGAAAGCCTCAGAAACTTTTCCAACAACTCTCTTTGGCTCAACACTGCCCTGTGTCTTTTTCATAGGATCAGAGCAAACCCTACAGTGTTGAAACAGGCCCTTTGACCGAAAAGGTTTCCACCGACCCTCAGAAGTGTCACCCACCCAGTTCCATTCTTTAACTGATTATCCGACATTTACCCCAAATAATGCACCTGACGTTCACAATCCTGAACATGATGGGCAATTTAACATGGACAATTCACCTCACCTGCACATCTGTGGATGTTCCTGATCCTTATGCTCCAATGATCTCTGGTGCATGATCGTTAAATTTGACACATGAGCGTTGATCTCACAACCACGACATCTAAATGGATCAGCTGCTTTGAAGGTCCCGGTGTGATATTGGGGCATGGTTACACAGCAACAGTGAATGCAGCAACAATGACTGAACGGTGTCGATGCTAAATTGTGTATTCTATTGTGCAGTGCCTCAGGGAAGTGGGAGGAAAGATACAAAGGGTGGTTAATGATTGCAGCAGGAAAAGTAGTTCTCCAAAGAGTCGGTTTGAATTCTAATATATGCTAGGCAGTAATGTGCAAGAACGCAGTTTGAAGGAACAAGTCATCACCTTGGAGAATATTTTTCTATGAAAACAATGAATTCCTTACTGCGTTTGTTTTGCACTTGTAAAACGGGGAAAATATCACCTGCTATGATTCGGATTCGAACAGTATTTCTGCAGCCACAAGTCAAAAGGCTGACAACTGTGAAAGATCATTGCGTCACGCAAGCAAATACACTTTCAAAAATACATTAAGACAGTGGCAGAGGACATGTCAGAGGAGGGAAGCTTGAATCTCATTCGCACGATTTTATTTTCCTGTCTTTGATGTGAATGTTGCTGAAAACATTCGTTATTGGAGGAAATCATTGCTGTCTTCCAAGATGGTATGTGCTTTTGGGAGACCCTTACGTTGGTATTCGTAACTGAGAAGGCTGCCAACGTTTTCCTGTGAACATCTGTCCCTGAGCTAGCTGCCAATGTGTCAGAGGCTGGGAGAATGGTGTGGGGAGTGGAAGGAGAAAATTGATCAGGATGGTGGTTCGTGTTAAAAATTAAGGTTGTTGGTTGTCCACACTCCACGAAACTCCCATCCCATTGTTCCAGTCAGTGATGCACTTCCCAACTCATCACATCCCATCCCAACCATCCCTCCCCCGAGTATCAGAAAAATTCTAAGTATGTTTTCTTATTTCGTACATGCTATGTAGCTTTTGTCAGAACACTCAATAATTTGATAACTGGCTTAAAAGCGAGAGATCGATCAGTCAGTGCAGCAGCTTTGCAAATCACTGTGTAACTTCTCGAGATGCTGCATTTCACGTGCTAAATTTGCTGAGGATTGATGTTTGGGAAGGTGTTGCAGGATTTTCATCCAGAAGTGATAACAGAATGCTGATATCTGTGTCAGGTGCAATCGTCTTATTGTTATATTCCTCCTTTAATGTCGTAGTCATATAGAAAAATGGAACAAGTGTAGATTGTTGTGATGTTCGTTCCTGCTGTACTTGTCAGTATGGTTTTGGCTGATCATTCCGCCCAGTAGCCTGCTACCACTTTAGGCCCGTACCTTTTGATTATTTTCGCCCTCAGAACGATAAGTGTCTTCATCTTGTAAACATTTCACTTTCCGGACTAACTGCTATCAGTGACAGCAAATTCCACAGAGTCACTAGTCTTGAAGCAGGAGAATATCCTCATCTCAGTCTTAAATTGCCTATCCCTTGTACTTTATTTGTAACCCACCCTCACACCGACCCCCACACCTCACGGTGCTGGACTCCTTGGTCATTGAAAGCACGCTTCCAGCATTTCCCACTTAGTTCCTTTTAGAACTTTAATCGTATCTGTGGCATCCTATTTCATCATTCTAAACTCGAGTGATTTTCAACATAACCAATCCATTCGTTCCTCATAGGTCGGTCCTTCCATCCCCTGAATCACTATGTGAAATCGTTGTTATGCAGTCACCATACAGATAACTTTTTTTAAAAACAGAAAAGGGTTCCAACACTGCACACAACAATCCAGGCACGATCTCAACAAGACGTTATATATTTTCTGCAAAACATTCCTGCTCCTGTATTCTTTTCCTGTCGTTACAAAGGCCAACATACCGTTTGCCTTCCTCACGTCCTGCGACTCCTGCATGCTTACGTTCAGCGATTTGTGCACAATGATTCCAGGTTTCGTTTCTCATTTCAGTTTCGTAAATATATGTTCAATCTAGTTATTGTTTTCCAGTGTTCGTCTAACTGGTCCGTCATTCCATGATTTCTCTCTACCGCCGTTGATAAATAGTGGGGTCATATCAACAGACCTCGAATCAATAGAGTTTGTTCCAAAGCCGATAGAATATTGAAGCAAAATAAGCAATTTACTCTATTTAGATTCAAGACTCTAGTTTCAGAATGCATCCGCTGTATCTAGGTTACCTGTAAGTACATTGTGTTGTGGCAGAAGCTCAACAGATCAGGCAGCGATTGAGGGGCATGAGAATCGATGTTTCAGACATAAGCCCTTCATAAGGAATGAGACTTAAGGCCGGGTGCTGCCAGTTATGTGGGAGTTAGGTTGGGCGATATTGGCTGAGGACGCGATAGGTGGATGCAGGTGATGGAGGAGGTGATAAGTCGCAGTGAGTGATGGACAGATCAGGAGAGCGGAGCCGATTTGGAGGCTTGAGACTGTGGTAATGTGGGTGGAGGGGTGAGGAGGAAGCTGTTGAAGTCCACATTTATCCTGAGTGGTTGCAGTTTTTCAAGATGGAATATGATGCGTTCAAGCTCCTGGCGTCAGGTGGTAACAATTTGGCAGTGGTGCAGGCCCCAGACGTGCATGTCCTTCAGAGAGCGGAGGGCGATTCGAGGTGTTCAGCGACGGGTGGAAGGGGTTGATGGGTGCAGGTGTCCCAGAGATATTCTCTGAAATGATCTGCAAGAAAGCGTCCTGTCTCCCCAATGCAGAGGAGACCGAATCGGGTGCAATGGTCGCAACAGATGACTTTGGTCGACGTAGAGGTAAATTGCAGATGGATGAGGAAGGCTGTTTGGGGCTTTGGATGGAGGAGAGAGTCGTGGTTTGGGCGCAGGTGTTACTCTTTCTGCGATCGCAGGGAATAGTACCAGGAGTCGGGTGTGGGTTGGTGGAGGGTGTGGACATGACGAGGTCGCTGGAAAGAGAATGGTCTCTCAGGAACACTGATATGGGTTGGGATAGATATTTGGTCTTGCGGTCCCTTTGGAGGTGGTAGCAGTGGTAGGGAATGAGTTAATGTATGTGGAGGTTGGGGAGCGGAAGGTGAGGACCAGGGCCGATTGTCGCATTGGGAGGGGTGGTGTTCAAGGGCAATGGCGTGGGACGTGAAGGAGATGCGCTGGAGGGCATTGTCAAACACGTGGGAAGGGAAGTTGTGATCGTGGAATAAAGAGGCAATGGGGACATTCGAAGATGGAATTGGACAGCCTTGGAACAGATGCGGCGGAGGCAGAGGAATTGGGAATAAAAGGTCGCGTTTTTACTGTAGGTTCGGTGGGAAGAGTTCTAGTCTAGATAGTTATGGGAGTCCGTGGGCATGTATTAGATGTCTATGGTTAGTATGTCGTCGGAGACAGTGATTGAAATTTCCAGGAAGGGGAATGAGGTTTCCCAGATGGACAAGGTGAATGTGAGGTTTAGGTGGAAGGTGCTTGTGAAGTTGATGAACTTTTCACCTCGTGGGAGCACGAGGGGGTGCTGATACAGTCATCGATTTGACAGAGGAACAGTTGGGTTGTGATGGTGGTGTAAGTGCAGATGATTGACTTTTCGATGCAGACAAACAAGCAGGCATAGCTGGGACACATGAGGGTGTCCAATGCAACCCGTTTGGTTTGGAGGAAGTGAAACGATTGATAGGAGAATTGTTCAGGGTGAGGACCAGTTCAGCCAGGCGGATGAGGATATCATTAGAAGGGTACTGGATGGGACCGTGTGAGGAGAGAAATGGAGGACTTGGAGACCTTCATCGTGGCAGGTCGATGTGTTCGGTGCTGGAAGTCCCGCTGAAGATGAGGTGTTGGGGGCGGTGAAACAAAAGCCTTGGAGGAGGTGAACGTCGTGAGTGGTTTCACGAACGGAGGTCGGGATGTACTGTACAAAGGAGGATAGAACAGCTGAACAAAACAGCCCTGTTCACCTTACCAGGAATTGAACGCAGGCCGCAGTGGTAAAAGTGCAGAATCATGACCATTATATGACAAGGGACGACGACAGCAGTCAGACACACGGGAGGGATAACAGGCCTCAACCTCTTTGATGGTGGTTTTGTCAGAAACAATCGCTTGACTATCCTCGCCACATTTTCCTTCACCTGGCCGTGTATGCCTCAGCATCAGAAATGTTCTTCTATATACCCATGAAAACTATGTGGGCGTCTGCCTCTGTGACCCATTTCAGTCAGTTATAGCTTCAACCACCCGCTGGAGGATAGTGTCTTTACTGCATATCTACTCAAACCTTTCTGTCTCTTACAGTAAATCTAAGCCACCTGGTGATTCATCAAGAGGAAACGTTTCGTTCAGCCGACCCTGCTCATATCTATCATTCGTTTGTACGTTTCAATCCTGTTTATACACAATCTTCTCTCCATTAAAATCAACCCGAGTCTGTCCAAGACGTCTTCATAACTGTTCAACCAGGCAATATCCGATAAGTCAATTCTGCATCGATTCCACAAGTATCACATTCCTGCTATATTGTTAATTGCAGAACATTTCACAATATGCGAGCTGGAGCCGAATGAACAAATGAAACAAATGACGCAGAGGACCACAGAAATGCTTCCTTGCCAATAAAGTATTTTTTGCTAAGTCCTGCGCTGTGTCCTGAGCCTGATGCGGCAATAATCTCTGTCCATGTCAGTAAAAATTGCTACATGTGGAAAGATTTCACAACAGACACATCTAAATGGATCGACTTGTTTAATGGTTCCCAGGGTGGGTTGCGTCACGTGCACCAAACAACAGTGACCACAGCAGCACAGATTGAACGGTGTCAATGTGAGTGATCGATTGCCAAATGCCTTTGTGAAATGGGAGGAGGGACGTGAAAGGAGGGTTACTGACCTTGGGCGGGAGAGAAATCTCCGAGAATGGGTGAGTTTGAATCCTTATATGTGAACGCAGAGATGTGAGAGAGTGGGTGTTTGACGGTGCAAAATCCGCACCTCGAAGAATTATTTTCATGTAAAAAAAACTGATTCCTTCTCACTTTTTTGAAGTGCGTATTACGTGGCGTAAAATGAAAAAAAGGTGTCCATTCCTGTGAGTCAAATTCGAGCTGATCTGTCTGCAACCACAACGCAATGCGTTACGCACTGCACGATCCCAGAACCATGGAAAAGCATGATGCAAAAAGCAATAAGAATAGTGGCAGACGAGATGTTAGGAATAGCACCACATGCACAGCAGAAATACTTGCCAAACAGTGGCTGAGACGTCCGAACACAGATTGGTCTGTATCTTCAACTTCGATGGCCCGAGAGGCTGTGGAGTTTTCATCATTGAGTTTGTAGAAGACTGAGATTGATAGATTTCTCCAAAAGATGGAAGAGTCAGGGGATACTGCATGGTATTGTTGAAATGCATTTCGCAATAAGAATAGAGTTGAGCATCAGTTAGTACACTAATTTTCTAACACAAGCAAATAAATGCTGGTGCGTAATATAGTATAATCTCAGTTACGAGCCCGGAATCAGAGAAACTGAGTGGCGTAGCAGCGAAGATTAAATTGGAAATGAGGATGGGGATGAGCACGCGGATGTGGCTCCAGTGATGCAATCGATGAGTGCGATGTCTTTCTCTGACGTGAGAGGCGCATGAAATGATGGAGCTGGGAGTTCCAACCTCATCTGGAGGAGATTCTGTTGACTTGGTGCAGGGAGAACTGGAACGTCAGGCTTGGAGCTCCAGCCTCAGCAGGAGGAGCCTCTATTGACATGGAGCAAGGAGTTTTGGGACATCAGGCAGGGTGCTTCAAACTTACCTGGATAACCTTCTATCGACATGAAGCAGGGAGCAGAGGGACATCAGGCTGGCAGTTCCAACCTCAGATGGAGCAGCTTCTGTTTTCATGGAGCAGGGAGCATTGGGACATCAGGCTGGGAGAGGGGGTATTCAGCTATTTTAAACAAAATTGAAACAGTTTTTACCAGGACACATGTTGCTATTTGATAGTTAATCTGTCCCAGCGGAATGCTTCCATTGTAAAGAAAACTCCTGAAACGTTTCCACTCGTGGAGTAGGATCTCTGCAGAAAGAAGTGGAGATAATATTATCGCTCTCTGACCTCTCTCATATGGCTAACTCTGCTCTGGATTACATTGCAGGAAGGGACGTTTACCTCGTTTCTTATTATTGAATTTCCTGCAAACCTGCACAGGTCGTTAAACTAATCTAAATCTTCGAAAATTAACGGGAATATACGATGTTGTGATAAGGCTCGAGATTACCTCCAGTAATGGAGCCAAAGCAGTGAAATGAATTTGAAATGTATCAGTTAATTGGTGATCCCATTCGATGGCTGAAAGAGAGAGGGTGAATGGAAACTTCATGAAGGTAACTTATTCATAATTAAACTCGCCTTTTCAGAAAGTTGGAACCATTGGAACAAAGCAGTAACGGTGATTAATTTTGCTGAATGTTCAACTTGTGAACTTGAGTGCGGTTGCCCACGTCCATATTGTCATCAGAAATCTTCAGCATCCTGCCTCAAGCATCCGCAAGGACAGTGTTACATTCAAAACTGCTCCGGATTACGGATCCTGCGATTGTAGGTTCGACTTCGACCTGGTTGAAGAGAATGGCCAGCAGGCTTTTCTTGTACATAAAAACGAATATTCCGCAATAGATCCACTCCAACCTCACCTGGAGCAGGGAGCATTGGGGCATCAGGCTGGCAACTCCATCTTCACGTGGAGAAGCTTCGGTTGACATGGAGCAGGAAACATTTGTACATCAGGCTGGGGGAAGGATAATCAGCTGAAGTAAAGTTGTCTTTTTTTGGAAGGACACATGTTTGTGAATTGTGGGAGCATCTGTCCCAGGGAAACTTCGCAACTTTTAAGAAAAATCCTGCAAAGATTCAAGTCGTGTAGTAGTACCTATACAGAGAGAAGCAGAGTTAAATTTTTGTTATCGGACAGTTCTTACATAGCTGACACTGCACTGGGTTAATTTGCATGAAGTGATTGTTAGTTCGTTTCATAGTATTCATTGTTTTTCAATCTCACACACGTCCTTAAAGTAAACTAAACCTCCGAAAATAAACGGAAACATATGATGGTGTGATTCCGCTTGAGTTTACTTCAAGTTATGGAGGAAACGCAGGAAAGTGGAATTGAAACTCATCAGATCATCTGTCATCCAATTGAATGGATGAGCAGACAGGTGGAGACTTGATGCGTCATGAGGCCAAATGTGTTTTATTCAGGAAACTGACCGTTTTGCAAATTGGAGAATATTGGACTGAAACAGTAACGTTGAATATCCTGATTGGTTGTTCAACTTGTGAAATTGACTGCTATTTTTCATGTCCGTGTTAACATTACAACTCCTGAGAACGCATATATGCAGGGGGCCAGTAGCGCAATGAATAACGCGCCTGACTACCTGTCAGGATATTGTTGGTTTGATCCCTACTGCATAGCGTAACGCAGACTCTCGTTGCACTTACCAATTCTTTTTCGAGTTTCTGATCATCACTGGAGGGGAAGTTGAAGTATTCTCCCACTCTGCTCATGAGCACCTTTCCATTTCACAAAACCACTGATCCAATCACTGCGGCTCCTGGAAACGGTAAGGAAACAAGATAAATAGCCTAGTCTGAGCTGTGAAAATCCTTGGAAACGTTTTCGGAAGCGTCATCGCGGAGCATAAAGGGTGACTTGCCCGAATGAGCAGGGACTACTGAGGCACTTGTCCTTTTTTTAAGAGGCTGGAATATTGACTCTGATGTTCTTGGGGACGTTACTTGATCCGAGGCAGACGCTTTGCTTTTGCAGTTGTCGCTGTCAGAAACAAAATAAAACCAGAATCAAACCCAGACCACGGTGGTAGTTGTGGACAATCCTAACCTCTGGAAAACCAGGGATGATGATCCGAGGTGAGTGCATTGGTGAGGTGATAACCCTCATTCTCCTTCTACGTTCTCTTGTAAGAAACAACATCTTGACTATCCTCATCCCATTTTCCAACACTTTGCTTTGCCTGCTTTAGCATCACAAATTCAAATCGAAATACTGCTGAACTTTGCGTCAGTTTCAGCTCTGTGATCCAGAGTTCCAGACTCTACCACCCGCTGACAGATAAAGTCTTCTGCATATCTACTCAAACCTTTCTGCTTCTTATCTCAAATCTGCACTCCTCGATGACAAATCTAGAGGAAATGTTTCCTTCAGCCTACCCTTGCAAAATCCCACATTATTTTATACACCTTAAAAATGTTTCTTCGCAAACTCCTCTGTAGTAAGAAAAACAACACCTCTTATGGACGAAGCCAGACCACTCAAAACATTCTTAAGAAGACAGCCTTGACCATAACTTTGCTATTTGTTTTGGTAAGTGCACAGTGACGATAACCAGAATGAGTTAGCGAAGTTGACTACAATGTTTGAAAATAGACAGAAAATGATTCACAAAATTACGGAATGAAACACAAAGAACGAAATATAGAATACCCACAGAACTCACTTATCAAAAGCAGACTTACTTATGAAACAGACACCCCCTTGATTTCGTTCTCTGCCAAAATACCTTTTGAGCATACATACCATGACATAGTCTGTGAGAGTTCTTCATTTCTGGAGTCCCTGTCAAGTAGCTCACCTCACTCAATTTCCTCTCAATTTGATAAGGTCCACTAAACCATGCTTTTAAAGCTTCACCTATTACGAAAGTAACACCCATACATCATCCACTGTGGCAAAATTGAGACTTTTTGATTTCTTATTCACTTCCTGTTTCATTTTATGCTGCAATACTTATAAACTCTGTCTCGGCAACACCCTTACTCTATTTAGTCGATCTCTAAACTTTGACACAAAATGCAAATGGGTGGTCTCTGAAATCTGACTTATTAATTTGTCTTCAATCAATTTTATCGGTCCTCTTAATTTATGACCAGAAATGGAATAAAATGGACTGAACATGGTCGAATAATTCGGTGCATTTCTGATCAGAAGAAGCACAAACGGGACTCCTCGATCATAACCATTTGCATACTCCTAAGCATCAACCCTCAACATAGTCTTTCATGTTTGATGGCAACTTTATAGAGCACCATGTAATTTTGGATTGTACGCAGTAGATGTGAATTGTTTTACTCCACAGTGATGCGTATCCTCCTTGAATAGATTGGAAGTGGAGTTTGATACCTGATCTGACTGAAACTCTGTTGGTGGCCCTAATCTTAGGAAAAAAAAATTGAGTAATTCTTCTGCAATCATTTTCACTGCAATTATATGTAATTGACCACCTCTGGAAATCTGGTCGATACATAAATTATTGGTATTAAACGCTTATTCCAACTTTGTGTTTGAGTTCGGGGACCAAGTAATCAACCAATACTCTTGAGAATGATTTCCTGATGGCTGGAATAGGCATGAAATGTAGGCTTTATTACTGAGCATATTTTTACAATTAGCTGGCATGTCTGACACGTCTGACAAACCTCAACCACATTCTTGTGCAGTCCAGGCCCGTAAAAATGTCTTTGTATTTTAGCCTAAATTTTTCTCACGATTAAATTTCCTTCAATTAGTAGCCCATGCTCCACTCGCAGCACGTCTTTTCTTTACTTCCTGGCAAAACAAATTGATGAATTTGTGCCCATTTCTCATCTGCTTAAATGGGCGATGTTCTCCATTTCCTCATTAAGACATCATTTGTTAAGTAATAACACACAGGGATGCATTCACTTTACTTCCATGTATATGCCTTTTTGTGCACATATTTTATGTTTTCATCTTTCTGCTGCAACTCCTTAAGCTTAGCAGAGCTAAAGATACTTGCAATTTTCGAAATTTGGCTCTGTCTGCGTCCCACGTATCTGACAAAAAATATGTTATTTCAGCTTCCTTATCTGTGTCTTTTGATCTCTGCTTGTGACTCTGCGATCACATTAAGACACAATCATGGAAGATTCCTGGATAAACATCCTGCATCGCTTCAGTTGCCTGCATCTCCACTGGCTTTTCAATTGGAGTAGGTAGCCCGCCTATCGATGGATCACTCATAACATTTACAAAGACAAATTGTATTCTTGGACTGAGAGTTTGTGCAGTATTCCTCCCACAGATTCCCCACTCTTTTCTGTATACTGTAGCCTCACTTTACATAACCGAGCGTTTTTCACTCACCATGGAGTCCCGCAACCAGTACCTTTTTCTGCAATAGTCTTTCAGGAATATTTATCTCCTTGTCCTTCAGCAACACAGACTAAGAGGATCATATGTCTTAATATTGTAACCTCGTTAACTAATTCTACTGGCCTATGTGAATAAACATTACTTTTGCAGATATATATATATATTTAAGCAGATCTGACACTTCTTCGTTCATCAACCTCTAACCAAATTGTGCAATCTGATGCAAATTTCTACCTTTCATGGTGCTTTCTTGTATAATGCCAACGAAACATCCAGACTTTCCCGTTTTCCTCTCGCTGACTTTCCAGTGTCTTTCCGAGCCCACAAACACTGTGATTTCACATGGCCTGCTTCGTTACAATGAAAACACCAGAACTTTTAACTCTTTGTCCCCTTCAAGAGTTTTCTTTTAATCCTGTGGTAAATTATTCATTTGATCTTAACTGAGATCTACATTTCCTTTTCCACGTTAGGATTTATATTTGCCCCAATTTCTATCCCTCATTGACTCAAATTGCTTCTGGAAGTCAAACTGTGGTTTATGAAACAGCGAATAATCATCAGTCATTTCAGCTGCTCACCTTGCTGTTTTAACTCTCTGCTCGTCCACACTAAGCTTACTTTCAGCCTTTAGCAACAGCATTTTAAGATGACTGCTTTTTAAAAATGTGTCAATTTCTGAAGTTCAAACTTTCTCGAATTTTATCTCTACTCTGTTGCTCTCTCTTTTTCCCTCTCTTCTGATTTTAATCGTATGTCAATGTGTTTCAAATCTGCTGGCCTTTCCTTACCTCTTATTCAAGCTGTTTCATTTTCAATTGAATTTCAACCATCTGGACAGATTTTGATGGATTGTCCAGTGAGGATAAATGTTGAACTCCTGCTGGAATAATCTGTCCTTTCCTCACAAAAGGACGCAGATCCACCACCAGCTTGTCTGCTAATCCCAGCAGACTGGCCCCAGCCATCACTTGTAAAACTACCAATTTTACCTAGTCCATGGCCAGAAAACGCTTGCTGACAGAAAGAGACATTGTTTTGCCAAGCATTGTCTACCTAACGAAACTAACACCCGAAATAAAGACACTTTCACCAATAACTTGCTGTTTTAAACGTGGAAAGACCTCCTAACTTTTTATGGACCAGGACAAACCACTCAAAACATTTGTGAGAAGGCACCTCAGACCGTAACATTATATTTGTTTTGAAATGTATCAAGCGAAAATTAACCGAGTAAGCTGGCTAGTTTGAGTAATAAGTTTTAAAACAGACAAAACAAAGCCACAAAATTACTTATTGAAACACAAAGAACATAACATAGAATATCCACAGAAATAAATCTATGCGGATCAGACTTTTTTTTTGCTGTTCCTAAAATGCACAACAATCCCAATAAACAAAAAGCTTAAACACTGAATAAAAATAAAAGGAAGGCCTTCAGGTCTAAATTGGAAGAGCAGGCGGAGAGAGTGAAGTTCCAGTCTCAATTGACTTAGTGCAGCATCCTTTCTCCTCACACATCACTGCTGATATGTGAAAATCAGAATTCCGCTTTCATGACTAAAGACTCTTCTTTCAGGATACACTTTATGTCTAAAACATAAACGCTTTGGCGTAAAGTCTCACCTGTGTACGCATCAACAAAAAGCCTCTCAGTAAACCCTTTCATCTCTGTACCACTTCAGCTGATTCGGAGCCGTGGCTGTTTACAACCCCTGTGAGAAAAAAAAATCAATGATTCAGAATCCTTGAGAAAAATAACAGCTTCCTTCATTGAAAAAGAACAGCTGAGTGACTCCCCACTCTGTCCAACCTCTTTTGATAACTGGAAGTCTTCAAACATTCAATATCCTGCTAAATCTCTTCCACACCGTTTCCAGTGCAATCTCATCCATGCTGTAATGGTAATTGCAGAACTGCACACAATACTTGAGGTAGAGCCGATGAAGCAAAGGATATGAATGATGGACAAAGCCACAGAAACTGGTCTTTTCCAATAACGTACTTTTATACTCAGTACTGATCCGTGGAGAAATTGAGGACTGCAGATGCTGGTCATCAGAGTCGAGAGTGATGGTGATGGGAAACACAGCAGGTCAGGCAGCATCCAACGTGGAAAACAATTCTTGTTATAGGCTTAAGCCATTCATCAAGAATGAAGCTTGTGGGTCTCAGGGGCTGATAGATAAATGGGAGGAGGTGGTTTTGGGGACAAGACGGCTGAGAATGCAATGGGAAGATGAAGGTGGGGAAGAAGGGAGTACATAGTGGCAGAGGGTGGAGCAGATAGATGGGAAAGGCGATGGACAGGTCAAGAAGGGAGTGCCGAGTTGGAGGTATGGAGCTGCAATAACATTGGAAGAGGGAAATTGAGGAAAGTGGTGAAATCCACATTAATCCCGTTTGGGTTCAAGGTCCCAAGGCGGAAGGTGAGGTTTTCTTCCTCCAGGTGTCAGTAATAACGGTTAGGCGATCGAGAAGGCCCAGGACCTGCATGTCGTTGGCAAATGGGATGGGGAGAATAACTTATGCCACAGATGAGCTTCCAACCACATGTCCACACTATGGCTATGGCCATGTTGTTACATCTCACGAAGAGTATCTGGCACTATCTCACCTCAGGAGAAAGTGAGAGCTGCAGATGCTGGACATCAGTGTCGAAAAGTGAGTTACTTGAAAACGCAGTGATTCGGCAGCATCTGAGGATCAGAAGAGTCGATATTTCGAGCATTCCTGGTGATGGCTTATGCTCGAAATATCAACTATCCTACTTCGTGGGTTCTGCCTGACTGGCTGTGCTTTTCCAGCACCACAACATTTGATTCTACCCTCCCACAGGTCATTTGCTTCAGAAAATTACATGATACACTCAGCACCATCCGTTGTATTCCTTTATCACAGGCTTGACAGCCTGCAACATGCTCAATCAGGACATTAAAACTCACCTACTTAAGTGCTGATAGGATTTGGGGAATACACCCTGGGCACAGCCACAGCTGAGTAAATGAAAAATGGTCCTTTGTCTGCCGAATCAGTTGATACCCTTGCATAAAAGTCGATGTGACACAACCTTGTTACAATCAGGTCCTTCTGTATGTCACAGTCCTGCAACGTCAAACTTAAATGTAATGATACTGATTGATCGTTCCTTACAAATATCACATTCACTACTTTATACTGCATTGGTCTTTGTTTATCCCACTCACCTACTCATCTGGACATCTCTCAATTTTAATAACACTAACGCACCATTCACAATTTCCAGAACAAACTATGTTCACCAAGAAAATGTTCAATTTTTAAATCGAAAACTGAGCTGAATCAATGCCTGTTCGGAATCCAAACGACCTTCTGTCACGCTCCGTCCCTTGTTTAGTGTGTGTCAGAGTCTGTCACCTTAAATCTGTCCCATTAGTTTTGAACTCCACCGTCTTGGGAAAAAAAAGACGAAGGCCAGTTGCCTATCGATTTCCCACATGACTTTATAAGCGTCTAGAAGGTTACCCCCGCCTGTAACAGTACAGCAAAAGCGCCCCTTCCTACCCAGTCCCTGTTTATAACTCAAGTGCACTGCTCCTATCAACATCCTTGAAAAGCTTTTGTTCACAGTTTCAAATTTCACAACAGCCTTCTTGCACAGGTTGACCAGATTTGAAAGCAGTGTACTGACTGTGGCCTTTCCAATGTTCTACGGAACCACGGCAGGACATCCCAGCTCCGATAATCTATGTTCTGACTAATGAAGGAAAGCGTGCCAAATGCCTTCTTCACTATCTTGTTTACCCGTGACACCACTTCATCTGCTCTTATAATCTTTGCCTTGACTGATAAAGTTGTGGTTGTCTTCTTAACTGCAATGTTCTGCTGGATTCACGGATAAGTGGACTATCATGCAAGGCCTCTCTGTTACTCTGGGCTTCCTAGTGCCTTGCATTTATTGAGTACTCCCTTGATGTGTTTCCTTTGAAGTGCGTCACCTCACGTTTTTCATGGTGAATTTCAACAGCCACAATCTGCTATTTTGACAAATCCATCTTCACGCTCCTGGAACCTAAGATCTTTTTCCTCAATATTAAGCATTTTACCAATCGTTCTATCTTTTGCAAGCTACCTTATCATTTTCCCCACTTTGTTCGATATTGTTTGTATGCGTTCACAAACAGTAAGTGACGCAGCATTGATCCTTGTTGTATACCACTAGATAAAACGTCAAACGTGCAGCTTCTATCACCGCCCTTTGTCTCCCAGCAACAAGCTAAGATTGGTCCAACATGCCACGTGACCATGAATCGCTTTTTTCCTTTACTCTGTTACCAGTCTCCCGTGCAGGAACTTGGCAAATTCTTCGTTGATGTCCCCACAAACGACATCAATTTCACGACCCGGTTTGCACATTTGATCATTTCCTGATAGTATTTAATTCGATCTGTCAGGCATGGCCTCCTCTAACAAAACCATGCTGACTTTCCCTATTCAAACCTTACCTGGAGAAGTGGAAATTGATTCTGACCTTCAGAGGTTTCACCAGGAGTTTCCCTTCAACTGTAGGACTCATTGCACTGTAATTCCATGATTTATCTGTGCTAATCTTGTTGAAAGTGGAACCAAGTTAGTTGTTTTTCAGTCCACTACCAATTCCTCTGTGGCCAACGAGGCAAGTAAAACATTGGTCAGAACACCTGTAATTTTGTCCCTTGCCTCACAGAGGAACATCAGCTACAAGGCCGCCCTGAGCTGGGGATTTGCCCATTTTAAGCTGTTCAGAACATCAGTCTCGATGTGAAACTGCTCAAGAGCCTCTCAGTCCCTCTTCCTGCATTCTGTATCTAATTCTTACCACAAAATGTCTCTTACTCAGCTGAATGTGCAAAGTGATTGACGCAGGTATCCTATTTACTGTTACAATTGTATCGTCACATTGGAGGAAGTTCATTCCGGTATTTTAACTGGAAAATGTATTTTGCAGCCTTTGCAAATATAAATCCTTTAGCTTTGTAACCCACTGTTATAATGAGAAAGGGTTTGAGAGTTCTCGAGCTGAAAAATAGTCACGTGATTCCACCTCCTGCGGTGACACCAGTCTGTATACATCTGGCATGAGGGATGTTTTTCTCTCTGCTGTTCATCATGTGCAGGATAGAACTGTAGCAAAAAAAATCTCATGCACATGATTGCTGTATTCATTGACCAATGAAGTTAATGCCTGTGGCTCACATTGTGTTGGGTTTCATCAACAAGAGAACACTTCAACAGTAACATTGCGCAAACACATTATAAGGCATCCACTGGGACAAAACCAAAAGATGTTGGAAAATCTAAGCGGGTTTGGCAGCATCTGAAAAGAGATATCAAAGCTAACATTTCGGGTCCAGTGACCCTTCCTCAGAACTGATGTTACTTAGGAGAACTTTGGTCTATTTGCAGAACATAGAATTTGGGAGGAATAGTAGTGATGGAGTAAACGAGATATACATTAAAAAGAGTGAGACGAATACTTGGACAAAAGAATTAATAGTGATCTGGATAAAAGAATTAATTGCTGATAATGGAGAGTAACCATAGGTAGAGTGTAATGGCTGGCTATGTTGTAACAAGGCCTGATGGGTTGGGTCGGGTGAAAGGGCATGGGCAAGGTCAGGAACTAAAATTATTGAAATTTGGACAAAGTCCAGAGGGCTGTAGGATCCTCAAGCGGAAAATTAAGTGTTATTCTTTCAGCATGCGCTGAGTTTCGGTGGAACACTGCAGTAAGCCTGAGATAGAGATTATGGATAGGGAACAGAGTTTTATGTTAAAGGGGCAGACAACTGGAAACTCAGGGTGTTGTTTGAAGACAGAACTTGGATGTTCTGCAAAGCGAGCACCCAATCCACATTCTTTTCCAAAGATGGTGAAGACCACATTGCTAGCAGTTAATGCAGTCGATTGCATTATGCGAAGGAGTATTTGCGCACGTGGATACTGAGGAGGGAGGACTAAATGGACATGTGACGAAAAGCAAGAAGCAAAAAGAAAAGATATCTCAGGAGATATTATTAGAGAAATTGTTAATCATTTGGGTAAGAGAAATACCACAAAGGCACTTTACCTGAAATGCTCGTGCGCTTCAGAACATCTCTGGAGAGTTGCTGACACAAATCATCACGAATGAATATGATGTAGTAACCATTATGGAGTCATGGTTACCGGATGGTCACCACTGGGAGCTAAATATCCTGGAGCATGAGACAATTTGGAAGGACAGACAGGAATTTAAGGAAGGTGGGGTAGCTCTGACAGTACAGGAAGACATCAGAGCTGTGCTGATTAATGATGTAGTTTCTATGTAGAAAAAGTTTAAATGCATTTGGGTGGAAAATACAAATTCTAAGTGGAAAAAGTCACTGATCGCCGTGGTATATCTGCCGACAAATGTTAGGGTCACATTGAGGTGGGTAATTAACAAAGAAATAACTAATGCCTGTAAATATCGTATAACAATTATCATGGGGGATGTTAATCTATATGTCGATCGGTCGAACCAAGTCAGTCAGGGTAACCTTGAGGAGGAGAGTGTTGCGTGTATCCGAGATAGTTTTCTTGAAGTGTGGAATGGAACAAGGGGCGAGGCCGCATTAGATTTTGTACTGGGTAATGAAGCGTGCCAAGTGTTAGATTTGGAGGTAGATGTGCACTTTGGCGATAGTCACCACAGTTCAGTTATGTTTACTTCAGCAAGAGAAAGAGATAGTTATACACGAGAGGTCAAGTGCTGCAGCTGGGAGACGGGAATTACGATGCGATTAGACAAGATTTAGGATGCATAGCATGGGAAAGGAAACGGAAGGGGATGGGAACAATAGAAGTGTGGTGCATATTCAAAGAACAGCTACTGTGTGTCCTTGATAAGTATGCACATCACTGATAGGGAGGAAGGTGTCGAGCGCAGGAGCCGTGATTTACGAAGGAAGTTGAATCACTCGTTAAGAGTAAGAAGAAGGCTTATGTTCGGATGAGATATGAAGTCACGTTTAGGGCGATTAAGAGTTACAAGGTGGCAGGAAAACCTAAAGTGAGAGCTAACATGAGCCAGGAGTGGACATAAGAATTTGTGGGTAGGTAGGGTAAGGAAAATCACTAAAGCTTTCTGTACATATATAAGGGATGGAAGAATGACCTGATTAACATTATGGCAAGTCAATGAGAGACGTGACAAGTCGTCCGTGGAGTCAGAAGAGATGGGGAACAGCTAAATGAATATTTTTCGTCACTATTCACCCTGGCAAAAAAGTAATGTTGTCGAGGAGAATACTGACAAACAGGCTACTACACAACATGGGATTGAACTGAGTGAAATAGTTGAAAAAAAAATGTGAAAATAGTTAACTAGCTGTGCTGAATGGGATTATTCTAGGATTCACTGGGAAGTCAGCAGGAATATTGTCCAGCCTATGGATTTATCTTTATGTCGTCATAGTCCACAGGAACACTACCTAATGACTCCAGGATAGAAAACGTCGCTCCTTCATTCAAGAAGGGGAGTAGAGGCAACCCTGGCTCCTACAGACCACTGACAGTCACGTCGGTGGTTGGTAAAGCGGTGGAAAATTTAATAAGAGATAGAGTTTATAATCATCTCAAAGAAGTTGATTAGGGAAAGTCAAGAAGATTTTGTGAAGGTATTTCGTGCCTCACAAACCCTATGGAGTCCTTCAGAAAATGTGCCATCGGATGGATGAGAGTAAAGTCGTTAATGTGGTGCATTTGGATGTCAGTAAGGCGTTTGATAAGGTTCCCCATGGTCGGCTGCTGTACAAAATACTGAGGATGGATTGAAGGCGATTTTTGTGGCTTGGATCAGAAATTCGCGAGCTGAAAGAAGACGGGGGTCTTGGTGGATGGGAAAGGTCCATCCTGGAGTTCAGTTACTAGGGTGTACCACAAAGCTTTGTTTGGCGTCCACTGCTGATTGGCATTTTTATAAATTACCTGATTGAGGTCGTGGATGGATGGATTCGTACATTTCCAGAAGACACGAAGGTTGGTCCAGGTCTGGATATTGCTGAAGGATGTTGTAGGTGTCAGAAGGACAGAGATAAGCTGTATGGGTTGCAAATGGAATTTAAAGCAAAAAAGTTTGAGTTGATTCACTTTGGAAGGCGCAACAAGAACGCAGAGTGCTGGTTAAAATTTCGCTCGTGTGGATGAGCAAAGTGATCTCAATGTCCATATACATAGTTCCCTCAAATTTCCACCCAGTTTGAATGGCTGCTGCGAAGACATATGGAGTGTTTGCTTTTATTATTGGAACGATCGAGTTTCGGAATCATGAGGTCATCTCGTAGCTGTACAAAACTCTGTTGCAACCACAATTGGAGTATAGTGTGCTGTTTTACTCAATCATGAAGGATGTGGAAACTTTGGAGGGGGTTCTGAGAAGATTTGCTGAGATGTTGTCTGGTATGGAGGGGCGGTCTTCCGAGAACGATTGAGCGACGAGAGGCTGCTTTCGTTCGAGAGAAGAAGGTTGAGATTTTACTCCATTAACACATACTAGATAATCAGAGCGTTAGGTCGGGTGGACACAGAGAATCTTTTTCCTAAGGATGGTAATGTATAGTGTGCGGTGGCATAGCATCAAATTCAGGGTAGATAGATATAGGATAGACGTCAGAGAAACAGTTTCTTTACTCATAGATCAGCAAGGGCGCAGAAGACTGTGCCAGCAACAGTTGTAGACGCGCGAACTTTACAGACACGTAAATAGTCATTGGATAGTCATATGGGCGAGAATGGAGTAGTGTAGGTCAGACGGACTTCAGGTTGGTTTCACAGGGCTGAAGTAGCTGTACTGCGCTGTCGTATTCTATGATCTATGTTCCGTGGAACTGGCGAGAAAGCAAGCTATCCTAGATCCTGTCCTCTGTATTACATTCACATTTACGGATCCTCTTCGAAGAAGTGTTCAATGTATGCATGAATTTAGAATACAGATAGAGAGTGTGAAGACAATATCCAAAGCCAGGGTCCAGAACTTTGCAAAGGGGGACTAAAATAGAATGAGGGACGACGTGGCTAAATTCGACTGGAAAAGAAGGTGTCATGGTGGGACAGTTGACGAGCAGATGAGGAGTTTCATGGAATGTTTTTCAAAGTGCTCAGCAAGAATATATTCCAGTGAAAAAGGAAGGACTGAAAAAAAAATGTTATTCTGACCCAGGCGTCTAAGGAAATAAGAGAGGCTGCCAAATTAAAAGAGAAGGCAAATGAAGTGGCAAAAAGACATGAAACTGGAAGGCTGGGAAAACTTTAATCATCAAAAGAAAGCCACACACAGAGCTGTAAAGAAAAGAAAGAAAGAACACAAAAAAAGCACAGAATATAAAGACACACAAAATTTTCTAGAAAAAAAAATATAAAACGAAAAAGACTTGCTGAAAATAACGTTGTTGGTTCAGAGAATGAGAAGGGCCATTTAGTTTTGATGAAATAACAGGCATTGAACAGGTATATTGCATCAGTTTTCACAGTGGAGAACACTAATATCATGCCAGTAACTAACAAAGATTTGGAGGCAGGTGACGATCCGAAAAAAACACAAGAGCTCGTGTTGGATTGTTGGATCTAACAGAGCAAAGGATGGATAAGTCTGCTGGTCTTGATGGAATGCATCTCAGAGTAATAAAAGAGATGGTGGGAGAACAAAGAAAATGCACTGGCGGTAATTTTCCCAAATTCGTTGGTCTCTGGGACAGTTGCTGCAGAACGGAAATAATGTGACGCCATTGTTTAAAAAGTGAGGCAGAGAAAAGAATGGGAATTGCAGATCATTTCGCTTAACCTCTATAGTGGGGAAGTTGTTTGAGTCTATTTTCAAGTAAGAACTAGCAGGGCATCTCAACAGAAATTGGACAGGCGCACCGTGAGTTCATGAATGGCAGATCATGCTTGAAATATCTTTTGGAATTCTACAAAGACATTACGGGCGTGGTGTACACTGAGGACTACGTGAATGTGGTGTACCTACATTTTCAAAAGGCTTCAGATAACGTGACACACAAGGGGGATGCTGCATAAGTATGCATGCTGTTAAGGATAGAGTATTAGCATGGATAGAGGATTGGTTGTTGAGCGGAGATGGAGTACGTTGGAATTTTATTCATTGGAATTCAGAAGAATGAGGAGAATCATACAGAAACATATGAAACTATGAAGTGAATACATACGAGAGAAGTAGAGAGTACTCTTCCTCTGGCGGGTGAAACGAGGACAAGTGAGCATAGTAACAAAATTAGATCGAGCAGATTTAGGACTAAATTAAGACGGAATTTCTTCAATCAGAGGGTTGCAAATCTATGGAGCTGCTTGTCCAGCGAAGTGGTTGATGCTACTTCAGTAAATGTCTACAAAGCTAAGTTTGATTTTCATTTGAACAATAAATGACTTGAGGAATAGGTTGAGAGGACGGGTAAGTGGATTTGAGCCCATGGAAATATCAGCCGTGATTTTATTGAATGGCTGAGCAGGCTTGATGATCCGGACGGCCGTCTCTTGCTCATAGTTCTTCTATTCGATGAATGCATTTGTCATATCTTCAGTGTTTGCAGGGGAAGATTCCATGATACTGTTGGTAGAGGTGTTGGGA
Organism: Chiloscyllium punctatum; assembly: GCF_047496795.1. Lineage (NCBI taxonomy): Eukaryota > Metazoa > Chordata > Chondrichthyes > Orectolobiformes > Hemiscylliidae > Chiloscyllium > Chiloscyllium punctatum. Next base: position 45,875,932 of record NC_092781.1, on the reverse strand, counting down.
GTGAACGCAGTGAGCACCAGGTTGTCGAGGAGGGAATGGTTCCTGCCGAAATCGGACAACTGAGGGAGGAGAATATCTGTAGTGTAATTGCATTTCACTGGAGATGTTGGAATATAAAGAATTTCGTTGATCACTTGAAGAACCGGAGCGCATACGGCTTCGGACCAAGTTCTGGAAAATGCGATGATAGTGGATAGATGCTTGATGATTGACGATGGCAAGGAGGGTCAAACGTTCTCTTTCAGTGCTGTAGAAGTCTCAATCTCTATGAGAAACTAACTTCGCCAGCCGGACAAACAGTGTCCATAAGAACAGGTCATATTCTGGGATATTCTTGACTCGCTAAAGCCCGTCTGTCACATAGTCTGCCATTTTCTAACAGCTGTGGTTCGTCAGTAGAAGGCTCCATTAACAGCTGTTCACTCTCCGAGCCAGGTCGTTATCCATTCCTTTCTGAAACTGTTCTTCTCTTTCTTTGTATTCTTTAACGACCTACCGTTTAGTCCTTTACAAAACAGAAATAGGATACATGATGGGATGGTTTATGCTTGCCTGGATGAGTGCAGTGTTAAATCAGTAATGCGCAGAAGGACAGCAGATTCAGCAGCATCTGAGTAACAAGAGACAGTTAAGTCATAACCTCCTTGACGACTCCTGACTGCAGTTGCAACAATGCTGAAAAGCTGAACACCATCCAGAACAGAGCTGCTGACTTGATCAGCACCACATGACACTGACACAACATCGACAAACATCCACATCCTCCACCACCAAACACTCAGACACGCAGTTTGTAACATCTATAAGACGCACTGCAGAAATTCAACAGGGCTCCTTAAACAGTACCTATCAAATTCACAACGAATTCAATCTAAAAGTAAAAGGGCAGTGGATAGATAGGAACATCCTAAAAACGACTTACCATCGGGATCTGTAAATATACTGCCGTTCCTCCAGTGTTACTGGGTCACAATTGTGGATTTCACACCCCTATAATTTTGATCAACCGACAGTACGTGGAAACAGTGGTTCAAGAAGGCAGCACATCATCACCTTGTCCAGTCAAATTAATAATGAACTATAAATGCTGATATTTTATAGAATAGCCACATCTGAGGAAGAATGAAAATTATATGCTTTGGTGTTTTTGGAAGTTCTCTTTTGCTGAGCTGTTTCTATTTTAATTTCAGTGGTATTAAATATGAAGATTTACTGTTGGGAAACCGATAGGAAGTATCATATCAGAATATGATGAAGTTGCTCTGTTTAATGTAACCTGAAACTTATCAGCCTTTGCAAATGAAAGGAAAAAGTGACAGTCACAGTGGAATGATTCACGTGTTCTATCTGTGGGCAAGGCTACAGCCAATCATCTGGATTTTTGACAGATAAATGGATGGATGCTGGATAGAAATCCTGGAAATGTGTTTACTATGGAAACGATTCAATTACTTGTCTGCCCTGAAAAGTCATCAGTACAAACACACTGGGCAAAAGCCATTCAACTGTTGTGAGTGTGAGAAGGGATTTGCTCAGTTATCTAAACTGCTGATGCACCAGTGAGTTCACATGGAAGAGAGACTCTTTAATTGCGCAGAGTATAGGAAAAGTTTTAAAAGTTCTCAGGACCTGGTGTGCTATCAATGTGTTCACACTGATGAGAAACCATTCAAGTGTTAGCACAGTCAGAGTGGAGTCAGGCCATCATCTCATCTCACTTTACATCTGCGAACTCACTGGAGAGCTGCTGTTCAACTTCTCCAAGTGTGGGAATGGATTCATTCAATAATTCAGTCTTCTGAGACACCAGCGAGTTCACACAGAGGAGAGACCACGTATCTGCTGTATTTTAGAAAATAAATAATTGATTCCAGCAACTTACTGAGACTACAACAAATTTATATTGTCAAGAGGTTACTCATGTGTTCCGAATTTCGGAAAGAATGCACTTATGTCATCCATCCTCCTGATAAACCAACGGGTTCACAGTAACAAGAAACTGTTCAAATGCCAGAGAGTGAGAAATGCTATATACGTGACCAGAAACTGAAGTCCCATCAACATGTTCACACTGATGAGAAACCAATCTTGTGCTTTCACTATTTGACTGTGTTTCCAACTGTCCATCGGCGTAATTTAGCTCCTGTACCTCTGACAAAAGGGCAACACTTCACCAGGAGTTCAGTAGCTGTGAAGCACATTCAGAAATCCTGAATGTGGGAAAATATTTTTAAAATACAAATCAAGACAGAACAATAAATAAAAGGACCAGGAACAGGACAGTAAATGTATATCTACCAGTCTCCTCTAATTGGAGATAAGTCAATGGAAAATAAAGCTACGTATCTGATGTGATTAACACCTGAACACTTAAGCGCCAGGTCAATTGGAGATATCATTCATATCCACTTACAAAAACCCCTGCTAACAGAATGAACGCAGTTCAGTTCTAGACGTCGTAACAGCAGATCACAATCACATGCTACCTCACTGGAATGTGTGTGCTACCATAATCTTACCAGATCATAGGGACTACTGATTTATTTAGAGAAAGAAGTGACTGGTAATGATTTAACCAGACAGCCACCACATCTCAGCTGGTGGAAGAGGTTGCGTAGAATAGCCTTCATGGCAATCTCATTACAATGATGGGAATCGAACCCACACGTCCAATATAAAACGAGTTAGTAATCTAACAATCCAGCTGACTGAACTAAACTGATTCCAGCTCACTGGCCTCTCACATTTGCGGATCAATCATTGATTCTCTTGCTGCACACAGTGCAGATGAAGTGCCTCGCCCACAATGTGGTTTGGTGGTGCAGTGGTAAGCTTCAGAGAGCCAGTGAACAGGTTTGATTCCAGCCTCGGACACCTATCTATGAGAAGTTTTTACATTCTCTCTATTTCTGCAAGGATTTCCTCAGGTTTAGTCCCACAATCAAAAGGTTCACTGGTGAGGTGAAGTGGCCTTGCTAAATTGCCCAGAGAGTTGGGTATTAGTCTGGGTAAATATGGGGTAGAGGAATATGTGTGGATGCTCTTTGGAAGGTTTATGCTCTCATTCTAATTCTCATTCTCATATGTTTTCTGCTTTTTAATCAAAACGTTGGTTCTTGAAGTCAGAGCATTAAAAGATTCTGTTAATGGTATGAACAAGCACATATCTGTTGAGACTGGAGAATCAAGTGATTCTATTTCCACACAAGGACCAAGTAAACGTTTCTCCCTAATGTGAATATGCTGGTGCTCACTGAGGAGCGATGACCAAGTCAATCCATTCCCACACTCAGTGCAGGTCCCTGTACAGTATGGCAATGCTTGAATGTCTGAAGCTTTGCTGATTTAATAACTCTCTTCTCATACACAGAACTGACTAATGACCTCTCTGCAGTATGAACTCGACTGGGTGACATTCGTCGAGTCCGTGAAGTTTATCCCTTCCCAAGTAGAGCAGACAAAGCTTCTCTCACAACAGTGAAGTCGTTTGTGTGACATGAGGTTGGATACCCAAGTGAATACCTTCCCACACATGGAACAGCTGAATAATTTCTCCCTCTGTGAACAGGTTGATTTTCAATTAAGACAATTGAAGTTAAGACGATTGCAGATAATAAAGATTGTTTCCCACAGTCAGGGAAAGGTCTCTTGTCAGTGTTAACCCACTGGTATTACAGGAAGCTGGATGACCGAGTAAATCCCTTTACACAAATGGACAGGTCAACATTCTCTCCCAGGAGTTTATTTGATGATGAGCCTCCAACTGGCCTGGGTATTTGCAATCCTTTCCACAATCGAGACATTTCCATGATGCTGATCTCCTCACATATCAAGAAGTTGAATGATCTGTTAATCTTTACTCACAAACGCAACATAGGTATGCTTCTCTGCGATGGATATTTTTTCGATTGTTACCTGGATAATGTTAAATATTTTTGCTGCAATCAGTTCACTGAAACATTCAAATTCGTATGTGCACAGGGGGCGATGAGGTGCGGGGGGTGCGCTTTTATTCTCACACTGGTGCTTCAAAGCTTTTGTGTTACCTTCATGTACTGATATACTAAGTGACTCTGATGGATCATTATCTCATGTTTGATTTGACTGACTCATGTTCAATTCTTTCAATCTATTCCTCCATGAAATGAGATACAAATGCAAACCATACACTGTCAAATCTCAAAGCAATCAAATCTAATTTCATAAAGACATCTTTACACGATTACACATATCCTCAGAAATGAATGATCCATTCATTTCGAAAGATCCAAAAGGCTCTATCAAAACCAAAAAGGAACATTCCTGAATAAAGCATGTTGTATGATGTGATCAGAAGTGCCTTGGAAAAACATTGCTGAGCAATGGGATCTGGGAGGTCCGGTCCATTGTACCCTGAAGTTTGCTGCATAGGTGGATAGAGTGGTCGAGAAAGCATATGGCTTGCTTGCGTTCATCGGACGGGGAATTGAGTATAAAAGCTGACAGGTCATATTAAAATTGTACAAGAATTTGGTTCGGCCACATTTAGAATACTGTGTGGAGTTCTGGTCGCCACATAACCGAAGAGGTTGTGGCAATTTTGGAGAGGATACATGGAAGGTTTATAAGAATGTTACCTGTTATGGAAGCTATGAAGAGAATTTGAGCAGGCGAGGATTGTTTTCATTCGTAAAAAGTGCATTGGGGGATCTAATTGAGGTCAACAAACTCATGAAGTCTATTGACAGGGTGGATGGCGATAAGCTTTTTTTTTCCCAGTGTGAATAACGAGAGGTGATGGATTCAAGTGGAGAGGTGAAAAGATTAAGGGGGTACACGCGGAAAATACTTGACACCGAAGGTGGTAGATGCCTGGAACCCGTTGGCAGCCGAAGGAGTAGAAGCAGACAAGGTAGAGTCATTTAAGGTACGTCTGGATAGATGCATGAGTAGGTGGGGAGCAGAATGATACAGACCTTTACAGATTGGGTAATAGACTCAGACAGTGGATGTGAATTGGCACAAGCTTGGAGGGACGAAGGGATTGTTACTGGGCTGTTAAGACTTTTTGTCCTTTGTTCTTTGTTGCGCCCAGCGTCTATGAGGCATTGTATGTCCTGAGGTGCGAACCTATTTCTTGGATGTAAATAGCCGACTGGTGAACAGCAGCAGCTCCCCGTCCAGAAGAATTTTACACAAGGGGTAATAGTCTTTGATGCTACTGGACGCCAATGGGCCAGAAAGTGAATGATGAAGTTGGTTGGCAAAGTGCTGTTTTGTCCCAGATATTGGCAAGTTGCTTGTGTTGTTGAAGCAGCATTCAAGCAGGCAAATGGAGAGCATTCCATATCATATAATGCCTGTGTCTTGCAAATGATGCGCAGTTAGAAGGTGAGTTGAGTGCTGCAAGATCTTTTGCCAGTGCCCTGTCTTGCATCAGCTGTATCTGTATGGCGAGTCGTGTTAAATTTCTAGTAAGTAGTACACAACAAACATGCTGCTCGTGGGAGGCTTCAGCAATGATCTTGCTGTTGACTGTTAAAAAGGGTCATTCCGATTCTCTTGTCGAAGATGGCCGTTGCCAGGCACAGATGTGATATGACTGCTACTTGCTAAATGTGCAGATTTTAGATGCTTTCCAGGTTTTGCTACATCTGGATAAGCGAGTTTTCTGAAGACCTTTAGCATAGGTTGAGGTTCATGTTATAAATTGGTTCCCAATTAGACAAGCTTGCCAGCACAACAAAAGAACTTACAACCTGTACATGCGGATGTGCGGTAGATCAGTGTTTGTGCAGATGAATATGATGGTGAATAATGTACAATCGACAATCAATAACCCTACTTCCGAAGGGAAGGTCTTTCAAAAAAGCAACTGAAGATGGCTGAACCAAGGACTCAAACATGAAGAACTCAACTCTGACTCAGAAGGGCTTGGATTCTCAAGACGCAACTGCTCACAAGTGTGATATAACACGTTTCAACAGTTTGATTGAAAATGCCAAATACACAAAAACCAATGATTCAAGGAGAATGCTGCATGTTACAAATATTACATGTGAGTGATGCTGCTCAATATGCTGTCGCCCAAGACACTGTATAACCCGGGCAATGAGTTTTGCAGAAGATACACACTGGACTGGAATTGTTAAAACTGAATCTCTGTCCACTTTTACTGCCAGACCTGTGACTTTCTCCAGCACTTCCTGTTTCAGTCTCAGATTTTCAGTATCTGCATAAAGCACCCTCAGGCTCCGCACTGTATGATGACGTCACGTGTCCGCCTGTGTATCAGTCCCGATCCCTGGCCAAGATGGCGGCTGTTCACATCGGAACTACAAAGAAATTTCACACAAGTTATTTTTCAAGGTGGACGCTTGTCACTGAAAGCGTTCATAGATGCTCTCGGTCTTCATCCTTACCTCTATCTTCTGAAGCCCAACCGTCTCGAAAAGCGTGTCTCTTGTCTTTTACCAAGCAGATGATGCCGACACTTCGAATGTGCTCCAGTAAGGATTATGGAGGACACTCATTGTTCCAAGGAATTCTGGGTACATACCCGCCATTGAATTCAATATTGACAAAAGATTATTTCCATCCATTATTAATTTTCTCTTTCCTGCATTACGAACTTTTGTGATTCAAACAATATTTGTTCGAATAGAATTGGCGGACGGAACGACATTGTCAAAATACATGATTCTCCAATCATTCAAGGCCTCTCTCCAACATGAGCTTGTCATTAACATACTTGATATCACAATTAATTATGTAAATTCCCATGCTGAACTGGTGGTTATGGATTTTGGAAAACAATTTACCATTGGATGTTTAGTACTCAAACCAAGAAATATATTTGTTTCTTCTGAATATCAATTAACATTTTCATCATCTCATTTTTTCAGAGAGTGGCAAGATATGAAATCTGAAGTGTTTCTCTTATTCCAGTTCTGCGCTATCTTTTCAGTAACACGATTCAGTTGGACAGTTTACATTGAGTTACGATGAATTTGTATCAGAGGTGAATATTATTTAGCATTAGTCTATAATTGAAAAATTAACTTCCTTTGCTGTGGATCATGCGTGATGCCGTGGTGTCATCCCTTTCCTGTGGATCTGAATCCATGTTCATCCACTGCTGCATTTCATCACTCTCCTCCCTGATTATCTCTTTGCCATTGTCTAACCTGCGTTCCCTCTAGTAATGAATATTTTAACTGTATGATATCGTGTATAGTGAATTATTCCAGTCACACTCAAATGAGGGTTTCATCGGCGCTCAGCAATCTGCTGCTAAATTATTCCACTCGTGAACGTGTCCACCCTCCAAACATGACTCATACTTTCCTATGATTCAACTTGCTTTTATTTCTCGTGCTCCCTCTTACACAGTCTACTCCCTTCCTTGGACTTTACCCATCACACCCCACAAGACCCTTTCTCTCACTTTCATCCCTGAGAGGTCAGACTCTTTTGTTGGCCCAGTGTTACCCTTGATGGATAATGGTAAAAGAGTTTCTTAGAACAATACAGCATAGGAACGGGCCCACGATGTTGTAGTGAGCATGAGGCCAAATTTAAGTCACCCCTTCGGCGTTGCCTCGTTCTATTTCTCTTATTTCCTTGTGTAATCATGTGCTCATCTAAAATCCACCTAACATGCCCTGTCGTGTCTGCCTCCGCAACCATTGTTGACAGCATGTTCCAAACTCCTTTCACGCTCTGTGCATTAAACTTGCCTCTCACATCCTCATAATCTTCTGTCTGAGACACGCTCCCTATATCTTTCACCTTCACCGGACTGCACAGCCTTCCCCGTCTGTGTGGCATCCTCCAGTCACTCCCAACCTCCCTCCCTTTGTCACCTCCTTTAGGATCAACCCTGCCTATCGCTGTCACCTCCTGTAGGCACTGCAATCTTCCCAATTTCTGTCACCTCCTGCGATTACTCCAACCTTCCTATCGTTGCCACCTCTTACAGTCACGCCAGGCCTCTCTCTCTACATTGCCTCCTCCAGTCAGTCCAACCATACCTATTATTATCCCCTCTTCCAGTCAGTCCAACAATCCCGATTGTTATCCCCTCCTCCAGTCATTCCAACCCTGCCTCATACTGAACTTCTTCCAGTCATGGCTATGTCAAAAGGAATGTGGTGAATTCAGAAACAGAGTACCGAGTCAGATGACCAATCCTGATTGTATCCGACAGTTCGTAGGCTCTTGGAACTGAATGACCTACACATGCACTTCTGTGCAACACTCTGTCTCCACGATTTTCTGCAATCACTACTGATGTCCCCATCTGTTTAACCAACACAATCTCCTCACAATATTTCCTCCTTCGGCCCCAAACCCTCCCTATCTTTGTAACTTCCTTTAGCTGCTGCAACGACCCTATCTCTGTAACATCATATCCTGCATCATCCCTACTTTTGTGTGCTTCTCCATTCCCTATAACACAACGTCTCTGCAACCTTATTGCACAACTCTCATTAATCTTCTCTATCTCTCTTACCCTTTCCTGATCCTACCACCTCCCTGCCTGTTGATCCTTTTTAGTTTATCAGCCCTTACTTTATCCACCACTTACACCAATCTGCGTAGCCCTCCTTCCATCTGTGAACTACTCCATTCCTTGCATACACTCTCTGTGTCTGTACATTCCTCAAACACAAATATGGCTCCCCATCTGTCAGCCCTACTGCAGTCCCTACAGACTTTGTGGTCCACTGTCTATCAAGCTCTCTCAAGTGCTGCGACGCTTCCTACAGTCTGTAACCCTCTCCAGCTGCAACAACAGGCCGGCCACAATCTGTGTTTGCTCCTCCACTCCCTATAATTCTCCCAGCATCATAAGCAAACCTTCTCTGCAACTCTGCAATTTTCCATTTCAGTTCCCTGTTTCTGTCCCTAAAATTTCCCTTTCTCTGTAAATGTTCCAATGCCTTCAAACTTCCCTATCTGAGTGAACCCCTGCAGTTCCTCCTCCCTCCTTGGCTACCACAGCCAATTACAGCACATTATCCCCTCCCTGAATCCTTAATGATTGCAGGCGGTGGACGTGTCCAATGGTGAGAAAGCTATTTTCGGGAATAACACTCTCCCTGTCTGTGTCTCGTCTTCAAACCCCGACCACTCATCCTGTGTCTATGGTCGCATCCATCCCTGACACTGCTGCCTTATTCTGTACCTCTTCCTGCACTGAGTGCCCTTGAACACCAGCAGCTTCGACAGGCCCCTCTTAAGCTTTACACCTTGCAGTCATGACAAATCACTTAATTCAAACATCCACAACATCAAGATTCTAGTATCTCCAAAGCTGCCAGTCTGTCATTGTTTCCTTTGGTCAAGCGTTCATATTTGTGTAAGCATCTTACTACAAGCTTTTTAGACCTTACAGAGCTCTAAATCGAGTAACAACTTTCAGCACCAACAAGCTATCATCTACTTCCTTTGTCTCTTCAGTTCCGGCAGCTCTGTTTACATTTTCCAGTCGTCTGCTTCAAGCACTGCAGGGCTCCGTACCTCTCTATTTTACTCGTTATCTATCGACAGTGCTCTCAATCACTGTAATAGACTCTGTGTCATTAAATTCTCCTCCTCTTTCCTGCTTTCTTCCATTTACAAAGTGATCCTTTGAGATAGCGCTGCGGAATGGAACGTTAAAAGTGTAAGCTGAGGCTTGAGATTGAATATGACCTAGAAGTGAAAAGGCAGATAACCTGAGTGAGCAGCTCTGAGTGGGACAGTACAAAACAGCAGCGAGTATCGAGGCAGACTGGGACTTGATGTTGGAAAAGCAGCAGAGCAGGAGGCTCTAAATCAGCACAGAGAGAGCAAACTTAGAGCAGGAGCTTGAGGCCAACTCACAATTGGCAGTTATCGAGGCAACAAAGTGGGAGGATGTAAATTAGCATGAGGATTGAGGCTTAGACGTACCTTGCAGGCAAACAGACAGAGATCCTATCAGTGAGCAGAGTGGAGTGGGAGCTCGTAGTCTACATGAACCTGGGAGTCACAGAGACGGTGATCCTGAGAGGGAGCAGAGTGAACTATGAGACACAGAGACGGTGATAGTGTGAGGGTGCATAGAAAGATGAGAGCTGGAGAATTACATGTACCTGAGAAACATAGAGACGGTGACCCCATGAGAGAGCAGACTGCAGCGGGAGCCGGAGGTTTACACGTATCCGGCAGACACAGAGATGGTGAACCTGTGAGCGAGCAGAGTGGAGGTGGAGCTGGAGTATGACAAATTCCTGGGAGTGACAGGGACGGTGCGTCTGTCAGGGAGCAGAGTGGAGTGGGAGCAAGGGGTTTACACTTACGTCGGAATGATAGAGATGGTGAAGTGATTCGACAGCAGAGTGGAGTGGGAGCTGGAGAATTACATGTACCTGGGAGTCTCAGAGACGGTGAGCGTTTGAGGGAGAAGAGTGTTGAGCTGAGTCGAGGATTACATATACCTGGGAGTCACGGAGACACATTTCTGCTGCTGAGCCTTGCCTGTATTGAAGTTGAATGAAGCACGAGTAGCATCACAGAAAAATTGTCAGTTCTTTTTCGGATAAACTCCTATTCTGACTGTGTTTGAACTGCTATAGCTTAGCCCCTTAATTTTTTTCTTCTTTGAAAGAATGTTTTAACTCAGAAATACAAGGAACAAGTTCAAGTAAGAGACAACACGAGAAAGTAATAACAATGAGCTACAGTTTGATAAGGCAATAACCCTTAAACTTATTATGTAAATCTATATCAATTTCATTGAAGACATAATTTTACAGGTTCATCAAATGGAAAATATGTTCTGTTTCACTGCAAAGTCACAGCCCTGTTGGTGTCATAGACGAAAGTCAGATTTGGAACTCAGACCACGACAAGGCTTTGTGGTACATCTGCGACTCTGAGCGTGAGGTGGATAGCACATCCAGAGAGCTGATCACACAGCAGTCCTAACAGACGGGAAAGGAAAGTGATTAGAATGGGTGATTAGTGAGTCCAACATAAACAGTCAATATATACATGATTAGCCCGCGGACTCAGTTAAAATGAGATTATCCTTTCATAGGCTGTTGAAGGAGCGACTGTTGAGGGGTGTGCAGTCAGAGCAAGCTTTCTGGCACCACATCAGGCCGGACTATACATGAGGAGATGGTAAATGAAGGAAGAGCAATAGAAGTGACTATGTTGAGGAAGGTACAAGTGTTTCTGTGACTGACAAAATGCCTCCAGAATGGTGGGGTCAAGCATATCACCGTGTGTGCTGGACATTCATGTGGTCGGTATTCAGTGTTGAAATGTCATGGCCATGTTGGTTGGATTGACATTGTTTGGAAGGTTGAAGCCGTCTGTGGATCAGAATTTAGGATTGACTCCAAGAAAGATGGACCGGAAAAGTAGTAATCACTGGAATACTCCCAGCGCCGAATAGAAGGCAGCGCAGAAAGGAGTGATACATAGATCAAAGTAGGACTGAAAGGATGATGCTGCAGGAGGGCTTCAGATTCATGGGACGCTGGGATGTGTTCGAAGATAGACATCAATTCTATAAGGTGGACCGGGTTACAAATGATAGATATGAGAGTGAGATGTTTGTGGGCCATTTGGGAGGCATGTAAACTATATTGGTGGGAATATGGGAACCAAAAAGAAATAAAAGTTGAGGCTAACAGGATTCTCACAATACTTGAACGTGCAGCTGGTGCTAATCTACAACAAGAAGTTTGGGAGGGGGCGATGCAGTCAGAGAGAAAAAAATATCCAAATTGTGTGCACTTTGCATGGGTGTTAATACATATAGCATGGAAAGCTAGAGATGCAGATAAGTGTGTACAAACTCCGGTGATGTAATGCTGCCAAGTGCTGGCTCAAGGACTGGCAGAGTTGAATGTTTAATCCAGCTGGGTATGAAGTATTCCGATGCACCAGAAAGGAAAGGAAATGATGAAAGATTAGAAGTATTGATTTAACGTCCGTCCATGAGACCCAGAGAAAGGGGATTCCTCCGAGAATGAATTTGTCTGGAACGACAGACAAAATTGTCCGCAGTTACACTGTGACTAACGTCTATGTGCTGCCAAATAGTGGAAAGTGTGGAGAGAATATGTATGCGGGGACAGTTGAGAACGATGGCAACAATAAGTGAAGTGATATTGGGAAACCTCAGTTATACAGACATGGATTGGGATACTGATAATGTCAGGAAAGTGAGGGACGGTTTTCCTGGGATCGCAGGGAGGAGAGCGTTTTGCAGAAGTATGTGTTCATCTGAAAAAAAATGTAATGTTGGAGCTGGTCATTAGAAAATCATCGAGAACATGAATCCCGTATCCGTCATGAACATTCCAGGACACAGTGACTATTTTACCTTAAATTTCAGGATTATGGGTGAGAATGGAATGCAATAATGAAACATGAGAAAGATCAATTTCCTAGAAACAACGTTCGATGTGGCAAGAATCAGGCTGGGATGGATTTACTGGAACACCAGATTGTACATAAAACGTAAAACTGAACAAATGGCTCTGTTCACAGAGGAGATCCTTTGTTTCCAGTCCGGAAATGGTTCCACAAATAGAAAATTAAGAATAATCAAGTCCAACGTTCCCTGGATGACAGAGAAGACCAACAGAATCGGTGTCAGGTAGAGATTCGGATTGTTAACCAGGAGGAATGCTGAAGGTTCAGAGGATAGATGGTAGAATGGATGCAGTTATGCGAAAACTAAGAGCAAACTAACAACTGTCCCTGAATCGTCTTTGGACACATCATAGTGAGCGTGTTCAAAATTGGAGTAAGGCTGGTTGAACACTAGAAATAGTACTTATACTGTAAAGAAGGAGCAGAGGAAACTCTGTCCCTTGGAAGGTACACCATTGATGAGGAAGACATGTATAGAATAGGCGACAAACACGATTCACCGTATTTTCCTCGATATTCATGACAATAAAATCATTTATTGATGGAATAAAAAGGACTGTATCGATATGGATCCAAAATTGAGTTCCAGCAGGAATGGTCAATTGTTTTTGTCAGGCTGGAGGAAGATTTTCGGTGAGGTTCTGCAAGAGACAGTTTTAGGACCCTTTTTCGTTTTGATATGTATGAAGGATGTACATCTGGTGTGCAGCGACCCATTTCAAAGGTCGCCGTTGACACACAACTTAAAGAAATTCGACAATACCAAAAAGACATTGACAACTTGGTACAGTGAGCGCAGAGATAATAGATGAAGTTCCACGCAGAGAATCATGAGGCAATACGGGCAAGAATTTTAAAAGAATATATAAAATAGAATGAGAAGGGGACGAAAAGGAAATCTATTGATTTTTTAAAAATTCATAGACATACTGAACTGAATAGATCTGATAGATTTGCTCCAGCTCATAAAAATAACAGAAATGTAAGGGCACAGATATCAGGAGATATAGAAAGGAAGAACTATTGATATAGGCAAGAACATTTTCACTCAGCAAGTAGTTGGTCTACACTTGAATGTGGTGTAGATGCATCTTCAATGGAAACGTTCAAGACGGGATTGGATAATTATTGTGATTAAAACAAATGTGTCAGGATATGGAGGTCATCAGGAGATTATTTCTCAGTCGTGAGTTCAGTGGAAGAGCTTGTACAAACATAATGGATCAATGACATCCTTCGCTGCTAAACAAAGGTCTGCATGGCTCAAGAGTGATGTCTTCAGGGTCCTCCAACTCCAATAATGTCCAATCTCATCGATGGTGGAGGGTATATTTCTATCTTTGAACGTCCATCAATAAACAAATTGCAGCCAAACATACATCGAAACAATGTAGAATCTCCTCCAGACCCGACAATTCTCCCTCTATCTGTCATAATTCTCAAGACATCACAGCTCTCCCGTTCTCTGGTGATACTCCAATCCACGGAAATCTGCCAATCTTTGGAATATCCTCCAGTCCACAACACCATCAATGTCACTAATTCCCTTCTGCACTGGCAAACTTCATTATCTCCAAACCCCCCTCCAGCCATTGCAGTGTTCAGTATATGAGAAATTTTCTCCAGCACCTCAAGCTCTTCACACCTCTTTAACTTACTCCAGCCCCTATAATTTTCCCTGTTTTGCAACTCAGTCCAATGTCTGACCAGCTGTGAAACATCTAGAGCTCTCGACAGGTTTCCTGATTCTGCAACAACCATCTGCCCTTAAACAGTTTCATATCTCTGCAAATTCCAAATTATTATTCTCTACTTCTCTGTGAAAATACCTCCAGCCTACCCTGTCTCTGAAAACTCTACCAACTGTTCAAACTCCCACATATCTCCAACCTTCATTAGCCCCTATAAATGTATGTGTCTCCAAAATCTCTTCTTACTGCTGCAACCTTCATCTATTTCTGTAAAATCCTCGAAAATATGTAATATTATATTCAGTAAAATCTCCTCTAATAATTCGCCTGCGGTGCCAATGCAAGATTTGGTTTCTGATTCCTGCAAGCGCTTGTTTTCAACTTTTTGCACCTAGAACGTAATTGCAAACGATGAATTCTTCCAAAATTTAAACCACCCGTCCATGTGTGGCATTGTCCATGCAGTGGAGAGGTTATCAAAACGGTAGATTTTTGTGGGTTTAGGGAATCTTAAAAAGTGCAAATGTACACAGAAATAGAGGTTTTACAGAGTTGGGCAGAGTTATAGAACATAGAGGATCTGACAAAGACTGGGAATTCGTAGCCATAAAGAAATGAATCTGGGATGTTCTTGGTTGTCTCTTTTTTTAAAAATGTAATTGAGCTGCAAACGCATAGTCCCATTATCAAACCTGGGACCTTCCTATTCTGAAGGTGGGACTCCAAATGGAATGTGTGCCGGCAACTGCCTCTGCACAGGCTCTGGAGAGGGTCTGTTTATTTTTCTTCTCGGATTTGTGACCTCAGGTCAGGGCCAGGTGAGAGCAGCTGATCGTGTTCAGGCAGGAGATGGAGGCTGGGATCGACGTGAACTCATTGTGAGACTCATTTCCATAACTGATACGAGTAATTTAAATACCTAAAGCACTGGAACGTGTTCCATTCTGTATTTCTGTATCTTTTATGCTTATGTCTCGATGGGACTCCAACCTCAAACTGTTAGAACAGAAATGTCAGCCTGCAGTAATAACTCTTAGGTATCAGTTCTTGTCCAGTCGTCAGCTCAACAGAGCCTCAAATCAGAAAAGTTCTCATGTCCTTGAATGTTACAATTGAAAACTATTATTGTGAGAAGAAAATGTGTTTCAGCTGGTGTGAACTGAATCTGCAACATTGTCCAAAATTTGTGTAGATAACAATTCAGTCCACCTGTCACAGTCTGGTCTACATGTGTGTATATCCAATCACCCGAGCCATATACTGCGTCCTGGTGTTTTATTCTGTTGCCTCTGGAACGTTCCATATCCCTATAATATTCCCCGATTTCACACACATTACTCTCAATATGACTTTCTCGAGACACTACAGCCGTCTTGATATCTGGCCTTTGCTGTCATCCCTGAATATCTTTCAAACTTTTGAACAAGACGAATGATAAGACAGCACAAATAGTTTGAAGCAGGTCAGATGTAGCTGTCATTGCAGACATTTTGGCTACAATATGACCAGGCTGAGAACTAGGTATTCAATGTTTTTCACAAGGAAGGATAAATAGGCCAACACAACGAAGTACCATTGTGTATCCACGATGGGATCGATACTGTTATGATACTAATTAATTTACACACTGCTCATCCCTGCCCTCTCAAGCAGCTTCAACATCACCTGCCTTCGTTTTATTCTGTATGCTATAATAGATGTATCAACGTCTTCTTGAGCAGTGTTTTCACTTTCAGGGAACGGTCAACATGTACACCTAGGTCCCTCCTGATGTTGATGCGACTAATAGATTTTCCTATTACTGTATACTTCAATCCTGTATTAGACATTCTGAAATTCATTATCTCTCAATTGCCATGACAAAATTACGTCTGCCACTTCCCTATTCAATCAAGCATGTGTGACACGATCTTCCCCACAGAAAGCCATGTTGTCTATCGCCAATATGTGCATAACTTTTCCAAATGTGAATATAGCATATCTCTTAGAATCTTCTCTATTTTTTTTTAACCAATGGCCGAAGGCTCAGCAAGATGAAATTTCTTAGATTACTCATTTTGACCACTTTTCGTAGGAACAGCTTTAGGTATTTTCCAGTTCTCTGCAACCTCACCTTTGACTGAGGAGCATATAAAGAGTGTTCACAAGGTCCCAGCAATATGCTCTCTCTCTGGATTCAGTAAACTGGCATTGATCCCATCATGTCCTGTTGATTAGCCTACCTTAATACTTTTCTAAACACCTCAGAATATCCTCTTTTTATTTTCTTTTGAAATTCTCTAGAACATTGACACATCGGACGCTGGAGTCACCATCCAACATGTCCTCTTCCATTGAGTACAGGAATGCAAAGTATTTATTAATGACCTCATCCACTTCCTCCAGCACTATGCATTAACTCCCTCCTTAGTCCTTGAGTTGACCTACTATTTCCCTGCACCTCGCTTAATCCTGATAACTAATTTGGGATTTTCCTTAATCTTGCTTCCAAAAGATATTTCATTATGACTTTTCAGCCATCCTAACAGCTTGCTTACGTTTTTCCTGTGTTTTGGAAATGCTTTTAAGGCCTCTGACTGTCTTCAGTTTCCAATCTCTTAGATGTGCCACCTTTACCATTGTGAGTGATCTCACAACTGTCAGCAAGGTTTCCCAAATCTTGCCATTTTACCAACCCGCTGCGATATCCAGGTCAGATTTTCCTAAACGCAGTAACATTGGGAAGGTTCAGATCGTGTTCTCACACAATTCTTCCAGATTCATCAGAATAGCTTACGTTGTTGAGATTCCTTTCGGCTTCAATTCAAGTTCAGAACCACATATAAACCTTTTACATTAATTTGTAGTTCCTGTTGTTTGCCTTTTATTTTCTGCACTTCACATAATTTTATTCTCTTTATTAAAAAGAAATCTGCTAAAGATCGCTTGATATTTCTTGCCAGCTTCATTTTTCACACATTGTTCGCTATCTACTTTCCTTTCGGTCCTCGCACCTTCATATTCCACACTGCCTGACATTAGCGGGCCATTTCGTGCCTGTAAGCTCGTGGACTTCCTGGGAGCTCTGAATTAGCAGCCTAACCATTTTTACTTTCGGGAAACGCTTCCTCAGAGACACTTTAATCTTCCCTCAAAATTCTTGACACTGCCCCGATTCTGATTATCATCTCGGTTTTGTTTCCAATTCACGTAAACGGCATCACTTCTCAGATTATTAAAGTTAGACCGAGTCATAATAAATATCGAACTCTTCGTCCAGTGTTGTCCTTTACAAGACTTATGGCAGAGTCAAATTAATTATGATCATTATTCTCCAGATGCTGCCCTTTTTTCTTCCAGCTGGCAGCAATTATGAGTGTGGAAGATGCTGTACTATTGTTCTCAACTTGCTGAAGAGTGTCGGTGCTGGAGGAAGACAGGCATTTTGGATCAGGATAAATCAAGTGAGTTCCATCTTCTCTGTCAAACTGTCTGAGCGCCGTTGGTCCTGAACCCATTCAGACAAGTGGAGATTATTTCATTATGTTCATGAATAAGACTCAGAGATAGTGGAGAGGCTTTGGCCAGACTACAGGTTTCCTAGCTTCTGAACTGATGTGCTAACCACAGCAGCAATATGGTCTTGGATAAACCTGAGAAAAGTAGTGCCAAAGATTACAGCAAATTGAATGTCAATGGATGTCAAATGGTGATGGTGACAAAGTTTATGATAGAAATTGTCTAGTATTTGGGTATTACAAATTTTACTTGCTATTTGTCAGCTCATGCCTGGTTGTTGGCCATGTCCTGCTGCATTTGGGCCTGGAATGATTTTGTGATCTGAGGAGATGGGAGTTGTAAAATCATGACCAAACTTGATTTAATCGGACCCGATGAAAGATGGAGCTTGAAAATGCGTGATGTTCCCATGTACTGCTGTCGTTGTCCTGGTCGATGGACGTAGGTTTGGAAGGTACTGTCTAATAATCCCGATGCAATTCATCTTGTCAACTGCACATACTGCTACTGCTGAACTTCAGTGTTGGAGTGGATGTATGTTTGTGGAAGTGATAGCATCTTCTGCCTCGGAAATCGTCAACCCCAGGACATCAATGTGAACTTCGCAAGTTTCTTCATTTCCTCTGCCCCACCTTACCCCAACCTGGCAGCTCAGCGCCATCCTCATGAATTGTCCGACCTGCAAATCTTCTTTCCCGCTTATCCGCTCCACCCTCCTCTCTGACCTATCACATTCATCCCCACTTCCATCCACCTGTGCATTCTGAGCTACAGTCTCCCCAGCCCCACCATCCTGAAATGTATCTCTCCTCCCTGGAGGCTTCATGCCTCATTGGTGATGAATGTCTTTTGCCCGAAACGTCGAATTTTCTGCTGCTCGGATAGTGCCTGACCTGTTGTGCTTTTCTAGCACCACCCTCACCTTGACACTTTTTAAAGTCTATCCCATTCAGCACAGAGTGGTCGATTTAACGTCATGATGGGTTCACAAAATGTGAACATGGCCCTTTCTCCCAACAAGAACTGTGCATTAGCCACACGTA
The DNA here is from genome assembly GCF_047496795.1 of Chiloscyllium punctatum. NCBI lineage: Eukaryota > Metazoa > Chordata > Chondrichthyes > Orectolobiformes > Hemiscylliidae > Chiloscyllium > Chiloscyllium punctatum. The sequence continues at coordinate 45,857,301 of NC_092781.1, read as the reverse complement.
CTCATGTATTAAAAGGAAAGGTATATATGTAGCAGGTCGATTAGTGACAATAGGGTAAATTATGTGTTTCTTTTGTTTTATTCACTCATAACCTGCTCCAGAGCAGTCTAGCAGCGGCGGTATTCAGCATCAATGCTGAGCATTACATTGTAATTAACCAAAGAGCTCTCCCCTCCCACCCCTCCACCCGCTGCCTGGCTGTGTGCGGAAGTGGAACAACACCGACCAGACAGAATGGTAACGTTGCCAGGGCCATAATCCTGCTCACAGAATCCAGCTTTACAGACAATGTTTGACTGATGCTTGATTAGTCTTTGGGAAATATACAGCAGGTCACTTTTAGATTTTATACAATGAAAAATTAATATCACATCTTTCCTTACATATTTAAAATAAATCAAATGTTATTCCATTTCAGTTGAAAGCAATTGAAGTGAAGAATAATTAATTTGCCAGACTACACATCAAATTGTTACATAATTCAGTGACTTTAGTAAACAGCTGATTCATGTTCAGATCAGTGAATAAACCATCTTGCACGGACCAAATCTATTAAAACAACTTTGAAAATGTCCTGGACTCGGACGCAGTGCTACTGGCCCTCACCACTAACTCCAAAGCAGTAGCCATGTTTAATATCTGTCCAGAGAATCTCCAACAAACTGAAACTGGACAGTTACTCACACATGCCCTCACAACAGATCGGTTACAGATGTACTGAACAACAGGGAAATGTGTGGAGTAGACTAGCCAATGGACCAGCACAGGCCTATGTACTATTCCAAGCGCATTTCAACCTTTGTAAACTTCACCTGACCTCAAGCATGTGTTTCAGCTTTTTCCCTTCTGTTGTGCCGCCTCAACACTATGTGTCTGCACCGTTGACCAGATCCCGAATGAAGGTGTTATGAAGGTGTTGGACACCTGCAACACATGGCATCAGTACCATACAGAACTGAACAGCTACATTGATGGTCCGCATCATCCCAGACCAACGTCCTTGGATGTGACTCAGAATATAAATATCCATGCAAATGTTTTTCACATTGATCGAACCACTAACAGCAAGTTCTCTTTGCTGTATTTGCGACATTCTTGGAAAATAGCCAATTTTTGGTTTTGAAATAAGCAGAAGATCTATCAAGTTCTTTCGTTAATTTTTCTGACAACAATATGATGAAAACAGAGCACAAAACCCAATAAGGAGCTTTGAAATGGGGAGTATTGTTACCGTATCCAACAACAAACGTCTTCAAAAATATAGTTATTTTCCCTTCTAATATTATTTTATCCTAATATTCACGCATAATCATTTTCATGGCAAGATTATCACTATGCGTCTAAAGATTCTGCAGTCAGAGATGAGTATCATTTTCATTTTTTTCTGACTACCTCCCAGCTCAGTAATGTCGTATCAGAATGTCAGTGCCTGTTTTCGCCAGGTATATCGGCCATGCCTCTGAAAACCTGTCAGTTTGTTTCAAACAGCTTGCTTCAACTGTTCACCACAAGCTGATTGGACTCAGCCAGCCTGCTCTCGCAAAACCCAAAACTCAATGTCCAGGTATGGGCATGTCTGTACAGTATTTTTCATTCTAATTTATTCATGGAATGTGATTGGGCGATTATTTATTGCCCATCCGGTGTTGCCCCTGAGAAGGTGGAGATGAACAGCCATATCGAACCGCTGCAGTCCAAGTGCTGTCGCGAGTGTGACAATAACATTGGGAGAGAACTTAAAACAGTGACACTGAAGGAGCAGCAGGATATTTCCAAATCATGATGGTGGGTGGCTTGGAAAAGAAGCTGAACATATATCTGCTATCCTGTTCTTTTTTTGATGTTTATGGTTTCAGACGTACTTTGCGAGGAGCATTGCTTAATTTCTGCAGAGAGTCGTGTAAATTGCACTCATTGCTGCTACTAACTGTCAGTTGATTGGGGTTGAAATTATACTCACCCAGGCAATTCTTGGGTATTTTATCACACATACAGTCAACACGTGTCTGATAGATGGTTGGCAGGCTTTCAGAAATCATGAGGTAAGCAGTTTCGGCAGGATTCCTAGCCCCTGATATGTTTTCGTCGCCAATGAGTTTATATGGGTTGGAAGGTGGGGCTCTCGAAAAGCTCAGCAGGTCAGGCAGCATCTGAGGCACAAGAGAGTCGGTGTTGGAGCAGAATCCCTTCAAATCAATTGGTAATGAATTAATATTGTCTGTTTAGTTCTGATTAGCCGTAAAATCTGATATATATATAGTTGAGAGTTCAGTGATAGTGATAACATTGAATGCTAGAGAATGATGGGTCCATTCTGTATCGTTAGAAGTGAATGTTTTCTGCAATGTGCATAATGCGAATGGTATTTTTCTCTTTTAAGAACTCACCTCCATATTTTGCATATCTGTTGAAGATGGTCCAATCATTAGCAACATCCCATTTGTGACTTTACGGTGGAGGATTGGCCATTTTTGAAGCATCTGAACACTGTTGGACCAAAGACAGAGAACACTTTTATATCACACTGATAGGTGACCCCTCTCTGATCTATGAAGCGTGCTTTAACTTCCACCTATTCAAGAGATGTGTAACCATGCCTGAATAGCTTAGATTAACATGTCTATCATAAGGACCTGAGTGAGGATTTGGTTTGCCCAATCAGTTGAATGGCTAGCCTGTGATGCACGTTGATGTCACATTGTGGGTTCAATTCCAGCACTGACTTAGATGGCTGTAAAGAACTGTCCCACTGAACCTCCCCCTAACTTGAGGCATGATGATTGTCCAGTTAAACTCTCACTGATCATCTCTGGCTAGAGAGTGCGTGCCATTATTCCTCAGGTGTATGGTGCCTTACCTTTCCATTTCTGATATGTAGGCAGACCCAGATACACATTCCCTGGGAATTGCTACAGAGCCATCCTGAATCTGAGATAGCTGCTCTCAACCAACCACAACCATCTTCCTTTGCACCAGGTACGACTTCAACCAGTGCAGAGGTTTCCCTGATTCCCATCCGCTCCAGTCTTGCTATTAATCGGAGATACCACACTTGGGTGGTATGCAGTTATGATGATTATAAGTCTACTCACTCTCAACTCACCTCTAGATTTCACCTGTGCGTTTTGTTTTAATCAAGGCTTCCAGGAGGTCCGGGAATGAGTGCCCTTGGCAGATACCAAACTGAGCTTGAGTGAGCAGGTTGGTGCTAAGGAAGTAGTCCTTGATGCCACCGTAGATGGTACCTTTACTCTCGTCATTAATGTCAGAGATTAGACCAAGGGGGCAGTAATTGGTTGATGTTTACTCTGCGTGTCCGCACAGGACACACCTGAATAGCTTTCCACATTGTCAGGTAGATGTTGGCGATGGAGTCCAGAAGGAACACATTGAATGTAGTTTTCAGAACCATTGCTTTGCATTCTCATTACGCCCATCCGCTTGTAGATGACACACGTCATGAATCGATTCAGCTGAAGACTGCCATCTGGAGGAGACTAAAATAGGTCATCGACACTTTTGTCTGAACGTTTTTGTGAAAGTCTCAGCCTTACCTTTACAGTCGTTGCACTGGGCCCCTCCATCACTAAAGTGGGCAATCATTGTGGATCCAACTTCTCCAGTGAGTTGTTTGATTGTCTAACAGCATTCACCCTGACTGCATGTGAAAAGATTGCACAGATCAGTTTAGTTCATTGGTTGCATTTATATTTCACTTGTAGATTACGCTATTGGGTGAGGAATAGTTTCAGTTTAGTAACTTCATCACATTTTGAGGTGAACCTGGTGCTGCTTCTGGTAGGGCCTCCTGTATTCTCCATTGAGCAAGAGTTTGTTTCCTGACTTAACGGTCAACGTAAAGTCGAGCATACACCAGGCAGAGATAGTGAAATTTGTGCTGGGGTCCAATTCTGCAGCTGATGGGAATGATCCGAATGACTTCAAACAGTCAGTACTGAATTACAACATCTATTCCAAATCTGCCACATTTGTCACAGTGACACTCTCTCTCTGTCTCTGTCTGTCTCTCTCTCTCTCTCTCTCTCTCTCTCTCTCTCTCTCACACACACACACACACACACACATATGTTCCTTCCTCATTTTCGTTTCCTCCCAATCCGACCATCTCTATCAGCAATATTGCAGTCATGCTCCTCTTACTGGGTAATCACAGAATGCCTGAAGTGTGAAAATAGGGCCTATGGCCCAACCCCCAACCTCTATTATTCCACATTTACCCGAATTGACGTACCGAGTCGACACATTCTTGTACAGCATGTGCAACACAGCATGGCCCGTTCAGCAAACCCGCACAGCAAAAGGAAACTTAGAGTCACGAGGAAACTGTGCGAACTCCATACAGAGCATAGCACGGCGCTGTGGTCGAACCAAAGAGCGGAGTATTGTGCAGCAGTAGCATTAACCACTGAGCACCACGCCTCTAGGAATTTTGCTCGTCACTGTTTGATCTGACACCACATGTTTGATTGAGGGGAGTAAGAGGGAGATTTCCTTTTCGATGTTTGATCGGACACCACAAGGCTCCGTTATGTCACGTGATGCTTCAGCAGTTGTAGAACTGTTCTCCCAATTCTGTCCCACGCTTCCAAACGTTAGGTAGGAGGACCTTTCAGGATCCGCAGGATATTTTTCTTATTTATGTTGCAGTTAACAGAGAAGCCTCCCTGTGCTGCGTGGCACTGACTCTATGGCTCCTGTGATTGGACCGACTAAGTTTTCACTTAATGAGTTAGTCGCTTGTCCATTGCACAGTTTTGGACAATGTGTTCTCTATTAAACCATTGCGTAATACCGTTTGTAATTTGTCCACCTGTCCCTGTATCTCTTCCTCTCATCTCCTCCAAATACTGAATCCATCTCTATCTCAGTAGCCCACTGTATCTCCAATATTTTCATGAGCTACTGCAGACCTATCTTTCACTCAACAACCTCCAGTCCCCAACTCCCCTGCCTATCTCTTTAACCTTCTCCTGCACCTTTTCACTCATTATCTCTACAACCTCCTATAGACCTCCCTATCTCTCGCACCTCCCCAGCTCATTCTGCCTCCCTATCTCTCGAACGTGCTCCAGTTCCAACTCCCATTTCTATCTCTCTAACCTCCTCAATCTCCTTCTCCCCTATCTCTTGAAGCACCTCAAGCCCCTTCTCCCTTACCAATCATTCTTCCCTCCTTCGATTCATTCTCCCCATCTCTCTAACCCGCTTCAGCACACTCTATCGCTCGAACCTTCTCCAATCCCTAATTTCTCCCCACCTCCAACCGCCACACACATTCTCATCTCTCTAACTATCTCCAGGCCATACACCCTCTAACCTCACCCAGTACCTGCAAAGCTTCCTATCTGTCGAACTACCTACATCTCCTACATCCCTCCCCATTGCACTAACCACATGCTTCACCGACACACCCTCTGTCTCTCCAACCTCCAGCTGTGACATCACTCCCCATATCCTGTGAATGAATTAAAAAAAAATCATTCAATGGCCTGTTCCAGCATGCAGATCTTGAGATCTATGTTACATGTTTAGCCTTGCTTTCTTATTCCTGTTGCATTGTCCAGCCTGTCAAACCATGATTATCTCCTCCAGATTTCAAATCTCCCTATTTCTGCAACTTCCTCGATCATTGTCACTGCTGAAAAAAATCTTTCATCGCCTCCTTCCCCATACCAATCTTCTCTCAGTAAACTGCAGCAGTTTCTACTCCACTTTGGATCCCTTCCGACCCCTCAACCCTCCACATTTCTGTAGCCCTTTCTAGCACCTACACCCACTCCCTATCCGTATGAAATTCACCAGTTTCTACGCCCCGCCTTTTCCATGTTACAGTCTCCAGCACTGATACTCCTCTCTTTCCCTGTGATATTCTCCAGCACCGACACTCCTCCCTCAAACCTAACCTTCTCCCGCACGTACAAACATCTCTATTCCTGAAACATTCTCCAGCATCTATAGCCCTCCCTACAACTGTGAACGTTTCCAGCATGTACACCCCTCCCTAACCCTGTAACATTCTCCAACTCTTCGATCCCTATCTTTGGTACTCCTCCAAAACCTACACAGCTCCCTATCTCTGTTACCCGCACCAGCATATACACGCCTCTTTATTATCTGGATCCTCCTCCAGCTACTGAAATCTTCATTTCCATGAAACCTCTTCCAGACTTCAGTTTGTTGTCCCTATATTAAGAATTCAAGCCCGTATACCCCTACAAATTTCTGTAACCTGCTGTAGATCCTCCACACGCGTTATTTCTGCAATGCCTACCCACGTATTTCACTCCGCCCAATTTATATGACTGAGTTCGACTCCATTGCCCCTCCCCATTTCTGTAACCTCTACTATATATTCCAACCCTCCTTATCGCTGTAACTTTCTCCATCCCCTTCAAATCTGCCAATCTCTCTAACATCCCCCAGCACTTTCACTTAAATACACCGCCTGTCTACCAACGACCACGAGCTACAATTCTCACAAACGATGCATTCTCCTCCGGGTCTAACAATTCTCCCTGTCTCTGTACCTTTGCCGAGCATCTGCATCCCTCCCTTTTATTATAAACCTCCTCCTCCATCCACAATAGCCTTCCCTATCTCTTTAACATTCTTCTGCCAATGCACTGTGCTATCTCCTCTGGCATATGCACACCTCTTTATGTCGTTATCTTCCACCAGCATCTACACTTCTCGCTATCCTCTAGCATCGAGATCCCTGCCAATCGCTGCAGTTTCCTCCAGCACCTTCATTCTCTACAAACTCCTTCATCTACTCCACGCCTCCCGACCTACGACAATCTCATCGAATTCCAACAGCTTCTTTGGAAGCATTACATTACGGAGCGCTGCTCGTTGACTAGGCGATGAAGGAGCAGTACTCTGAAACCTATTACTTCCAAATAAACTTTGTTGGACTATGACCTGGTGTTGTGCGATTTCTTTTCTTTGTATACCTCAGTCCAACACTGGCACCACCATGTCAAGTTGACTATGCCAGTTTTCTTTCCGAAAACAATTGAAAGCCTTCTGCCTAATGTGTTATATATGAGCAAAAGAGATTCAAGGAACACTTGAATCCTCAGACATTATGGAAACCTCGGTCGCTTGGAACGTTTCTGAAATAAACCTTGAAATAGGACCAGCTTTGTGAGAACATTCCACGTTTGGATTTGGACTGAAGTTAAATTAATGTAAGTTTTAACTATTAAAAATCAATAAACTCTATTGAGAAGTTTGTGACTTGATATAAAGATTGCTGACGTGCATTGTTATTTGAAGATACAACATTGACTTATTAGATAAATGAGAGGAATGCCCAGACAAATCTAACTTGCTGTGCCTGGTCAAAGCAAATATGCCAACTGATCATCTGTTCGTTGGCACGTGTCCTGGACGAGGAAAGATCAGCATAGTCACAACATCTTGTTTCTGTTCGTTTTGGGGATGAGGAGCGGGGCGGGGCGGTGGGGCGTAGGGCTTCAACAAGTTACCTCATTGCAAACGGATAACACAGCAGTATTATCTAGCCTGTAAAAATCAAACTTCCATGTCGTTGCTTGACTGCTGGCTTCGTTAGAGCAATGGATGATGGGAGATAAGGTCAATCGCCAGCGATGTCAACATCCAATCCAGTCCAGTTATTATTGTGAACTGAAATAATCAGGCTAAAAGTAGTTAACTTGAACTGTTTGTTCAGTGACTGTGATTCATGTCAGTCTCAATGGATCCTAACTCTGTCATTGGAGAGTTTCTGTCTTCTATTATTTGATGGCTTCTTGCCATACTTCATTCCCTTGTAGGAACAGATGCATCATCTTTGACACAAACAAGGACCAGCAGCTGCAAAGGCAGGGAAATGAGAGATCATAAACTCGATGTAGACTTTAATATTGCAACCATGGATCAGAATCTGAGAATATTAGACTGGAATGTGACAGCAATGGATCGGATTCTAAGAACATTAGACTGGAATGTTACAACTATGGATCATAATCTAAGAACAGCCGACAGTAATGTTTCAACAATAGATCAGGATCTGAGAACAGCAGACTGGAATGCTGCGAAAATGGAAAAGAGCTTATCTTCAGGTATTTTCTACTTTTCCTGGTCCCGGTCGACATTACCATATCGGATATTAGGTGCACTGATGATTATTCAGGCGGGCTACTATCCCATCCTTGCTCTTGTTGGTGTTCCTAGTAAGTCTCTCCATCTTTATTCAATTATTCATGTCATAAGTCAGAATTTACTTAACTGTTACTTCTGTTATCTGTAATTTGCAAACAGGGGAAAATAATCTTCAGTTTCAATGGTATTCCTTACCCACAGAGCCGCTCACATCCCCGAGCTCAAAAACATCTGAAAAGAGGACTATTCACAATACCGAAGTCTGTGTTTGCCCTGAATTAATTTATGTCTCGGCTTTCTCTCCATCACGAAATCAATCTCCTACCAGCTTAATAATATCCGCATTCCTCACCTTGACGCTAATGCTTACACTTAATAAACCATTACCTACGACTTTGTAAAATTCAGACTTCATGGTCCCAGCTCTATTCAAAGCACTCTTTCAATTGCAACAATTTCGATCACAATCTTGTTTTTGTCACGGAAGTAAATGTATAAAAGAGACATTGTGTCAGGGTAGTAATGTCGCTGGACATGTATTCAGAGGCAAAGTTTTCTTCACTCATGACACTGAAATCCTACCACAGACCATGTCAGAACGGGAACGCAAATGACAGGAATTGTAAATAAAACCAAATTTCACTAATATCAACTCTGACGCCACTGGCGTTTTGTCCTTGACTTTATCGATTTCAATAATGTCTTTTGTAAATAAATCTAGCATTATTATCTGGTCTGGGATTAAGACTGACATCAGATGCAATGCACTATGCTTGTACTTATAAGCCTTAATGAATGGAGTCACGGTGAAGGGTAGTTGTTGAGGTAAACAAAACTTGTGTTAGTTATCACTGCAGATATCCCAAGTAATAACAAAGTTTAAGGCTATTTGAAGTAGCCCTGCTAGAGGTCGGAAACAAAATAGAAAATAGAATGTGACAGAAAAAGAACTGAGCAGATTTAGCATCCACGTTTCCAGAGAATAACAGAATAGGTATTTCGACTCCACTGTCCATATATCAGAACTGACCGCAGCTGGGAAATGAAGTGATTAATGTTGGTGACAGGGATGTCTGTGGTGAAGTGGAGAATTAATTATTTGAATAGGTAGAGAAAAAAGTATAGAAAAAAAAACAAATAACGCATTTTTGATGATTAGCCACAAAGGAGGTAAGAAACTAGATTAATCTTACTGATTTCTATCCTGTTCCCATTTTCCTGCATATCATGCTAATGGATAGTATACATCTCAATCCCAGTTTACGGTGAGTTATGTCTCTTTCTCTCCCTTCCCTATATGTGATTATCTTCTTTTATTTATCAATGTGATGCTGGCCCAGCATCCAATTACCTTTCCCCATTACCCCCGAGAAGGTGTTGGTGATCTATGCAGATGCAATGCATTCCGTGGCTAAGTAGTTAGTGTTTAGGTTCGGCCAGTTTCATTTCCTTGAGACTTTGAGGTGATTAATACAACTGAGTACCTGGCTAGGCCACCACAAAGGCCAGTTGAAAGTCAAGCACGCTATTGTAAGTCTGGATTCATAAGTAACCATGACTAGGTGAAGATGGTAGATTTCCTTCCCTGAAGAACATTAGCATGTCCGGAAGATGTTGCTGCCAATCTGTCATGGTTTCATTGGATTCTTACTTCCTGATTTTTTAAATTTAAATTCAAATTCCGCCATCTGCCGTGGTGGAATTCGAATCCGGGCTCTGTGTCATTACCTGGGTCCCTTGAATGATAGTTTGGTAAAAAATTCCACTGGTCTACTGCCGCCCAAGAATCTTAATACTTCTCTATTGGCATTAGTATTGTTGGTGGTGGCGTGGCTGTGCTTGAAGCGTAGGCGTCACAATTAAATGAATGATTTGTCAAATCATACAATCCTTCTTATTTTGAATTTATTAGTTGTTGAGTGGATGGAAAGTGTTCTTTGCGAAAAACAGGTGGATCTCCTTGGACATGAGTCACTAACCAAAATCATACGGAGAAGCAAGTGATCAGCACAACAAATTGCTCTCTTCATTGCAAGATGACAGAAGCTTAGGCATGAGGGTACCTTCCTGCAGTTGTAGATTCTAGTTGAGTCAGTACTGCAGGAACTGTGTACACATTTCCTCTCTGTTATATGGAACAATCTCCTTTCACAATGAGAAAGTGACCAGGTGTTTCACCAGACTAAACCCTGCGGTGAAGATACCATGAGGAGAGTATGAAGGAAATGAGTATTTAATCTGGAAGGCCACCAAAGAATAAAAGGGAATTTCATTAAAACGTAAGGGTTATCGACCAACACTCATGATTTACAAAGCAGAATATTCATAGCGTGTAACATAACGTGTTTTCTCGCGAGACATGACTTCCAACTTAGAAAAATATATCGTTAGAAAACGTTTGGAAGGATATAAGCTGGTGTGAGGGTATGATATGGGGTGAGGAGAACTGCAGAATGGCAAGGATGTGATAAGTGGACAAATGTGGTGGGTGCAATTGTGGTTGTCGATGGGCGAGATGAATCCAGCGATGAGCTGGAAGACACGGTCGTTAAGTGAAAAGGAAGGAAGGAAGTGGGGATGGAAAGGGAGCAGAGGTATGAGTGGGATGGTTATTTCAAATTGGAGAAATCATTGTGGAGTCCTCCGAGCTGAAAGCTGCCCAGGTTGAAGATAAGGGGTTGTTCCCTCTTTTTGTGGCCTGAATCAATGTGCCAGCAGGGGACGCCAAGATTTGCCATGTCCGAAATCGGATGGAAGGTGAAATGAAATGAATGGTAACTGGGCAGTAAGGTCGGACCTGCAGGCCCGGCTGTGAACTCCGCGAAATGTGCCCTTGGTTTAGTTTTGGTCTGCATGGTGGACAGAAATGCACAATGGGAGCACCTAAATCAATAAATTAGGTTTGAGGAGAACCAGGTGAACTTCTGTGACCTGGAAGGACTGTTTGGGGCCCTGTCTGGACATGAGGGAATTGGTTGGCAAGCAGGTGATGCATTTTTTCCAGTTGCAGGAGAATGTACCTTTGCAGTGATTGGAGGGATGGGTGGGGAGTGTGGCATAAGCCAATGATTAGTGTAGGGAATGGTTCTTATGGAAATTGTGGCATGTAGTGGGATTCAACCTAATTTACTGATTCTTGTACTCCGGATGTGATATTCTCTCCACTGGGGGAATCAAACGTAAACAAAGGGAACGTTTTGCTGAGGGTCTCAACTGGGCGCGTAAGGGCTGACCTGACTGTCCAGTAAATGCCTTCTTCAATTCTCACTCCTAATCCGTCTGTGACATGGCCAGCCTTGGCCTCTTCCATTGACACAAAGGACCAAATCGCAAATTGGAAGAACAACATATCATTTTCCACATTGACACCCGATGGCTCGAAGGATTCAACATTGATTTTTTCAATTTTAAATAACCTTCCATTTGATACCTCAACTGACTTCCCAGCCCACACCCTCCCTTCCATTCCACTGAACAACCCTTCTTTCAGTTTCCATCGGGATACATTCATCCCATTGACAAACCCGCTCTACTCTCTACATCTATTCACCAATTCGCAGAATTCCACCCCGCTTCTTTATGTGTCGTTAACCTTACCCTACCCAAGTCCTGAAGAAGGTTTATACCTAAGGCTTTGAATTTTCCACCTTACGATGTTGCCTAGCGTGCTGTGTTCTTTCTTCTTCCTGCGTTTCTCATTTGGATAGCAACTTTTTTTTAAAGAAAAAGAATCTCTTTTTGCGTAAATTGAGTGCGTGGATCGTTTGTGCAGCTTCTTATCCAACAGGTTCGATCGTTTCAATGGCTTCCTTGCATTCATGCGAAACCAGCTTGAGATTCTAAATAAACACCATTTTTACTGTGTCAATGTGCAGTGTCTAGCAGTACTGTCAATGAATGTGACCGACATATTCTCACACCAGCTGAATTGCTGTCCAGATTTTGATATTCTGTTACCTGAGAGGATAAAAGATTGTTCTTAACATTGTGTGATATTAACTGAATGCCCACACTTTTGATTGCATGACGGAGCGGAAGACATTGGTGTAGCATCTGACGATGTTTGTGCCGATGAAGCTCCCTTGAGGGCAATCCACAGAGAAATCTAGAGATTGAGAGGTTTGATCCCCACCAGTCACTGTGTATTCTGAATCACTTAGCCAGTTTACACCTGATTTGCGTAAAGTTCAATGTTGTTTAGGCTCCTTGACACCTTGCTCGATCAAATACTGCCATGATATCAGGACCAGACACTCTTTTATTTCGTCCTTTTTTTTTGTTCATGGATACCTGCCAATGTATAAGAATGCGCACTCTTTCCTTTATCTCTGAAGTGAGCGATTATTGGGTCTCACTGTCCAAGATGCATCACTGAAATGTTTAGGTTAGTCGGTGGGTTTCAAAGCATTTTGACACATCAAAGAGTTGAGAACTAGTTATAGTTGGACATTAAACATAAATTGAGGTCCACAGCAGGTCCGCCTGATCGTACTGAAGGGAAACGCAGGCTTTAGGGGCTAAATCTCTTCCTGTCATTCCAGTGTACCTTTTACTCCAGTGACTTTTTGGTCCCTTATATTTAAAGTGTTACTGACTTCCAGAGGCGGAAAGGACTGATTCTGTTGCTGTGTAACAGAATATTGGTGCTGCATGTCTACTCTCAGTCCAGTTTTCTAGGCTTGAGATTTTGATTGGTCTCCTTCGGTAACTGCATATCAGGCTCCATGGCTGAACAACCTTACCGTGTTCTGGTGTACTTGAAATCCTTACAGTCTAAATCGCTAAGGCTATGATACTCACTATAATTAAAAAGGCACATCCCCCTCCACCTCTCTCCTACCGCAGTGTGCATATTCTGGCGAATGAAGCTGCCAACGCAGTCACTCACTTAGACGTGTTTCAGTAAATGATATAATAGCCAAGTCCCACGTATCCATTCATGCCCTAAGTTCATTGGCCTTACTTGTCAGCCCTCTGTATTGAAATAAATACAAATTAACTGAACAGGCATTCCTTGCTCCCTCTCACGTTCCAGACCGAAATGTTTCTCCAAATTATTATTTCTGCTTCCTGTTTCTCCTTGCAGTCTTACTCATTTCTCCCTGCTGTTTTGTTTCCCACTCCTCTGCCTATCGAATTTAAATCCTCCCTTGCAGGACGAGCAAATGGAGAGACCGTGTTTTTGGTCCCCCTCCAGTTCACATACAGCCTGTCCCTCTGCAAGGGTCACCTCTGCCCCAGAATGATCTCAATGAATTAAACATCTGAATCCCTGGCCCCGTACTCATCCTTTAGTTACACATTTACTTGCCAAATTCTCCTGCTCTTGACCAAACGGGAACGTGACACTGGAAGATATCGCAAGATTAATACTAGAATGGAGTGGTGCTGGAAAAGCACAGCAGGTCAGGTAGAATCCGAGAACCAGGAAAATCGACGTTTCGGGCAAAAGCTCTTCATCAGGAATGAAGGCATTGCGCCTCCAGGGGGGAGAGATAAATAGGACAGGAAGGGGCTGGGGACAAGGTAGCAAAGAGTACAATAGGTGGTTGGGGTGCTGATGAAGACGAAAATTCAGAGAGGTGGGTGGAGGAACATAACAAAGTGTACGATGGGTGGATGGGGGTGGGGTTCAAGGTGATAAGTCAGAGCGGAGGGTGGAGCGGATAGATGGGAATGGAGATTGGCAGCAGGACATTTCATGAGGATGGTGCTGAGCTGTAAGGATAAAACTGGGGTAAGCTGGGGAGGGGAAATGAGGAAACTGATGAAGTCCACATTTCTCCTCCCATCACCTTACCCCAATAACGAAAAGTCGATTTTCTTGCTCCTCGGATGCTGCCTGACCAGCTGGGTTTTTCCAACATCACTCTCACCTAAGCTCTGATTTCCAGTATCTACAGTCCTCAATTTTGCCTCTTGGTTTTCAACGTTTTTCCTTCGCAGACCCTCATTCGTATATCTATATATCATTAGTGAAAACTTGCACAATGATTTCTTTTTACTTAGTCACCTCATGAGAACGATCTTCAGCGAATCTGAGAAATCCTAGACCCTAACACCTGGAAAGCAACACACCATCCTGATTCCCCGTTTGCTGTCACAGAATCTCCTCCCTATCACTCTAACTATGGAGTTCACCATCTCTTCGGACCGCTTTACCATCCACTTTCTAGCAGTGCACTAGAGCCACTGTAGTGCCATCGAACTGGTGACTCCTTCTGTCCTGTCCCCTGAATGATCATTCCCAACTCCACAAAACAGTATCCAAAATGGAATACTCGTTTTCGAGAGGAATGGTTACAGTGAACTCTACCTTCTCTGCCTATTCCATTTGCCTTTCTTGGTGGTCAAGCAGCTACTCTCAGCTTGGAAAACGACAGCGGGCACGGAATGGCTCTTGCATGAATTTGCAGCAAGTGCACCGATGGGTTATGCCAATGAACATAGGGCATGGATCAGTACCGGGAACTGGGATCTTTTAGTCGTTACAGAAATATTTTCAAACGAGTGACGTAAATGGGACCTCCTTACTAAAGCTCTTAACTATGCAGAGCTCAAAATCTTTGATAATCTTGAGTGCATCAGGCTCCAGCTCGCTAACATGGTCGCCTGGGAGCGGTAGCTTCACACACGTGCATTCATCAGAGACGATGGAACTCTACCCGATCCCCCACGTCATGCAGGTAGAACGTGCGACTACTCTAAGTGGCATCTCAGTTGCTTTAAGAATGAACAGGAAAGTTAACACGACTTTACCGGACCTTACATGCACATGTTTCGCTGTGCCGCTGCTCTCTGAAGCCTCTCAACGCCTTGCCATATGATGGACTCTGCTACCAAGTCATGTTGCAACTGCACGACTCTCGAGCTCTCCAAGTTTACATGTTTATACGTTCACTGAAGGAGGGAAGAACTTAAGCATTTATTTTATTTCAAAAATATGCTTTATTCATGAACTATTTTGTTGATCTACACGATTGATGGCGCACCTTGCATTTCTTCAAATACACAGATCACAATTAATCTTTCGTATTTACAGATCTGTACGTTGATCATCCATATATTTAGGTGAGGCTTCAGCGGAGCCCACTTACTGAGTGGGCCCCCTGTTCGTCTTTGGCAGGCAGACGTAAAACTGCGATCCACCGCACGTTGACAGCAGCTGCTCCAAGCTTCAACGCATCCCTCAGCACATAGTCCTGGATCTTGAAATGTGGGAGTCTGCAACATTCAGTCGGGGTCAGCTCCTTCAGCTGGAAGATCAATAGGATTCGGACAGACCGAAGAGCGTCTTTGATTGAGTTGATGATCCTCCAGGCACATCCTTAACACCAGAACCATGACAACAGATTCTACAGCGCAGATTAATGCTTGCCCTTGGAGTTTACCGTGTCAATGTGTTCCTTCTGGTAGCGGTGACTGCACCAATGCAAATCTTCATTCCGATAGCCAATCCATGTTGTCGCAGTCCACTCCTCGTCGTTTCTCTGCATGACTTGTTAAGACAGAGTTTAATTCCGCAAATTTCAACCACGAAATTCCAAATGGTTCAGCCCGTGCTGTAATCTATGAAAATTCAAGAGGGAAAGAACTATCGGAGCAGTCACTATTTAAAGACAAAATCTTTTCTTAAGTCTAACAGAGAATGGGTAATTATCAACTGTTTGCAACTCCTTTCTTTCCACCTATCTTTTGCCTTCGCCTCTACTACAGTTGTCTGATTTAAGAAAAACCTCTTGTAAGACATTAAAATTTTAATCATGTTTCAAAACCAGCCAGTTGTCGAATCTTCTTTTTGAATCTTCTTCTGTAACTTTGCTGTCCAGGGCAGCGTTATTGTTTTTGACTGTGGAAGCCTCTTCTCGAGACAGGTACCTCCCAGACATTAAGGTAATTGAGATGTCAAATTTCAAAACCAGCCAGTTGTCAAATCTTCTGTTTGCATTTTGTCCTGTCGATTTTGTTTCCAGGTCGGTGTCAATGTCTATTCTTGTGCAAAATTCTTCGCCAGCCAGTTACCTCTCAGAGATTGTTTCCTGTCAGTTTATATCTGTTGGCCTTTTGGAAGTTCTCTTTGATGGTCTTTGCTGTTCTGGGTAATTCTTCAAAATGGCTGATGTTTAAACCAAAAATATCGGATTCTTTCATTGGTGAAAATATTGTAAAAATTTCAAATTCAAACCTGATTGGAGTTTGCTATTTTGATAAACAATTTAAAATGATTGGCCGGATTCGAATGTGTTTCAGTATCCAGGCAACCTAGATAAGCAAGCTATTCGATCAACTGTGACATTGCTAACTTGTTCAAAACATTTTATGTCGTGTCAGGCAATTCTAGTAGCTTGTCAACTCTCTTTAAGGGACAGTGTGGACAAATATTCAAAACATCGTACTGCAATAACGAATATTGGAAAAAAAGAAAAGCATTCGTCAAAGGAGCAACAGCATGACGATCCCCTCACTGAATCTGTTGTTTTTCCTTTCGATTGAGTTGTATTTATTCTGATAATCCTCCGCCTCACTTTCCTACGTTTCCGTTGTTAACGTTGTTTAAAAATATGTCTCTTGTTCAGACAAGAAGATATCTAATTAACAGACTCAAAATCCCTCATAATTTTCTACAACCTTTCACTGCCAATGATGTGAGACTTGGTGGTTTTTAATCTCATGGTTTATTAGCAGCCTGTTTGCAATTTGAACTTAGATTGTGTGCTCTGCATCAGGGGTGCTGGAAGAGAGCACCAGTTCAGGCAGACATCCGAGGAGCAGTAAAATCGACATTTTGGGCAAAAGCTCTTCATCACGAATCCAAGCAGAGAGCCTGAAGGGTGGAGAGATAAGTGAGAAGAGGGTGGGAATGGGAAGAAAGTAGCATAGAATGCAATAGGAGAGTGGGGAGGGGGTTCAAGGTGATAGGTCCGGGGGGTGCTTGAGTTTGGAGTGGATAGCTGGAAAAGAAGATAGGCAGGTAGGACAAGTCATGGGGCAGTGCTGAGCTGGCAGTTTGGAACTGGCGTGAGGCATGGGAAGGGGAAGTGAAGAAAATGTTGATGTCCACATTGATGCCCTGGGGTTGAAGTGTTCCGAGGTGGAAGATGAGGCGTTCTTCCTCCAGGCGTGCAGTGGTGAGGAAGCGGCGGTGAAGGAGTCCCAGGACTTACATGTCCTGAGCAGAGTGGGAGGGGGAGTTGAAATGTTGAAATTCTACCTACCTCGACACTGTCCTATCCCCCAGTCCAGGAACTCCACACATACGTTCGAGACACAACACAGGCCCTCCACCTGTCCAAGACTTTCGTTTCCCCGGCCCCCAACGCCTCATCCTCCCGATGGATATCAATCCCTGTACACCTCCATCCGCCATGAGCAGGGCCTCCAAACCCTCCATTTTGATCTTCTCCCGACCTCCCCAACAGTACCCCTCCTCCAACACTCTCATTCGTTTGGCAGGCTCCTGCACCACTGAACGCATTTCTACCTACCTCGACACTGTCCTATTTCCACCCACCCCCGTGCAGGAACTCCCCTCATAAGTTCGATGCAGCACCCACGCCCTCCACCTCCTCCAAGACTACCGTTTCTCCGGCCCCCAACGCTTCATCGTCACCATGGATATCCAATCCCTCTACACTTCCATCCGCCATGACCAGGGCCTCCAAGTCCTCCGTTTCTTCATCTCCCGACGTCCTAAACAGTACTCTTCCACCGACAGTCTCATTCGTTTGGCCGAACTGGTCCTCACTCTTAACAATCTCTCCTTCGAATCTTCCCATTTCCTCCAGACCAAAGGGTTAGCCATGGGCACCCGTCGATCTTCTGTAATCACACCGGCACCACACCCTACCTCTTCCTCTGCCACATTGATGACTGCATTGCCGCCACCTCGTACTCCCGCGAGGAGGTTGTGCAATTCATCAACTCCACCAACACATTCCACCCTGACCCTAGATTTACCTCGACCATCTCTAACACCTCCCTCCCCTTCCTGGACCTGTCCATCTCCATTAATGTTGACCAACTTGACACCGACAATTTTTCCAAACGCACAGACTCCCACAGCTACCTGGATTACACCTCTTCCCACATCATCCCCTGCAAAATTGTCATCCCGTATTCCCAATTCCTTCACCGCATCTGCTTCCAGGAGGACCAGTTCCACCACAGAATGCATCAGATGGACTCCTTTACTGGAGACCGCAATTTACCTTCCCACGTGGTTAAACATGCCCTCCAACGCATCTCGTCCACTTCCCACACCTCCGCCCTCAGACGTCCCCCTTCCAACCGTAACAAGGACAGAACCGCCCTGGTGCTCACCATCCATCGTACCAACCTCAGCATAAACCATATCATCCACCGACATTTCCGCCACCTCCAAACAGACCCCATCACCGGGGATATATTTCCCTCACCGTCCCTTTCCACATTCCGCACAGACCGTTCCCTCCGTGACTACCTGGTCAGGTCCACGCCCACCAACAACCCACCATCCCATCTTGGCACCTTCCCCTGCCACCGCTGGTATTGTGAAACCTGTGCCCACACCTCCTCCCTCACCTGCATCCAAGGACCTAAAGGAGCCTTCCACATCCATCAAGGTTTTACCTGCACATCCACCAGTATCATTTATTGCATCCTTTGCTCCCGAAGCGTTCTCCTCTACATTGGGGAGACTGGACACCTCTTAGCAGCGCCCTTTAGGGAACAGCTCTGGGACACGTGGACCAATCAACCACACCGCCCTGTGGCCCAACATTTCAACTCCTGTTGTCCTGTGCGATCATACCGCATCTGTGGCAGAGGAATAACAAATAAGATTTTTTTTAAAATTATTTAAGAGCCTCGAATTTTCTGCCTCATATCCCACAGATCTGGAGAATTGTGACCTCTTTTACCGCCATCAAATTCTTCTCCTCCTTCGGATCAAACTGTTCATTGATGACACTATTACTCTCCTTTAATCCAGGAACTGCTTCCACAAAGTGAAGACCGATAGGACGTCCATTTTAATCATATTCTGTTTTCCGTGCGCAGGTTGCCTCCTTCGTCCCTATAACTCCGCATTCTTTCCATTTTTATTATCTTTTTCTAAATAAGCCGTTAAAATATCTTTGGAATCTTGCTAACCATGTGCACGAATAGTGTGTTTCGACCGCTTTTTGCTCCTCCATTTACTTTATTTAAATTAGCTTCACATTTTCTATACTCTTTCAGTACCTCCATTGACCTGCGCACTTCGACCTACTTTCAGCTTCTCGTTCCGTATTTGTATACCTTCTGAATAATTTTAGACATCGAACGTTCTGTGGCTTGTTTTCCTTAATATCATTTTCAGTGTAACATTTTGGCTCGACACTCTCATCAATTCCATTTTGATAATCTAGTCCCTCCCCATCACCCGCTCGGCCCATCCTCGCTCACCTTCTCCATCCTGTACTGCTATAGTTTCGAATGGAAGGAAAGATACTCTGGCCATATCCTGTCTTATTTTTGATAACTTCTGCCTTCTCAATCAAGACAAATCTTTTATTTTTCCGACTTTTTGTTTTTTTTTTACTTAACAAAGTTAAAATGCATGATATTAATGTCACATGTCCTATAAATCCTGTCTAGAACACGTGAATTGCATCATTCTCCTCAATGGGGCACAAGCATTCCAAAAGACCTTGTTATATTTTATATGTTGGTATGAAAACCCCTTTAGGAAGAATTTTGAACTACCTTTTTCCTCTTATAAAGGTTATCACTGCCCAAATAAATGTTGGGAGTTGACATTTTTGGAATATTTTTGTACAACTATTGCTTTTACAAACCTTAACGAATTGGATATATATCTGCTGCTGTCTGTTCCGTTATCTGGGGGACGATGATATATCCCCAGCAGTGTGCTTTTCATCATTTTGATCCGAAGCTCCACCTACAAAGCCACATTGGAAGGTATTTCCTAGATTTTGTCCAACCTGATTTCAGTAACTCACTCTACAATTAATATTGCAATCACACACCCTCTTTTATACCTTCTTCAGTACTGACATTCGTACCTGTACCACAAGATATTGCGTTTCCAGGCATGACCTCCTCAAGCAATTCTCTGTGATGGCAAAAACATCACACTTCAACATGTTAATTCATTTCCTTGTCATATCTGTCTGTCCAATAATACTCGCAGCATTGAGGTAAAGCGCATCCAGCCGGCAAACTAACATCCGGAATACACTGCACTTCGGAGTTACTCAGTCATTCATTGTTTGTCATCAGTATGCCCAATTCAAGAAATAAAACTGCAATCAAACTGAATGAATGTTTGTTGAATTTTACTTTAGAAACAAAAACCTGAATTCAACTTTCCAGAATTGAGGCTCTGATTTTTATTTTTGCACTTGCTATGCAGAAGGGACAGACTTCGGGAATGCAGAAAGTGAGAACTGCAGATGCTGGAAAGTCAGATTCGAATGACGTGTCGCTTGAAAAGCAGGCAGCATTCTAATAGCAGGAGAGCCATAATTCACGTGATATTCATATTCATATCTGCAGTTGTTCCCTAAAACAAACTCCACGTATCCCTGAAAATGAAAGTCAACCATCAGTTGGTTGGTCTGGGAGTAGACACGTTGAGGGGAAGAACAGTCTGTTTGATGTACAACTATATGGATAGAGTATTCCCCGTGCCAGACGGGCTACAACCTACTTTACTCAATGAAATGAGGGAAAAGATAGCTGCGCCTTTGACAATGATTTTTGCGTCCTCATTTTCCACTGGAGTACTGCTAGATGATTGGAGGATGGCAAATATTAATCATTGTTCATAAAAGAGAACAATGAAAATCATGGAAATTACAGGCCGGTTAGTTTTACATCAGTGTTGGGCAAAGTATTGGAAACGATCTTCAGCGACAGTATTGATGACTAGTTGGAAAACCATAGTTTGATTGGGATTGAAAGAATAGCTTTGTGAAGGGCAGGTCATACCACACAATTTCCTCCGGGTGCTCCGGTTTCCTCCCACAGTCCAAAGATGTGCAGGTCAGGTGAATGGGCCATGCTAAATTGCCCGTAGTGTTAGGTACGGGGTAGATGTAGATGTAGGGGTAGGGGTATGGGTGGGTTGCGCTTCGGCGGGGCGGTGTGGACATGTTGGGCCGAAGGGCCTGTTTCCACACTGTAAGTAATCTAATCTAAAAAAAACTTACTGAATTATTTGCGGATGTGAGAAAACATTTTGATGAAGGCAGAGCGATGGATGTTGTGTATATGGATTTTGGAAAGGCATTTGGTAAGTTTACCAATGTTCGGCTCATTTGTAAAGTAAGGAGGCATCGAATACAGGGAAATCGAGTAGTCAGGATACAGAATTGATTGGCCCATAAAAGACAGAGATTGGTATTAAATGGAACATATTCAGCCTGGTGTTCACTGACCAGTGGGGTGCCACACGGATCGGTTGTCGGACTTCTGCCATTTGTGGTTTTTCTAAATGACTTGAACGAGAAAGCGGAAGGGTGGGTTAGTAATTTTGCAAATGACACAAAGCATTGTGAATTTTTTGATTAACAGTAGATTTCAACAGGATATTGACAGAGTGCAGAACTGGGCTGAAAATTGGCAACCTGGTAAAAGTGTCAATCGATTAATTTTTGAATATCGAATTTGAATGCAGAATAGAGGGTTAAAAATGATTATTGCATTTTGAAGTAACAGAGGGATCTTGTGATCCATACCATAGCTTCCTTAACGTTGCCAACAAATTAATAAGTTTGCTAAGAACGTTTATGGCGTTTTGGTTTTCAATAGCCGGGTGGTTGACTTTTAGAGCCGAGAGGTTATGCCATAGCACTTTGGAGCCCTGGTGCAATCACAGTTGGAACATTATGTCCAGTTCAGTTTACATCATAAGCTGAAAGATGTAGAAGCTTTGGAGAGGAATTTACCAAGATGCTGCCTGGACTGGAGGGCATATCTTGCAAAGAAAATTTGTGGGAGCCAGGACCTTTCTCAGTGGAGCAAAGACGAATAGGAGGTGATTTGATAGATGTGCAAAAGTTGTTGAGAGGTATAGATGGACTGAATAACCAGAGACTTTTTTTCCCATATCTGAAACGGCTATCACGATGGACATAAACTTTAGGTTGACTGGAGAAAGTTTTCGGAGAGTTGACAGATGCATTTTCTGTACAAGAGGTTGGTTCTGCGTGGAGTATATCGCCAGCAGTTGTAGTTGAGTTGCCTCCGTTAGGGGTGTTTAAGAGACCACTGGATAGGCACATGAAAGATAGTAGAATGAAGAGTATGCTGGTTAGTCTGATCTAAGAGCAGTATGAAAGATTGGCCAGACTTCAAGGGCGGAAGTGTCTGTGCTGTTCTGTACTGATCTCCCTTCTACACACTAAACAGCTTATGGATTCTTATGAATTTGTGAATGTGTGAGGGAATGATTTGTGTGAAATGAGGAAGCTTTCGAGGGACGTTAGGCCAAGACTTCAAATTATGCTGCACAGTGTTAGCTATCAACTGAGTTCCAATACAACATATTTGCGATGACCTACATCAGAGAGAATCCGCCAAGTTCAGTTAGTGGTGTGATTCTTGGTTTGCCGTTCACTGCTGTTTTCTTCAGATACGTTCTATTGTGTGACGCATGTATTAATCTCTGGGCATCCTCAGAGTTGCACAATTTTATTTTCATACTGGGGAATCTGAATGTGATATTTACTGGATATGAATCTAGAGGGGTTTGTTTGAGACCAAAGTGCTCCAGAAGACTAACAAATTATTAACCTCTTCATTCAGTATCTGGTAGAGTTGTGGAGACTATCGAGCAGGCAGATGTCATCAGCATAAGTAATTTTTGTGGTGTGGTTCTGGGACGCCATATTCATACATCTGCTCCATGGGCCAGGCTCTGACTGAAGATGAATTTGTCAAACTTGGTTACTGGTCAAATATTAGCATCCAATTTGTACTGCTTTTGTACCTACACTGAAACCAGGTGTAAACTGTTGGCATTTTTCCCCCTGTCCAAGGTGGATTCGAAACAATTTGTCTGCAACAAATGTTTGAATGACTGACCAAACCGATAAGTTAAAGTCTCTGTACAGATTTAGGAACAGGGCAGTGTGTCACTCAATATCTCAGGCAGTTGGGAGGATCACTAACACTGTAAATAACTTCATGTCTTTTCGAATCCATTTTTAACGTAGCTCATTGCAAAGTCTTGAGGTTTTGATCCGATCAAAATTCAGATGTTTTTCGTGTTTCGAGAATTGACCACAGATAGGAAACCAAGTATGCTTACTCAAATGAACTGCATCATCTCTGTAAACAACAAGGTTCGTTACATATTTATGGCAATAAATATAAACTCCTGTCACATTTTTTGAAACAACAATAAATAATGTACATTTTCGTTTATGTCAATCACGAACATGTTATCCGTCCATAATAGTGATCACAATCACGTGTTCAATGTCAGACTTCAAATCAATTCATTGTCACTCTAACTTTAGGAAAGTTGTAGGTATCAGTAAGATTAAAAGTTCAGTGTGAGCAAATGATGGAACATTTGAATAGCATTAACTTCGCAATAAAATGTACGTGCTTCAGCTATTTTTCACCGATTTAGAAACGGCAATAATTCAACATACACTGTGAATACTAATTTAAATAAATGATTTGCGCGATTATATTTTAGCGAACAATAATTTGAAAATTTTCTATTTTTATTCTGCATGATACTTAATGTGAAACGTGATTGTTGAAAAAGATGAACATATTATCATGTGAGTGAAATGTCAGCTCTTTCAAAGAATATTGTGCAATATCAATGTAATCTGTGTTTTAATAATTCGGATACATTTAAAATATTCAAGCACTGATTAGTAAGTAGAACCCATAATGTAGCTGACTTTGCAATACTTGCATATCAAATGGTTATGCTGCACCAAATGATCAGATACTTACCGGCGTATACAGTGGGAAATGATTGGATACAGACTTTTATTCGGATATGCACATGATAGAGTACAGGAGGAAGACATTGGCCACTGTATATGCATCAGTTCCCGAAATGGCTCACATGCCGCTCCCATTTGCCATCCCTATCTCATAGTCAGTGAAATTCATAACGGGTGGATATATATCCTGTTTCTGTTTCAATCTTCTGACACAGCTCTCCGAGGCAGCCATTCCAAAACCTAACAAGTCTCTCAATAAAGAGGTTTTCCGTATCTCACTCCGAGCTTGTTTGTTGACAATCATGAAATTATAACTCCTCGGTGCTGTAATGCCAACAAACGGAAGCAGAGTATTTTCGTTTTACTCTGCAACATTTGTTTTCATAGTTTTGAGCAAGGCAATCAGTTCATATATTTGTCTGTTCTGCCCCACAAAGAATAAGCCCAATACCTTCCAAGAACTGTAACAAGCACTGTATCGGAGAAACAGGCAGAATGCTAGCCACCAGCATACATGAATATCAATTAGCCGCAAAAAGACATGACCCCCTATTACGAGTATCCTCACATACAGCTGAGGAGTTAAACCACTTTGACTCAGACAGAACATCCATTCCAGGACAGGCCAAAGATGAACACGCATGAACATTCCGAGAAAGATTGCTTTCCAAACGGACCTCGGTCAACAAATACTTCGACCTGTACCCATTCTAGCACCCTCTGAGAAGAAAGAACAGGGAATGAGATCACTGGCACAAAAAATAACATCTTCAATGCAAGGAAACATGTACACAAGATTAGAAAGTGGGATATATCACGAGTGCTTCTCTGGAGGCTGACTGATAATGTTACCTTCGCATGGTGATGAAACGTCTGAAAACAAGCATTCCAGCTCAGCGAACAACCGAACATCCAGAATAAGACTTTTTTTTCTCATCCTTCCTTTAACTAAATCCTTCACTCCAGTTATCATTCTGATTACTTACAATGTTACTGGTAGTCTTATGCAAAGTAATGTGCTGTCTATCAGTCTAAATGTGTGTATGTGAAAAAGCCTTTGTGTGTTAGAGAAAGAGCTATCCTTTGTAATGTCTGGATTATGCCTGTACCATGTGGAAACGATCACAAGAATTAGGAAGATAATCTAACTTAACATGCCGTTTAAATGTCTTTTCAGAGATGAGGGTTTCAGATTTTTAGTTCATTGAAATCTCTTCCAGGATAGGTAGGACCTTTAAAGAAGAGGACATTCTGCTTCTTAACTGGAGTAACACTACCATCCTTGGAATGACGTTCACTAGTGAAAGTCAGCTGGATTTAAACAAATAGAGCAAGGGAGTGTGAAACAAAGCAGCATGCCAAAGACAGAGAAGAAGGTCGAGATTAATAGGCAATCAGGTACGACACAGTCTAATGAGTATTTTGAATTAAGAAATTACATACGTGGTAATGTGGCTCAGTGGTTAGTACTGCTGCCGAAGAGCGTCAGGGCCCAAGCTTCGGGGGACTGTCTGTTTGTATATTACACATTGACCCCCGTATGTGTGGGTTTCCTCTAGGTGCTCCATTTCCTCCTATAGTCCAAAGATGTGCAGGTTGTTGTGTGAATTGGCCATATAAAATTGTCCCTTGTGATAAGTGCATTATTCCAGGGTAAATTTAGTGTCAGGCAAAGGCTTTGGTTGGTTACGCTTTGGAGCGTCAGTGTGGACTTGTTGGTCCAAAGGGACTCCTCCACAATTTCGGGAATCTCATCTTGTCTCAATAAAATGCACCGCGACTGTATCCGTTGCCCTTCTTAGGGTTGTTCAGTGCTTCAGCGCTTCACACGCCGCCTCACAGCGCCAGGGACACAGCTTCGGGTGACTGCCTGTTTGGAGTTTGTACATTCTCCTTCTGTCTGCATGGCTTTACTCCGGGTGCACTGGTTTCGTCCCATAGTCGAAACTTGTGCAAGTTTAGTGAATTGGCCATGTTAAATTGTCCACAATGTTCAGGGATTTATAGGTTAGGTGCAAGATCAGGGGGAATGTCGGGTAATGGGCCTGTGTGAGTTGTCCTCTTCGGAGGGGCAGTGTGAACTTATTGGGCCGAAGACCTGTTTCCACATTATAGGAATTCGAACTCGATATCTCATTTTTACAAATCTAAAATGTGAGTTAGAAGTTGGAAAAAATGGTAGAGATAATGATCAGGCTTATCAGGAAATTTTTAAAAATACATAAGGATGGTGAGAGTGAGGGAATGTGAGGGAATGAGGTCTGTGTGATCAGTAAACAAGTGCACGAGAAAATATTAAAGGAGAAAGAGGATTGGTGGGGTGGTGTTGTGACTGTTGTGATTGAAAATTGTCAGGCAAACACCACAAAACTTGCTGTTTGCCAAAGCGAATGGCTGGGAATGAAATTAATATTCTTCAGAACAATTGAATTTAATAGCTTGAAGGTTGTATTATAATAAAGGATAAACTCTATCCATGCTATTGCTGTATTAAAATAATGATGGAAAACACCTGGAATATTGGTCGTGCTGCTGTTGGACAATACTTGATCTGAACATACGAATCATACAGAGATTATGAACATCCTTGTGTTGAGTAACAGCTGATACATCTTGAGATGTTGCTGTTTTGTAATATACCCACTTACTGAGTACAGCCAAAGGAACAACCCACCTAGTGCTTTTGCCACCACATCGAATCATGCAATGAAAAAAAGGCCTATTTAGTCGGCACCATCAAGAGCATATCCAAAGGCGTTTTAAGCATTTATGAAGTTACGGGCATCAATCACACTCCTAGGCTGTGCACGCCAGACACATAAACATCTGTTCAAAACAGATTACTCAAATCTTCTCTCAGTCCCCTGTCTTTCACTTTGAACGTGCGTCCCTTTGCTTTTGAGGTTTCGTCTGTGGGAAAATCCTCTTCTTTGTTCATCTTGTCCCTAACCTAATGCCCTTGTACACCCTCTCTGAGTTTCCCACCTAAAAGTTTCTTGCTGCAAAGAAGGAACAAACAAATTTAGCCACCATCCTTCAAAGTTTGCGAACTCACTTGTCTTGTTACTTCAAATGTGTATTCCCTCACATTTATTACTGTTGAATTTCATTGGCCCTTGATCTGGCTATCTAAGTATTCTGTTTATATATTCCTGTAAACTAAAACGTTCCCCCGCATTGTCAACCACGCAGCTCATCATTGTTTCATACGCAACATCATTTGATATTCCACTGCCCTGCATCTTCCACATTCTCGTCATCATCCTTCATGTATATCAGGTCGAAACCGTGATTTCCTTCTTGTTCTCAAGATGTTATTCACAGAGGAAGAACTGAGAATTCCATTGTACTGCTCTTCTTACTTCGGTGAATTTACGAAGTGTTGTAGTTAACATATTTTATGTGGGTGCTGCAAAGAGAATTTCCAACCCGCAGCTGAACTGACCTTTTATACTCTGGCCCTCTGTATGTTTGATTTGGCATCTTACACTGCAACACGTGCAATTTACTTCGCACTGCTCTTTGGAACATTCCCTGCAATACGCACAGGTAAAATATCTTTTTCATCCGCAGGATGGGCACAGACTAGTTCATTGTTTGTTTGAAAGAGCGAATGTGACGAGGAAAAATATTCAATTAAATTGTGCATTATCAACACACTGCAGGTGATCATGTCTTATTCTCATGTCTCCATCGAGATCTGAGAACAAACCTCAACTGTTGTGAACACTATAAAAAAAAGCTTAGTGATGTCGAGATACCACACTATGGGAGGGAAGAAAAAAACACGTCTCTTGCACTTGTTGAAGATACAGAAATATTGGGTGAATGTACAATCTGAACAAGAATTAAGTGATAGTAAAGAAGTATAAGAATGATTATTGTAATTTTCCATGGAAACCAGATCCCACGTGCCTTAATAATGATGCTTTCTCAACCAATCTCACTTCTTCAAAAACCAGCCTTTCACTGTCATTAAAAGCATCATCTGCCAGAACTCCACCTCCTTCGGACGCTTTGCTTACACTCCTACTTACGTTGCACCATGCCTTCTGCTGCAACATGCTTTTCCAGTGACGAACTCCCTTTACTCCTTACTTCTGCCACTCCCACTGCAAGTTCGAACATTTCCCCAGTTTACTGCCACTTCCCCTGTCTATCCGTTTCCCTTTTTGTTTTCCAACTGGGATGTTGCAATCTTCTGGCTTCAGTGTTGCTATTGGTCATTAGCGAATGATGACATTGAGATGATCAAAGTCCAATAAAAACAGACAATTGTGCGTGTTTGTCACTGCCTAATGCACCGTGAAGGCGGTGGTTTTGTTCTCCATGGTACAGAGTGGAGCTTCCTTCTGTCTCTCTTTCACAGTGCTTAACCAAATAACTTCATCACAAATAGTACAAATGTCTTCTCATTATCAGAATTCTTTGCCGCAGTTTTCATTTTAACGTTGTGACGACAGTGAACACATGTTTCAAACAAGCCACGTTCTGACCTTTTGCTCTTTATTATTCTAACTGATGCTCCAATGATATTTGAAGTGAATTCAGAGCGACTTTCCTTGCCATCAAAGCAGCGTTTACCTCATGGGGCATCAATGAATATGAGCGAACTATGATCATTGAGAATCGGACGAAATTCTGTCATTGTAATGTCCTTCCTGAACAATGGGAAAACCTATCACTGCAGGTTGTCTTCCAAGTCACATAGCATTATCACTCGGGACAAAAATGTTTTTCTTTGACGATCACTGGTTAAAAGTCTTGGAATGTCCTTATATCTTTGTGTGTATCCACACGTCTTGAACAGCGGCAGTTAACAAAAACAGCTCAGTGTCTTCTTCTCCGAGCTGTTGAGAATGACAAGTATGCTGTACTTTTTAATTTTTTTTTCACGTTTTGGTCTACAGTCTCAGAAAAGCAAGACCTTGCTGGTTGAGTATCACCCCCTTGAAATTAGAATATCACAAAAAGATTACAATTCCAAACGTTTACAGTCAGATTTACTTTCTGAGATGTGATCATGTGATCTCAGTGCCACTGCGATCAATATGTTTTCTCTGTCCAACAGCAGAACATCCCATTGTCTCAAGGCTGCAAGACTCAACAAATTTATTTTATCATCTGGCTTATTCAGCTTGCAGAATGGAACATTTTCTCTCTTCCGTGTCGACATCAGGGTCTAAAAGATACAGTACATTATACTTGCAGATGACCCTCTGGAAACTTCGTCCCATACCATGCCTTGTCCTCTGACTTTATCCCCTCCACCAACCCCACTTCCGGTAATATGTTCACCATTCGTCCTAATCTTCCACTGTCTGATGATGAATGTTCTGGGCGTGACAAAAGTATTAAAGTTATCCATTTGCTACCTCGCTTTAATGAACTTCGGGCATGAAATGGTGTTGAACTCTTCGTCTACCATTTTCGCCTCCATGCCTATTTCTTTGGGCAAGCGTCGTCTGTCCATCCCACAAGTCCCTTCGTCCAGCTCCAACCCTCTCACTCCAGCTCGACCACACCCGCTGGCCTTTTTCGCTGCACTCGATCTGTTCACTGGAAACGGTCGATATGACCAAGCTCGCCTCATGTTCTCTCATCCCTTCACCTATTCCAACATATCACCCGCTGATCTTATTGTGCTACATACATTTAGATGCAACGCTGATTGTTATTCAGCCTACCGATAAGGTTGTTGCTGCTGTCGTCTGATGGATGGATTTCCACATTGTAGATACTTGGCACCAGCTCTCAGATACATCCTCCTGTGCCCCCGGGCATTGACACTACCACGGCACATCAGACAATTGTAGCAACTGTGATAACTCACCTCGATTCATCTAGTCATTCCCCATCCACCCAACTGTCCCCAAGCTGATAGTTCAGTGATAACAAAGCCTGCTTTCATCTCTTCCTGAAAATCCAAAGTTGCCCCGCCACTCCAATTGCTTCAGTCTACTCCGACCGCACGGAACTCATTTCTTCTGACCTCGACTATGTTTATATTTCTCTCCTGGTCCAGTCCCTGCCCAATGCATCCGTGATTCATCTGACACATTACACCATCTCAGAATTTCCACTCTGCAGGCTCCAGCTGGTTCCTCTTCAACATTGACGGACTATCCCCTTACACATCCATCCCTCAACATAATGATTCCAGTGTTGTCTTTTTATTACTAGA
The DNA here is from genome assembly GCF_047496795.1 of Chiloscyllium punctatum. Classification (NCBI taxonomy): domain Eukaryota; kingdom Metazoa; phylum Chordata; class Chondrichthyes; order Orectolobiformes; family Hemiscylliidae; genus Chiloscyllium; species Chiloscyllium punctatum. The sequence goes on along the minus strand of NC_092781.1, from coordinate 45,827,016 downwards.
GCAAAGGTCCGAACCACGCCTAGCAACCACCATGCCCCGACGCCTGGTGAGATCATCCTCACCATCAACAACTTATCTTCTTGACGGCGATTATTTTCTTCAGGTCTTGGTGGGGGGACGGGGTTGGTGCATGGGTGCCAATGGGGAGCACAGTAATCCCTGGATCTTCATTTGGAATTCGATGAATTCCTTTTCTTGCAATCCACTGCCAGCATAATTGTCCACGTCCATCTGCATATTGAAATCTCCATGATCACTATAAATGTGCTGTTCCTACACATCTTTCCACATTCTGGTGCATCGTGTGCCCCAGTTCCTGATTATTGTTTGGAAACCTGTACATAACCATACCAATTTATTTTCATTACATTTTCTTCAATTCTAATCATACAGATTCTACACCAATTGATGCTACTTCGTTTCTTTCTATTGATTTTATCTCATTTCTTATTAATAACGCAACCCCACTCCTTTTACCCTCTAGTTATCTTTTGAAGCAGAAATATCGCATTGAATATTCTCCCAATCGTAATACCTAAAGCCACTTCTCCATGGTGGCCACCCACGTCATACCTGGCAATTTCGGTCTGCACAACGAGTTCATTTACCTTATTCCTCATAGTGCATTCATTCAGATATAAAACCTCGAGTCATTTATTAACTATCTCTCTTCTCATTGTCATTTGTTTGTCCAGTGCACAAAAGTTTGAATGCTATCCCTTTCCACACACTCTGCCCTTTTTGTATCTGTACTGGAGATGCCAATAAGCTCAACTGAGATCTGTGTTCTTACGTCCTCGTTTAATTTAGGTTTCTAATTTCACCTATAAACTGAACTCCTTCCCCACCCATCCTGCAGTTCGTTTAAAGCCTGTCTACATCCCGAGTTTTGTGATTCGCTAGAGTACTGGTCCCAGCACGGTTCTAATGAAGGCTGTCCCATCAGAACAAGTCCCTACTTCTCCATTACTGGTCCCAATGCCCCATGAATGCAAACCCATTTCTCGCACACCAATACTGAGCCATGCATCTGCTTGTCTAATTATCTTGACCCTGTGCTCAATAGCTCGTGGCTCTGGTAATAATGCAGAGATTACTATCGTCTTGTTTCTGCTTTGTAGTATAGCTCCCAGCTATTCAAATCTCTTCGTAGCGATTGCCGAGTTTAAACAATGTCATTGTTAACTGCACGGAGCACAGCACTGGATCTTTACCTTTGGAATATCCCAAACCCGAGACCAGACAAGAAACACAATCTTCAGGTATCTCTGTCCTCGTCACAGAAAACGTTTTATATGCCTCTAACTACATTATCATCAATTACAATAGTTTTTCTGTCTCTTCCCTTGCTTGAATGGTTCCCTTCAACAAGTAGGCTCATTCTCCGTACAATCTCCATTCCTGTCCACGTTGTAACCTATTGGACAAGGACAGTTGTGAGGTTTCTGTAACTCTACGTCCTAGATCCCTGTATCTGCCTGCCTCGCAGTGACACCCTCCTGTTCCCTGACAACTGGCAGCATTCGAGTAAGTTAGTCTGAACGGTATGAGTGCCCCCTGAAACACAGCATCCAGGTAATTCTCCCCCCACCCTGATATTTCGCAATATTTAAAACTCAGACACCAGACAATCGATTCTGAGCTGATGTTCTTCCAGCAACCTGCATTTATGACAGACATGGTCACTGGGAACCACAGTGATGTCCACGAGCTCCCTCAATAGGCAGAAGCAACAACTCACCTGCTTCTCCATCAGTATTATGTTTAGCCACTTTTGAATGGGATTTTTGAAAACAAAACTCTTTTTGTGCTAAAGCTTATGCAATTTGTAAAAAAAAATTCATAACCAATGAATTAAGAAACTTCAATTTAACACAGATTCAAATTTAGTAGATTCTTTATTAGCCAATCAAATCACAGTCCTCCTTTGTCAAACCTTCTCATTATCTTCTCAGACAATTCTGGCAGTGTTGTGACGTTGGACCTCTGTTTGACGAAGCCATGCTGACTCAGCCCTATTTTACCTTACGCCTCCAAGTACTTTGCAATTTCATTGGACTCTGAAATCCTACTAATGACCGAGGTCAGACTAACTGTCCAATAATTTCTTGTCTTTTGCCTCCCTTCCTTCCTTACGCACAGATATATACAACATCTATTTTCCAGTCCTCTGGATCTCTCCTTTTGGTCAGTTTTTCCTGAAAACTCACCCCTAATGCCTCCACAATCTTTTTTGCTATCTTCTTCAGGAACTTGGGTTGTCATCCGTCTGATTTAGTCATCTTCAAATATTGCAGCCTCCACAACACCTTCTCCTCAGTGAAGATCACAACACTCACCTCTCGCTCTCGAATTTCTGGAATGCTACTGTTGTTTTCCATTTTGAGGACTGATGAAAAATGCCTGTGCAAGCCATCCCCAAATTCTTCTTTCTCCATTTCTGTATAGGTAGCCTTATTCTCAGTTGGTCCAATGTTCCTCTAATCTGAGGACAGATGTTCTGTCCCTGGAGCCTGTTAAGAGGAAATTTTCAACAATGGCCACAGGAATTGAAAACCTAACATAGTGAATCTATCGGGAAGTTTTCCTTTATTTCAAACAAATTGATCGGTTAAAGTGTGTGCTCGAACGCAAGGAGTGTCAGAAATAAGAGTGATGAACTTAGAGCATGAATCAGTGCTTAAATGCTACGATGTTGTGGCCATAACGGAGACGTAGGATTCACAGGGGCAGGGATGGTTGCTTGATGTTCCAGGGTTTGGAACGTTTAAAAAGAACCGGGAAGGTGCAGCTTTGCCCATCAGAGAGTGCACCACAGCCACAGAAACGAAGCTTGTTGAGGAAGGTTTGTCTACTGAGTCAGTATGGCATATAGGCTTGATCAGATCAAGATTGATAAAGTTGATGTGCTGGAAATTTTAGAAACCATTAAGATTGATAAGTCCCCATGGCCAGATCAACTTTATCTTTGGATGCTCCGGGAAGCGAGAAAAGATGTTGTTAAGCTACTGCAGAGGAATTTTGCCTCCTCACTCTCCACGGGAGTCGTACCGGAGGATTGGAAGAGGCTGATGCTATTCCTCTTTAAAAGAAGGTTAATAGGGAAATCCTGGCAACTAGTGATCGGTAATTTGTAAGTCTGTGTTCAGCAAAGTTTTGGAAAGAATTCTGACGGATAGGATTTATGCCTACTTGGCAACGCATAGAGTGATTAATCGAGTCAGCATCGCTTTGTGATGGGCTGGTCATGCCTCCCAAATCTTATTGAGTTCTTGGAGGAGTTGACAAGACAGGTCCACAAAGGTCGCGCAGTGGATGTGGTGTATGTGGACTTCAGCGAGGCATTTGATGAGGTTCCCCATGGTAGGCTCCTTCATAAAGTCAGGACGTACAAGGAAAAAGGTACATCTGGCTATCTGGGATCAGAATTGGCTAGCTGACAGAAGGCAGAGGGTGAGTGGAGATGGAAAATATTCTGCCTGGAGGTCAGTGTTGAGTGGCGTCCCGCAGGATTCTCTTCTTGGTACTCTGCTCTTTGCCCTTTTTGCAAATGACTTTGATAAGGATTTTGAGGGATGGTTTATATTAGATTGGACGACTTAGATTATATTACTTACAGTGTGGAAACAGGCCCTTCGGTCCAACAAGTCCACACCGACCCGCCGAAGCGCAACCCTACCAGATCCATTACTCTACATCTACCCATGCAACTCCGCCAGGGGCAATTTAACATGGCCAATTCACCTAACCTGCACATTTTTGGATTGTGCGAGGAAACCGGAGCACCCGGAGGAAACCCACGCAGACACGGGGAGAATGTGCAAACTCCACACAGTCAGTCGCCTGAAGCGGGAATAAAACCCGGGTCTCTGGCGCTGTGAGGCAGCAGTGCTAACCACTGTGCCACTGTACCACCCACAAACTTAGTTCGTAAATTTTCAAGTGACACAAAGGTTGGATGTGCCGTCAATAGTATCGAGGGCTATTGCGGGCTGCAGCATGACATGGACGGATGCAATGTGGGATGAGAAATGGAACATGGAGTTCAACCTGAATAAATATTAAACGATGCATTTTGGAAGGTCGAACTCGAATGCTGAATATAGGATTAACGACAGGGTTTTTGGCAGTGTGGAAGAACAGAGGGATCTGGGTGTGCAAGTACATAGATCCCTCAACTTTGCCACCCAACTGGATAGGATACTTAAGAGAGCATTTGGTGCTTTGGCTTTCCTTGACAGCTGTGAGGTTTTGCTGCAGCTCTACAAGCCCCTGGTGAGACTACATTTGGAATATTTTATCCAGTTCTGGTCGCCCTACTATTGGAACAATAAGGAAGCTTTGGAGAGGGTGTAAATAAGGTTGACCAGGATGCTGCCTAGACTGGAGAACTTGACGGAGGAAGAAAGGTTGAATACGTTCTGACTTTCCTCTCTGCAGAGAAGGAGAAAAGGAGGATACGTGATCGAGGTATACAAGATAATGAGAGTAATTGATAGGGTCAATAGACAGAGACTTTTTCCCCAGGGCGGAATTGACTGGTACAAGAGGTCGTAGTTATAAGATGCTAGGATCAAGGTATATAGGAGACATGAGAGAGTGTGAATGCAAGGAACGCGTTGTCAGAGTTGGTGGTGGTGGAAGCAGAGACATTAGGGACATTTAATCAACTGCTGAGCATTCGCATGCATAGCAGTGTGTTGAGAGGTCTGTTGATTAAGTTATTATATTTTGACGTTAGGATTAAAACTCGGCCCAACATCGTGGGCTAAAGGGTCTGTTCGGTGCTGCACTTTTCTATATTCTATGTTCCATGTTAACCTAACATCAAATCAGCACATCTTTTGAAACTTGTGGACATAATAATTAGAAATAGACATGAACCACTCAGTCCTCTAAACCTTTCCAAAATTACCATTGACTATTTCCAAGCAAATTTGTGTCAATCTCAACCTCTGCTTCTGTCTTGGGAAGAGCATGCCAGTAAGCATGACATCTCACAAGCATAAAAAGGGGCACAATTTGCCCATTCTGCCCATCAGGTCTGATATGCCATTTGATAGTGGCTCACAGGCTTGTCACAATCACTTTCTTGACTTCACCCTGTAACCTTCATGACATTTATTCATCAAAAGCTTACGTGCCTCTGTCTTAAAGACACTAGTGTCTGTGTCTCTCTGAAATGCATTCTGTGCATGTGTGTCTATTTGCTGATATTTTGTGCATCTTTGCATTTGTGTGCCTCCATCTGCCCACCTGAGGATTAGAAAGTGTGTTTCTATTAGTGCATGTCTACTTTTGTGGGTTTTTCTGTCTGTGTATGCCTTTACATGTGTGCGTGTCTAACTCTGTGCATGTATTATGCGTGCGGGTATATTGGCATGTTAACATGTGTCTCTAAGCAGTTCTGCATCTGCATCACGATGCAATGAGGTAAATGTTGTTTTCGGAGGGAGAGAAATATCGGAACAGATAGAGCAGTTCAAGTGAGATTTATCCTCCATTGAACATTGTTTCGGACTCAGGTGGACTTGGATGTTCCGGAATCTCCATACAATTCACTTCAGTCATCACCACGCTCATAGAGTCATGGAGACGTACAGCATTGAAACAGACCCTTCAGTCCTACCCGTCCATGCCGACCAGATATCCCAACCTAATCCATAACCCCCTGCCAGCACCCAGCCCATATCCCTGTACACCCTTCCAATTCATTAGCCCATCAAAATGCCTCTTAAATGTTGCAATTGTACCAACCTTCACCACATCCTAAGGCAGCTCATTCCATACACAAACCACCCTCTGCATGAAAAAGTTGCCCCGTAGGTCCATTTTATATCTTTCCCCTCTCACGCTCTAGTTCTAGACTCTCCAATCCCAGGGAAAAGACTTTGTCTATTTATCTATCCAAGCCCCTCATTATTTTGTAAACCTCTATCAGGTCACCTCTTTCGTCTCCGGCTCTCCGGACAAAATAGCCCCAACTTGTTCAGCCTCTCCCTGTAGCTCAAATCATCCAACCTTGGCAACATACAAGTAAATCTTTTCTGAACCATAATGATTTTCACAACATCCTTCCGATAGGAAGGAGACCAGAATAGCATGCAATATTCCAATAGTGACCTAACCAATGTCCTGTATTGTCACAATATGATCTCCCAACTCCTTTACTCAATACTCTGACCAGTATAGGAAAGCATAACAAACGCCTTCTTCACTATCCTATCTACGTGCGACTCCACTTTCAAGGATCTATGAACCTGCACTCCAAGGTCTCTTTGTTCAGCCACAGTTCCTCGGACCTTACCATTAAGTGTATAAATCCTATTAAGATTTGGTTTCCCAAAACTCAGCACCTCCCATTTGTATGAATCAACCTCCATCTGCCACTTCTCAGCCCATTGGCCCATCTGGTTAAGATGCTGTAGCAATCTGAGGTAACCTTCTTCGCTGTCCACTCCACCTCCAATTTTGGTGTCATCTGCAATCCGTCCCAAATCGAGGGCATAAGGTTGATGGTTTGCATTTCGAACAATCCACCATCTTCTTTGGTCCTTTTTTATCCTATTCTGGAGTGTTCCTCCTGGAATGTGAGAATGGGAGGGAGGGGGTTAGGATGGGAGTGGGTTTGCCTGTTATTAGTGCTGGTGTAGTTGAGGGTGGGGCGAATGATGTAGCGTCTGGAAGGAATCAATCCACAGTGTTTAATAAATCCGTTTTATTAAAGTGGAAGGAAGTAGGGAAGGAGAATGTGAGAATGAATTATTATGGTTGGGGGAGCATGACACTTGTTCGGGGGTCAGTGCAATAAAAAATATACACAGAGTGTGGGGAGGCAGAGACAATACGATGCCACTTATCTTGGCACAGCGGGGACGGTTATTGATGCTTGTCCTGAATTGCTGAACATTTGTTCAGGTCATCCCAATATTGAGGTAAGTCGCCCCGACTATCTTGTCCAAGTTTATCTCGAATACCACCAGAGACCATATCTCTCAGATTCCATAGAAGCAGTTTGGGCTGAGCTTATAAATAACAATGAGAAGCAAACATTGGAGTGTTATCCCTCTAAATCAAAACCGTTGTGAAGAAGCAATGGATGAAATGACTTTGGACTTTCAGAACGATTTTAGAGTCCCAAACCTGGAATGTAAAATTAAATCTTATGGAGTTGTACGTTGTATATGGACATCGTTTTGCATGGGAGAGTTGACAGGAAACAGAGAGCAAAAATAAAAACAGAAGTTTTCTTTGGTAGGGGAAGTCATGTAAGAAATCGATAGGATCGGTTCTTGAATGAATAACGATCACTTGGTTGAGGGAATCAAATGCAATATTCCCACGCCTGCTAAGGGCAGTAAAAGATGTTGGATTGTGAGTGAGTGAGCTGGTGGGAAACAAGCTCCATGGTGATCGCGCCAATTGGAGTGGGTGTGTAAGTACGGAATAGGTGAAGTGCAATGTGGGTAGATGTGATGGTGTGCACTGCGGTGGTAATAATAGAGCGGCAGCTGACTTTGAAATTGGATTGTTGGTAAAATGTTGATCTCTAAGCAGAACTATTCTCCTTCCTGTTGTTTCCTTCTAACTACGAGATCCATGGAGAGAAGTGGGTTATGAAGCCAGAAGTCAACGCAGGGAATGGTATTGGTTCCTCACCAGTGTACATAAATACAGAGAAAGTGATGACTACAGAATCTGTATATCAGAGTCGAAGAGTGGGGTGCTGGAAAACCAAAGCCAGTCAGGCAGAAGCAGACGAGCAAGAGAATCAACGTTTCAGGCGTTTGCGCTTCATCAGGAATGAGGTTTGATGGCCAAGGGGGTAAAAATTTTATTATGAGGATTTTGAGGCTGGTTGTAAAATTAGTGGGAATGCGTTAGTTATCTGAAGGTGTTGGTAAATGTGATATTTCTGTGGGGATGGATGACAAGATAGGTCGGAAAGAAGATGGGCAGGTAGGATATTTCAAGAGTGTGGTGGGTGGGAAAATGAGGGAAGTAGTAAAATCAAATTGATCCCGTGTTGCTGTAAGTTTCCAAGACGGAAGATGAGGGCTTCTTCCTCCAAGCAGCGGGTGGTTACAGTCTTGCAATGAAGAAAGCCCACGATCTGTTTATCCTTGCCAGAATGGCACGGGAGTTAAAGTGTTCACTGGTGAGGTCATGCGGCTGTTTAATATGGGTGCCCCAGAAACGTTCTCTTTAAAAAGTCGCACGTTGCTGCCCTTCTCCCCAACGTAGAGGAGACGCCATCACGTACAAATGCTTAAAAATATGCTGCTGGAAAAGCCCAGCAGGTCAGGCAGCATCAAAGGAGAAGGAGAATCGACGTTTCAGGAATCCTGAAGAAGGGCTTATGCCCGAAATGTCGATTCTCCTTCTCCTTTGATGCTGACTGACCTGCTGCCCTTTTCCAGCAACACATTTTTAAGCTCTGATCCCCAGCATCTGCAGTCCTCCCTTTCTCGTATCACGTACAAATGATAAATTTAGTTGATGTTTATGGAAGTAGGGGTAAATCTCTGTCAGATGTTGATACTTTTGGGCCTTGGACGAATATGAGCGGGGAGGTGTACGCGCAGGTTTTGCACTTCTTGCTATAGTAGGAAATGTACCAGGAGTGAAGGGTGTTTTAGTGCATGCACGGACCTGACAAGGCAGATGGGCGGAAATGGTCCATCCAAAACGCAAAATGGTGGAGAGCGTGTGAGGGAAATGTGTCTCTGGTTGTGGGTTCTCTTTGTCAGTGGTGGAAATGGCGGAGGATGATGTATTATTCTGGACATTGGTAGCAGAGGTGAGGGTGGGGGGTATCTGTCTTTGTTGCGATGGAGGGGTTTGGTAATAAGGAAGAGGTGCGGGAAATGGAGGGGATGCACTGGGTGGCATCATCGACAAAGTAGGGTGAAATTCCGTCTTTATAGAAGGAGGCGATCTGGGATGGACATTGATCCTCCTCGGATAAGACGTGGCTGAGGCGAGGAATTCGGAATAAGGAATAGCGTTTTTACACAAGCCAACCAAATAACTCTAACCACACAGGGCAAATGCGGATTTGATCAGTTTTCACATTTTCCCTAGCCCACATTATCCCAGCTTCAAACTTCCAACTCAGCACCACCCTCTTGAACTGTCTTACCTGGTAATATTCCTTGCCAAATATCTGTTCCACTGTTATTTCTGTCCTATCAATTTCACACTACTTTCTTCTTATTTTCAGATTCTCAGCTAACGTCTCCCCATCTCAACTCCCTTCTATTTATCTCTTAGCCGCCTTGAACACCAGCTTCATTTGTGATGAACGGCCTCTGCCCAAAATGTCTACTTTCCTGCTCCTCAGATGCTGCCTCACCAGCTCTAATTTTCCAGCACCACACTCTTCGACAATACACATAAAAACACAAACTAGTTAGCAGAAACGTTGAAAAGAAAACACGTATGTCAGTCATTGAAAGCATATTGCAGGAAAAGATAGCAGGTAAATGAAATAGTGGACTTCATTTCAAGAGGATTTGTGAGGGTGCCTGGATGCTGCTCTGTTAGGCCCGGAAGAGTACTCATCTCGAACATTGTGTAGTATTGTGTGCAGCGTTGGCCTACTTACCTCATAAAGGTCAAAACTGACATTGTGGAAGTGATGTGAAGGATGCACTGATCTCTGGCCTGACAGAACTGTTGCTGGTGGAAAGTTTGGGACGACCAGATCTATATTCCATGGGCGTTTGGAAAATGAGTGGAAATCTCTGTGAAGTACATAAAACACGAAAAGGGTAATACAGATTGGATGCAGGGTTGATCATTCCCTTGGCTCGGATGTCTAAATGGGCCACATTATTTTGTATAGGTAGTTTATTCGGCATTGAGTTGAGAAATATTGCCTGTCTCAGAGACTGGTGGCCGTGAGGAATTATCTCTCACATTTGGCTGTGGAAGCCAAGACACTGAATATAAACGCGGATTTGTCGATTCTAATAAAATGGACAGGGAGCTGGAGCATCGTGTCGAGATCGAGGATCAATCACCATTATTTTGCATTTGGTAGAAAACTCGATGGATCGGAGGAACTACTGCAATTACAGTTTCATTTTTTTTCTAATGGTTAATCACATTAACGTATGTCGAAATTGTGTGGGGAAAATGCAGTGACAAATTTAGCCATGCGCTAGAGTGGGGAAGTATTAATGCGTGGAATGGCTTTTTCTTTTCCGTATGTTTCTCTGCAGCCTGTGAGAAGGCTCTGCAAATGTTGTCACAAGCTCAAAGTTGTTCGGAAAGAGGCATCTGCAGAGTCGCCACTCTCCTCTTATTCTCCTCTTAGGGGACTGGACATAGTTGAGTAATTTCCAGCGTTGAAGGGAGATATCCTTGCAGTTTCTCATTCCCGTTTCCGAGGCTGGTGTTAGGTGAACTTCCCTGTTTTATCCTTTTAGATATGGGAGCAATTTGTTACACTTGAGTGTCTTGCTGGCCCATTTCAGAGGTCGTTGGAGAATGCATTACGTGTCTGTGTGTCTGGAGTCACTTTAGGTCAGAACAGGATATAACGGGCAACTTGCTTCCTGAAATTACGTCGAGGAAGGAAATTGTGGTTTAAAATCGACAGTGATTCCAAGGTCACAATTACGGACAATAGATTTTAGTTATCGATATTTTATTGACTGTTTCTAACCTCCTCCAGCTGATCTAGCCTGGTCTGGATTAGTAATCCAGTGCCATTTACATAGCAGCATCATCTCCACATGGAAATCTATCGGAAATCGTACTGAGAAGACTGTTTTGTCTGCTGCTTGACTGCTCTGACAAAAGGCACACCTACCAATTTGACGATCGTGATGAGAATGAGGGTGTGGCAATTGTTCAGATTGCAATTATTCTCCGCTTAGGGAATGGACATAGCTGAGTAATTTCCAGCGTTGAAGGGAGATGTCAAATTTGGAGCTTCAGTCGTCTCGCAGGAATGGGGTCAGGGCCCATTGCCTTTGCCGTATGTTTTGCGTTAAGCTATTTCTCAATGTCATTTTCAGCGAATCAAATTGATTGAAGAACGGTGTCTGTGATTCTGTGGGCGTCATGAAGAGAGTGAGTCGATGCATCGACTGAACAATTCTGGCTGAGGATGGAGCAGATACAACATCCCTGTCTTTTACACGGAAATGCAGGATTTTCCATTGCTGAAAATTCGGATATTAGTGAAGCCTTCTACACCACTTCGTTGTTGAATTGTCTATCACGATGTTTGACTGGATGTAGCAGACTTCAGTTCTCGGATGTTGTCTGTGGATCTTGCGATATTATCTCTTTCTCAACCATATTTAGTATTAGTTCCTTCCTCATAGAATTTTAATTCGCCCTCCTTCAAATTCGCTCCCCCATTTTTCTGTTACTACTGGGGCGTCTGGTGCAATCCTCGAATAAAATGACTGCTCCTTTCCTGTTTCTAACTTCCGCCTATACAGACTCAGCAGTGAAAACCTCGTTGACGCCCTGTTTTCCTGCAGCTGTTATATCATACCTGATTAGCAATGCCACTCTACATCTCTTTAATCTCCCTCCCTATTTCTTTCGGATCATCTAAACTTCAGAACGTGCAGCAAACATTTATGTCCCTGAGCTCTCCAAATTTCGGGAGTGGCCTCAACATTACAATTCCAAGTACTAATCTGTGCTCAATACCATCTCCGTTATTCCTGATACTTGTTGTATTAATGTAGACACATTCAAACCATCACACTGACTGCACTCTTGCCCTTTCAAGTGCCGACCCCTCTTCACAGACTCTCTAAAACCGAGATCTGGCTGCTGATTTCCTACCGCATCATCTGATCCGTAGCTCCCGTTCCCAACCCCTGCCAAAGATCACTATCAAACCTCCCATCCACTAGAACATTGCCACTCCTTTTCAGGTGCAGCCCGTCCACATTTTAAGGTCCCATCTTCACCAGAAGTATCACAATAGCAGACATATCTGAAGCCCTCCACCCTGCACCAGCTCTGCAGCCTTGCGTTGATCGGCACTCGCTCTCTATTCCTCGCCTCACTAGCTTGTAATACCAGTAGCAATCCTAAGTTTACTACTCTGATCGTCCTGCCTTATAACTTCCAAATTTATTCAATCAATTATCTTTTCATTTCCTCCAACTATGGCACGGGTACTGAGGTGTACTATGACTTCTGCCTGATCTCCCTCACCCTGAAGAATTCGGTAAACTCATTCTGAGACATACCTGTCCCTGGCGACCAGAGGCCACATACCCTGCTGTTGTCTCGTTAGTGAGCACAGTATCTCCTGCCTACTCCTCTAAGCCTTGTATCTCCCATCATATTCGATCTGCTATGCTCCCCCTTCCCTCTGTGCCACAGAGCTCTGCTCAGTCCCAGAGATCTGGCTGCTGTGGGCTTCCACTACTGGTGCAGGTCGTATCCTCGAACAGTCTCCGAAATGGTGTACTTATCATTTGCAGCCACGCAATTGACGAGCAGTGAGCATAGGGCTGCCAAGAACATAAGATTCCCTTCTTACCGACTTACAGAGCGAAGTCTCAACAAGAGTGGAAGTGGACACGTGGATTACCGGGTATATGAGCTGATATATTCGGGCTGAGACTGATTATGAGACTTTGGACTCCCACTCAGCCTCCTCCTCTAACCAAAAAAAAGTGTCGGGAAGGGAATATTTTTGAAGTTATTCTATCTTTCTTGGTACGTTAGAGCAGAGTGGATGAGGCTAGGGCAACTGTGTTTTACTCTTGCAAGACATGGGAGGTGCCCCTTCTGACTTCGCCTGCGTGAAGTGCACACAAATTCAGCCCCTCACAGACAGCATTCTTGTATTGGAGTTGGGGCTGGATGAACTTCGGATCATTCAGGGAGCTGAGGGGATGATAGCGAGGGGTTATGGGGAGGTAGTCGCACCAAAGTTACAGAATAAGGTGAGCTGGCTGCCCCTCAGGAAAGTGAAAGGGAATAGGTAGACAGTGAAGTGGCCCTCTGTGGCCGTCTCCTGCACTAATGAAGAATACGTTACGAGTCATCTAGTCTAGAGCAGAGACATTGGCTATTTCTATTATCCATGCTCCTGATGATTTTATAAAGCTCGATTGGGTTAGCCATCAACCTTCAATGCAGGAGGGCAAAAAGTCCCAGCCTATTCCTGAAGCACAAAACCTTCAGTCTCATTTCCAATATTTCTGCACCTTTTCCAGATTAACAACATCCTTCCCAAAAGAAGGCAACCAGTATTGTACACTATACTCTCGTGTACGTTAACTTTCTCTCGTACAGCCATATCACGGTGTCTAAATGTCTGTACTCTCTGCTCTTACTGGAAAGAAAAACATTGCAACAGCTTCTTTATTGCCCTGTGCACCTTTCACTCCATTTTGAAGAAACAATTTTCCAACACTCTTGGTTCTATGCAATAGATAACATTTCCCAGTCCCCAAAGATTAACGGTATAATTCCTGCTCCGGTTTGTGGAATCCCAGTCCCTCCTATTCTGTAATGTGAACTCCTGTCAAAACATCATTATTTATTTTTGCAAAGTTTCCAAAATTCCATGTCTTTCTCCAATGTTCATACTGATTCGAAATATTTGCATAAGATTTGACCAGTTTAAGAATTGTATCAGATCTCTTCTGTTTCCACATACATGCTCACACAATCGATTTGGAAACGTCTTTAAATTATCTGCTGAAGCCACCTTATATTTTGGATTTAACCAAATCATTGCCAGCTATACTCCTCAATGTATTGACTGACTTCACGGTGTATTTCTGCCACATGCCTCCTCATTTTTTGACAAATCCTCAATATCTCGACACCTCGAGTGTTCACTACTTTCACCAGCCATACTGTTCACACTAACAGGAGCATCCAAGTCCTGAACTCTCGTTATCTCACTGTTGAAAACTTCCCATTTGCCAGATCTCCCTTAAACTACAAACCACATCACCAACCAAATAGAACATAGAACATAGAACAATACAGCGCAGTACAGGCCCTTCGGCCCTCGATGTTGCGCCGATCAAAGCCCACCTAACCTACACTAACCCACTATCCTCCATATACCTATCCAATGCCCGCTTAAATACCCATAAAGAGGGAGAGTCCACTACTGCTACTGGCAGGGCATTCCATGATCTTACGACTCGCTGAGTGAAGAACCTACCCCTAACATCAGTCCTATATCTACCCCCCCTTAATTTAAAGCTATGCCCCCTTGTAATAGCTGACTCCATACGTGGAAAAAGGTTCTCACTGTCAACCCTATCTAACCCCCTAATCATCTTGTACACCTCTATCAAATCATCCCTAAACCTTCTTTTCTCCAAAGAAAACAACCCCAAGTGCCTCAGCCTTTCCTCATAGGATCTTCCTACCATACCAGGCAACATCCTGGTAAACTTCCTCTGCACCCGTTCCAGTGCCTCCACATCCTTCCTATAGTATGGCGACCAAAACTGCACACAATATTCCAGATGCGGCCGCACCAGAGTCTTATACAACTGCAGCATGACCTCAGGACTCCGGAACTCAATTCCTCTACCAATAAAAGCCAGTACGCCATATGCCTTCTTCACTGCACTATTTACCTGGGTGGCAACTTTCAGAGATCTGTGTACATGGACACCAAGATCCCTCTGCTCTTCCACACTACCAAGTAGTCTACCATTAGCCCAGTAATCCATCTTTTTATTACTCTTACCAAAGTGAATCACTTCACACTTAGCTACATTGAACTCCATTTGCCACCTTTCTGCCCAGCTCTGCAGCTTCTCTATATCCCGCTGTAACCTGCCATATCCTTCCTCACTGTCTCCAACTCCTCCGACTTTCGTATCATCCGCAAACTTGGAAGATTCTGCCTAATACCATTAGAATTGTCCTTGCCAAAATTTGAAATGACATTGTGAATGAGACCTAACTTTTTCCATAACTATTGTAAAAGTAACAGCATTATGCTGTCTGGTCCCAAAGTCCTCCAACGCCAACAGCTCAGAAACCTGTTACCAAGAGGAAATAATGTTGAGGCCTAGATCAGATCAGCCGTGTTTTATTAAATATCAAGTTAGGCTTTCGGGGCCAAATACACTTTTCCTACGTCTTTTTTTCATCTTTTATGTTGGGCAGTCAGTGATCGTAATTTTCCCAGAAATTCTGTTATTGAATGTTGACGTCAGAGATACTAGAAGATTCTGAGAACCATCTCTGGTTGAGATGCAGGGACATTATTCACAAAGAATCTGGGTCTACATGATCAACAAATGAAGCACAAGTTCCAGAGAGGGGAATCGCTGTGATTTGAGAGAAAGCTCCACTTTCATACCCGTATTCTTAGAATTGATTCCGAAGTTTTAGTCTCCCACGCCAGAAGAAACATTTGTCGGGTTGGCTTCTGATACACTCTCCTTAAGACCTTATATGGATGAATAACAGGATCTCTCATTCTCAGAACAATTATATTAATTTCTCATAATCATTTATGTTACCAACAAGTCAAGTGAAACAATGAAAATTCCTATTTAGGGCATCAAAGCAGCACACAGCACATCCGGTATGGTCTCAGTAATGCTATGTACAGACGTAGAAAAAGGCTCTACAATTATAACTGCTTAACTTTGCAAAGAAAAAAAAATTATATCCCTTCCTAACCACTTGGGCCAAATGCGGACAAACATTTGATGAACTATGTGTCAGGACACTCAAATCCCTTCTGTAGGTAGTTCTGAAATCTCTCTCCAGTTCCTCTTACTTTGTGATTCCATCACAGTACAAACTTCCTAGAATACACATTATACTATCTCTGATGGATGCCGGATCACTAACGTCCCCTGACTGAATGCTTAGCAGATTGTCGATCTCTACTTGACAACTAATTAAATGACGATTTTTGTGGATAAGTGAACTGCGTTCCAATCAATTCGTTCGCCTTTTAGAAAGCATAAACATAGGTATTAAGTATTGATAACTTCACAACGATTCTGGGTTCACTTCATTGGTTACAACTTTCCGACCTGAAAATGAACATTAATCGGAGCACGGTATTTCATGATAGTAACCAGGGCTCGCCTGTTCCTGTGAGACCAGACACGTCCTGTGTAATTGCAGACTGTGTGTATGACTTATTTCTATTCCTGTGTAACTTTTTAAAGGGGCAGAATTATTATCCTATTGTCCCATTGTATAGATGCTGAGTTGATGAGTAGTATCTTGCTTTATCTCTACCACAACTTTGAGGGATCGAGTGAAATAACAACACATGGGATAGGAATGCCAGTTTGCCATGCAGCCCCTCTAACCAGCTGCAACATTCGGAATGCTCATGGTTTGTCTAATTGTGGAAGAACATCCCTTTCCTGTTTATTCCAAATAATCATCGAGTCCATTGCCCATCAAGGGTCAATCTATCTAAGCCTTGAGTATCTTCAATGACCCAGTGTTCACGGTTTCTTACAACTGAGAAGAAATGCCGACAGCACAAGCGTAATGGGAACGTGGCATCCTTATTTCAACTGTGAACCCCCTGTTCGATCATGACTGATACATTTCGCAACGTCACTCGCTTGCCTTCTACTGGTAAAATGTCATTCCTTTATAAATAAAAAAAACTTCTCAAACTATGTCCTGAAGACAGTACTGTCTCTTTGTGACTGTACACCTGTGTGTCCACGTGTCCCTCTGGTTCTGGTTGTGTAAATGTGCATCTGTATTGATGTTTGTCTGTCTTTGGCAGTTTCTTGTGTGTTTGTCTTTGTTTATGCACATGTGTGCCTGTATCTGTGTTTGTTTATGTTTGTGCCTATCGATGATTTTCTGTGAAACCACGCATGTGCATCTATCTTTTTCCGTGTTGTGTGTTTTAGTTTTATCAATCCGTTTTTCTCTGCGCTTTTGTCTCCATGCAGTTAGATCTCCGTTGCTTTGGCAAAATCTATTGAAATGGGGATCAAACAGCTTGTCTCTTTTCTGGTTGATGTGATGCAAATGGCAGACCCTGCTGGCCGCCTCATGTCACTGCAAATGCAACAATTTTTTAAGAATATCTCACAGTCAGAAGTCACACAACGAACTTTTCACCTGATGAAGGAATTGCGTTCTGACAGCTAATAGAGTCATAGAATCATCGAGATGTACAGATAGAAACAGACCCTTCGGTCCAACCCGTCCATGCCGACCAGATATCCCAACACAATCTCGTCCCACCTGCCAGCACCCGGCCCATATCCCACCAAACCCTTCCTATTCATACACCCATCCAAATGTTTCTTAAATGTTGAAGTTGTACCAGCCTCCACCACATCCTCTGGCAGATCATTTCAACACGGACCACCGTCTGCGTGAAAACGTTGCCCCTTAGGTCTCTTTTATATCTTTCCCCTCTCACCCTAAACTTATGCCCTCTAGATCTGGACTCCCAACCCCAAGTAAAAGACTTTGCCTATTTATGCCCTCATAATTTTGTAAAGCTCTATAAGGTCACCCCTCAGCCTCTAATGCTCCAGGGAAAACAGCCCCAGCCCGTTCTGTCTCTCCCTGTACCTCAGATCCTCCAAACGTGGGAACATCCTTGTGAATCCTTTCTGAACCCTTTCAAATTTCACAACATCTTTCCGATAGTAAGGAGACCAGAATTGCACACAATATTCCAAAAGTGGCCTAACCAATGTCCTGTACAGCCGTAACATGACCTCCCAAATCCTGTACTCAATACTCTGAACAATAAAGTAAAGCATAACAAACGCCTTCTTACTATCCTATCTACCTGTGGCTCCACTTTCAAGGAGCTATGAACCTTTACTTCAAGGTCTCTTTGTTCAGTAACAATCCCTTGGAACTTACTATTAAGTGTATACGTCCTGCTAAGATTTGCTTTCCCAAAATGCAGCACTCCATCTGCCACTTCTCAGCTCATTGGCCCATCTGGTGAAGGTCCTTTTGTAATGTGAGGTAACCTGCTTCGCTCTCCACTACACCTCCAATTTTGATGTCATCTGCAAACTTATTAACTGTATCTCTTGTGCTCGCATCCAAATAATATATGTATGATTTCATTGAAACTGTTGGACTATAATCTGCTGTCATCAGGCATCTGACATGGTCCAACTCGGTCTAACACCGGCTTCTCCACATCACGATTTATTATTTTTTTAAATCAAATGATGTGAAATATTACGTTCTCTAAAGAATGCGTTTAAACACAAAAAAGTTTTTTTTTATTCCTTATGATGTTATCCCTGAGATATTAGCAGAATGAAACAACACGGCCATTGCGGTTCTTCATGCCTCCGTTAGGTGTTCTGCATAAATACAATTTGGAAGAGTACATGAAAACATTCTACGTTAGCGAATGTGCAATAAAACGCATCTCAATCTCTTCCACAGCACGAGTAAATTCGTTCGTTCTTGCCAAGCTCAATGAAAATTTCTCTGAGGCATGTTAATGATTGATTTCGTCCAATGAGTCAAAGCTGCTGTTTACTCCACTCCAGTTACAATGCTGCAGAGGTAATGCTCATCCAAAACTCTCCATAATCTCTACTCACACCAATATCCCGGTCATCCATTAACCTAGGAATGACTGGACTGTGTTTCAGGATGCTGTAGAAATGTCTTCTTTTTAGCATTTTGGAACATGTTCACACAACCTTTCATGATATCATCTTTCCATCCTCAGCTCTTTCTCACATTCTTCCCATTTGTTGGTAATTAAATTTCGCTCTCTGTCAGCGATTTCCATCCATACAGCACGTCTTGTCATGGCGCAATGGAGATATGGAGCTGTATATGGATGAGAGCTGCAGATTGTATCACTTCCACTACGGCTGCAAGTTTCCCAAAGATGGTCAGTGATCGAAAACATTGTGACCGATTAATGCACTGGGTGGTGCACATACTGGAAGATAAACGCTCCCAATTTGTCAAAAACTTCACTGATGTTGTTTGGACAGCTGCTGGTGCTGGGCAGATTTTTAGTTCAGGTTTGTAGATCAATGCACTGGGATGTCTGGCTGGTTTTCCATTCTTGATAGATTGCTTAGTTTTATTGAGCAAGACAATGGCCTAGCGTGCAGAGTTCTCTATGTGGAAGACAAATCTCATCCGAGTTTATGATGTTTCAGCTGGTTCTGCGCCGTGGATTGATATACGTACCTTCAGTTGATCTGGCAATGACTTTATATTATGTTCTCATTCCAATGATTAGACCTTTCAAACTTTCACTTCTCCAGCTAGTTGTATTTCTGAAAGCTGATATCTAATTATAATACAAATAGTAGCTAATCTGTACCTGGGGCTGTCCTTTTCTGTTCGTGTCCCTGGGCTATCGGGTTCCATCGCTAACAAGCTCACAAACAATTCAAATGTATCTCAAACTCTCTTTAGTTCAATTCCCGTGTGTCGCATTTGGTGCTCCATTGGAGCAGGGAGTTTCAGTCGCTTTCACTCACATTTTTCTGAATCTGGCATGTTAACACACACTTGTCACTGAAGCATTGTACGTATTTATGGTAATGGTAGACAAAGGGATTATCCCAGACAAAACTTTACAGATTGTGCTTGAACATAATTCTGATTCTGCTGCTCCTTTGTTGTTTTGCACAACATCAATGACTGGAATACTCTCTTCAAACAATTCCAGAGAACTCGGTCATTGAATGTATTTGCAGAGGATTTTTGAACTGGAAATGAATTGAGGCGAAAGAACAATTGGTGATAAGAAAGGAGTTATCGAGTCATAGACAATTTGATTTATACAACGTGCAAACAGACCCTTTCGGTCCAACTCGTACATGCTCACCAGTTTTCCAAAACTAAACTAAACCTATTTTTATGCTTTTTCCACACACCCCTCCAACCCATTCGTATTCACGTACCAATCCAACCCTCGTTTAGAGGTTGCAACTATCCTCGCTTCTACCACTTCTTCTGACAACCCGTTACATATGCACAGCACGCTCTTTGAGTAGCATCAGCCTCTTTTGTCCCTTTTAAATCTCTTACCTCTCACGTTAAACCGATGCTCTCTCGTTTTGGGCACTCGGATCATGGAGAGAAAACCTTGGGCATTCACCCTATACATGGTCCTCATGATTTCATAAACCTCGAGAAGCTCATCCCTCAGCCTCCTACCCAGATGGAACAATATTCCAGCGTTTCGTTCTAGCACAAAAACTCCATTCTCCGTCTCTCCATTTTAAACACTTTTGCATCTTCTCCAGTTTATTGCATTTATTGGAAAGCAAATGCTCCAAATGTGGTTTTACCATTTTCTTGTACCCCAACTCTTATCGTTATTGCTCTGACCAACGAAGGTAAGCGTGCCAAACGCCTTCTTCACTTCTCTGTCTAACTACGACACTACTTTCAAAGAACTATCTACCTGCAGCCATGGGTCTATCTGTTCCTTAACACTCCCTAGGATGCTACAGTTAACTGGGTGAATGCTGCCCTGGTATGTCTATTATCATGAAACATCTCACATTCATCTGCGACTCTTCAGACCACTAGTCCAGTTCATCAAATCTCATTGTTCTCTTAAATGAACTTCTTCAATGGCCACTATAACACTTATTTTAGTTTCATCTTAAAATTTACTATCCATAGTTCCTAATTTATCATTCAAATGATTTGTAAAAATAATGAACAACAACAGACTCGACCTTGTGGCACAGACTTCCAGTGGGAACAACAAATTTCTCACACCACACTCTGTCACTGACTGCCAAGCCAATTTTGTGTCTAACTGGCAAGCACTCCTTGATCCCCTGTGATCGAACCTTATTCATCAGGCTATCTTTCAGAGCCTTGTTGGGCCATGTATAAAAGGTATGCTGCGTTACCTTCATCTGTCTGCTTAGTTACCTCTTAAACTTTTTCAAAAATGTTTGAAAAAGACGGTTTACCCACACACGCAGTCATGCTGACTGTTCTTAGTCAATCCTTGCCTTTCTCAATACATATAAATCCTGCCTCTCAAAATCTCCACCAAACACTAATTCACCCTGACATCTGAGTCACCAGTCTGTTCGTCGCTGGCACAATTTTAAAATTAATCAACATTAGCTATCTTCCAGCCCTCTAGCACCTCACCCATAGCTGTCAATGATACAAATAAAAATTGACAAAAAAACTGCGTATTCTGTAAATAAGAAACAGATGTTGCTGCAAAAGCTCAGCAGGCTTTGCAGCATCTGTGCAAATAAATCAGAATAAACTTTTGGATTCAGTGACACTTCTAAGAATTGCAACAAATATCTCTTTGAGTTGATTTGCAATTTCTTCCCTAGATTCCCACAATGATCTGTGATACACGTGAACAGGTCCCCTGTATTTTTCTACAGTTATTAATTTTAAGATCACCAGCACATCCTCTTCTGTAATGTGGTCTCGTTTCAGAACAGCACTTCGTTTGTTTCCCCGAGTTGCCTCGCTCCCATGTCCTTCTACACAGTAAATTCTGACGAAAAATATTCATGTGGGCTCTTACCCATCGAGCATGAAGAGGCTGCAAGGCAGCAGATGGGGGCAATCGAGTCCAGCTGTGGAGTGACAAATCATCATGGACATACGCTTATGAACTGTGCTGTTGAACCGTTAAATATGTTTCTTTCTTGTATGACGTTATACAAACGGCTGTTATATTTTAGGTTTAAATTTTGTTTTCTTTATTTGTTCCACTTTGCACCAAGATTCTGTACCTGGGTAGGGGTTGAAGCACGTGTATTTTTGTAACTCGGGATGTGTCAAATGTGGCCACTTGTAAATTTTTCACTGTCCTCATGTCACTACATAAAACAATAAACATAATATACCCAATTCATCTCCTGTGGTTACACACAAAGATTGCTGTTTAAATGTTAAGGGATCGAGTTATTCTTTTACCCTAAATAACTTTGTAGCATCTCTTTTGGTTATACTTAACCTGATTCGCCAAAGCTACTTATGGTCACCGTTTTGTCCTCCTGATTTCCATCACATGCATTCCTATACCCTTTATGCTCGTCGAGGGATTCACTTGATCCCCCCCTGCTACCTGATAGCTCCTGCCAGAGCCACAATATCCCTGTCTTGTTCTCTTTCCTACTCTTGCTAGCATTGTCTAACAGGAACAGGCTGTACCTGAACCCACGTTATCTCACTTTTGAAAGGTTCCCACTTGCCAGATGTACCTCTTCCGGCCAACAGCCTCGCCCAGTCATCTTTTGAAACTTCCTGCCTAATGTCATCACAATTGGCCTTGTCCTAATGCATAATTTTAAATTATAGACCAGGCTTAACTTTTTCCAGAACTACTTCAAATGAATAGAATTATGGCCACTGGTCCCAAAGGGATCTGACGTAACAGCTCAGTCATTTGCCCTGCCTTACGCTCCAAGAGGAAGAGAAGTGTGTGTGTGTGTTTATCTGTATTTTCCTGCGTTTTTGTTTGTGCTGTTTGTGTATTAATGTGCGTATCTCTGCTAGTACTCCTCTGAGTGATTGGTTTCTGTTGTTTTCAGAGTGAATCTATTGACATGGTGATCAAACTGTCTCTGTTCACTCTCAGACCCGGTGTCCTTCTGTCGTTTTCTCGTGTTAAAAATGATGTATTACCATCCTTCGCTGGCCATCCCATGCCAATACACCAGATTTGTTTGGAAAAGGCAGTAAACGCAGTCACTCTCGCAATTGAATTGAATTGCCTTTATTGTCATGGGCACTCAAATGAGTGCACTGAATAATCCGCAAAACCGTCACATATCGCACCAACATAGGGACGAGATACCTGGTTTCAGACAGTTGACTATTTGGTGCAAGGTTTAAAGAATGTTTCATGAATGCCAGTATAAGAAAAAAAAAAGGAAGAATGGTCTCGATTTGTAGTATTTTAACACCAGACTGTGCCAGCACCGAATCTGCAGAACTACTGGGCTCAGTATCCAGACCGCACAGGGCCATTCTGCACACTGCATTTGATCCAGTCTCCAGAATGCACCAGAAGAATTCGCCAGACGGCTCCGTGCCCACTGTCCAGCCCGCAACGAGCCAAGTCTCTGGACTCATAGAGGCCTGGTCTCCAGCCTGCACCTAGCCAAGTGTCCAGACTGCAACGAGCTGAGTCTTCAGGCCGCGCCAGGCCCAGTTTTAAGTCCACGCTGGATCCAGTCTCCAGTCTGCATCTAGCTACGTTTCCAGACTCAACTGCACCAAGCCTCCGGACTGCCCCAGTCCCAATCTCCAGACTGCACCATGTCCAGTGTCCAGGTCTTGTCGGGCCCAACCTCCTGATTGTACCAGGCCCAGTCTCCACCTGCTCCAGACCCAGTCTCCAGACTGCACCAGGTTCAGTCTCCAGACCGCATGAGGCCCAGTCTCCATACCGGACTAGGTTAAATCTGCAGAATGCAACAAGCCAAGTTCCCAGAATACAACGTGCACCGTCTTCAGACCACACTAGTCCCAGTGTCCAGACGACACTCGACTCAGTCTCTAACCCACAACGAGTCCAGTCTCTCCACCAAAGTTGGCCCAGTCTCCAGACCGCACCGGGCCTAGTCTCCACACTACGCCAGTTCGATCTCCAGATCACACTGATCGAGTCTCGAGGGGGTAGCAGGCTGAATCTCGAGACAGCACGGATCACATCTCTCGCCAACATTCTCCCAAGTCTCCAGTCTACGCCAGGCCTTGTCTTCAGACCCCACCGGGCCCAGTCTCCCGACTGCACAAGGCTAATTCTCCAAACCACTCCAGGTCCAGTCTCCAGAACGCACTGGGCCGAGTCTCCAGCTGCGAGGTCTCGAGGCCTCGCCACCCTGTACCAGCCTCTGGTCCGTAACTCACCTTCAGCATTCAGTTCAGAGTAAATTTACAAATTTAGAGGTTAGGTGAGAAAACACTTCGGACAACAGGAAGAAAAGAAATTCAGAGGGGAAAATCTTGGGCAGGGCCATTCTGGCTCTTCCGCCATCTTTAGTACATTTCTTGGTTGTTTCCTTCTTGAAAGAATGATCTTGGAGACTCAGAGCACTTTTTCCTGAATTTGATGCTGTACATTCCAATCCATTCGCAGTATAATTTGGAAGACTACATCAAAATATATAAAACTTTCGAGGAAGTGCGATAAAATTAATGTTAATTTCTTCCAAAGTGCTTCGTTCAGAGTGGGCAAGTAATTGCACTATTGTGGTCTGATTAACTGCAGGATATGGACAGGTATATAATCTAAGTTTAGAAATGAATGCGCCGCTGTGGTCAGCACCGTGTTCTCCTCTCGGTAGATTGCCAGGTTGGGCTGTGACGAGCTTGGTCTTCCCAATGCTCCTTGGTGAACATATGCCAATTGTGTGTTTATGATAATTCATTTGGTTTTTTTAGGTGGATTGAGTTTGTGATATAACTAATCATTTCAGCTGATCTGACAGTTCTTTTATTTTATGTTCTCTCTCTTGTGACTGGCTCCTCAGTCTCTCACTCCATTAATGTTGCAGTGTGCCCACATGCAGGACATCGTGTTGTTGAATAAACACTATCGTGGCAGCAGCCAAAGCCTCATCATTCAGAAGCAGTCAGCCATTCCCGTCGTCTTCAGGTCTCCACATCGAAAGAAATGATGGCCTCTCAGATAAATGTCATCCGCTTGATACACGGTTAAAATACTCTCCGCCACACCACTCCCCACCAACCAACCACATCAAAATATCCCGTGTGCACTGAGAGCAACGGGACCACAGGGAACATCAGGGAGCTGACCATTAGGGAGATGGAGCAATATGTCTGATGTCTGAATGGGTCAGAGAGAAACTCTAGTATCCAGTGTCTCGTTAATCTCTGTAATGTCTCTATATGCACATAATATGCAGCCTCTTATTCTTCCTGAAAAATTCAAACGTTCGCGGTTACCCATGTTATATTCCACCTGCCAAACTGTCGTCCATTGCTTATCCTTTTCCACATTCTCTCCCTCATCTTGATAACTTAATGCCCCGCTTATTTTAGGTAGAATACATTTGTTCCAATTGTCGAAACCGTGGATAATTGTTGCAAAAATTTGAGGACGCAGCAGTAGTCACTGTCAATGAAGTCGTCAATTTGTGTTAAACTAAGAAAGACTGATTTATCCATAATTAATTCCTGATTCCAGCTCAGTAACCAGTTATCCTTTCATTACAGTCTAGCCGTTATTAAGGCCAGAATATTGCCTTCCATTTCCTGTGTAACAGGTTAAATAATTTGTTCCACTTGCTGAGTAACAGCCGCATATCGCTGAATGGACTTATTCTGTTCCTGTTTAAAGCGCTTGATGGGCTGAATATACTACTTCAGTACTGGTGTATTTGAATCGAGATGAACATTTTGGAACCATCAGTGACCAGCCCACGACTGACTTTATGATGGAAGGAAGGATTTTGATGCTGCAGTTGCTAATGGCCCACAGTGACTTATTCACGCACAGTTTCAGTTTCGTCGGTCTTTTTAAATGATGCCCTACGTCGCAGCATTGACTGCTACATAACACAGTGGGCAGGACCTTCAATAAAAGACTGAAACTTTCGCACCAGGACCACTGTGCGGGTGTTGCTACAGATAATTTTAAGGGATAGATTCATAGAGCATAGAACATAGAACATAGAACAGTACAGTACAGAACAGGCCCTTCAGCCCACGATATTGTGCTGACCTCTGGTCCTCATGTATGCACCCTCAAATCTCTGTGACCATATGCATGTCCAGGAGTCACTTAACTGTCCCCAATGTCCCTGCCTCCACAACTGCTGCTGGCAACGCATTCCATGCTTCCACAACTCTCTGCGTAAAGAACCCGCCTCTGACATCCCCTCCATACTTTCCTCCAACCAGCTTGAAACTATAGCCCCTCGTGTTAGTCATTTATGCCCTGGGACATAGTCTCTGGCTATCGAGTCTATCTATGTCTTTCATTTTATTGTATACTTCAATTAGGTCCCTTCTTCTCCTCATTTTCTCCAATGAAAAACATCCGAGCTCAGTCAAACTATACTCGTAAGATAAGCCCTCCAGTCCAGGCAGCATCCTGGTAAACCTCCCCTGAACACGCTCCAAAGCATCCACATCTTCCCTATAATAGGGCGACCAGAACTGGACGCAGTATTCCAAGTGCGGTCTAACCAAAGTTTTATAGAGCTGCAGCAAGATCTCGCGACTCTTAAACTCAATACACCGTATGCTTTCTTAATAACCCTGTCAACTTGGGTGGCCATTTTAAGGGATCTATGTACCTGCACACAAAGATCCCTCTGTTGCTTCACACTGCCAAGAATCATATCCTTAATCCTGTACTCAGCTTTAAAAATCGACCATCCAAAATGCATCACCTCGCATTTATCCAGGTTGAACTCCATCTGCCACCTCTCAGACCATCTGTGCATCCTGTCAATGTCTCCCTGCAGCCTACAACAGCCCTCTATGCTGTCAACGACACCTCCAACCTTTGTGTCATGTGCAAACCTGATGACCCATCCTTCAATCCCATCATCCAAGTCATTTATAAAAATTACAAACAATAGAGGCCCAAGGACAGAGCCCGTGGAACACCACTCACCACAGACTTCAAGGCAGAATATTTTCCTTCTACTACCACTCGCTGTATTCTATTGGCCAGCTAATTCAGTATCCAGACAGCAAAATTCCCCTGAGTCCCATTCCTCCTCACCTTCAAAATGAGCCGACCATGGGGAACCTTATCAAATGCCTTGCTGAAGTCCATATACACCACATCCACAGCTCTACTCTCATCAACTTTTCTAATCACGTCCTCAATGAACTCGATAAGGTTTTTGAGGCATGACCTGCCCCTCACAAAGCCGTGTTAACTGCATTTAAGCAAGCCATGCTCTTCCAGATTGTCATAAATTTTATCCCTCAGAATCATTTTTACACCTTGTAGACGACAGAGGTGAGACTTACTGGTCTGTAACTGCAGGGGAATTCCCTATTTCCTTTCTTCAAGAGAGGAATTGCGTTTGCCTCTCTCCAGTCTTCAGGTACGACTCCAGAGGAGAGCGAGGATGAAAAGATCTTCGCAAGTGGCGAAGCAATTTCACTTCTCGTTTCGCAAAGCAGCGGAGGACAAATCTGGTCAAGACCTGGCGACTTGTCAATCTTCATGTTTGACAAAATTTTCAGCACATCAGGTTCCTCCATCTCTATCCATTTCAGCATGCAAACCTGCTCTTCAAAGGTTTCATTCACTGCAAAGTTTGTGACTTTCGTAAAGACAAAAGCAAAAAAAAACATTTAGGGCTTCCCCTACCTCCTCAGAATCCACACACAAATTCCCTCTGCTATCCCTGATCAGCCCTACTCTTTCTTTGACCATTCTCTTATTCCTCACAGAAGCATAAAATGCCTGTGTGTTCTCCCTAATCCGTTCTGACAAGCATTTCTCGTGCCCCCTCCTGGTTCTCCTCAGACCATTTTTGAGCTCATTCCTCGCCTGCCTGTAATCCGCTCGAGCTGAGCTTGACCCAAGCTTCCTCCACCTTATCTAAGCTACGTTTTTCCTTTTGACGAGAATCTCCACCGCTTCGTCATCCAAGTTTCCTTTATCTTACCATTTCTTCCCTGTCTCAGAGGGACATATTTATTCATCACTTGCAACAACTGTTCCTTAAAAAGTCTCCACATGTCTATAGTGCCTTTACCATGGAACAAATGCTCCCAAACCATGCTTCCTAACTCATGTCTAATCGCATCAAAGTTTCCTCTTCCCCAATTAAATGTCGTCCCATTTTGCCTAATCCTCTGCTTCTCCATAGCTATGTAGAATGTGAGGCAGTTGTGGTCACTATCACCAAAATGCTCTCCGACCACAAGATCTGATACCTGCTCCGGCTCATTTCCGAGCACTAAGTCGAGAATGGTCTCTCCCCTCGTCGGCCTGTCAACGTACTGAGTTAGGAAACCCTCCTGAACACACCTTACAAAAACAGCTCCATGCAAATCTTCTGCTCGTAGGAGGTTCCAATCAATATTGGGAAAGCTAAACTCACCCATTACAACAACCCTACTACGTCCACACTTTTCCAAAATCTGCCGACCTCTGCTTTCTTCCATCTCCCTGCTGCTATTAAGGGGCCTGTCGTAAACCCCTAACGAGGTGACTGCTCCGTTGCTGTTCCTAATTTTCACCCATACTGACTCGGTCGGCAGATCTTCCTCGACAATGGAAGCTTCTGTAGCTGTGAGAGCCTATCTGATTAGTAGTGCTACACTCCCTCCTCTTTTACCCCCTCCCTATTCTTTTAAATGCTCTAAACCCTGGAACATCCAGCAACCATTTCTGCCCCTGAGAAACCCATGTCTCTGTTATGGCCACAACATCATAGCGCCAGGTACTGATCCATGCTCTAAGTTCGTCACTTTTATTCCTGATACTCCTTGCGTTCAAGCAAACACACTTCAACTGATACCTTAGTTCCTTGCCAGGAAAATCATTCCCACTAGCTGGTCTACCTCTTGTTATTGCCTCATCTGCATCAACTCTCACCTCCAGTGTACAGCTCAGGTTCCCACCCGCCTACTATTCCAGTTTAAACCCTCTCGAACTACTCGAGCAAACCTTCCACCCGGGACATTGGTCCCCTTCCAGTTCAGATGCAACCCATCCTTCTTGTACAGGTCCCACCTTCCCCAGAAGGCATCCGAATTATCTAAATATCTGAAGCCCTCCCTCCAACACCAGCTGCGCGGCCACGTATTAAGCTGCGCCCGCTCCGTGTTCCTCCCCTCGTTATCTCGTTTGTGATAATTAGTTAATTAAGGATGTTTCATTCTATTATTTGTTTCCCACCAATTTCCAAAGTCTTGTAACCGTGTATTTGAGGCTGCTTCCTGCTCTCTCAGTCGTGGGTCTGTGAAGACACTCTTAGTGATGGACATTGAAGTACAACTCAAAGAGTACTTTCTGTGTCCTCGTAACTCTCAGTAATGCAACCGATTTGTTTTCAACATCGAAAGTAACGGAGTTATCACAGAGGTGTGATGTGGAGGGCAGTAGATATCATGCAATTTCCTGGACCATGTGTGACCTGTACCCATGAGATATCCTGGGTTCAGAAATCAATGTTAGGGAATTCCTGAGAGTATCCCACGGTGCCCCCACCACGGGAGAGCTGTCCCACCACTGGGGAAAGACAGACCCAGGGATGTTAACGGCAATTTATGAAACATTACCCATCAGTTTTGATTCTGTGAGCATGAAGATTCTGGACTGGTCAATATAAGGAATAAAGGTGATAATGGAGAAGGTCATAGATTAAAAGCTAAATGAAAGGTACTCTACCTGGCTGTGATGTGCATTGCCAAAACAGATGAACATATTCTCTGCATGCATCGATGGAAATAGATATGATTTATTGGCAAAGAGTGACCTGGTTAAACAGTGACCAATATTGAGAACTGAATATCCAGAACATTTCACACTAAGGTGGATTATGCAGAACTGACAATAGGTGGTGGAGATCTCGGAAAAACGGATGACACTTTTCGGATCGTAAAAGAGGATTTTACATCAAATGATCATGATATTGTATTAACCACCTTGATTTTGTTGCAAAGTGCCTGTTGAGATTGGGAACAGATTCCTATGGCGAAGCTGAGTTGGGCTCAACAAATGTAATGTGCAAATAGGTCTTTGTGATTGGTTCTTTATGACTCCATCACATTCTATACCTGACACTCCCAGAAACATTTTAATCACGACTTCCACAGAAAATTCTATATCCGACATTACCTGGTATATTCTATGTCCAACATTCCTAGGAAAACTCTATAACTGACAACCCGATAACATTCTTTCATTGATTTCCCCAGAACAATCTGCACTTAACATTCCCTGGAACATTCTGTAACTGATATTCCCCGTAGAATTCTATAACCGCCACTCTCCAGAAATTCCATGAAAGTCATTCCCTGGAACTATAATTGACGTTATCCAGTACATTCGATAACTCACATTCCCTGGAACTTTCTGACATTCGTTGCTCAAGGCCAAACTTAAGTGAATTGAACAGAAGACTCCCAGCTCTCGGGGAAAGGAGACATTGTTTCAAATTCCCCTCAGGCAGTTAAACGGATGAATATGTTTGCCCTGCGTATATATTTCTTCACGACAGATGATAGCCAACAATTTAAACTAAAAGGCAGAATTTTCTAAACTCCGTTTCTCTTCAAGGAAGTGGGTGAAAAACCTTCAGGACGGCAATGTTTTCACCCTCCGTATTTGGCACCGTAAAGACGTCAACTGCGTCTGCCCTCGAGTCATTGATTGTTTGGAAATGATTTAGAAGACATCTGTTTTGATGGATGCCTGTCTGTTTCTTTGGGGAGGGGGAGTTTCGTGTGGCTTTTGTCACATTTTGTGTCATTATTTTAGCTCCTCACGTTTGCTATTTCAGCTTTATTTATTTCAGGAAATTCCTGAATACAGTGGCACATTTAAAAATATCATGCTATCCTCAATCAAACTGGTCACTTTGCCTCCAGACTAATGTATAATGTGTTTGTTTCACTTCCTCACAGTTAACGTAGTGACGATCTACGTCCTGCTTTATAAAGATTGTGGATTGTCTCCATGTGTCAGACGTTACCTGGCGGCCATGGCAGTGGCGGATCTACTGGCTATTATCCTTGACCTGATATTGAGACACATTCCCATCGTTTATCCAGAACATTTTTATTTCCTGGAGTCTCTCCCCGTGTGTAATATCCACGCTGTCCTGCTTTATGTAGCCACTGACTGTTCCGTCTGGTTCACCGTCACTTTCACCTTTGATCGGTTTGTGGCCATTTGTTGCCAGAAGCTGAAAAGTAAATATTGGAGTGAGAAAACAGTGCCGGTGGTTCTGGGAACAGTGACAGTACTGAGCTGTGTAAAGAACGTCTTCTGGTATTTTATGTTTTCTGCTCAGTATTGGCTGAAGAACTTCCCCTGGTTTTGTAAGGTTACACGCGATATTTATCTTTCCCGAGTCTGGATCACGTTCGAGTTCCTCCACCACATTCTAACTCCGGCTGTTGCATTTCTACTGATTCTGTTGCTCAATGCTTTCACCGTCAGACACATTTTAGTGACCAGCAGAGCCCGCAGGAGACGCCGGGTTCACACCAATGGGGACGCTCAATCTGACACAGAGATGAGAAATCGAAAAAAAACCATCATTCTACTATTTCTAATCTCCGCAAATTTCATCCTGTTATGCTCAACGTTAATGGTGTATTCTTTATGGAACAGGATGTATTGGATTGTGAAGACCCCTGTGTTTCTAGATTGGTATATGCAGCACTTGGGTTTCATGCTTCAGCTCCTAAGTTGCTGCACAAACACTGCAATTTATGCCGTGACCCAGACTAAGTTCAGACAGCAGCTGAAGAATTTGCTGAAATATCCCTTTACTCAAATTCATTAATCAATTAAATTCACTCATTCATGAATCCATCCATGATTATTTCATTTTAGTTCAATACTGCTGCATTGATGGCACCTGTCGCTCTGGTAACAAAAAGAGGATTGTGATGGTTTGCCTAATCTCAACCCACAGAGCATTTCGGTGTTCTCTCAACACAGTGACCAGAACGAAAAGGGACCATTCACGGAATGTATGTGTCACTTCAGTTTGAAAAGAATATAAATGTTCTTTTAAAATTGCCAAGCATCGGAGTGAACGACATTAATGTCTGTGTGTCCGTTGAAAAGTGTGAACTGGAGAGAGACAAATTCAAACAGATGTCCTTGACGTCGGGTAGGGGGAGCAGCCCGGCTTCGAGGTCAGGACATGGGTTGAAGTCCCTCTGACCTGGTTTCACGTCTGAGACCCCACACCTACCTAGCCAGCGCAAAGGTCATCTCTTCACCTCGCCCCCATCTCCACTCAACGTCATCTGTCTCTCTCTTTAACTCCCATCCATCGCTCTACCTCTTCCCCCCTCGCTCTCTCTCTTGCACTCACTCAATTTTATTTACACACCTTGTTCTCCTCTTTTCTCGCCCTCTCCGTCTACACATTCTGCCTTTCTGTCCCCATTCCATTTCAATCTCTCCATTCCCGCAACACCCTCTCACATGCCCGGATTCTCCACACGCCTCCCTCATCACTCCCTCCCTCACATGCTCTCTCTCCTGCTGTATCTGCCTCGCTCATGCATTTTAACCTAACACCTACTTTCTCGTTCTTCCGCTTGCCCCACATCTCTCTCTTCTCCACCCACCTTTAGCATCTCAGACGCTCCGTTTCCCCCCTCCCCACACCCACTCCTTCTCTTTGTCAAAGGAGGAGCGAGAAATAGTGTGTCAAGTAGAGAGGGAGAGAGGAAGCGAGAGAGATTCAGTCAGAGAACAAGAGCGAAGTGGATGGTGCGTGGGGGAAGAGTGAGTGAGACAGAGACATAGTCAGAGGGAAAAGGAAGGTAAGTAGGAATGCGGAAGAGAAAGGTCAGAGGAAGGGCGACTCACACATAGGGAGAGGGAAGGAGAGAGAGAATGAATATCTGAGAGATGAACTGAAGGAACACGAAAGAGAGTATCATAATTTAAGAGAGGAAATGACGGAGACCAAGAGAGAGACGGATGGAGTATGAGGGAGGGAGAGAGAATCAGATAGAGGGGGAGAGAGACGTTGCGAGAGGGGGCGGGGGGAAAGAGGGAGAGAGACAGATCGTGTTTGATAGAAGAAGGGAGGGAAGAACAGACAGGGAAAGGGTGGAAGGGAAGGAGAGAGAGCAAGAAGCAAAGATAGAGAGAGGCATCGAGAATGAGTGTGCAAGACTGAGACAGTGAGAGAGAATGTGCTGAGAACAGATAGAGAGAATGTTGTAGGGAAAGAGCGAGTGTTTCGAGAGTCTGTAACGGAGATGAGATAGTCTGGGGGAGAGACAAAGAGAGAGAGGGAGGGGAAAGACATAGTGGGAGAGGGTTGAGAGAAAGAGAGATAAAGAGAGAGGGGAACACAGCGAGAGGCAGCGGAGGGAGCGTGGGGGAGTGGAGGTGACAGAGTGGAAGGAAAGAGAGTAGGATGGGAGACAGAGTGGAGGAGGGGTAGAGAGAGTGATTTGGAGGGGTGTACAAAGACAGAGTAGGGGGTTTGAGAGATATGAGTGAGAGGGGTGTAGAGATAGAGGGAGAGGTAGATAGAACGAGGGTGATTGACCAGTGTAGAGAGCGCGAGTGAGACTGAAATATAGAAAGAGAGTGGGGGTGAAGAGAGACAGGGGAGTGAGAGGAAGTGTGGGATAGAGCGAGTGCGAGGAGGTAGAAATAGAGGAACAGAGAGAACAAGAGGGAAATGTAGGGGAATGGGTGGGTTGCGCTTCGGCGGGTCGGTGTGGACTTGTTGGGCCGAAGGGCCTGTTTCCACACTGTAAGTAATCTAATCTAATCTAAAAGAGGGAGATTGGAGCGAAAGAGCGGCGAGAGAGAGAGTGGTGGGAATGAAGAGAGACAGACAGAGAGGGAGATTGAGTGCGATTGACTGTCGACAGAGATTCTGAGAGAGGGAGACAGTGAATTGGAATGGTGGACAGTGAGAGAAAGTGAGAGATAAAGATGGTGAAAGAGCACGTGTGGAGAGGCAGATGGACAGAGTGGGAGCGGAGAGAAAGAGAAAGAGAGATATGGATAGGCACAGAGAGTTGGAGAGATAGAGAGAGACGGATATGGTGTGAGAGAGTCAGAGAGGGAGAAACAAACTGAGAATGTAGGAGAGAGAGTGGAAGCGATTGAAATTAGATTAGGTTAGGTTACATTAGATTAGATTACATTACAGAGTGGAAACAGGCCCTTTGGCCCAACAAGTCCACACCGACCCGCCGAAGCACAACCCATCCATACCCCTACATTTACCCCTTACCTAACACTACGGGCAATTTAGTATGGCCAAATCACCTCACCTGCACATGTTTGGACTGCGGGAGGAAACCGGAGCACCCGGTGGAAACCCACGCAGACACGGGGAGAACGTGCAAACTCCACACAATTAGTTGCCTGAGGCGGGAAGTGAACCCTGGTCTCTGGCGCTGTGAGGCAGCAGTGGTAACCACTGTGCCACGTGCCGCCCACAAAGAAAGAGGGCAATTGAGAAAGTGTGTGAGAGGGACTTGGGTGAAGTGATAGTACGTGAGATGGTGGAGAGAAGGATGGAGAGTGTGGGAGCGTTGAGTGATAGTGGGAGGAGGTAGAGAGCGAGATTGGGGGGAGAGAGAGGTAGGGGGAATGAGTGTGGGCCACTGAAAGAGAGACAGAGGCGCGATAGAGTGAGAGGAAAAGATGGAGTGGGGGGTGAAAGAGATTGCAAAGTGGTGAAAGAAAGGGGAGGGGAATGGTGAGAATGAAAGAATGAGAGGGGTGAGGTAGACGGAGACAATGTGTGGGGAGTCTGAGGGAGAGACAGAGAGTCTGATGGGTAGACAGACGAATAGGTTGTGGTAGAGTAAAGAGTTGGAGTGGCGAAGAGAGAGAGTGGGGAGACGGAAAGAGAGTGGAGGAGGTGACAGAGTGAGGGGGAGAGACAGTATGATGGGGTGGGAGAGGGGAGAGGCTCAGCGTGGGCGAGACAGAGAATGAGTGGGAGCGAGTAAGAGGGATGAGAGAGCCAGAGGGAGCAGGGAGTGACAATACGGGGAGTAAGGGTGGGAAGTGGTGAGATAGGGAGCTTGGGAGGGGCAAGCGACAGTGGAATGGCTGAGTGACAGTGTGTCAAGAGGGGGAATAGAGAGAGAGTGGGAGGCGTAGAGATAGAGAGAGAGCGACGGAGGTACGGTGAGAATTAGACAGAATGGAAGTGGTGGAGACTAAGAGACAGAGAGGGAGCAGAGAGGAAAAAAGAGTGGGGAAGAAAGAGGAAGAGAGCGCGGGGCTTTGGGGACGAGTGGAAGCGACTGAAGGAGACAGTAAAACGGGATAATGAGAGTACGTGTGTGGAGAGAGAGAGAGTTTGAAGAGGTAGAGCGAGACAGAGAGAATGGGAAAAGTGGAGAGAGTATGTTGTGGGTTTGAGAGACAGCGAGTTGGGGAAAGGGAGATTGGGAGGTTGAGAAAATGAGAGTGAGAGAGTAGAGATCGAGAGAGATTGGGAGGGGAAAGAGATTATGTGGGGGAGAGATAGAGTGTGAATTGGAGCGAGTGAGATTAGGAGGGGAGAGGCAGAATGGAGAGGTGACACGTTGGAGGAGCGAGAGAGTGAGTGGGAGGAGACACAAACCACGTGTGAGAAGGGAGAGCGAGTGTGGAAGTGTTAGAGTGGTACGTTGGACAGAGGGTGGGAAGGGAGGGAAAAAGTATCAGAAGAGAGTGTGGGAGGAAAGAGAAAGTGGGAGGAAGGAGTGGAAAACATAAGAGTTGGGCGAGAGACTGTGGGAGGGGATGAGAGAGTGCTTCGTGGGAGTGACATCGGAAGGATGGTGCAGAGAGTGAGATGGGGATTGAGAGTGACAGACTGAGAAACAGGGGTGAGAGAGAGAGAGGGATATGGGGAACGGAGATTGGAGTGGCTGAGACATTTTGAGAGGGGGAGAAAGCGTTGGATGGTGGAGAGAGAGGGACGAAGTGGGAGAAGACAGAGAGAGCGCAAATGTGAGGGGGAGAGAGAGCGGTGTTGGTTACAGTGGGAGTGGGAGGGTGACAGAGAGTGGGAGGGAAGGTAGCAGGATAGGGATAGAGACTGGGTGGAGGGAAGAGTGTGGGAGGGGAGATAGAGGGTGAGAGGGAGGACAGGGAGAGACTGGGAGTTGGAACAGAGAGAGTATTGGGGGAGGAGAGAGAGAGTGAGTTATCACGACACGGGGTGAAACCCTCTGTTAATTCGAGCCCGACACACAGACAATCTTACCTTGTGCCATAATCTCTTAAATTTCAAGAGTCAAAGAACTATTCCAGAGGTCATTATTTCAAATAAGAATTAACAATATTGTTCATAAAGTCCTAAACAAAATTTTAAACAGCATCTGTTGTCAACTCATTTCCTTCAAGTCTATTTTTATAACACCCACTCCACAGTACTGGTCCCATAAATTCCCCCTTACGTTTCTGCAATAATTATTTCAAACCTAATCATAGTCTTTGAATGTCGAACTCAATCTATAGATTCCTTTAAGTCGACTTCGGTCCTCTCCTGCAAACATTTCTTATGAACAGTTTGCTTCCAGAGAACTATTCTACTTCTTGGCAGCTCGTTGTAGTTCTCACTCTAACTGTTCAAAGTCCTATTGTATGCCCCAAAACGTCGGATAATTTCATTGGTTTGATGTCATCCAAAACACCAACATTCAAATCTAGTATCTGAGGCATAAGTAAAACTATGGCTGAATTTCAATTTGATTTTCTTAGCACGGCAATACAGACCAGTTATTTGTCTCAACTCGGCCTTCTAATTTTAGAACCTCCAGCGCACTCTGTCCCTCTCTAAATCCAAACCAGAGTCCAATCTCTCTTAAAGGTACACTTACACGTAGAAAATAGGGCGAGAGAGAATGTGTCGGCAGTTGTGACAGACAGAGAGAGTGAGGGAGGAAGCGAGATTGGGAAGGGTGAAAGAGACAGGAAGGGGGAGAGAGGCTGTGTCCCAGGACAGGAGAAAGAGAGTGGCAGGGAGGGGTAGAGAGAGAGAAAGAGACAGAAATAAGGAAGTGGGGTAGACAGGCGAGTGGAAGGGTGGAGAGAGAGAAAGAGACAGCGACAGTGCTTATGGCGAGAGACAGGGAGATTGGGTTGAGTGGGAGCCAGCGAGAGGGAAATGATTGAGAGAGTAAGTAGAAGTAGGGTAAGAGAATGGGATGGGTCAGAGTGAGAGTGGCCTAGGAAAAAAGCGTGAAAGGGTGGACATAGAGAGTGGGAGCGATGAAATATATAGTGATGGATAGAAAGAGAGAATGGAGTGTGAGAGAGAACCTGGGAGCCAAGAGAATATCAGAGTGGACAGAGAGTGTGTGAAGGGAGAGTGTGTATGGGGAGAGATAGAGTGTGTCGTGGAGAAATGTTAAGCCTGGATGGACAAAGCGTGAGTGGTGTGGAGAAAGGGTGAACGGGTGGTGGGACAGTGAGCTGGAAGGGTGTGTGCGAGAGAGTGGAAGGGCGAGAATAAGTGTAGAATCGGGTAGAGACAATGAGTGGGGTAGGGAGCGACATTCAGACAGAGGGAGTGCAAAGGCAGACGGAGTCCTTCAGTGTGTTAGGACCGGAGGGAGAGGAATGGTTAGGCAGACTGGGTTGGAAGTCGCGTGAAAGAGAAAGGGAGTGAGACAGACCTGCGGGGAGACAGACGAAAGGAGAGAAGGAGCGTGAAAACGATAGGTAGAGGTATCAATCAAGCGACAAAGTGAGTCAGACAGAGGGAGAGTGAGACGGAGAGTGAGGAAATGAGGGAGAGAGAGAGAAAGATAACCAGAGAATGGAATGGACGGAGAGAGGGAGAACCTGATATTTCAAGGGAGAGAGAGGGAGAGGGAAGGAAAGAAGGAAGGAGAAAATCAGTCAAAATGAGGGAGAATGATTGGGTCATGGGGTGGAACGAGGGGGAGAAGAATCAGTTAGGGGAAGAATGGAGAAAGAATGTGTGCGTGCTTGTTTGTGTGTGTGTGTGAGAGAGAGAGAGACAGGCACAGAACGGGAGGGAGAAAGAGAGAGAGTCAGACCAAGCAAGAGGTAAAGAGAGAGTAAGAGGGAGAGATACAATCAGAGCGAGAGGAAAGGAGGGAGAGAATTAGAGAGCCATTCTGACGAAAATAAGGTGAGTAAAACAGAAATTCTGACAGATGAAAATGTGGGAGAGATAGGTGGGAGCACGGAGGAAGAGACAGACAAGCGCAGGGAGGAAGGGAACGAGAGACAGTGGTAAGGTAAAACACACAGAGGGAGAGGGAGCGTAGGAAGAAGAGACTGCGGGCGAGAGAAGGAGAGAATGGGGGCGAGCAGAAATGAGCGATAGAAAGGGAGAATCAGACGGACAGATACAGACAGTGAAAGAGAGCAAAGGGAGGGCGGGATAGAGAGAGTGGGTGAGTCTTACAGATGAACGAAGGAGCAAGATAGAGAGAATGAGAGGGCGATGGAGGGAATGACCATTCATATCCCATAATATTAATTACAGTTCCCAACACAAAACTGGTCTTTTGTAGGTCAAAGTGTTAACAATAGTTTGCCGACAGAACACTGACGATTGATTGATCTTAATAGTAAAGAGACATCCCAACACAAAACTGATCATTCACAGTCCGAAATGTTAACAACAGCTCGCCAACAGAACAAACAGAACTCCACAACATAAAGAGATGATTCAAACACAGCTCTGTGTTTAAAAATGACCATTCATCAAACCCCTAATATTAAACACCGTTCCACAACACAAAAGTGAGCATTCATTGGCAGTAATATTAACCACACCTCGTCCACAAAACTCATGTTTCAACGATATTATATTAAACACAGCTCCTCTACACAATACTGACCATTCACAGACTGTAACGTTAAACACAACTCGTCCACAATACTCATTATTCACAGACAGTAACATCAAACATTGAGATGAACCATTCCAGCTGTTAACATAGAAATTTCCCGTTTAGAGAGCCGGACGATCCCAGCTGTTCACAATGAGATTCCCACTTTAATCAGCTGTAACATCCCCTCTGTTCACACTCAGATTCCCTGTTTTTAGAGCTGGACGATTCCAAATGTTCCCGGGGAGGTTCCACGTTTAGAAAGCCGGATCATCCTGGCTATGCAGACTGAGACTTCCTGTTTAGAAAGTTGAACAAACGCGGCTGATCACACTAAGAATCCAAGTATTGGGAGCTGGACAATCCCAGCTGTTCATACTATTATTCCCTGCTTACTGAGATGGAACATTGTGGAAGTTCACACTGGCATTCCTGTTTTACAGAGATAACAATCCGGTCTGCTCACACTGAGATTCCCAGTTAAGAGGGCCGGACGATTTGGGCTGCTGCCGGTGAGATTCACAGGTTCGGGAGCAGGACCATCCAGCTTGTTAGCACTGGATTTCCACATTTCGAGACCTGGAGCATGCTGCTTGTTCACAGTGAGATTCCCAGATTAGAGTTGTGGACCTTCGCGACTCTTCACATTAGGATTCCCAGTTTAGAGGGCTTGACCATCCCAGCTGCTCACACTGAGATTCCCTTTCAAAGGTCTGGAACATCCCGACTGTTCACTCAGAGCTTCCCAATTTAAGGACTGGACCAGCCCGGCTGTTCACACAGAGATTCCCACTTTAGACAGCTGAACCATCCTGGCAATACTGAGATACCCAGTATAGAGGATTAGATCATCCCATTTGTTAACACCGAGATTACCCATTGAGGGAATTCGATCAATCCCGCTAATATCACCGAATTTCCCCGTTAGAGTGCTGAGCCATGCAGGCGGTTCACACTGAGATTCCCAATTCAGAAAAGTGAACCACCCTGAGATTCCCAGTTTAGAGTTTGGACTAACCCACTGTTCACACTAAGATACCCAATTTAGAGAGCAGGGCCATCCTGGCTGTTTACACAGAGCTTCCCATTTTAACGAGCTGGACCATCCCGGCTATTCACATTGAGATTAACCTTTTATAGAGTTAGACGATCCCTGCCGTTCAGACTGAGATTCCCAATTCAGAGATGTGAACCACCCCGGCTATTCCCTCTGAGGTTCCAATCTTAGACAGATGGCCCTACTCGGCTGTTCATTCGGAGACTCCTGTATATTGTCTGGACCAACCCAACTGTTAACATGAACATTTCCACTTTAACGAGCAGGACCATCCGGGTTTTCACACTATGATTAACTTGTTAGAGAGTTGGACATTCCTAGACATTCACACCGAGATTCCCAGTTCGAAGAGGTGAACAGCCCGGCTGTTCACTCTGGTAGTCTCAGTTTAGAGAATTGAAACATCACGGCGATTTGCAATGAGATTCCAACTTTACAGAGCGTGACGATCCCGGAAAATTCCCAGTTGAGAGAGCTATACGATCACAGCTGCTCCCACCGAGATTCACATTTGTGATAGCCCGACATTCCAGTGTGTTCAGACTGAGATTCCCAGTGGAGAATGATTGACCATCCCAGCCATCCAGACAGAGATTCTCAGTTCAGAGAACTGGACTATCCCAGCTGCTTACACCGAGATTCCCTGTTGAGGGAACTCGAACATCCAGCTGCTTGCATATGGAATTTCGGTTTAAAAAGCTGAACCACACCGAACTTCACTATTATTCGCAAGTCAGAAAGGTGGACCACCCCATTAGTTCAATCTGAATTTCCCAGGTTCGGGAGCTGAATGTCTGTTTGCACTGAGATGCCAGTTTAGTGCGCTGGACTATCCAGGCTGTTCACACTGCGATTCTCAATTTAGAGAACTGGATCATTCCACCTGTCCATTCTGAGATTCCCAGTTTAGAGAGCAGGACCATCTAAAACGTTCACACTGTTAATTTCAGTTTAGGCAGCTGGACAATCCCGGTTGTTGACACTAAGATTACCAGTTTAGAGAGCTGAACCATCTAAGCTGTTCACACTGAGATTCCTAGTTCACAGACCCGGACCAACCCAGCTGTTCTCACAGGAATCCCAGTTTAAAGAGCTGGGACATCACGGCTGTTCACACTGACATTCCCAGTTTAGAGAGATGTACCTTTCCAGCTGATCGTTTCGGGAAATGAAGTTTTAGAGAGCAGGACGATTCTGACTGTTCCAACTGAGATTCGCAGTTTCAAGAACGGGACCATCTTGTCTGACCACTGTGAGATATCCATTTCAGAGAGCTGAACTATCCCTAATGTCTACACTGAGATTCCCAGTTCAAGGACCTGGACCATCCGAGCTGTTCACACGGTGATTCTCAGTTTGCAGAGCTGAAACATCCCGCTATTCACAGAGAATCCCACGTAGAAAGCAGGAACATCCCAGCCCTTCACACCGTGATTCACAGCTTAGAGAACTGGACCATTCCAGCTGATCGTAGTGAAAAACCAGTTCAGACAGCAGGACTACTCTGGCTGTTCACATTGAGATTTCCAATTTAGAAAGCAGGACGATCCTGGTTGTTAGCACTGAGATTCCCAGTTAAGGGCACCGGACCATTCCGGATGATCACACTGTGATTCTCACTTTAAAGAGTGGGACCATCCTGGCTGGTCAAACTGAGATTCAAAGTTTCGAGAACTGGACCATCATGGCCATTCACACTGAGATTCCCACTTTAGACAGCCAGGCCATCCTAGCCTCATTCCTGATGAAGGGCTTTTGCCCGAAAAGTTGATTTTCCTGCTCCTCGGTTGCTGCCTGACCTGCTGTGCTTTTCCAGCACGGCTCTAATGTAGACTCTGATCTCCAGCATCTGCAGTCATCACTTTTGCATCAGCTACCCCGGCTATTCGCATTGAAATTCTCAGTTTGGAAAGCAGGACGATATTGAATGAATCCACTGAGATTCTTATTTTAGGGAGAAAAACCACCCCAGTTTTTCAAACCGAGAGTCCCGGTTTAAACAGGTGGGCCATCCCAAATTTTCGCACTGAGATTCCAATTTACGGATTAGGCCATCCCGGTTGTACCCACTGAGATTCGTAGCATACAGTGGTGGACCATCCCTGCTGTGCTCACTGGTATGCCCAGTTGAGAGAGTTGTCCATCTCAGCTGTAATCAATGAGATTCCCAGTTGAAGGGAGAGGAAGATCCCAGCATTTCCCAATGACATCCCCCTTTTAGAGATATGGAGAATCCCGACTGTTCGCACTTAGTTTCCAGATTTAGAGACCTGGACCATCCAGGCTGTTCACACTGAGTTTCCCCGTTTAGGGAACTCCATCGTTCAGGCTGTTCTCACCGAGATTCTCTCTTTAGAGGGCTGAACCACCCCGACTGTTCTCACTGAAATTCCCAGATTAGAGGACCGGACCATCCCTTTGATCACACTGAGATTTGCAGTTCACTGAGCCGCACCATCACAGCTGTTCACACTGAGATTCCAAATTTTGAGAGCTGGAATGTTCCGGCTGTTCACATTAAGATTCCCAGTTCAGAGAGTACGACCATCCCGGCTGTTCGCACTGAGATTCCCAGTTTAGAGAGCTGGACTATCCCAGCTGTTCATACGATGATTCCCAGTTAAGGGACTACCTGGCGTTAAAGGAACTCGACCATCCCGGCTGTTCTCAAGGTGATTCCCTGTTTAGTGAAGTGAACCAAACTGGCTGTTCACTCTGATTTTCCCAGGTTAGAGTCCTAAACCATCCCAGCTGTTCACACTGAGATTGCCAGTTAAGGAGCGGAACCACCCTAGCAGCTTACACAGAAATTTCCAGGTTAGAGTGTGGACTAGCCCGACTGTTCACACTGCGATTCACAGGTTAGAGAGCCAGACCACCCCACTGTTCACGCTGTGATTCCCAGTTTAGACAGCCAGACCATCCCACTGTTGACACTGAGATTCCCAGTTTATAGAGCCAGATTCTCAGAACTGTTCACACTGAGATCCCCAGTTCAGAGAGACGGGCCAATCCGGTCCTCCACACTGAGATTCCCAGTTTAGAGAGCCAGACCATCCTGGCTGTTCACAGTGAGAATCCCAGGTTAGACAGTCAGACCATTCCGGGCAGTTCACATTGAGATTCCCAGTTTAGAGAGCAGAACAA
Source organism: Chiloscyllium punctatum (assembly GCF_047496795.1). NCBI lineage: Eukaryota > Metazoa > Chordata > Chondrichthyes > Orectolobiformes > Hemiscylliidae > Chiloscyllium > Chiloscyllium punctatum. The sequence continues at coordinate 45,784,367 of NC_092781.1, read as the reverse complement.
TCGCGATATTCACACTGAGATTCCCAATTTAGAGGGATGGATCATCTTGTCTGCGGACACTTAAATTCCAGATAAGAGAGCTGGAACGCTGCGCCTGATCACACTGAGATCCCTAATTTACACAACTACCATCCTGAATATTCACAGTGAGGCTCCCAGTTTAGAGACTAAACCATCCTAGCTGTACACACCAGGATTCCGAGGTAAGAGAGCTGGCCCACCCCAGTTATCCACATCTAATTTCCCAGTTTAAAGAGCTGGCTCATCCCATCTGTTCTCACCGAGATGCCCGTTCAGGGAACTCGAATATCCTGACTGTTCTCATCTCGAATCCCTGTATAAGGAGCTGAACCACCTCGGCTGTTCACTCTGGGATTCCCAGTTTAGGGAGCGAGACAATTGCGGTTGTTCACACGGGGATCCCAGTTTAGAGTTCTGTGCCATCGCAGCTTTTTACACTGAGATTCCACGTTTGAAGAAGTTGAATGCCCTGGCTGTTCACACATAGATTCCCAGTTTGGTAAAGAATACGATCTGAGCTGTTCACGCTGAAAATCTCAATTTACAGAACTAAACAATCTCAGAATTTCAAACTGAGCTTCCTACTTAAAAGAGCTGGGTCCATTCCAGCTGATCACACTGAGAATCCCTGTTTAGATGGCAGGATGATCGCGGCTGTTCCCACAAAGATTCCCAGTTTGTGAACTTAATCATTCTGGCTCTTCACACTGAAAATCCCCGTCTCGAGAGCTGGACCATTCCGGTTTTTAACACTGTGATTACCAGTTTACAGATCAGGACCACTCCGGTTTTTCAAATTGCGATTCCCATTTTACAGCTCCGGAATATCCTGGCTGCTCATACTGAGGTTCTCAGTTCAGAGAGGTGGACCATCCGGTATGTTCACACTGCGATTGCGAGTAAAATGAGTGGCATCATCCTGAGGGTTCAAATTGAGACTCCTATTTAATATCTCTGAACCACCCCGCCATTCACACAATGATTCCCCATTCAGAGTGGTGTAACAATCCGGCTGAAAACACTGAGATTCCCAGTTTTCACAGATATCATCCCGGCTGCTTTCACTAAGATTCCCAAGTTATCGAGCAGTAACATCCCGTCATTTTGCACGGAACATCCCAGTTTAGAAATCAGGTCCATCCCAGCTGTTCACATTGATTTCCCATTTACAGCTCTGGACCTTCCCGGCTCTACACACTTAGATTCTCAGTTTAGAAATTTGGAACCTTACGGCTGCTCAGTGGGATTCCCAGTTAGCACACTACCATCCCAGCAGTTCACACTAAGATTCTCAAATTGGAGAGATAGACCCTCCCGTTCAGGGATCTCGACCACCCCGGCTGTTCTCATCGTGACCCCTGTTGAGTGAAGTGCACCTACTTGGCTTTTCACACTGAGATTCCCATATTCGAGCGCTGGATGAATCCCATCTGTTCATATTGGGATTCCCAGCATAGAGGGCCGGACTTTCCTAGTTGATCATACTGAGAATCCCAATTTAGTGAGCAGGACAATTCTAGCTCTTCCAAGTGAGTTTCCCAGTTTAGCGAGATGAGCAATCCCAACGTTAACTCTTTGATTACCTGTTCACAGAGCTCGACCATCCCGTTTATTCAAACTGAAATTCCGAATATAGAGAACTGGAAACGTCAGGCTGATTCTGAGATTCCCAGTTTAATGAAATGGAACACCCTTCTTGTTCACTTTGAGATTCCCATTTTACAAATCTGGACCATCCCGGCAGTTCACACTGAGATTCCCAGTTCAGAGAGCTCGACCATCCCGGCTATTCACAATGAAAGTCCCATTTTAGAGAGATGGAACATCCTGGCCTTTCAAACTGAGATTCCAAGTTTCGAAATCATGCCTATCACGACGGTTCACACTGAAATTTTCAGTTTAGAGAGCCGGACAATCCGTTTCTTCACGTTGAGATTTCTAGTTTAGTGACCAGGCCATTCTGTCTGTTCACAGCAAGACTCCCAGTTCAGAGAAGTGGATCATCCCAGCTGTTCGCACTGGCATTCCACGTTTCGAGGGCTGGGCTGTCCTAGCTTTTCATGCTGAGATTCCCAGTGTAAAGTACTGGAACACACTGGCTGTTCTCACGTGGTTTCCACTGGGGGAGCTGCAGCATCTTGCCTGCTCACTCTGAGATTCCCAATTTAGGGAGCTGGACCATTCCGATTGTTCACGCTGGGATTCACAGTTCTGAGTGCTGTGCCATCCCAGCTCTTAAAACTCGATTCCCAGTTTCGGGAGCTGGACGATCCCAACTGGTCACATTGAGATTCTCAGTTTAGAGTGCCGGAAAATCTCAGCTGTTCACACAGTGATCCCTTTTGAGAGAGCTGGACTATCCGTCCGTTCATAATGAGATTCCCAGTTTATTTAACTGGGCTATCCTGCTCTTCACACTAAGGTTCCCAGTGTCGAGAGTTGGACGATCCCAAATGTACACGTTGGGTTTCACAATTTTGATAGCCGGACCATCCCAGCTGTTCACACATAGATTCCCAGATAACAGAGCAGGACCATATTGGATGTTCACCCAGAAGTTTCCAGGTTGGAAAGCAGGATGACAAACCCAGCTGTTTATACCGAGATTCCCAGTTTATAGAGCCAGACCATCTCAGCTGTTCACTCTGAGAATCCCAGGGTAGACAGCCAGTCGTTCTGGGGCTGTTCACATTGAGATTCCCAGTTAAGAGAGCTCGACAATCACTACATTCACACTGGGATTCCGAGTTTAGAGGGATGGAACATCTTGTCTGCTCACACTGAATTTTCCAGTTTGGAGAGCTGGAACACTCCGGCTTTTAACACTGAGATTCCCAATTACAGAGCTAGCATCCAGGTGACTCACATTGATTTTCTCAGTTTAGTGTTCTAGACCGTCCCAAATATTCACAGTGAGGCTCCCAATTTAGAGAGTAAACCATCCTAGCTGTTCACAACAGGACTCCAAGTTTAGAGAGATGGACAATCCCTGTTATCCACACCTAATTTCCCAGTTTAAAGAGCTGGCTCATCCCATCTGTTCTCACCGAGATGCCCGTTCATGGAACTCGAATATCCTGACTGTTCTTATCTAGATTCCCTGTTTAGAGAGCTGAACCACCTCAGCTGTTCACTCTGGGATTCCCAGTTTAGGGAGCGAGACAATTGCAGTTGTTACCACGGGGAATCCCACTTTAGAGTTCGGTGCCATTGCAGCTGTTTACACTGAGATTCCACGTTTACAGAACTGGTATACCCCGTCTGTTCACACAGAGATTCCCAGTTTGGAAAGGTATGCTATCTGAGCTAATCACACTGAAAATCTCAGTGTACAGAACTAAACAATCTCAGAATTTCACACTGAGCTTCCTACTTTAAAGAGCTGGGTCAATTCCAGCTTATCACACATAGATTCCCAGATAACAGAGCAGAACCATACCGGATGTTCACCCAGAAGTTTCCAGGTTGGAAAGCAGGATGACAAACCCAGCTGTTTACACCCAGATTCCCAGTTTATAGACACAGACCATCTCAGCTGTTCACACTGAGAATCCCAGGGTAGACAGCCAGTCGCTCCGGGGCTGTTCACATTGAGATTCCCAGTTTAGAGAGCTCGACAATCACTACATTCACACTGTGATTCCGAGTTTAGAGGGATGGAACATCTTGTCTGCTCACACTGAATTTTCCCTGTTTAGATGGCAGGATGATCACGGCTGTTCCTACTGATTTTCTCAGTTTATAAATTAAACATCCTGGCTCTTCACACTGAAAATCCCCGTCTCGAGAGCTGGATCATTCCGGATTTTAACACTGTGATTACCAGTTTAGGGAGCAGGACCATTCCTGCTTTTCACATTGAGATTCCCAGTTTGCAGCGCAGTACCATCCCGGCTGCTCATAGTTAGATTCTCAGTTCAGAGAGGTGGGCAATCCCGTCTGCTCACACTGCGATTCCGTGTAAAATGAGTTGAACCACCCTGAGGATTCACATTTAGACTCCCATTTTATGTCTCTGAACCACCCCGCTGTGCACACTGAGATTCACAGTCCAAAGAATTGCAACATTCCGTCTACAAACAGTGAGATTCCCAGTTTACACAGCTGTCGTGTAAGCTGCTTACACTAAGATTCTCAATTTATCGAGCTGTACCATCCCGTCATTTTGCACTGAACATCCCAGTTTAGAAATCAGGACCATTCCATCTGTTCACATTGATTTCCCATTTTACAGTTCTGGACTTTCCCGGCGAAACACATGGAGATTCTCAGTTTCGAGGATTGGAACATTCCAGCTACTCAGTGAGATTCGCAGTTTGCAAACGACCATCCCGGCTGTTCACATTGAGATTCTCAATTTGGAGTGTTAGACTATCCCGTTCAGGGATCTCGACCACCCCGGTTGTTCTCACCGCGATTCTCTTTTGAAAGAACTGAACCTTCTTGGCTGTTCACACTGACATTCCCAGATTAGAGCGCTGGACTATCCCATCTGTTCACATTGGGATTCCCAGTGTACAGAGCCGGACACTCCTAGCTGATCATACTGAGAATCCAAATTTAGTGAGCTGGACAATTCTAGCTCTTCCAAATGAGTTTCCCAGTTTAGCGAGATGGACCATCCCGACGTTAACTCTGAGATTACCTGTTCACAGAGCTCGACCATCCCGTGTATTCAAACTGAAATTCTCAATATAGAGAGCTGGAAAAGTCAGGCTGATTCTGAGATTCTCAGTTTACAGAGATGGACCACACTGCTTGTTCACTTTGAGATTCTCATTTTACAGATTCGGAACATCCTGGTAGTTCACACTGAGAATTCCAATGCAGAGAGCTGGACCATCCCGGCTGTTCACAATGCAATTCCCATTTTAGAGAGATGGACCATCCTGGCCATTCAAACTGAGGTTCCAAGTTTCCAGACCATGCCTACCGCGATGGTTCACACTGAGAATTTCTATTGGGAGAGCTAGACCATCTAGTTCTTTACGTTGAGATTCCGAGTTTCGGGACCAGGCCATCCTGTCTGTTCACAGCAAGACTCCCCGTTCGGAGAAGTGGACTGCCCCAACTCTTCGCACTAGTATTGATAGTTTCGAGAGCTGGGATATCCAAGCTTTTCATGCTGAGATTCCCAGTGGAAAGAAAATGAACACACTCGGTATTCTCACGTGGTTTCCACTGGGGGCGCTGAACCATCTTGGCTGCTCACTCTGAGATTCCCAATTTAGGGAGCTGGACTATTCCGGTTATTCGCACTGATATTCACTGTGTTGAGTGCTGTGCCATCCCAGCTCTTAATACTGAGTTTCCCAGCTCAGAGAGCTGGACTATCCCAACTCTTAACATTGTGTTTCTCAGTTGAGGGGGCCGAAATATCTTAGCTGTTCTCACAGTGATCCCTTTTTAGAGAACTGGACAATCCGTCCGTTCATAATGAGATTCCCAGTTTACTCAATTGGTAAATCCTACTTTTTACACTATGATTCCCAGTGATGAGAGCCAGACGATCCTAACTGCTCTCATTGAGATTCGCAGTTTCGAGAGCTGGACTACCCCAGCTGTTTACACGTAGATTCCTAGAGAACCGAACAGAACCATCCCGGATGTTCACACAGATGTGCTGCGTTTGGAATGTCAGATGACCAACCCAGCTGTTCACATCGAGATTCCAAGTTTAAGGTCTCGATCATCCGAGCTTTCACACCGAGATTCCCCATTTAGCGAACTCACCCATCCCGGGTCTTCTCAGCGAGATTCCCTCTTTAGAGAGCTGAATCACCACGGCTGTTCAGTCTGACATTTCGAGTTTAGGGAGCGGGAAGAACACAGCTGTTCTCATTGACATTCCCAATTTAGGAAACTGGACCAATCCGTGTATTCCCCTGAAAATCGCAGCATGTTGCAAGAAACGAAAAGTAGACTGCTGAATTACTTTCACTTCTACTGAAACAATGTCAATGATCCGCCTTTTAAGCTTCGGGCGTGAATTGAAATCCCTCCACACAGGCAGGTGTTCCTCTGGAGAGAAAGAGACTGTGGGTATTCACCACGAACACAGCCCTGGGTGCCTGCTGACACGTCACAGATCGATGCACAGTGTAAATGGGCGCGTAATGGCCTGATAAAGCCCAGGAAATAGGCAGGATTGGGTAGCTTGTCAATTGGTGATCAGCATATACGTGTTCTTCACCACTATCCCCAAACACTGTGCACATAACAGAACAGGAAAATGGTAAGTGTTAAATAAACACTTTCACTCATTTCATGGTCGGAACCAAAAATAACGAACAAATGGTCCGAGGAAAATAAGAAATGTAAATACACCTGCATAAAGACATTAAAAAGTTGGCGATGATGGAGCTCTGAATTTTTTTAAAAATGTCCTGACGAATCTCAGCTAATCTGGCAGCATCCGTGGGCAGACTGACCTAGAATTCGATAGAAACCAGTCGAATGGGCTGGTGAAAGGGGATTCAAATCTTAACAAGTCAGCTTGGCGAATTTGAATGTATGTTGGTCAATACCATAAAGAGAAAAGACAGTTCCAGAGACACTAAAAATCAGTCATAATTGTAAACAACTAGTTCATTTACATCGTTTAAGTAGGGAAATGTGCAATCATCATCTGTTATGACCTCGTGCGACTCCACTAACCATTTTCCTGCTGTCTTCACGTTAAAAGAAATAAAACTAAAAACAGAAGTATCTGTAAAGCAGGTGAACGTCATATTTATCCGAGAAGAAACGCAGGAAATGTTCAGAACTTACTTTTAACACAGACATAGAAAGGTACAGCATAATTCAGGCTCTTCGGCCCACGCTGATGTTCCGAGGATTAATCCTAATCTAAAATAAAATAACCTCACGTATACAACTCTCAATTCTCTGCTGGCCATGTGCATTCCATGCGTTCAAAACTCTCTGACTAAAGAACCTACCTCTGACGTCTCATCTATGTCTTCCTCCTTAAAACAATGACCCCTCTTTGCAGTCAATCCTGCCCTGCTGAAAACTCTCTGGCTATCGACTTTATCCATGCCTCTTTTTACCTTGTACACCAGAAAACATTATTTTTTTATTGTTGCCTCGTAAGAAGTGGTTGCCACTTGCTGGTTCAGCTTTAATAACTCAACACTCAATGCACACGGGAAAGTGAGGGTAAGCTGTTAATTTTTACCACAGTAGTTCATCTTCTGTATGTTACTCCATACTGTAGTTAGGGAGGGAACGCCAGCATACCAACTCAAGAATCCTGTCGGGACGGTGATAAAATTCGAGTCAGGATGGTGAGTAGTTTGGTGGTTTACTTGCAGAGACCTATGATCCCATGAAACCGATGCGCTTTTCCTTGGAGATGGAAGTTGTTGAGAAGTTGCAAGGTATAATCTGATTAGCTTTGTTGCACTTATGCAGTGCATCTTGTAGATATTATTAAACAATGTTTGTTTCAGGATGTGGTTCAAATCAAGCGAACTTCTTTCTTTTGGATTGTGCCAGACTTCCAGAATGTTGTTGGAAATGCATTCGTCCAGGTAAATGGGGAATATTCCATCAATCGCTCACTGGTGCCTTTGAAATAGCGGAGACGCACTGGGGATTCAAGTGGTCGTTTATGCAATTCAGGATTCCTAACCTCTGACTAGTTGTGTAGTCATTGTATTGATATCGCTTTCCAATTCAGTTTCTAGTCACTGAAGCGTAGTAAGTGATTCAGTGATAGTCAGAAGTATCAAGGGACAGTGATTAGATTACCTGTAACAGGAGGTGGTCGTTGCTTGGCATCTGTGTGGCACAAATGTGTCTTGCCACTTTTCAGCACAAATGTGAATGTTGTCCATGTCTGGTTGCATTTGACATGGACTACTTCTGCATCTGAAGATTCACGAATGGTGGTGAATATTGTGCATATTTCTGTGAACATCCCCGCTTTTGACATTATCAAGAAAGAAACGTTATTGACATTTTAACTAAAGACGGTTGTTTCTGGGACACTACCGTGGGGCACGAGGATTCTTGTGGTAGAGTGACAGGGTCTCAACTTCGGGACTTGAAAAACACAGAACATAGAACAGTACAGCACAGTACAGGTCCGTCAGCCATTGATGTTTTGCCAATCATATTTCTTAGTTTAATGTCAAACTAACCGACATATACTTCCTTCTTTGTTCATCCACATACCTCTCCGCAAGTTGCTTAAAGTTGACTGTTGCATATGACTCTACTACTCTGGCTGGCAGTGCATTCCATGCACCCACCACTTCCTTTGTAAAGAAGCTACCTCTGACATCTCCTTTCAACCTTCTACAAAATAATGCCCTCTCATGATACAGGATTCTGCCCTGGGAAATACATTTCTCACTCTCCACTCTGTCTATGCCTATTATAATCTAGTACTTCTCTGTCACGTCAAATCATATCTACCTTCACTCCAGTAAGAAAAATTATAGCCTCTCATCCTTTCTTCATAAGATACACTTTCCAATCCAGCATCCTGCGAAACCTTCTCCAGAACTTCTAAAATATGCACATCCTTCACATCATGAGGCAACCAGGACTGAACACAATATTACATATGTAGTCTAACTCGGTCTTCATAGAGCTGCAGCATAACCTCGGGGCTGGGAAAGTCAATCCCTCTTATAATGAAAGCAAACACACCAAACGCCTTCTTCACAACCCTTTCAATTTGCTTTAAGGACTTTTATTCGAAAGGTTGATCCCCCTTCTCCTCGGTTGCTCCCTGATGAGCTGTGCTTTTCCAGCACCACACTCTTCGACTCTCATCTCCAGCAACTGCATTCTTCAGTTTCTCTTATCAACCTTGGGCGGCAACCTTGAGCGACCTATTATGTTCAAGACTGTCTAAAACAGGAATGCATCATAACATCTCTGAACAAGTCAATTCTAAATCCGTACCCAGAGCAGCTCCTGCAGAGATGGCCTGGAGCTGAGATTACAAAACTCGAACAACGATATCCATCTTCTGATGTGCATCATTCTCCACACCCATGGATAGATAAGGGTGATAACAGATCTGATAAAACACATCAAAACTCAAACACGATTAATAATGATTTAAAAATCGCATACATCATCAGGCTGGGTTCTTTAATTTTTATAATTAGCACACACACTCACTGTGTTTCTCTCTGCACAAATGCATCCAGGTGGGTTGAGAATGTCAAGCAGCTACTCTGTCATTTTCCGAAACACTGGGTCAGTTTCGGAAATGATGGAGTACTTCAGACCAAGACGATTAGAAATGAACAAAAAAATCCTGTGAGTATTTGATTACATGGGGGGATGCATTCGTAAATGTGCGGATGACACTATGGTCGGTGGAGTTGAGGGTAGTGCTGAAGATATCACAGGTTACAGAATGAGATTGTTAAGATTCAGATCTGTGCTGAGAGGTTGCAAATAGAGTTTATCATAGAAAAATGTGGGATGATTCACTTCGGAAGGAGCAACAGGAATATAGAGTATGATTCTTGGTCGAGTAGATGAGCAGAGAGATCGCCGTGGCCATGAATATTGATCCCTGAAAGTTGCCACCCAGGTTTATAGTTTCGTTTTAAAGCGTTTTAAAGTGTGTTATCATTTATTGGTGGGGGGAATGAGTTTCGGGGCCATGAAGTCATACCGCAGCATGTACACAGCTCTGTTGTGGCCGAACTTGTAGAATTGCACACATCAACCGTAGAAACGAGAACATAGGACAATATAGCGCAGAGCATGCCTTTCAGCCCTCGACGTTGTGCCGACCTGGGAACTAATCTAAACCCATCCTCCTCCACTATCCCATCATCATCCATCTGCTTATCCGAGGACTATTCTAATGCCCATAAGGTGGTTGAGTTAACTACATTGGTAGGCAGGGTTTTCCACACTCTTACGACTCCCTGAGTGAAGAACCTGCCTCTGACATCTCGCTTAAATCCCTCATTCGTCAAGTTGTACCTATGTCACCTCATGAAAGCAGATTCCATCATTCTAGGAAAAAGACTCTTACTGTCCACTTTTTCTAATTCTCTGATCATTACTATATCTGTATTAAATCTCGACTTAGCTTTCTACTCTACAACGAGTACAGACCAAAGTCGCTCAGACTTTCCTCATAAGACCTTCACTCCAGACCAGGCAATATCCTGGTAAATCGCCTCTGCACCTTTTCTACTGCTTCCACATATTACCTGTAATGGGGCCACCAGAACTGTGTACAATACTTCAAGTGACGCTGCACTAATGTTTTGTACAGTTGCAGCATGAAATCACGGCTCAGGAACTCAATCGCGCTACCAGTAAAACTTACATGCTGCATGCTTGCTGAGCAGCTCTTTGAATTGAGTGGAAACTTCAGGAATCTGTGTGCACGGACACCAAGACCCCGTTGTTCATCCACAATACCGATAATCTTTCCATTGACCCAGTATTCTGCCTTCCTGCTATTCTTGCCAAAGTGAATCACATCACATTTATCTGTTTTGAACTCCATTTGTCTCCTCTCAGCCCAATTCTGCAGTTTATCCAAGTCTCCTTGCCACCTTCAACATTCTTCCACATTGTCCACTACTCCACCGACTTTAGTGCAATCTGCAATTTTACGAATACATGCTCCCATACCTGCTTCCAAGTCGTTTGTAAAGATGACGAATAGCAATGGTCTCTAAACAGACCCTTGTGGCACACTACTAGTAACCGGACCCCAGGCTGAATATTTTCCATGAACCACCTGTCGGTGACTTCATACAAAAAGCAAGTTTCCAATCCAGACTGCTAAATCATTCTAATCCCATGCCTCATGTTTATTCCAGTAGCTACCCCTGTGGAACCTTATCAAAAGCTTTACTGACGTCCTATCCCCCACGACAACAACTCTTCCCCCGTCCACATGCATGGTAACCTTCTCAAAAAACTCAATACGATTTGTGAGACACGACCTGCTGTTGATTATTTCTAAACTAAATTGTTGCTTGCTGGATGATTCGAAAGCCTATCCCTTATAATCCGTTCCAAAACCTATCCTACCACTGAAATAAGGCTCACTGGTCTATAATTACCTGGCCCATCTCTTGAATAAGGGCACAACATTTGTAATTGTGCAGTCTTCTGGGACTAACGCAATAGTCGATGACGACACGAACATCAAGGCCAAAGTTTCGGCAATCTCTTCACAAGTTTCGCAGATATTATTTGGACAAATCCCATCCAGCCAAGAGGACCTGCCTACTATCTCACGTTGTAGAATTGATAATTACAATATTCACATTTTCCTGGGTTAAAAATTGATGAGACATATTGTTTTCGCACCTCTAAGATCTTCACAGGGTCCACAAACCACTTCCCACTTTTGTTTTGATGTCCCTATTCCTACCTGAGTTATTTTTTTTCCCTGCATATCAATCGAATGCTTTAGGGTTCTCATTTATTCAACATGCTCATGTCCCCTCCTTGCTTTCCTAACTCTCTCTTTAAATTTTCCCTAGCTACTCCGTAACTCTCCATCACCTCATCTGAGTCTTCACGCCTCAATTTCACAAAAGCGTCCCTCTACTTCTTAACAAGAATACAGTTTCTTGAGTAAACCAATGTTCCCTTACCTTATCACTTCCTTCTTGCCTGACAGGGGCATACCTATCAACGGCACGGAATATATTTTCATTAAACCAGCCACCTATTTAGATTGCCCCACCCTCTTGCGTTCTATGCCTCCTAAGTCTTGCCTACTGGCATTAGAATTGCCCTTGCCTCATCAAAATCTTTCGCCGTGGCATGTACGATCCCATTCCTTCGTGAAACTAAATGTAACCGAGTTATGGTCACTTTCTCCAAAGTGCTCACCTATCATTAAACGAAATACCTGCCCTGGCTAGTTACAAAGGACCATATCCAGTGTTGCCCCCCCCACCCCCACACCCCCGCCCTCTTGTCGGCCCATGGACATACTGTGTCAGGAAACCCAAATGTGCACATTGGAAATAAACTGATCCATCTGTCCTACTACCATTAGAGCATTTATAGTCAATGTTGGGGAAGTTAAAGCCCCCATAATTACCACTCTGTTTCTTTCACTCCTGCCCAGAATCAATTTGCCAATCCTCTTCTCCACCTCACTGGAAGCCTTTGCGGAGGTTTTAAGAAAACGCGTCGCAGTGTGATCTCTCCTCTCCTGTTTCTAACCTCAGACCATACCACCTCTACAGACGAATCCTCGCCAAAATTTCTTTCATGCTCTTTTTTACCGTCCTTGACTAAGAAAGCCATATCTCTCCTACTTTTACCACCTTCCCTGGAATTAATAAATGATCTGCACTCTGGAACCTGCAACATCCATTCCTGACCCTGCTCCACGCATGTCTCAGAAATGGCCAGAACATCTAAGTCCCAGATACTTATCCATGCTGCAAACGCAACTACCTTATTGCAGACACTCCTGAGGTTGAAATGGGCACAGTTGCAACCAGCTTTCTATGTGCCAACACACTAAAATTACCTTGCAATCCTGTCATTGTCCTGCGTACGCTCATCCGACTGTGTAATGCAAAGAAAACATAGGTTCCCATTCCCCTCCTGAGCTGCTGTAAAACCACCTAAATACCACTCGCAAATTTACCACACAGGCTATTAATAACCATCTACTTCAAGTGTAGATGTTCCACCTTAAAGAGAAATAGTTCCAATTATCCGTGTAACTTTTCCTGAAACCCTTCCTTCTCCATCAACGATGCAGCCACGTATTAGTTGATATCTCTCCCGGTTCTTCGCCTCATTCTCACATAGCACGTGTAATATTTAAGAAATAAGAACTCTATTTGTTCTCGCTCCTAGATCCCACTCTAGCTCCCTGAAATACTGCCGTACATTCCCATTCCTCTTTCTAACTATGCCGTTGGTGCCGATGGGACCCACGACTTGGGGTGGTCAACCTCTCCCTTCAGGACCCCAAGGACATGATCCGATACCTCATGGAACTTGGCACCTGACAGACAATGCATCAGGCGTGACTCTCTTTCGTTCCCAACAAGCCTTCTGTCTGACAATCTAACTGTTGAGACCATAATGAGTAAAACTCTCCTCCTTTCCCCCCTTCCTTCTGTGCAATATGGAGAGGGTCTGTGCATGCCACTCGTAAGTCGTCCCCACAACAGTATTCAAAATTGTATAACTGTTTTTCAGAGGAAAGCCCGCAGGGGATACCTGCACTGACTGTTTTCCCACCTACTAACAATTACCCAGCCTTCTTCATGCCTCGGAGTTACTAATTCCCTGTAACTCTTACCTATCACAGACTCTGTCACCCGAATGATCCGAAGTTCATCCAGCTCCTGCTCCATTTCCCTAGCGCGGTGTTGGAATAGCAAGAGTTGGGTGCACTTCCTGCAGATGTAATTAGATTGGACATTAACGTGTAACTCAGCTGAAACATCATCCAGGAGGAGCTTTCCCTCCCCCTTCCCTGCCATCGCACTGCCCCCTTATCAGAAAATTAAAAATAAAAGAAGAGAAGCTTACCTGTTCTGTTCCTGGTCTGTAAGGTTGGAAGAGTTGGCTCTACAAGGGAAAGGTCCGGGTTTAGAAAACACGCACTTATACAGCTGAGGGAAAAGACAGTTCTGGCCACCCCATTATCGGAAGGATTCGAAGCTTTGTAAAGTGTTCATAACCGATTTACTGGGAAGTTGGTTGGTCTGGACGGCATGTCTTGTGAGGAAAAGCTGAGGGCCGTGAGGCTGTTGTCAGTAGTGCGAAGAAGATTGAGAGGTGGCTTAATTGCGAGATGCAAGATAATCAGAGGATTAGATAGAGTGGGCAGTGAAAGCATTTTTCCTCAGATGGCGATAGATCGATAGCACAAGCAGACATAGCTTTAAGATGATCGCTGCTACAAAAGTGAAAGAAGCCAGAGCTTTTTTTTTAACTCAGAGAGTAGTAGGAATGTGGAACACCCTGTCCGCAACAGTCGTAGACTCTCTAAATTTAAGCACATTTAAATGGTCATGTTATCTCTCTGAGGATATCTGTTACACACTGACACACTACCCCAGACCCATTTAAACATGAACATAATGGGAGATGCACTGGGGTGTCTGTGTGGATTTCGGTTACATACTGACACCCTCCCCACGACATCCATGTAAACATGGTCACACTCAGAGGGAGACTCACTGTGGTCTCTCTGTGGATGTCTGTTATACATTGATACAGTAACCCCAGACCTATTTAAATATGGTCACATTCATTGGAAGACTCACTATGGTCTCTCTGTGATTGCTGTTACACACTGACACTGTAGACGCCCCCCCCCCCCCCCCGACGACCACCACCCCAGATCCATGCAAGAATGGACAAACCAAATCGAAGTCTCACTGTAGTCTCTTTGAGGATGTTTGTTACACACTGACACACTGTCCTCAGTCCATGTAAACATGGGCACACTCACTAGGGGAGTCTCCGTGGGCTGTCTATGCGTCCTGCGGAGTCGCTTTAGAAACTTACTCTTGATGTTGGGACCTGCATTAAATACTGACGCACTGTCTCGGATCCCCCTGTAAAGACTGCAACATTCTTCAGGAATTCTCTGTAAACAGTGAAACATTCTCCAATGAAATTCATGTAAACTCTGGCATATCCCCATGCCCCCTCTCCCAGGGAGCTCCCCGTAAACAATGGCACATTCCCCCACCTGCCACCTGTGAATACTGACGTTTCCTGAAGGACGCCCTTTACACTCTGGCAAATTTCCCTGGAAGCCCCTTGTAAACATCCACACATTTCCGCAATTGTCTCATTTAATTCTAGCGCATTCTTCCTAGGAATCCTCATTACACACTGACACGCTTCCTCTCGCAGCCCCCTATGAACACTAACACATTCTGCTTCGGAGATCCCTGTAAGCACTGATACATTTCGCCCGATATGCCAGTATGAGCAAGGATAATCCCACCAGGAGCCCCCTGCAAACGTGAGCACATTCAACTGTGGACACATTCAAATCGGCGCACCCTGTAAACACTGATATATTCGCCTCAGGAGACCCCTGGAAAAACTGACATATTCCCACGTTCGCTCTCTCAGGGAGCTCCCTGGAAACACTGCTACGTTACCCAAGATACCCCCTGTAAACTCGCACACATTTCCCAAGTGTCTCCTGTAAACACTGGCACATTTTTCCCCGATGCCCACCCTCGTAAACACTGACACGTTCCTCCAAGCAGCCACCTTTGAACACTGACATATTCCCCTCAGGAGACCCCTGTGAACACTGGTAAATTTCCCCCTATATCGCACAATGTACAATGATCATCCCCCCCAAGGAGCCGTATATAAAATAGGGCACATTTCCCTCGGAACTAACTGCAAACACTGACATATTCTCCTCAGAATACCCATGTAAACAGTCACATTATCCTCCCAGGAGGCCCCAGGAAACAGTGACACATTCTCCTTCCCTGGATGCCCCACTAAAAAATGACACATTCCCTCCCTGTAACCAGCCACAAACACTGATGCATTTTCCACTCCCCAGGATAACTTTGGAAAAATTGGCAAATCCGCACCCCCGCCCCCACACACCAGAAGCCCTCTGTAAACACCAACACTTTCCAACAGGAAACCACAGAACATATTAATTTTACATTCAATATGAGTTTTCGTTTCGAAAACTAAGCTGAACTCCCAGGCAATTCAGCATTTGAAAAGTAAGTAGAAAGTCAACTTGATGGAAAGATGCAGGATCTGCATGCTTTCGGAAAGGTTAGTCAGCATGACTTTGCTGAGCGTAAAACATGTCTCCCAAACTTAAGCAATGTTTTTGTAAGATGTGAGCAAGAAGATCAACGAAAGTAAAGCAGCACACTTTGTCCAAATGCACCTTAGTCAGGCCTAAAAATGTTCCAGACGGTTGACTGCTTAATCAGATTAGTTCACAGCGAATCAGGGACACTTTGCCAATTCGATATAAAATGTTATTTTCAGTAGTTGAGAGAGGGTATACGGTAGAAGTTTGTTTTTCTGACTGGAGGTCTGTGATCAATGGCTTGCTACATGACCAATTCTGGCTCCGTTAGTCTTTGTAATTTTTACAAATGAATTGGATGAGAAATAGGACACATGAATGGTAAATTATCAGTCACAGTGATGTTTGAAATCATTTCTCACAGACAGAACAGACAAACGTTGAAAATCCATTACTTCCCAAGACCGAATGAATGGTTTCAGTCTCATTTCTCGATAGGTGTTTACTTTGAATTCTTGGTGATAAATGTAGCTCTAAGATTCTCTGTAAAACAAATTCAAATAAGGAAAAAGTTAGTATGGCTGCAGGCAGATCAGATTTAGGAATTATATATTCAAGGATATACATCATATTACAATGATGGCAGGTGGGCAAAGGTGTGGGGTGTCCTTCGGAGTAAGAAATTAAATTTACTTAGTAATAAGGAACAAAGTAGGGCCAGATGGTGTTCAATCTGTTTGGGTAGAATTGAGGAATGGAAGTTTAAGGAAAGCATTGTTGGAGTTTTGCACTGGCTCTCAAACAGCAGTCAGGAGCTTGGGCACAATATACACCAGGGTTTACAGAAGATATGCAGGACTCTAAAGTTTAGTTGGCAATGGAGGATTTTAATGTGGAAATGGCTTGGGAAAATCAGGTCCGAGGTGAATTGCAAGAAAAGGATTTTCTGGAATATCTGCGTGATGTCGTATTGGAGCAGGTTTTTATGAATCCCACTGGGAATGTGTAAAACTGAATATAGTTCTTTGCAATGAGGTAGACTTAATAAGGGAGCTTAAGAGAAAGGAAACCTTAAGAGGCAGTGCTTTTATAGGATCTTTGCAATTTGAGAGGGAATATTGAGTCAAAATTAAAGGTATAAAAGCAACTGCAGACTCATGAGGGAGGCTCTGGATCGAGTTGACTGAGAGAGGAGCCGAGCCGAAACGATGTCTCTGGAAGTTTCTGTGTTTCTGGAAGTGATTCAGCAGACACAGCAGTGACTCGTTCCGAGGAAAAGAAGAGGATAAGGAGGATGAATTGTGCAGCTGCACAAAACTCTGGTGTGGCCGCACTTAATGTAATGATTGCAAACAGTTCTGGTCACTTCATTATTGGAAGAATGTGGAAGTTTTGGAGAGGGCTCAAAGGCGGTTTACTAGAATGCGGCCTGGTATGTAGGGAGGGCCATATGTAGGCTGAGCGATATGATGCTGTCTTCGTGAGAGGGAAGATGCTGGCGTGGTGACCTTAGTGAGACATAGAAGATAAGCAGATGATTCGTTACGGTGGGCAGGGTGAGCCCTTTCCTTGGATGTTGATGGCTAGCACGAGGGCATAGCTTTAAAGTAAGAGGTAATAGTAACAGGACAAATGTCAGAGGTAGTGTCTTTACTGGGAGAGCAATAAGGGTGTGGAACGTCCTGTCTCCAGCAGAGTAGACTCGGCAACTTTAAGGCCATATAAAAAGTCGTTTGATAAATATTCGGACGAAAATGGATTAGTGAAGGCTTCAGATTGATCCCAGAGATCAGCGCAATATCTTGGGCCAAAGCCTGTACTGCGTTGCATTCTTCTGTGTTCTGTGAAGCTTAGAAGAATGAGGAGTGATCTAATTGAATCTTGCAGACAACTGGATGAGTCGAATGTGGGGTACTGAAAAAATACAGAAGATCAGGCAGCATCGGAGGAGCCAGAATTCGACGAAGCCCTTCATCAGGAAACCTGAATATACAGCACTGAATGACCTGTACAGAGTGGATTTTGGCAAGATGTTTTCATGGGTAAGAGAGACTAGCACATGAGGCACAACCCTGAGAGTAAATGGAAAACCTTTTACAACATAGGTAAGATAAAACATCTTTCGACAGCCAATGGTGAATATATGGAATTCAGTGGAATTAAAAGGCTGTGGAGGCCAGTTGATTGAGTGTATATAAGACAAAGTTGTCTGTTTTCTTGATTGTCGAGGTGATAATGGGTTAGGGAGAGAAGGCATGAGAATGAGGCTGAGAAACTTTTCAGCCATGATTAAATGTTGAAGTTAGGCAAAAAAACTGCAGATGCTGGGATACAAAGTAGACAGGCATGAGGCTGGAAGCACAAAGCAAGCCAGGCATCATCATGGAGTGCAGAAGTTGAAGATTCAGAATGATGTATCGGGCGTAAAGCGTTTTCAGTCGTGAAGAATGGCTACACTCCAAACGTCGACTTCCACACCTCCTGATGCTGTCTGCCTTACTGTGTTCTTCTCCCCTCCTGCGTGTCCATGTGAGTTAAAGTTGGAGCATTCGTGATGGGATGAGTTGTCTACTTGCTTCGCCAATTAGAACTTTTTACAATTCTAAATTAATTTGTGAAATGGTGTTCACTGAATCCAGTAATTTGTATGACACGCATTCAGAAATAATGACCATAAAATGTTATTGGATTGTCATAAATCCTCAACTATTTAACGATTGTCCTTTGGGGAATGGGACCCACTATCTGTCTAGTGCCTCGACAAGACTCAACACTCAGTGCGACGAGACACAGTGAGAGCAGTAAGATACTTTAGGACACAGTTTGCACCACCACCATCACATGCATATAGGGGCAAATTACCTATTTATGAACGTCAAGACCTGTGGTTTTCGGGAATCGTCAGCTATAATCTCTTCTTCCAGATATACACTGCCCTCTTCATGATACATGCCACTGTTTCTTTGGAGCTGCTCCCTGACAATCCTGCAACTTCGCAGTGAAGAGCACTGTGGGAAAACTGGCACTAAAGTACAGGAGTGAATGATGGCCTCTTTAACCTTCCTCGTGTCCCACTCATAACATTAGATGTAAATTAGTTACGAACCATTCTTGAGATATAATTGATCCTCAGATTAATGCCTGAATTTCCAACGAGGCCTTCAGCTTAGTAACTAAGCAGGTCGTGCCTCACAAACCTTATTGAATTCTTTGAGAAGGTGACGAAGGAGGTAGATGAGGGGAAAGCGGTAGATGTGGTATATATGGATTTTAGTAAGGCGTTTGATAAGGTCCCCCATGGTAGGCTACTGCAGAAAATACAGAGATATGGCATTGAGGGTGAGTTGGAGGTTTGGATTAGGAATTGGCTCTCTGGAAGAAGACAGAGGGTAGTAGTTGATGGCAAAGATTCATCTTGGAGTGCCGTCACTAGTGGTGTTCCGCAAGGATCTGTTTTGGGACCATTGCTGTTTGTCATTTTTATAAATGACCTGGAGGAAGGGTTAGAAGGTTGGGTGAGCAAGTTTGCGGATGATACGAAAGTCGGAGGAGTTGTAGACAGTGAGGAAGGATATGGCAGGTTACAGCGGGATATAGAGAAGCTGCAGAGCTGGGCAGAAAGGTGGCAAATGGAGTTCAATGTAGCTAAGTGTGAAGTGATTCACTTTGGTAAGAGTAATAAAAAGATGGATTACTGGGCTAATGGTAGACTACTTGGTAGTGTGGAAGAGCAGAGGGATCTTGGTGTCCATGTACACAGATCTCTGAAAGTTGCCACCCAGGTAAATAGTGCAGTGAAGAAGGCATATGGCGTACTGGCTTTTATTGGTAGAGGAATTGAGTTCCGGAGTCCTGAGGTCATGCTGCAGTTGTATAAGACTCTGGTGCGGCCGCTTCTGGAATATTGTGTGCAGTTTTGGTCGCCATACTATAGGAAGGATGTGGAGGCACTGGAACGGGTGCAGAGGAAGTTTACCAGGATGTTGCCTGGTATGGTAGGAAGATCCTATGAGGAAAGGCTGAGGCACTTGGGGTTGTTTTCTTTGGAGAAAAGAAGGTTTAGGGGTGATTTGATAGAGGTGTACAAGATGATTAGGGGGTTAGATAGGGTTGACAGTGAGAACCTTTTTCCGCGTATGGAGTCAGCTATTACAAGGGGGCATAGCTTTAAATTAAGGGGGGGTAGATATAGGACTGATGTTAGGTGTAGGTTCTTCACTCAGCGAGTCGTAAGATCATGGAATGCCCTGCCAGTAGCAGTAGTGGACTCTCCCTCTTTATGGGTATTTAAGCGGGCATTGGATAGGTATATGGAGGATAGTGGGTTAGTGTAGGTTAGGTGGGCTTTGATCGGCGCAACATCGAGGGCCGAATGGCCTGTACTGCGCTGTATTGTTCTATGTTCTATGTTCTATGTTCTAAACCGACAGAATACATCCCATAACAGCTTCCCTTTGGAATCTGTCAATCTTATCACTGATGGGACTAAAAATCAACTGTTTCTAGTTGACTGCAGATGGAAATGAAACATCAAGAAGTGACCCACACAGGACACCAGGGACCGAATTCTGTGTTCAATCACGCACACTGATGTAAAGAAACACTTTCACAGATGCCTCTATGGTTCAATCCCTACAACAGACACAAGACTGTGCAGCAGCGGGAATTCGGCAAGAAATTGAAAAGTGACATTTCGTGTATAATTCTGGATTAGTGGTGCCGGAAGAGCACAGTAGTTCAGACAGCATCCAAGGAGCTGCGAAATCGATGTTTCGGGTATAAGCCCTTCATCAGCATTTACGATTTTCCTGCTCCGCGGATGTTGCCTGCCCTGCTTTTCCAGCAAGTTATCATATCCACGGGTCTTCTGATTGATAATGAGAGGGAATGAGAGTGTGTTCGTAATTTTAAGGTGTTGAACTCAATATTAAGTACAGGTGATTGTGAACCGCTTGGTTTGAAAATGAGATGCAGTTTCATCAGTCTGCTCTGCGATTCGCTGAAGCAATACATCATGGCGAGGACAGACAAGTGCAAACTGGGTGACGGTTTTACAGAAAAACAGAATACAGCTTTCAAGCACAATTGTCTATTCTTGGCATCGTGCAACGCTCCAGCTAATCACAGCGCAATTTCCAGCAAGAATCTGTCCTCGACAGGTTAGGTACCTTATAACCGTCTGGAGTTAACATTGTGTGTAAATTGCTCAGATATTATCCACTGCTATTACTTCCCTTTCTTTTAGTAGTTACTTCTTACATTCTCTGTCATCTCTCGCCGGTCTGCCCTCGATCCATTTCTGGTCCATTCATAAAGTCCATTCTAGTCTTTCCAGTCTAGGATCTCATACACCACCGTTTTACCGTTCTCACATTCTGATCACCTAATCCGAACTACGAATACACTTTATCCCCGAGCATTCCACGTCTAGTCACTCCTCATTCACAAGTCTGCATCCTGCACAGTTCGTGCCATCTCTGATGAGGAGTCATCTAGATTCTAAACGTTAGCTCACGCTCTCTCCATGGATGCCTCCTGACCCGCTGTGATCTCTAGTCTTTGTTGTTTTCAGAACATTTTACTCAGGAGAGTGAAAATTTGGAATCTGATCGAGGAGATCGAGGTGTTTTTTGAATATATGAAAGTTCCCGAACTATACTCTTCACTCCAAGCGCTCTCATACCTGTGGATAATGTGAGGTTTGCAGATCTTGGAGATCAGAGTCGAGAGTCGATGACGGGCTCCGGCCCGAAATATCGATTCTCCTGCTCAACCGATGCTGCCTGACCTGCTGTGTTTTTCCAGAAACATACTCTCGGCTCTCATATTTGATCCCAAGATGACCTTCTGACCACACGTATATGCAACCACAAACTCCCGAAATTTCAATCTCTAAAATGTTGCTTCTCTCCACCTCGTCCCAGTTCAATTGTTACTGAAACTCCTTATCCGTGCCTGTGTTGCCTTACAATTGACCATTCAGGTAGAGAACACCTGATTTCCACATTGAAAAACATAGAACATAGAACATTACAGCACAGCACAGGCCCTTCGGCCCTCCATGTGGCGCCTCCCTGTCATACTAATTTAAAGGTCATCCCACCTACACTCTTCCATGTACGTCCATTTGCCTGTCCAATGACGACCTAAATGCACACAAACTTGGCAAATCTAGTACCGATGCAGGTAACACATTCCATACCCTTACTACTCTCTGAGTAAAGAAACGAGCTCTGACACCTATCTTATACCTATTTCCCCTCACTTTAAAGTTTTGTCCCCTCGTGTTTGCGTCCCCATATTTGGAAAAAGGCTCTCCCTGTCCACACTATCTAACCGCCTGATTATTTTTTATGTCTCTAATAAGTCACCTCTAAATCTTCTTCACTCTCACAAAAACAGCCTCAAGCCTCTCAGCCTTTCCTCGTATGATATTCCTTCCAAACCAAGCAACATCCTAGTAAATCTCCTCTGCACCCTTTCCAAACCTTCCACATCCTTCGTATAATGCGGTGACCAGAACTGTACACAATACTCCAAGTGTGGCCGTACCAGAATTTTGTACAGCTGCAACATAACCTCCTGGCTCCTGAACTCAATCCCTCAATTAAAGATCAAAACACTGTATGCCTTCTTGACAACCCTGTCAATCTGGGTGGCAACGTTCAGGGATATGTGTACATGGACACCGAGGGCTCTCTTCTCGCCTGCACTCCCAAGAATCCGACCATTAGCCCAGTACATTGCTTTCGGATGACTCCAGCCAAAGTGTATCCCATCACACCTGTCCACATTAAGCTCCATTTTCCATCTCTCAACCCAGCTCTGCGTCCAATCTATGTCTCTCTGCAACCTACTGCATCTTTCGTCACTATCCACAACACCACCGACCTTAGTGTCGCTCGCAAATTTACTGACCCACCCTTCTAAGCCCTCATCCAGGTCATTTATAAAAATGACAAACAGTTGTGGACCAAACACCGAGCCTTGCGGTACCCCGCTAGTAACTGGACACCAAGATGAACATGCTCCATCAATTGCAATCCTCTGTTTTCTTTCACAAAGCTAATTACTGATCCAGATTGCTATTTCTCCTAAAATCCCATTCCTCCACATTTTGTATAGTAGCCTGCTGTGGGGAGCCTTATCGAAAACGCCTTGCTGCAATCCATACACGCCACATTAACCGAATTAGTCTCATCTACCTGTTTGGTCACTTTGTCAAAAAAGTCCATATAATTCGTTAAGCACATCCTACCCTTCACAAAACCGTGGTGACTGTCCCTGCTAAGATTATTCGTTTCTACATGATGATAAATCCTATCTCTTAGACGCTTTTCCAACATTTTTCCAAAACTGAAGTGAGACCCATTGGTCTGTAATTACCAGGATTGTCTCGACTACCATTTTTGAAGAATGGAACCACATTTGCTATCCTCCAGTCCTCAGGCCCTATTCCAGTAGGCAATGATGATTTGAAGATCAATGCCAAAGCCGAGGCAATCTCTTCCCTTGCTTCCCAGAGGATTCTAGGATAGATCCCATTCGGCCCAGGGGACTTGTATATTTTCACACTCTGCAGTATTTCTCATAACTCTTCCTTGTGAACCTCAATCTCTTCTCGTCTAGATGTAAGTATCTCTGTATCTTCCTTGCCAACATTTTCATTTCCTGTATTGAACACTGTCGAAAAATATTTATTTCGTGCTTCCCCGTCTCCTCTGACTCAATGCACAACTTACCTCTATTATTCTTGATTGGCCCTAATTAAACTCTTGTCATTCGTCTATTCCTGATGAAGGGCTTTTGCCCGAAACGTCGATTTCGAAGCTACTTGGATGCTGCCTGAACTGCTGTGCTCTTTCAGCACCACTAATCCAGAATCTGGTTTCCAGCATCTGCAGTCACTATTTTTACCTCATTCGTTTATTCCTGACATGCCTATGGAAAGCCTTTGGGTTAGCCCTGATCCTATCCTCCAACAACTTCTCATGTCCCCGATTGCCTCTTCTGAGCTCTCTCTTTAGGTCTTTCCTGACTTCCTTGTAACCCTCAAGCACGCTAACTGAGTTTCCCATTTTGTCGTAACATAAGCCTTCTTCTTCTGATTGACCAGGGATTCTACATCCTTAGTAATCCACGGCGCACGCGTTCTATATCTTCATCCCTGCAAGATTCTGATTCTACACTTTCACAAGATGGGTGACACCCTCTCAGCGTTTACCCTGCCAAACCCCTGAGGAATCCCATATGTTTCAATGAAATCACCTCTGATTCTTCCAAAATCCAGTGACTATAGTCTCAACCTGTTCAGCATTTGCTTACAAGGTACTCCATGAAAACCAGGGATCATCCCAATGATCATTTCCCGAAATTCTTTCAACAAGCATAAATACTTCCATAAATAAATGGACTAAAGCTGCTCAGATTACTGCAGGTGCACTCTCAACAGCACTTTGTGCTGTTGGCCTAAGACATAGACTGCAAACTCTGATACTGCAAGCCCTTGAAACAAAGTACAACATTCCATTCTCTGTCCTAACTTCCTTTTCTAAGTGTGAGCTAGCTTTCTGTGTTGCCTCCACAATTAACTCCAGGTCCCTTTGTGGTGCAGCTCACTACGTTTTTTTACTCTTAAATAGTCCATTTCTTCGTTACCTCCTCTGAAATGATCTATATGGAGTTCAATAAGGCGTTCCACAAGGTTCGCCATGGAACACTGATAAGCAAGGTGAGATCTCATGGAATACAGAGAGAACTAGCCATTTGGATAAAAAACTGGCTCAAAGGTAGGAGGCAGAGGGTGGTGCTGAAGGGGTGCTTTTTAGAATGGAGTCCTGTGACTAGTGAAGTTCCACAAGGATCATTTAAAGTAAGAAGCTAAAACTAAAAGGTAAGAAGAAGGAGTTGAGGTTCAGTCATCGGACACCCTGTGTGATGTAATGGTGCAGAAAAAAACGAAGATGCTTGTAATAGATGCATATTCAGAAAATAAGACAGAATGTTTAACAAGGGTCAATATTTTAAAGGTAAAATCCTAAGATGAAAATGGAGGCAAGAGCAGTTTAGTGAGAGGTAGCTGTGTGGAAGTGCACCATTGTGTTGTCGGTGGCATTACCCATAATAAAGGAAAATATAAGAAGGAGCACACGAATTGCCAGTAGGATGTCAACCAGGTGTGATGATTGCTCAGCCTAAGGCACAAAGACACTTCTATTGACCTGTACTGCACAAGGATGTGGTTAATGTTGCCGGAGATGTCATATGTGCCAACTGGAAGGTAAGCCACGGGCGGTAACGGAATCAGCACATTTCTTGCCAATTGCCTGATATGAAGAACACTTCATGCAAGCTACGATGGTTGTGTACGTTTCCTCCATTAGCCAGAATTGGCAACCAATGCTTAAAAATCAAAATGGCTATATCTAACCGATTTGCAAAAGCAAATACATCATGGAATATTAAAGCACAAGGAATGATGCTGGAGCTTGTAACGTTGTAACAAAGAAAATTGAATAACCACTTAAGTCAGCATCTTGTCCCTTGTTACCCTTGTGATCTCAATTGATGAAGTTCAAGATTACATTGCTTTTGCTCACTGCTGCCTCAATCAAGTCAAGAACAGCTTTAATTTTCATTTCTCCCACATATACCTTGTAAACCAAAAACAAGACAGCGTTTTTTCTGGACAAATGTGCTACATGGACAGCAGAAGCTACACGAAGGGCAGCAGAAAGTGCAAAAGAAGGGCAAAACACATTGTACAGCATAATAATGCATAATATGTCATGGCAATAGGCACAGGAGTGTACAAATTACAGCGTAATAAAATAATAATTGTTCATAAAACATCGTTCCGGCAGCAAATTGAAGTCATGAAAAGAGGTTCCGATGAATTGAGTCTGTTCACACACTGTTAATGAGCCGCATGAGAGCAGGGGAAGAAACTGTTGTAAAGTCTGGCCATCAAAGAGCGAATGCTCTGGTATCATCTACCAGACAGCAAGAGGCAGAGGAGTTTGAGTGAGGGAAATTGGGGTCTTCCACAATGCGTTTAGCCTTTCGGATTCAGACTGTGGTGAACATGTGTCCTGGATCTGTATCGCGTCCCTCTTTTTCAGCCACAACATTTGGTTTCAAGCCCTAGCTGCTATGGAGTTCTGCAAAGCGTTTTGTTTTTTTCCTGATTTGTTAATCGATGATTGAACCATGTCAACTATATTCTGTTTCAGCTGAAATTAAATAACTCTACCTCAGTCAACGGGTCGCGGGAGCAGAGGAGGCAGTGGTGCGAAGTAGGATAATAAATTCAAGTTCATTTATACAAAAACTGATTAATTTCCACAGTGGATCCGTGTAATAGTCATTCCTTGCAAGATGGATTGATACTTTTAGAGAATTCTGCGTAACTCACACACGTGCACTTGCAAGGTTGTCCTTTTCAGTCCCAAACCACATGTTATATTTTTCTGTGTGAAAATCTTTTTCCCCTGAAGCATACATTTGAGTCAATTGGTTGCATAAACCTGTGTCCGAATCTATAAATGAATATGCGTTGTGGTTCTTTTAGTTTGAAACTAGAGCTTGGTCACTGCTTGGATTTCAGGTCTGGGACCAGTGTATGTGTCACTCTCCCCTCGAATCACATAAGATTACTCTTGGAGTGTTCATTACCAGGGGGGACACATGCGCCAAGTAGAGCGAGCAGGGAGCTGACTGGATGAGATAGAATGACGGCCTTTGAGTGACAGAACTGAACGTTTGTTTAAAATACTTCCTTTCATCTACAGATGCTTTTGCCACGTGGAAGGAGCAGGAGGTGAGTATCAGAATGTGCGTGTGTATGCATTTGGCATCTCAATGCTAGAATTAGAACATTGAACTTAAAACAATACAATGCAGAACAGGCTCTTCGGCCCTCGACGTTGCACCGACCTGTGAACTAATCCAAATTTACCGCCTTACACTCTCCATGTGCTTATCCAGGTATTTCATAAATCTCCCTGATGTGGTGAAGTTAAGTCCATTGGCAGGCAGGGAATTCCAAGTCTTTACTAGTCTCTGACTAAAGAACCTGCATCTGACATCTACCTTGAATTTGTCATCCCACAATTTGTAGTTATTCCCTCTGATACAAGCTGACGTCGTCATCCTAGGAAAAAGACTTTCACTGTCTTCTCTATCTAATCCTCTGATCATCTTATATGTAACTCTCAAATCCCTTCTTAGCCTTCTTATTTCCAATGACAAAATACCCAACTCTCTCAGACATTCCTCATAAGACCTTCCCTCTATACCACACAACATCCAAGTAAATCTCCTCTGCACCTTTCCCAAAGCTTCCACATGATAATTGTAATGGTTCAACAAGAACTGCACACCATATTCAAAATGAGACCACACTAGCATTTTCTTTAGTTGCAGCATGGCATCACGGCTCCGGAACTCAATTCCTCTAACAATAAAAACTAAGACAACATCCGCCTTCTGAACACCAGTACCAACCTGGACTGCAACCTTTCAAGATCTGAGGACACGTACTCCAATATCCATCTGCAAATCCACAGAACCAAGAATCTTTTTATTGACCCTGTATTATGCCTTCCTGTTATTCTTCCCAAAGTGATTTTCCACACATTTAGCTGCATTGGACGCCATTTCCATCTCTCAGCCAAATTATGCAGGTTATCCAAGATCCCCTGTAACCTGCAACATGCTTTCACACTGTTCACTACTCTACCGACGTTAGCGTTTTCTGCACTTACTAACCCTTTCTCCAATGCCTGCGTTTAAGAGATTCATCACAATGATGAATCAGTGGTTCCAAGTCTGATCCTTGTGGCACACCACTAGCGACACACTCCAGGGTGAATATTTTCCATCAAGCACCAATAACTGACTTTTTTCAGAAATCCAATGTCGAATGCAATTTGCTAAATCAACTCTAATCTCGTGCCTCTGCATATTCTCCAACAGCCTACCACGTGGAATGTTATCAAAGGTTTTACTGAAGTCCATATACACCACGTCATCTGTCCTACGCTCATCTACAAGATTGGTCAACTTCTCAAAAAACTCAATGAGCTTTGTGAGACACGACGTGATCTTGACAAAACAATGTTGACTATCTGAAAATACATTGTTGTTTGCCTGATGATTATAAATCATATCTCTTATAATTATTTCCAAAATACTTTTCCTACAATAAAAGTGACGCACACTGGTCTATAATTATCTGGGTCATTTCTATTGCCCTCTTGAGCAAGCGCACAACATTTCCAATCTTCCAGTCCTCTGGTACTAAATCTGCAGAAAATGACGACTGAAAGATTAAACCGAAAGGCACAGCCGTCTACTCCCAAGTTACCAGAAAACCCTCGGATAAATCCCATCCCGCCGAGAGGACTTCTCTACTTTCAATCATTCTGGAAATGATAACACCCATTCCTTAATAACCTCGATCATTTCTCGTCCAATATGTCGTATTTCATTGTTCTCCTGTAAAATATTCTTATTTTTCTAATTGAAAAGCGATTATAAATATTCGATTCGCATCTCTCCGATTTCCACAGGGTCCATACAAAACATTCCACTTCTTTTCTTTGCCAACGCTATTCCTACCCCAGTCATCCTTTTATTCCACACATACTAATAGAAAGCTTTAGTGTTCTCCTTTATTTCAACTTCTAAAGACTCATTATGTCCTCTATTTGCTCTTCAAAACTGTCTCTTTAAACCCTAATCGGCTAATCTGTACCTTCCCATCACCTCATCTGAGCCATCTTGTCTCATCAACACATTAGCCTCCTTCATCCGTTTAACTTCGGTTCCTTCACTTTATCACTTCCTCCCTGTCTGACAGGGACAAACCTATCAAGGACGCGCAATGCCTGTGCCTTAAACCAGCTCCATACCTCGATTATCCTAATCCCCTTAATTTTGCTACGCCATTCTATACATCTTGTCTAATCGCATTATAGTTACCCTTGCCCCATCGATAACTCCTGGTCTATGACACGTGCCTATCTCTTTCCATCGCTAAACTAAACATAATTGAATTATGGCCTGCCTTTTCAAAGTGCTCACCTAGAACTAAATAAAACATCTGGCTTTGTTTCATTACCAGGCACTAGATCAAGTGTGGCCTCATTTCTTGACGGCCTTTCAACGTAGATTGTCAGGAAACTCTAGTGTAAACATTGAACAAAAACTGATCCATCCACTTTACTCGAGTTAGAGAATTTTCAGTCAATGTTGGGGAAGTTAAAGTCCCCCATAATCACCATAGTGTTCCTCTCACTCCCACTCAGAATCATGTTGCTGATACTCTCCTCCACCTCCATGGAGCTCTGTGGTGGCTTATAAAAACTCCCTGCAGTGTAACCTCTCCTTTCCGGTTCATGACCTCAGCCCATACAATCTCAGTAGACGAGTCCTCGTCAAAAGTTCCTTCAGCCACTATTATACTGTCCTTGACGAACAAGGACACACTTCCCACTCCTTTAACGCCTTGCCTTTTCTTAATTAAAGGTGTGAACTCTGGAAACTACGACATCCATTCCTCACTTGGCGCTTTCCATGTCTCTGAAATGGCCACCACATCAAAGTCCCAAATCTGTATCCATGCTGCAACCCCAGCTAGCTTATTTCAAATACTTATGGCGTGAAGTGGACACACATCAAACCAGCTTCGTGTCTGCTAACACATTCCTGTGACGGTGAAATACTCTCCATGCCCTCCCTTCTGTCATCGTCCTGTGCACTGGAACGACACTTCAGGTTCCCTTCCCTTGCTGAGCTAATTTAAACCCACCCGAATAGCAACAGCCAATTTCCCACTCAAGAATTTAGTAGCCCTCAGTTTCAAGTGAAGACCGTCCTGTTTGTAGAGGTTCAATCTTCCCTAGAATGAGCCCCAATTATCCAAGTTCCTGAAAATCTCCCTCCTTCACCGTCCCTGTAGCCATGTTTTCAGGTGATATCGCTCCCTAAACTTTGCCTCAGTATCTCGTGGCATGAGTATCAAACGAGATATATCAACTCTTGTTTGTTTTTGCACTCAGCTTTCACGCAAACTCCCGGAAATCCTGCCTTACATGCCTTACATCCATATCCCTCTTTCTACCTATGTCGTTGGTACCTACGTGGACCACAACTTGCATCTTGACACCCTCTTCCTTCTTAAGTCCATAGACACAATCAGAGAACCCATGGGCCCTGGAACATGGGAGGCAACACACCAACCGTGAGTCTTGTTCGTTCCCAACAAACCTTCCATCTGAGTCGCCAATGATGAACACTCTCCTCCTTTCCCTCCTTCCCTTTGTGCAAAGGGACAGATTATTTGCCAGAGACCACTACCCCACTGCATACCCCTGATAAGTCGACCACCGTACAGTATCCAAAACAGTATACATGTTTTTTTTTCTCAGAGGGACCACCCGAGGGGATCCATCCACTGACCTTTTTCTCCCTTCGAATAGTTGGGAACCTTTCTTCGTCCCTGTGAGTAACTGTTCCCCTGTGACTCTAACCAATCAAAGCCTCTGCCTCCAAAACGATCCAGCTCTCGCTCCAATTCCCTAACACGGTCTTGGAGAATGACATGTGTGTGCATTTCCTGCAGAAATACTTGGATGGTACATTAATAGTGTCCCTGATCTCAAATATCATGCAGGAGGAACATTCCTCTCCCTGCACTGCCATCTCAGGTGGTCCACTTAGCAAAAATCAAAATGGGAGAGAAGCTTAACTGATGTGTCCCTGGTATTTCACGTTGGAGGAGGTGGTTGGGTGGAGACCCTCCAACTATAAGATCTCGAGCTTACAAGACGCTCACTTTTTTGCTGAAAGGATTTTTTAAAAAAATCACTCCAATCGCATAATCCTCTGCTCTCTGATGTCAAATGTTCACGCTTAAATCAATGAATCACAACTCTCGACATGCCCAAGGTAGAATCTCCCGCCCTTCGGCCTGCTGCTGCTGAAAAACAGAAAAGGAGGACTCCCGCGCTCAGGGTAAGCATATCAAAATTCATATCAGTGACTTGCCGCTCCTGACAGGCCCTTCATCCAAGCTCCCGCCCGTGAACCTGCTGCCACTGCTGTGGCTGCTGATAAAATTAAAACAGTTTTAATCTGTTAACTTCCCTCACATCCCTTCCTTAACCAGCCAGGCTGAAGCAAACCCCAAGAGCATGGCGTGTCCCTTATGGGACAGAGGGAATGTGAGAAATTCTTGGCAGAGCCATGTCCACAAAATGACGATGACCTCTCTCTGGCCTTTATTCTCCCCTTTTCGCGCCTTCTCTCTCTCTCTCTCTCTCTCTCTCCTTTCTCTCCCCAAACTCCCTTTTTCTCTCTCCTCTCTCTCTCTCTCTCTCTCTCTCTCTCTCTCTCTCTCACTCTCCCCAACCCCCCAGGCTGGTCTTCCCACCTCTTTTTGTGTCTCACTTCCCTCAGTCTGCACGAGTTCCCCCATGCTAACATTGTATTTTTCAGTTTCTTCCTGTTTTTCCCTTACAGCTCTGACTCTTACCCCTTAGGGAATACAGAACATAGAATGCCCCAGTACGTCCCAGTTAATCTCCTCTGAGTGAACCATTTTCAAAGCTTGCAAATCCTTCCTATAATGCGTTGTCCAGAACTGATAGCGATGCTCCAAGTCAGGCCATACTTTCTGACTTTCTAACTGATTTTCTTCCACTCCGGTGTATGCACCCTCCCATTATCATTCACGTGCCTCTCTTCCACCCAACTCATCTTTCTGTGGACCGTTGCTGGGTGTTGCAGTGTCTTGATAAAGTGTGCACCTCCAATTTTATGCAGTCCTCCCACTCCACCCACCAATGTTTTTCTGTGTACCCAGCACATTTTTAATTCTCCTAATATTGCTCTTTCACAAGTTTTGTACATCCTCACGATTTTATTTACCCAAATAACTAACACCCAGCACGCCTCACCACTTTAGATATTGCATGTGCAAAGCATGAATGAGTAGTTAACAAATTTTGCCAAATGATATTTCACGCCCCCATTTTGAACCCATCCTCACATTTGCGCCATGGATCATGTGCCTACCAATATGTTTTATAACCGACATTCTTCTCTACTACAGACCCATAGTTCTGCCCCCAAAATTACGCACTGCCTCACTTTGCCCCCAATCACGTCTTCAGCCACCCCAATACATTGTACATCCCAGATGTTTTCTGCATCAGCACACAAATTCTGAAAAACCTTATGTTTTGTACCTTGGCCAAAGTTTGTATTCTCAATACCGATTGCTACAACCGATCACTCTCCTGTTTCCAGATACCCCACAATTTAATGCAGTCTTCCCTTACTCTGCCATTTATTTAATTCGCCTGCATGTGCCCTCCCAAACCGGATTTTGCAGGCTCTCCACAAAGTATGCTCATATTCACTCTGCAACACCGCAAAAGTTGCATCCATCCCAATTATATTTTGCATTTCCCAGTTTTCATTCCCTCCACAAGTATTGTTCAAGCCTCAAATTTAATCTAGCCCGCATACTTCACACTTCCTCAAATGTCCCACCCTCAGATTTCACACTCAACAGCCCTCCAAATGTTTTACCTTTCACAAGCATTGCCCCTGCCCATATTGCTTTCTATACATAATTTCAACCCACGCCACGTTTTGTTCTGCCAGTTTCTCACTTTTGTGATCCCTTATTGTCGCATTCCACAATTTAGCAGCCCTGAAGTTTGCACCCTGTTTTTAAATGTCTGAAACCCTTTGAATGGATTCTAACGTCCAACGTACTCCAGTATATTTGTTAATTTACATTAGAAACCACCTCAAACATCTTAACCGGATTCCAATCTTCAGCTCACTCGATGTGACTTTGTGCAGAAGCCATATTTAATCCCTCAATTAGATCCCATTTTGACTGACTGCCAGACATCTCAACTTCCGTTATAAAAACCAACGTCCCGTGATTTGCCATCTGATTAATTTCAAGTCTTTAATTCACTCACGTGATTCTGTTGTTCATTTTGTCAACCGTCCCAGTCATCATGATTAGATTCCAATGTCTAACTCAGTTACATCTATGTGACTATGTCGATAAACAATCCTGAGACCATCAGTTAGATTCCAGTATACATGTGTATCCTGTGATCGGATCTTCTGTATGCAAATCAGTTAGAGTCACAGAGTCATAGAGACGTACAGCATGGAAACAGACCCTTCGGTCCAAAACGTCCTTGACGACCATATATCCCAAACAATCTACTCCTAACTGACAGCACCCTGCCCATATCCCTCAAAAACCCTTCCTGTTCATATACCCATCCAAATGCCTCTTAAGTGTAGCAATTGTACCAGCCTCCACCACTTTCTCTGGCAGCTCATTCCAGACACGTACCACCCTCTGCGTGAAAAAGTTGCCTCTTAGGTCTCTTTTATATCTTTCCCCTCTCATCCTAAACCTATGCCCTCTAGTTCTAGTACTGATTCATTTTTTTCAGTCTACCAATCACTGTGTTTTATCAGTCATTTTGTATAGAAGTCACTCTTATCTCCTCAATTGGATATTCATCCAGAGTTTACTCCTGGTTATCTGTGATTCTGGGCACACACAACCTCAAATCCATCTACAAGATTCTACGTTTTAATTTACTCCTGAGTGTCTCCTCAGAGAAACATGAAAACGCTGAAAACACAGCGAATCCGGCAGCATTGCACGGAGAGAGAGCAGGCTAACATATTTGAATCAAAATGACTTTTCTTCAGAGTTGATATGAAAGGTGGAGAGGTAGCATGTATGCGGTGGTGAGGGCATAGCGGAGTGCGAAGTCGGAAATGGCGTTGCAACAGGAGAATGTGATTGGAATGTGATAATGACAAAACAATGTCGCATCGAACAGCACACTGGGAAAAGCAGAAAATTCCAATTGAATGGGGGAGGGGAGAGAGAACGTGGTGACATCAATATAGCTAAAAGAAAGCGAAGGAATGGGAGTGGTTTAAAACCTGAAGATGTTGAACTCACTATTAAGTCGAGATTATTAAGAAGTGACTCAGTAAGATGCTGTTCCTCCGTTGTGCTCCGTGATTCACCAGAGAATTGCAGCATGTCGGGAACAGACATGTGAGTATGTGAGCAGGATACTGTCTCATTTTAACCAGGGATAGGATGTTTTGGTTCATGCTTGCGCCCAGATCGGAGGTGTTCCGCAAAGTGATCACTCAGTCTGCATTAGATTTCACAACTGTAGAGGTGCTCATATTCGGTGCAACAATTTCAATGGACCATACTGGAGGATAGACAGGTGAAATACTCCTTCACCTCGATAGACTGCTTATGTTCAAAGTTTGGGAGAAGATTTGTAGCTCGGGTGCTCGTTGTTGTGGTTCTGTTTGCCGAGCTGAGAATTTGTCTTGCAAACGTTTCGTCCCCTGTCTAGGTGACATCCTCAGTGCTTGGGAGCCTCCTGTGAAGGCTTCACAGGAGGCTCCCAAGCACTGAGGATGTCAGCTAGACAGGGGACGAAACGTTTGCAAGACAAATTCCCAGCTCGGTGAACACAAGCACAACAGACTGTTTATGTCCTTGGATCGTGAGCAGGAGGAAGTGAAGTGGCACATGTTGCACTTTCTGCAATTTCAGGGGAAGATGCCGTGTGAACAAGATGGTGTTGGTAATTGACGAGTAGACTCGGATTTATGGGATGAACCCATTCATGTGAAATGCAGTGAGAGTGGGGGAGGTGAGTTCTGTGGTGGAATTTTGGTGAAGCTTTGGGAAATGGTGGAAAACAGTCCTTGGAATGTGGAGGCTGGTGGTTTGGAAAGCAACGGGGGCCCGAGTATGCTGTTGAGTGACAGGAATGGGCAATAGTGGAAGAACGGATGATAGGATGGTTATGGTTCGAAATGTGAGAGGAGAGATCACACTGCTTGGAGTTTTTCTATAGGCCTCTGCACAGTTCCGGGAGATGGAAGAGAGAATTAGCAAAATTATTCTTGGTTTGAGACAAAGGAACAGGGTTGTCATTATGGGGAATTTTAAATACCCCGACAATGACTTGAAATGCTATAACTCTAGTACATCGGATGAATCAGTTGTTGTCCAATGTGTGCAGGAGGGTTTCCTGGCACAGTATGTCGAAGGGCCGGCAGGCGGGGAGGCCACACTGGATCTGGTGCTTGGTAATGAACCAGGCCAAGTGTTTGATTTAGTTGTAGGTGAGCACTTTGTAGAGAGTGACCATAATTCAGTTACGATTAGTTTCGCGATGGAAAGGGATAGGTATATGCCAAAGGCCAAGAGTTGTGATGGGGCAAGGTCAATTATAATGCGATTAGGGAAGCATTAAGTTGCGTAGTATAGGAGCAGCAAATGCATGCGATGCAGAGAGTCAAAATGTGTAGCTGTTTTAAGAAGCAGGTATTGTGTGTCTGTGATATTTACATCCCTGTCAGGCAGTGCAGAAGCGATAAGGTAAGAGGACCGTGGTTTATTGCAGAAATTGCATCTTTTGTTAAGAAGAAGAAGGCTAATGTGCTGATGAGGCAAGATGGTACATATGAGGCGATGGAGAGGTACAGATCAGCTAGGAAGGATTCAAAGAGAAGGAAAGAAGAGCAAAAAGAGGACACAAGCAGTCTTCACCAAAGAGAAGAAAGGACAACCCTAAAGCTTTCTATAGGTTTATGAGGAATAAAAGGATGATTAGGTAGGAATAAGGCCAGTCAAAGACAGAAGTGGGAAGTTGAGTGGGGACACTGTAGAGATTGGAGAGGTGCTGAATGAACCTTTCTCATCGGTGTTCACTCAGGAAAAGGAGAATATTGTCGTGGACAAGAATATAGTGAGATATTTTACGAGAAAGGATCGAAGTTAGTTATCAAATCTAGACTAGGGGAAGGTAGACAATTCGCCTGGGCTAATGGGATTTATTGGAGAATTCTCTGGGATGCGAGGAAGCAGATAGCAGAGCCTTTGATTTTGACATTTGAGTCGTCATTTTCTACACGTTTAGAACCAGAGGACTGGAGGATAGCAAATGCTGTGCCCTTGATCAAGAAGGGTCGCTGAGATGACACGAGTAATTATAGACCAATGAGCCTTACTTCTCTTGTCGGAAAGGTTTTGTAAAGGATGATAAGAGGTAAGATTTCTAAACATCTGGCAAGCAACAATTTAATATCAGATAGTCAACATGGTTTCATGAAGGGCAGGTCATGCCTCACAAACCTCATTGAGTTTTTTTTAAAAGGTGACCAAGCATGTAGATGAGGGTAGGCAGTTGATGTGGTATACATGGACTTCAGGAAAGCCTTTGGCAAGGTTCCACGTGGTAGCTGATGGAGAAAACGCAGATACATGGAATTCAGGGTAAATTAGCAGTTGGGATTTGAGATTGACATTCTGAAAGAAGGCAGCGAGTGATGGTTGATGCGAAATATTCAGTTGGGAGTTCAGTTACTAGTGATGTGCCACAAGAATCTGATTTGGGAAAACTGCTGTTTGTCATTTTTCTAAATGACTTAGAGGCAGGCATAGGTGGATGGATCAGTAATTTTGCAGGTGATACTAAAGTCGGTGGAGTAGTGGACTGTTTGAAAGAATGTTACAGGTTACAGGGGGCCTTCGATAAACTGCAGAATTGGGCTGAGAGGTGGCAATCGCGTTCAATGCAGCTAAATATGAGGTGATGCACTTTAAGAAGGTTAACAGGGAGACAGAGTACTGGGTAAATGGAAAGATTCCTGGTAGTGTGGATGCGCAGAGGTATCTTGGAGTCCATGTGCATCGATCCATGGGTGTTGCCACCCAGGTTTTGTTAAGAAGGCATACGATATTTTATGATTCATTGGTAGAGGGATTGAGTACCGGAACCGCAATATCTGGCTGCAACAATACAAAACTCTGGTGCGGCCCCACTGGAATATTGTGGACAGTTTTGGTCCTCATATTTGAGGAAGGAAGTGGAGCATTGTAAAAGGGGCAGAGGAGATTTACCCGGATCTAGCCTGATCTGGAGGGAAGGTCTTATGAGGAAAGGCAGAGAGATTTGTGTGTGTTCGTATTGGCAAGAAAATGCGAAGAAGTGATTTGAGAGAGACATACGAGAATATCGGACGATTCGAGAGGGTAGACAGTGAAACAACTTTTTGTAGGATGATGACTTTAGCTTCTACGAGAGGGCATAACTGTAAATTGAGGGTTGAAAGATTTAAGACAGATATCGGAAACAGGTTCTTTATGCAGAGAGTGGTCAGAGCGTGGAATGCCTTAATTGTGAATGTAGTCAACTCAGCCATATAACGGAGAATAAAACAATCCTACGATAAAAAAAAATGGATGATTTTGGGTTTGGGTAGGGTGAACCAGCTGAGAATAGTTCACAGGTCGGCGCAACATCGAGGGGGTTAAGTTCTGTTCTACGTTGTATTGTACTTTGTTCTATGTTCTATGGCTGATGGCCGTGCCTGGCACAGTTGGTGAAACCATGGTGCTGGAATAAGGAAGCCATATCCGCAGTACTGTTTTGAGAAGTGGCATTGTCCAAACATGTATGACAGTGACGGTACTCAGAACATGGAGTGGAATCTTTGCAGGACATGCGTTGTGTAGAACTGTAGTGAAGGTATCTATGGAAATCAATGCCTTTGTAATGGAAAGCAGTGGACATTGTATTTCCCGAAATTGATACAGAGTGGTCAAAGAAATGAAGGGATGTGTCTTCACTGTCTATTGTTCCTACTCTATATTCGAGTAACCATCTGCAGACTGGATGGTCATTGTGGACAACAACTTCAGTCTATGAGGAACCATGATCAGAATGGTTCCTGTCGCCTACCATTTTGACACAACCGCCCAGATTTCAAAACCTCTGTCTGTCCTTGGCATTCTGCAATGTTCCAGCGAATCACAGCGCAAATTTGTGGAAACTTTCAACTTCAAAATAGGCACTTTACAACTTTCTGGACTTAAACGTAGAGTTCATCATCTTTGTATTGCCAGCTGAACACAAAGCCCCTCCAAATATCCTCCAGAGAGACTGTCTTGCCAACTTGGGAGTTAGACACACCTTGGTGGCGCCATTGTTACATTCACAACTTAATCGAAACTTTCAATGTCCTTTTCTCCCTCCTCCGCCGGTACGAAAGTGCTGCTCTCACCACATGTTTTGTCAGCTCTGATGAAGAGTTATCTAGTCTGGAAACATTAGTTTGCTCTCCCTCTCTGTCTGTCCATGTCTCCTGATGGAGGCTGATCGACCTAATGTCATTTCCAATGTTTGTTGTTTTGATGCTGGCAGAGTCCTCGGGCATGTGCATTGTTCGTTATGATTATAAGCATGCGTGCAACGAATCTTGACTGGAATGAAATATTTCTCTGTTGCATCCACAGGCGGTTAGTGAAGCATTTGTTGCAAGATTCTCGACAGATGTTGCATGATTTCACAGCTAACATAATCTCTTTCCAAAGATGGGTTTTCTGTGCCTGCGATTTAATCTGCAGAAAGCCAGACGTTTCTGCCTCTCAACAGGCACTGGTCAACGGCCGCCATCTTGGAACAGTGGGAGCAGAAAGTACGCAGATGTGGTTCACGTCATGATGATACAGTGAACGGACGGGACCACGTGCACTCCCTCGCCTCATTTTCATCCCTTTTATCGCGAATCTGAGCCAAGGTCTCCATCTGGAACTGTTGGTTTGTTCAGATACTCCTGGTTGGAGAGAGGGGCTTACTGATGGAAAAGGGTATCATGAAGGGATGATTGAAGCTGGATGTGATCAAAAGGAGCGGTCCCAACAGAACCCAACTCCTGGAACTCTCTGTTAAATTATTGGAGTCTCAGCAGCTGGATGTCTGACTGAATCCATCCTGCACATGCAGCAAGGGAATGTTCTCTCCCAGGTGTGAATGTTCCTTTGTGTTACCAACCCAGCCCTTAATCTTGTCAGTCTCCACTTGTAGCCTGTAAAACCACTCGACACTGTCTACAACACCTGATTCTGGTGTCATCGTTAAACTTACGTACCCACTGCATCATGTAATGGTGTATAGAATATAGAACATTACACTTCAGTACTGGCCCTTCGGCCCTCAATGTTCGCCGACCTGTGAAACCAACATGAAGTCTGTATAACCTTCACTATTTCATTTTCATTCATATGTTTATCCAACGACCATGTAATTGCCTTTAAAAATGACGAGTCCATTATTGTTACAGACAGGGCGTCCACAACTACGACTCTGAGTGTAATTAATCTACCTCTGACAATGTGTCCTACATCTGTCGCCCTGAATTTAAAGTTCTGTTCTTTCTCACTTCCCACCCTACCTAATCCTCTGATTATCTTATATGTCACAATTACCTCACCTCTGAGCCTTTTCCCTCAAACAAAAACCGCCACAAGTCCAACAGCGGTTCCTCGTAAGAACTTCCCTCCTTCCCAGCGAACATTTTGGTAAACATCCTCTAAAAACATTCGAAAGCTGTCCATTTTTCCAATAACACGGTGCACACAACTGTATGAAATATCCAAGTGCAGCCACACCAGAGATTGGTGCAGTTGCAACATGACCTAATGGCTCCGAAATTCAATCGCTCGACCAGCGAATCCAACGAATGCCTTCTTAGCATCCTGATCAAGTTGATTGGCAGCTCTCACCGATCGAAATGCATGCATGTCAAGATCTTTCGGCTCATCTACACTACCGATAATCTTACCTTCATCACAGAACTCTGTATTCCTGTTGCTCCTTCCAAAGTGAATCACCTCACAATTTTTTGACATATCCCAGCCTGGCTCTGCAGCTTATCAATGTAATTCTGCAACATCCTTCTGTATTGTCCAAAACTCTGCCGACCGTCCTCTGCAAATTTACTAACCCATCCTTCTGCGTCTCCAAGCAGGTCATTTATTTTCAAAAAAGACAAGCAACAGTGAGGTGAAAACAGATTCTTGTGGTGCACCAATAGGAATTGAATTCCGAGATGAACATCTCCCATCAACTATCATCTTCTGTCTTCTTTCAGCTAGCTAATTCCCCATCCAAAACCCCATCTCACCTTCAAGCTCAGGCCTCCTTACTTTTTGAAGTAGCATATCGTGGGTAAACGTATCCAACGCCTTACTGGAATCCATAAGCACCACATCAATCGCTTTATCCTCAACCACTCCGACGGTCATCTTCTCAAATAATTCAAGAAGTCTTGTGAGGTAGACCATACCATTCACAAAAATATCTTACTGAAATACATATACACCTCATCCACTGCTTGGAATTCGTCATCTCAAAGAACTCAATAAGGCTTGTGAGGCATAACCTGCACGTCACTCAGCCAGGCTATCTTTAATCAAACTAATTGTTTTCCAAACAGTCATAAATATTATCTCTCAGAATCATTTTTCATACCTTGCTTTCCACAGCCGTAATACTGACTGGTCTCTAAATTCAGGTATTTCCCAATTCTCTTTCTTGAACAGAGGTCTAGCATTGTCCATCCTCCAATCATCCTCGACTTCTTCCGTGGAAAGACCATCGCCTAAGGCCCAGCAGTCTCATTCCTCACTCTCTGGAGTAACCTTGGATATATCTGGTCTGCGACTGGGGATTAATTCATCTTGATTCTTCCCAGAATTCCCAGCACATTTACTCACTTAATATGTTCAAGCTGATTAACCTGGTACACAGTGCTCTCACTATCAAACATGCCCCTCGCTCCAGTGAATACTGAAGCAAAAACTCCTTTCGGGCCTCCCCACCAGTCCAGAAAGCAGGTGCAAGTTCAGTACATTGTACCTGATCAGCCCTACATCTCTCTGATCATTCTCTATTTCACACGTAAGCGTAGAACGCATAGATGTGTATTCCATTATTCAGCAACCTGCTGTGAAGTACGTCGTCAATGGTCTTCTCGAAATCCAAATCAAACATGTTCACTGTCTGTCCTTTGTCTAACATGCTTGATAATTCCTCACAGAATTGGAACAGATTTGTCAGTCGTAATCTTCCTTTGACAAAGCAGTGCGGACTCTGCCCGATTTTACCTATATCAAGCGAATCTGCGGTCTTATCAACAATATTGGATGCTAAAAGCTGAGCACAAACTGTGAGCAGGCCACCCAGCTTTTCATCCCCAGCCTCTGCCTCACTCATTTCGTGAATAAGTGTTGCATTAACTATTTCTCAGTCATCTGGGACCATTTTTTACTCCATTAATTGCTGAAGGATCAAATTTATGAGAGGCCATTAAAGTGCTTCATGACTGTGTTCAGGCGATCACCTCATCATGTTGTCCATCAGCAAATATGTATTCAGGCGATGCTATTCAACCAACTGTGCGTGAGAAGTGATTCACCCTGTCATCCCAACATGCTGAACCGTCAGTGACTTCATCAGTAAGGACGCTTTTTTTAAATTTTGCTGTGAATCCCATTCAAATTGAAGACTAAACTAGATATTAGGTTATATTGGTTTAAAGACCTGTCATAAAAAAGATTCCTAATAACTTGGCTGTAAACTACTCTTTGGGAAGCAGTGATAATAAATACATTTCACAATAATCTGAAATGTGACTTTAGAAAAACTCAAATCATATTGGAACTCGGGCTTTGAGTCTGAAGGAACAAGAATATGAAGATATGGAATGCGATTTTCTACCATGGATTTGGAAAACGTAAAATTATTTGAAGGAAGGGTACCCTAATGTGTGAAGAGGCTCCACATGTTGTACAACAGATATACGTACTTAAAGAAGAAGTGATCACTTTCAGGACACCTGAAATTGTGATGATTCTGGGGAGCGGGTGAAATTGATAGTTAGATGGAAAGTTTGAAGCAAACATGCAAGGAAATTATGAAAACTTCATTGAGTGCATGAAAGGAAAAGATTGGCTAGCCCAAGTTCGTGTATTTTATAAACATGACAATGTATATTACAAAACTTGGAAATGGTAGAGAAATAAGATGGTCACTCTGCACTAAATTGATGTGAGATACGATGTTGCAGAATGCAATGATATCAAGGGAGTTCTGAAACCAGACGACAAAATCATATAACAGGAAAGTGGTAGAAGTTGAACAGTAAACTGTACTGAAGTTTGATAATGCATCGGGACCCAGTTGTCTTCATCCTAAAGTGTTGAAGAAGGAGGATAGAGAGGGAAAGAGAGAGAGAAAGACAAAGGGAGAGAAAGAAGGAGTGGATTCATTGGATATTATCTTTCAAATTGTGATGTCTCTGGAAAGTTTACTTTTATGTCAGTATCAGGGAAAACGTAGCAATCTCTCTTTATTAAAAACAAATCACTGAAACCTTCAGAATGAGTGTTAAAATTGGGCCCAGTCGACATGAATTTGTGAAAAGGAAACCACGGCTCAAAATATAAAGATGTTAATGGAATTGTTGCTGTGAAGATTAAGGAGAATGTAAATGTGATTTGCTTGTTCAAAAGGATTTTTATAAGAAACCAGACAACGTTCATAAACAACATTAGATTGCAATTGATTGGTGAAAACCTGCCAGCATTGATTAAGAGTTTGTTATCATTGAAACACAGATTAGGAATATTTACTACAATTTCAGAGGCTGCTGTTGCTGGTGGAGGACCATAATAAGAAGTTGCTGCTGTAATCTTTATTTTCAATATGTGCTGTCTTTATGTCTGTTCTCCACCTTCCAGATAATTTGTTTCTACCCTGATGGAGAAATTACATGCCTGTCCTTTGTATGGCTGAGGAGTAGGCTGATCATTGAATGTGAAGAGACATGAGGACACATGCAGCACAGAAAATCTGTGGCAATATTTAGACAGTGCAGACACCTATACTGAATGGAAATCAACTGAATCAGTCACACTGGGGCGAGGCTGCACCTTCTCTGTTTATGGGAAGGGAATCACTTGTTCAGCCCGCTTACTAACACATCAACGAGTACACACTGACGAGAGTCAATTCATGTGCTATGCATGTAGCAGGGCAATCCCCCTGTTAGCCGATGTGCTGACTCACCACAAATTCACAGTGCGGGGAGACCGTTTATTTGTCTGAAGTGGGAAGCGATCCTCTCAGTTATCCCACCTTAAGAAATATCAAATGGCTCACACTGATGAGAGACCTTTCAAACACTTACACTGTGAGAAGAGCTTGAAAAGCAAATGTCATGTGCTGAGACACCAACACATTGACACTGCGGACTGGTCATTCCTCTATTCCGTGTGTGGGATAGGTTTTTCCGGGCAAACACCGTTTTGGAACGCCAACGAATACACACTGGGGTGAGAGGTTGTTAACTGCTCCCTCTGTGTGAAATGTTTCACACGGAGGTCTCTGCAGGGCAGGCGTCTGTGCTGTTGATCTTCACAAAACTCCGATAAAGTTATTGCTTCCTAATACATTCCTCCTGCGCGGAGGC
The DNA here is from genome assembly GCF_047496795.1 of Chiloscyllium punctatum. Classification (NCBI taxonomy): domain Eukaryota; kingdom Metazoa; phylum Chordata; class Chondrichthyes; order Orectolobiformes; family Hemiscylliidae; genus Chiloscyllium; species Chiloscyllium punctatum. The sequence continues at coordinate 45,741,199 of NC_092781.1, read as the reverse complement.
AAAGCGGGCTCATACAGGTTTGAAGCTAATACAACAGGCCTCTACCCAATAGTGCTGGATCACAGTTGTGCATCATTTATATAAATGATTTTTATGAGTATAGAGAAGTCATAGTTAGCGGGTTTGTGAGTGTCTCTGAAATTGCTTTCAAAGTAGACAGTGCAGAATGTTATCTAAAAGTAATCGGGATCAACAGTACTTCTGAACCAGTGAGCCTAGGGCTAGTAGGTGGACAAAGTACGATCTTGCGTTGTGTTAAGGCAAACCAACCCGGGATTTGTACAGTTAACGTTAGTATCTTGGGTCGTGTTGCCACACAGAGAGACTTCGAGATGCAGGTACACAGTTCTTTGAAAATTTCGTTACGGGAGACAGGGTGGTGAAGCATGCGTCAGGGACACTTGCCTTCGGTGTTCAAACCTCTGAGAATAGGAGTTGGGATGTCATGCTGTGACTGTACAAGTGATTAGTGAGGCCACCATAAAAGTGTTGATAATCATCTGGAAAAAATCGAACTGTTCCACATCTATTCTTTCTGGGAGGATTTATGACATTCTTACCTGGTTTTGCCGACGTGTGATTCGTGATTCACAGCAAGATGGCTGAAACTAAGCCGATTTCAGGCAATTAACAGTGGGATTTTTATGCCATGGTCCAAGCCGTGACTTCATCAGCGCATGAATAAATAAATAAATAATATGACATATACCGCCCCTACCGCTGCGAGTACACCAGCTGCAGCAAATCGTACTGGCTTTGTAACACTGTTCAGGTCCTTGCAACTCTCTGTAACACGTTTACAAACTCGGGTGGCACGGTAGCTCAGTGTTTAGCACTGCATCCTCACAGCACCAGAGACCTAGTTTAGATTCCAGCTTCGGTCTACTGTCTGTGTGGTGTTTGCACGTTCACGCTGTGACTGCGTGGATTTCTTCAGGGTGCTCTGGTTTCCTCCCACATTCCAAAGATGGGCTCGTCAGGTGGATTGGCTATGCTAAATTGCCAGTTGTGTTAGGTGCATTAGGCAGAGGGAAGTGTGTTTGCGTGGGTTACTCTTTGGCGAGTCTGTGGACTTGTTGGGACGCAGGGCCTATTTCCACACTGTAGGGAATCTAAGCTAATCTCTTTCAATTCTTCCTACTCCTGTCATTTCAACCAACTCTAATAATGTTTCCTCAACCTGCAGCGCAACTCTTAAGCAAAGCTGATCCTTCCGTCGTGCGTGGAACACAGGTGGAAATGCCTTGTTGAGGTTTTGTATTGTTGTTAAATATTTTACACAGTTCTTTAAAATGTTTTCCACTTCATTAACAGCCTACATGTCAGTCTGTTTACCATGTTGACGTTTTGTCAGTTCTGCTCCCAAGCTCATGTAATTGGTTTTGTTTGTATTGTAGGCAGCGATTTATCGTTACTTCAAAACTCCATAATCTCTTTGAATTCTATGATACCCCTGAATCAGAATTTCCCAGATGATCGCTCAGTGTGACATTACTCATTCACTCAGCTTCATCACCCAACGGTTGATCTGAGACCCTTACGTCACTTGCCAGGTGCACAATATGTGATTCAAAGAAACACTGACAAAAACATTTTCTGAACTCATATTTGAATGCCACTCGTGCCTGCATGACTGACCCAGATTATACAAAGATAGAAGTCCCCCAAAATTATGGCAGTGCTTTTGTTGCAAATTCCAATGAATTCTTGTTTAATGCAATGATGAGCACCGACATTCTGTTAGGCAGCCTAAAAACTGTAGTTCTGCTTCTGTTTTTGCCACGTAGGAACCAAACTTTTCATTCAGGCTAATTCAACAGCATAATTGGAGGTGAAATGATTTCTCTGGGATGTCTTTGGTCTCCATTACTCTCAGGGTTATCCATCGTGCTTTCCCATTTTGCCTGAATTACTGAAAGTTTTTGTCCCGTTGAACGTTGATGTTCCACTGTATAAACACGTCTTTCTGGTGCTTAAGTCTCATTTATCTCTTTGTCAGAGGTCCATCTACGGTTTGGCAAGTACCTAGTCCATTCCAAAAGAACACAATTAGTTACGTTTTCCCACATTTCCTGTCACAAGTCTGTTGGGTGACATGAAGTTTCGTTTAATTTCTGTCCCTTCTTGTTATTTTCTGCTTGTCCTCAGCCACATCACAATGTTGTTCTGATGCTTCACCTCTTTGTATTTGGACTTGGAAAAATTCTTTCTCATGAACCTTGTCTCTCCACCCCCTCTCTTAGTTTAAAGTCGTGCCCATCAATATACTGGTGTGATTGGTCAGGACATGTTTACTTGCATAGGCAAGAAACGTCTGAGAACAAATGCAAATGGTCAGGAAGCAAACGTACAACCTGAATCATAATTTGAGTTAGAAATCGTCTCAAATATCGCATGGAACTGTAGTGCTGAAGGGATGCCCAAAGCATAAAGGTCCCAGCCTCAATGACCACCCTCTTGTGAGAGCATTGCTTTCAGGTCTGCCGCACTGAGTATTCCTTCGACAGCATAGGGATGTCGCCGTTATCAATCCAGTCCTCTGCGGTGTTAGTGAGCATCAGTACAACAAACGTGAAAGGCAGATCTCCCAGGAGTGGGTGATAATGACCTCTGGGATTTTCTGTTCTCTGTTCACAATCCATCACTCATTGTTACCATGTCATAGAGTTATACAGTAAGTAAACATATCTTTCGGTACACCTCAGCTGCACTAGTGGATTGAAAGCCTCAAACTCCAAGAATAGTTCCTATCTCTGTAACCTCCTCCCCACCAACAGTCCCACTCTCTTTTTGAAAATAACTCGAAAGTCGACGACTCTCCCTACCCATGCAAACTGCTCCAGATTTCATAACATGCCACGTCTCTCCAATCTCCTCCTCCAGTCACGAAAATGATCGCTATTTCTGTCATCTTGTTCAATGCCAACATTCAACACTGTTTCAGTGAAATCCTCCAGCGCTTACTACCTCCCCTTGCATTTACCTTCACCCATCGCTGAAAGCACATGATATACGCAACCTCAATCCCAGTAACACACCTGCCTCCCATCATAAAGCACCGCACTGACTCTGTAAGATCTACTATCACAACATACATCCCTACCTGTACGAACTCCTCCATCCCTCCAGACTTTCCTGCCTGTGTAACTTGCTCCAATCCCTACGACCATCCCTTTATATAGTGTTCTGAATCCACATTAACCCGATATGTAACTGCCACGTTAACCAGTCTCTGCAATCTCCTCTATCTTTGGATCTACTGTTGTCAATACAATGCTCCATAACTCTACCATCTCCATCAGGAATAACCTTCATAAATCTAAAGCTCCTGAGGCCAGTCAAACGGTCAATGTTCCTGCAACATCCTCATTATTGTTGGTCTCCAACCGCAGTCCTTGCAGCTGTCAATTTCTATAACCTACTTTAGTGTGAAGAACTAACCATTGTCTCCACCCTTTTTATTAGTAACTTCATTGAATCTAGAAAAAACGTTACCAGAAACCTAATTAAGGCAGTAACTTCTTCCAGCTCCTCGTTAACTCTGTGCACCATCCTGTACTTTTTACACTCCTTATCACATCATTTCATCTCCACAACACTCACGAATCCAGTAAAGTAGTTCTATCTTGACAAACCAGTCCACCTCTCCGTATATCTTACATTTCATACACCCCTCCCACTGCATGTAAATTTCTGGAGTCATTAGAAAAGTTTGTCTATTGCCTCCTCCAGAAATTAATTCAATATTTAATTTTAAAGCAGCTTCATTTGCTATAATGCCCTCATTTTTGAGGACTATTCCAGTGAATCTTCGCTGGACTGTCTCCAATGCAAGAACATTTTCCCTCTAGGTAGATGACCAAGCCTGCTCACAATGTTCTCGATGTGGGCTGACTGGAGCCATCAATAGTATTGCGTGCCTTCACTATCTTTATTCTTTATCGCCTTTCAAATTATGCCAGCATTCAATTTGCCTTCTCTGTGATCTGCTGAACCTGAATGCCACCTTTCTGAGATTTATACACAAGGACAACCAAGGTAACTATGTGGCGTGGCTTTCTGCAATCCATATGATAGCAAGATGTGGCAGTAATAATCAAGAAAGTGCTGGAATGTATGATAAGCGATATGCCAAAATGATACCTGCACACTGACGAACCAATCAGCTAATTCCAGTTCATAGCACCATCAAATACAGGAGTAGAATTAGGCCAATTAGGCAATCGAGTCCATTCCACCTTTCTTGTCTGGCTGACTTGTTTCGCAACACATATTCACTTACACACTCTCTGTAAACCTTGCTTCCCTTACTCATCAACAACCTATCTATCTCTGAGTTAAATACAGTGAATTACTTAGCCTCCACTGTGTTCTGAGATAATGAGTTCCATCGATTCATCACCCTTCGGCTGAGTAAATTCCTCCACATCTCCATTCTAAAAATGTCATCCCTTCACTCTGAAGGGGCTTGGGCTCTCATCTCTCCTACTCGTGAAAACGTCTTCCCACGTCCATTCCATTCAGTCCCATCAGTGTTCTGCCTCCTCCTAAACTTCATCGAGTACAGAGCCAGGGTGTTTAACCGTTGCTAGTATGACAAATATTTCATCACTGGAGTCCTTCTTGGAAATCTCTTTCTTGTATCCACTCACATCCTTTGTCCAGACTGTTAAGGCATAGTGTGCACAGTATGGTACCAACACTCATTCCTTTATACCCGTTCTCCGTCTTATGATAATGCCAAGCATGTCGTTAAGGATGCATGATTTCATTTCACAAAGCCCATTTTGCTTATTTGTCTCTTTCTCTGACTATAGACAGCATAATGGATAAAATGGCGATGGTTTTGTGGGATTTTCATAAACCTTTCAATAAGATCCCACTGAATATGTGAATAAGTAAAGTTGGCACATGTCGAATTGGAGGGAATGAACTGATATGGATGGAGAATTTTAAAAAAAAAATCTAAGTGGGAATAAATGTATTGAGTGTCGGAGCCACAACGATTCACAAAAAGTATTGCTGAGTTGATTGGATGGACAAGGTGAAGAGGTTGATGGTGAAATGCCTTCCTAACCCACCAGAATCCTTTGGGTGTAGGGGCAGACACAGTACTGGTGGATGGAGCGTGGCTTGGAGGAGATCTTGGAAATACTGGTATTTCTATACACCTGTCACTCCTGTACTTTCAGATGGCAGTTGTTCCTGGTTTGTGAAGTTTTGTCGAAAGACCCTTCCTAAGAGACCACAGCTTTGCTCGTCAATCTATTTTGAACGCATTCATTCATTCATGATATGAGCTTTCCTAGCTGGATCCGTATTTACGTTTGATTTTGAGTTGGCCTTGAGAAAATGGTGGTAAGCTGCTTTTTTGAACCACTGCACCTACCATTTGAACTGTTGTTATCTGTGTAACCGACACTCCACAAGTCTGCAATTGCATGCGTTATCCTCCTCTAAACACAACTCTCATAGTTTTTCATAATATCTCACCTCCTTCAATCCCTTCTGTGCTGTTGATCACTCAAATTTCTTTACTCTTGTTTAAACGTCTGATCACCGATAACTTCTTTTTTTATAAATGTATAAGCTGTCAGTGTCATTAACTCTCCATACCACTTCAACCATTACCACCCAGTTACACTGCCTTATGTCTCCATGAATTACAGCAACGCGATAAGAAAATTTAGCAATTTCAACTTGCTTATCAATCTCCCCTCTTCCAGCTCCAGAATTCCACTATTTTGATAATCACTTCAAGCCCTCGACAATTCTCCCATTCTCTGTTCTCCTTACGTACTGCGTCTCTTTTAACAGCTATATTCCCCGCAGTTATTGCTAGTCTTCTAACGCTCTAATATAAACAATCTGCAGAGACTGCAACCATCCTCAGTGTCAGTAGGTAATTGTTGAAGCCTTTATATCTCTAAAAACAGCTCACGAAAAGTCCTTTAGTCTCTACAAAGCTCTGTCATCAAAAAAAGGCGCCATCTTGTTATTCCCTTTCACTTCTTCAGTATCTGCAACTCTCCATGTCTCTTTCATTAAATTGGTTTAGGCACTGCACGTCTGCCGAGCTCTCAAGATATCAATCCACGCCCCTCAGTTCGTTCAATCACAATAGCACTCTCTATCCGCTTTTCCACTGTCTTCCAGGCACAACGGTGGACTTGTGAGGCAACAGTGCGAATACGCTGATATAAATCTCAGCTGATTCTTGAGACCCGTTCGTGCCTGGGTTTCCCAAAGACATAGAAGTTGAGAGTGAGCAGCACAGCGCGCGGTGTTTTTATCAAGAGCGATGATAGAGGCCGATTGGGACTTGGAGTTGGAGAAGCAGCAATGTGGGAAGCTTTAAATCCGTCCCATATAAGAAAAGAAGTGAACATGTGAGTGAACTACACAGAACAGCAGCTTGCGGATAAATCAATTGCGTGAGTTATAGACACAGTATAGTTGGTAGATATAATCAGTATTGATGATGAGGTCGAGTCGTACCTAGGGGTCACAGAGACAGTGACGCAGTGAGGGAGCAGAGTGGAGTGGGAGCGTGAGGATCTGGTAAAAACAGAGACCGTGAACCTGTGAGTGAGTTGAGTGCAGTCGGAACTGGATGATTCCACGTACCTGAGAGTCACAAAGACGTTCACCCGCTGAGGGAGCAGTGAGTATGTGAACTGGAGGACTACTCGTTTCTGGTAGTCAAAGATACGGTGCCCCTCTGAGGGAGCAGAATGGAATGTGACCTGGGGGTAACACGAACCTGGGAGTCAGAGGAATTGTTGTCCAGTGGGGGAGCAGAGTGGAGTGTGGGCTGGAGGAGTACATTTACCTCGGCGTCAAGAGAAGGTGACGCTATGTGGGAGCAGATGGGAGCGCACACTCGAGGATTACATGTAAATGGGACTCACAGAGTCAAGTTGCTGCTACTGGGACTTGCCTGCTTTGAGTTTGCAAGAAGTGCAGGAGACACCAGAGCAAATGCTGCAAGTTATTTGGGAGATAACACTCCGTTATTTAGCTCCTGTGTGAAAATTGCTACAACTTAGCAAATTTATTTTTGAACTTCTGAAAGAAGGTTTGAACTCAGAGTGACATATGCAGGTCAAAGCCAATATAATGAAGTCATCACTGGAAACCACAGCTGGACTAGGGACTGAACCCTAATGTTATTGCCGCAATATTAACATTAAACCAAGCATTTTAATAAGTAAGGCTTGTCACCTTGTGGATCATTTGTGATCCTGTGAGTTAAGTGGAGAAATCAAACAGAGAGAGAATAACCTGCAGGCACAACATCACTGGAAGAAAGAAGAGAATGAGCTCCCACACAAGTGAAGTGAAATAATTTGGAACACAGAAACAGCCTGATACCTCACTCACAATTCAGTTCTTCAGTTTGGAAGCTGGTGAAGTTACTGGCTGCTCGGAGGAGTTCAGACAGAGCCTTGTTTGTGGCAACGCAATTGGCCTAACTCTACAGGAGGTGATGGAGAAAAAGGAGGAACAATAGGTACTGGGGAATCATACATTGAAGAAGATGTAAGCATTTCTGTGACTGTCAATGTAATTCCAGGATGGTAGGGTCAAGAATGTCACTGTGTCTGCAGGACGTCTGTCTGATGGGTAGTGAACAATCAGAGGTCAAGTTCATGTTGTTAGGAATGACATGGGTAGGAAGGGCGAAGAGATATGACAATCAGAATTTCGTGAGCTACGTGAATCTGGAATACATTAAACTCTGGAATACTGCCAGTGCCTTGTACAACTGAGAACAGAACTAGGAGTTTTAGGTATATGAGATCGTGACTGGAACGATCAGGAAGGGCTTGAAATTGCTGGGAAATTGGAGCTGTTTCTGAGGAATGCAGAAACTGTGCAGGCTAGTTTGGTAACGTGTGAGAGAGCTTTGACTTAATTCCTTGTTGGTTATTTGTGAAGGATTGAGAATAACGTGGTGTGTATATGTTATCCAATAAGGCATGGCAGAAGATACAACCAAGATTAACAAAATACTTGGACATGCAGCTGGTACCCATTTCCAGCAAAAAGTTTAACAATGGAAGATGGAATAACAAAGAGGTCGAAATCTTAGTTACTCTATTTACCGAGAGCCTGCTGAAGAAATCCCAGGACTTTGCGTTGAATATCCTGAGAAAAACAAAATTCAGAAACGATATAAGGGAAGGGAAAGTGATAAAGACTAGAAGTATTGGCTTAGATCGGCGTTAATTAAGGAGCCCAAGAGAAAGACAATGCATCCAAAGACAAAATAAATTTGCCTTGCATTACAGAAACAAAATGTATACAATTACACTTTGAGATACCGTCTGTCAGCCAGCAACTACTGTAAAGGATAGGGAGAATAAGTATGCAAGTACATTTGACAATGATTGCAATATTACAGAGTAGTCATATTGAGAATAATAAATTATCCAGATATAGACAGGAACAATGGTCGGACAGGGCCCCAGGGCGACTGTTCCAGGATTGCATGGACGAGAGCTTACTGCAGGAGTACGTGTCCAGCCCAAGAGATCATGTACTGCTGGCAGTGGACTTTGCAAAGAGTTGTGGGAAGTGGATCCAGTGTCAGTCGTGGAATGTTTTGGGCACAGAGATTATTGTATTGTAAATTTCAGATTAATGTTAGAGAATGGTATGCAATAACTGGGAGTGAGAAAAATTAGATGACTGAGAGCGGCCTTCAAAGCATTAAGATTAAATCTTGGATGGCTTGACTGGAACACCAAGTTTGTCAGAAAAAGAAAATCTAAATAATGGGTTCCTTTCAAAAGTTCTCTGCGAGTAGTTAGGATGCACGTGGATGTGTTGTCGATGAATGATCAATGGAAACATTCAGGAAGTGATTGAATGAATTGATACAAAGATACTACGTGAGGATGTGGGGGGAGGAGGAGATCATTGTTCAACAATCTGCCTCATTAACTACCTTCCCTGTCCACGTGGTCTACCTCTCACCTGACATAAGCCCAATGATTTTTTTCCATTCTTCATAACAACAGCACACAGCTTGGATACGTCGAAATGAAATGTCCTCCCTGTTGCAGCTGCCATCTGATAAAAAATAAGTCATTAAATCTCCCATTAAAAAAAAGTCATTAAACTGTCGGATTGTCAAGTGGAGTCTGTCCTGGTCGTGGCAGAGGAGATAACACAATTGCTCCATTTTCAGTTTCTGGAGGATTTTATGGAGCTGAGGAGGGAATTTATCTTTCTCCAAGGCTGGCACTGGAAGCCACGACACCAGACCTGCCAGTTTTGTCCGAGGTCGACTCCTCGGTGAGTGAGGTGCCAGCCAACTGGGTGAAAGCCAAACAGTGTATAAACGAGGACAGTAAACTTCTTCACACCACCAGAGAAAGTGACGCCATCTGCACTTTGTGTTCTCGCTCTCACTCTATCTCTGTTATTGCACCCAACTCCCGTCAAGGCTTATGTTTTCCGTTTCTAATTAAAAGCAATACGATCTCTCATCCCATCTCAAACTTCTTTTCTGTGCCTCTCCGCAACTCTCCCTGTTTTCTCTGCTACCTACTCACTCGGTCACGACACCTCTCCACCTTCCTCTCAGCTGTGCCAGCACTTACAGCTGTACCGAACACTGCCATCCCCTAAGTAAATCTTATTAATACGTTCATTCCAGAAGTAACCATCCCTCTTTATGGAGGAAAGATCAAAGAGGGCTCGGGGACAGCCGAGCATCCAATTTCCTCACAATTAAGAGGGGAAGGATCCTGACCATAACAACCACAAGAAACTGACTGAATGTGTCCAAGCTCCCGGACTGGTATCTGATACTTCCCTTGACTCACTGTGCTGGGCATTGGGACTGACTGTAGACAATGATTTCAAGCTTCTTGGTTTTCTGATTGTGCTGAACAACAAGGCACTACAGCAGGTATGAGAGCCGTGCAGCTCTGGCTGAGGGGAACTACTCCTAATGGCAGAGAAAGGCAAGGCATAATTCCGGGAGCATGGAGGTCAACTCAAAATCAGTATGTTGAAACACTGATTAAGCACCCCAGAGGTGCAGTCCATGAGCTGAGTCTGTATCACTGAGACAGTGTCATGGCAAAAGGATTGCAATGAGATTTGTCTGTGCGCGCTGACCTACAGCATTCAAGTACAGAGGCGTACTGCCAGTTAGTCGCAGATGTTACAGCAGATGTGCTGTAGTGAGGCTGGCATGTGACTGATGTCAGCAATGTTGTTTTTCGAGTACATGCAACTTTTGACTGTGCAGCGTCCCCCAAGTCGTGGGTCTCTAAGACAGAAGTCCGAGGGAGCGAGGGGCAAGATGGAGTCTCCAGTTACCAGCTCTGACTTTTATGTCAAATTCTCAGCATTGAATTTCCCCACAGCTGGAGGGAGAATATGAACATGCAAATTAATGAGGAGAGATCGACATTCATGTGGCTGTTGATATCAGTAATCATTCATTCTGCGTCTCGCCACTTCCTTAATGAAATATTGTCTCTAAAACCAGGAACAAGTCATTTGGAGCAGCAAGCCTGCACTGACACATTATGCTTTTCTGAAGTTAAAAATGATGTTTTGCTGCTACATGTTCTATGTCGTTCTCTTCTCTGCTTACTCAGCTCTGGGACCTCTTAACCGTTGCTATTTTATATTAATCTCCTCTGACCGTACATTCCAAGTACTCTCACATTCTATCTGCATTGGAAACAAAAACATGCTTATCATATCTCCCTCGTAAACCATCGCCATTTTTAATTAAAATCTATGGATCCTATTTATTGACAGTTCTACTCTGGGGGAAATAAAGCTTCTAACTATCCTTCTTTTTATTTCTCTGGCAATTATTAACATGTGTGTCAGATACCCATTCAGCCACTTATATTCAATTAAAATAAACCAAAATTATCCATTTACTCCTTCTGGATAAAACCTTCAAACCAGGCAACATCCTGGTAAAGCTTCCCCGTACCCTCTTGAACACCTCCACATCGTTCTTTCTGTATGGCACACAGCACTGTGCACAATATTACAGAGGCTGAACTATTTTTCGAGATAGCTGTAATATGACATGCCACTTTTTATACTGTAATCTCCTCAATTAATCCCCAAGTTTGCCATAAGACTTCTGGATCACCATACCCATGCCTGCTGCCACTTTCAAGGAACTGTTGAGTTCTGCGATTAGTTCCCTTCGAATGTTAATGTGACTAATATTTTTTCCATCTACAGTATATTTCAGTCCTGCAACAGACAGTCTGAATGCATCACCTCGCAAATGTCTGGATTAAATTACATCTGACTTTCCTCGATCCAACTCCACAGCCTAACCACATCTTGCTGCATTCTCTGACAAAACATACGGTCCACAACTCCCCCAATCTATTAACAGATCTCCAGTCACACAAATAACCTTCCACCACTACTCTATCTCTGTGACCAAGCAGTTCTGGACCGAAATTACCGACTGACGGCAGATCCCATTTGACTTAATCTTATGTGTCAGCCTGCCATAAAGAACCATACCAAATGCCATTAAACGCTTCATGTGGCCAACATCCAGCCCTATGCCATCATCAGTCAGCGTTTTCGCTTTCTCAAAATATTCAATCAGATTTGTGAGAGGCAATTTTCCCCATACAAAACCATATTAACTGTCATCAAGAATGTGCAGAAGGTCTCAGCAATTTACTCCATCGCTTTGTGCAGCATTCTGGGATTTATCCCATCATGTCCTGGAGATGTGTACACCTAATTGTTTTTCAAAACACCCAGCATACCCTCAATATTTTCTTTAAATCACAATGCTTTCGAAACGCAACATGTCCTTCTCTAGATTTACCATCCGCCATGTTCTTCACTTTTGTGAATACCAATACAAAGTATTTGTTATGGACTTCACTCACAACCTCCAGCTCCACGCGGGAATTCCCATCTTTGTCCTTCAGTTGTTTTCTTCTTTCCCTGGCTACCATCTTTTTCCTGATAAACCCATTTGGGATTTTCCGCAATACTGTTTGACAAACACATTGTATGATATTTTTCAGTCTCCTGACTCATTTTCCGTTTTTGTTTTCCATGTATTTGAAATGATTTCAAGGCCTTTCACTGTCTTCCGTTTCAGAAATCTTCGAGGTGACTTCTTTTTTTTTTCTTTCTGGCTGAGCATAAAATTTCTCTTATCATCAAAGCTTCCCAAATCTTGCCATCCTTAAAACGCTGCTCGATGACTAGATCTCATTTTCTTAAAAATCCTAGCATCGAGAAGGGTCTGATGGGCTTCTCAGACAATTCTCCCCGATTCATCACTCTAGCCCACATTGCTAAGGACTCGTAAATCTTCAATTCAAATCAAGAAATAGACACAAACCTTCGACGATGATAAGTGGATTCTACTGTTTGCCTTTCATGTACTTGCTTTCCTTATTTCCGTTTTCTTTTTTGGAAATCATATCTGCCGAAGATTGCTTGACGTTTCTTGCCAGCATCATTTCACAGAGTCTGTTTGCTTTTTAAATTTTCTTTCATATTCCACCCCTCCATATTCCACAATCCTCTGTAGTACTGTACTCAGGTCCCACTGTCTGACATGAACATATATCTTATGCCTGTATGCTCGTCGTCTTCCAGGGAGCTCTGGACTTAGCAGCTTGACCCTTTATACTTTTGAGAATACTTTTTTAAGAGACACGTCAATCTCCCCTCAGACTACCTGCCCCTGCTCTGAAACTGAATTAGCTTACCGATATTTTTTCCTGTTCATTGGAATGCCGTTTAAGCTTATTACAATTCGACGGAGTCAAACTAAACTTCCAGTACTTAGTTTGATTTTGTCCTTAACAATACAAATGTTAGAATCAAATGAATGGTGATCACTATTCCTTAAGTGCTGCGCTTTTCCTTTCAGGACTGCCATGGTACTCACACATGTTGCTTTGTATCGGTGGTGGATTGATTGTGGATGGGGACCAATCAAGTTGTTTGTTTTGTCTATAACTGTATTAAAATGTTTGAGTACTGTTGGAGCTTCACTCATTCAGACAAGTGGAGACTATTCCATTGTTAGACTGGATTGAGACTCAGAGATAATAGGAAGCTTTGGCAAGAAAGAAATAAAAAGTAATTAACGACAGGATTCTTAGTTTCTGATCTGATGATCTAACCATAGTAGCTGTATTGTCTGGCATAACTTGTGAATGTTAGTGCTATTTGATTCATCAATGTGAATCTCATCGGATATCGAATGACGATGGTGCCATGTTTTATGATGGTGATTGTCTCTTATTTGTGTTGCACAAGTGTAACCTTTCATTTGCAAGCACAAGTCTGGCTGTTGGCCACGTCTTGCTGCATTTTGTGAACTGTGCAGTTGGGAATTGTAACATCATCACATCTGACCGTATGAACAAGAAAGCTTGCAGAAGGGTGATTTTCCGAAGTAACTGTTGTCTTTGTCATTTTAGACTGCAATGCGATTGGAAGGTGCTGTGCTATAATACTTTTTGCAGTTCCTTTCGTAGACGAATATTCTGCGACTACTGAGCTGTCATGGTGGAGGGGGTGAAAGTTTGCAGAAGTGATAGCAATGAAATGGACTGGTTTTATCCCGTGATATTCCTGGGATATAATCCATCATAGGATTTGGGGAATGGAGTTTGGAGTGTCAGCAGGTGAGTTCATCACTGCAGGATTCCAAGCCTTTGACTCGTTCTTGAATAAAATGTTATTTATGTAGCTCGTCCAGGACAATTTCTGAAAGGTGATAATGCCCAGGGTGCCGATAAACACTATGTTTGGAAATCAGTGATGGTAACGTTTTGAAAATCAAAAGGACAGTTTGATGTTTTTGTTGCATTTTTTTAGCATTTGTAAGGCTAAATATTATTTGCCATTTATGAGACAAAACCTGTATGTTTTGCATTTCTTGTTACATTTGAACATGGACTATATCAGGAACGATGTAAACGGTGACCATCCTCACGTCTGACCTTACGATGGAGAGAGGATCGTTGGAGAGGATGTTTGAGCCTCGGACAATCTCTTTCCTGAGGAATAGCTGCAGAACGATCCTAGAGTTACAATTACTGACACTGACAATAATCGCTTTTTTGTTGGTGATAATTCACATCCCTCAGGTTACAACTAACTATAATTTTAGTCGTGTTCAGATTGTCACACACTATTAAATGGAGCCTTGAAGTTAAGACTAATTACTTCGACTGTCCATTTTGAATTTCATTCTTTTGAACTGAGCTTGCAATGGGGTCAGGAGCTGATTGAGCCTGATGGAACTCGAACTGACAAATACTGAACAGGTTATTGCTGATTAATCACCTGGTTGCTGACACTTTACTTCATGTTTACATGGTAGACCGGGCACCAATGTGTCAGTGACTGACTACAATGAAAATGCCCTGTCCTTTTGTTTACAGGGTATAATTGAGCCTTCCATCACATTGTTGGCCGATGTCAGTGGTCTTGCTGGAATGGAGCAGCTTGGCTCGAGATGCTGCAAAGTCTGGACTTAAATTACCGTTTCCAATGTATCCAGCCATTTCTTGACATTGTGTGGAGTCAATCGAATTGTCGGAAGATTGATGATGCTGGGGCCGACTGAAGAAATCAGAAATGGATCATCTGCTCTGTCCTTCTGTCTGAAGATTGTTACAAATGCATCAGTCTCATTTATTTTCAGGCTGTGCTGCTTTCACCAATAACTGGGAACTTCATTGTTGAAGAGCAGCCTCCTCATCTTATGGTAATCTTTCATTGTCCACTATATTTTATAACTATATTTGGAAGGGCTACAGAGATCGATCTGGACTATTGCTTGCGGGATAATTGATGACTGCCCATCACTTGCTACTTAAGCTGTTTTGCACGCAAGTCGGCCTATTTAGCAGCTAAAGATAATAAAAGGTTCTCCAGTTTGTGCCGTCATATCAAGGTCTGGCTGGGCTTAACCCGGCATGTCCTTCTTCCCTCTTCATTCTCCTAGAGTGGATCCCCGGCTTGATGGTTACTGGAGAATGGGAAATGTGTCAGGCCGTGAGGTTGCAAATTGTATGAGTTGTAAAGAGTATGATTTAGCTACTGCTGATTGCGCACTGCATCTCATGGACGCCTTGTCATTAGTGGCCCTATCAACACAGGTTGCGACGTAACTTGTTTGGGCAGTTCTGCAAAACATGAAGTTGGCCCTTCCTTCCCACAATGACTATACCGTGCTCACTTGTACCGACATATTAAACTGCGAGCAGTACCTGCAGCAGGCAGATTAGTGAGGATGAGGTCAATTCTTTGTTTTCCTTTTATTGATTTCCTCATTTCCTGATACAGAGCAGTCTAGCAGACACGGGATCCACTGTCAATGCTGAGCACTGAATTAACTCTACACCAAGGAGCTTACACTCTGCCTGTCTCTGTCCTGTCAGTGGAGCAGAACCTAGCAGAAAGGACGGTTATGTTGCCTAATGCATAGTCCTGCTCTCAGAAACGTGCTTTACAGAAATTGTCCGACTTTTGTTCGAGTAATCTGTGGAAAACAAACTGCAGGACACTTTTACATTTTGTACAATGAATAGTTAATATCATTTTATTTCTTACATGTTTTAAAATAAATCAAACATCATAATTTTTCAGTTGACACTATTGAAGTGAACAATAATTAAATTACCAGAGTGCGCAAGTAGCTATCCCATAATTCAGTGACCGTAGCAAACATCTAATTAATCACCATCTTGCAGTCCGCAAATGTGATGAAAATCACTTTGTTAAAAAAAAATTCAGATAGACTGCTGCGACTGGCCCTCACCAAAAGCTTTGAAAAACTGACTATCTTCAAGATCTGTCCAGAGAGTTTGCAAACTGGAGTTGAACAGTTACTCATACAGTCCCTCACAACAGAGAAATTTGAGACATTCCTGAACAACAGGGTTTGGCCAATGGATGAGCATGGAGCGCGGCGCTGCTCCAAGCACAGTTCAACATCTGTCAAAATCATTTGAAAGCATGCATGTTTTGTGTGTTTATCTCGTCTGATGTGCCACCTTTACTCTGTAATTCTGTACCTTTGACCCGATTCTGAATGAATTATTACATAGGTGATGGACTTCGCAGAAGACGGCATCCTACATTGATCCCTCATAAACCATATCCAGCGTATGCCAGCTCCATAATGCAGTATTCAAATGGAATTGTGCGGCTCCACTGATAGCCAGCATGATTCCAGCCCAACATCCTTGTGTGACTCCGTTTAGAAATTTCTACGGATTTTTTTTTGTTTGTGCCATTAACAGCAAAGTCTTCTGACTGTAGTTCTGACATCTTTGGAAGATGCTTGCTTTTCGATTGCCCCAAAGCATGAAATCCACCCATTTATTCATCTCAAATTTATAACAGCATTATGTTGGAAACAGTGCACAAATCAAAATTGGGGTTATAAAATGATGAGTCTCATTATCACAACCAAGAACAAACCATAATTAAATGCAAGGACTTTGAAAAATATGCAATTATTTTCCATTGTACCAACGTTGTATGCTAACATTCACACACAATCATTTTCAAGACGACAATATCACTGTTGCAGTCGAACATGATTACATTTTCAATTGCTTCTGTCTGTCGCTCACAGCTCAGCAATGTAGTCTGTGAATGTCAGTGTCCGTGTAATGCTAGGTATGTAGACCCCACCTCTGAGAGTCTGACAGATTGTTTCAGAGTATCCCTTTAGCTTTTCACAACAAACTGACGCCATCCAGCCTGCGCTCACGAACGCCAAAACATAGTGTCGAGCAAAGGGTATGATTAGACAATATTTTAATTCGGATTTATTCATGGATTGTGATTGGTCCAGTATGTATTGCTCGTAACTTGTTGCCCTTGAGAAGATGGTCGTGAGCTCCCACATTGAACCACTGCAGTCCATGTGCTGACGTCCATGAGAAACGTACAATTAAATTAGGGAGAAAACCTGAAACAATGACACTGTAGGAACAGCAAAAAAGTTCTAAATTAGGATAGTGGGTGGTTTGGAACGGCATGTGAACATGGTGGTGGTCCCATGTATCTGCTATCCTTGCACTTATTGTCAGTCGAGGTTTCAGAGGGACTTTGTAATGAGACTTGGTAAGTTTCTGCAAGGAACCCAGCAGATGGCAAGCATTACTGCTTTGCATGTCAGTGGTTGAGCGGTGCAGCTGTACTCATGCAGGCAAATGGGGGCGAAGACATCACAGACAAATTCAACGTGTGTCAAGTGGGTGGTGGACAAGCTTTCGGAAATCATGAGGTAAGTTATTTCTTGAGGATTCCGAGACCCTGACGTTTTCTTGTAGCAGATGAATTTGTATGAGTTGAAAAGTGTGCTGCTGGAAAATCACAGCAGGTTAGGCAAACTCTCGGGCTCAGAGGAGTCACCGATTTAGCTTAAGCCTTTCACAACAATTGGTAATGAATTTATGTAGACACTACAGTTCTGGTTAACGTTAATCCCCCGTTTATGATAGTTGGGTATCGAGTGATGCTGATGGTATTGAATGTTCATGGATGATGGTTCAATTCTGTATTGTTAGATGTTATAATTGCTAGGCATGTATGTAATACAAATATTACTTGTCACTTCTAATCACATGCCTGCATAATGTGCATATCTGAGAAATCACGAATGTTGTTGAAGCTTGTCCAGCCATTGGCAATCAACCCACTTGTCTCTTTATGTTGGAGGGATGGTCAAGTATGACATAGCGGAAGATTGTTGAGCCTCGGGCAGAGAACACTCTTATATCTCGCTGATGATGACCTTCCCTCTGAGCTAGCAAGCTTGCTTCAATTTCTACCTGATCCAGAACTGCGTAACAGCAAATCTGAAGAGATTCATGTTAAAAAAATCAACCGAATTAATTAGCTGAGTGAGAACTTCGTTACTTCAATCGGTTGATGGCTGCTTTGTGAAGCAGTGTAATGCCAACAGTGTGGGTTCAATTCGTGCACTGACTGAGGTGACTGTAAAGGACAGTACTACTCAACCTGTTCCTCACTTCGGCATGTTGGCTGTCCAGTTAAAATACCACCAGTCGTCTCTGTCCAAGGAGAGAACAACCCTGTCATCCCACAGGTGCATGATGGCTTACTTTCCATTTCTGATTTATAAGCTTACCCGGAAACAGCTCCCGTGGTGAACTGCTGCAGAGCTGGCATGGATGCTCTCCACCTAACCTAACCATCTTCCTTTTGACCAGGTATAACTGCAAAAAGTGCAGAGGTTTCCCAAATTCCCATTTGCTCGAGTTGTGTTATTAATAATTGATGTCACAATTCGCCAAATGCAGTTATAATGATGTTAAGTGCAGGCACGCTCACCTCAACTCGATAATTAAGAGTTGTGTTTCCTTGCTGCTTAGCTTTTAATTAAGGCTCCAATGAGGTCAGGGAATGAGTGGCCCTGATTGATTCCAAACTGAGCTCCACTGAGCACAATAGTGCTCAGGAAGTGCTGCTTGAAGCAGGATTGCAGAGATTAGTTCTGCGTCTATGTTTAGCTCTATGGATCAATTGCCGCTTATACTATTTGGTGAGCAAGTGGTCCTGTTTGGTAACTTCTCTTCATTTTGAGGTGGACCTGATGCTGATCTTGGCAGGTCATTTTGTATTCTCAATTGAACAAAGGTTTATCGCCAGTGTATAACGAATAAGAAAATCCTGTGCAGATAAGATCTCCACATGCTGGCTGCCAGAGCAGTCCTCATAACGAGGTGGCATAGCCCCAGTCACAATTTCTTCGCCAGGAGTAAACAAAACCAAAATGACATAGTCAGACAGACAATCCTGAATTAAGATGTTCATTTGTTAATAAAAGAGGAAGTCAGTGTTAAGATTTGAAGTCAAGAGTGTTAACCATTCTTCTGCACTTTAACGATTTTTGTTTTTACAAGCACAACCTGGGAACTGGGTGATGGGGCTGCAAGAGACAGAATCGTGCAGATTCTGGAATTCAACATAGACAGGCAGGAGTGTGGAAGAACACACCATGTCAGGCAGATCAGGAGATGGAGAAGAATCCTGAAGAAGTGTTCCACGCGAAACGTCGACCTCTCCTGATGCTGCCTGGTTTACCGATTTTTCCAGCATTCTGTCCATGTTGGAACGCAAAACATGTTAGCATTGCTGCACATTGACAGTTTAGACACGGTGTAGGCATTTTACATTGTCAATTCCGTTGGAATGTAGGACAAATCTATATTTTTGGTTTAAAAAAATCTGACTGCATTATGGAATAATACAAACATTGAACGTTAAGAAAGGGAAGATGTGAAGTGGTCATCAGTCTATTGCAATGAATTTTGCAGGTAAAAATGGTAAACTTCTAAATCTGGATCAAACAATGTGAAGTCCATTGAAGATCTAAGCTTTTCTTCAGTCTATTAAAGAGAAAAATGAATTTCTGCGGGTAAGCAGTTTGCAAATGCCCAAATTGACACAATATATCAAAAGCATTGATTCAGAAGGCCAAGCAACATTTATACTCACATGATATCTTAAATTCAGTCAATTAATATGAAAAGGCATTCGAAATTAAGTATTCATTTTAGTGTTAACAACGATTTGTTTTGTCAAGCGGGGGGTGCATAACAGAGGGGCAATTGGAGAGAGAGGCAGAGTCAACAGCCATCTGAAAAAGGAGTGGGAGCGAAGTGTCACCTGAGAAATGAATATTGGCTGTCACAAGAAATCTCCATTCTCTGTCCGAAAAAAAATCCTTCTATAAATATACACAGCACGCTTAGCAAATAATCTTGATCCTGGAAAACAACTGAAAAAGCACTTCAGACAGAGAAGGAGGACCGGAGAAGAGCCTGAAAGCTGAGACGGAGCCATTGTTTATAAACTTTGAGGAACTAAGTTTTCATTTTTGTTCTTATTAATGAGGGAGTTTCGAGCGAAACCTGCTTTATTGAAACAACATACCGATAGAACTTCGATTTATTCCAGAATAGGTCGTTCGTTATGGAGTGATTGCTCAGTTTGTTAGGTATTTGTTTTCTGTTAGAGATAGAATCATAGAATCCCCAAGATGTAGAAACAGGTCCTTCGTCCCAAGTGATCCTCCGAATTGTTACCCACAATGATGCATTCCTCCAACTTAAAAGAATCCAATTACCCGTGAATAATGCACGTAATCTCCACATCCCTGAAAACTATAGATAATTAGCATGTGCACACAACCTGCATATCTTTGGACTGTGGGAGGAAACCGCAGTACCCGGAGGAAACCCATGCAGACACGGGAATAATGTGCAAAATCCACACAGACAGTCGCCCGAGGCTGGAATCGAGCCCGTGTCCCGAGCGTTGTCAGGTTTCAGTGCGTGTCACTGAGCCCCCGTGCCGACCCGAGATAATTACGTTTTTACTTGTGAGTTAAAAATGGTTGAAAAGATTCCATTTCACTTTAACACGTATCGATCACAATTTGGTGAAAAATAAAATGGTGTGTGAGATCACTTGTCGATCTTCTTTCCAGATTGGAGGAGAGGAGTTTTTCTCTGTGTTTATCAGTTTTAATAATCAGATGAATGTCGACCTCTGTCACGTTATATTGTGGAGATTCCAAGTGGGTCAAGTGAACGTACAGTTATTCGTATATGTAGCATAGAGGGGAAAATGATTCTACGTTCGAATAGATTGGCGGTTTGAATGGAAAACCAGTGTATTATTTCAATGGAAACATTGCAAAGCTGAGGCACAGAGGAATCAGGCACAGATCCTTCCTGAAGAAGGGCTTATGCCCGAAACTTCGATTCTCCTGCTCCTTGGATGCTGCCTGACCTGCTGTGCTTTTCCATCGACACATTTTCAGATCTGATCTCCAGCATCTGCAATCCACAATTTCTCCTCTAAGATTTGACCCTACTGCGAATCCTTTTGCAAGGCTGCCTTCCTTGAAGAAGCTCCCTTCCTCCCTCTACAAGTATTTCTGTGAATCCCTCTCTCACTGCACACCCCATATCATCTCCTCTGCACAGAAGCTCTTCAGCCACGTTCTCAAATAGACTCACTACCACAGCTACATCTCCTTCCCCAGCACCTGCCTACACAACCGACTGACCCCACGATTTCCGTCGAAGGGCTTATGCCCGAAACGTCGATTCTGCTGCTCCTTGGATGCTGCCTGACCTGTTGCGCTTTTCCAGCGACACTTTTTCAGCTCGGATCTCCAACATCTGTAGTCCTCACTTTCTCCTCGAAGATTTTAACCTACTGTGAATCCTCTTGCAAGGATAACTTTCTTGAAGAAGCTCTCTTCCTCCCTCGACAAAGATTTCAGTGAATCCCTCTGTCATTGCACACCCCAGGTCATCTCCTCTGCACAGAAGCTCTTCAGCCACGTTGTCAAACAGACTCACTGCCACAGCCACAGCTCCTTCCTCAGCATCTGCCTATGGAACCGACTGACCCCACGATTCCTAAAGAAGGGCTTTTGCCCGAAACGTTGATTCTCCTGTTCCTTGGATGCTACCTGACCTGCTGCGCTTTTCCAGCGACACATTTGCAGCTCTGATCTCCAGCATCTGCACTCCTCACTTTCTCCTCCAAGCAAGAGACCACATCGAGACAATTGTGTGGATACTGACCTTAAAGTATCCAGGGAAGATTCATTAAACTGGTGCTGTGAGAAGCGTTTATTCTCAGGAGGAAATCTTGTTAGACTGGCCCTGGATCTGTTGGAGTTGAGGTAAATGGCGCGCGATCTCGTTTATTTCCATTATATTGTGAAATGCCCTTTCAAGCTGAATGTTGAAACACTGTTAATTTTCGTGAGAGATTTCCAGAAATGAATATACTGCGGAACTGTGGAATACCCCAGTTAATGAGAGGATGATTGTTGTAACCCACTTAAACTCTCATCCCCAGAAAGTGATGGAATGTAATATATTGAATATTCTTAAGGCAGAGGCAAACAGTTGCCTGACTAATAATAATTCACTAATGTTATAAGGCGTGAATAGGAATGCGTGTTTCAGGCAACAGTCTGATCACCAATGATCTTATTGCGTGGTAAAGTTGGTTAAAGTTGTCGAATCACTTATTCTTAATACTAGTTAAAAATCACACAACACCCGGTTATAGTACAACAGGTTTAATTTGACTCACTAGCTTTCGGAGCGACGCTCCTTCATCAGGTGATAGTCACCTAATGAAAGAGAGTCGCTCGGAAAGCTAGTGTGCTTCCAATTAAACCTGTTGGACTATAACCTGGTGTTGTGTGATTTTTAACTTTGTACACCCCAGTCCAACACCGGCATCTCCAAATCATTCCTAATCCTGTTTTCTACGTTTCTATTGTCTTTCGACACTGAAAAGTAATGAAAGCATTCTCATGAACACAAGGAAATAAATTAACTTCAGAATCATAACCACAACTTCCAAATGTGAATTTTAAACAGCACTGGGAACACACTCATGGAGGTTTCATGGCTTTATAGAAAATGCGAGACATAGTACAAAGTGAAAGCTGGATGAAAGCTATTTTCGAAATCAGATCTGGTCGAATGGAAGTCTTTAATAGTGCGGATTCCTTTCATTTGTTCTTCGGATATAAATTGCTTTAATAAGACCAACTTTTATTGTCGGTGTCTAATTTCCATCCAGAATATATTGGTGAACCCCAGAGAAACACCAGGTGCAGGGCACTAATAGATACGTTTCACAGAGAGGCACATGATTCTGAACAATGACTCTGAAGGGACAGTGACATAGGTTCAAATCGGGATGCTGTGTGAACTTGGAGTTTGTGTTCCTCACCATGTGATGCTCACAACGATGGAAATCGTGAGACTACGTCAGTTCTTTGCAGAAGTTAAGGTAATAGAGCCATACAGCATACAAATAGGCCCTTCATCCCAACAGATATGTACCAAGTAAAACCAACAAACTCCATTAATCCCACTTACCTCGATATATTTGGGTGTTACCTTGCATAATCTGAGGCCTGAGTTGCCAGTTGGACTGTTATTTTATACATGAAATGTTTTCTGCATAATATGTCACACAACTTCAGAGAGAGCGACAGGCTCATCAGATCAATAAAAATATCTGCATTATTCAATAATAGAAAATCGAGTTTTGTTTTTAATTCGTTTCGGATTATAACAGAGATATCCCAGCACTAATAGCCCTTGAGAAGTTCCAGTCCATATGCTGCTGCTAATCCTTCGTGCTGTTGGGGAAGATTCCCAGCAGTGCATGTAACACGTCAGTGTTGCAGGGGGTCAGTATTACTGACTACTGACGGATGCAGTGTTCAAATAACCGTCTGCTTTCTTATCTATTTGTTGCATCTATAAGCATCCAGGAACCAGAGGGTATTCCTTTACACTCCCTGTCCGGTGCCATGTCGAAAATGACTAAACTTTGAGGAGCTTTTGGCGATAACGTACTTATCACAGGGTTACCAGCATCTGAAATCGTACCTTTCACATGGCTGGTCCAGTTGAATATCTGATCGACATTTACACTCTGGATATTTATCCTTATATATTGACTGTATCACTGATATCAAGGGAAGCCTGTTTCAGATATTTACTGCCTGGTCAGATGAGACAAATACGGATGTTTTCCGCTCATCAGCTAAACCTAAGTGGTGTCAACATATTTCAGAAGAGAGAGAGAGCCTGCTGCAGAAGCTGATGATTGTCTGAAAGTGCTGAAGAATGGGTTTGGGTGTACGTGGGACACTGGTATTTTTGTCCCCCCTCGATGTCGTTTGTCTCAAACACCAACACTGTATTTGTAGAAACACTGTCTCGTCAGAGAAGCATGGAACTGGAACAAGGACCTCGGATGTGGCGGGGGGGGGGGGGGGGGGGGGGGAACGGGTGGGCCCGGGAGGGGGGCGTGGCGGGGGGTGGTGGTGGTGAATGCTGTGATGACAAGTAAACATGAAACCATACTGTCTGTCAAATGGAATACCTGAGAAGGAATTTATTATGCTACAGAGAAAGGACACCGTTACAGCTGGAAGTCTGTATTATAATGAAGGAAAAGCTGTATCAATGTTATTGCTATAATTGAACTGATGGTGGCAAACAGCCGGAATATTGTTCGTGCTGTTGATGGACAAGACCTGCCCTGATCATATGAATTACTTTGTATATTCCCAGACTGCCACAGGTTGTGTAAGTGCAGACGCTCAATGAGCTGATGCTGGTTTGTAATCTACTCAGTAACAAAGTAAAGTCAAAGGGACAACTCAACAATTGTCGTTGGTGGTTGCTTCAGATTATTTCAGAACTTTCATGTTTGCAACCACATGGAATCATACCATTAAAAATGCCTATCAAGTCTGCACCACCAAGTGCCTACGGAAAGGTTTTTAAATATTTGTGTGTTTACTTGCCTCAACCACACTCCTCGGCGATGCATTACAGATGTATACCATCCTCTCAAATGCAAACATATTCCACACATTCTCTTAATTTCCATCCTTTACTTTAAAATTGTGTTCTTTTGTTCTTGACCATGCGCCTAAGTGGAACTGCTGCTGTCGGTTCAACCTGTCCCTCCGCACTATGTTGTTGTTCATCTCCTCAACCTCCGCTGGAGCAGAGAAAACTGAGCGAATCTCGCGCCCCCTTCATAGTTTGAATACTTACTTGTCTTGTTACTTCTGACGTGCATCACCTCACATTTTTCAGTGTGAAATTTCATCGGCCAATCACCTGGCCATCTGAACAAACTATTTACATCCTGCTGCAAACTTACACTTTCGTCCTCACTGTAAACCACCCAGCTAATTTTGAGTGCGAGCAGCAGCGGAGGTAAGATGAACCCGAAAGACTGCAGCTAAGGTAAGGCAGTTTTTTAAAAAATTACTTCCCGGTAGCGGACAGCAGTGTTTTCCATTTCACAGAAGGAGCGAGAGCAGTGGAGGAAGTGACGAGGACTAGCGGGGCTGCCGGGTAGGAAGCAGTGATCATATATATCAGCAAGGCGGCTAAACCCGAGACTCTACAACTGTAGTGTCTCCCACTCGCCCTCCTCCTGTAACCTTGTCAAAAAGGTAAGGTTCATTCGAAACTTCCTCTATTGAATATAAGTTTGTAATTAATTTTATACAAACTTGAACTAAGCTTTCCACTTTAGTACTGAGTGGGTGTTCAGAAGTTGGGTATGGATGCTAGGGCAGTTGCTTGCTCCTCCTGCTGAATGTGGCATGTGGGAGACAAGGCACAAGTCTCCGTTGGCTACATCGGCAGGAAGTGCACCCAACTCCAGCTCCTTGAAAACCGTGCTCGGGAATGGAGCTGGAGCTGGAGGAACTACGGATCATTCGGGAGGCTGAGGGGGTAATTGAGAGGAGTTACCGGGAGTTGGTCACTCCTCAGGCTCAGGCCAAGGATAGATGGGTTAAAATTACGACGACGAAAGGGCCTAGACAGACAGTGCAGGGATCCCCTGTAGACATTCCCCTCAGCAATAAGTATACCATTTTGGATAATGCTGGGGAGCGATGACCTACCAGAGGAAAGCCATAGTAGTCAGTTCTCTGGCACTGAATCTGACACTTTGGCAAAGAAGGAAAGGGGGCAGAATAGAAAGGACTCGTGGTAAGGGACTCGATAGTTCGGGGAATCGACAGGCGATTTTATGGTCAGGATCGGGATTCCCGGAAGGTACATTTCCTCCCTGGTGCCAGGGACTGGGTCATCTCCGATCGTTTGTATAAGGTTCGAAAAGGGGAGGGCGAACAGCCAGAAATCGTGTAACATATTGGCACAATTGATATAGCCAGGAAAAGGATAGAGGATATGAAAAGTGATTTCAGGGAGTTAGGATGGAAGCTGCAAAGCAGGACGAACACAGTAGTGTTCTCGATTTTACGACCAATGCCACGAGATAGTGAGGCGAGGAACAGGGAGCGGACGCAGCTTAACACGTGGCTGCGCAGCTGGTGTAGGAGGAAGGGCTTCAGAAATGTAGATAATTGGGATGCCTTCTGGGGAAGGTGGAACCTGTACAAGAAAGACGGGTTGCATCTGAACTGGAAGGGGACCAATGTCCTGGGTGGAAGGTTTGCTCGAGTAGTTCGAGAGGGTTTAAACTAGTATGGCAAGGCGGTGGGAACCTGAGTTGTATACCTGAGGTGAGAGTTGATGCAGATGAGGCAATAGCAAGAGGTAGACCAGCTAGTGGGAAGGATTTTCCTGTCAAGGAACCAAGGTATCAGTTAAAGTGTGTTTGCTTTAACGCAAGGGGTATCAGGAATAAAAGTGATGAACTGAGAGCATGGATCATTACCTGGTGCTATGATGTTGTGGCAATAACAGAGACATGGGTTTCTCAGGGGCAGGAATGGTTGCTGGATCTTCCAGGGTTTAGAGCATTTAAAAAGAATAGGGAGGAGGGAGAAGAGGCGGGAATATAGCAATACTAATCAGAGAGGGTATCACAGCTATAGAAGCTTCCATTGTCGAGGAAGATCTGCCTACCGAGTCAGTATGGGTGGAACATAGGTAGAGCAAGGGAGCAGTCACCTCGTTAGGGGTTTACAACAGGGAGATGCAAGAAAGCATAGGTCGGCAGATTTTGGAAAAGTGTGGACGTAGTTGGGTTGTTGTAATGGGTGAGTTTAACTTTCCCAATATTGATTGGAACCTCCATCGAGCAGAAGACTTGCATGGAGCTATTTTTGTAAGGTGTGTTCAGGAGGGTTTCCTAACACAGTACGTTGACAGGCCGATGAGTGTAGAGAACATTCTAGATTGGTGCTCGGAAGCGAGCCGGTCCAGGTATCAGATCTTGTTGTGGGAGAGCATTTTGGTGAAAGTGACCACAACTGCCTCACATTCTCCATAGCTATGGAGAAGGAGAGGAATAGGCAAAATGGGAGGATATTTAATTGGGGAAGAGGAAACTATGATGCGATTAGACATGAGTTAGGAAGCATGGATTGGGAGCAATTGTTCCATAAAAAGGCACTATAGACATGTGGAGACTGTTTAAGGAACAGTTGTTGCCAGTGATGGATAAATATGTCCCTCTGAGACAGGCAAGAAGTGGTAAGATAAATGAACCTTGAATGACGAGAGTGGTGGAGCTTCTCATCAAAAGGAAAAAGGTAACTTAGATAGGGTGGAGGAAGTTAGGATCAAACTAGGTTCTAGAGGATTACAGGCACGCGAGGAAGGAGCTCAAAAATGGTCTGAGGAGAGCCAGGAGGGGGCACGAGAAAGGCTTGGCAGAATGGATGAGGGAGAACACAAAGGCATTTTACACTTATGTCAGGAATAAGACAATGGTCAGGGCCTTCCTGAAGAAGGGCTGATGCCCGAAACTTCGATTCGCCTGATTCTTTGGTGCTGCCTGACCTGCTGTGCCTTTCTAGCAACACATTTTCAGCTCTGATCTCCAGCATCTGCAGTCCTCACTTTCTCCCCGATCAGGAATAGCACAGGGAATTTGTGTGTGGAGTCTGAGGAGGTAGGGGAAGCCCTAAACGAGTTTTTAACTTCTGTCAATACGAAAGAAACGAACTTTGTAGTGAATGAAACCTTTGAAGAGCAGGTGTGCATTCTGGAATGGATAGAGATAGAGGAAGCTGATGCGCTGAAAAGTTTGTCAAAAATTAAGATTGACAAGTCGCCAGGCCCGGACCAGATTTGTCCGCGGCTGCTTTGGGAAATGAGAAATGCAATTGCTTCGCCACTTGCGAAGACCTTTGCATCCATGCTCTCCACTGGAGTCGTACCTGAGGACTGAAGAGACGCAAATGTAATTCCTCTCTTCAAGAAATGAAATAGGGAAATCTCCGGCAATTACAGACCAGTAAGTCTCACGTCTGTCGTCTGCAAGGTGTTAAAAAGAATTCTGAGGGATAGGATTTATGACCATCTGGAAGAGCATGGTTTGATTAAATGCAGTCAACACGGCTTGGTGAGGGGCAGCTCATGCCTCACCAAACTTACCGTGTTCTTTGGGGATGTGTCTGGAAAAGTTGATGAGGGTCGAGCTGTGGATGTGGTGCATATGGACTTCAGCAAGGCATTTGAAAAGGTTCCCCATGGTTGGCTCTTTCAAAAGGCCAAGAGGAATGGGTACAGGGGAGCTTATCTGTCTGGATACAGAATTGGTTGGCCAACAGAAGACAGCGAGTGGTAGTAGAAGGAAGATATTCTGCATTGAAGTCTGTGGTGAGTGGTGTTCCACAGGGCTCTGTCCTTGGGCCTCTGCTGTTTGGAATGTTTATTAATGACTTGGGTGATTGGTCAGCAATTTTGCAGACTGCACAAAGGTTGAAGGTGTCGTTGACAGTGTAGAGGGCTGTTGTCGTCTGCATCGGGACATTGAGAGATGGGCTGAGAGGTGGCAGATGGAGTTTAACCTGGATAAATGCGAGGTGATGCATTTTGGAAGGTTGTATTTGAAAGCTGAGTACAGGATTAAGGATAGGATTCTTGGCAGTGTGGAGGAACAGAGGGATCTTGGTGTGCAGGTACATAGATCCCATAAAATAGCCACCCACGTGGACAGGGTTGCTAAGAAAGCATATGGTGTTTTGGCTTTCATTAACAGGGTAATTGAGTTTAAGAGTCGTGAGATCTTGTTGCAACTCGATAAAACTTTGGTTAGACCGCACTTGGAATTCTGTGTCCAATTCTGGTCACCCTATTATAGGA
The DNA here is from genome assembly GCF_047496795.1 of Chiloscyllium punctatum. Classification (NCBI taxonomy): domain Eukaryota; kingdom Metazoa; phylum Chordata; class Chondrichthyes; order Orectolobiformes; family Hemiscylliidae; genus Chiloscyllium; species Chiloscyllium punctatum. The sequence goes on along the minus strand of NC_092781.1, from coordinate 45,712,520 downwards.
AAGATGTGGATGCTTTGGAGAGGGTTCAGAGGAGGTTTACCAGGATGCTGCCTGGACTGGAGGGCTTATCTTCTGAAGAGAGGTTGACTGAGCTTGGACTTATTTCATTGGAGAAATGGAGGAGGAGAGGGGAACTAATTGAGGTAAACAAGATAATGAGAGGCATAGATAGAGTCGATAGCCAGAGACTATTTCCCAGGGCAGAACTGACTAACACGAGGTGTCATAGTTTTAAGCTGGTTGGAGGAAAGTATAGAGGGGATGTCAGAGACAGGTTCTTTACACAGAGTTGTGAGAGCATGGAATGCGTTGCCAGCAGCAGTTGTGGAAACAAGTTCATTGAGGACGTTTAAGAAACTACTTAACGTGCATATGTTCACAGAAATTTGAGGGTGCATACATCAGTAGTTGGCATAAAGGACCTGTTCTGTGCTGTACTGTTCTATGTTCTATGTTTTAATCTTCGTGTAATTCACAATATTATTCATCATTCAACTGCTCCCACTCCCCCCCGCCCCATCTATCACATTCTCACCATTATCAGTTTAGTAAATGATGTTATAAGTAAAGAGTGATTTCCTTCCTGTTCTTCAGATGTTATTCACAGAGGAAGCATGAAGAATTCCAGTCACTTGATGATCATATTTTGGTGAATTTACAGAGTAAGGTAGTTAACATTTTTAGTAAGGGAGCCACAAATATCATTTTCAATACAGAGCTAAATTCATCTTTTGCACTCTGCCCGTCTTTATTTCTAAAGCTTGCAAATATTTTAGATCCAACTGTGGGTTTGTCACCTTGCATTGCAACATTTATTTATTACATGGAACTGAATTTTGTTCTTTTTAATTTTCCCTGCATTTGGCAGAGCTGAAAAGATTTATCGCCTTTGGGTTGGACATAGACTTTTTCATTGTTTGTTTCCAATAATAGTATAATGAGTACGATGATGAAAAAAATAATCAGTTAACTTGTACATTTTGGACATACTGCCCAAGATAAAATTGTATTCTCATGTCTGACTTGAATTGAAAGCAAATTGTTAGAACAAACACTGTTGTTGCACACACTGTAAAAACAGCGTTCAAAATAATTGAGATATCACACTGGGGAGGGAAAGCATGTGGTATTGTTGAATAAAACACTCGACACTCATTCATTGAGAACTGATTAGTTTATTAAACGATATATCATGGGGAATTCACCGTCATATATGTGGCTCGGTGTTATTCCGAAGTACATCAGGATACTACAGGATTATATAGAGAAATGAGATAGGAGCTGATCATTAATTACACAGTCTGGTATGTTTACAAGTTAGTAGAAAATTAGAGGCCAGTCATTAAGGTCAAAACTAAAGCACTATTATCCACTCCACAAGTGGACAGAACAAATTGTATCACCATTCGTTCTAATTACACAGAGTGCTAACACTAAGCAGAGAAGTCCCAAATTAGCTGAAGTTCGTGAAATGGCAATAACTTGTGAAGGAAGTGGGACTAATTGACTGGTTTTACAGCCTGCACTGAGCATTCCTCAAAGGGAGGAACCACGAACTTGACACCTTTGGAAGATAGAGCCTACCTTTCACATTAACTCATTGAAAGGAATGCAAAGCCAGCAAGGTTCTGGTGGCAGAAATGGTTTCTCAGCCGGATTAGGAAAATGGCTTCCAGGAAAACCATGTTAACATTTCACCAATATGTTTGCACTTAATAGAGATACAGGACTATATCGTAGATCAACAATCTGAACATGAATAAAGTGATATTTAAAAGAGTGCAAGAAATCATTTTTAATTATGAACGGAAACCAAATCCGAATTTTCTTGAATACTGATGTTTTCTCGCCCAAACACACTTCTTTAGCGTTTGACTGTCAGCCCCCGATGCATGATGAATGGGGTGACTTTATTCCCCCCCCCCCCCCCCATGGTTTAGTGTAGAGCTACACGGCCTCATTATAAATAGGGCGAACAACTCCTCCGAACCTGAAGTCCATGCAACAGTTTTCTTTTAAATATAACTCCTTACGTTTTAAGATAGCTACGAACATGGACGAGTCAGGACCTTGTGAGAAGCTACAGAATTTAGGAAAGGCAAAAGCAGGAGCTAGAGTGTGTTAACTGCACGTTGCTGCTATCAGGCAAAACCACATTTCATACTTGTGAACTTTTAATTAAATCCAGATTGCAGTATCATCTGGTGAATATCCTCCCGACTGCTCGAATTTCCATCTATTTTGCTTGAACAGGTATTTCGAGGCTGCTGGATATCAGAGAAAAGGACGTTTGTGCGTTGTGTCCTTCACTGGAGCAGATTATTTCTGCCGACACGGGAAGTTTTTTGTGGGTAAGAGAACCTCAGAATTCATACAGCAAAGAAGGGGTCTTTCAGCTGATTGTGCGACCACGAGCTCTCCAACTGCGCTATTGCAAAACAGAGTGATTTATTCAAGATAGAGTGACACAGACATACACACACACACAGAGTGCGGGTGGGGGGGGGGGGGGAGAGAGACAGAGTGCAATAAAGAGAAAGAAATAAACAGCGAAGAGAGATAACAGCTACAGGCTGAGTGAGAAAGGAAGGAGTGTTAGACGAGAATGAAGTTAGATAGATCAGGAGATAGCATGAGGAAAAAGTCAGATGATGGAAATTTTACTTAGCATGTCTCACGGTCTTCAAACTCATTTTCTGCTATTATTCCCTATGAGCAGGATTCTAATAGTGATTGTCATCTCAGATCATTTACCTCCAATCGTATCACAAAGCTGAATTATTGTCATCTAAACAGAGCCCAGTCGACCAATTCATTGGTTCCAGCGTGAAGGTGCATCAGTTTATATTGACTGAACCAACAGCATCAAGAATTGATAAACCCCCAACATCACCCCCTCCCCCGCCTCCCCCACCCCGAGATATCTTTTGAGATACTGGGGTAGAGAATCTTGGTGAGGGGGAATCACTGATAGAGGGGAAATAAATATCTCGTCTGTGGGTCAAACAATGATTGATAAATTTTGCACACCAATTCCATGGTTTTGTAATCCACAATTCAAATTACATAGCTCAATATCGCGTCTGTATTTTAACAGTCTTGTCTCTGTCTAATTTTCATATTTTGGTATGTGCTGAAAAGTATTTTGTCCCTGTATTTTGAGTTGAAAAAACTCATTTAATTACTTACAAAGAAAAAGAACAGTTCCGATGGAAGGTATTCATGTGAACTGTGCTGGGACCAGAGCCCTTGCTAATATCACATCTGCGGCGGTAGATATGGCTTCAAATGGAGTAGAAGTGGGGAGGTGTGGTACGGTGAATTATTTACAGGGGTAATTAGAACAGCAAATAAAAAGAGGTGGTAAGAGTGCAGAATGCAGACGTAAATATTGCAGAGTAGCTGGAAATGGCTAACAATCAAACTTCAACTTCACTTAATAAACGAATGAGAATGAGAAGCTGCATGGTTAACACAGGACTGAAGTTGTTATATGTGAATGCATGCAGTGTAGTGAAGAAGATAAATGAGCTTGTAGCACAAATCGAAATTCGAAGGTATGGTCTTAAGAGAATCACGGTAAGTGACTGCAAAGAGATCAGAAGTGGGATCTGAATATTCATGGTTATTCAGGAGTTTAGACGGTTCAGAAAGAAGAGAGAAGGTGGATAAGGGGGGTAGGTTTGGCATTGTGAAGGACAGTATCACGGCCGCGGAAAGGACGTTTGAGGAGCCATTGACTAAGGTAGCATGGGATGAAGTAAGAAAATGAAAGGAGAGGACACCCTGTTGGGAGATTTCTATCGGCCTGCAAACAGTTCCAGAGATCTCAAGGAAAAGATTGCAAAGATTATTCAGGAGAGCAGGGAAAGGAACAGTGTAGTTGTTACGAGGGATTTAACTTTCCGAATATTAACTGTAATACTATATTTCGAGTACTTAGATGGATCAGTTTTTTGTCCAATATGTGGATGATGGTTTCCTGCACAGTACGCAGACAAGTCAACAAGGGGCGAGGCATAGATTTGATTTCGTTTTGGGAAATAAACCTGGCCAGGTGTTCGTTTTGAATGTAGGTGAGCACTTTGGTGGTAGTGAACATAAATTGGTTATGTTTACTTTAGAGATTGAAAGGGATCGGTACATAACGTAGGGCAACAGTTATTGCTGGGGAAAGGCAAATATGGTGCGATTAGGCAAGAGTGAAGATACATTGAATGGAAAGACAATTGCAGAAGGTGGACAGAAGTGAAACGTGGATCTTATTCAATGAACAGCTAGTGTCAAGATAAATATGCAACTGTCAGGCAGGGAGTGAGAGGTCGTGTGAGGAAACCATCGTTTACAAAAGACTTTGAACTTCTTTTCAAGAGGAAGGAGACGTTTTATGTTCCCGGTGAGACTTGAATGCTCATTACTGGCGATTGAGCATTACAAGATAGCCAGGAAAGATATAAATTGAGAGCTCCCACGAGCGAGGAGGCAAAATGGGAAGTCCTTGGCAGATCGGATCAAAGAAAACGCTAAAGATTTCTGTAGATATATCAGGAACAAAAGAATGACAACAGAAATTTTAGGGCTAATAAGCGATAGTAGTGGAATGTTGTGTGAGGAATCCGAGGAGGTGGGGGAAACGCTAAATGACTGTTTTTCATCAGTATTCAAACTTAAAAAGGACAATGTTGTTGTATCGAGTACTGAGATACATGCTAACAAATCAGATGTGACTCAAGTTCACAAGTTTGCGGTGATAGCAATTCTGGAAAGTGTGCAAATAGGTACGTTTCCTGCACTGGAAGGAATATATCCTAGGATGATCTGGGAAGCCAGGGAGGAGATTCCAGGCCTTTGACTTTGATCTTTATGTTATCATTGTCTGCCAAAATCGCGCCAGGAGACCGGAGGATAGCAAATGTCGTTGATTTGTTCAAGAAGTGGAGTAGTGAAAATCCTGATAATTATAGACCAGAAAGTCTTCCTGTGGTTGCGAGTAAAATGTTGGAAAAAGTTATAACAAACATGGTGTATAATCATCAAGAAAGGAATAAGTTGATTCGGGTTAGTCAACACTGATTTGTGAAGTGTAGGTTGTGCCTCACAAACTTTACTGAAATTTTTGAGATGGTGATCAAACAGGTGTATAAGGCTAAAGCCGTTGATGTGGTGTATGTGGAATTCAGGAAGGCGTGTACAAATGTTCCCCACTGGAGGATCTGACAGAAAATACACTGACATGAGATTGAGGGTCTTTTAACGATTCGCAACATAAATTGGTTGGCTGAGAGAAGGCAGATGATGATGGTTGATGGGAAATATTCATCCTTGAGCTCAGTGACTAGCCGTGTACCGCAAGGATCTGTTTCGGGGTCACTTTTGTTGGTGACCTTTTGTAAATATTCTAGATGAAGGCGTGGAAGGAAGATTTCGTAAATTTGCGGATGACCCTAAGGCTGGTAGAGTTATGGATAGTGTTGAACGATGTTTCAGGTTTGAGAGGGACACAGATAATCTGCAGAACTGGGTTGAGAGGTGACAAATGGAGTGAAAGTGTGAGTTAATTCAATTTGAAAGGAGCAAAAGGAATAATGGTAATGGTAAGATTCTCAGTAATATAGTTGAGCAGAGAAACCTCGGTATGTATGTACCTAGATCCCTGAAACTTGCCACCCATTTTGATAGGTCTGGTAAGAAGTGATAGGGTGAGTTATGTTGAATTGGTGAAAGACCTGAGTTTCGAATCCACGATGTCATGCTGCAGCTTAACAAAACTCTGGCTCGGTCGCACTGAGAATATTGCATACAGTTCTGAACACGGCATTATAGGAAGAATGTGAAAGTTTTGGAAAGGTCTGAGCAGATATTTAATAACATTTTGACTGGTATGGAGAGAATGTTTTCGTGGAATGGCTGAGGGACTTGAGGCTGTTTTCGTCAAAGAGATGAAGGTGGAGAGGTGACTTAACTGAAATATGTAAGATAACCAAAGTGTTAAATAGGGTGGGCAGTGATAGTCATTTTCCTCGGTTGGTGATGCCTCACACGAGTAGACTCAGCACTAAATTAAGGGATGATAGATATAGGACAGATGTCACAGGTAGGTTCTTTAATCAGAGAGTAGTAGGGGTGTGGAATGCACTGCCTGCAACAGTTGTCAACTCACCAAATTTAAGGGCATTTCTTTAGTCATTGGATAAACATATGGACGAAAAGGTAACTGGGTTCGATAGATAGGCTTCAAACTGGTTCCACGGGTCGTCACAACATCTTTACCTGAAAGGGCCTGGATTGCGCTGTGAAATTATATGTTCTATGTTTGAGGATATGTAACTTCCCGAAAAGATAGGCAGGTGGGTAGAGGGATTGGGTTTGTTTTATTCCAAAAAAAAGAAACAATATCAATAGTAAGAAACAACGTAGAATCAGATGATGTGAAATCTGCGTGGATAAAATTGTGGAAACACAAATATAAAGAAATCTTAGTTGGAATCTTGTATGGGCCTCCAAACAGTATGCAGGAGCTGGGGCACAATATATACCAGGAGATAGAAAAGATGTGTAGGAAAGACAAAGATACAGTGATCATGAGGGATTTCAATTTGTAGTTGGGATGAGAATATCAGGTTTGTAGTCGTTCGCAGAATTATAATTAATGGAATGTCTGCAACATGGCTCCTAAGGGCAGCTGGTGATGAAGCCCACGACTGACAGGCAATATTGGATTCAGTGTTGTGCAATGTGCCAGACTGGATAAGGAAGCTTTTAGTAAAGGAAAACTGAGGAAGCATTGATCATAACATGTTTAATTTATTCTGCAATTTGAGAGGGAGAAGATAGAATCAGCGAATAACATTATTGCAGCTGAATGAAGGCAACTAAAGAGGCCTAAGGAAGAAGCTAAATAGAATAGAGAGGGAGAGGAGCCTAGATGGAAAGAAAGTGGAACAACAAAGGCAAGAGCTTCTTGGGGTAATTCAGGAGAAAAACAGAGATTCATTTTGAGGTAAAAACACCATGGTACAGCCAGGATGTGGTAACTCAGGGAGAGCGTAAAACCAAAAGAAAACGCATAAACTATGTTGAAGGGCAATGGAAAACAAGGAACTTGGAAAGTTCACAAAGATTAACAAAGGCCAACAACAAAACAAAAAGACGGAGAAGACTAAATGTGGAGGTAAGCTAGCGGTGAGATGAAGGAAGACTGTAAGAGGTTCTTTCTATTTATGAAGCGTAAAAGAGACGCAGTCCAGGATATCGGAACACTGGAAAATCACGGTGTAGAATACGTAGTTGGGAACAAAAAAATGGCTGAGGAATTTTGCATCAGTCTTCACGTTGGAAGACATGAGTAATTCCCCAAAAATTCAAGAGAGTGATGGTGTAGAGCTCAGTATGGTGGGTTTCACCAAATAGAACGTCATAGAAAACAGAATGGAATGAATGTCGAAAGAAAAATCCTGGGCCAAATGGACTAAACGCCAGATTTCAAAGGGAGATATCTGAAACGATAGTGCAGGCATTCGTGGGAATCTTTCATGAATGACTACAAACATGCGAAGTCCAACAGGAGTAGGAGATCGCTAACGTAATATTACAATTACCAAGGGAGTAAGGCTGAAAAGGGAAAACTTCAGACGGATTAGCTTTACCTCATCCGTGGGTAAGGTCCTGCAATCCAATATCCAGGTTTTCTGAATACTTGGAGGTGTTCGTTAAAATAGGGCAGAGGAAATATGGTTTCATACAGGAGCGGTCTTGCTTGACCTATCTGCTACACGTTTTTGAGGAACAAACAAGCAGTTTAGACCAAGAAAAGTCAATAAATGTTGTCTACCTTAGTCTCAAGAAGTCCTTTGACAAGAATGCTATTGAGAATGCTAAGGGTCCATGTTGTTTGAAACAATGTGCGAGCATGGGTAGAAGTTTCGATGTCTGACAAAAAGCAGAGAGTCGGAATTGAATGGTCCTTCTCAGGAAGGCAGCCATGGACAAGTGTTGCTCAACTGGACTCAGTGCTGGGCTTCCACATTTTCACTTTTTACATTAATGATCGACATGAATCAGCAGTAGTCAGACCCCACGCACAGAGATATATTTCCCTCTTCCTCATATTAGCATTCTGCAGAGACAATTCCCTACGTGAGTGACGAGTTTGATCCCCGCCACTGAACACCAATCCACACCTCCCAACAACTATCCTTGTCATTGCAAAATGTGTAAACTCTGAGTCCACACCTCTCTGCTCACCTCCATCCAAGGCCCCCAAGGATCGATACACATCTGGCAGAGATTTTCCTGAGCAGCCAAACAACTAATCCACCCTGTCCGTTAATCCCGGTCTCTGTGACATTGGGAAGACAGGACGTCAACTTGCAGAACGCTTCATGGAAGACTGTGGAACACACAAACCTAACAACCCAACCACTAGTGGCCGAACATTTCCACTCTTCCTCCCACTCATAGAGTCATTGAGATGTACAGCACCGAAATAAACCCTTCGGTCCACCTCGTCCATGCCAACCTGATATCCCAACTCAATGTAGTGCCACTTGCCAGCCACTAGCCCATTGAACTCCAAAGCCCTTCTACTCACATATCCATTCAGACGACATCTAAATGTTGCCTCCACCCCTTCCCCTGGTAGCTCACTCCACAGACGTACTACACTCTGAGAGACAAAATTGTCTTTAGGCCTCTTTTATCTCTTTCCCCTCTCACAATAAACCTCGGCCCTCTCGTTCTGGACGCTCCGATCCCAAGGAAAATACTTTGTCTATTTATCCTGCGCATGCCACTCATGATTTTATAAAGTTAAAAATCACACATCACCAGGATATAGTTCATCAGGTTCAATTGGAAGCACACTAGTTTTCGGAGCGACGCTCGTTCACCACACATTGGTGATTCTGGAGGGCTCGTATGTAACATAAAATTTATAGCTAAAATTTGCAGTGTGATGTAACTGAAATTATACATTGAAGAACTGATTGTCTGTTAAGCCTTTGATCTGTTAGAATACAGTGATAGTTTCACTTCTTTCATGTGTAAATCACAAAACCCTTTTTTTTTAAGTTGCATTCTCGGGTTAGCTGTTAACAATGGTGAAGGCTAAACAATATGTTGAAGGTGTTAGCCCACTACGTTCTCTATCTATGACCTGATGTTTAGATTGATTCTAACCTAAAAAGTGAGATAACAGAGTTTTACATAAACTCATGCAGTTTTTGAGCTCAGAGTTCTACATGAATGTATGCAGTTTTTGAGCAAATTGCAATGTAACTCTGAAAGTACAAAAAAATTCACCACACATAATATATGTGTGCATGTGGGTCTTTGTCTGTCTGTGTGTGTGTCTGTCTGGGGTGGGGGGTTGAGAGTGTGAGAAAGTGTGTGTGTGTATAGTGAGAGCAGAGTGTCTTAAGTCTGTGAGGGGGTGCACGTGTGGGATTATGTGTTTCTATAAGGGTGTGTGTGGGTGTCTGTGTGCGCGTCTGTGTGTACCTGTGTCGGTGTGTATGTGACAGTGTGTGTGTGTAGGAATATCTGTGTGAGTGTGTAGTGTAATGGTGATCACCTGTCACATTACAGGTCACATTACAGGTGATCACCATTACTCTACACACACAGAGATATTCCTACACACACACACACTCTCACATACACGCGGACACAGAATCTGGAAATATGCGCAGTCATGCACTATGGTCGGACCAATCGAGGCAAGGACTATTTTCTATTTAGAGGGTAAATTCAGAAGACTGAATTTGAAAGGGACTTGGGAGTTCGCGTCCAGGGGTCATTCAAGGTAAACCTGCAGGTTGTCTCTAGTTCAGAAGGGAAATAAAATGATGGCATTTGCTTCAAGAGGGCTTGCATATAAAAGTGATGGTGTTCCTCGCAGCATCTTTAAGGCGCTAGTGAAGCCATATTTGGATTAATGTGTGCAGGCTTTAGCCGCCTGTCTTAGGAAGGATGTAGGGGCCCTTGGGCATGTTCAGAGTAGATTCACCAGAATTCTTACAGGAATGAAAACGGAGCAAAAGAGGAAAATTTAAAGGCTCTGTGTCTATATTTTGTGGAGTTTTCAAGGATGTGGGAGGATCTCATGGAAATGTATAGAACAGTAAATGACCTGTACAAAGTGGATATTGGGAAGATGTTTCTATTGGTAGTAGAGACTAGGATCCGATATCAAATAGTAGAAGGAAGTCCTTTCATAACAGATATAAGGGGAAATGTCTTCAACCAGAGAGTGGTGAGTCTATGGACTTCACTGCCACAGAAGGCTGTGTAGGCCAGGTCATTCAGTATATTTAAGACTGAGATCGATCGATTCCTGATTGTTAAGGTGACCAAAGGTCATGGGGAGAAAGCGGGAGAATGAACTTGAGAAGGTCATCAGCTATGATTGAATGGCAGAGCAGATTCAATGGGCTGAATAGCCAAATTTAGGCATCGATGTCTTCTGGTCTTGTGGCTATTATTGCCTCTTCTCACTCATCACTCTCGATGTATCCTTGACTCTGATGTTAATATGATTTAAAAAGAGTAATGTTCCGATAATGATCACTGGGCAAAATCATATACCCTTCCTCCAGTCTCAGAAGCCATGACTCCCAATTCTCTGTGGTTTATATCTCTTCACTTATGTCATATTCACACTGTTATTGAAGTCCAGTGAATGGTACTTCATCACAGTTAATTGATATCAATAACATTGATAGCATGCCCTCACCAGCCCTTTCTGATCCTCTACTGGCTCCCTGAATTGTGCTTGTCACGACAACTCTCTCTTAACACATCCATGCTGTTTGTCTGTTCACACACAATGCTGTCATTGGCATATTCCCCCCTCAGGTTATGCACTATAAAATTATTCTCAATGTTTTACTGACATTGCAATCACTGATTAGTAGTTACAGGTTGAATGGTTATATTTATAAATGGAGAAACTTGTTTATTTTCTGACAATCGCCTGATGTTACTTCCATATCCAAGGCAGATTGAATGATTACACACAATCGATCTACCATCTCCAACATTCGTTTCTACAGTCTTCACCACATATCCCATGCAGAATGTGAAAACTTGAAATGTTATTTTGAATTTTAATAAAAACAATATTAAATTGAAATAGGTTAACTGGATCTATTTGTTCAGCGACTGTGATTAATGTCATTCACCGTGCACTGTAATTATCTCCGTGGAGGTTTGACATGGTTTTATGATAAATGAGCACCGTCCAATGTGTTATCCCATAGTATGAGCGATAACACCGCCGACAGCACTAATAGGGACCTGCAGCTCCAGGCAGAGGGGTTGCAAAGATCATAATCTGAGAGCATTAAACTGGAATGTTACAGCAAAGGATGAGAATCGGGGAATGATAGGTTGGAATGTGCCAACAATGGATCAGGATCTGAAAACATTAGACTTGAATGCTACAACAATGGATCAGAATCTGACAACAATAGGCTGGAACGTGACGATGACGGACAGAAATTTATTGTGGGGTCTTTACTGGCTTTCTCAGCCTTGGATATCATTGCAAACGCGGATCAAACATATCCTTTGGATTATTCAAGGTGGTTACTATCCTATCCTCGCTATTGTTGGTCTTCCGAGTAAGTTACTTTATTTGTCTATTAAACCGGGTTGAACTGACTTTCTGCTCATGATAGGTATATTTTTGATAAGTGAAAGTCAATGTCTTCGATTCCAATCAGAAATTCGTGTCCTCATAAATGTGCGAGTCGGAACCAGACTGCCCCAAATTCGATTGTCCTTTTCCTCCAGTACAGATTTACATTTTCCTATACTCCCCATTCCCCAGTCCTGCCGACTACCACCATTATGATATTCCAGTCTCCTCCTCAGGCTGAGTGCAACAGCTGAATAAACCATAATATGCCCCTTTGTTAAGTCCAGATTCAACTGTTTCAATTCCACGCTTCTGGTACAAGCTAATTGGAGTTGAGATGATTAACCTGTGCTCCACACAGAATCTGTCAGACAGGAAGACAGTGCATGGCATTGAAGTCATTCACTGTTACTCTAGAGCCACATAATAATGATTTGATGCTGGAAACGAAACGAAACCATTATCATTTGTCACTTCAAAGTCCCATCTGCTTGCCTCATGTCCTTTAGAGAATGGATAATGTGTTATCCTTCTCTGGCGTTTGTGTGACCGCAAAGCCACAGCAATGTGTTTCCCTCTTTACTGTCCTGTTGTACAGCAGAATCAACCACTCATTTCAAGACAGGCATAACATGATGGCCTAACCAGAGCTGCACATATCCCGTGAACAGTAGTGATGAAAGCTCCCTATCTCTGCCGGTTTCCCTTATTCGGACAGCTCATTTCCATTCAGGTAGTTAGCCATTCCCTATTTTAAGATTATTATATCTCATTGAAATTCTTCCAGAGAGTGAAGTTAATCTCAATAGACACCCCGGTGTTGGGTTTATTAAAGCATCGATATAAGGAACTTAAAAAGTTCGCATCAATCATAATGCATAGGGAAAGAATAGATTTTTTCACCATAAGACAGATGAAGACAGCTAAGTGATGAAAAATAATTATTGTGATCAACCTCGAGAGTGGTGTTAAGGCAGTATTTGGAGTTGTGTGTACAGATTTTACCCCCTTTATAAGGAATGATGTCCTTGCAACAGAGAGAGTGTAAATGAGTTTCACCAGACTGGGATAATGGTACCATGAGGAATGAGTTAATGTTAATCTGTAGCGCTGTGAGAGAATAAGAGATGATTGCATTGAAACTTGAGGGTGACAGAAAAGGAATAATTATGCTCAAAACAGACACTGACAAGGTGGAACATTCCATGACATAGCTTTTTACTCCTTTCCATGATTCTCGATATTTTAAATTCCACTGAGGATGTACCACTACCCCTCCCCATTCCAAACTTTGAATGAGAGTGGAGGAAGTCGAGTCTTTGAAAAAAGACTCCTCACATTAAAGAAGTGCATTTGTTGTGTGATCCTGCACTGAACGTCGCCTTATCCACGATTCTGACAGCAGCCACAAGATCTTCATTCTAAAATAGGTAACTATTCCCTCCAGCTTCTGATGTGTTCCGAGAACATATGTCTGCTTCTTGGAAATGGAAGATGGCTGTTTGAGACTTGATATGAAGAAATTTGCTTCCTTCCCCACTGCTATGTAGCCACGTTAAAGTATCATGTGTTCCACAGGCAATGGAGTCACGAGAAATGTCGTGGAGAAATGTCTGAGTGCAGTTTCTGCTACATTGGTGTGTTATGCTGGAGTATTAGTGACATCCACCGGTGCCTATAAGTGTCTCGAGGGACTTAATGGCCTCTTACTTGTCCAGTGAAACTGTTCAGGCGTCATATTGGATGACTGGGCTCCGGACATTCCTGTGTAACACGAAGGAGGTTTGAATGGGCTTGCCTTTTCTTATTCATTAGCATCGAACTGCAGAATGGCTTGATCAGATCCATGTTCAACCAAGTTGAGATGGTGAATGAGCTCCTCTTTTAAACTTGGAAATGTGGCGTCTTTGGCAGTGCTGTGACATGAATATTACAGACACTTCAGCAGTATAAGCCAGAATGTTGTCCTCGTCTTGCTGAAAATGGACACAGACTGCTTGTGGAGCTGAAGTGGAGGGGGTTAGTTGGTTTGACCATTGTGTAAACTTCAGTGAACATTCCCATTTCCGATCGTATGATGTGCGTGAGGGGGTAGGCTGGGGGTCAGTGGTGTCGTGGACACATTATTGAAACAGCTGAAGATGTTTGTTCCGAGGAAGCTACTTTGAGGATCTCCTGTCGAGAAGTCACGAGACTGAGAGGATTGTCAGCCACCGACCATAAACATCTTTATTTGTGGTCTGAAAGACCCCAACCAGTGGGGAAGTTGCACGTGATTCCCATTAAGCTCAAATATGTTGGCGGTTCTGATTACATCGTCAGTCAAATATTGCTTTGATATCAACGACATTCCCTTCTGTCTGAGCCCCTCTGTGCAACTATATTTTTTATATCAATAGGTGATGGTTTATGTGTAGGGAATGTTTTCTTCTCTGTGCATAACGCATGTCAGGAATTTTCTAGTATAGAGAGTTGGGGGAGCTAGATCACTGAAAGAATGTAAGGAGGATGTATATGGGCTTTTGACCTGTCATAGAGATGAGGGATGTGAAGAATTAGCATTAAAGAGGAGTCGATGCCAACAACAGTTCAGCCATAAAATTATACAATGGCGAAGGCAGGCTTGACTCTCTGAATTACATACTCCTGTTTCTTGTGTCCTGTATTCTGTAATTGGAAGGGTAATCGTGCTCATTTTCCTGAACTTTCTGTTACTGAATGTTGCAGTCAGAGCAAGGATAGTGTTTTGTGACCCATCTCTGGCTGAAGTACGGGGACCATATTCACGGTGAGTCTGGATCTACACCATGATTACGGTGTACACCATCAGCAACATGTGAAGTCCAAGTTGTGAGAGGAGAAGCACTTCAAAGAAAGATGGGAAGTTTATTTCGTGCCCAGACTGGATTTCCAAATAACGTTTTTAAATTAACACCAAACAGTGGCAACCTTTTGTTACTGTAGACGAGATATTTGGAGCAAATGTCCTCCATCGGCTCCAGTGGAGGAGGTTTGAAGGGCTGAATGGAACATAGGAACATAGGACCGAGGAGCAGGAACGGGTCAGTAGACACTTTGGCACTGTTCTACCAGGCACGAAGAACCTACCTGATCGGATTGTTGTCACAACAGCACTTTTCTGTCTCTATGTCATTTTCCTACTGTCATTTGCTGGTCAATTGTTGAACAAACACCAGTTTGATTAAATGCAAACACCCACGCACCACAAGCATCTGGGGAAAGTATTTCCCACTTGTACAGCACGTTGAGGATTACTCATTCATGTTCCAAACAATATTGGACGGTCACTGATGTCTTTTCCGAACCCATTCTTACACTGGGTGCAACAATGTGCAAATGCAGCCAGTTTAGCGATGTGGCCAATGATAGTGATGTCAGACTGGTTCGTTTTCCAGAAAAAGAAATGTGAGACACAGACAGTTGAACTTATAACGAATGGTAATTTGATAGAACGTCCCAAAAAAGGTGTTATTCTGCTTTTGAAATTATTTGGCTTACAGAAGCATTGGTATTGGGATTCCTTCCAGAACAGTTGGATTTGGCTGAATTCCCTTTGCCTCAGGCAGTGGAGAGTTTCCAACGATTCCTCATCAGGAATCCTTCTCGAGTGGTAACGATGTTCTCACGTTTTGTTGTCAGGAGAATCAAAGTAGGAGAGGGAACAAGCGGTTATACTTCTCAGGCAGATCGGAAGTTTCTCCCGCTCTGTGTTAGAAGACACAATGATGTCAACTAAACATCAAACTTGACAATATGCGTATTCTTTGAACATTGTCTGGAATGAATGATTATACCCAATATGCAGGTGCAGCATTGCTGATTTTGTTTCCAGTCACTTTCTTTCGAAATTAAAACTGTCCTCACTTTACAATTCGATATCATGTTTATATGCGTCTGCATTTTTTAAAAATGGTTAATGTTGTCATATTATGTGTGTTAGCATCAATACATCTTATGCATAAGACTTATTTTCGAGTTTTTGTCTCTCTGACAAGAGAACGTATGTCTCCAGCTGATGCACTTTTCGGAAAATCATATATGGTTCAATTGGATTTCTCAGCTAAGACCTAAAGTGGTAATTTTCCATAACAAAACTCCTTTGTTATGGTGGATTACCCAGGCATGAGTAAAGGGAAAAATCATTGAAAATCTTCTGGAAGCATTATAACTTTTTTTGTCTGTTCAGGGGATTAAAACTGAACGCACTGTATCAGATATGTTCTCAGCAATAACCCGTACGGATGCAGTAAAATATTTCTCATGAAACCCGATTTCCTTTGCCAGAAACAGCATCATTCCGATTACGTTACGAATCAATGGCTGAATCTGTAGAATAACTCTGTACGATTCATGTACCACGAACATAAAAGCTATCGGTATCACAGAGTTTTGTAACATCCCTCCATTTAATTTTTTTCTGCAGGTTTTTTTTTCCTTTGCGCCAAAATAGACAACTCACATTATGGTATTCCTGCAGAATGTTTACGCACGAGCTTTCCTTGGCTACATCACATTACAGACACACTACCTGTATTTGACGACATATTGAATTACAAACATGGTAAATGAGCAAATATAACGTCAAGACATTCAGACCCTTCATCCATATCTTTGATGTAGATTATTAATCATTGGTGACCCGACTGTGATCGCGGAGGCATTACACTAGTTAGATCTTTGCAACCTGAAAATAAGCATTTACATCTACTGTATATTTCCTGTGAGCAACAGCTTTCCTGTTCCTTTGACGCAGATGTGGTGGATTGAATGGCCTCTTCCTGGGCTGTACAATGTATTGAATGAGCTGAATTACTTCATTTTCCATTCCTCTATAACTCCTTAGAGGGGCAGAATGGTCATCAGGTCTCATTGTAACGGTCCTGTCTGGCTGAACGGGTTTAGTCCCATACCTCTGTAACAGCTTCGAGGATTGGATTGAGGGAGCAGCACATGCGGTAGGAACAGTAGTTGGCCATTTGGCTGCTCTATTCAAAATTCTCATCGCTGATCCGATTTTGTCTGACCATCCGACTATATCTGACCATCCAAATGTGTCTGACCATCCGACTGTGTCTGACCATCCGCGTGTGATTGTCAATTCAATTGTGTGTGACAATGCGAGTGTTTCTGATCATCCGTCAATGGTCTTAATCCCATAAGACTTGACTCTCCTGCCCAGCAAAGATAAGTCGAGCTCAGTCTTGAATACCTTCAATAACCGAGTCTTCACTGCTCACCAAGGATGACAACGCCACAGATAAAACAACATTAGAGTGAAAGGTACATTCTTATTTCATTGTTGGAACCATTATTTTGAAATTGTGTTAACCTAACATCAAGTCGCCACCTCTTTTGATACATAAGGACTCAATAGTTACCAACATAACATAAACCTTTCCGCCCTCCAAATCTGACACACATTACCACTGACTCAGCCAATCAAGTATGCATCGAAGCCAGCCTCAGCTCCTGAATCAAGAAGAGAATACCAGATAGCGTCACACCATAGGATCATAACATAAGAAGCAGAAGGAGGCCATTTAGTCTGATATACCATTTAATAATGGCTTGTATGTTTCTCAGTATCATTCTTCTGACTTTTTGCTAGAACCCTTGATCCCTTTTTAAATCAAAAACTTATCTATTGGTGCCTTGTTGCACTAGTCTCCGTATCTCTGTGTGTGCATATGTTTATGTGTCCTTGTGCCTGTTGTCTGTGTATATGTGTGGCTACATCTGTCAGTCTGTGCACTAGCCTGTTTGTTACTACCTGTATTTATGTCTATTTCTGTGTGATTGCAGATGTCTTTGTGTACTTCTGTTTGTGTGTATGCCAACCACCTTGCTTGCATTGTGCGTGTTAGTACATTGGTGATCTTCCCCCATTGATTCTGTGCACTTCTGTGTCTGCATATCTGTGCAAGGATGTACCTGCTCTGTTGGCAGTGGAAACTGACGATGGAACTGACAGTGGGATTAAGGTGAAAATTACCGTTCATGGAACATTGGTCCCTACTCGGTGAGTGAGACATGGATTTTTCAGAATCTCCTCACGAGTTGTCTCGGTCCACTCCGGCTCATTCCAGGGTTCTCCCAACATGGCAGAGGAGGAGTGGCTGAGGGAATGGATATCGGTCTCTCCACCACGCGGCCTGGCGCTTTCTGACCTAATAAAAGCGAAAGTGAGGGACGGAGTGAACGTGGGAGTGGTTCGTCCTGTTGTTAGTGTTGGTGCAGTTGGTGGGCGGGGGTAGTGAGGTTTCCAGAAGTTGTCAGGAGACAATGTTGTGGCTATTCAGAGTTATTGGCATGGGGAATGCAGTGAGGGTTGGGAGGGAGAGATAGATAGATAGATAAACAGGTAGATAGAGAGAGAGATAATGTGCATAGAGGAATGAGAGTGGTGGAAAATGAGTCTTGTTAAATATCCAAAATCAAACTGTAACAGAACATCCGTGCATTATATGTCCTGGAAATTAGTTATGGAAGTATTGTGGGTGCTGAAATTATATGGAATGGTCACAAATTGCGTCTGAACTGCCTTAACTAAGGGACTGCTAATGCTGTTATTCAGTGTGTATGGGGTTTGTTGAAGAGTGTGCTGTGACCAAAGCTACAGAAAAGGTTATATTGGATGTGAATTGTTTGGTCAGAAGGACTGATCTCTAACCTAGCTCTGAAAAAAAATTGAGGAATAGTGACATTAATATGTTAATTTTTGCACAGCGTCTGCATACACCATCGAAATCTTGAATATTATATTCAAACATCATGGAAGCCAAAGGATAAGGGTCGTTAGCTCCGGTGAATTGGGAAATTACAATATAAAATTGAGTAGTAGACAAGCAATGCTTGTTAAGAGTCAGACAGTCATACAGTCCTGTAGCATGGAGACAGGCCCTTCAGCACAAAGCTGTCCATTCCGACCAAAGTGTCAATCCACACTCAACTAATTTCAATGCCATTTCCCTATATCTGTCGATAACTTTCCTTCCATGTATTTCTCCAAATGCATTTTAAATGTTGATAATGTACACAGCGAACCACTTCTGCCAGCTGCTCATTCCATATGCCTACCAGCCTGTGTGTCAAAGATTTGCTCCTGAGGTTCCCTTTAATTCTTCCCCCCTTTCCCTCTTGTCTGTGATTGCACAATACTGGGAAGGAAAACTTAGTGTATTTACCCACCCATGCTTGTGATGACCTTAAGCATTTCAAAAAGATCCCCCTCAGTCATGGGCAGCACGGTGGCACAGTGGTTAGCACTGCTGCCTCACAGCGCCGGAGACCCGGGTTCAATTCCCGCCTCAGGCGACTGACTGTGTGGAGTTTGCACGTTCTCCCCGTGTCTGCGTGGGTTTCCTCCGGGTGCTCCGGTTTCCTCCCACAGTCCAAAGATGTGCAGATCAGGTGAATTGGCCATGCTAAATTGCCTGTAGTGTTAGGTAAGGGGTAGATGTAGATGTAGGGGTATGGGTGGGTTACGCTTCGGCGGGGCAGTGTGTGGACTTGTTGGGCCGAAGGGCCTGTTTCCACACTGTAAGTAATCTAATCATAGAATCTCTAAAGTAAAAGTCCTATCTTGTCCAACCTCTCCTTATTCCTCAGACCGTTCAGTCCTTGGCAAGAACTTCGTAATTTTTCCCCGCCCTCTTAACAGTTTAATAAGATCCTTCCTGTAATCTTATTAAAGTGATAAAAATTGACCATAACACTACAAGTGCCGCTTCAGTAGCATCCTGTAAGACTACAGCATAACTTCCCAAATGCAATATTCAGTTTCATGACTGATGAAGGCCAGTGATCCAAAACTCTTCATCATTGCCCTATCAACCTGTGATTCCTCTTTCCCAGAATCGTGCTCCAATATCCCTATGTCCCACTACAACCCTTCAGTCCCTAACATTCACCATGAAACTCCGACCTTGATTTGACCACCCAAAGGCAAGCGCTCACATGTATCCACATTAAACTCCACTTGCCATTCCTTTGTCCACTTGTGGAGCTGAACACAGTCCTGCTGCAATTTCTAATAACTTTCCTTACTGTCCACCTTACCACCTGTTGCAGTGTCATTTGCAAACTTACTAATCATGCCTTGTACATTCTCTTCCAAACCTTTGACATAGATGAACAACAGTAATGTTCGCAGCACCGACCTTTGAGTAACTCCACGAGTCGCAGGCCTCCAGACCGACAAGCATCTTTGTACGAATACACTCTGCTTCCTACCATCAAACCCATTTTGTATCCAAGCGAAAGTTAGTACTGCAGATGCTGGAGCGCAGCGTCGAGATTGATGTGTATCCAATTCGCCAACTCCCCCTCAGTTCCATGCAATCTAACTTTCCATAGAAGCCGACTGTATAGAACCTCATCAAAGAGCTGACTGAAATCCATACAGACCACGTATACCACCGTTCCTCCGTTAACGTTGCTGAACAGTTCATCAAAGAACTCTACCAAATTTGTAAATCACGATCTCCCTTGCACAAAGCCGTGCTGACTGCTCCTAATCAAACCCATTCTTTCCAAATGCATGTATACCTTATTCTCAGAATCCTCTAAAGTAATTTACCTACTACTACTGTAGGTCCCAGGTTTTTCTTTGTAGCCCTTCTGGAATAAGAGCACATCATTCGCGACCCTCCAGTCCTCCGGGAACTCATCGATTGTCCAGCAATGATGCAAAAGCATCAGCCAGGATCTCTGCAATTTATTCTCACTCATCTGGTAGTGTTTTTGGATTTATCTGACCAGGACCAGGATATTTATAGAAATACTGCCATGTCTGAAACATATTTTTATTTCTTTAAGTTTTAAACACAAAAGAAAACATAAGTAACTTAGTGACAATATAAAGAATATGTTAATCAGAGGAAGCACATCAGAATAATTCTAGACTTCATAGAAACCTGAAAATTCTCTGCAATTTACAATCCAGAATAAAAACAGGCCATGAAACTGACAAGGAAGTTAACAAGAGAACAGGCAAGTTAACAAACAGAAACACATAGACTGCATCAGTGTACGATCTATATGACAAAGAAAACGAAACAACAGCTAGGTCAAAAGTGTAAATTTGTAATCGGAAAAGTTGAATTAATCATGCAGAACAGGGAAACGGAGGCGAAAATAACCATTTCGTTTGCGTCTGCCTTCTTTGAGGAAAATCTAGAAAATCTTTGAGAAAACCCAAGTGATCATACTGGGTTTGTCGAGCTAAAGACATAAGTAACAAGGTAGTACTTGAAAATGTAATTGGATTGAGCAGTGCTAAGTCTGACGAACGAGTAGTACTTCACACATCAAAATGTGAGAAATAAATCAACAGTAGAAATGGTAATTGCACTGTCCTTGACTGTGTGGAGGACTGCCAAACAATTAACTTGGCTTCTGTTGGGAAACTGTTAGAATCTATTATACAGGATGTGCTATTCGATATTTCGAAATTTACAGGAACATTGGAGAGAATCACTTTGTATTTCTGAGAGCGATATTATACTTGAGAGACTTCAGAGTACTTTGAAGTTATTTCTTGAAGCATAGATAATGCAGAACGAGTAAAAGTTGGCTAGATTCACCTTCGATTAAGGGAGTTTGAATGTAGATGCAAAGACATGTTGAAACAGTTTCACAGCGTGTTGGTGAGACAGTAATGGAGTGTTGTGTACAGTTTTGGTGACGCAATCTGAGACTGAATATACTGATCACAGAGAAAGTGCAATGGATATTCGCCTGATTAATCCCTCAGATAGCAAGATTGGGTGGTGAGGAAACTCCGACTAAGTTCTCGAGATTTCGAAGAATGTGGGATGTGTCACAGTGAAACTTAGCAACGTACGAAACACAATAATAGGTTGGAAAAAACAACATCTTTCTCTGGTTGTCTACTCTATATTTAAGGAAAATGGATAATGGACAGGCCAGTAAAAAGTGCAATAGGGAGGAAATTCATCTCTCATGGATGATGTAATAACACAGGCCGGTAAATTTACAGGGAATCCCCAGAGATCTTACAGGCATGTAAAACGGAACAGAATAAACAGGGAACAGGTAGGACATTTCATTGATTCGCCAAGTTGCATCCAAATCAACTTATTATTACAAGACAGAGGTTAATGGCAAAACGCTGTGTGTGTGCCTGGAGGCAAGTGTCGAATGGTGTACCACACGGATCGGTGCTCTTTCCTTTATTATTTGTGTTTCCAATGTGCCGGTGTTGTACAGGAGTGGACAAAATTAATGATCACACAATATAAGGTGATAGTTGAACAGGTGTATTCGGAGTCACTAGCACTCGAAGCGCACAACCACCTAATGATCAAGTAGCATTTCGAGAGCTGGTGCCTCCGGATAGACCTGCGGGACTATAATCTGGCGTTGTGTGATTTTTACCCTTTTTATTTTTGTATTCATAAATGAATCCGATGTGAATGTGGAAAAGGTAGAGAGGAATATGATAACGAAGTCTGTGTTTGATATCAAGATTGCCTAGATGATTGGCAGCGAGGAGAAAGGCCTTACGTTATAGGATGGTAAAGATGGAATGGTCAGGTGCGCAGATCAATGGCTGATGGAATGTAACACTGATAAGTATGAGGTGATGCATTTTGGAGGAAGGAACCAGACAATGAATACTCCATAAATGTCAGCACAATAATAAACTCAGAGGGTGCTTCTCTACAGATCACTGAATGTGACTATACAATATAATGCATAAGTTCAATAAGCTTCGGGAACATAAGCATAGCCTTTATTCATCGAGGCATATGTTTAAGACCTATCAGAAAGTTTGCTTCTGTCAAATGAAATCCTGTGTGCAGTTCTTCCTGCCACATTACAGGATGAGATGATTGCACTGGAGGGGGTTCAGAACAAAGTCACAAGGATGTTGCCTGGGATGGAACATATCAGCAATGAAGCAAGACTGGATAAACTCAGGCTAATTCCTATGGAGCAGAAAATGCTGACAGGACGTGATTTTGAAGGATAAGTTTACGACGCGCATGGAAAGGGGTGAACAAACATTAGATGTTCCTTTATTTTGTCAAAGGGTCAAGAAGAAACGAGCACACTTTTAAAGTGAAGGGTTTGAAATTTAGAAAGGATTTGAGGTCTGTTCTTCACCCAGAGGTTGTTGCTTTCTGGAATGCACTTTCTGGAATGTAAGGTCAATCATTGAGCAGCTTAAGACAGGAATTCTTAGGTTTTTGAAGTATAGTTTAGTAAGGCATTGTAACCGTGTGCGACAGGGAAAGGTTAAATTATTCCATGTAATGATTTCTGGCTTCAGAATGCAGTGCCCTGCACAGACCGCGGAGGTTTGAACAGAAGAACACAAAAATAGGATCATAAATTCCTTTATGGGTGTAACATTGTTCAACCACTCCCTTTTCAAATGGTAGGCAGCCATTCAATTTGTCCCACCAAAGTACGCAATGTCACATCTACTCACATCGCCCTTCATCTGCCGCATATTTACCCATACGCTCACTTGTCTCAATCATCTTGGAGCTTTTTTCACATTCTCCTCATCCACTCACAATCCGAAGTCGTTTAGTTGCGAAGACTGTTGCATAGTATCAATTCAACTCATCTGCTGTAGCTTTTTTTTGCCAAAAACTACTCCAGCCCCATATTCCAGCAATACGATGTTTGCTCTTGCTTCCATTTCTTCCTAGTTGTACATCTAAAAATATCTTGCAAGCTTCTGTTTTATCATTCACAATCTTTCCGTCCTGTTGCATCTTTTCCTCCCTATGTTTTCTGTAATTATCGTCCGATTGTAAATAACGTCTTCATAATCTTCTGGATTCAAAATTATCGTCGCCACATTGAATGTTTTCTCTGTTAGTTTTATGCTATCTCTAATATCCCTTATCACTCATGGCTGCCGTGCCCTTCGGTGAGTATATTTCGCTTTCTTTACATGAATTTCAGGTACGCTCCAATTTATCCCGAGAAACTCCTGCCATTGCTAATCCATTGTCTTTCCTGATTGTTTCCCTTCCCAATTACCTCTGGCCAGCTCCTTCCTCATATCTTTGTCGTTACGTTACATCACATCAGAAAAAATGGACATAAACTGAAAAAAAGAGATTTCATACTCAGCGAATAATTGCAGCATTTATTACAAAGATGCAATGAGAGAAAGAGAGGGAGAATAACGACCAGGTGATGCAAATATGGAGAGAATTTACAGAGAGACTTAGATGTACTTCCCTATTTATTTCACAATATCTGTGTGCTGTGGTTCTACATACAGTGTATGTCCAAAAGAATAATGTGTTCAAACGCCGGGACTAATGCCAGAACGTTTATCGCCAATAATATGACAGGCACAGCTGTTGGCAGAACCTTAAATAGCAGCATATGTATTTGCCGGTAGAAAGTGGATTAATTGAAATTAGTTGGGATACCAGAGGCAGGAATTTAGAACACCCACCCTGGTAATTGTGAGAGACTAGAAATAGTAAGCCTAGGAAGCTAGGAAACGTGGAGATAAAGGAAGCATTACACCTCAGATGAGGATCGAATATCATTTTATTGTTCTTTAAATTTTATGCATGCCTCCGTTTCTCATTCTGAATTCCGTGTGCACCTAAAAACAATTTTACCTATCTGCACACAAACTGATTAATCAGATTATATGAAAGAATTTTCCTCAATTTCAAATTTTCTTGTTTTGTTTACATTCTCAATCGCCATTCCTTCTTACAAATATATTTAGTTTCTTTCTCTACTTTTTTTATCCCGTCTATCAAGGAAGATGTTAGAGACTGGGGGCATATCCCTTTACCCTTCTCCAGTCTGTACAATTAGCATACCTATTCATTTCTGTTTCTGATCCAAGATCACATGCATATTGTGTCTTATGCTTTGGTACCAAAGAAAACAAAGTCAACTGCAAATATAACATGAACTTTTGGGCTCAGGCCAAAACTGGAAAAGCACAGCCGTTTCAACTGTGCAATGAGATGTTTTCATCTTAAGAAACAACTGATTGAAGCGCATTGTGTTAAAGATAAAATGTTGCCTTATTAGAGGAGGTTGTTGTTTCGAAATTTAAAGTATGTCTGGTCACTTTCAGGTAGGACGTGCTTTACTGAATTTAATGTGCAGCCACATCTGCCACGTAAACGTCAGGCCGTTCAAAATATAAACGTTTGCTGTTAATTAAGTTGGTTAAGAGGCTGAGTTTTGGTTACTGTTTTGACAGTTGTTCGAATTCAAGCAAATGTTTTAAATTGTTCCCAGGATGTCAGAAACTAATGCAATTTGAATTTTATAATATTTACACCTGGAAACCAAACAGTTGTTTTGAACTTAATGTCTGACAGTGGATATCAAATCTGGCATTTAGAAAATTAGGGGGACAGCAACACCTACTGAACACCAGAGCAATTGCGATAGAGCTGGAGAGCCAAATGCCCACCTGCGATCTCTGTCTCAAAAAAAATTTAAAATAATCCTCAATCAGAGGTACTTTATCATGTAAAGCTAATTTACAGTTAAAAAAGAAAGAAAGACGACCCAGTGAGATCTGCGACTAAAAGATTGACGACAGCAGAGAAGACAGGGACTGTGGTCCTGAGATAACTTGAATATAATGTTTAATGAGTGGGTTACTGAAACAGAATACTTTATCGAGGTAGAGTCAGATAGTAAGTAGCTAATAAGGGGGGGGGGGGGGCTTCAATTTGATTAACACGCGTTATTTAGTCTTCAATGTTAGACTTTAGAAAATAAGTTGATATTTTTTAAACAATGTAGATTAGGATTCTCTTGCACTAACATTTAAACACACACGGCAAGCTTTTTTGTGTGTCCATTTTAATTAACAGAGTGGTTCGACTTCAACATCGTAAATCTCCATCTCCGCTAAACCCATTTCTCTGAACTTGGTCCATATCCTCATAAACCATTCCTGTCCATGCATTTGTTTGAATGACTGTTCAATGTTGAAAATGTCCTCACCTCAACAACTTCCGCTGGCAACTCATTCGCTATGCATACCAGCATCTGTGTAAAAACGTTACTACCTCGGTTCAATTTTCATACTCTCCTCTAACCTTAAACTGACGTCTCTGGCCCTCGATTCTCCAGACGTTTCGGAAAAGACGGATTTAACTCTCATTAAAGCTGACCCCTCAGTTTTTCTAACCTCTTCCTATATCTTGGACCACTGAGTCCTGGCAACATCCTTGCATATTAATTCTGCACTCCTTCCAGATTAGTAACGTTCTTTCGATAGTAAGGTGAACAAAAATGAAGAAAGTTCCATACGAAGGCCTGGCTGTAGTATTCTTCAGATGTAGCATACATTCAAAACTTTTAAACTCATTCCCCTGACAGTGAGCTAAAAGCCTTCTTCGCTGCTCTGTCTACCTGTAACTCCACTTTCGCAGAACTATGCATCTGATCTCCAAGGAGCCCCTCTTCCACTACACTTCTTGAGGCCATACCTTTCACCATGATACTCCTACTTTGAGTTGCTTATCCTAAATAAAAGACCCCACGTTTATCTATGTTAAACTCAGTTTGCCATTTCCTGGCCTAATTCACCAGCTGATCAAGGTCCGACTGCAATTTATAATAACTTTCCTCACTGTCCACGATGCCACTTAATTTAATGTCATCTGCAAACTTATTATTTGTGCATTTTACATTCTCATCCAAATCATTGACAGACATCGACAGCAGTGAGCCCAGTACTGATGCCTGAGGCAGTCCAGTAATCACAGTCCTCCAGTCCGACAAACAAACTCACACTATTACACTCTGCTACCTACCATCAAACAAATTGTGTATCTCATTTGCGAGCTCCCTTTCAATTCCATGCAATCTAATCTTCCGGCGCAGCCTAACGTGGAACCTTGTCTTTTTGAACTACAGACACACAATGTATATCGTTCTGCCAGCGTCAGCCTTCCTGATCACTTTATCCAAGAATGTCAACAAATTTGCGAGACACGATCTTCCACTCACAAAGCCATGCTGACTGCTCCGAATATAAGTGGGCAATCAATGGTATGCTGTCCTTCATTGTGAGATGATTCAAGTACCTAAGTAAATTCTTGTTCCTATAATTGTAGAGCCTTGACGAAAGCATATTTGCGGCACTGTGCACAGAAATGATCTCCTTTGTAAGAACCGATGTCCTTACCACAGGCACAGATAATGTTACCATGTGGAGAGAGTGATGAAATTGAGTGATTAATCAGTAGCGCTGTGAGAGAAGAATAAATGTTCATGCTGAAACTTGAGGGTTGGTGGCGATAACTTATTTGTAAAAGAGGTATTGATTGCGTGAGAAATTCCATACTGCGTTGATTGGTATGACATATTGTCACGTGTACCTAAGTAAAGTGAAAAGCTTTGCTTGTGCTCAGTACGGTCAGATAATATTAGGCAAAACCATACAGATCATAAGGTGAAAATAACCTTAGATAGAGTAAGGCATGCACGAGACAAGATCAACATGAGCACAATCAGCATTATTTGACTGTCCAGACATCAGGGCGAAAGAGAGGACTGCACTTGCTGTGTATTCGAGCTCGAAGTGGTGTTGGAAATGCACAGCAGGTCACGCCTCATCAGATGAGCAGGAGAATCGACTTTTTGGAAAAAAAACTTCCTTCATCAGGAATGATTCTGGAAGCCTCGGGGATGGAGAGATAAATGGTGGATTTTTGTGGCTGGGGGGAATGTAGCGGACAGTGCGATAATAAGATGGAGTTGGGTGTAATGGTGATGGGTTAGAGAGGAGGGTGGAGAAGATGGTTGGGAATGAAAATCGACATGCAGAACAGGTCATGACGTAGGTAAGGAATTGGGAGGTTGGAACTGGGATAAGGTGAGGGGAGTGGAAATGAGGAAACTGCTGACATCCATATTGATGCCGTGTGGTTTGAGGCTCCCGAGGCGGACGATGAGGCGTTTTTTCTTCCAGGCATCAGGTGATTAGGCTTTGGCAATGGAGGAGACCCAGGATCTGCATGGACTGGGTGGAGTGGGAGGGTGAGTTTAAGTGTTTGGCCACAATGCAGTGGCGTTGTTGATGTGGCTGTCACGGAGATGTTCCCGGAAGCACTCCACGAGAAGGCGTCCAGCCTCCCCAATACAGAGGAGACCACATCGGGAGCAACGAATACAGTAAATGACGGGTTTTGAAGTGCAGATTAAACTCTGATGAATGTGGAAGGCTCCTTTTGGATCTTGGATAATGATGGTGCTGGTGTGTGTGCAGGTTTTGCAATTCCAGTGGTGGCAGGGAAAACTGCCAAGAGGGGATGATGGGATGTTGGATGCGTGGGCCTGACAAGGGAGTCACTGAGAGAATAGTCTTTACGAAATGTGGGCAGGCATGGGTCAGGGGTGGGGGAGTCTATCTGTCATAGTGGGGCCGGTTTACAGATGAGAGAAATAACTGAGCATGATCCGATATCCATGCGTCAGTCTCATCTGGCATTCCTCACAATATATGTGCCTCAATAAATTCTCCCTGCATTTAAGTGCATTCGGCGTGTGTGATTCTGCACTGAACATCATGCTCTACACAATCCTCGAGAGCAGCCACATTACCTTCCTTCTTAAATAGTTAGCCATGTCCCACCAGCTTCTGATCTCCATGGAGAACTGGAAGTCTGTCTTCTGGGAGGTTGACGTCGCCTCCTTGACACTTCATCAGAAACATGTACCTTCCCTCCTTATCGCGAGAAAACCAAGTTAAAATCTCACATGTGTAGCACAAGCATTGGAGCCACAAGGCACATTGTGGAGCAGTCTGTCTGTGCAGCTTGTGATCTATATTTTTGTCACGTTCTAGTATCAATTCCATTATGCTAATTCTGTACACGTTACTCAAGGGGCTGAATGGTTTCTTCATCGTCTGATTAGACAGGTCTAAGAGTCTGATAGTGTTACCGCAGGTTCCTGTGTTACAGCCTGACGCGCTGAAAGGTGCAATAATGCTGTAACTTGTTGTTTTCTATTGGGTTCTTTGAAGAGAGAGATTGAACGACAATGGCAAGATAAGACCACTTCAGTGAACGGCTTCGGAGCTCTTGGGTGCATTGTAATGCAGCCTGAATGGGTGTGGCCAGCTCTCACAGATTAGGATTTCTTGGTTTTGGTATCTCAGCAGCGTCAGATGCTATTCAGGTGTCAACAGAGTTTGCACCTTCAGTGAAAGTTCCCTGGGTGCTGCTGTCCCTGAATTTTACCTTCATGCTGTTCATGTTATTAGTTCCTGGAGAACGGTATGGGAGAATTTGTGTCTGAATTGGCAATTTTGCCCAGTTGTTGTGTTCATGGCATTTTCGAATATGGGTGCAGATAGTTAGTGGAATGTATTGTGTCTACAATTCTATAAAGTTTTTGAACCACGTTAAGTTATTCTAAATTCATCTTGCTTTCATTTCATTCGAATGACAATGTTTATGTAAACAGTGTTTTGCTTAATGTCAAATAGTTTGACGAATCAAATTGCATCTAAACATGTTGCATTACGTTTGCCTTTCGAAAAAGAAAATGGTATGATTTATACTACCACCTTAAAATATTTTTAAAGTCTCTGGCCTGGTCCATACGGCCAGCCGCCTTCCTGTCTCAGGCAGGAGGGACTCAATGGCCTATCAAACCTCTTGTTCAACAGT
The DNA here is from genome assembly GCF_047496795.1 of Chiloscyllium punctatum. NCBI lineage: Eukaryota > Metazoa > Chordata > Chondrichthyes > Orectolobiformes > Hemiscylliidae > Chiloscyllium > Chiloscyllium punctatum. The sequence goes on along the minus strand of NC_092781.1, from coordinate 45,683,201 downwards.
TTGAATGGGCATATACGTGTGCAATAAGCTTGAGTTGCTGAATGAATTCCTCCTTTTACTGTGGTAATGCACAGTGTCTCGAGGTACAGTTACATGAATGTCACCAATACTTCAACAAAACAAGTCTGAATGGTGACCTGGTCCTGATGCACGTGGACGCAGACTGATTCAGGAGCTGACGGGAGACAAAATGTTCTGAACATCGTGTAATCTTCAATGCCCAAATTCACCTTTGGTCTTATGATCGGGAAATACTTTGAGGAAGCAGTTGAAGATAGTTCTGCCAACGAAGATACACTGAAGATCTCCTGAAGACATGTCACTGTTATGCAATGTTTGATATCCATGAAACACAAGCATCGTCCATTGTCCTATGACTGACTCCAACCAGTAGGGAGTTGACATTGGTTACGAAATAAATACAGTTTAGTGCAGCTCCTTGAAGTCATCCTCAGTCACCCACTGTCTTGATTTCAGGGCCAGTCGCTCTTACCAAGCTCTTGTGTTCATGTCATCTATTCATAGTAGTAGGCCATGTTTTAGGAGCAGAGAATGTTTCCTTCAAAAAGAGAGTACTGAATGTCAGGAATCACTCTTCCACGGTGTTCGAGTAGCGGGATCACTGAAAATAGTTTAAAAGAACGTAGCGGGATTTTGGCATGGCAGAGAGTGGAAGACTATAAAGAATTGGGTACGTAAGAGGATTTGAGGCCAAGAGCAGATCAGTCATGACTTTAGTGAAGGGCAAGGTAATGGGTGTGCGGGGGTGTAGGGGAGGGTAGACGACCTTCCCCTGTTTCTGATGTCATCACATTCTGTTACAGGAAAATTAATGATTGTTATATTCCTGGAAGTTATGTTATTGAATGTTGGAGTCAGGGAGACCAGATGATTTTGTGAGCAAAGTCTGCGTGAGTTATGGGGCCTGTATTGACAGTGAATCTGGAACGACAACATGACCAACAAATGAAGCACAAATTTCAGAGAGAGGAACTTCGGTAAAGAAAGAGAAGGGGCCTCTTTCATACTCAGCCTGGGTTTTCTAATTGCTTATTCCAAACTATGTACGACAGTCTTGATGGGCTGAATGGTCTCCTATGCTTCTGTGCACCAAGTTCGAATGATCAGCGGCCTCCAACTGTCCTTGTCTCGTACGTTTGAGGGGCTGAATGGAACATTGGGAAAGAGGACTGAGGAGCAGAAGTGAGTCATAAGATACTTTGAGACTTCTCCACCAGGCACTAAGATTGGGGCTGATCAGGTTGAGGATTCAGCCGCACATTCGTGTCTGTATCCCATCATCCATGACTCTCTTCTCAGTCAAGTTTTTAACTATCCCAGCATTGAATAAATGTCAAGAGAGATGGCACACCCTTCTGGAGAAGAGAATATTCTCTTGAAATGCTCTTTAAGAAATTCTTCACATCCCTATTAATTATCTATGCATACCGAATATCCAAGTCTGATTTAGTGGGTTTTGCCAGCATTTGGTCATACCCATCGAAATCCTTTGTATTTATTTATTTATCCGGATCCAGTTTAAATGTGTAATTGTTCCCGCCTACACCCCATCCTCTGACAGCACTTTCCATACAGGCATTATTCGCTGCATGAAATTATAGTTCCATTGATACTTTCTAAACCTTTCCTCTTCTCAACTCCAACAAATACCCTCACGTTTAGGACTGCTGTATCCTGAGAAAAGACCTTGAATATTCCTGTAACACGCGGCTGGTCACAGACCATCAGTTCAAGACAATCGTCAGCCATCAAACCAACTTTGAATCTCATGTGACCCAACTTTCGTAATCTGTCCACCAATCAGAAACTTTTGAACACCGTATTAAAGTCCACATAGACAATGTTCTTGACACTGCCTTTACCAGGCTCCTTTGTCACCTCTTGAAAAGTATTCAATAAGGTTAATGACACATGACTTCCGTCACGCAAATCCATATTGACCATCGCAGATCAGCCTTTACCTTTGCAAAAACATATAAATCCTATCCCTCAGAATCCACTCAAACAACTTACACACCACTGTTACCAGGCTCACTAGCCTTTAATGTTCCGGCTGTTAGGGGTCAGTGTTTCCTTTTCTACTCCCACTCCTCCGTTCATCACGGCAAATATTACATGTAACCATTTTGGTGATGTGACCGATGATATATGTCTCAAACTGGTTCAGGGTAAGTTTTAGATACAATTCAGGTTGGTTTCTTTAATCTGCTAAAATAGCACGTTTATTACCAAAACAAAATTGTTCAAACTATGATGGAAATGCATGGCAAATAGGTTGGATATTGCAAATATATGACCGATATATGTTTTTATAAAGTACTGAGGAACACGCACACACAGACACACACACACAAGCACAGACGTTTGATGACAAACTGAAAAAGCTTTACATTTACAAAGTTAACCTCAAATAAGTTTGTCGAAATATTAGTCATACTCATGTCAAAAGGAAAAATCATGAGATTGTCAAAAATGCTATGCTCATTCTGAAGTTATTCTACTCACACAGGCTGCTAGCAATTGGATTACTTCCTGAACAGTTGGAATTGGCTGCATTCCATTTGCTTCAGACAGTGGGGAGATTCCAAAGATTTGTGGAAGGAAGCCTTCACAAATGGCAAAGATGACTGAGTGTTTTTTGTTTCAAATATGCATACGTTGCTGTGATGAGGAACAATGAAAGAGAGAACGTGCAGTAGACTGTTCCTTCTCGGACAGATTGCATTTTGTCCCTCTTCCAGCTGAATCACACATTAATGTCAGGAGACCCCAAAGTAGACCACGTGAGGTCTCGTTGAACATTGTCCGAAATATGGCTCTATCACCGTCTCTATCCATGTAGGCACATCGTTGCTGCTGTCATACACAGAGTCAGTTCCTCAGCAGAAAATAGTCCTGGTTGATTGGAAGATTTATTCAGATTTGCTTTTGTAGTTAAGGTATTCATAACTTCGATGTTACAATGGATGCATTTAGTTTTTTTAAACAAATGCAGAAATTGCTGGAAAAAGGCAGCAGGCCTGACAGCATAATTTGCCTTTTAAATGTTGAAATTCTACCAGCCTCCACAACTTCCTCTGGCAGCTTAATCCATGCAAGCGTCACCCTCTCCGTGAAAAGGTTGTCTCCAAGGTACCCGCAAAGCATTTCCCCTCCCACAGTACTACTTTGCCGTCTATTTGTCGGCCCCTCTTCCTGGTGTAAACACGTTGATAATTCACATTATGCATGTCCTTTATGGCACCCTCTAGAAGGTGCACATTTTACACCAATCAACGCAGGATTTGATCGAGTGGACAGTGAGAGAAGTTTTCCCTCTGATTGTACTGGCTAGCACGAGGGGGCATAACGTTAAATTAAGCGTTGATAGATGTAGTACAGATGCCAGAGTTAGTTTCTTTGCTCAGAGTGCAGCACGGGCATGGAAAACTCTATCTGCAACATTACTAGACTCGACAACTTTAAGGGCATTTAAATTGTAATTGTATGGACATATGGACGAAAATAGATGAATGGAGGTTAGGTGAGCTTTGGAATGGCTGCACATGTCGGCGCAACTTCGAAAGTCGAAGGGCCTGTAGTGCGTTGCAATGTTCGATTTTCTATACAAACGGCTGCGTTTTCAGTGATCCAAGAACTAAAAAATAAAATTCAATACTGACAAATCTTCTTTCTTCATCAAATCACAATCCGAAAATCCTTTTGTGTAACGCATTCAGATATGTCATGAAAAACTTCTGTAGGATTTGAATCTAAAACTTTCGGTCCAGAGGTATGGACACGACAACCTTTCTGCCTGTTTCTTCATTAGACTGTTCTGACATGTTGCGACACATCTCTGCAACTGTCAGAAATTGAATCCAGACCATCTGCTCTCGAGCTTGGTTTACTACCGCACAAGTTCAGTAATTGGAATCAAATTCAGAGTTGTGGATCAGAGAAAGGGCACTACCCACTACACAAGGCCTAAGCCATGGGCAGACATCGGGCCACATATTAAACTGCCAGCTTTCAGTTCAGTATGAATTCACTAAAATGTGTTAACTTTCCTGAATTACAGAAAATAAATGCAAAGTCTTTGCCTCAACTGTAAATATTGAGTACATGTATTCTGCCATTGAGGCAAACTATTAGAGGGTGACAAATGTTATTCCCTTGTTCAAGAAATTGAATAGGGAGATTTTTGGGAATTACACACCATTCAGTCTTATGTCTGTGGTGGGCAAAATATTGGAGAGGATTCTGAGAGACAGGAGTGAACTCTGTGAGACTGGATTTATGTTTACTTGGAAAATCATAATTTGATTAGAGATAGTTAGTGTGCCTTTGTGACTGAGAAGGTCATGCCTCACAAACATTGTTGAATACTTTGAGGACGTAGCAAATCACAGTGATGAAGGTCGAGAAGTGGTTATGTGGTCTACATGGATTTCAGCAAGACATTTATTAACATTCTTCATGGTAGCTTCATTCAGAACATAAGAAAGCATTGGATACAGGGAAATCTGGCTGCCTTGATGCAGAATTGGCTAAACCTTAAAAGACAGAGGGAGTGGAAATATTAATATTAGTTAATATAAAATAATATATTAATTCATATAAAAATATTAATAATTTTATTCAGTATTGAGCACGGATCTTGATCACATGAAGTATTCTGGATGAATCGGTCCTGGGACGTTGGCTCTTTGTGATCATTATACAAGATTTGGATGAGAAAGTGAAACGGTGAGTTAATAGGTTTGCTGATGACACGATGGTTTGTAGACTTGCAGATAGTTTGGAGGACTGTTGTAAAGTTTATGGGGACTTTCACTGAATACAAACTGGGCTGATCAATGGCAGATGGAGTTCAAACGGGAAAAGTGCAAGTGATTCAATTTAGAAGGTTGAATTTGAATGGAGAGTACAGGGTTCTTGGCCGTGTGGAGAAACAAGGGGATATTTGGGTCCATGTACGCAATTCCATCAGAATTGCTTCTCAATTTGATAGGGTTGCTAAGAAGGCATACGGTGTGCTGGCTTTATTTTGCAGGGGGATTCGACTTAAGAACCGTGAGCTGCAGCTCTATATTCTCGATATTTTTTAGTTTTTCTGTAGTCTCGTTAGGAATTTAGAATAGTGGGAATGGAGGTTAGGGCAGTAGATAGTTCCTCCTGTAAAATGTGGGAAGTAAGGATCACCAGAAGTCTCCCTGTGGACTGCATCTTTGGGAACCGCATCCAACTCCAGCTCCTCTAAATCCGCGTTTGGGGACGACAGCTGGAGCTGAATGACCTTCGGATCATTTGGGAAGCGGAGGGGTTATTGAGAGGAGTTACAGGGAAGTACAGAAACCTCAGGTAAAAGAGGAAAGTACATGAATTACCGTCAGGAAACGGAAATGAAACCGGCAGGCAGTCCAGAGGTCCCATGTGGCTGTTCTCCTCAACCATAAGTTTACCTTTACTGACACTGTTAAGGGGGACGACTTACGAGGGGTTAGCGTTATGGCACAGGTCTCTGGCACAGAATCTGTCTCCATTGCTCAGAAGAGAAGGGGTGAAACGAGCAGATTATTAGTCATTGGGGACTGCAGAGTCAGTGGGACAGATAGGGGGCGGATAGGAGATCGATCAATACCAAACTCTCTTGGAACCATGAGACACTTATCGAACATGGAATCTATCAGAACCTACCTGGAGACAGCCTAAACACCTCTGCACAAAACGTGGCTGGAGCTGGAGCAACAAATCGGAGCAACTGATATCTGGGTCTAACTGGTTGTGGCAGAAGATCAAGTCTGGTGCTGTCTGGAATGGGCTGACTGAGCCATATTCAAACAGTCTGCAGGTACCTTTCACGAGTACCCATCACGTCATAGACTTTATCGGCAAGTGTTTGTCGTGTACTGGTAAACGTGGAAGTCAATCCGGGTATTCCATAAAAGAAATGCTGGATGAATTAGGACATTGCAGAACCTGCTTAAAAAAAAGGTGTGAGACTTCCAGATCAGGACAGTGAGAAAGTGAACACCGCAGATGCTGGAGATCAGAGCTGAAAAATTTGACCTGCTGCGCTTTTCCAGCAACACATTTTTCATTTCAGATCAGGACACCCAATCAAATATACAGAATCCAAATATGTCCTAACAGAGACACAACGACTTCCAAGGACCAGTACTGATCCAACCTAGAGACCCAGACAGACACCCAGAGACGATGGCAAGGAGTTAATAACAACACAGCTTCTACAAAGAAAAAGCGCAAGGTGGCAGACGATGACATATCCCTCCAAGATCGTCTCAACTCCTTGTATGCTCGCTTTGAGCAGAACCTTGGGCGAGAGTTAGCACCAATTCCGACATGTGCTGACGAACCTTTTCCATCAGAAACTGCATCAGAGTTCAGATCAGTTTTTCCTTCTGGTGAATCCAAGGAAAGCGATGGGACCAGACGGATTAGCAGGCCATGCACTCAGAGCATGTGCAGATCTACTGGCAGAGGCCTTACAGATACCTCCAGACTCTCTTTGCAGCAGGCCACTGCCCCTGCCTGTTTCAAGAGAGCCAATAACATCCCTGTACCGCAGAAGGCTCATGCACTTGTCCGAATGACTATCGCCGAGTAGTCTTAACTTGAGTGTCATGACGTTCTTTGAAAAACCGGTCATCCCATTAATCAACTCCATCCTCCCGACGACTTTTGACCGACTCCAATTTGCCTATCGGACCAACAGATCCACGTCAGATGTCATATCACTTGCCCTTTACTCCTCCCGAGAACATCTTGACATCCACCGCCTGCCCAGACAAGACAAATTAAGCACAGAGTGTTCGTGAAAATCAAGGTTGAAATATTCCCGCAGAGGGAGAGGTTACTTAAAGAAGGTCGAGGGTGAGGGACGGTAATATCACTTACTGGGCTGAAGATTGGCAGATGGTGTTCAGTTTGGATAAATTCAAGTTATTGGATTTTGGTAAGGCGTACAAAAATATGTCTTATACAATTAAATGTTGTGTTTTGGTAATTTTTTGGAATAGAGACCTTGGCGGTCAGGTATAACTCTTTAAAGTTTGCTACCGAAACAGGTGGCGAGGTTGGGAAGGCACTTAGCACACTTGCCTTCATTGCTCAGATCTGTGAATATATGAGATGGGGAGTCGTTTGAGATTGTACAGGACACTGAGGAGGTCTCACTTGGACTACTGTGTCCGTTTCTGGTCGCCCAGTAATAGGAAGGATATTATTAAGCTGGAAAGGATTCATAAGAGATTTATTCGGTTGTCGCTGGGAAAGTAGGGATTGAGTTATAAGGAAACGGTCAAGGGGCAGGGGTATTGGAGAATAACATGTTGAGGGGCGACGTTACAGAAGTATTTAACTTCATTAAGAGTACAAATAAGGTGAATGGCAGTCGTTTTTTACATATGGTGGGGGATTCAAGACGCAGGCGATATTTAAGGGTACTGGAGTAAAGATTTAAACAAGACCTGAGGGGTAATTATTTGAACACCTGCCGTCCCCCTGCCCCTCTCTGAAATTATCCCTCTTGGTTTTTCCCTTTCTGCGCATGTCTGCGCAATGAGGAGTCCAGCCGAGGGCGGCATTGCCTCAAATTAAACAGCACAGAGACTTTCACACATCCCCACACAGATACACAAACAATCACGCACAAATATACTGATGACAATGCAGATGAGGGGATCTATGAAGACTCCTATTGCTTTGTCGTTCTTCAAAACTCATTTGCTCTGTCTGGCATGTGTCAGGATTTCTGTTTGCTCCATTGACTGCAAACAATTATTTGGCTCATTCTGCAGCACTATAACAGAATTTCACTTCTCATATCAGTGAGTGTGACATGATTTCAGTTCTTCCGTTTGGATTTGACTCTATAAACATCTCAAACCTTGAAGATGGCATCAAACCTGAAAGAATTGTACGGTATGTGGAGTACATTGTGGAACTCCAACAGGACAACGACAAGTTGGTGCAGTGTCCAGGTATAGAGATGTGGATTAAGACAGAGCAGTGTGAGGTGATGGAATTTGGTAAGAAGAACATTGAAAGACAATGTATAATTATAAACGGGGTGTAGGAACAGAGATTGCTGGGTGCATATGAGCTCATACTATTGATGATATCAGGACAAGTGGGGAGAGTAGTAAATATCACAGATTAGTTTCAGTATCTGTGCTGTTTACAGGAGGAGGTGTCGGAGAGAGAGCCCATGCGCTCTTCCTGCGAGCAGATGGAGACGATGTGTTGTGAGCCCAACCTCCTGCCCACCGAGTTCGTCAAGATTGCATTTCTACAGAAACGACACAAAAAGGATATAGCGTCAGAGCCACGGTTTCTCAGTTGTGCCAGGAGAACGAAACTGACAATGGGTTTAAAGTGAGAAATACCTTCACCAAATATTTCTCCCAACTTAATTGGTGGGATGTGAATGCTTCAGAATCTCCACACGAGGCGCCCTAGGCCTATATGGTTCGTGCAGGAATCCATGCCATATGCCAGGGGAAGGAGGATGACGCAAAGGGTATCTGGCACTGCACCACCCAGCTTGCTCCTTTTCGTCCTATTACAGTTTGTTTTACTTTAATCCGAGAATGGTAGGGAGGGAGTAAGAGTGGGAGTGGGCGACCCTGCTGTTAGTGCTGTTGGAGGTGGTGTGGGAAATTGTGAGGTGTCCAGAGGGAGTCAGTCCATGGTGTCGTATCCATGCAAAGTTATGATCGTGTGATCGTGTATGGTATAATGGAGAGGTGAAAGAGAGAGCATGCAATTGCCTCTTTTCTGCCATATTAGTGGTAAAATGTGCAGGGCAGCTCCGAACTGAGAAAGTACAACCATGTGCGCACATTGGCCTTTTAAATATAGCACGAGTGTCAGGGATCACGCAATTTCCATGGTTATCCTGGAAATGGCACGTACCTCAATTCATGATGTGTTGGAGTATCGGGCTGACATTCATGACAAGGACACCATGGAGTGAGGTGTTCAGTTAATGAGGTGAGTTCGAAAGGATAGTACCAGGAAACAAGCACATCTTCTTGTAGATAATCCCTGTGTCCCACTCAAAGAAAATAACACTGAGACAAATTATTGTTAAATTCAACACAATAAGTTGAAGACTCTGTCTACACCAAACCCAGTTTCAAATCCACAGAAAAATGACCTTCCAGAACTTTCCATTTCCTGAACTCACAACATTATCCTGTTCACCCACCTTTCCTGGAAATACTGGCTCATTTTTCAAGATACTATCGAAATACATTCATTTCGGCATTCTGAAAACTGTGAATGCATCCTTCGACACCACTATCTCTCGGTCTCCCACTCGCTGTATATTTCCCAAACCCTCCCAATTTTCCTATGTATAGTGATCCCTCCCCTATCTATGTCAGGCAGTAAGTTTCATACACAGTGCTCCCCTTGTCATGGCACGATGGAGAAATGGATGGGATCTGCACTTTCTGTCATTTTCAGCATGGGCTGCAAGTTTTCCTACGCTGGGCAGTGATAAAAACAGTGGTATGAAGCAATGCACTGGGTTTGCTTACGCAGTTCTACATTCTGATCAGAAATATGTTCTGGGTTTATGCATTATTGCACTGCTGTGGTCTGCATAGCTTTGGTTAGTTTGATAGTTTGTAAGTTACACCAAGCAGTACAGTCGCCTGCTCTGCACAGTTCTCCATGCTGAACAGATATCTCCGCTGGGTTGATGGTGTCTGGGCTGGGTCTCTGAGGTGGATTGAGAGTGTAGTGTAACTAATTATTTGAGCTAATATGGCAACGCATTTGTTTAAATCTCATTCTTGTAATTGCATCCTCTGAAATCTGATTGCTCGGACAAGTCTCATTTTTCACTCTACATCCATAGTTCGGCAAACCTATTGTCTATGAAGTAATTGTCCGGTTTTAACTTGAATAACTGTCCTGCATAGTTTGCTGGGTTTGACTCACTCGGGAGCATTGCGATCCACAGGTGTAAACTTCTATTACGTCACTCCTCAGCCTCAACGCTCCAGATAATGTGGCTCCAGCTTGCTGAAACTCTCCCTGCAGCACATTCCCACCACCCCAAACAACCCACACCAGCAACATACTTCTAAGTCTTTTTCTAAACTCTTTCAATCTTAACAACATCTTTTCTCGAGCAGAGAGACTAAATTTAAAAGTGGCTGAACCAATGTGCTGTACAGTTGCAACATGTCTTCCTAGCGCCTGTAATGAAAACATTGATCAACAATGTCAAGTGTTTTTTTTTCTCAAACTGTCTAACACTGACGACACTTCCAAGGAAATGTGAACCATCGTTACAAAGCAACATGTTTCCTCAGTGGTTAGCGTTGCTGACACACACAGTCAGGGATCTGGATTCATTCTACCCTTGGAAAATTGACTACGAAGATTTTCCAAATTCTCCTTGTTCCTCCATTGATTTCTGCTGGATGTTCCGCTTTCCTCCCACAAATCAAACAAGTGCTAGTTATGTGGATTGGCTGAATTGATAAACTGCTCTTAGAGACCAATGACATGCAGAATAGATGCAGGGTCACGAGGCTGCGCTGTTTCTTGGTGCTATCCCATCGAACTCACATCATTAACTGCCCACCCCACCCCATGGTGTCACTGCCATTCAATGTCAGCCCGCTCCAACACATCATGGCTTAAGATATGTGCCATCATCCGGAAACCCATGGAAATTAGGTGATCCCTGATACTGGTGTTATATTTAAAATGTCAATCTGCAAACTATTGTAATTCTCAGTTCGGAACTGCCCTATACCGTTTACCCCAAGCATGGCAGATAAGAGGCAATTACACACTCTCTCTTACTCCCCTCCATTATACCCCACACTGTCATAGCATTGCATGGATACAACACTATGGACTGAATCTCTCGGGACACCTCACAATTTTCTCCTCCCTCGGGACACCTCACCATTATTTATGACGCAAATTGCTAGCTCTACCTGGATTTCAGGCGATCTATCCTTGCTTAATAGTCTACAATATAGGAGCTTGTTGAATGCCTTACTGACTTACTTAAAGATAGCACCCACTATTCTGCCTTCATCAATTTTCTTAGTCACTTCTTATAAAAACTCCATCAAGTTAGTAAAATGATCACCCAAGCACAAGCCCTCTTCAATACTTGCCTATCCAAATACTCATAAATCTTAGTGATTCCTGAGAAGATATTTTAGCTCCGATTGAGTTTCTTAATTGACGCTTGGTCGCTGAGTTGCAGGGTATCTTTTCAGACATTTTGTCATCATGACTAGGCAACATCATCAGTGTTTTCAGATGTGTCGTCACTATGCTGATGACTCTACTGAGTTTTGTGACGAAACGTCTGAAAATATTGATGATGTTACCTAGTATAGTGATGAAATATCTGAATACAAACCTTCCAGCTCAGCGAGCAAACGTAAACCCACATATGAATCCTTTGCCTCAGAATACCCACCAAAAACTCAGTCAACGTTTATGTCAGCCTCATCGATCTATAGTTTTTGTCTTAAACACTGAAGTAATGGTACTACAATAGCTACAAACCAACCTTTTGGTAACTCATCTTTACGATTGATGTCAGAAGTACGTCTGCAAATGCTCAACAATCACTTCAGTAGCTTCCCACGTATTACTGCGATACAACCGATTCGTAATTTACCCCAGAGATTCTTTTACCTTTATACATTTTAAGATGTGCAGGACGTCTCCATATAATACAGGCACTCTTCAAGATATCACTCTGTATTCACCCAGATTCTCTCACTCTTGTAGGCTTCCCCACTGTGAGTACAAAGGGGAAACAATCCTTTAGTATGTCACCCATCTACTGCAGTTGCACACAAAGACAGCTTTGTTGAATTTTAATGGGCCCTATTCTTTCCCTAGTTAATCTTTTGCCATTAACGTATTTGCAGAATTTCTTCAATATCGTTTTGACCTTACTTACAAATACATGTTGACCTGAGATGTGCCTCCTTTTGTTTCTTGACCAGATCATCAATATCGTTAGTCATCCATCATTCCCTGCTCCTACCAGCCTTCCCCAGCTCACTAATAGGAACACGCTGTTTCTCAAAATTCTTAATCCAATTTCTGAAGGCCTTTAAATTTCCAAGCATCACTTTATCTGTGAAAAACGACTCGCATTCTCCCTTTCAATGGGCTGGCCTCACACTTTCAAAATTGTCCTTGCTGCAAGTTAGAACGTTAACATGAAGTCGATCGTCTTCCAAAACGTTTTTGAACATGATAGTTACTGCGTAACAGATTATCCTCCAGACTGAACTCCTCCTCCTTCTGCACAGGCTTGGCTGGCTGAATGGCCTTACTCTGTCCATCTGTAACAGACTTGAGAGGCTGAATGCCCTCATCCTTTCTCTCTGCAACAGATCTGTGAGGTTGAACGGTCTCATCCTGTCCCTCTGTAACAGAGCGAGTCATGAACTGTCGCAGTAACCCATGGATTAGGTGTAACCGATATACTGGATCTGATGGAGTTCCCTCCCTTCTCAGTTACAGAAAAGTAAAAGCACAATGTAAACTAGGCGTCCTCTCAGTAACACCTCTTACAGCTACAGTAGCACGTCTGCATGTTTTGATTGATTCTTTTTGCAAAATGCTCCAACATTCCAGCTTTCCACTTCTTTCAGTATACGGCGAGTGCATGATGAATGGCTTCCTCACATCTCTCTGTAAAAGTCACACTGGGACAGAATTGTTTCTTCCTGCTTAGCAGTCCCAATGCTCGGTATCAAGGTTTTGAGAGGATTTAGAACATGGCACTTAAAACCTCTGACAAAGTCAATGGGTAATAAGAATCGTACCTTGAGTTAAAGTATCTAGAAATTTCCTGACCAGATATTTTATGCAACCGGTCTGTTATGTTATCCCTGTCTCCATTTGTAAGCACGGTGGGACATGTAAAAAGCTGCAGTGCTCGATTAATACTCGATATACAAGTAAGAAAAATAAAAATGATTGAAAGATTTATGGTCCATCCCTCAGCATCCCTCATCCACTCCATTCAACCGAGTAAACGTTGCGAGAAAGTGAGGACTGCAGGTGCTGCAGCTCAGAGTCTCGACTGTAGTACTGAAAATTCACAGCAAATCCGGCAGCATCCAAGGAAGAGGCGAACCAACGTTTTGGGCATAAGCCTGAAGGGAGGGATTCTGCTCGAAACATCGATTCTCCTGCTCCTTGGATGGTACTTGTCCTGCTGTGCTTTTCCAGCACTACTATCAGAACCGAGTAAATGTTCCCTTTTGTTGTGTCATGAAAAGTGATGTAAAGAAGACGTTAAATGAACCCGATTGTTCGGTGATTCTGATTGATGTCAGTCTCCATGGATTCTAATTATCCCAGAGAAGGGCTTCCAACTTTTAAAGATTAATGGGTTCCTTTCAATGTGTTATCCAATAGTATGAGCGGGCACATCACCAAAAGCACGAGCAGATATCCTCAGCTCCAGAGATGGGCGAGGAGAGAGCAGAATCTAAGAACACTAGATTGGACTGTTCTAACATTGGATCCGAATCTGAGGACAATATATTGAATATTGCAGCAATAGACAGTAGTCGATCTGATTATGTTTTGGTGCCTTCTACATATGAAGGGTTGTTATTATCATTGCAGTACTAATATGCTCTTTATATTATCAATATTTTATTGTCCTAGTCTGTCTATTGTAGCTGTCCCTGGCCACATATTACTTCTATGAACTTGTTCGGACAGCATTATTGTTTTTTCGTTCAGTATGCAGTTTTTTCCAACAATATGTCCGGTGGTGTAAACAACGATTCGGAGCATCCTGATGATTCAGTTATGAAAGTCTATTGCCCGAAATGTCGATTTTCCGGCTCCTCGGATGTTGCCCGACCTTCTGTGCTTTTCCAGCACCACTCTAATATTGACTCTAATCTCCCCCATCTGTAGCACCCAATTTTGCCGAGACTGGACAGCCCATTTTTTTTTATTTTCCCCTGAGAAGGTCATTCTGAACTGCATTCTTTATTCACTGCAGACAAATTGCTGTGGAAAAAAAACACAGTGCTGGTCAGGACTTTGACACAACAGTTGTGAAGGAACAGGGGTATATTTCCAAGTCAGGGTGGTGATTGGCTTGGAGGGGAATTTGCAGTTGGTGGTTGAAACAGACGAGCTGCAGCTGTCGTGATACCTTTGGCCATGAACTGATGCTTAACACCAACCCTGACTATTACTAACTGTAACTATTCAACAACCCAGAACGTAGCTCACTGGTTTATCCCATCTGCTATTTGAACCTTGAGCTGAGACGTGCAGACTCAAAGATGCCAACAATCTGCTGGTGACAAGCCTGGCTTCAAACCAGCAGATCAGATTCGAACTTACACCAAAACTCCCATCCATCTCTCATTCCTGTGGACACTGATCTACATTGCTATTGGATCTGGCAATGCCTTTATTTTAATATTTTCCAGCACTTTATCTGATCTACCATGAAATTTCCCTCAGTCGATTCACCAAAATCTAGCAAATTACTCATATATAAACTCGTTTCCTACATGTGTATTCTCTGTTAAACAACGGTTTTAGCATTCAAAAAGACACACACAGACACACACCGACACAGACACACACACACACACACACACACACACATACTCCCACACACAGATACACCCACACACAGTCATTTGTCGTGGTGTAATGGAATGAGAGAAGCGTAACTATGCATGAGCCCCATTTACTGCAACTCACAGCAAATCTTCCCCTGCTGGACAGTAATCTAATGAGAGCAGTCCCGATATGATAGCAAAGGTTAGCAATATTCCCCATGTTAGGAAGTCCTATTTACTGAGCAACACACTAGATTAGTCTGCACAGCTCTCCATGCTGGGCTGTCATCTTGTTCTAGTCTGTGTTGTTTGAGGTGTCCTGTGGAGCAGATTCAACAGTCGATATAACAAACCATTACAAATTGTCTGACAATGCCTTTATTCAATGTTTTCATTCTTGTAATTTAACTTTCGAACTTCTCACTCTTCCAGTTCATCCCTCAGCTCTATCTTTCTCTCAATTTTTCCACAACCTGTTCTCAGTTACTTAATTGTCTGTTTCTATCGTTAATGTCAATGTGGTCTGTAACACGGGGAAGTCTCTCGAGTATTATTGTAATGGACGAGCATCTAACATGTCTGACAATACTGTCACTTTAAAATAAGTGTTATTTTCGCCTCTATGTTTTCAAAGCGAGATCTCAAAGGCCAAACTACCTCTTGCAAATGGCTGAAATAAATAACACAGGAGGCTTCTTTTTAATATATGGTGGTAACAATGACCAGATGTCATAGAGCAGAATTTCTCGTTTATCTTCACTGTAACAGTCAGCAGGTGCTTGCGTTCCCAGAAGGATTGGAAGCTTCAGTAAATGATCCCTAGCTGCTATTCTCTGTCAAATCTCTTGATGTTATTTTTTTCCTGCCCTGGAGACCTGCATGCAAGAAAGTATGTGCATTTTTGACTAGGCCTGTGTTGATGGGATGTTGGTATATTGGAACAGTTAATAAGTTGAAAGTACTGTAGCTATTAATCCGTTAAGGTTTCCAAAATTCAAGTTATTCTAAATTCCTCTTTTTTTAAAACATATTTTTATAAGCGTGCGTAAATAAATTGTGCATTACTTAAAGCTGAGGGCATGCTACAGTGACATCACATCTGGAACACCCACTTTACATCGAGCTTTAAACAGCGAAAATGTCGGTGTTCAGGTCATTCGTAAAACATTTTGTGGCAGTCTTGTTTGTTTCATAGCAAACTGGGGACTCTAGCCCAGAACTAAATTGATAATTCCAATGTGGATTTAGGATTAGAGGCTGTACAGTGAGTAACCCACTCAGACGTGTTCCCCTACCCAATAACTCTGAATTCATTTTTGACTAATGCACTTAGCCTACACATCTCTGAACGCTATGGGCAATTTAGTATGACCATTAACCTGAAATGCACATCTTTGAATTGTGGGACGAATGTGGATTACAAGGACGAAATCCATGCAGACACGGGAATAATGTGCATGGCAACATTGTTGAGCACGAGGCAGCATGTGGCAGCTGCTAGTGTCTTGTGTACCGGATTTTGAATTCGGTGGGTAAAACAGTGCTTTGCGTAGTAACAGTTTTTCTGTCACTGGAGTGCTTTCTGGGGTGGATGAAGGCACTTTGGGGATTTGTAAATGGTGAGCAAGGCAAAGCAGTGGGAATTGGCAGACAAGTTAAAATTGGAATTACCTTTGTCTGTGAAAAAAAGAGAAGTAATTACAGCAATGTCTCGACATTTGCATTTAGTGGAACGCCGTCATTTCTTTGGAAATGACGAGAATTAAATTGCAGACGAGGCAGTTTGAACATCAAAAGGAATTGAAGCAGTTTGAGTTATGATCAAATGTAGAATCAAAAGAAAAAGGAGATGATGAGTAAAGAGAATAAAAGAGAAAAGTAAAGCAGAAAGAGAGATAGTTTCAACTTCAAAGATGAATAATTAGAAAGGAAAGGTGGAGATGAAAGTAGAGGTCGGGTGAATGAGGGGCATAGTGATGATTAGCAAGCTTATGGATGCCAAAGACCAGATAGGTTCTGTCTACATGTATACATGATTTGCTTAAATTGGAGGAGAAGGATGCGGACACCATTTTAATTTCATTTGAGAATGTACCTCCACAAACATTGGCCATTGTCCATGTGGATTCAATTAATACATGCAAAGCTGGTATGTATCAGGAGTGAGATATTTCCATCAATATCAGAGGAGATATGTATGACAGATGAGGAGGTGAAGAAAGATATCTGAAGTCCATACGAGCTCGTGCCAGAAGCCTCCAGACAGCGTTTTGGAAAACTAAAAAGGTCCCTGGTTGAAGGCTCATTGAGTTTGAAAGAATCACG
This sequence comes from Chiloscyllium punctatum, assembly GCF_047496795.1. Classification (NCBI taxonomy): domain Eukaryota; kingdom Metazoa; phylum Chordata; class Chondrichthyes; order Orectolobiformes; family Hemiscylliidae; genus Chiloscyllium; species Chiloscyllium punctatum. Next base: position 45,666,246 of record NC_092781.1, on the reverse strand, counting down.
CAAAGTAGTTTGGATAGATTGATAAGGTATTTAAAGACAGAGCTATGACACGCAAAGAGAAATTCTTACTTTAGCGGAATCCAAAAATTCACTTCCTGAGAACATGAAAACTCATAAGAAGAGCACAGAGTTAAAATGACAATATTAAAGTTGAAGTGGCTGATGATTATACGTTGGTCTGCAGTCAATGTTTGGCATCGCTCTGGTACAGAAATCGGCGAAATTAGAAATCCTCAGGTGGTAACGGAAAGATAGATCTTATTGAAGATAATGCAGGTAGCTTGCAACAGGGTAAAAAAGGGAAAGAGAGGTTAAAAAGCTCAGGTATTATCATTGGAATAATGTTGGCCCTTGAAATCACAACGTTGTTGGGTTAGAAAGAGTACTGGGAAGCCACATGTAGGAATATAGGATCTGCCAGTGAATTTTGTTGAAGTGATAAAGGAAAGCACAATGGAAGCTAAAACCCTGCACCAGAATGTACAAACTAGTCAGAGACGGGATTAGAAGAATGTATAGATTATTGAAAGACACATACTTGCGAGACGAAGTTTTACTGGCACAGGCAGAAAGGAGCAGCTAAAGAAGTTACTGTAATAGGAGGCACAGAAGCACGTAAATCATTGATGCTGAGACATGAGGAAATATATCATTCAGAGAGACGATTGGAGAGACTTGAAGCCCTCCATTATGTTAAGTGAGATTTGAATGTCCGGAGAAACCACCAATAGAAGCATTCTGCACTTGAAAACAGAATCTTGAGCTTGGTGATGGCGTTACATCATTTCTGTATTTAAATTGCGAATAACGTGCCAATGTAACATTTATGTATTGCAGTCTAGTAATAGAGGAAGTCGCAGTGATCTAAAATGAAGCCATAATTGTACATTGATTTTTTTTTTAAGGGGAAGCTGTGACGATACTGTCACTTTAAAAGGGTTATTTTTTCTTGTGTTTATTTTTTGAAGAGATGTCAGAAAGGCAGGGGTGGCAAACTGCCGCTTATTATCGGCTTTAGTTTTTATTGAAACAGTGGTAACAATGGTAAGGCAGAGGCCAGCTCTCACGGCACAGGTCTGCTCGTTTTGTTTTTAGCTGTAACATTCGGAAGCCGCTTGGGATCCCAGAAGGGTTAGAAGCTTCGATACATCATTTTATGTTGCTATTCTCTGAAATCTCTCTTGATGTTGTTTCCTCCAGAATTGGAGAATTTAACATAAGATTCTGTTTTTGACTTTACCTTTTTGCCAAGGGGTGGACTTATGGGATGTGACTACATTGGAATCGTTAGATAGTAGAATGTACTGCATCTATTACTTGTCTAAGTGTTCCAGTGCATATTCCATTGCAAATTGTTCTTTTCTTTATTTGCATTTTAACTAGAGCGTTTTGCTAGATTATATTCCACTTAACGTCGAGTGGTTTGACCAGTTGCAAGGCATCTGTTAAATCCAATGCACGTTTACGTTTACAATAAGGAAAAGTTATGGTCCACGCTGTCTTCGGAAAATACTTTGAGGGAACTTGGCTTGATCCATCACCGTCGTAGCTGACAGTCATCTGACTTCCTGCAGGTATTGAAAGGTTCGTGGAGGAGCTGGATGTGGTATGATGAAGGTAGTGCTGTAAGCTGCCTTAGACATTCAAGGAGACCTGAGGATTTGTTGAAACGACACAGGATGGAGCATGGGGACTGTAGTGACAGCATCTGGATCTTAACATAAATAACAATGGACCATGAGATGCAGGCAGGGAAGCTCTGAAACCACGGAGAGAATGTGCGTAAGGAATGGGTTCTGCCGTAGCAACTCCGGGTTTTCCAATGACTGCTTCACAAACTGCATCCAACTCAACAGCACAGTGTGGGATGACCCTGATTGAACAAGCAGCTGGTCTTAGAGTGGTGTTACTTCCGTCAACGCGAACTGCAGCTTCTCACCGGGGAAGACGGCGCTGCCAGTGGCGGTTAGAGTCACAGTAGCATTCAACTTCTATGATCCGGAACTTTCCAGGCAGGAGTGGGAAAGATATCCTTCATCTCCCAGTATGTCATCATCAATGTCATTATTTGGTGACGGAGGGTATATATGGTGGATGAGGTGAATACAACGTTTTCTCCCTCCGCAAGAAGCTGCCACGTGTATCCTTATTTTTCCAGCATAGCGCGATTCCCGAAGGTGTACATGGCTCTTCGTGGTCCCCATGTCAATGTGGAAAGGTAGGGGAACTGAAAGACCCCTCATTCTTTAATATTACAGTGAGCCCATGCACTGAAGATCATGCTGGTGAACACCCATTGTCCTGGCAGCAGCCACTGCAGCCTCTTCGTTCAGAAGCTGTCAGTCATTCCCATCGTCATCAGGTCTCTACATAGAAAGGTAGGATAGCGTCTGTGACAAAGGACGTCCCTTGATACGTGGCTCAAAACGCATTTACCCTCACCCTTCCCCACCATCAACCACCCAGATCAAGATATCGCGTGTGTACCAAGATACTGAGCGGTGTTCTGGTGCATTCTTGAAATGTCATTGACTTTCTCCTGTTCTCACACAACAAATACATGGTTGAATTACTTCTCATTTCCAATAAAAAGTTTTCAATTAGTTTTGTCTCCATCTCTATTTCTCAAGCAACAGTCTAAAATGGGCTGAATGGCCTCCTTTTGTTCTACGCTACCATTTCTTTTTCTAGTTACAATGTTACAGGCTTGATGAGGCTAAATGGACTGATTCTGTAGCTGCGTAACAGGATACTGGTGCTGCATAGCCTTCTCGTCGTCCAGTGTAATCGGCTCGATGGGATGGTTGACTTCCTCTTGTAACATTTAAGGTTCCAAGGGCTGAACAGCCTCGTCCTCTTCTTGTGTAGCAAGGTCGAATATCCATCTGCTGGTTCTGCGTAACAGGTTGGAGAATCGGAATGGATTCCTCCATTTGTTGTATAATTGGTACATGTTGCTTATTCCTTTCGTTGTTAAACTCCAAAGGGGATTGTATCAACCTGGTCATCCTTTCCTGAAAAGTTAACACATCATTGCAGAAATCATTTGAGTGAAGCATCTCTGGGCTGCGACGAATGTACCAATACCCTTTCTTTCATGAGGAGATTAAATCTGTACAAATTACTCCATATGTGATCTCAGTAAGATCCTATACAGCGGGACCAGCATTTTGTCAGCTGTAAGAATCCCACCCATGTTAGAGTAATCTCAGTTGTATGAAGGAATGCACAGTTTTGCTGAATCTTCATTGTTCTTCTCTACTACATCGGCATAACCCTAGATCTGGTGAAAATGTCACAATGACGTGCGCGAAGAACAAATAACGTGAGGAGATGATCGCAACGCTCAGATAGAATTCGCAAAAAATCTCACCTGAATCGGCTGTTAATGTTCCCAGAGCCCATTAGCTCACTTTCCGCAGAATATGTTGAGGTGGAGCTTAGAACTTGCACAGAAAAGCAAACATTATTGGGAATTATATGTCAAAGTCAAAACTGCAAAACTAATGTTGGGCATTTTGCACAGCAGGAAATTAGACATAAACATTTATGGGGACTGTAGTAATAAAGGACAGCTTCAATTGCATCTAAACTATGTTTACCCAAGTCAATGTTAATGCTGGGAAAAATGATTGTATGAGCCAATATGAGATTGATCGTTTTCACAGCATGTTGATTACGAAGCTAGAGAGGAAGCTGATTTGGAATTGCTGTTATTTGATCAGAAGAGCTAACTGAATAACATACTGTAAAGAAGTTTTGGGGGTAAAATCATAATATATTGAATCTTATTTAACATATGAATATCAAACAGTATATATTTGAAATTGTGGTAACAAACTTGAGTGATGCTAGCCATGAAGGTGTGAGGGGCAAGATGGCTTCAAGGAATGAACAAAGTACATGAACAAGTTTTATTTCAAGGCAGAAAATGACTGTTGTTTAAATAATCAATGTTACATGTGCGATGTACATCTATCCACAACAGTGCAATCAGCGAAAACATATGGTGACTTAACGATTGTCAACAAAAGAAGTTAAAGATTGCATGAGATCAAAGGAAGCAGCTAAAACAGTGCCAGATATTGTGTTAAGCCCTGGATCCAGAGAAATTTGGGTCCCAGCAAAAGAGGATCAATGACGTGATGAGGAAATCAAAAAGACCAAGACTGCAAACTAACAAGACATATAAGGACGAAAAAGCACTTCTCGCGATACTTGAAAGGGAAGTGAACGCAAGATCAAATGTGGAATGATGAATATCGGACAGGATAATTTCTTGCAGAGAACTGGGAAATTACAGAGAAACTAAACAGTTACTTTCATGTCTGTCTTCATAGGGGCAAGATTATTTGATAGGGAAAATCAATCTGTGTTCTCAAGCGATGCAAAAAATGGGAGGTGATCGCAGTGAATCTAAGAAAATTCACTCGCAGGTTCATGGAATAGTGTTGTCAGGCAAGGTTAGGGAAGAATCCCAAGATATCCAGCACGTACATCAAGCGATCGCTATTTGGAAAGGCGATGCTTCACCAGGGAGAATCAGCATCGCTTCATCAGAGGGAGGTCATGGTTATCATTTTTTTCCTGAGGAGATACGCAATGGCCCAGTGTGCCAACCGCAAATGTTCTAATCTCCCTACTGCCCGAGTCTCAGACACCTTCCTGCACCGGGACCAGTCTCCAGATCATAACAGTCCCAGGCTCCACGCTGTTCCAGGACGAGTCTCCAAACTGCACCAAGCACATTCTCTAGACCGCAATGATCCAGCCCCCAGACCGCACCATCCGCAATCTCCAGACCACACCAGCCAAAGCCTCCAGGCTGTACTGGGCCAACTCTCCAGATCGCAACGGCCCATTCTCCAGAACGAACCAGCCCAAGTCTCTAGCCCTCACTGAGTCCAATCCCTAACGCCAATTGGCCCAGTCTTGAGGCCACACTGGGATCATTATCCACAATGCTCCTGGCCCAGTCTCCAGGTTGTACCGGGCACAGTGTCCAGGCCTAACGGGCCTTAGTCTCCAGCCTATAACGTCCAGTCTCCAGGCCACACGACGCCCTTTCCCCAGACTGCACACGGCCCAATCTCGAATCCACCGTCTACCCAGTCATCAGTATGAACTGTGGCCAGTCTCCTGACTTTAAAATTCCCACTCCTTTCGTTGAACAGGGCACAGCCTCCACGCTGCACGCGCCTAGCCTGCAGTCTGCACCTCGCATAGTTTCCAGACAACGCCAGACCTAGTCTCTAGCCCACGCCGGGCACCAGGCCTCTCCTGGCCCAATATCCTAGCCACGCAAGACCCAGTGTACAGACTGCACTACGCCCAGGCTCCAGACCACCCCGGTCCCAGTCCTGAAACTTCACAGGGCCCACGCTCCAGGCTGCACTTAGCACACTCACTAGACTGCACCAGGTTCTCTCCTGAAGCCGAACAGTTCACAGCAGAAGGCCTAGTCTCCAGAATGCACCGCGCCCAGTCTCCAGGCCGCACCACACCCAGACTGCAGGCCACGTCCGGCCCCATCTCCTGGCCACACTGAGCATGGTCTTCAGGTTTCATCTTTCCCAGAGTCGAGGTTGCACCAGTCTAAGTCTCCACAGTGAACCGGACTTGATCTCCAGACAACACCAGACCTAATCCCCAAGCCTCACCCGGCCCAGTCTCCAGGCGACACTACCCTCAGTTTCCAGACAGTACTGGACCAATTAACCTGGCCGTACCGGTTTCTGTATCCAGGCTACACCGAACTCAATCTCCAGATCGCATTGTACCCGTCTCCAGAACACACCAGCCCCTGTTTCAAGACCACACTGGGCCAGACCTGCAGGCTGCAGTGGACCAAGTCACCACACCGCCATGACCCAATCTCCAGATAACACCAGCCCCAGTCTTTTGGTGTTATCTGGCCCTGTGTCCAGAGTGCACTGGCTGCAGTCTCCGTTCTGCAACGGGTGCAGTCTGCAGGCATTATCAGACCCAGTCTCCAGGCTGCACCAGGCCCAGTCACCAGACCGTACTGGACCCAGTCACGAGACGCCACCAGGCCAAGTCTCCAGACCATACAAGCCTCAATTTTCCGACTGCACGAGTCCAAGACTCCATGATGTACCATGCCCGATCTCCTGTGCACATCAATCCCGTGGCCAGGCTGCACCAGGACTAATATCAAGACTGATATCCTGATGAAGGGCTTTTGCCCGAAACGTTGATTTCGCTGCTCGTTGGATGCTGCCTGAACTGCTGTGCTCTTCCAGCACCACTAATCCAGTATTTGATTTTCAGCATCTGCAGTCATTGTTTTTACCTCAAGACTGCACCAGCCTACATCACCAGATTGCAATGGGCCAGGCCTTCAGGCAGCATTGGGCCAAGTCTTCAGACCGCAATTTCCCAGTCTCCATATCGGAACAGCCCGATTCTCCAGTCTCCAGAGAGTACCAGCCCACATTGGTAAAGTCTCCATACCACACCAGGCACAATGTCAAGGCCACATTGAGCCCAATCTTCAGACGATAATTGCCCAGTCTCCAGACCGCACCAGCCAGAATCACCAGACTGCACCAGGCCCAGCGCCAAGGATGCACCGGGCCCAGTCTCCAGACGGCACTTGACAAAGACTCCAGGCCGAGTCAGCAGAATATACCGCAGCCTGCCTTCAAACAACGTCATGCACAGTCTCCAGACCATTGCCAAGTCCATTGTCCTGACTGCATCGAGCCCAGTCCCCAGACCACACCCGTCTTTGTCTCCAGATGGATCTGGGCCCAGTCTCCATTTCACACTGCGCCCAGTCCCAAGGCAGCATCAGGCCCAGTCTCCAGGCCGCACCTAACCCAGTGTCCAGGCCACACTGGACCCATTCTCCAGATCGCAAACGTCCCAGTCTCCAGGCTGCATTGGGCCTAATCTCCAGACTGCTCCCAGCACAGTCGGCAGGCCGCACCAGGCCGAGTGTCCCATCCGCGTCCAGCCATGTCTCAAGTCTGCACCAGGCCAGTGTCCAGGTTGCATCAGGATCAGTGTCATGCCTGCACAGGGACAAGTCTCTGATCCAAAACGGATATATCCTCCTAGCTGCACCAGGACCAGTCCCCAAACCTCACACGAACAAGTCACGAAACTGACTGAAGCCAAGATCAAAGGGAGCACTGGGCCCAGTCTCCAGACTATACTGTCGAAAAGGATATGGAAGGTATTGACTGCAGGGAAATAGATAGTGACATCTTGCAAAATGTCCAGATTACAGCGGAGGAAGTGCTGGATGTCTTGAAATTGTTGAAGGTTGAAAAATCCCCAGGACCTGATCAGGCGTACCCGAGAATGCTGTGGAATGCTAGGGTAGTGATTGCTGGTCATCTTGCTGAGGTATTTGTATTATCGATAGTCACAGGTGAGGTGCCAGAAGACTGGAGGTTTTGCAAAAGTGGTGCCACTGATTAAGAAGGGCGGTAAAGAAAAGCCAGGGAACTATAGCCCTAGCAGCCTGACCTCAGTGGTGGGAAATTGTGGGACGGAATCCTGAGGGACAGGCTATACATGTATTTGGAAGGGTAAAGACTGATTAGGGATAGTCAACATGGCTTTGTGCTTGGGAAATCATGTCTCACAAACTTGCTGGAATTTTTTGAAGAAGTAACAAAGAAGGTTGATGAGGGCAGAGCAGTCTATGTGATCTATATAGACTTCAGTCAGGCGTCTTAATAGGTTCCCCATGGGAGACTGATTAGCAAGGTTAGACCTCATGAAATACAGGGAGAACTAGCCATTTGGATACAGAACTGGCTCAAAGGTAGAAGACAGAGGATGTTGGTGGATGGTTGTTTTTCAGCCTTATCGCCTTCTGACCAGTGAAATGCCACAAGGATCGGTGCTGGGTCCTATACTTTTTGTAATTTACATAAATGATTTGGATGTGAGCATAAGAGCTACAGTTCGTAAGTTTACAGATGACACCAAAATTGGAGGTGTAGTGAACAATGAAGAGGGTATCCTCAGATTACAACAGGATCTGGACCAGTTGGGCCAAATGGCTAAGAAGTGGCAGGTGGAGTTTATTGCAGATAAATGCGTGGTGCTGCATTTTGGGAAAACAAATCTTAGCAGGACTTGAACACTTCATGGTAAGGTCCAAAGGAGTGTTGCTGAAAAAAGAGATCTTGCAGTGCAGGTTCATAGCTTCTTGAAAGTGGAGTCGCAGGTAGATAGGATAGTGAAGAAAGCATTTGGTATGCTTTCCTTTATTGGTCAGAGTATTCAGTACAGGGGTTGGGAGGTCATGTTGCGGCTGTACAGGACATTAGTTAGGCCACTTTTGGAAAATTGCTTGCAATTCTGGCCTCTTTATTATCGGAAAGATGTTGTGAAACTTGAAAGTGTTCAGAAAAGATTCACAATGATGTTGCCAGAATTGGAGGATCTGAGCTATAGGGAGCAGCTGAACAGGCTGGGCCTGTTTTCCCTGAAGCGTCGGAGGCTGAGGGGTGACGTTATAGAGGTTTACAATATTATGAGGGACATGGATAAACTAAATAAACAAAGGCTTTTCCCTGGGATCGGGGAGTCGAGAACGAGAGGGCATAGGCTTAGGGTTAGACGTGAAAGATTTAAAAGAGATCTAAGGGCAACCTTTTCACACAGAGTGTAGTACGTGTATCGAATGAACTGCCAGAGGATGTGGTGAAGGCTGGTACAATTGCAACATTTAAGAGGCATTTGGATCGATATCTGAAAGGAAGAGTTTAGAGGGATATGGGTCGGGTGCTGGCAGGTGGGACTAGATTGGTTTAGGATATCTGGTCAGCATGGACAGGTTGAAACGAAGGTTCTGTTTCCATGTTGGACATCTCAATAAGTCTGTGACACTATACCTAGCTCAGGCTCCAGGCCAGACAGCATCCAAAATCCAGACCTCACCACGCCCAGCCTCCAGGCTGCACAGGGCACGGTCTCCTGGCTGCACGGAGGCCAGTCACCCGCCTGCACTGGGCCTGGTCTTCTGGCCACAATGAGCCCAGTCTCCACACCTCACTGAGCCCAATCTCCACTCCACACAGGACCCAGTCTCCAGACTGCACTCAGCCAAGTCTCCATACCTCACTGGGCCCAAACTCCAGACCACATAGGACTCAAACTCCAGACCACACCGGGCCCAATCTCCACATGTCACTGGGCACGGTCTCCAGACCGCACTGCGCCTCGTCTCCAGACTGCAATGAGCCCAGGCTCCAGGCAGTATTGTTCTTTTAGGTTCCTGACCTCGCTTCTTCCGCGTGAGCCTCCGCTCTGGATTCACAAGCTCCATTCACACCAAAGTAAGTAGAAGAATTAAAATATTGATAAAAGAATGCTTCAGAAAACTGAATATAACCAAGATGCACAAAGAGCCGGGGGAGCAGAGGAGCGACATCCATTTTTAGGACATTTCATGGCTTTTTTCCTCTTCAAAATTGACTTTGTAGTCTCAGAGCAGTGTTGTCCGATTCCTCGCAATGTCGTCCCTGAAATATTAACAGAAGGAAATGAACATGCCATTCCTTGCCTGTCAGCTGAAATTGGGTTTGTTTGAGGCTTTACAATCCATTCTCACTATGATTTGTAAGATCAAGAAACATTGAACATTTGAGGAAATGCCACTGAATTCATCTCATCCTCTTCCAAAGTGTTTGACCCAGCGTGACCTGGAGATATCTCTACTGGTGTGGTCTGCATGGTTCCCATTGCTGGACAGATATCTCCTCCATGTTTACATATCAATGCTCTGCTGTGGTCTGCATCGCTACCCTCGTGGGACAGGTATTGAGTGCAGATTTATAGATCAATGCATGTTTTGGACTGCATAGCTCCCTGTGCTGGACAGCAATCTTTTTCGGTTTATGGATCAATGCAATGCTGAGGTCTGCACGGCGTACAGTACTGTATAGATATCTAGTCCAGGTTTACAGATTAATGCACTGCTTTGGTCTGCAAAGCCTCCCGTGCCGCGCAGATATCTAGTCCGAGTTTATTGATCAATGCACTGCTGTGGTCTGCCTAGCTCCCTGTACTGGAGAAATATCTGCTTCGGTTTTGTAGATCAATGCACTCGCGTGGTCTGCACAGTGTTGTGCAATCAGCGGATTTCTCGGTTATACCAATCAGACCTTGATCTGCACAGTGCTCAACGCTGAACATATACCTCCTCTGCATTAATGGTTCTCTGTGGTGGATTGAGAATGCGATATAACTAACCATTTCAACAGAAATGGCAATACCTTCACTTCCCATTTTTGTGATTGAACCCTCCATCTCTCACTCCATTAATGTTGCAGCCTGACCATGCATTATCCATTATAATGGTGAATACCCACTATCCTGGCAGCAGCCACAGCTTCTTCGTTCAGAAGCAATCAGCCATTCCCATCGTCTTCGAGTCGTCACGTAGAAAGAAAGGATGGCCTGTCGACTAAAGGACATACCCTTCATTCACGTCTCCAAACATCCTCAACCTCACCACCCCCCACCCCCAAACAATTACGTCAAAATATCCCGTGTGTACCCAGAGCAATGGGGTCACTGGGAACATCAGGGAGCAGAACATCAGTGAGATGGAGCATCAACTCCTATGTCTCAATGGGCAGAATGAAAGCCCCCTTACACACTGTAGCATTAAGTACAGTAATCTATATCAATTTATGTCATCTACAGACTTTCACCTTTCCGGAACATTGACAGGTTCATGGTTACCCACGTTATATTCCAGCTGCCAAGTTGTTGTGTATTGCTTTACAATTAGAGACTCTCAACCTCCACTTGATAATTTCAGTTCCTGATCATCTTCTGTAGAATCTATTTCTCAAAAATTTGCAATTTGTTGCAAATAGTTGAGGCCTCAACACTGGTCACTGTGACACTGCAGTAGTTAATTTGTGTAAAACTAATAAAGACTGATTTATCCCTATATTTTCCCAACTACTAACTCAGTAACCACTCCTCCTTGAATCGAATTTAGCAGCTTTGAGAAGCTGAATATCCCCTTCCATTTGCGATGTAACAGGTATGTGAGATGAAAACATCTGCTCCAATTGCTGAGTGACAATGTCGAATGGCTGAATGGCCCCATTCTGTTCCTGTTTAAAACACTAGCTTGCTTCAGTATACGTGTAGCTGTTAATGGTGTTGAACAGTTGCGAAACATCAGTGCACCGCCCTCTTCTGACACTATGATGGAGTAAAGGCCATTGATGCTGCAGCTGCGCATAGAATATCGTCTCTCATTGGATGGCGAGTTTCCATTTGCTCTGTCCTTTAGAGGTATGTTCTACTTTGTGGTGGGCAGTATCTTCACTATGAGACTAAGTCTTTCCCTTTGGCAGGTCTGTGTGTTGGATCCTCCTATATAAACTGTTTGGAACAGATCCGACTGTGTCAAGTAGTTTGTCGAGATCGTTATCCTCTTTCTGATTCCCCCAAATCTCCCCACAATCTGGCTGCTGTGTATTTAAGTCATTGCCCCGTTCAGTGAGTAGTGGGCCTGTGGCGACACTACTGATAATGGACTTCGAAGTCCCACAACCAGAGTGCATTCTGTATCCTTGTCACATTCAGTATTTCCTCCGATTTCTTTTCAACATAGAGAGGAATTGAGTTATTACGGAGGGGTGGCATGGAGGGCTGGAAATATCTGTCAGGAGGAGATTTCCTTGATCATTTGTGACATGTTACATTGATACTTACCGGATTCTGGAATCAATGTTGGGAAATTCCAGTGTAACTCATTTCCTGAATGTGTAACACGGTGCTCCAACCAATTGTGGGTCTGTCCTGCCGGCTTTCAGAAGCATTATACAACTGGCTTGATTCTGTGAGTATGTTCATGTCACACTGTTTCCTGACAGGGTCAATTGTGGAATAAACGTGACGATGGATTAGGAAACAATAGTTTTAAAGGCACTCCATCTGAATGTGTTTTGTATTCTCGAACGAGACGGATGAAATCAATGCATACATTGAGGAAAATGGATATGACTTAATGACATGACCCAGACATTATAACAGGGCAATTAATATTGAAAACTGAATAGCCTGAATATTTTACAGCTCCAACATTTAGTCAGAACTGAAAACGATTTAGGAGGAAGTTGCTCAATAAGGGAATACATCTGTACAATCATAAAAGAGAATCTTGCATCATTCTGAACCCAACGTTCTCCGAAACATCTATTCCTGACATTCCTCGGAACATTCTGTACCTGTCATTGCCGGAACATTCTATAACAAACATTCTCCTGAACATTACATCACCGACATTCCCCAGAACATTCTGTACTCAACAGTCCTCGGAACATCCTGTACACGACAGTCCCCAGAATATTCTTTACCTGATATTCACCAGAACCTTCTGTACCCGAGATTCCCAAGGACATTGTGCATCCGACATTCACTGGAACATTCTATGCCCGACATTTCCTGGAACCATCTGTACCCGACATTCCCCACAACATTCTATAACCGACATGCCTTGGAACATTCCATAACAGGCATAGTCATGAACATTCTATTCCCGACGTTTTCCAGAACATCCTGGCCCTGACATTTATTGTGAACAGCCGGACGTCAGTGAATTCAAGAAAAGATAGATTCCGTTCCAGGGAGAAATAGACACTTTTCCGAAATCCCATCATGCAGTAGAAGGGAGAAAAAGTTTTCACTGCTTTTATATTTCTTCACGACAGAAGATGGGTCACAACTGAGACAAAAGACGGAAATTTCCAAACTCCTTTTGCCCTCTAGAGACTGGGAGATAATCCATCATGACAGCAACGTTTTCAGGTTCCGTATTAAGAAGTGAAAAGATGTGACCTGTGTTGGATCGCGAGTCATCAAGTTTGTAGCCTCTCCTGAAGATGGGCTTATGCCCGAAACGTCGATTCTGCTGTTCCTTGGATGCTGCCTGACCTGTTGCTCTTTTCCAGTAACACATTTTCAGCTGTGCAGGCATCTTAACGAAGCCAAATGTTCTTATGGATGTGTTTTGGGGAGGGAGGATTTCTTGCGTTTTATGACTCATTTTTGCAATTAATTCAGACGTTCCCATTTGTTATTCAGTTTCAATTATTTAAATAATTCTCTGAATACAGTGATACATTTGAAAATTTCTCTGGCTCTTCAATAACACAGCCTGCAAACTGATACATAACCTTTATGTTTTCCTTCCTCACAGTTAATATAGTGACGATCTACGTCCTGCTTTATAAAGATTGTGGATTGTCTCCATGTGTCAGACATTACCTGTGGGCCATGGCAGTGGCAGATCTACTGGTCATTATCCTCGATCTGATATTGAGACACATTCCCATTGTTTATCGGGGACAGTTTTATTTCCTGACGTACATCCCTGTTTGTAATATCCACGCCGTCCTGCTTTATGCAGTCACTGACTGTTCGGTTTGGTTCATCGTCACTTTCACCTTTGATCGATGTGCGGCCATTTGTTGCCAGAAGTTGAAATGTGCAAAAAGATCAGCTGTGGTTCTGGGAACAGTGACTGCGCTGAGCTGTTTAAAGAACATATTCTGGTATTTTATGCTCACATCTCAGTATCGGCTGATGAACGCCCCCTGGTTTTGTTATGCAAAAGACGGGGTTCGATCCTCCCGTGTCTGGGCCACGATCGAGTTCCTCCACTACATTCTAACTCCAGCTCTCCCTTTTCTCCTGATTCTACTACTCAATGTTTTCACCGTCAGACATATTTTAATGACTAGCAAAGCCCGCAGGAGATTCCGGACGCACATAAATGGGGACACTCAGTCTGACACTGAAATGAGAAACAGAAAAAAAATCGTCATTTTGCTGCTTGTAATCTCAGCCAATTTCATCCTGTTATGGTCAACGTTAATGGTGTTTTCTATATGGTACCGGATGTATTGGATTGGGTACTGGTCTGTGTATCTCCATAACTATATGCAGCAATTGGGCTTCATGCTGCAGCTCCTCAGTTGCTGTACAAATACCGCGATTTACGCTGTGACCCAGAAAAAGTTCAGACAGCAGCTGAAGAATGTTTTGAAATATCCAATTACCCAAATTCATCAATCAACCAAATTCACTCATTAATCAAACCATCCAGGATTTCCTCATTTCAGTTCAGCGTTTCAACAATGAAAAAGCATGTCGCTATGGTATCAGACTGAGGGTAACTCTGGATAAAAGCAAATTACTGCGGATGCTGAAATTTGAAACCAAAAGAGAAAATGCTGGAAAAATCTCAGAAGGTCTGGCAGCATCTGTAAGGAGAGAAAAGAACTGAAGTTTCGAGGCTAATTGACGCTTTGTCTCCTTACAAAAGTTGCCAGACCAGCTGAGATTATCCAGCTATTTCTCTTTTGGTTTGTGGGTAGCATTGGTTTGTAAAACCTTATACCACAGGGGTTTAGATGGAAACATTTCAGTGCTTCAATCAACTCAATAGCCAATGAGAAATGGCACCATCCCAAGGACTATATCTATTACCTCAATTTATAAACAACAAAAATGTTCATTTGAAAGTGACAAAAAGCAATGTGGGCGACATTGTTATTTCCCTTCTTGTTGAGAAGCTGAGTGGAGACAGACAGATTCAGCCATTCGTTCTGGTCCTTAGAGAAATAACGGGTCCTTGGCCTGAGCTCAGCAGTTAAGGTGAAGTCACACTGTCCTTTCTTTCACCTCTGCCTCCCCCACGCCAAACTAGCCTTAGGAAAAATTAACCTGTCGACCGCATTCCCCCAACTGCAGCCGACCGCATCCATCCTTCTCTCTCCGTCACCCTGTCTCCCGCATCCCCCCTCGCCTTCTGTCCCCTTTTCCTCACCCCTTTCATCCTTCTCATTTCTCTCCCTCTCTATCTCCCTGCACACTCAATCTATACCGCTCTTCCTTTCACTCACCCTTAACCCCTGCTCTCTCTCGTTCTCATAGACACACCTGTTTCTCCACTCGCCGCCACTCTTCTCGCTCCCCTCACCTTCTCTTTCACTCTCCTGCTGATTGTGTCTCCCTCGCTCATTTTGCTGTCTCCCACATTCTCCACCTCCTCTCACATCCCTCGATATCTCTCTGTCCTCTTTCTCTCACCCTGCCTCAACCAAGCATCTCCACTTCCTCTCCCGTCTCGGGGTCAGTGAGAGAGGGAAGAATCAGTGAGGGACAGTGCGACAGACGGAGAGAGAGGTAGGTTCAGTCAGAGGGAGAGTGAAGTAGGGAGGGGAGGAGAAAGAGAGCGAGTCGGCGGGAGAGGGCAGGAAGGAGAGAGAGTGAGAAAGAGAGTCAGGCAGAGCCAGCGGGATGGAGTCGGACAGAGCAAAAGAGAATTGCGAGTCAGACGAGGGAGAGGTGCAGACAGCAGGAGGGATTGAGGGGAAATGAGAAAGACAGTGAGGCAAAGGGAGACGCAAAAAGTGATTAGGTCAAGGAAAGTTTCAGACAGAGAGGCAGGCAGGAAGTGGGATGGGTGACGACAGAGAGTGGAAAGCCTGGGAAGAGAGAGTGTTGGAATGATCGGGAGAGATCGTAGGTAGGGCGGGATGAAACAAAATGGGAACAAGGGAGACAGATTGCGAAAAGCGGGATAGAGAGTGAATGTGGGAAGAGGCAGGAGAGTGGGAGATGGAGGGGAGGAGAGAGGGAGAGAGAGGGGAGAGGGAGTCGTGACCGAGACGGAAGGAGACATAGGAGAGAGGGAGAGGAAAGGGGACAGACAGAGGGAATGAGACAGACAGAGGGAGGTGGGAGAGAGAGTGTGGGAAATAGGAGAGTTGGAGAGGATAGGAGGAGAGTGGGACAGGCAGATGGAGACGGCGGGGTGGGAGAGCGAGAGAGGGATGGGGAGATATCGGGTGGCGAGGAGAGAAAGAAGGGTGAGATAGTGGCAGAGAGAGAGAAATGGGAAGAGAGGGGTGAGAGATGAGAGAGTGGAGAGAGGAACGGGAAGGGTAGAGAGAGAGGTAGAGGCGTGGAAGCAGGGGCATAGAGAGGAGAGAGGGCAGGAGAGAGAGTGAGGGGAGTGAGAGAGGAGTGGAGAAGAGAGAGGGGAGAGGTGGGAGGGTGCGAAAGAGAGGGTGTGAGAGAGGCGGGGCAGAGAGTGGGATGGGGAGAGGGATAAGAGAGGTGATCGAGAGAGAGAGGGAGGGAGGGGAGAGACAGAGGAAACGGAGGGTGTAAAGAGATAGTAGGAAGAGAGGGATGAGAGAGAGAGACAGAGACATTTGGGTCGAGAGAGCAAGGGGGTTTGGGAGAGAGTGGGGGAAGTTAGAGAGTTAGGAAGAGAGTGATTGCGCGGGAGAGTTTGTGGAAAGAGAGATGGGAGAGGCAGAGTAGTGGGAAAGAGCGAGTGGGTCAGATCAGGAGTGTGTGGCAGAGAGCATCTGGAGAGAGAGAGTTGGGGAGAGACTAGAAGAGAGAGAAAAAAAGTCGGGTGGGAGAGCGGTTGGAGGAGAGAGACAGTTTGGATGACACAGATTGGAGGGGAGAGTGTGAATGCTGGAGAAAGAGCATGGGTGTATGAGAGAGCAAGCGATAGATTGAGACTGGGATGAAGACGGTGAGCGAGCTTGGATGGGAGAGAGTGAGCGAACGAGTGAAACTGTGAGGGAGGGAGCAATCCAGATTTGGAGCGAGCGGGAGAAATTAAGTTAGTGAGCCTGTGGGGGAATACATTGACAGAACAACTGAGACGGTTCAGGAGGGGTCAAAACTCGGTGGGATGGAGCGAATTAACGAGTGAGAATGGGAGGGAGGGTGGGAGCGACCTGGGTGGGAGAGTGTGAATGAACTAACAAGATCGGGAAGGAGGGAGCGAGTGACACTGTGAGGGTGGGATTGAGTAAGACCGCAGGGGAAGTATCAGGCGAATGAGTGAGACAGGGAGGGAGGCAAGAGGCGACTGTGCGAGTGAGACTGGGAGGGAGGCATCAGGAAGTGAGCAAGTGAGACCAGGAGGGAAATAGCAGGTGAGAAATTGAGTGGGCGAGAGCGGGACAGGGGAAGGAGGGAATCGAGTGGTTGAGACCGAGGCGGAGCCAACTGCTGGATGAGTGAATGAGGTGGTGGACGAGTGAGATGAGGAGGGAAGCGGTATGTGTGTGAGCGAGTGAGAACGGGCGGCAGGCAGCAGGAACTGAGTGTGTTTAACCGGGAAGGAGACATCACACGAGTGAGTTGCTGAGACTGGGGGGGATGTTGCAGGTGAGGATGCGAGCAAGTGAGACCGGGAGGGAGGCAGCAGTGGAGTGAGTGAGTGAGACGGCAAGGAAGGCAGCAGGCGACGAAGGGAGTGAGACCGGGAGGGACGAAGCAGCGAGGAGCCTGTTGATACCGAGAGTGTGGCGAGTGAGCAAAGGAAACCAGATAGGAGGCAGCAGGTGAGTGAGACCAGGAGGGTCGCAGTAGGAGAGTGAGTGAGTGAGACCCTGAGGGACACAGCAGGTGAGACCAATACGGATGTAGCAGGCAAGTGAGACCAGGAGAGAGGCAATAGGCGTGTGAGACCAGGAGGGAGGCCACAGGTGAGCGAGCGAGTGAGATCAGGAATGAGGCAGCAGTCAAGTGAGTGAGTGAGACTGGGATGGAGGAAAAAAGCAACTGAGCGAATGATATCCGTAGGGAGGTTGCAGGTGTGTAAGCAAATGAGACAGGGAGTGTTCAGCACTCAAATGAGAAAGTGACACTGCAACGGAGGCAGCAGGCCAGTGAGTGAGTAAGTGACACTGGGTTGGGATGGTGGGAGCGAACTGGGTGGTAGAGAGCAAGTCAGCGGGTGTGACCGGGAGAGTGGGTGTGAGTAAAACCAGGAGGGAAGGAGCGCATCAGACGAGAAGAGAAGGATTGAGTGAGACAGCGGGGAAGGCATCAGGTGAGTGAGAATTGAAACTGGTCGGGATACAGCAGGCAAGTGTACCAGTGAGGCTAGGAGGGAGATAGCAGGAGATGGAGACAGTGAGACCAGGAGGGAGGCAGCAGGTGAGTGAGCGAGATCCGGGGGGAGGCAGCAGACGAATGAGTGAGACCGCGAGGAAGACAGCAGGCAAGTAAGTCAGTGAGACTAGGACGGATGAAGCAGGCGACGGTGCGAATGAGACCAGGAGGGATGCAGCAGGTGAGTGAGCGAGCGGGACCAGGATGGAAACAGCAGGCGAGTGGGTGAGCAAGTGAAATATCGAAGTAGGCAGCTAACGGAGAAGGGTCTTGACACTGAGAGGGTGCAAGCAGACGAGTGAGCAAAGGAAGATGGGAACGAGGTAGCAGAAGAGTGAGGAAGAGAGTCTAGGAGGTTTGCATCAGGCAAGTGAGAGGGGAGACCCTGAGGGGGGCAGGAGGTGACTGAACTAGTGAGAATGGTTGGTTGAAGCACGCTAGTGAGGGAGCTAAACAGGGACAGAGGCAGCAGTGGAGGTGGCAGGGGAGACCAGGAGGGAAGCAGCAGGAGAGTGGGCGAGGGATAACAGAAGGGAGACACCAGGCGAGTGAGTGAGTGAGGGAGCAGGCAATTGAGCCAGCGAGTCAGGGAAGGAGAGAAGAGGTGAGCGAGCAAGACGGAAAGGGATGCAGCTGGCGAATGAGACGGTGACGGAGGCAGCGGGTGGTGAGAGATTGAGACAAAGTGGGATGCATCATGTGAGTGAGCAAGTGTCACTGGAACGGAGGCATCAAGATACATCATTAGTGAGTGAGTGAGACTGCGAAGGAGGCAGGAGGTGAGTAAGTGAGTGACATCAGGCGGGAGGCAGCAGGGCGCGAGCGAGCGAGACTCTGAAGGAAGCCTCAGGCCAGTATGCAAGCGTGTCAGGATGGATACGACAGGCGCGTGAGGGAGCGCGTGAGGCATGGAGGTAAGCATCAAACGAGGAATGAGTTGAGACCAAGAGGGTGGCAGCAGGTCAGGAGTGAGACTGGGAGGGATGCAGCACTCGAGTGAGCAAGTGACACTGGGATGCAGACATCAGGCGAGTGCCAGAGTAAGACTGGGTTGGGAGGGTGGGAGCGAGTTGAGTGGAACGGAGCGACTGAACGAGTGAGACAGGGAGGGAGGTAGCGAGTGAGACCCAGAGGGAGGCAGCAGGCGATTGAATGAGTGAGACTGGGAAGAAGGCAGCAGGCGAGTGAGTGTGCGTGACCACGATGGAGCCAAATGGCAAGTGAGTCAGCGAGTGAGACATGGACGTAGGCAGCAAACGAGGAGTGAGTTTAGACTGAGAGGAAATCGGGGAGGGAGGGAGTTGCCGAGTGAGCGAGGGTGGCCGTGATAGATGGAGCAGCGGGGGTGAGTAAGTGAGACCAGGAGGGCGGTAGCTGGGGTGTGAGCGAGGGAGGTCATGATGGAGGCAGCAGTTGGGGTGAGTGAGGGAGTCCAGGAGGAAGGCAGCAGTCGAGTGATCTTACTTTACATTCAGTCTTATTTAATTCGCGGCAACTTTTGTCATTATCACGCCTACCCCCACCCGCAGGAAGTAGTATACCCTGAAGTCTGGGCAGCCTCTAAAACAGAAAGTGGGACTTGCAAGAATCCCAGCCATCACTATTCCTGTTATACATAATTCCACTTTCCCCTCAACCCCAACACCTACTGAGGCCAGAAGCTGAAGCTGGTGTTCAATCTTTTCTTGAATCTTTCTTACAGCAAGGCATTCCAGTCCCATGCCATTCTCCCGCTGATATAAGCATTTTGTTCTCGATTCCTAAACCTGGACGTCCTGAATGGTGACTTGTTGAAGATCTTTGTGAAGTAAATTAAATTGTTGAGCCACTTCACCTTTTCGTTGCCAATCCTGCTACATCTCAGTTAATGCCAAGAATTTTACTCTTGTTGACCTCCAACATGCATGTTTTCAGATTCCTTTGCATCCAGACAACGAGTACCTTTTTGTCTTCACTATTTAAGGGCAAACCATATACGTGGACCCGCATACCGTAAGGATTTGTTCACTCGCCCAGGCTTTTTACAAAGGCCCTTCACGCCCAACTGATATCAGATAAATTTCCTGAAGTTTCTACCCTAGTTCAATACTTCGATGATATCTTTCTCTCTAGCACTGACTTCCCTACCTTACTCAACCATCTCCACTAATTTTGGCTAAGTTGTACCCCCGCAAAAAAATGTTTACGACGATTCAGAAAGAAGTCCATTTCCGAGAAATTCTTATCTCTGAAGCTGATCGACGTTTGACACCTGAACATATTGTTCTTATGCATTGTATTGCTTCTCCGACTATCCCAAACGGATGCGGTCGTTTATCGGTCTTGCCAATTATTGCTGATAATGTACTCAAATTAACACGAAATTTATCTCCCTTGTCCTCATCTAATGCCCCTCAAAAGTATGATCTCACTCCTGAACACGTACAAACCATTACGAAACCTCAAACTCTCTTCTCTTAAGCTCCTACATTAGGCCGACCTTTGTAGGATCACCACTTCCACCTCGATGTTGCCATCCTGAAAAACATTGCTCCAGCTGTTCTTTCCAAACAATATGGCACCTCATCCCGCCCTGTTGCCTATTATTCCCATTACTTTGACCCTCTTGCTCAAGATATGCTTTGTGCACTCAGATTCTCCTAGCTATCCATACCATGTTATTGGCTGCCTTCAACAAAAAATTACATCAAACTGTAAATGCCACTACCTCCCATTCTATGGTGTTGTTGCATACTTCTCAACGACGTCGTCACCACGCTGCAACCAGTTTTCGTCACTATGAGATCTCATTGCATCAGAAACCGCTTCTCTCTTTTAAATGCTGATCTAACAGCAACCCAGCCTCATTGCCCGAACTCTTGAATTGCCCGAACCTCCTCATGACTATTTTGATATAATTCACCTTGCTACGAAGACACTGACTGCTATTTTATGAATCAGGATATTAGTAATTTAGATTTTCCGCTTTTTGTTGATGGCTCTTCTTCTATCTCCATAGAGGATGAACACATGTCAGGATATGTGATTGTAACTTTGTCTCAAAGGATAGAAGTTATTGCATGGATCCACCCTGTTCTGCCCAAAGAGCCCAGCTCCTTGCTCTTACTCATGTCTGCCTACCTGTGAAATGCAAGCCAGTGATTGCTTACACTGTCTCCGCTATGCCTTCGGATGGGTCCATGATTTTGGTCAACTCTGGCAACAGTGGGGCTTTCTTCCCTCATCGGGAACGCTTATCCTTAATGCTACCGACGTTGATAACCTCTTCCGTGCAATTCAACTTCACTCTCAATTGGTAATTAGCAATTTTTTTGCTCACTCCTCTGATGCTTCTGGTGTCATTGAAGGCAACCATGTCGTTCAAGCGGCATTTAACAAGGCAGCTGATGAACAAAGAGTTATGGTCACTCAAATGACAAACATGAAACCAAAGGAAGATCGTCCTTTTGCCGCCTCTGATACCCTGACCATGCCTGAATCGCCGCAAATATGGACCCATCAGGCGGACGCCTCTGATGAGGAAAAATAAAGAGGGATGAATTATGGTTGTCATGAAAATCATTATGCTGAACGTTGGATTACGCCGGTAGGATAGATATGTCTGCCCAATTCGCTTTTGCCTATTCTAGTTGCTTATGTCCATGCACATATGCATGTAGTTAAGGAGGGAATGGGTGGACAGAATGTTCCAAACTTGGTGAAACTTCCACCTGCAAGAAAAAGGAAAACAAGTAGCTGTAAATTGCCTAATTTGTCAAAAGCATAATCCCGGGAGAGATATACAGTGTCCGTTAGGTGAACACCCTCGCCAAGTGCACCTTTTGATAGTATCCAGTTAAATTTTATAGAATTACCAAGAGGCCACGGTTAAAAGTATTGCTTCGTGATAATTGCCGTATTTCGTAGATGGATTGTAGCTTATCCCTGCACTGACAATAGAGCAAAGAGGACCTGTAAAATTCTTCCACGAAAAGTCATACTCAGGTTTGAATGCCAGCAACGGCCTGTTTCTATAATGGCTTCCACTTCTGTGTGGAGCTGAAGATAAATGGTATTTTAAGAGGCATCGCAGGTGAGCGGTTGCATAAGGGGATGAGTCTTTATCATGCGTTGTACATCAGAATGATGGAAGTGTGAGCAAACCAAATATGCATCGGAGAGTTTAGCTTGAATAAAGAAACCATGGGCAAAAGACGTGGGAGTATGGGTTCATAGGAGTTTAGTCTTTCTTCACCTTTCCAGCTTGTCTTGCTCACTACATTAGCTACTGATTGCAGAAACTGTAAAACGTTATTTCTGCCTGTATCGGTAGGTCAGGTAGGAGTAGGTTTACAGTCTCAGAGCAACAGATGACTTGGGGTTCTTTGATTTCCGTACTATGTGTTCATTTTGGGAGGTGAACAGACACACATTTCAAAATGACAGTTTTTTTGATGCAGTGGATGAAGTCATGGAATCTTGCCATCTCGTGAAAAACTGGCATAGATGTGTTCTGAGCGTTACAATAATGTCGAAAGTGATGCTAGGATTTGCAAAGTGAATAGCTTAAATGACTTTCAGCTGGGCAGCTACATTCATACTTCTAAGAGAATTGGTGCAAGTTTTATGGAGTTAAAAAATCTTCTTTTCAGTTGCAGCAGTGGGGCATTTAATACATTGATCACCATCGGAGCATCCGGACTCATCAATTCCACTGCCATTGTAGCTTTGATTACATTGGCATTTTACAACTAAATTGTCGAATTTGTTTCTGCAAGTGGTTCAAGCGAGTGGGACACTTTAATGTTCTCACAGTATCAAGGGTAGTGTTGAGAATCGCAATAAGGGTAACAAACTCGGTAGTGGTTAGCAGAGTGGATGTTTTGATTTTCTGCTGTTTCGTGGTCATCGGGTTGTCTTGATGCCTTGTGGTAGTGATGCCTTCAGTGATCGCGATGTTGGTAGGTGATGATACAGTCGTCTACGTACGGGAAAGAGTCACTGATGAGCATCTAACGGTCTCATTGTTTCAACGTGTGTCATCCTCCAAAGTATCGTTTATATTGACAAAACTAATTCCCGTGACGTTGTTCAGAGCAACAAATGTACGTACCACCTTTGTAACTTGGCCATTTCATTAATTAGCATTGACACAAATTCCATTCATACGGTCACATTGGAGGTTTTGCCACTCGAGGATATTACAGATGGGCAGATTACTTCTGTATGTATTTGGGCGCATGTATTTGGATTGGGTTTTCGTCAGATGATTGCACTCGTACTAACACTAGGATTGTGGCAGTAATAAAAGCTTTAATATTCTTTGCAGCCCCTTGTTGAACGTTCTTTTAATTTAACTGCAGTTTCTGTTGTCAGAAGAATTTGATAAGGACATTTCCAGCGAGGTCCCAACCTTTCCAGATTATAGTATTTCAATAATATGTACTCAACAGGGTAGAGGTCTTTAAACGGTGGAGCACTTTCTTGTATGGTACCGGATAGGCTTCTTTGACCTGTTGACGACAAGACTGAAATGCTTTGGTTAGCTTTATCAGGTACCTGTACAATACTTCTGCCATGACATGCACAGGAACAGAATATTGGGCCATCAATGGTGCAGAGCAGGGAGTCCTCAGTGGTTTTCCAAATAGTAGGTCAGCCACCGAGAATCCCGTCTTGTTTTCGGGATCCTGATTCTCATATTAAGAAAAGTAATTGGCAGCACATGCAGAAAATTAAGGCAAGTTGCCTCTCCCATTCTTGTTAAATGATGCTACAGATTCGATTAATTCCAGATTTCCTCTTTGCTGAAGATAGAGACCCTTGTTCTGTCAATGACCCATAATGATGCACCTACAGAGACGACTTCGCTAAAGACATGGTGTATGACACAGATGGTTTCAATAGAATCGGTCAAGACGCAGTGAAAATACCTGCCCCACCATCTTGCCACTCATATGGATGGATTTCAATCTGCTGGATATGCTCACTGTGCGGATGTTGCGTGTGGTACGCAATGATTATCTTTGGTTTCATCCTAGGTATATATTGTTGTCCACTTATTCATGAAATGGACCGTGCATTGGTTTTCGCTTGAGCCAAAATAGAACTTTATTAATTTAACTTTGCACACTCCTGTACTTCCATATCCGATATATTTGTCATGATCAGCTATCTGTCCGACCCTGCTCCTCCGGACGATAACTCGCCAGAAGAGGCTCTCGATTTGTTAAAAATACAAGTGGATTGAATGGTTATTTGTACTGGTATGCGCTACATTGTACTCATGAAATGATAAACGGAGGGAATAGTAAAGTTGGTCGCCTCACACATCTGCTTCAGGAGATGCGGGTGTTATGGACTAAGCCAGTCCACCCAAAACATTCTTAAGCAGGCAGCCCAGTCCATACTTTTGCAAGTGGTTTTGGTAAGCGTACATTGAAAATTACCCAGAGTACGTTAGCAAGCTTGATTATCAGGTTTTAAAACAGACAAAAAATTATTCATACAATTACCACAACGAAACTCAGTGAACAGAATAAAGAACCCCCACAGAACTCAATCTGTCCAAATGAGAATTAACTATGCTGTTCTGAGTAGACACAATTGTCCCAAGAAGCAAACTCTCTAAATAACACAAAAATGGGAAGAAAATGTTTACAGTTTGAATTCGAAAGTGCAAAAGGAGTGAGAGAAAGAG
Organism: Chiloscyllium punctatum; assembly: GCF_047496795.1. Classification (NCBI taxonomy): domain Eukaryota; kingdom Metazoa; phylum Chordata; class Chondrichthyes; order Orectolobiformes; family Hemiscylliidae; genus Chiloscyllium; species Chiloscyllium punctatum. The sequence continues at coordinate 45,641,627 of NC_092781.1, read as the reverse complement.
AGAGAGAGTCTGTTTCCACACAGCTGAACTCCTGACTATTTCTGGACTGAACTGCTCAGCTCGAGAGCTGACCACACCCCTCTCATTACACAGATCACTTTGAACACTTGACCACTTCGATCTGAAGTCTCTGGTTACATACAAATAAAAAGGCTTCACAATACTCTTTCATCTCTGGACCAAACGAATCAACTCGGAGCCAGAAGCTATAAACGACCGCTCTGAAAGTAAACAATGACACAGTATCGATGATAAAAGGAATAGTTTTTATTTTTAAAAAGGTCCAGCTCTGTCACACCACCTCCTGAAAAGATCAACCTTCAATATCAAAAGATGGCTTCAATTTTAAAACTCTTCAGACAGCGGGTTAGTATAGACTATACTAACTATGAACGTGCAAGCATGCATAATGAAACGCAAATTCAGATCGTGGCACACTCGCCACTATACGCCTCCTTCTCGATTCGAGCCTCGACAACTCATCTGCAATCACGTTTTCAATACCTGCCACATGCACAACTGTCAAATTGAATGGTTGCAATATCGAGCTCATCCAGCTAGTCTGGATTTTTTTTTCACAAATATCAATGGGTTATGATCAAACTTTACGAATGTCTCAGATGCATTGCTGGTAATGCAAACAGTGAAATGTTGCAATGCCAACACCAATTTTCAATTCTCGTTCTCCGCTATTTGATGTCTTTTTAATAACATTCAACTTCCTGGAAAAGTACCTGATCGGTCTTTCTATTCCCTCGTCATCGTCTCGTAGGAGCTTGGCACTGAAACTTACATCGTGGTATTCATACCCACCTGGAAAGGCTTCATGTATTTCGGCGTGGCTAAGACCGGGGCAGTGACTAATATAGTTTTTGGGCTGTCAAATGACTTTCGACAGTTCACTGTCCACAGAAAGGACTTATTGTCCTTTCTTAACAACATATTATGTGGAGCAGCCACACTGTTACGGTTCAGCAAAATCCAGTAATTCCCAGGAAACACAGTACTGCTTTATTCGGCGACGTTTTGGGAAATTCTCAATGACTTTCGTTTTTGCATCCCTTGGGGCCATTTGTCCATGTCTAAAAACATTTTCCAAGAAAGTGATTTGGGTTTTGTCAAATAAACTTTTAGCTAAGTTTACCACCAAGCCTGCCTTCTGAAGTCAATCAAACAAATTCGGTAAATGCTGTAAATGTTTCTTCTTCAAGCGACTAAAAACCACTAAGTCATCAATATAAAAAACACAGATGGGTAACCTGGCAATGACCGTATGAGTCAGTGTTTGAAATGTGGCTGAAGCGTTTATTTCATAACAAACGGCTGGACTTTGAACTGATGTAGTACATTTGGCGCAATTAAAGCCAAAATTCCCTTCGCTGAGGTAATTGCCAGGCGTCTCTGAGCAAATTCGACTTTGAAATGTAAATTGTTTGTCCCACGTTTTCGACACAGTCCTCCAACCCTGGAATTGGACGTGCATCAATCTTTGTAACGGCGTTGACATCGCGATAGTTCACACATAACCATTGGGTACCATCTGGTTTTGGCACCATGAATAAAGGTGATCTTGAGTCATTTTACCTCACTTCGATTATGCCATCTTGGAGCATGCGCTCTATCTCACTTTGAAACTGTGCCAATTTTAGAGGGCTTTTTCGAGAAGGATGTTACTTAATCGGAACGCCATTTCCTATCGCTGTATCATGCACATTTCGGTTAATACTTTCAAGTATATTTCCGCATTTCTCTTTATGTGAAAGTAATAACTCTTTCAGGACATTTCGATTTTCTTGTGGAATGTAAATCAATCATTAATCCCAATTTTTGACAACTTCCTCGCTGTCTAAGTTGACTTGAGGAATGTCCAATTCAGAATCCACTGAACTGAATTCGTCCTTCTGTAATGTATACATTAACACGTTCTCCTTTTGCGTTGTTTCACTTTCAAAATACCTTTTGAACGAATTCACCTGTCACATTCTGTGAGATTTTTTTTCTTGTCTGCAGTCCTTATTAAGTAGATCACCTCATTCAATTTCCTCTGGAAAACATAAGGTCCGCGAGCCTTGCTTTTAAAAACTTACCCGTTATTATCAGTAACAACAACAACTTATACCCAATTGCTAGCCAACTCATCACCTCTATATAATCGCCAATTAAAATTTGCTACGTCTTCCAAATTCTGACTTCTTAAATGTTCTTTCATGAATTTTAATTGTGCTCTTACTTCATGTCCAAAAATTAATTCAAATAGACTGAATTTGGCCGATTCGTTCGGTGCATCTCCAAGAGCAAAAGATACGAACGGAACCCCTTTATCCCAATTGTCTGTATCATCCTGACCTTAAGCCGTCAACATGGTCCTCACTGTTTTATAACATGTCTCGAGCGCTTGCTGAAATTCTGTATGGTAGGCATTCGGTTTGAGTTGCTTTATACCCAACTTATCCATTTGCGTCTTGTATAATTTGGTTGTGATGTTTGAACCTTGATCCGACTGGCTCTCGATTCATAGTCCATATCTCATAAATAAATAAAGCCAATCTTCGGCATCCTGATTTGCTGTGATGTTGTGTCGTGGCATTGCCTCCAAAAATCTATTTAACACTACCAAAAATATTAATAAATGTTTATTCCCACACTATGTTTGAGGTATGGGCCGATGCAATACCTCCCACACTCTCTCTCCCAACATCCCACACTCTCTATTCCCCTCACTCTCCTTCCCTCTCTAAAACCTCTGTCTCTCTGAAAGTCTCTCACTCTCCTTCTCCAACTCTTGCATTCTTTCTCTCTACCGCTAACACTCTGAAAAACCTCTCCAAATCTCACGCTCAATACCCCTGTTCTCCTCTTTCTCTCTCATTCTACACCATCTCCCACTTTGTCTATCTACTGCCTTACCATTCTCTCTCACTCTCTCTTAAACGATCCACTATCTCTGCCTGCCCCCGCCCACTCTCTCCAACTCACGATCCAAACCCCTCCCACTCCCTCTACCACCCTCCCACTTTCTCAACAACCCCCTCCCATGATCTCTCTACATTTGTCACGCTGTCTGTCTAGCCCCTTGTACTTTCTCTCTCTCGTTCCAAACCCTATTCCACTCTATAACTTCGGCCACACTCTCTCTCTCGACACCTGCCAATATCTCTCTCACAGTCTCCACCACCTCTCTTTTCTCTCTCTCTACCGACCTCCCATTCTCTCTCTCACTCTCCTCACCCGCGACTCACTTTACCCTGCCACTCTCTCTCTACTCCACTCCAATCAATCCATACCCTGTCTCGCTCTCGCTCTGTATCTACTCTTTCTCTATCTCTCAATCTTTCCCATCTCCCTTTCTCTCTACTTCTATCTCTCCAACACCCTCCACTTCCACTCTACCCTTTCCCACTCTTTTTCTATCGCTGCGTCATTGTACCTCTCCCTGCCCCCTCCAAGTGTCTATCTCTCTCTATACCCCTTTCCCACTATCTCTCCCTTTAAATCGAACTCCCACTCTCACTTTCTATACCCCTACTCCTTCACTCTCCTACCGTTTCCCCTCTTTCTCTCTCGCCAATGGAACTGTCTCCCCATTCTCTCTCGCACTCTAACCCTTCCACTCCCTCTTTCTCACTATATATTCCCCCTTCCACCCAACTCCAACCCACTCTCCCTATCGCCCCAAGTCTCTCTCTAATCCCCTCCCATTCTCTCCCTCTCTCTACGAACCCTACCACGCTCCCTCCCGCTCTCTCACCCTACTTCGTCCCAATTTCTCTCTCTCTCCACAACTCTCCCATGCAGTCTCTTACTTTCTCTGCCCCCTCTCTCTACGCCCTCTAATTCTCTTTGCTCATCTCCCATTCCCTCTCTCACCATCACACACTCACCGTACTCCCTCTAACGCCTCTAACCCTAACAGTATCACATTCCACCGATCATTCCCTTCCCACACTCTCTACTCACATTCCTCTCTATCTCTAACCTCATTCCACTCTCACTCTTTCCCTACATCTCCCACTCTCGTGCTGTCTCAACCCCATCCCAGACACGTTTTTCCCGACCCTCTTCCTCTCCCTACCACTTCCACTCTCGCTCACACACCTCCCATTCTCTCTCTCCACCAAAGTTCTCTCTCCCTCTGCCTTTGTCTCCAGCGGCTCCCAATGTCTCTCTAACATCCTTCCTACACTCTCTATCACTCTACCCGCCTTGCACTCTCTCCATCGACAAACCTCCCAGTCTCTATCTCCACTCCCCTCTCATTACTCCCCTCCTGCTGTCTCTCTCTACCCACCTTCTAGTCTCTCTCGACACCCCTGCCCAACTCTCTCTATCTCTCTGTTTGCCCCTTCCACACTCTCTCGATACCACTCCCACTTTCTTGCACTCTACACACCCCTCTCTCTTTCGGCTGCCTCCATCTGTCTCGCTCAAGCTGTTCCTCTTTCTGTGGCCCTCTCATTCTCTCTCGCAGATCCCCTCCGACTATCTATGTCTTTCTAACCCTCAGTCTCTCTGCTGAACACCCTCCCATTCTCTCTTTCTCATACCCACATCCCACTCGCTCTGTCTCTACCGTCTCTGACTGTCGCTCTTACTCACTTTCCACCTCCCCCACTAGTTTTTATCTCAATGACTCTGCACCGCCACTCTCTAACTCCCAGTCTCTCTTTGTCTACCCCCTCCCACGGTCTCCCTCTCTCTCATTCTTTTAATCTCTACCACCTACCACTCTTTCTATGAACCCTCTAATTCTCTCTGCTTCACATACCCCATCCCACTCTCTGCACTCTCTCTCTCCCTCTCACTCTGCACCTCGTCCCAATCTCTCGCTCTACCCCCTCCCAGTCTCTCTCTCATCCTCTCTCTTCCCCGACTTTCCTTCTCTCTCCAACTTCTTCCATGATCTCTCTTACAGCTTCCCATCTCCCTGTCTCCTTACCCGCCTCGCAGGCTTTCTCTCACTCTCCCAGGTTGCTGTCTCTCTGAACTCTCTCTCTACCCGTCTCCCACGCCCTCTCTCTTTTATCCACCGCCTCGAGTTCTCTCAATCTTCACCTCTCCCACAGTCTCTATCTGCACCCAACCCACTTTTGCTCATTTCCTCCACTTCCTCTCTTGCTCTATGCACCACTCAATCTCTCCCTCAGTCTCTCTCTACCCCCTTTCACACCCCCTCTCTACACACTCACCCAGTATCTCTCTCTCTGTTTATCTCTCTAACCCCTCCTTCTCTATCTTTACATCCACATGACCTTGCAATATGTTCCTTTCTCTCTCCCAAATCGCACTGCCTCTGTTTGGCCCACTCCGACAATCTCCACCTCTCCCATTCTCTCGTTCTGCTCACCTCCCAGTCTCTGTCTCCATCTGTCTCCTACTCCGTGTCTCTCTCCAACCCCCATCCACTCTCTCTCTCTCTACCACTCTCTCCTTCCACACATCTCTTTAACAATTGCCAGTTTCTCTCTCAATCTCTGTCTACCCCCTCACTCTATCTCTCTCTACCAAACTCCCGTTCTCTTTCTCTCTCAAACCACTCTCACTCTCCCTCCGTCCTCCCACACACTCTCTCTAAACCTATCACTCTCTGTCCGCTACCACTCTCTGTCTGACCACATGCCATTCTCTCTCTCTATCCCCTTTCACTCTCCCTGTGCCTTTTGCTCCATACGCTCTCACTCTCTTTCGCACCCTTTGTATCCTTCACACTCTCTCTTTTAGCTATCCCCCTCGAGCTCTCTGGAACTACGCCCCTCCCACAGTCTCTATCTGCACCCCTACCCCCACTATGTCCAATTCCCTTTCTCTCCCTCTCTCTCTCTAGCCGCCTCTCCCTCCGTCTCTATCCCCATCTTTACGCCCTCCCAGTATCTGTCTCTACATCCCTATCGATCTCTCTCACTACCCCGTGTCATTATGTCTTTCTTTGTCTGGTCCCTCCATATCTATCTCACTCTACATGCCCGCTCTCGCTGAACTCCTCCGACTCCCTCTCTCTAATTTGTCTCACGCTCTCTATTCGCATCTCCCACTCTCTCTCGGTACAACCCACCCCCCTTTTATCTCTCTAAATCCCTCCCATGCTCACTGTCTTTCTCTTACCGCAAACCACTCAACCTTTCTATACTCCATCCGACTGTCTCTCTCCCTCCCTTTCTACCCCAATCATTCTCTCACTCTCGCTACGCTCCCCTCTCTCTCATTATCTCTCACTCAGCCCCTCCTCTTCCTCTCACACTCTTTCACTCCCAACCCACCTCCAATACTCTCTATGCCCACTCCCATTCAGTTTCTCTCAAACTGTCACCCCTCTCTCTCACCACCCTACATCTCTTTCTCTCTGCCCTCATCCCACTGTCTGCCTCTCTCTGTCTATCATTATCCAACCTCTTCACTTTCGATTTCTCACCCTCTCCTCTCTCTCTCTCTCTCTCTCTATCACTCTCCCACTCTCCTGGCTTTTAGACTCCTTCTGTCCCTCCAAAACTCTCCTCTTCATTTTCTTTCCCGACCCCCTTCCACTCTCTTTCTCCCCCGCACAGTCTCTTTCAACCCCATTCCTCTCTCTCTCTATCCCCTACCGCGCGCTCTTTCTCGACAGAAATTCCATTCTCTGTCTTCACCCTCCCACTCAATTTCTCTCTCTCTACCTCCTTCCCATGCTCTCTTTTACTCTCTGCGCCTCTGACTCTCTTTGTTCTACACACCTCACATAGTCTCTGACGCCACCTCTTGGCCTATCTCTCTGTTTACCCGCTTCCTCTCTCACTCTACCCAGCTCCCTGTCCCTCACTGTCTCTCTCTACCCCCACTCCGACCTTTCCTCTGTCTTTACTCCCTCCTACTCTCTCTACCCACCTCCTGCTCTTTCTCTTTCTGACGCATCCGTCTCTCTCTCCCCTACACAACTCTCCCTCTCCACAATTCTCTTTAAATCTCTCTCTTGCTGAACCCCACCGACTCCGTTCCTCTCTGTAATCACCTCTCACTGTCTCATCACCAGTCCCATTCCCTCTCTGTGTGTCCCCTCCAATTATTTCTCTCTAACCGTCTCCCACACGCTCTTTCCAACACCCTCCCATTCTCTCTCCTTGCCCTCTTCCACAGTGTCTTCCTCGCTCACTCTCTACCCCCCACTGTCTTTTTCTCATGAATGCCTCCACTCTCTAACACGCTACGTGACACTCTGTTTCGCCCCCTCCCACTTTGACCATCTCTTCCTCTCTTCTTCTACCGCCGCCGCTACTCTCTGTGCACCCGCCCTGGTCTCTCTCTATCTCTCTCACTTTTCACCCTCTTCTCATTCTCTCTCTAACCCTTTCCATTTTGTCTCTCACTGTCTCTACTCCCTACTCTCTATCTCTCCCTACCACTCTCTCAGTCGCTCTATCACACTCTTTAATACCCCTCCCACTCCTTTTCAATCTTCACGAATCCCAATCGCACTCGCTAACTCTTCCGACTCTCTCTCGACCACAACACGCTCTCTCTTTACGTCTTTGTCCTCTACCAAAAGTTCTCTACCCATCTCCCACAGTCTCCGTCTCTACCCCATTCCCTTCTCTCTTATACTCTACCCACCTCGCACTCTCTTTATCTACGCCCCTGCCACATTCCCAATTCCCACACCTTCCCTAGATATTAGACCATATTGATCCTGGGTTGCTCCGGGGAGCAAGAAAGGAGGTCGGTAAACCGCTGGTGAAATTTTGCTTCCTCTCAGTCAACAGGAGTCGTTCTGTAGTCTTGGAAGAAGGCGAACGTTGTTCCTCTTTTCAAGAAAAAAATAGGAAAATTACCAGTCAGTCTTACGTCTGTGGTCAGCAATGTTTTGAAAATAATTCTGAGAGATAAGATTTATGACTGTTTGCAAAAGCATACCGTAATTAAAGACAGTCAGCATCTCTTCGTGAGGGGCAGAACATGCCTAACAAATCTTATAAAATTCTTCAAAGAGATTACAAGACAGATCGATGGAGATCGAGCAGTGGATGGAGTGTATATGGACTTGAACAAGGCATTTGATGAGGTTCCCCATGGTAGACTCATTCCTAAAATCAGAAGGTATGACATACAGGGAGATTTGGCTATATTGATTCCGAACTGGTTGGCTGACAGAAGGTAGAGAATGGTTATAGATCGAAAGTATTCCACCTGGTGTTCACTATTGAGTGTCGTCCCGCAGGGCTCTGTTCTTGGGCATGTGTTCTTTGTAGATTTCATAAACGGCTTGGATGAGTAGATTGAGAGAGGATTTAGTAAATTTGCTGATGACAAAATAGTTGGAGGTGCCATTGGTAATACAGAGGGCTATTGCAGTCTGTAGAGTGACATTGACAGGATGCAGAACTGGGCTGAGAAATGCCAGATCGTGTCCAACCTGGATAAATGCGAAGTAATGCATTTTGGAAAGTCGAACTTGAATTCTGAATATAGGTTTAAAGGCAGGATTCTTCGCATTGTGGAGGCACAGCATGATCTTGGTGTTCAAGTACACAGATCTCTCAAAATTGCCACCCAAGTGGATGGGGTTCTGAGGAAAGTATATGGTCTTTTGACTTTCATTCAAGGGGCAATCGAGTTCAACAGCTGCGACGTTTTGCTACAGCTCTACAAATCCCTGGTGAGACCACATTTGGAATGTTATGCACAGTTCTTGTTGCCCTGCTCTAGGAAAGATACAAAGGCTTTGCAAAGGGTGCAAAAACGTTTTACCAGGATGGTGCATGGGCTGAAAGGCTGGTCATAGAAAGAGATTTTGAGCAAAGGCTGTTCTTTTCTCTCTGGAGAGAAGAGAAAGAGGGATTTCCTGATCAATTTATGCAAGGTAAAGAGAGGCATGGACAAAGTCAATAGCCAGAGACTTTTCCCCACGCCAGGATTGATTGGCATGAAGTGTCAGCGTTTTACGATATTAGGAGGAAGGTATAGAGGAGACGTGAGAGGTAGGTTCTTTACGTTTTGGAGATGCCGGTGTTGGACTGGGGTGTACAAAATTTAAAAAAAATCACACCCCACCAGGTATAGTCCAACAGGTTTAATTGGAAGCACACTTGCCTTCGGAGCGCTGCTACTTCATCAGGTGATTACGGAGGACATAATTGTAAGGCACAGAATTTAGAGCAACAATTTACAGTGTGATGTAACTGAAATTAAACATTGAAAAATACTTTGATTGTCTGTTGAGTCGTTCTTCTGTTCACCCGAGTTCTTTACACGCAGAGTTGTGAATACATGGAATGCATTGCCAGCGCTGATGTTGGAAGCAGAATCATTCGGGACATTTAAGCGCCAGATGGACATGCACATAAACAGAAGTGAATTGAGGGGTGCGTATTTAAGGGTATTTTATTGCACATTAGGATAAATCTACGACACAACTTCGTAGGCCGAAGGGCCTGTTCTATGCTCTATTGCTACTGAATTCAAATTCAAACATTTTCCATGGTGGGACATTAACCCAGTTTCCAGAGCATTATCTCAGTTTTGGATGAATAGCCAAGTGAATTCAATCTGTTTCCTCCCACTGTCCAAGGGTTTCAAAGTTAGGGTCAATTGGCCAAATTAAATTGACAATAGTGTCCAGCGATGCATAGGTTAATTACATTCGTCAGGAGAAATGTAGAGTTGCAGAGTAGGGGAACAGGTATGCGTGGATATTCTTCGGAGGGTCAGTGTGAACTTGTGAGGCCAAATGACCTGATACCACTCTGTAGGGATACTTTTCAAATCTGAGTACCACAATGCAATCACCTTAAATTCAGAATGCGATGTCTGTGCGGCATAAAAAGAGTTGCAGATTAGGCTAATGTGACAATCTGGCAATCTCTACAGCAAGAAACACAGTGAAAACTACTCCAGTGTTTTGATCTATCAATTTGGATTAGATACCTGTCCAACACAGAGAGCCGTGCAGTGCAACCAGAGAATGAATTCACAAACCTGGCGCAGTTCATCCTTCCAGCATCAAAGCTGTACGCAACACCCCAGTGCATTGTTCAATTACATTGCTTTAGCTGGCCACCCACCACGGGTGAATTTGAAGCCAATGCTGGAGGGAGTCGGATGTGGGCGTCGCTAGATGGCAAGCAATTATTGGCTATCACTAATTGCCCAGTCAATTCCACTGCTGTGGTTCTAGGATCATATGCCTGCCACACCTGGTAAGAATGGACAGTTTCCCTCCCGAAAGGAAGTTAGGGAAGCAGTGGGCTTTTCGGACGTTTTGGCAATATATTTATAGTCAATATTAGACTTTTGATTTCATTTTCTTAATCCATAGATAATTCCAGTAGGCCATTGCCTTACCACGTGCAACTTCATATCACCATTCTGATCAGGGGCGCTGTGGATGTGAAAATCACTGCCAGAGAGTTATGTCGAGGAAATCATTTGAAGTACCAACAAATGGGAGAGATTTGGAAAGTACACAGAGAGGGATTGATTGATATCCAATATCAACGAAGTATGTGTTCACACTTTTCACAATGTTGAAAGAAATGCACTTCGATCGCATCTTCCAACATTGGATAGTATTGCAGCAATCTTTTGTGAATACGATTTTCTCATGATTTCACAGGACGGAGAGATTTGAATGACTCTTTTCTCCACAGCTGTGTACCTGCAAGAGTCTTTGACTCGTTGGTCTGAATTTAAAAATATATTGTCTGAGCGTCATTTCAACTCACTGTGACAGTGATTGTCTACAAAAGGCCGAGCTAGGTTTCTGTTGCTATTTTATCGAGCTGACTACATTAAATCACTGTCCCAACCCTCTCATTCAATGCCAGCCCGATTCTCAGATCATCATGGCTTAAAATACTCATCAACGTCAGGAGATCCCTCGATATTCTTTAATCCCTGATTCCACCTTTAAAAGGACAATGGACAATACTTGCGCACTCTCAGTTTGGAACTTGCCTGCAGATTCTATTCCGAGCGTGACAGATAAGGCGCAATTGCACCATAAGATGTCGACAGGGACACGGGGGACCACGTGGGTGCGGTAGTAAGGAGAATGTCCATTGTATTCCCGAGGAGGAAACAGAAGCAAACACAGAGTTGTTGGTTTGAGCTCACCACCAGCTTGGTTCAGTATCTGCGGTCTGAAGAAATATCCAGAAATGCAGGAGAAATGTCAATTTACTTTCACACTCAGCCAGGACCATTTCTAAAGTATTCTCTCTGATTTATCATACTCAATGTACAGCTGTCCTTGTGTCTACCTCTCATCAAGTCTCTTGCTCTCCCAGTCCCTCAACTGGATTCAGGTGCTGGAGTGCACAATATCCTTTTCACCACTTTGACTCGTCCTTTGCAGAGGACGTAGGTGAGAATTAGAGACAACCAGGACAAGTAGAGTGGAGATTGCAAAATAGCCACGATTCACAAACCAAGTATCGAGCAATGTCTGGTGAAGGGCAATGTTCACTTTATATCCAATGGCAGCTCCATTTTAACCTGGCACAAATTAAATGCCACCTATTTCTACTGTCGAGTCAATATAAGTGGCATTATCACCGTCTCGCTTCACGGAATGGGATGGGGAGAGTCCCCAACATACCCAGCAACACCTCGGCAGAGAGCAAATAGGCTCCTTCCCGACCCTACTCCTTCTATAAAAACATTCGTTGGGAGTGATCTGCTACACGTCCAAATATTGATACCTTCCATCACAGGTGCTCGTAAGCACTCCTCTGCTCCTATCCCCGTTTTGTAATGGTACCAACAATTTTATGTTGTCTTTCAATACTTCTCACTCTCAGGCTGCTCCGCATTGATCCTCATCTGCCATACACCTGAACACTGCATCAAAATATCGACGTACTTTTAGATTTCTACACACTGCTCCACATACTTTACAATTCTGACAGCTTTCGTGTCATGTGCAGGCATTGACTTATCACGTCCATCTCTTTCTGAAAATAGCTCAGGACAACATTGCAAGAAAACTGCACTATGTCTCGAAAGTTACCGTCTGAAGAACGAAACAATTGTACACCTTGAGAGATTCACAGTCTTCAAAGCCTTCTTAAAGAAGAACATGTTGCTTTTGCAGTCGTGTACAGAAACCAACAACGGGTGACACTGCATCATTTTAAATAGTCGTGTGAGAGAAGCTTTGACGCTCATTTCAATAGATTTATCTTACCCCCCAAAAAAAGCATGGTTCACATTGCACAGAGATGCAGACACAGAAATATACACGAACAGACATGCATAGACACACATATATATACAACAGAGGCAAACACACATACAAACAGGTACATCAAGACACAGACTTCATCGTGCCTTTATGGCAGAGATGGATATGTTTTTACTTCATATGGGGATCAGTGGCTATGTTGATAAAGCAAGAAAATGGGTTTGAAAAATCATTTCAGACATGTGTGAATGACCGAGATGACTCGATGCAAGACGTGTAACTTCTGCTCCATTTGTTATGTTGTTATGATATTGTGACAGCTGGAAATGTCTTCGCAAGCGTGCAGTAGAGGCTGAATTTGATAAATAATTGATCGATAAAAAAAGGCAATTGCATCGTCTGCTTCCGATTTTAAGGGATGGATTGTTTAATCCTGCTCCTAATTTTTGTTACCTTGTGAATCAGACGAGATGGTGGTTTGTGTGGAAGTTAATGCATTTTAAGAATAAGCACAATCTGTTTTCAGCTTCAGAGAAGATCTTTCCTTTCTTATGAGGGTAGCGCGATCTGTGGTTTTCTCATCTTTAGTAAGCAGCAAAGATTAACTGAGTGAACATATTCAAAGCTAAGCGAAACTAATTAGATTTACATTACAGTGTGGAAACAGGCCCTTCGTCCCAACAAGTCCACACCGACCCGCCTAAGTGCAACACACCCATACCCCTACATTTACCCCTTACCTAACACTACGGGCAATTTATCATGGCCAATTCACCTGACCTGCACATATGTGGACTGTGGGAGGAAGCCGGGGCACCCGGAAGAAACCCACGCAGATACGGGAAGAACGTGCAAACTCAAACACAATCAGTCGCCTGAGGCGGGAATTGAACCCGGGTCTCAGGCGGTATGAGGCAGCAGTGCGAACCACTGTGCCACCGTGCTCTTTGGAGGACAATGGATTCAATGTTTATTAGAACAGACAGGACAGGCTGCTCAGTCACAATCTGTTCAGCAATGAACTGCCAGAATAGTACAGCAGGCTGAGGGGGCAAATAATGAATTAATACTCCAGATGCATGTTGATGTCTCACTTCATCCCTTGGCGTTGGTGCAGAGAGACAGAAAGACTCTGTTCACGTCAGGATCGTGGCAATGATGAAAATCAGACCATTTTGCCACTGTCAGGAATTAGACAGAAGCAAACTGAAGTTATTCGGGCCTTTGACCGCATGACACGGCTCAGTTCGAGGACATTATAACAACGTACGTTGCAACACAAAAACAGCGGAGCCCTAAATATAACAGAATGTGGACATTACAAATTAAAATTAATGTTTTGGTTAGAAACAATCGTCTCCAACAGTAAAGCCAATATAGAATCCCTTTGGCAAGCTCAGCCGGAATCCCACGTGAGCTACGCTATCTCATGAGTTTGCCATGGAAAGCTTTTCACATGCTACACTGAAATCCATGTCATCAATGTTTGCACTCGACTGTCATCAATCCTTTGGCCTACTTCAGTTTGAAACATCTCAATCAAGTTGTGAGATACGATTTCCCTCAGACCAAACCATGCTGTCTATCCCTAATCAGTCATTGCCTCTTGAAATGTACGCAATCCTATCCTTCAGTTTCACTTTCAACAGTTACCCATCACAGATATCAAACTCATAGGTCTATACTTTACAGACTTCATTTTAGAGCCATTCTGAAACAAAGTCGCAACATTAGCTTCCCTGCAACTCTCCGTTACTTCACTCGTGTTTATAGATGCTGAAAAAGATATGCTCGTGGTCCCGCAATTTTCTTCATATGTGTACACAAGTTTTGGAATTAGACTTGATCGGGTCCTGAAGATTTATCGATCTATATATTTTCTAAGATGTTCAGGGGTTCGACTTTTGTAATGTCGACCTTTTCCAAGAAAAGATTCCTGATGCTAATTGCCTCCATATCTTTCTCCACTGATGTGAAAACTTTGCAAACACCTATAAAAATATTTTAACTTATAAACTGGGGGTATTTTTTGCTGGGTGATGGGTTCAGAGGCACTAGTACTAAACAGACCTAGAACCTGAAACTGGGATGGAATCATGCAGTCGGGGAATGCTCGAAGAGAACGCACATCGACCAGTTACATGCTCTGGTCATGTTATTGTATGTTTCAGTCAGAATTGGAGAAAATGCAACCTGCTGGAGAAGGAACAGTCTCTTGCTTCCTCTTTCTTTCATCGTTTCTGTTCACAGCTAAGAATGAGAACTGAAAAATCCTCATATTTATCATTCGTGGAGAATTCCGTCGAGGATCTATTGGAATCTTGTCACTGCCTGTATTAATACACTGGAAGAAACCTCAGTGCCAGAACTAGTACAAACAAAATAGCTTCGGCACATGAATAAAATGTTGGACAATCTGTCAATTTTCCTTGTTGTGCGAGACCAATTATTGTCAGGAAAATACGATATGGTTATTATTCTGTTGGTACTTCATTTTTATTTCTTTTACTGAATCACAATTAGATTAATTCTGACGCGCAATCGAATTAATGCAGGGAAAATTTGGTAACGTCGCCTCTATGGCACAATTTTATGGACAAGATACCCAGGAACTGATACTTAAGTGTTTAGTATAGAATTAAAAACAATAATAAGTAGAGACTAACGTAGGAACAGAAAGATTTTTTTTTATTACTGAAATTACTCGACGTGACCCCTCAAAATTAAAAGGTTCTTTAAAAAAAACACTAAATTTACGGTTCTTTTAAGCAAGTCAAAAGCAGCACCAAGCCTGCACACTGCATCGGAGAAAGTCGCCAAACCTCGCCAGTTATCAAACTCCGAGGCATCTCTTTCGATCTCTGGACCCTCGCCTGTACCACGATGGCTTACGGCCTGCGACTCTCTCAGCACTCTGTCTTCTGGCTTGGGATTCATCCACAGGACGTGCTTCCTGCACCGGCCTGGATTTGCACTCACGTCTTGAATGCGCCAGCGACGGCCTGTGTCTGGGAGTATGCTCTCTATTCCGTCCAAGTAAGTTTAAGACGTTAAAAAACTGTAGGCGGGCAGTGGGAGAAAAAAGTCGTGTGAAATCGAAGAAAAAGAGACAAAAGAATAAAAGTAACTGGCAGAGTAGAGGGCTCCTTTTTGGAGCATCCAAAACGGCAGTCAACATGCAGTCAAAATATATTCATCAAATGTGTGATGCTTATTGGTCTATGTGTGTCTCAAAATGTGTGTGTATCAGAATACGCATATTTGTGTGTGATTCTTTGATTGTGTGTCAGAATGTGCATGTTTCTGTCTCTGTGTGCTTCTGAGTGCGTGTGCATGCATGTGCACGTCAGTATGTTCTCAAAGCGAAAATATTCTGAACCAGTTTGCATTGTAGAAATTATTTGTGAATTATGTTTTCGCATATATCAAGGGATGGGGAGTCAGCTGGAGGATTCCATGTCAGTGTTTGATCTGACACGGTGAGGTTGAGGGACGGGAGTCAGCAGGAGGTAACGTTGTAGATGTTTGATCTGGTGCCATGAGACTCAGGGAGGCGAATCAGCAGCAAATTGCCGTGTCAATATTTGATCTGACAGGGTTTGACTGAGGGAGGCGAATCAGCAGGGCGTTACTGTGTCAGTGCTTGGTCTGACACTGTGAGGCTGAGGGAGGGAAAACAGCAGGAATTTTCGATGTCAGTGTTTGATCTGACACCGTGATGCTGAAGGAGGTGTGTCAGGAGGAGCATTCCGTGTCAGATTTTCAGCTGACCCCGCGCGGCTGAAGGAGGGGAGTCAGCATGGAGTTTCGGTGTCAGTGCTTGATCTGACCCCGGGAGGCTGAGAGAGGGGAGTCAGCAGGAATTTTCCATGGCAGTGATTGATCCGACACCATTAACCCGAGGGAGGGGATTCAGCATGAGATTTCTATTTTAGTATTTGAGCTGACACCGTGTGGCTGAGGGAGGGGAGTCCATAGGAGGTTTCCATGTCAGTGTTTTATCTGGCACCATGAGACTGAGGGAGGGGTTTTAGCAGGAGGTTTCCATCTCAGTGTATGGTCTGGCATCCTGAGACTGTGGGAGAGGAGTCAGCAGGAAGTTTCTGCATCAGTGTTTGATCTGACCTCGTGAGGCTGAAGGAGGGGCGTCAGCAGGAAGTTTCCGTATCAGTGTTTGATCTGACACCACGAGGCGGAGGGAGGGGAGTCAGCTGGAGGATTCTGTGTCAGTGTTTGATCTGACACCGTTAGCCTGAGGGAAGAGATTCAGCAGGAAGTTTCGTGTCAGCCTTTAATCTGACACCGTGTGCCTGAGGGAGGCGGTTGTTTGATCTGACCCCGTGAGGCTGAAGGAGGGGAGTCAGCTGGAGGTTTCCGTGTTAGTGTTTGATCAGAGACCATGAGGCTGAGACAGAGGAGTTATCTGGAGTTTTTTGTGTCAGTGTATGATCTTACAACGTTAACCGGTGGGAGGGGATTCAGCAGGAGGTTTCCATTTCACTAGTTTGATCTGACACCGTACGGCTGATGGAGGGGAGTCAGACGTTTTCCCTGTCAGTGCATTACCTGGCACCATTTGACTGAGGGAGTGGAGTTAGCAAGAGTTTTCCATCTCTGTGTTTGGTCTGGCACCATGAGACTAAGGGACAGGATTTAGCAGAAAGTTTCCATATCAGTGTTTGATATTAATTCGTGAGGCTGACGGGGAGCAGTCAACTGGAGGATTCCGTGTCAGTTTTTGATCTGACCCCGAGAGACTGAGGGAGGGGAGTCAACAATAGTTATCTGTGTCAGTGTTTGATTTAGCACCATGAGTCTTGGGGAGCGGAGTCAGCAGCAGGTTTCCGTGTCAACTCGGAATGTAGGTAGTTACTACACAGCAACGTGAGGAAGGTAGATGGCTGACCGAAAAGATTAGGAAAAGGGAACATACAGGCAGCACAGGCCTGTGATGGTTCCCCTGAACGACAAGTACACCACTTTGGATTCGCTCAGAGGAGACTACTTACCAGGCGTAAGCAATGGGATAAAGGCCTCTGTCATCGAGTCTGTCCCTGTTGCTCAGATGGAAAGAGGAAAGAGGAGCAGAGCTTTAGTCATTGGGGCCTCCATAGGGAGGGGGACAGAAAGTAGGTCTTGTGGGAACGAGGCAGTCTCACGATTGGTGCTTTCCCTCCCAGGTGCCAGGGTCCGTGATGTCTGTGATCGTGCTTCAGGATTCTTGAGGGGTAAGGGGAGCAGCCCCAAGTCGCGTCCACATAGGCACCAAATGCATATGGAGGAAGAGAGGTGGGCATCTAATGCAGAAATTCAGGGAACCAGTGTGGAATCTTAGATTTAGAACAGAGAGAGTTGTTACCTCCACGTGCTAGTGAAGCGAGGAACAGGGTGAGTGCAGAACCGAACATATGGCTGCAGGAATGGGGCAGGAGGGAGGATTTTGGATTCGTGGATAATTGGAGCTCTTTTTGGGGAAGATGAGACCTCTACAAACGGGATGGTCTTCACTTGCATGAGAGGGGCTCAAATATCCTTTGGGTGGTGGATTTGTGAATGCTGCCCAGGGTGATAAATTTCAAGCGGCCGAGGAATAGGCACCTGATTTATAATTCCAGTGTACAGGAGTTTGAGGGTAGTGCGGTCACGGGTAGAATTACAAGGTCGTGAGAGGGCACCGGCAATCAGCATGTTGTTTTGAAACGTTTCTACGTCAATCCCAGGAACATCCAGAATAAGGTGGGTGAACTTACAGCATGAATTGGCATCTGTGAATTCGATGTTGTGGCCATTTCAGAGGCAGGGCGAGAGGAGGGACTTGAAAGTTGTTGCAGATGTTGGGATGTAAGTGTTTCAGCAAGAACAGAGATGATGGTAAATCACTGGGGCGTGGTGTGGCATTTTTATTCAAGGGGAGAACTACAGCACCTGAGAGAACGTTTGAGGACTCATCCACTGAGGCATTTTGGGCTAAGCTTAGAAACAGAAAAGGAACGATCCCACTGTTGGGTATTTGTTCAGGCCTATGAATTGTTCCAGGGATGTATATAAAAGGATAACAATGGTTAATCTCGATAGAAGCGAGACTCTCAAGGAAGCTGTTATGGGGGACTTTGAATCCCAAATACTTACTGGGAATACTATCGATAAAGTAGTTTAGAAGGGTCAGGTTTTGGTCAATGTGTGCAAGAGGCTTTTCTGACACAGTATGTTGACATGCCAACAAGGGGAGATGCCATATTGGATTTGGTACTTTGGAATGAACACGGTATGTGTTTGATTTGGAAGTATGTGAGCACTTTGACCATAGTTTCGTTACGTTTGCAGTAGAAAATAACATGAATAGTTTTATACCGCAGGGAAAGAGTTATAACTAGGGGAAAGACAATTTTGAAGTGATGAGGGAAGATTTAAGATGCACAGGATGGGGAAGGAAACTGAAGAGGTTGCACACATTTCAAATGTGGAAATTATTCAAGGAATGGCTACTGGGGTTTCTTGATAAGTATATACATATCAGGCTGTGAGGTGGTTGTAAAGACAGTTAGCTATGCTGTTCTGAAGAATTGTACTAAAGAAGACTGTTGCACAAAATGAGGAGTTTCCAGATAAAAGGTGATTCAGCAGTTTGGATTAGAAACTGGCGAGCTGACAGAAGAAAGAGAGTGGTGGTTAATTGTAAATATTCATCCTGTGGTTCAGTCACTTGTGGTGTACTGCAAGGATCTATTTTGAGTCGACTGCTATTTGTCATTGTTATAAATGGTCTGAATGTGGGCGCACCAGGATGGGTTAATCAATTTGCAGATGACACTTAGATAGAAAGATTTGTGGATAGTGCCGAAGAATGTTGTTGATTACAGCGGGACATAGATCAGATGCAGAGCTGAACGGGTAAGTGGCAAATTGAGTTTAATACGGAAAAGTGTGAGGTAGTTCACTTCGGAAGATGTAACAGAAATGCAAAGTACTGGACTAATGGCAACATTCTTGGCAATGGAGATGAACAGAGAGATTTAGGACACCTCTTATGGGTAATTTCTTCAATCAGAGAGTGGTGGTGGAGTGGAATGACCTGCCTGCGATATTAGTAGACTGGCGGACGTAAAGGCCATTTGAATGAATGGGCATTAGACATACATAGGGAAAATAATGGAACGTTGTGGGTTAGATGGGCATCAGGGTATTTTCAAAGGTAGGCGTGGAGCCACAGAAGCAAAGACTAACGAATACATATTAAGGAAAACGTCCAGAAAAAAAAAATCATGCCTTGAGGCGTACGAACTGCGTCAGTGGACAGAGCCAGAGACACAGAGGGGGGAATGAAAAACAGAACGAAATCCGCAAGTGTTGTGTCAAAAAACAAACAAACGGATAAACTGGTGAGTGAGAACGAGTAGACAGTACAGGTGAGGTTGAGATCGAACCAAACTGAAGCGAATGAGAATGGCATGAGGATGATACATACTTATAAATGTCGGTAATTTTCAAATGAGCATGAGGGATAGGAGAGGGGTAGGTCGAGAGACAGAGAAAGAGCGAGATTGACGGACGAGAATCTAGCGATATTAAGTATGATTATAACTCATTGTTCTGGACATCTTCATCATTGCTTCATCGATGGTGCCTCTCTCATTTAGAATATCATATGTTTTAATAAGATTCGAAAACATTTTTTTTCTGAAACCAGAGAACTCACTCATATCCAAATCATTCTCTCCTTGCACTTCATTCGAGCTCATCCAGGAAAAAGTCCAAGAAGTTATCACCACTCTCTCGTTAGCAGAAAGGTCGTTCAAACACAAAGTGTTTGATGTGTGGGCTCACCAAAGCCGTGTACAATCGCAGCAGGATATTTTGGGATATTTCCACTTTGAAAGCCGATACATTATTCACATTTCACCATGCTTGCTTAACCTGATTAGTTTTAGAGACAGCGGTACGAGGACAAGCAAATCTCGTTGTGCATTCCCCTCTCTCGATGTGTAGCCATTAAGATTTTAACCTGGCTTTCTCGTTTTACTGCCAAAGTGGATAAGGCTACATTGAGCCACATCACAGTTTATTGACAATGAAATTATCCACTTATTCAACTTGTCCAGACAACGCTGAAGCTCTCTACATATTTCTCACAGCTCCTTCTCCCACACAGTTTTTGAATTCAAGTGATTTCCACAAACCGTTCAATACATCCTATACCCGCACCTTGCTCAGAATCAGTCGGAAGATTAGAATTTTTGATAAGAATGGACGGAGAATGAACTGCTTTCAAAGTTGAAGCCCAAAACTCTGTTGAAGGAGGTATGGCAAGGGAAGATGAAGGTTTTGTCTATAGATTTTGAGTCTCTGAGTTGACGTTGTCTCTGAAAGGAGAACAGATTTGACTTTTGAGATGCTAGAGGAAGTTTGGTGTGTCTATTTGAAAGTTTCCAGCTATCCATCAACAGCAACAGTAGCCTAGGTCAGATGAGTTGACCGAAACTGCTGATATGTTTCAGGTTTTCTTTAGCGATAGTTGTACGCAATTACAATATATCCCTGCTCCTGTTCTCAAGTCCTTTCGTTTTGAAAGCCACGTGCTGTTTGACTTCTTTGCTGGTGGTTTCACATACACGCTTCCCTTCAGCAACTGGGTTATGGGACAAACCAATTCTCGTTCGGCATTTCTCAATTTGTTCCCATTCAGATATTCAACTGCATTCCCCTTTTAGTACCAAAGTGGATAAAGTCACATTGATGCACAGTCGCATTTCATCCTCAATTCATTTGCTCACCCATTTAATTTGTCTGAACGACAATAAAACTGTCTGCATCTTTATTATATCATACCCTCACACATTGTTTTGTGTTAATATAATTTTTGATAGTTGTTTCACAACGTACAAAGCATTCAAGTTGCTCATATTGTTATGCTGTGCAGCGGTGGATAGAAGAGGACCTGATTTCAAAGTCACGTATCGTGTAGAGTCAGAGGAGACCTAAGTTGATAAATCTGTGGGTCTTGTGATGATACTGTTTCCGGAATGAAAATATCTGAAGGCAGAGTTTTACGTTAAGGAGGAAGAATCATGCACAGATTAGAACATTTTGAAAGCATTTAAGGTCCAAATTTCTCCACAACAAGTGATCGATATTGCACTGCAAGCCTCAATCAGAAATTCACACGAGTGTAAGGTGATTGAAACAGAGAATTGACTCATCCAAAATCATCACAATGGTACAGATATTCACAATGAAGCAAGTATTTCCACAAGTCAAATCAATTCCGACTTGATAAAATGTTTGACGGAGATGTAATAGAGCAAAATAGGGTCATAAGGAAAAACTGTCAATCATAAACCTGGAAAACACGAGATATTCCACAGGTATATCAATGGTAAGTACCTAACCAGTTAAAAAAAATGGCTGTACTCAGTAGATCAAGGATAATATGCGTGTTAAGTTGGAATATATTACACGAGTGTTAAAAGAATACTTGACATATTTCGTTATTCATTAGAAGGACAATGAAAACCCGATGTGGGAAAGTGAACTGCGAAATTCTTGAGCATGTTCATATAAGACTCAATGAGGCAGATAAGGTTTTGGCCGAAACGAAAGTGGACAAATTCTCAGGTCTGGATGACGTGTACTTTGGGTTAGGCTGGGAGGTATTTCCAAGAACGCTGAGCCAAATCTTCAAATTGTCTGTTGCCACAGCGAACATGCAAGAACAGTTAATGTGATAGTTGCTACCACATTAGTTGCTAGATAGTTGCTAGAAGCAATGTGGCAGAGATAAGGCAGGGAGCTATAAACCAATGTGCGTCGTATAACAAGCGGGGAAACATTTTAAGAAAAACATAACAATAACACTTATGTACATTTAGAGGGCAATTTTTAACAAGGAATTCAGCGTGGCGTTGCCAGAAGCAGGTCAGGCCCTAGAAAGCTGCTGGAATATTTCGAGGAACTGTCAAAGTGCTTTGCAGTTTATGTTGTTGAAGAGTTTCAGTGACGTATTTGGCAAAATCTCACATTGGAAAATGAGAAAGAAAGGCATAGGATAAGGGAGCAAAGGATAATTTGGATCGTTGGATTCAAAGTTGTCGAAATTGCAGGAGACCAGTGGCTATGGTCGATGGCAGCTTGTGGAACAGCGAACAGCACATACCACACTTACCAATGCTTGCTTACTTACTCTTTATGATATTCATTAAAACCTCATAGATGTTTAGATCTGAAGTTACGTGTAGATTGAGATGGCGATGTTTATTACGATTACGGATAACACAATAGTTGCCTAATCATTAGTACTGAGGATAATAATGTTTGGTGACAAAAATGACCGAAATATTTGTCTGGTTGACCGATCGGTGCTGACTGAAAATTAATACTGATCTTTGTGAAGTGATGTACATTGGAAGAGCAGGGCAAGTGTTACTTAATGAATGATAGGCCGTTAGGAATTGGAGAGGAACAAAATCATCTTAAGATGCTTGTAGACAGGTCACTGAAAATAGCAGGAATATTATCGTGGGAGTCAAGTAGGGACATTGAATATTTGCCTATTTAAGATGCGGCATGGTTTACAGAAGCAGGGAGGATATGTTTGAACTACAACGAACTCTTTTTGGCCGTCACCAAAGGACTAAGAGTAGTTATGGCCACGACAGAATACGAAGATTTTCTAGTACTGAAGAAGCTTTCAACATTATTCACTAGAGGTTGACTGGGCTGGAACCACGTAGAGAACCTGGATAACCTATGTTTATTTCCTTTAGACTGCAGAGGCAACCAAAAGAGCCTAAGTGGATGTCTTAGAAGAGAGATGTCGGTGTTCTTGTACATAGATTCCTGAAAGTTTCGACCGAAGTTAACTTTTAATGGAATAGGGATTGATTTTTGGAGCCATGAGATCATGTATCCGCTGTACAAAACTCAGTTGTGGCCGCACTTGGAGTATTGAGTACAGTCTGGTCACTGCATTCTCAGAAAGATGTGGATATTTTGGAACGGTGCAGAGATTATTTACGAGGCTGTTGCCAGGCATGGAGAGAAGATCGTATGAGTAAAGCCTGAGAGACTTATGGTTGTTTTCTTTGGAGGTTGAGAGGTGATTTAATTGAGACGTATAACATAATGAGAGGTTTAACTAAGGTGGACAGTGAGAGCATTTTTCTTTGGACAGCGATAGCTCGCACGAGGTGACATAGGTTTAAATTGAGAGGTGATAGATAAAGGACAGATGTCAGAGGTATTTTCTTTTCTCAAGGAGTAGTATAGCCTTATAAAGATTTGCCCACAGCAGTAGTAGACTCTCAATAAAGTCATTTAAATGGTCATTGGATAAACAAATGGATAAAATTGAACAGTGTAAGATCGATAGTCTTCAGATCAGGTCCACAGGTCTTTGCATCATCGAGGGCCGAATGACCTGTACAGTGCTTTAATGTTCTATGTTCTGTGATCTCTGAAGGAGGAAATGTTTGTTTACCAGAGGCAGTAAATATTTTGAGAGATGTGCATACGAAAATGTAGCTCTGATGCATTGCGTTGCTAAAGTGATCCATCACCACTGAGTCATTGCATCCCACTTCCTTTAGACACCACGGCTCATTGACCTCAAATACTGCATCACATACCTCTAAAGTACGTCTTCCTCCTATAATCAGGCGCCATAGAAATCCAATCAGTCCAGTCACTGCAGTCAATTTACCTCAGTCATTGCATCCCATTCGCCTCTATCACGCATCTGTCAAGTTCAAGTGTACCTCATAGGTACTTATTCGCTCTCCAGAATCACAATTGTACTCGGTAGCCTCCCTTGGACATAAAGTGTGAGTGAAATTAGATTAGATTGTGAGTGTTTTGCGGAGCCTAACTGATCATTTCATATTGTATCTCATTCCGTTATCGTCGGATTTACTTGCAAAATTAAGGGTGCATGAAACTTGTTGTGGCATCTCAGAATCGCACCGTGTGCGTTTAGCAAATTACTATCTAAATGTGTACGTAACCGGGGTACTGATGTGTACTTTCCAGTGACAGACCACTCAAACGAAAAAGCTCTACGTTAATATTTATGAGTTTGATGGAGTGACTGTAGGAATGGCATGCTGTAACTCCTGTACGTTAGATGTCGTGATAGTGAAACTTTGAGTAATTTGAGATGTACAGACTGACGGCCGTTTGATGTATTGGTTGCCTGAACAAAGACGTTATGACAGGTTGGAGACCAATGTCATGCATAAGGTGAGGGTGATGAAATAATTGAAGGTAGTTAGACGTGTTTACTGTTGGATTCTGATGCACTCATGAAAGCGTAGTGAATTGTAGAGTCGAAGACGATTTGGATTTGGAGGCTGGGGGAACAGCCATGTTTTTGACTGGAGGGAGTTGGACATTATGCCTTTGAAATTGGATTACTGGTGGTTCGTTGGTCTCATTCTGAATTAAGGCAAAATGATGGTTTCACTTTGTGAATTTGCCTGTGATGTCGTGACCAATTTTGTACATATTGACGAACAGCTGTGCCTTCCAGCACTGCATTATTCTCTGTGATTCATTTTGAACACTGTTTTCCAGCATGACATTTGATCATTTTATGTCCAAAACTGTTAAAAACTCAATAATTGTAAGAATGAAAAAAGCTCCAACGTTATTTCGGAAACTTTCACAACAAGGAATAAACCTTCCTGCTTACTTTAAACCATCAACACAGAACAGATTTTTCAAGTGCAATAATCTGTGAAAAGTCGAGTTGCGAAGAACGATTTAAAATAAAAATTAACGACTTTATTTCTTAAAGTATAACTGTGAATAATTAACTAACATCTATTTGCAACTCTTTGTTCTAGTCAATCGTTTACTTCACATTCTACAATACTAGTTTGAAAAGATTCTCACGATGAAGACTTACTGAAAACTTCAAATTTCAAAATGTCGAATCTTCTCTTTATATCTTCCTCTGACGATTTGCTCTACAGGCTGGTGTTGATGTTTTTCTTTGTACAAACTCCCTCTCTGAGCAGGTACCTCACGGAGAGTTCTGACGAGCCACCTACATCTGTTCGTCGTTTGTCATTTCTCTCTCAACTGTTTGACTGTTCCCAGCCTTATACTCGCGCAAAATTAGACTGTGTAATTGGATATTAATTTTGTCAAATATTGAAATCAACCTTGGTTTGAAGTTGCTGTTTCGGGGTATAATGTAAAGTGATTAGTCGAATTTTAATTGATTTTGTCGCCAGGCAATCTGCTAGACTTAAAGGTTACATTGTGTATTGTTCTGAACACTTCATGTTGTCAGGCAGTTCTACTCGCTCTTAAATTTCTTAAATTTCATAACGCCTACCCCATTCAGAATAAATTAACCATCCTCATGAATAATGACTTCATTCTTGTTTTCTATTCTTGAAACGCATTACATTAACGCACCAATAACTTTAATTTAATTACACCATAGCGTTTTCCTATATAACTGTTTATATATGTAATTTTAAAGAAATCCAAATTTCATCAAACTTTTATCAGTTATCTCCATAATAACACATCTGCAACTACGTTATTATGACCCACAGATGTATGATTTTTAAATTAAATGTTTGTGAGATAACATTCCAGATAAATAGTCTCATATTCTTGTCTTTAGAGCGTTCAAAGAATGTAGGCAGATTGTGATCCGTGCACACCACCGTCTCTGACACATTATTCGTGACATACACATTAAATGCTTAGGCCAGTCCCACACTCAACAGGCGGTTTTCAGTCCAGGAGCATTTCTACTGGTGGATGTTGACCATTTTCGAGGCCTCCTATCTTTGAATTGGATATGAGTCCGATTATGAAATGGCGTTGACTTGCCAATAATCCAAACAAAATTGTTGAGTGCTATCCAGTTTGTGAACTAAGAATATCGCCGAAAAACACTCACTCTAGCTTGGTTAGATGATGTCCACATCCGTCTGGATCTGACTTGCTTTGGGAATATTAATCCGATAAGGGTATTGTTTGATTGGAGCAGTATTCTGTCCGTTTCCTTCATTAACAATATCATTACTCCTCCTCATTTGATTCTGACAGAAGTCCTTCTACTGCAGTAGCATTTTTTTTTTCAATTGCATTCTATGCTCCTGAGACAGCCAGATTACTAACCTATCCCACTCCTCAAGGACTTCTGCATTTTGAAATCTATTTTGAGGCGCATCAAAATCCGTATTATCTGGATGTGCTCCATTGTAACACAGAATTTATAGTAACAATTTACAGTGTGATGTAACTGAAATTATACATTGAATTTTTCAATGTATAATTTCAGTTACACCACACTGTAAAGTTTTGCTATAAATTCTTTGTTATGATCAAGCCCTCCACTATCACCTGATGAAGGAGCGTCGCTCCGAAAGCTAGTGTGCTTCCAATTAAACCTGTTGGACGATAACCTGGTGTTGTGTGATTTTTAACTTCGTCTTTCAGATAATAAGCCTTCGGAAATTCTCTGCCTCGTTTTCAGGGTACACGTCCACATATGTATCTTTTGTCGTCTTGTCTCGCTTTTACAAGTCCTTTAACCTTTCAGGACTAAACACGTCTGTCTGACCATCTGCCTGTTGAGATTATTCCTGCACCATTACATCAAACAGGGTGTCCGTGAACTGAGACTCAACTCATTCAAATTTCTCTTTAATTTTAGCTTCGTACTCTGACTTTTGGTCGTAGGATCTGGTTACCGGACAGTCTGGAAAATAGCAGGATTGTTTTAACTTTTCAGTTTCTAAAACCTCCTTGGATTTCTACACAACAAGCGGTGTCACTCTCACTTTGGAACCTGCCAAGTCACTTCTAAGGACAAACTGAGTTCTTGGAACTGACAATTTTCAATCACTCCCACTCCAACTTCCCCAGTCTTGGGTTGGTGCAACAACATGATCTTACATCGGGGAGCGCTAAATATCTGTCCATCTATCCCAAAAATTACCACACTCTCAGGTAACAGATCAGAAAGAGTGCCTGTTCGCTTATCCTATACTACCAGCGATTGGCTACATGCTGTATCTCTCAAAATTATGTCTTTTGCCCTCCTCCCCCTTTAGTTTCTGAGTAAAAATTACACATTTAGTCGAATTATTTGATGAGATCAAGGTACGAAATCCATACCCAGCCCCTGCCTGGGCAGTGCACTCTCCTGCAGTTCCTTGGCTCTTTTTGGGGTCTCCTTTATTAGCTTCAACAATGCCATTGGCTTAACTTCCCTTTTCCACACCTTTACTGTCAGCGCATTTCTTCAATGACCAGCTCTGTGACGTTACATGCCCCACTTTACCACAGTGTTAACAGTGAGGCCTTTCACGTCCTTTCCACGCTCTTGGGCTTCTTAACGGCAAATTATTACCAGGCTGTCTACCTTTGGCTGTCATAGTGTAGGATCTTCCCTTCTCCCAACTTCTATATCTCACAAGATGAAATTCTGACTGGAATCTTGTCATATGCACGACCATGCAATCATCTGCTAATTCTGCTGCCCTTCTCACTGCATTAATTTTTAAGTTCCTCCTCGTGAATTCTTATCATCTCTGGAAATTATTTTTTAAACTTCTCCAGCTGAATAATTTTTGTCAGAGCCTCATAGGTCATATCTATTATAAAAGTGTGCTTCCATCTCTCAAAATGCCGAGGTTTAATTATTTTGAACTCACATTACGTCTGACATGGTTCCTTATTTGTGTTTCTGAACGGCTGTCTATATGATTCAAGTACCAATTTAAATGATCATAAAATAGCCTGTTTCATCTTTTCATAATCTCTCGACCTCTCATCTGACAGCGGGTCAAATACCTCACTAGCTCTCCACGCAAGTTCAATCTGAAATACCATTACACATCAATCCTCAGAACACTCTATGTGCCGAGCCAATTTTTGAAATGCAATAAAGAAGTCTTCAAAACCTTTCTCATTGAAATGTGTTAGCCTTTTAACACATTTGCATGCATCACTGTATTCTGGTTTTATCTCAATCCTGTTCCTTTCACATTATTCACTTCTTGCAACGTCTCAAGTACAAATTCACGGCTCTTTCTGCTCAACGATGCACCTTTTTTCTCTTTCTTTGTCCACTTTCTCTCTTCTCTCTCAGTTCCTCTCCCTTGTCCCTTTCTTTCCTCAGCTAAGAACGTTTTCTCATTTTCTACCCTCTCTCTCTCTGTTCTAACTTCATTTTCCTCAAGTGTAATTTACATTTTTCTGATTCAACTGTTTCTCTGACATAGCTAAGTGTTTGAGTAACTCTCCTTCTTTCCTGCTAAACTTTCTTGGCAAATTTCAGAATCATCTTTAAATACCAGAACCCAATAGAAATTTAAGAGACATTTCTCTCACTTTTGATTTATCCAACTACAAGTAACCGAAATGGAACAAATAATCTCACCTACGTTTTATTTTGAAATCTCTGGCAGCAACCTGCAGGTATTTAAATCTGCAGGGATTTTTCATACCGATAAATCTATTCAAATCTGTCTAAACCAGTTCCAATCACAAATCTAGGACTCAATCTTTTCAAATCGCGGACAAAAGCCTGCATACCATTCAAATCCCAACGACGTGCCACCAAGCTGTTATGAAAAAGTGTTCAACAAACCCCCTACCCCCCTCCCCCCCCCACAAACACACTCTTAATTTAAACCAGTAACACAGGAGCGATTTATCCCGTGTGATAATCTGTGAAAATTCAAAGGCCTAGAACTATTTAAAGTAAAAAATAACAAATTCATTGCTGGAACAGAGAATAACTAACTAACAACTATTTATAACTATTTCCTCTAACCTATTGTTAATTTTCCCTTCTAGAATACCAGTCGGACGAAACCCCTGAATAAGATTTCACGAGAATTCAAATTTCAAAATCAGCCAGCTGTCGAAACTTCTCTTGACATCTTCCTCTTTAGATTTTCTTCTTTTTAGGGATTTCTGCTTCAAAGGTCATTGATCGATAAAGTTAAAAACTCCCGTCACACCAGGTTATAGTCTAACAATTTTAGTAAAAAGCACTGGCGTTCTGAGCGCTGCTCCTTCATTAGCTACTCCATAATCACCTGATGAAGGAGCATCGTCCCGAAAGCGAGGGCTTCCAAATAAACCTACTGGATTCTATTACATGGTGTTGTGTGATTTTTTAACTTTGTAAACTCCAGTCCAACACTGACACCCGCAAGTCTTGTTTGATAAAGGTAGCTTTAAGAGAGCTAATAATCCAGGCACTCTGCAGATGTTGGTGGCTTGGCAGCTCTCTCTCATATTCAAGTTTTCCCAATCATATACCCCAAAACATCCGATTCTGTCGCTGGCTTTTAATTTTCAAACTTGATTTTAGTTTGGTACTTTTAGGTTATAACTTAAGCTGATTGGTTGAATTCGAATTTGCTTTTGTCATCAGGCAACCAGCTACTCTGTCTGCTGGACCAAATGTTATAAGGTAAATTCTCCAGCACTCTGTATGCCTGTCTAAGCCTTTCACTTATTGAAGGTGTAGTACCCTTCCACACCATCAAAATAATGCTTCACTCACGACTGCTTGGACGATTCGGCATCATATAAGCTGAATGAAACTGTGACCCTAACAACAACTGGCAGCGCCATTTCTCCCTCTGCAGTGAGGCGGATGTCCTATTGAAGGAGGTACCACTACTCTGTGACAAGCTGAATGTTCAATCAAGGTCCTGTCATACTCTACTCCTGGGTTAAGTGTAGTTTGGGAAGCTGTTTTTGGAAAACCCGAGATGGATAGGAAAGATTCCTTTCCCCCAACACACACACCCAAGCATTCAGATCTTCCCGTCCCTGCACCCTTTGCTGCATTTGTTCATCAGGTTGAAGACCCAAATGCTGTAACTACAATCTCCATGCTCCGCCCAGAGTTGGTTCACCAAATCCTCAGGCCTCCCTGAATGTCTGAGGCAGCTCACAGCGCAATCATTCGCAAACAATCCCCAGCACGGCCCACTAACCTTTCAAGAACAGGAGTCAGTCAGAATCGGATGTCAGAACAGACCAATCCCCCTAGAAATACTTTTGGAAGGAACGTAGACCTTACCTTTTCATTATTTTAAACATCGACATACATTGGATATTCCAGATGTCTTGCGACTTGACATTAAGTGAAATAAAATCTATTGCAACGCTCTATCTAAAATGAAAACAAATAACAATTTGGAATAGCTTGTACACTGGAAAACATACAAAAACAGTTTCAATGCGGTGACATCACATAAAAAAAATACCTTCACAAAAACGTTGGTTTAAGCACAAATTCTTCCGTGCAGTTCTCCAAACCGGAAAAAAAAAACACCGAGAGAGATTTAAGAAACAATAGCTGCTCGTGATCATTTGCTGAAATTCCAACCCTTCTGGGCCTTCAAGCTGCTTCTGAATGCTACAGTAAAAAAAAGTCGAGATAACCTGATCTCTGTGACCTTGCAACTGCCCTTCATTATCACCACCATTATAATAAACCGAAAGGGCTCCTTAGTTACTCATTTAAGCCATTTCAGGCGGTACTTCGGGTCGTCTGAGTTGAGGACGTCTCTTTAGAAGAGTAAATATATTTTTGAAAGTGACAGTATCGTGACACCTTCAGTTTTTTTAAAAAAAGATCTACCAATTTAAAAGGATTGCTTCATTTTAAACCTCTTCCTATTCCTCTATAAATAGACTGCAATGCACATATTTTACATTGACTCTAAGCATGCACACATTCACAACTACATTCTATTTCAGTCAGCTTATTCCTGCCACAGGTCACCTCCGTCTGTCTTTACCCAAGTCCCGACAACGTGTTTGCAATTCCGTTTGCTCATACAGTCACCTGTATAATTTTCGAACTCTATGTCAGCAATAATACGCTACATCGAAATATATGGGATTTTTTTCTCCTTAAATTTCTCCAAAAACGGTAAGGGGTTATGATCAGTTTTTCGGTTTGTCTCAGTCACGTTATTCGGAAATTAAATACTGCCATGTTGCAGGCCAACACCAAGGTCAAGGCCCATTTTTTAAGTGTAGAATAATATATTGATGGTTTCACCGGACACTCTAACCACTCTTTACATCATGGATCACTTCTATTTCAACTTCTGAATGACATATCTTCTTCGGTCTCAGCATCAAAATGTACATACTTCTCCATGTCTTAATACTGTAGCTTCTTTACCTGCAACTCTCTGCCTGTGCCAGTAAACCTTCTTATCACCGGTATATCGTTTCGGGAGATCTCACACATTTTTGTTAACCCACCTCCAATCAGGTTGCACCTTCTTGTGCCAGCTTTTAGATTGCAATGTGTTTTCATTTACCACTTCAACAAAATTCAATGACTAATCCTACAACCGGCTTCCCAATATTTTCTTTGTGACCCTCCAAGTTTGCGATTTCATCTGAATTACTTTATTGCAGTGATAACACAAAAGCTTTTATTTTACTGTCCTTTCCCCTTCGAGGTTCACTTTTTATCCTTTGTAAGTGATCCTCATTAGATTCGATAAGATCTACCACCTTACCACCTGCGGAGTTCTCTTTTACACAGTTTATGTCTCTCAAAGAAGCCAAAGTTTGATTGATGGACAATCTTATCCTAATCAACCATTTCAACTTTTCATCTTTCCATTTTACCTCTGTTCTTCCACATGAGTCCTCATGACATCAGGAATTGTGTTTTGTGTTCCTTCAATATAAGAATCCCTGTAAAAGTGTCACATTTCCATCTTTAATTCCTTTACCCAACGACAAAAAATTACTTTGATCCTTTCAAACTTATTTTACGTTTAAGCAGAGGCACTTTTCAGTTTCCTGAAACGCTGTCTGTAGGCTTCTGTCTCAAGCTCATTTGAACTTCAGATGACTTTCGTCACCTCGAGATGCAGATACCTCACTCGTTATACGAATTGGCTTTGTTTGAATCAAATAACGCCTCGTGGTCACTGAACAACACATTTGTTTAACCTTTTTCTGAAAATAAATTAAAAGGCTTATACAGCATTCTCATCAAATTTAAACAATGTCTATATATATTTAAACAGAACCCCATCAGGTCTTTGTCTACGATCGGGTTGCTTATCTCCACGATCCTCCTCGTTCAGCCTACATTTTATCTTCATGTCTGATCTTCTCAGTGACTTCCCTCTCTATTTGCTAACTTTTAAAGTTGAAATTCTCTCTTTATGATTTTCTTCTCTCTTTTACTCTTTTTATTCTTCCTATCCTTCGCTTTTAATCATAACTGAAACTGTTTCAATTCCTTTTCCTGTTCAAGTTGCTTTATCTGCAATTCTGCCATTTCCAAAGATTCCGATGGCGTTCCACAAAATTTAATTGACGAGTTATTGTTGTAATTACCTGTCCTTTTCTCACAGACAAACGCAATCCAAACTTCAGCTTGTCTACCAATTCCAACTGTTATGGACTAGGCCAGACCACACAATACATTCTTAGGCAGGCTGCCTGGAACATAGCTATGCAATTTGTCTCGGTAGTACAGTTAAAATTACCTGGATTGTTAGCGAGGTTGACAACCAATATTAAAGCAGACAAAGTATTAATTCACAAAATTACACAATGAAACACGAAGATCAGAATAGAGAATCACTACAGAACTCATTCCATCCAAACTTGACTCAAGTATACTGTTCCAAAAAAATACACGACAGTTCCATTATGCAAGCTCCCTTTGAAACATAGCAAAAAATAAATTTCTTGCGTACAGATTGAAGTTAGGGCAGGAGAGAGAGTTTCCACGCGGCTCACTGTTGAACTTCCAACAATTTCTGGGCTGGACAGCTCAACTAGAGGGCTCCTTTCATTACACATGTCACCTCTAAAACATTGGTCGAGAGTATGTTGTTGCGAAAGCACAGCAGGTCAGGCAGCATCCGAGGATTAGGCATACGATTTCATCACTTCTACAACATAACCACTTTGGCCTGAAGCCTCATCTGTTTACGTATACACAAAAATGTATTCTCAATATCTTTGAACGTCTGAACCAAACCAGACTGACCAGAACCGAGACGATTTACTACCCCTCTGAAAAAAAAGCAAGGACATTGCAACCTTGAGAAAAGGAACAGCTTTTACAAAAACAACGAGCGTTGTGGCACAACAGCTTTGCCATGCTCATCGTGAGTTCACTTTCAATAATTTCACTTCTGAAACATTGCCTTTCTCGTAGTTGTTTTTGAAGAGTTGAAACATTCTTAAAGACTCAGAAACGAGGTAGAATGGGAAAAGCTTTGGGAAGCAATTAACCTCCCTGAATCAAACTCTGTCTCACTGTAGATGACCTCTGCAAAAGACGATCAAATTATTTTGGCTAGATGTTCATGTTTTATTCGAGTCAAATGCTTCGGAAATGTTCCTCTTCAATAACAATACAAAAAACTACATTTTCTCCCATGAATGTTGGAAAAATAATTCTGTTACAAGAAATGAAAGCCAGCTGTGAATTTGATGCGCAAGTCATTTACTTCAGGGGAAAAGAACACTGTCCTCCCATGAATGATTTGCTATCAATGGCAAAGCTGAACAATTTTGCATAATGAAAGCAGTCAATTTTTTATAATACCTACAGATATCAAAATTCAACAGAGATTCAATGAAAAACAAAATCTATTTATTTTATTTTCCCTGCGGATCGAAGACATAATCCAGGATGTCCTTTTAAAGCCAAAGAAATGGTACACAAACAGATCAAATATATCCAAGGTCTTAAATTAGAAGGCTATCATGTGGGGTTCCTCAACTTCATCATTGAAATCCTTTGATTCCTTTTTATTGGCGTGTGAACCACTTCGGAATCTGGTACTTTAACCTTGTCATATCGAAGCAAGTTGTTGTTATTGTTGACACAGGAGAAATGTGGAGAACTGTTATATACCTGAGCCGCAAACATGTGGCAGCAGCCAGAATCTTCTTCGCACAAAATGCAAATGGCACACTGTTGCTCAGAGTTTTCCGGATTGTACGTATTAAAATGTAATGTTCTCAGGTTGCAATTTTCCAACGGCGACTTATGTTTGATGCTTGTTCTTTCAAGGGTGAAACCGCTTTGATGAATTACAGGTTCCATGCGGTAATATAATTCTCTCCTTTTTACCTGCCACGATTGACATTGCAGCAGCTTCCTTTTGTTCACATGTTGAAAAGTCGACCTCTGAACTCCAAAGCCTCACTTATATTTCCCACATGGACGGGGCTGCCATCTTCTCAATTGTTGACTCAGTTGGCTCGTGGGCTGGTGTGCGATGCCAGGTGATCCCAATAGCATTAGTTCAGCTGTTATTATTGATTGAGGTTACTCTTCTTTAGTTACCAAGGAGAAGAATGTGGAAGCAGGACATGACACACCAGTTATTCCAACCTTCAAAGCATGGAGCAGCAGTGTTGACATACATTTTAAGGAGGTGTTGGCATGACATTTAGCAATCACCCAAAAAAATGAAGTAATGCAAACAGGAGTTTTCGAAAGACAAATACAATGACTTCTTAACACAATCAATCAATCTTGGTTATCGAAATCCAGTCATCAAATGCAGAAAATATCGATTTGTAAAGTACGTTTCATGATATTCCAGACGTACATTTGGTGTGAAATGTAAGAGCATATTGGGATTGAAGTAATGTTTGTAGTTTAGATAGAGAATTGGTTCATGATGAGATACAGTGATTCAGTAAAATTATGGCATTTCTAGGTTGCAACTGCAACGAATGAAGTCTTTGAAATAAGGCTGGGACTGTTTTCCCTGGAGCGTAGGAGGCTGAGGGGTGACCTTACAGAGGTCTACAAAATTATGAGGGGTATAGATAGGGTAAACAGGCAAAGTCTTTTTCCATGGGGTCGGGGTGTCCAGAACTAGAGGCCATAGGTTTACGGTGAGAGGGGAAAGATATAAGAGACCTAAGGTGCAACCTTTTCACGCAGAGGGAGGTCCGTGTATGGAATGAGCTGCCAGAGGAAGTGGTGGAGGCCGGTAGAATTGCAACATTTAAAAGGCATTTGGATGGGTATATGAATAGGAAGCGTTTGGAGGGTTATGGGCTGGATGCTGGCAGGGATGACTAGATTGGGTTGGGATACCTCGTCGGCATGGATGGGATGTCGCGAAGGGTTTGTTTCCATGCTGCAATCTCTATGACTCTAAGTCTTTACACTGATGGCAAAGCGAAAATAGCCAAGAAAAAAAAATGGTGAACGGGGCAGCAGGAGTCTGCAAATAAAATAACACAAGCCCTGTTACCTGAGAAAAAGAAGTCAAATGGACTAAATATAACATGCTATATTTTCAATCTCTTGTAGAACATGCGAAATCAGAATATATTTGAAATCAACATCGGAGAATTTTGACACACAGTGCAAGTTGAATGAACTCACATGCAAATAAAAACAAATTATCTTACAGATATAAGGAACTCCCTGCAGAAGTTATAGCCTTGAGCCGGCTGTTGCAGACTCTGCCTGTTCCAGTTCAGTTTCTGGTCACTGCTAAGATTTTGACAAGTGGTGATTCGGTGATTGCAAACACCATTCAATGTCAAGATGGCAATGGTTAGATTCTCTCCTGTTGGAGATGACAATCCCCAGAATGTTGATGGGGGAATTCTATGATGGTAACAGAATTGAGTGGCAAGTGAGCATGATTATATTCTCTGTTGGACATGATAACATCCTGGTGCTCGGGTGGCGCGAATGTCACTTGCGCCTTGTCAGGGCAGTGTTGTATTTTCTTCAGGTCTTTCTTCATTTGTTCATGAACTGTTTCAGAATCTGAGGAGTGGTAAATGATGGCATCACTGCGTAAATCTCAGCGAATTCTCCAGATAAGACCTCCCAATAGAGAGGAATCGTTAATGATGCAATTGATTATGATTAGGCCTGGCACACTAACCTGAGGATTTCCTACACAGATCTACTGGAGCTGCGATAACTGATCTCCAAATGCCAGAACCATCTCTATTTCTATCATGCAGGACTCCAACCAACAGAGTCTGCCCCTTAATTCTCACCGACTCCAGACTTCCATGGGTTTCCAACTTTCACACCCAGTCAAGAGTGGTATTAATATCAATGACAGTCACTTTCAGATCTCCAATAGAATTTACCTGTTTAGTGCGGGTTTGAATTGAGGCCGTAACGAGGTCAGCAGCTGACTGACAATGGCATCCATACAAAATCATTTCACATTTTCTGCTGCATGGCTGTAGGCCCTAAGTCCCATTTTCTCATGTGAGTAGTGTTTCTGGTCCCATTTCACAGTTCTTGCTTGTACACGCATATGCTACCGTTTTTCACCGCCCTCCTCCTAAAGATGTGAAATCACAGGATCACTGAAGCTTTATGGAGCAGACGGAGGCAATTCTTCTCATTGAACATGCAACCAGACTATCATCTCATGCATATTTACTGCCCTTTCCCAAATCGCTTCCCACCACTTAAATCCACAGACTCAGCCAATGTCTCTCTTGAGTGCATGCCATTGAACTTGCCTCATTGACATTTCCAGTCAATAGATTCCATAACCTAAATAGGCAATGTATGAAAATCCTCGCTCTCCTAACTCCACAATTCCAAATTAAGGCTTTCCATTATGTGAGCATTTATTTCCCCTTGAGTTTTATAAATTCCATTCTTAAACTATTTAAATTTCAACGGTTAAACTCTAATTGCATCAGTAATTTATTCCCTACAAGCAATGAGATTAATGATTATCACACAGATCTTACCATATTTCATATGAGTGGTAATGCCAAGCAATGATTGCTGACAGAGCGAGCAGTACTAACTTCCCGTGAGTGAATAATAACTAAATAAGATTAAAATTATCTGATTATCCTGACTGATCTATGAAATATTCCTGGACATTTCTGTGTCAATTTTAGATTTACACCATCCACAATGGTTGAGTCTTCTCAGTGTTTACAATTTTCAGGTCGACATCAATTACTATACCTCTGCATAGCTTTGCTTGAAACTTTTTCACAGTTCTCCTTTTGAGAATGTAAACGTGTGACTAATACCTTAGTACCCCGTATAGAAGTTGGAAGGAAGTTGCTTTCTTTGCCTGTAGAAGCCTGCGAGATCCAGAGACACAGCAGGGGTGTTACTGAATTTCAACCTATTAAGAGGGAAGGAATGTTGTAGGAGTTTTCAGTCAAGGGTATTTTCGACTTGATTAAAAACAAATCAATCATGCCTTTTTCCCCACAGATGTAGTGTCCTTGTTCATTCAACTACGACAATACGAAGTTTTAAAAGTGGTGATAGAAGGACAGCTGGTGGCTTAGTGCATTTCCTGTTGCTCTGCAGAAATGTCATTACAATGATGGTGGAAGGCGTGAAAACCTAACCTGATAGATGCAACTTGCACTCATTAATTGCTGCATCTGGACCGTATGGAAGTGTTTTTTTTGGAGCGTCATTCTTCAAGGCAATTATTGAGTTGCCATACCAGTCTTCACTTGTGCTGAGAAATCTATAAGAGAATTTGAGACAGCAGGGGGTGACTTCCATATGCAGAACTGCTCGTTGTGTATCGAGATTTCATTTTTTTAATAATTCTGTCTATTTTAATGATGAGAATGGTAGCAGTTGCAGTTTTATATTTCTGCTCAACATTTGAATGTACAGGCGATGACGGTAGCTTTGTCCATATTATTTCGTGGGTTATAACTAGGGCATGTTCCGAGCGTATTTGAACGTCCGGTATTGTCTTTTTGCCCTGGAATTGATGTGAGGCAATTGAGGGGAAGCAATATCCTCGTGGCGTTATTGCGAAAACATTAATCCAGAAAATGAGCTCATGTCCTTCACTTAAACGGGGTTCAAATCCGTTCATGACAGTTGTTCGAATTTGAATTCAATGAAAAAGAACCAGGAATGAAGTGGTTTAATGGTAACCCACGAAACTATTACGGATTGTCAGATCCACAAAAAAAAACATCTTTTCCACTAATAGGGAAAGAAATGTGACATCTGGCCGACATGGGACTGCAGACTCTAAAAGCTGGCTTTAGCTTTTCATTTAAACATTTATCCTGGTCTGAAATTGAGTCATTCTATACTGACTGGTTGCCTGCCACAGAACCTGTTACTTAAAACTGAAAAAAGGAAAATTCTTTAAATATTGATTTCACCTTCCTGCACATTTATGGACATGTGCCCTCCAACGAATTTCGTTTGTAACAGATTACAGTAACCGAGCAAGTGCGGTAGGGAATTTCATTAATTTTGCGAGTGCAACGGTGAATGAAGATGCAGGTGAAGGTTAGACTACGAGCATACGAGAGAGGAAACATGTATGATACGGAGTGATGGTGGCAGTAACCACAATTTCATCAACCTAGAAATGCGTACTGCCTCGCCGTTTTCACTGCAGACCTTTTCCAGAATCCAAAAAGCCACAGAGTAGTCGGTCATGCAATCAATTTACCACGCTCTGTTCAGAACTGTGTTACTGTTTTCCATTTTCTGCTTGTTTGTTTGAGTTTGTGCATCTGTGTGTGCATGGGTGCGCGTGCGTGTGCATGTGCTACTCCATGTGTGGGAGAGAAAGCGACAGGAATGGATAGAGATGGATGTGCAATAAACGAGCATCGGTAAATTATTAATGGGAATCAAACAAATGAATATGGGAAGATAAAGATAAATCATACACAATAAACTTACGGGATTTTTTTTGAGGATGCCATCAAGAAAGAATGAGGGGTAAACACTGGCTATGAAGCATTTGATGTGTCATCTGAAAGCTGTTGGCAACGGAACTCGTTAGTGGTTCGTGGGAGAAAAATAAAACCGATATGTGTGTGGCAAACGGATTGATAGCGATCAATAATTAACTGATCGAGACAGAACACAAAGTGCAAACAGCTATTTCTTATATCATATAATTTAAAATAGCCAGCCAGGGCCTCGTGATCTCCGAAGGGATACTATATTTGTCCCAGCTGTTCAGAATATCTGAAAATGATCTTGATGGGCAAACTTCTCCAAACTCAATGACGTCTCGAAATATCTAGCCAGGATTGCACACTGGAACGATAGCGGAAGGAGACTTCATCAAAACCAAAGGAATTGCAAGATCTGCAAAGCATAAACATGACAAAAGTCACTGGGAAAGCTCAAGCTGTCTGGCTCGTTTGGAGGAAACCCAACTTAACGTTTTGGTTTCAGTGACCTTCCTTCAGATCTAACGTTAGCTGGTGAGAGTTTTTATTCATGCAGAAGTTGGCTGAGGAGACAGCGGGTAAATGAAAATCGATCGGTGGGGGTACAGACCAAAAAGCAAGAAGAACGTTTAGACAGACAAAGGAGGGGATGAAGAGCGACAAATGGGCATAATTAGTTGCTCACATTCCATAGTGTGAACCAAGAGACCATGTAATTACAAGAACCGCTGTCTGGGGTTGGGTTGAATTTGGGAATAAATGCTCGAACACTAAAATTGTTGAACTGATATTGGGCCTAGAAAGCCGTAGATGTCCAAATCAGAAAATGAGTTTTTCCAGCGAGGACGCTGCAGTAAGCATGAGACAGATATTTTGGCCAGGAAACAACGTTGACGTGGCAGGCAATGGGAAGCTTAGGTTCTTTTAGTTGTTCTGCGAGGCAGTCACCCAGTCTACACATCATTGCCCTGATGTAGAGAAGACCACATCTGAGCAGCGAATGCAGTGGACTAGATTGAGTGACGTGCAGACAAAGCACTGCTTCACCCGAAGATTGTGTTTTGGGCGCTTGGGATATTGAGGAGTAAGGAAGGAAAACGACATACGTTGGACCTTCTGCAATTGCAGGCGAAGGGACCAAGGGGTCTTTGGAGTGAGGTCTGAGTGGATTAGAGTGCCCATGAGGGCCCTATCTCTCCGTGGCCTCACTGCACTTTATGATCACGCATTCGATGCTGACTTTGTCGTGAAACTAGCCAACAAGGGTGATGATATCATTGCCTCGTGGACTGACCTCTAAACGACAGAGGCAGGATGCCCGCCAGCAGATGCCTTCTTCTACCTACTCTGAGAACATCAGCCCAGCATGTAATATTAAACCATTGGGTCCACTGTGGTCGTTAACCATGTTTTGTCTGGTAATCTCTGCTCACCCCACCCTTGGAATACCAATTACCTCCAAGTATATAATCTCGCAACACTGCACAGCACTTTTCCACCGTATTTACAAATTCAACAAACAGGACAGCCTCGGCAGATCCATTTTTTCTACTTGTACCTGCCTTAAACTGCTTGTCTCTTCCGAGCTCGATGCGATATGCCCTCCCCTTGTCCAGTCCCTTGCCACTAACATCTGAGACTCCTCTGATGCATTACTGTAGACTCCTGTTTATCCTTGGCACATAATCCCTTTATATGTCCATTCCTATCAAGCTGGTATCGGGGCTCTCTGCTCCTTTCTGGAAAAAAAGCCTGACCTGGCCCCATCGCGTACCATTAATCCTTTGCCTAGCGGAGTTTATCTTTAACTTCGCTTTTAACTTCTCTCACTTCCTTCTGGTCAGGGTGGTAGTCACATCGGACTCTGGTATGCCTGTCTGTTCATGGGAAACTTGCAAACCTCCTCGGTCCAGTCCTATTCCGGTTCCCACACACAAATCCTCCTCCTGTAGAAAATGAAAATATTGTTGTTGCTTCTTTTTGTCATTCAGAATTGAAAATGTTTGTCAATTTCGCTTCCAATTTCCACCATGCTCTTAACTTCACCTGATCCATCGCTGAATTCTCCCTTCCCTTTGTAAACATCTTTGTTTCCATTATTGGGCATAGAGTGGCAACTAATATCGTTTAGAAAACAAGAGACTCAGACAGTTAACTTGAATATGCATTCTCACATCCTATTTCATGTAAAGATTCCAGTCCATTCTTCCAGTTCCTTTGACTCCATCACATCTGTTCAATTCATTCACCTTTGACAACGTGGCCTATGAAATGTTTACTTTACTCCTTCGCTGAGGAGACTCCAGCACGACAGTTGATAGGCCCCGAAACTGGATCCAGCTCATCTCACTCAGTTCAGCCCATCACCCCTCTCTTCCATCATCCATCAGTTGATACCAATTGTCCTCACCTACCATCCCACTAGCATCGATATCCACAGCATCATTAGGAGCAATAAGCATCCTTGCACCGGGATCCCACCATCAGAAAGGAACATCCCTCCTGTTTCATGTCAGCTTTTGAGTAAGACCATTCCAACCTGCACACCTGATTCAAGTCCATTCCCCTTTCAAGCCAGACACAACCACCCACACCACAGATGCACAAACACTAGGAACATTATGTCAACTTCCACTGCAACCGTAAAAGGTGTGATACCTGCTCTTTTGCTTCTTCCTTCCTCACGATCTAACAACACAAAGACAGCTTTAATGTTAAGCAGCCTTTTACCTGCTCGTCACTCAATCATTCACTGCTCAAAATGTGGTCGACTCGAAGTGAGACTGGGGAATCATTTCTCGCAACATTACATCTGTGAGCAAAATAAAAGAAAGGACATTGAGCTGTCAGTTGCCTGCAAGTTCAATATAATACCTTGGCCACTGGTCACCACCTTTGCCTCAGGCTTACTGCATTGTTCCAGCGAAGCTGAGCAGCAGGTGGACGAATAGCACGAGTGACAACTCTACACGCTTCTGTACTCAATATTGAGTTCATAACATTTTCGGGTTTGACCACCTTTCCCCATCGTTTCCCCCACAGACAACAGGCTTTGTCATCACAAGGGCTGCAGTTACGCACAACCAATTGTCAATCACTAATCGTCCTCATTTACAGCTGTTAATTCTGCGAAACTAATCATTATTCACGCATTTGCCTGTCCAGCTATTGAATTTTCTCTCTCTTTCGCATCTATCTCTATGTGTCGTTTACTCCTTCCCGCACTCCCACTTTATATTTTGTATGTATACATATGTTGTTTTCCTCTCTACCATGTCATGTGAAGAAGCGTTACTGGACCCGAAGCGTTCATCCGTGTTACCTCCACAGATGCTGCCAGAACTACGTGGTTTTCCAGCCATTTCTGTTCTTTTCTCAACCAAGCGAATCTTCTTTGTACTGCGTTCAATGAAATGAGATCTTTTTGTAAGGGATCCAAACCGCTCACAAGACTCCAGTTGCAGCCTTGCCAGAATCGTGTACAATTGCATTAAGTCGTAAATACTCTTATTCTCCAAACACCCCCGAAAAAACGTGCCATCATTCCATTTACATTCCCGATACTTTTCTCCTCCTTTTAGCCAGTTTTATCCCTTTTGTGTTGCAGCTTTTTTGCAATTAAACACTGTTCCGATGTATCATGACTAG
Source organism: Chiloscyllium punctatum (assembly GCF_047496795.1). Lineage (NCBI taxonomy): Eukaryota > Metazoa > Chordata > Chondrichthyes > Orectolobiformes > Hemiscylliidae > Chiloscyllium > Chiloscyllium punctatum. Next base: position 45,599,152 of record NC_092781.1, on the reverse strand, counting down.
AAAAGCAACGATTTCACGTCTTCCAACAAGACAAAATAATATGTCAACTATTTGTTTTCCAATGGCAATCTATCAGAGTTTTTCTCGAAATAGTTTGTAACCATCTCGTAACCTGCCTTTGCACACATTGCTGTGTCAACTGCAACTGTGGTGACACAGCTTATACTGCAATCATTGATGTCATTGGTTACATATTTTCAAACTCTCACCATGTCTGACGTGAGGTGACCAACAGGTTAAATAATCACCAGTTGTGTCTCAATGGTTACACATTTCTTACGAGTGACTTTTGTTTCTGACGTGAACATGTCGCCATTCTGTCTAACATACTTTCCCAATTTGCTGGGAAAATGTAAAATGATTGTGAACCAAAGGTTTACTCACTGACTGATTGGCAGCCGGCTGCAAGAAAAGCCAATGGTATGTTGGCAATCATTGCAGGAGGATTGGAGCTCAGAAGCAGGGTTGCCTCACTGATTTCATACATGGCCTTGATGGGATCACCCCTTGGCTATATTCTGTTCTTTTATTTCAGTTATCTTAACGAGGATATTCTCGCCATCGAGAATGTTCCAACATTCAATGAGATGTTGGCTGATCAGATCATGCAATGCTTTACTCCCTTTTCCCCATAACCCTCGGTTCCTTTCCTATTGTTTAAAAAATCTCTATCAGAGCCTTGAGTGTAGTTCAGGGTCATTCCTACAAAGCCCTCTGCAGTAATTTAAACAAGAAAAGTTCCCACAGATTCTTTGCCTCTGAGAAAAGAAATTCCTGCTCGTCTATGCGTTGAATGGGAAACTCCTTCTGAGACGAGTTCCTCAGTCATGGACACGGCCAGAAGGGGAAACGATATTTTCTAGATTGTCAGGTATCCTCACAACCTTGCATGTTTCAACAATGTATAATGTCATTCTCCCGAACTCCAACGAGTCAGACGTAATCGTCTTAAACTCTCCTCCTGAAACAGTTTCCCTATACAACTCAGATGAACCTTCTCATAAAGAACATGTACAAGTGGCCTAAGGTTGAATAGGTGATGTTAAGGGTGCGATGCATCCTTCAGCTATTGACCAGCTGTACTGGACCAAGATTAGCAAGTGGAAAGATCAATGTTTTGCAGACTTCCTCCTCAGCTGCTCAGGACTGTGTCCCAGGCTCGAGCTGTCCTTCACGATTTCTGCAAAGGTCTGGATTAGTCTGGGAACCATTTAGAAGTGGTCTCTTGGAACTCTATACAAATTTGCTTCAGCCACAAAGAGAGTGTTGCGTGCATTTTTGTAAACCACATGGTCGGAGCGTTGTGACGTCACTGAAAATTGGATGCACAAGTGAGTGGCCAGCCTGTTGCCTCAATTGAAGTGTTTCTTTTATGAAGAGATATTTGACAGTCTCGAATTGTATTCCAAAGAACAGATGAAATTGGGAGGCGACATGATAGAGGTCTATCAATTCAGAGAGGAATAGTCAGAAGAGACATGGAAAAATATTCTTTTGAAGGAGGCATCAATGTTGAGGTGGCAATGATGACCAGGAACTAGGAGGGGATGGCCAGGGAACAAGGGCTTTTTCTTTATCACTCAGAGGGTGATGGGAATCTGGAACTGAGTGCTTGTCACTATCGGAGAGACAGAATCCTTCAATACACTGAGGAGCATTTAGAGGAAAACCTATAGAAGGATCTTGACGTCCAAGCACTTTGCTCGTTGAATGTGGATAAGATGGTTTAGAAAAAAGATATCCGGGTGCTCGACATTTTCTCTTGGAGCATTGAGTACAAAGGTTGGAGAGGCACTTTAGCCCGAAAAGACATTTGTGAGATCACATTTGGAGTATTGCGGGCACTTATGTTGGCCACACTACAGCATGGATGGGCAGGATGCATCATATTTGACCAGAAAATGCTAGCTTGTATGGACAGGTTGGAAAAACAAACTTGTATTGGTTTCACTAATGAATCAGAATTTGAAAGGTGACCTGAAAGAATTATTTATAATTATGACAGGCATGGATAGGTTGTTTTTTTTTTAAATTTAATTTCGAGGAGGAAATGACAAACATTGGAGGATATATATTTGATTCGGCAGGATGAATATTTTAAAGAAAATGTGCGTGGTCAGACTTTTGTTTTGGTGAGTTGTATAGTTGTCTGGATAGTTAAGAGGTGGTAGAAGCTAATACATTAGTTAACTTTACATTTAGATGAAAATATGAACAGAAAGGGAATAGAGGATACAGACAATGGCAGATAGGTGCGATTAGTTCAGAATAGTAGCATGGCTGTTGCAAATAATGTGGGCTCAAGAGCCTATTCCTGTACTGTACTTTACAATGTATGATCTTTTTAACTTTACATCTCTATTTGAAGCTGTTTCTTGTCCTCTGCCTCACTCTATTTCTTTCTATCTTTATGAAAACAATTAGGGCCAGTTCATTCAGGAAAGATGACAGAACGCACTCGACACAGCAGGACAAGTGGAGGATCGGAACTCTCTTCCTCAAACGGTGTTTGATGCGAATTCATTTGTTAAAGTTAGATCTGAGATTGACCTTCCTTTATTTAGTAATGGTAACGAAAAGACATAGGTCCAAAGCAGTAATATCGAGTGATTTTACTGAGTGTTTGAGCAGGATCGAGGGTTTGATTGTCGTACTCCTGTTTATACGTCCCTATGAAGAATCGATCTCGGTCTTCGACAGATTAATCAGTACTCAGGTCAATATCTCTTAATTATGATCTGAACATCCAAAAAACACATTTAGTATTTGATTTCATTGCTGAGTTGGAACTAATGATTTACATCGTAATAGAACCCAAAGTGGCATTCAGGCGCCGTTGTGTTAATGAATAATACAACTTAAACCATAAAAGGAGCAGGTGTGTTCCAGACTTAGCATTATTCCACTGAGAAACACAGCAGCAATGCGGACCACACTGCTTTTGATACTTGTTCTCCTAGTGGTAGTGGAAGCCACTGTAGCTGGTACGTACATCTGTTAAGCTCACCTGCAGAGGTATGTACAGTACCAAATCGGTCAACAGGGGAACCATGGTTTGGAATATAAATTGCGCTCATTCCATCATCCCATCCTATCTATAATTTTGGAGGAAGGTAAAAGATTTCACTCAGAAAGCTACCAGCCGTAATTACCCGCCTGTCCAAAAGCTGCATGCTTGCATTTTTCGCATTGCATATGTTGTTGTAGGAGTTATTCCCTGTCCTCTCAGACGTTAAATCGGCTTGCTGCAATTCAATGACAGTGCGGTGCAGCTTTAGTGTTCCTGGTTGAGTAGGGAACAGATGCTAAACAGATATTGTTCCGTGTACAAAATCTCTCTGTAAGACTTTCTATAGTGCTCCCACACAACATCACAACCTTCTGGACTCAATATCATGTTCAACAATTTGAGAGCTCGTACGCCTTGATCACAACCCCGACTCACCAGGCCTGATTTTCACATATCCGGATAATACCCACCATCCATTGGTAGACACTAATAGCTCTATTTAAAAGCTATTAATTCTCCCAGGCTGAACGTCACTCATCATTTGCCTCCCCGACTATTCTGCCTTTTTGGACTTTATCTATAACAATTGTTTATTTTATATTTTTGGGCTTTATCTATACCTTTTGTTCAGTCCTTGGTCCATTCCTGCAGCGCAATACTCTGCATTAAAATGAAATAATTTCCAGGTAAGTCGGTTCTGAGGAATGGTTTGGACCTGAAAATTTAATTTTGATTTCTCGCCACAGACGCTGCCAGCCATTTCTGTCTTTGATTCTGATATACAACATCTGTGATTGTTTTGGTTTTGTATAAAGTTCGGGAAGTTCTGCTAAAACCCGACAATAATCCAATCAGACCATAGATGAAATATTATGAACAGTTTTGGCTGCTTGTGGAAGGAGAGATATACTGCCATTTGCAAGCAGCTTTTTTTGTCCTGTATACATTCACGGGATAAGGGCGTCGCTGATTAGGCAGTATTTATTGCCCATCCCACATTGGCAAGAGGGTAGTTAAGTCTGACACACATTGTGGTGGGTCTGTAGTCCCATGTGGGCAAGACCATGTCAGGATGGCAGTTTCTGTCCCCAAAGAGAATGAGTGAATTGGATGGGTTTTTCCCGATATTCGACAACAGAAACATGGTCATCTTTAGATGCTTAAGTGCGAATATTTATTAGATTCAAATTTCACCACATGCCATTGCGAGATTCGAACCTCTTAATTCCATTATCGGGATCTCTCGATTAACTTTACAGCAACAATACCATGAGTTGCTCACCTAACCAGTTCTCACTCGGACAGTTCCCACTGTGCAGACTGACCAGGTATCGATGGTCAGTCTTATGGAGAGGCTTACTCGGCTAGGTCTACATTCGAAGGAATTCAGAAGAACGAGAGAAGAGCAAATTGAATCAATTAAAGTTCTTAGAGGACTTGACAGGACATATAAGGAGACACTGTTTCCATTGGGTAGAGTTTGTGATCATGAATAAGTGGTCGCACAATTGAGTCAAAGAGGAGTAAAATAAACATTATTTTCTCAGGTTCTCAGTGTAGAAAAGGACGACAACCATCCATTGGTTTGGCTCGCCAGTGAGACCGCAGGTGCATCATATGTTTTGTCAGACTGTTAACATCAAAACACTTTTCATATTATTTATTCTCTGCCTAGGTGCTATGTTTACATGTGATGGAGGAGGAAAGTTCTGCAGTAAATTCGGATGTGATGAGCGTGTGGCAAGGAAAGCGAAGGGAACATGCCCAATCTTGCATTTATGTTGTGTACCTCTCTGACCTAAACGTCGAAAAGGCAGTATATAATACTGGAAAACATCTGAGCTTCTTTCAAGAGAGATGTCATCTCCAAGATTTTGGTTCCGTTTGTGTGGATCAACTCAACTGAACCTTGACCCTCTGTCTTCTAAAAATCACCTGAATAAAACTGATTAACCCCGACAAACATCGAACTTCCATGTCTTAATTCTCATTTAGATCAATACTTTAATGTCGTGACAGCGGGCAGTCAGTAAATTAGCCAGGTACATTCAGGGCCTTCTTACCTCAAAGAAGTAACTTCTGTGCAGGCCTTTAGTCAGTGCACAGCTGAAGGACCATGTGCAGTTCTCGTCATCACAGATGTGGCATCTTTAAAGAGGCTGCATATGAGATTTATCAGGACGTTATGTGGATTTGAATGGATTACCTATAACGAAAGGATGATCAAAATTAGATTATTCTTCTGAGAAACGATGAGTCTCTGGAATGTCCAACTGGAAGCATGTAAAATTATGAGAGGCGCGGATAAAGAAGATAGTTGGAGTCTTTTGTTACAAGTTGGAAGTATCTTCAATTAGGGTGCAATTCGGTTTGAAAGAGAGTGGGGAGACGTTTCAAGGAAACGGGCATTTAATTTACGTGCAGTGTGAGAGGTGACTGAAATACCACGTCGGAAATTTGGAGGCAGCAGTTACTTGAGCAATTGTAAGAGGCACTTCGACAGACACGTGAACAATCTAGCTACAAAAAGTTACACACAATGTAGAGGCAGATTGATTCGATTTGACTGGTGTCATGGCCGCACAGACATGATGAGTCAAAGAGCTTGTCCTGTGTTGTACTGTTATGTGGAGCAGTTTATCTTTGAAGAGAGGTTGGTAAGTCACGTGTTGTCTTTTTTGGGAGAGACACCTTTGAGACAGGACATGGTGAGTTATATAATTTTATGAGAAGTAAGGGACAAGAAACAGAAATCAGCTGCGACCCTCTGTCGAAGTATGAATAATATGGGACACAATTTGAAAATGAAAAGCTTTTAGAGTGAGCTGGGGACAAACGTTTCAGGTTGAAGGCGATGGAGGTGCAGGAGCGTAGTTGTGGTGGAAAATCTCACAACATTTGAATGAGCAAGTATTATAACATTCAAGGACATGCACCAAATTTTGGAAAGTGGTGCAGTTGTAGATTTCGAGAAACAATTCATGTCCTGGACTCAATGGGGCAAAAGGCCTCTTCTATACACTCTAATTCTCTGAGTCAGTGGTCGATCTCCCACAAGGTAAAGCCTTACACGAAAGTTGTTGTTTCATTCAGCACTCTTCCTCTGGGGGACATGCTAATAAGGCAAAGAGCAGTTGTGCAGAACAATGCGAATCTCTGCTGCCTCGTGCTCTGTGCTCAAAGACTAGAAATCAAATTTGGGTCCACACTGATATGCTGCAGGTGAGAAAATGTATCCTTCTTGACGGGTTACAAATTGTGGTCCAGTAGCATTAATTCTTATCCACAGTGTTCCAAACTATTGGAAAGTATTGAGCAAAATTAACTGACATCAGGATGTGAATGAAACAATATGTGGGCAGAATGCACAAAAATATACAAACAACACATAGCTGAAGGAGAAGTCAACAGGAATTATCTATAAAGCCACAAAAACGAGGAGCATAAGTAGGCCACTCAATCCTTCGAAACCACTGAGCAAATATTCAAAAAGTTCATGGCATTTCCAATTTTCTCATCGACCTTGTATTCCTGCATTTCGCCTGGTAATCTTTCAGCTCCACTACCATCAATCATCTGTCTCCATTGGCCTTAACATAGTGAGTTAGAATAGAATCATAGCACGTGGAAGGAAGCTACTCAGCCCATCAAATCAGGAACGACCCTCCGAAGAGCTCCTCATCCAAAACCCAGATCCGTTCCTTTCACATGACCGTTCCTTTATCATGGATAACTATCCGAACCTGCAGAGACCTGCACACTATGAAACATTTCACATGACCCGTTCCCCTTCGCAGCATATCTCTGGGGTATGGGAGGAAATCAGAGCAGATGGCAGAAGCCTACGTTGACAGGGAAGAACATGCGCTTTCATGTCGGCACTCGTCTGGGACACAGACGATGGTAGAGATATTGAACGTGCTGTGTTCGAGTGTGTTTAAGGCATGTAAATAATTCCCTTTGGATAAAGTGAGGACTTCAGATGTTGGAGATCACAGACAAGAATGTGGTGATTCAAAAGCGCAGCAGGTCAGGCAGTATCCCAGGATCAGGAAAATCCACGTTACAGGCATAAGTCCTTCATCCCTTTGATATAAAAAACAACATTTTATTTGTTACTCAGTGGTGACCACAGTGGAGTAGGTCTGCTATCACGCGTAGTGTTAGCGTAGGTCAATATTAAAGAGTGTGTTGTGGGTTTGAAGTTACATTCAATACCAGAGCAGGTTACTGACAACCGCAGTGCTGTGGGTTTGCAGTGTCCTGCACAGCCACAGCAGCTCAGTGGTACCAACAAAGCTGCATGTCTGGTTTTACATTTCGACACTGTTATGAATCTGGCCATCCACCCTCAAAATATTTTCAGAAGACCCTGACTTTTTCTCACTTTAAAGGCAAATGTAATGTGATTATTCCAGGTGTGATGCAGCAGTTCAAACCAGCTGAAACACAAACAAAAGAAAAGAGGATTTGAATGCCCAAATGAATCATTATCGCAACTTAGCGAAAGGATTGTTCCAATTCTCGCAACATCCCGTGAACACCCACTTTGGCAAAGGTGAATTCAAACACAGGTTCTTTCAGCCATAAGGAGACAACTTCCACAGAGATTTCCGACAGAAGACCATTCAGGAACCATCTGCTGAAGCTATGAACCTTTCTGCACTGCAGCAGCTTCTTACTCTTTCAACTGAATAGAACTAGAAAAAATCGTGAACTGGAAGAACTGACCATTTCATTGCCATGATTAAACTTGGCTCTTCTCCAAACCTGTTGCGATCTCTGCCTTTACGGCCTCGCGGGAAAAAAAAGAACAAAAGCAAAATATTTGTGAAAGTTACAGCATCGTTGGTAATTCCCCCTTAAAAATTAACCAACAAGATACAACGATGGCTTCATTTTAAAGCTCATTCCTTTTATTATTTTCGTCCACAACAATACGTTGACATTACATCGACTATAACCACGCAAACTGTATCAGCGTTACCTAGTGCTCACACAAGGAGTTTGATCACTTCATCAACATCACTTACACCTTTCATCCCGACCTGAAATTCACCTCGACCATCTCAGACACTTACGGCCCCTTCCTCGACATCTCCATCTCCATCTCCATCGCTGACGATCAACTAATCATGGACCACTACTACAAACCAGCAGATACCCACAGGTACCTTGTCGACGCCTCCTCCCATCTCGCTTCCTGTAAAAGAATCCATCATTCCCAATCCCTCTGCCTCTGCTGCATCTGTTCCCAGGATGACCTATTTCACCAGACAAAATTCCAGATGGCTTCCTTCTTCAAAGATCGCACTTTCCCATCCCATGCGGTCGATAATGCCATCTAGCGCATCTTCTCCACTTCACACCTCTATTATTGAACTCCATCCCTCCTAAGGGAAAAAGGATAGAACACCCCTAATCCTAAACTTCCACCGCACCGACCTTCGCATACATTGCATCATCCTCCACCACTTCTTCCACCTGCAAACAGACGTCAACACTGGAGATATGTTACCCTTCCTCCACCTATCAGCATCTCAGTAAGGCAATCGCCTTGTCAGATACACTCCCATCATCTGCCCTCAACCGACACCCGGCACTTTCCCCTGCCACTGCAGGATTTGTAAAGCCTGTGCACACACCTCCCCCCCTCCTTACCTCTGTCGAAGGCTGAAAAGTGTCCTTCCACATCCGAAAGGAATTTACCTATACATCCACAATTGTCATCTACTATATCTATTGCAGCCAATGTAGTCCCCTCTATATCGGCGAGCCAGGATGCCAAATTAAGGATTGCCTCGGAGAACATCCCTGGTGTACCCGCAACAACCAACCCCACCATCCCGTGGCTGAACACTTTGACTCCCTCTCCCACTCCACCAAGAACTGAATGGTCTTGGACCTCTACCATCGCCAAACACTAACCACCCACCAGCTGGAGGAAAGATGCCTCATCTTCAGCCTTGGGATCGTGCAACCACACTGGATTAATTCGCATTTCATTGGGTTCTTCATTTACCCTCCCCCACCTTATCCCAGTTCCAATCCCCGAACTCAGCATCACTCTCCTGACCTGTCCATCTTCTTTCCCAACTATCTGCTCCACTCTCCTCTACAACTGACGATCCCCTTCCCCCACCTTCGCCTACCTATTTCATTCTCAGCTTCCTGCCCCCCACACCGCACCCTCCTCCCATTTATCTGTCAGCCCCCGGGACCATAAGTCTCATTTCTGATGAAGCATTTACGCTCAAAATATCGACTCTCCTGCGTCTCGTTTGTTGTCTGACTTGCTGTGTTTTCCAGCACCAGACTCTCGACTTTGATCTCCAACATCCGTCGTATTGACTTTCTTTTACATTACAGATCAGCCTTTTTAGTATTTCGACCAAACGCCATTGTTTGTTCATCCAGGTCTGGCCAATATGTCGGCCATTGCATTTTATTGCCTGTCTTGCTCAATGTCAAATTTTCTTACTGATTGATTGGAGCATCATACTCAATCTCAACAGTCGAGAATGTTTGTACTTAAATTTCTCCAAGAGATGCTTGTCAATTATGATCAGTATATATATTGTCTCAGACACATTACTGGCTACATAGGTGTTGAAATTTCATAACGCCAACCCCAAGATAAAAGTCTCCTTCTCAATTGTTGAATCTTTCTGATGATTTACTTTCAATTTCCTGGTGATAAAAAAAAATCCATAGGGCTTTCTATCTTCTCATGGTCTGTTGAAATGTGTAACTCTGAAAGCCACGTCACTTGTATCAGTAGGCACCTTAATGGCATTCCGTAATTCATTGTGGCGAATGCTGGGCAGTGTTTAATACAGCTTTCCGGCTGTGAAATCCCTCTGGCAGCTTGCCTCCCATTGAAATTTCTTGCATTTTATTTAGCAATTCCGTGAGCGCAGCAGCCAAGATGCAAAAAATCATTATGAATTTATGATAAAACCCACTCAGTCTCAGAAATCGAAGTACGTCTGTCTTCGTCGAAGGTATGGGAACTCTCCAGTAACCTTCATCTTCACATTCCGTTTGGCTCTCAGTCCAGGACCAATCCAGGATCCGTGGCCCAAGAATGTGACTCTGGATTTGGCAAATAAATTCTGAACCAGGTTTATCAGCAAGCCTGCCTTCCAGAGGCAGTCCAATAATTCTGAAAATTAATGTAAATATTCCTTCCACGTGTAACTGAAATTAACCGGGTTGTTGATGTCTACAGACAGCTGGGTAATATAGTAATGAATTTATTTATTAGTCTTTATAATTTTCTGGTGCATTTTTCATACGGAATGACATGAGTTCAAATTGATACTGTTCGCTGTATGTTACAAAAGCCGAATTTGCCTTCGCTCTTTTGGATAAGAGTACGTGCCAGTATCCTCTCAAATGGTCGAACTGGAAATATACGTTGCCTCTTCCACCTTCTCAATACAGTGTTCCAAACTAGTATGAATATGAAGGAGATTTTGTAACTGAATTGACTTTGTGTTACTCTGCACAAAAATGATGTTTACCATTTTGTTTGACATCATTACTGTAGGTAAGCTCCAATTACTTTAACATACTTCGAGTATGATGCTTTGGACATATGTTCAAACTCTTTTTGAAATTGTGACAAATTGAGAGCATTAAGGTTAGAATGATACTGCTTAATTTGAACAGCATTTCCTATGCCAAAATGATGCATAATTAGATTTGTACTTCTCGGCTTATTTCCACATATCTCCCCCGAAGATAAGAAAAACTCTTTGAGATCATTTCAATCTTTGTCTGGAAAGTAACTCAATAATTAATACCAGTTTGTGAGAACTTGCTCATTGTCCAATTAAATTCAAGGAATGTTGAATTCAGAATCCTCTGAAATTGATTACTCACTCTGTGTTGTAACCAGTAATGCATTTTCTGTCTTCTTTCTTTCCCTGTCAAAATGCCTTCTGAGCATATCCACGTAATGTACGCTACGAGCTTTCTTTCTGTCTAGAGTCTGTATCAAACATTTCACCTCACTGAATGTCATTTCGACTTGATAAGGTGCACCAAATGTCGCTATTAATGATTCACCTATCACTGGAAGTAACAAAATAAGTTTGTCTCCTTTCGCAAAAGTGTGAGTTTTTGATTTCGTTTGTGCTTCCGGTTTCATCATATACTGTGATGTTTGAGTGTTATCCAGCAAAGTCCCCTCCTGCTTATAATTCGTCCATGAAATTTGACACAAACTTCAAGTATGTGGTCTCTGAATTCTGACTCACCACTTTTTGTTTTATCAATTTTAGTGATCCGCTCCCATCGTGCCCACAATGATTCAAATGGACTGAATTTGCCCAGTTAAATTGGTGCATCTGTAATGGTAAAAATAAAAATACGAACGTAATTCCTTTATTCCAAAATCTAGAAAGTCTTGGCGATTAGCCCTTAACATGGTGTTTAAAGTCCAATGCCAAACTTTCCAGCACTCACTGTGATACTGGATGTTATGCGGTGGATTTGAATGACTTCGATCCTAAACTCTCCATAACTTCCTTGAATACTTTTCGATGTGAAAATTGGTCATTGATCTGTTTGTAACTCTGTGTGTTGTCCATATTGACTGAGAAACTTGAGCAGCTACTCTACAATTTTTCTTAAGCTCTGAGGTTGTACAGTGGAATGGCCTGTGAAAACCTTGTGGTCATATTCATTATTGGCAAGATATACTGATACCCAACTTTTGTTTCAGTAAGGGCTCCCAGGAAATCAATTAGGACTTTACTAAATCTTACCTCAAATGCAGGAATGGGTATTAAATTTGAGGGTTTTATTCATGCCTGCAGTTTTCCACCTGACACGTGACATGCTTAGCAAAATTCAACTGTAGCGTTGTGCAGTCCACGCCATGAGAAAAATGTGTTTGTATTTTAGCTTGTTTTCCTTACCCCGAAATGTTAATTCATACTCTGCTCACAGCACCTCCTTTCTATAATCTACTGGCAATACGACTTGATGAACTTATGCCCATTTCTGAAATGTCTGGATTCGTGATGTTCTCCATTTCCTCATTAAGACTTCATTTGAAGACTGTAGTACACAGGAAGAAACTCCGATTCTTCTACTGTGTTCCTTAAAAAATACAATTACTTCAGTTATTCATCTTTCTGTTCCAACTCAGTTGATTTCTCTGAATTACAAATATCAACTTTGTCCTCCATCTATTCCTGCTCTGTCTCAACCAGTTAATGAAACATGATTTTGATAATTCTACCTCAATCTCCTTATTTGTATACATTCATGTATCCTCCAATTTCAGCTGGTGCCATTGACCTCGTTACGACACAGTGAAGAAAAATCCCAGACTATGCATCTGGTAATGCCGCAGTTGCCTGATTTTCCACTAGCTTTTAAACGACGGGCTATACTGTTACTAAGTACGAATTATGTTCCTGGAGCCTGGAACCGACAATTCTTCCAGTATTCCGACCACCACTTCTCCTCTTTTCACTGGGCACTCTAACCTCACTCTGCATTACAGAATACCACTCGTGTCACTATGAATTCCACGTACTAGCACGTTTTCCAGCAATCGGCCTTCTGACTTTCATGTATCCATATCTCTTAACATCAGCGAGTGACATGATCCCCTACCTCTTAATACTGCAACTTGTTTACCTGAGACTCCTGGCCTACGCAAGTAAACCTTACTTTCACAAATAGGTTTTTTTTTTAAATACAGCACTGGGGTAAGTTTTCTGTCTCGTCTGTGATTTCCTTGACCACTTCAACAAAATTGATTGGCTTTCCATGTTTTCTGACATCCATCTTCACTGTTTTCTTTTTCTATACCACTTATACTGTAACGACATGTGGCCTATTATATTGCTCTGAAAGCACCAGAACTTATTAACGCCTCTTCCCTGACATGGGTTTTCCTTTAAGCCTGTGGTAAGCTATCTTTGTGACCTTCAGCAAGAACTCACAACGCTCACAAAGTGAATATTTCTCTTATTTCCCACCTTCAATCCCTCACAGAACAAAGCTGATTTTGGAAGACAAATTTTGATTTATGAACCAACCTCACAATCATCAGCCATTTCAGCTTTTCATCTTGCCGTGTTAATTATCTACTCTTGCACATGAGGTCTCATTACTTCAGGAAATGAAGTTTTGAATTCCCCCAAAGTCGTCGTTTCTGTAAGAGTGTCATACGCTGGCTCTACCTTTAATGCCCTTGTCCACCTATTAAAATTACTTTGTTCAATACTTCCAAACTGAATGCACGTTTGTCGAGGGTGTCACCTTAGATTTCGCAATCAATGCCTGCCAGCTTCTGGAAAAAGTTCGTATCTATTTAAGATGGCTTTCTTCACCTCTTCATGCTCCCCAGGTACTTTGTCTAATAATGAGGCGAATACTTCACTACTTGGAGCTTACAGATTTTTTTGGATCAAAAAAATCCCTCGCGGTGACTAGCCACAGCATTTGATTATCCACCTTCTCAACTTCGATGAAAAAGGCATTTATATCCTAGTCATCAATGTTAGGCAATGCTTGGATATGTTTGAACAAATCCCAATGAATCCTTTAGCTAGGATGCGTTTGTTCATCCTCACTCTCTTTCTCACCGAGCCTACCACCTACCTTCATTTCCATCCTTTTAAGCTGACTTTCCTGTCTAATTGGAAATGTCTACAGTTCAAACTCTCCCTCTTCATTTTTTTCCTCTCTCTTTCTCTTCTGATCGGGCCTTGCTCTCATTTTCTTCTTTTGTTTTTATGGGTGGTTCGTTCTTTTTCACTTCCTTCTGTTTTTAACCGTAAGTAAAATTGTTTCAATTGTTTTCACGTTCAACTGCCTCACCTGCAATTAAATTCTAAAACGTTTCCAAAGTTTCCAATGGTGTTTCAGGGAAATTTAAAGAACGATCTAGTACTGAAATTAACTCTTTTTTTTCTCACAAATGAAGACAGTAGTTTGTCCGGTGAAAGAACTGGGGAAGTGTGTTGTTTTCACAAAAAAGGTAGTGATAATAAGCGTAAGTATCGTGCTGATAAATCGAGTGTAAAGGGCAGCTGCAGACAATGATTAAATCAGCAAGCACGAGGCAAATGCATAATTGGGGATTAACTTTAGTGCATAATTATTCAAAGAAATAATTTCTTTCATCATGATATTTTAAATAGTTTAGTCTCAGCAAAATAGCTGAGGTAGCTGAAACACATAAACTAGGCAAGAAAAGACACATTGTTAAAATGTCTGTTCAGGAATTAAATGTACCTATGAACAATGGAAGATGTTCCGAGCAAAACAGATAAAGTGAAAGGAACATCAAGATCCAAGTTTAGCAGAATCTTCCTTATGTTAGCACTAACAGAGGGAAGGGTCGCCAACTTGGAGAAGCGGGGGGGGGGGGGCGGAATAATAAGACCAGATCGCAAGTTAGTCAGAGAATAAAGTTGATTGGGTAATGTAGGAGTCAGAAGAGGTGAGCTCACGCAGCTCAAAAGTATAACTGTGTACTAGTTTGAATGTTCATTGCTCATTTGCTGCTGCATTTGATGCCCTTTCTTGAATGATCGTAGAATAAATTATCGTGTTTCCAGTTTTGGTAGTCTCGTCTAAGTATTATTAGATTTGTTTCTGACAGATATGGGGGATCGCCTCGAGATCCCAAGCTCTGGTCGCCCAGCATTTTTGGGAAAACGGAGAAGGTGCACCTCACTGATTTAGGTGGTCTCTAGTTTCCCTCTTTGCCGCACCGGCTTAGGCAAAAGTGATCCGGACTGAGAGACCCTGGAAACAAGACGGGTAGACGTGGAGGGTTCAGTCGCGTGACGCTTGTGTGCACAAGACGCTGGTAAGAAAGGTCTGAAAAGATTTATCGCAGCGACCGGGATAGGCAGGGGTATTTGCTGCCTGTTGGATATATCCAGGGATCCAGGGAAGCGGGGTGCCGGGCGACTGGGGTAGGCAGCGGAAGTTGCTGTCAGGTGGATACATCCGGGTATTGCTGCGGGACAGGGCGCGCTGAAACGATCAGGTAACTCTGTGCACAGTCCACGGTAAAGAACATGGACCTTTAAGTATTGCCTTGGTGGTCGGGGACGTACGAGATGTAAGGGGAATTGGCAAAAAATAAAATAAAGTATTTAATTGTCTAGATTAATCTGACAAGTAAGGTGTCTACCTGATTCGTCGACCCAGCCTTAGAACAGTTGTGAAGAGGGAAATCCCCCACGCGAAGGTCGGGACCCTGAAATGGATGTGGAAGAAGGTGACACCGGACCTCAGGAAGGTTAATTAAATTACATAAAGAAACGGCCGAGTATTAAAATGCAAAATAAGAATAGTTGCTTAAGTGTCGAAGGAGACGTGAGAAGGACGTCCGAGCACCACATCCCAATGGACAGTCCTTTAGGAAAAATGTTAAGAGATTGGAAGGACAATCCTCGGACGCGAGGAAAGGATTAATAACAAATGATAAAATATCAATGAAAACCAGCCTTTCAGTCAGGAGGAATCAGATTATGCTTCGTGTCAGAAGGGCGAGTAGCTGAAGGGCTACTGAGGGTACACTTCGTAACTAACTTAGAGCCCAGACATCCAGAAAAATATTCAAAAACTAGAGGAGTCGTCGTGGGAAGCTCAAAGTGTCTGTGAGATATGGTGTGTGTGTGTGTGTGTGTGTGTGTTTGTGTGTGTGTGTGAGAGAGAAAAGCTTTACAGCTAACAGTAAGTTTTACCTTTGGAATTCTGCTTGAATGCACATTTGTTTGTTGGTGATTGAATGTTTGTGCTTTGTTCCCGGAGCTTGAGATCCGGGACTGTTTTGAATCTGATTTCTATTATGGAAATTTTAAAATTTCTTTCAAGATTAAGGTTTTTACAGATTACGAAATAAAATGTTATCGCCTGCTCTTTTTACAGGTCATGACTGCCTTACTATCAGTTTCTAACTAATCTCTTTTATCCTTACATAAAAGTGTTTTATGGAAGACAGTTGAAGTCTCAGTTCAAAATTAGATTGTAATAAATAAATAAAAAATCCTATGGTTAAAATCGGTGAACTTCGATTCGGCCATTATTCATGCATTCGAAATTTTTTATTAAGTTGAATAGGCTAATCCTTTATAAGGCAGCTCTGGTTATTTCACGACCTATGCCATTGTTATTGAGCAATGACTAGTCAGGAAACTATTTTGGATTTATTAAACTATTAAGGAAACGATTAAGAAAACTATTTTGGATTTAAATTAAAGGACTAAAACCGGATAATTATAGTGGATTTCAAAGTTGGGAACTGTATGCATTTTCCATTTTAAATATTACACACTGAATAAATGAATTTTAATATATAAATATATATTTACAAGTAAGATTCCAAAGTGTATAGTTAGGAACAGGCTTTAAAGTTAGACAAGCATAAATTGATAAATTGTATTTGATATTATATTGAGCAAGAAATATTGCAATATTTGTTTCTTTTTAAAATCAAAGTCGAAACAAAACATTGGGTGATGAGGAATGACTATGAGGTGGCCCCAAATCTGTTCAGTTGGTTAAATCGGCTCAGCAATTGATCTGGCAACGTACCACGAGAAGCAGAAACAGAAGGCAAAAATAATGATAGCCACAGTTGATGAGATAATAAAGAAAAGGACAAAACTAAAAGGAGAAGAAAACCGGAATGGTGGCGGGCAGCATGTTGAAAATAAAGGGAGAAGAAGGGATCGGGGAGGAGATGTTAAGGGGTCTGGTAGACAGGAACAAGGATCAAAATGGAAACCCCCACAGGCGGGATGTTATTATTGTGGAAAGACAGGTCACTTTAAGAGAGAGTGTCCAGATCCGAAAAAGGAAGTAAAGGCAGTGCCGTTTGTAAACCTTGATGATAAATAGGGGTGTCAGGAGTTCCTGCCCCCAGGGACCCACCAGGAATCCTTGATAAATTTAAAGGTGGGACCTTACAAAGAGGACGCAGTTTTCCTAGTCGACACGGGGGCACCAAGGTCAACCTTAAATTTTAAGCCCAAGGGAATGGGAACGAAAAAGTTAATTGGATTATGGCAGCAGTTTTGTGATGAGAGGCATGAAGAATCAGTTGTGCACTCATGACGAGATATTGCCACCAAATTGGGGACTGATTTAATTGCAAATAGTGCGATGGAATCTGTTGAGGTTCTTAAAAATGAATGTGCTCCAGCAAAACAATTACAGAAACAGAATGAGAATCACTGGTGACTGGTAAACAAACAGAACTGCACGATTGAAGTTGTTAAAATGTTTTACTCACTTGTTGCGCTTCTACCCTGAATTATATAAAATATATAACTAATAATTAATATTTATAATAAATCAATTGTGTAAGCCAAAATCAATATTAATTGACAGGATTCCTTCCCACATTCTCAGTGACCTGTCATATTGATTCATGGTTTATTTAAACCATGACTGCATTAATTCAAAGTTAATTAAAGAATGGAAAGCTATATTACTGGCCGGAGTGTGTGCAGGCAGTGGCAGCAACAGCCTTATTGGTAGAGGAGAGTCGGAAACTTACTTTTGGGGGACACTTAATAGTCAGCACCCCACATCAGGTACGGACCATACTAAATCAGAAAGCAGGACGATGACTCATAGATTCGAGGATCTTGAAATACAAGGCAATCTTAATAGAGCAGAATGACCTTGTGTTCGTCACAGACAGGTGCTTGAATCCAGCTGCATTTCTGTGGCGGGGAGAGGGGGTGACCCTTGTCAATCCAGAACATGACTGCCTTGATATTACTGAATATCAGACTAAAGTGCATATGGACTAAAGAGATGTACCATTGCATGTGGGAGCTCAGTTGTTTATCGACAGGTCCTCCCGGATGATTGAGAGTAAAAGGCACAATGGATATGCTGTAGTAGACTGGATAGATCGAGGCGGAAAGATTGCCTAACCGCTGGTCAGACCAAACTTATGAACACTATGCCCTAGAAAAAGCTTTCAGAACCTTAGAAAACAAACAAGAAAGGAACGGTATGTACAGAGTCCAAATATGCGTTTGGAGTGGTACATGCTTTCCGAAAGATCTGGCAAGAAACGGGACTGATAAATACCAGAGGAAAAGCACTAGTTCATGAGGAATTGATAAAACAAGTGCTGGAATCCCTGTTAGTCCCGAGAGAAACAGCGATAGTTCATATAAACGGACATCAGAAGGGGAATGAACCGGAAGTAAGAGGAAATAGACTGGTCCATGAGGGAGCTAAAGAAGCGACCCTGAATCCACAAGGACCAGTGATATACTCACTAATACCTACAAACCCAGGTCTTCAGGGTGCCCTGTTGTTTACTGCAAATGAGGAAAAGGGACTAAAAGTCTGAGGAGCTGCAAAGACAGCAGATGGGCGCTGGATGTCACCCGAGCTGGGAGGGACCATTCCGAACCCTCCTGACTACTGAGACAGCTATCCGGACAGCTGAGAACGGGTGGAGTCATCACACTCAAATTAAAGGCTATGTGAACGCCCCAGTGGCGGAATGGCACGCTCATCCTATAGACAGCACTCTGAAAGTTAAGCTGAGAAAGTAGGGATGAACTCAGACAAAAGACGTATTTTTAACATCTGATATAGTCATTGATTGTAAGGGCTGCGTGGACTCAGCTTTTCCTGGCGCCTAAAAGATTAAGATAGATAGACAGGACGATAGGCAAGGGTCAGAGATGGGCGGCCACTGGTATAGCATTGTAACGTTAGTAGTACTAACTTTTCGGGGGGGGGGGGAGATCACTTCACTTCACTATGCCAAAATTATGCTGAACAAAAACGACGTGCCAACTGTTGGGTCTGTGCAGAGGTCCCACACCATGGCGGGTCTGGGATCCCTACCTTGGTACTGCAGCTCACCAAAGGAGAAGTGTACGATATACAACAATTTGACTCGGGTTCAAATGATACGATGCGGAGTTTTGACAGGAGTAAATATAACTTTATGGGATAGTTCCCTCGACCAGCCCCGAAAACCCAGGGTGGTATCGATGGCCTCAGAGATTCCCCACCGAAAGAATCAGTAAATACCATCAGAATGACGCCACACCCTTCCAATTACGAAAATCATCTTGTGTCCACACCAGCCAAGCCACTACCACGACCATTAATCAAATATTAAATGGAACATATGCGGCCTGAAGGCCTATCCTTTTATTCCTGGGGAAAAACACATTCGTGTGACCGAATGTATACGAATGCATGCATGTTATGATGTTGATGAAACAGTGCCTCAAAGCCAGAAAGGTTGGAGTGGCAGCTGTTACCACGCTCTATAGTTCCTCACCTCCGATTAGATAAAGAAAGCACAACCTGAGAATGGAGGGGGGACTACGACTTAAGGCCCGAGAGGTCTATATGAGTCTCTGTCTCTTCGTCACCCTCTGTCCGATACTCTCTCTCTAACCCCGCCCTCTAATTGACTCTCTCGAAGCTTCTCAAGATTCATTTATCTGATTCTCTCTAGCTTCCTCTCCCTCTTCTCGACTCTCTCTCTTCATCTATCTCTTTAAAAAGCTCTGTCCTTTTCCTCATTTCCCTGTGTCCGACACTCTCTTCCTCCCACTCGCTCTACCTGAAACTGTCCCTCCTTCTCTCCCTCTGTCTGACGCTCTCTCATCCTCCGCTCTGATTCTCTCTCTCCCACTCACTCTGTGTGAGTCTCTCTCTCCCCCGCTCCCACGGACTGACTATCTCTCTCTTGCTTTCCCCCTTCCTCTCTCTGGCTCTCTCTCTCCCCCTCGCACTCCGTGACATTCCCTCTCTCTCCCTCTGTCTCTGACTCACACTCCCTCCTCCATCTCCACTTGTGTGACACTGTCTCTCTCCTTCCCCTTCTTTTTGACTCTCTCTACCTCTCTCTGTCTCTCAATGTGTGACTCATTCTTCCTCTCCCTATGACCGACTCTATCTCCCTCTTTCCCTCGTTATCTGTCTGATTCTCGTTCTCTCTCTCCCCTTATCTCTGCCGAACTCTCTCCCTCTCCCTCTTCCTGACTCGCTCTCTTCCTCTAACTCTGTCTGTATCTCTCTGTCTCTCGCTCGCCTTCCCTCCGCTGACACTCTCTCTCATTCCCTCATTCTCAATTTGACTTTCTGTTGACTGTCCCTCTCCTTTCAGAATGTCTGTCGCTCGTCCTACTTATTCTCTCTCTCGCCTACTTCCTTTGCCCGAATGACGCACTCCGTCTCCCTCTTCCTGACCCTCTTCCTCCCTCCCTCTCCCTCTCTCCGTCTCGACCTCTCAATCCATCTCTCTGGAACTCTCTCTCCCTTGCCATTTGTCTGAGTCTGTTACACTCCCTCTCCAACTATTTCAACTCTCTCTCCCTTTTACTCTTCATGTATCTGACTCTCTCTCGCTCCCTCGCCCTCTGTTCGACTCTCTGTCTCTCCTCCTCTGTCTGAAAATCTCTTTCGCCTCTTTGTGACTCTCTCTCTCTTGGTGTCTCACTGCCGGACAATTTCTCCCTTTCTGGAACTCTACTCCTGTCTGACTCTCTCTCTCTTCTTCACCCTCTGTCCGGTTATCTGTTTCCCTCTATCTGACTTGCTCTACCTTCCTCACTCTTCATTTACTTGACTCTCTCTGTCGCCCTCTCCCTGGATCTGACTCTCTCTCAGTCTGTCCCGTTGTCTGACTCTCTCACCCCCTTCTGTTTAACTCTCCATCGCCCTCTCCCTCTGTCTGAAACTGTCTCACCCCCTCCCTCAGCCAGATTTTCTCTCTCTATCTGGCTTTCCCTCTCTCCATCGCTCTGTCTGACTCTTTCTGCCTCTCCCTCTCCCCGTCTGACCCTCTCGCTCCATCCTCATGTGTGAGACCGTTTCTCTCCCTCTCGCTGACTCTCCCTTTCTCTTTGCTTCACCCAATGTCTGACTCCCATTGTTCCTCCCCGATGCCTGACTCTGTATCTCCATTTTCCCCCTGTCTAACTCTCTCTTTCCTTCCGACTCTCCTCTTCCTCAACTCTCCCTGTCCCTCATTTTCATTCTGACTCTCAGTCTCTCTCTCCCTCTCCTCGACTCCCACTCTCACCCTCTCTCCCTGTCTGATTCTTTCTCTCTCCCTCCCGCCTGAATGTCTTTCTTCCCTCCTTATCTCTGACACACTGTCACTCCATCTCAATCTGTCTGAGTCCATATTTCACCCATTCTCTCTGTGTGACTCCGTCTCCCTCTCCCTCTGTCTGACTCTCTCCCTCACTCTGACTAACTCTCTTCGTTTCTCTCTATACCCCTTCTATCTGTCTAACTGTCTCCTGCTCCCACTTCCTCTGTCTGCTTCTCTGTCTGACTTCCTCTCTCTCCAATTCTACTTCTCACTTTGTCTGACGCTGTCTGACCACATCCCTCACTCCCTCTGTTTGACTCTTTCTCTACCCCGTATACTCTCTCTCGACCACTTCCACTCTCTCCCTATGCACCTTCCCACTCTTTCGACCCCATCCCTCTCTGTGTCTCTCCCTCCCTTGTCTACACTCCCTCTTTCTCGTTCTGACTCACTTCCCCAACCACTCTCTCTTCCTCCATCCCACACTTTCTCTCAGCACCCCATTTCACTCCATTTCTCTCGACCTCCTCCCTGTCTGTGTGTTCGTCTGTCCCCATCCCTCTCCCTCTATCCCACTTCCTCTCTTTCTCTCGAACCTCCTCCTCTCACTCAACTCTGTATAAAACCGATCGACTTTCTCTCTCTCCACCTACCTCGAGCTCACTTGCTCCCCCTCGGTTGCGACCTCACACTTTTTCTGCCTATCGCCTCCCTCTCTCTCTCTTTCAAGCTCCCTCACACTCTCGCTTTAACACCATTCCACACTCACCCTCTTTGTCTTTCTCTCTCTTTCTCTCCCCTTCTTCTCTTTCTCCATATCGTCCCACACTATCTGTCGATCTCCTGCCTCCGATTCCCTCTCTCCAATCCCCTCACACTCTCTCTCCATCTCCCCCTGCACTCTCTCTCCAGCTTTCTCTCACATTCTTGTTATACACCAGCCACACTCTCTCCAGCTCCCCTCACCTTCTCCAACCCATACCCACCCTCTCTATTTTAAGCTCTCTCTCTCTCTCTCTCTCTCTCTCTCCTGCCACTCCACACTCACTCTCTGCCTCCATCACACTCGTTCTTTTCCCCGGCCCTCATTCCATCTCTACCCCGTCCCATTTTCTCTCTCCAACACCCTCCCACACTCCCTCATGCTCACTCCCACGCCCTCTCTACCTCCTCCCACTCTCTCTATAAATCCTCAAACACTCTTTCTACCCTCCTATAAGTCTCTCTATCTATTTCCCCATCAATTCTCTGTATCCTATCCCCATCTCCTCTCTGCCTTACTCTGAAACCCTTCCACACTCTCTCAACCCCTCCCTCACTGTGTCTTTGTCCCTGCTCCCACTCTTTCTCTATTCCTTTCCCTATCTATCTCTCTCTAACCCCTCCCTCTCACTCTCTGTGTCTTATTACCTCCCCTCACATCCTCTCCCTCTCCAAACACTCCCGTCTTCTATCCCCTCCGACACTTTCTGTTGCTCCCCTCTCTGTCAATACACATTATATATTCTCTCTTTTACGACTACCCCAATCTATTGCACTGTCGTTCTTCGTACTCCCACTCTCTCGACACCTCTCCCATACTCTCCCTAATCCTTTCCCACTGCGTCACTCTCTCCAACTCCCTCGCACTTTCACGTTTCCAAGCTCAATCCCACTCTCTCCCTCCACCCAAATCTCTCTCTCTCCCCATGCCGCTCTCACTCTCTCCTTCTCTATCACCTCCCACTCTCTTTCTCTACATCTCGACCGTCTGCCTACTCTCTCTCTCTCCAGCTTCCATCTCTCTGCCGTTCTCCCTCTCTCTCTGTCTACACCCTCCTCACACTCTCTCACTCTGTGCCCTCTCCGGCTATCTAACCATTCCCACTCTGACTGTCGTTTCCCAATCAACTTTTTTTCTCTCGATAACCATCTATCTCTGATTCTGTCCTTTCCTATTCTCTCTCTCCACTCTTCCACCACTTTCTCCCTCTCTTTTTCATGCCCACTCCCGCTCTCTCCGTCTATCACGTCCCAATCTCTTTCTCCCGACACCCTCTCTCTCTCTGTTTGTCTCTCTCAACCCACTTCCAGTATTTTGCTCCCTGCACGAACACTCAACCTCTCTCTCCACTCCCCTCCCTCTCCCTGTCGGCCTCTCTCACCGCTCCCACTCTCTCTCTAAACCCCTGTCGCTCTTTCTCTCCCTCTTCAGATCTCTGCTAATCTCTCCCTCTATCTGCCTCCCACTCTGTTTCTCTATGTCTCCAACACCTCACCCAGTGTCTCCCTCAGCATTCCCCCACTCTTTCTCTCTCTCGCTCCCCACCCCACTCTCTCGTTGTCTGTCTGTAACCATTGGTTTCTCTCTCTCCAACGCTCTCTCTCTGTGACTCTGTTTCTCCAAACTCTCACTCTATGTCTGTACTGCTCACTCTCAATCTCTCGCGAGCCCTTTCCCTCTGTCTCTCTCTCTTCCCGTTTCTCTCTCTCTCCTCCTCCCACTCTCTGTTTCTGCACCCCTCCCAATCTCTGTCTACACCTTCCTCACACGATCTCTTTACACCCTCCCATTCTTCCACTCTATTCCCCTCCCCACAATACCTCTCTCGCGGTCCCCTCGCTCTCTCTTTCTCTCTGTAACCCTTCCATGCTCTCTGTCTCGACCATCCTCTCTCTAACTCTCTGTCTCCTCTCCCACTGTTCTCGCAACTACCCTCCACCTATCTCTTTATTCACCTCTCGATTTCTCTAGAAACTCCCGTCTCAGTCTTTCTCTTTACCACCCACCCAGTCTAACTCTAAACAACATTCTCTGCCTCCCTCACTCGCTCCCATTCTCTGTCCATACTCCCCCACTCTCTCTGCCTTTGTCTCTCGACCACCCCAACCCCACGAGTTCTCTCGCATTCCCAATTCTCTGTCAATCTCTCTCTCTCTAGCCCACTCCAACACTCTGTCGATACACCTAGGCCTCTCCCTCTTCCTCCATCAGTCCACAGACCTCTCCTTCTCAATCATCGTAACTGCTCCCTCTCTACCCTCCTACAAACCACTCTCAACACCTCCACCCTCTGTGATTCCCTCCCTGTCCCTCCATCATTCCATTTCTCCCAACGCTTGCCGCTCCTCCTCTCAACTCCAGCACTCTTTCTCTCCCCCTCCCTCTCTCTCGACCACTCCCCCACTCCTTTTCTTAGTATTTCTATATGCTCCTCACACTGGGTCTCTTCACTCCACACACAGACTTACTTTCTCTATTCCCCCATCCACTATCTCTCTCTTTCCCTGTCTCCACCCTGCTCCCAATCTCTCACTCTCTCTCCGACTCTCCCACTCCCTCTCTGCCTTTCTCCCACTCGCTCAATCACCATTACCTCCGCACACCTCTCTCCGCACTCCTCTCATTCTCTCTATGTTTAAGCCTCATGGTCTCACTGAGTTCCCTCTCACTCTCTCGCTCGATACCTGACTCCCTCTGTCTCTCTCCCTCTAACCCCTCCTATTTAATCTCTTACTACCCCCTCTCAATCCCTTCTCCTCTCTCTACCCCTTCCTACTCTCCATTTTCCTCGACGAGCTTTCCATTTCTCTTTCTCTCTCTTGATGCCACACACTCTGTGTCTGTCTCTCGTCCCCTTCTGACGCTGTCACTCACTAACTCCACCCAACTTTATATCACACTCTACCTCCAGCTCACTCCCACTCTTTCGCTGTCTACCTGCCTGCTAATCTCTTTCTTTCTCTCCAACATCTTTCCCAGTCTCTCTCTGTGTTCCCCCGACTCTCGCTTTTACTATCGCCATTCCTCTCACTCGCTCTGTTACCGTATCCCCCCTTCACCTAGTCCCTCTCTGTGTCTCATTCCCTCTCAAATCCCACACACTCACTCTACCCTTACTCTCTATCTCACTTTCTTCCTCTATCCGTCACGCTCGAGATCCTCTTCCCCCTCTCTGTCTCTGCGTCCGTCACATTCTCACTCGGTATTTTTCTCACAGTCTCTCTCTATACCCCTCGCAATCTCTCTCTCTATCAACCACATCCTCACACAATCTCTCTGCTTATCTCTTCTATCTGTCACTCTCTGTAACCCTCCCACTCCTAGAATGTACAACATGGAACATAGAACATTACAGCGCAGTGCAGACCCTTCGGCCCTCGATGTTACACCGATCAATGAAACTAATCTGATGCCCATCTAACCTACATCATTCCATTATTCTTCACATGATTGTCCAATGCCAATTAAAAACCCTTAATTTCTGCAAGTCAACTACTACTGCAGGCAGGCCGTTCCTCGTCGCTACTGTACCCCGATTGAAGAAACTAAACCTAATATTTGTCTTAAATCTATCACCCCTCAATTTAAATTTAAGTGCCCTCATATTGGTCTTCACCATCCGGTGAAATACGCTCTCACTTTCTGCCCTATCTAATTCTCGGATTATCTTTTGCACCTCAATCAAGTCACCTCTCAAATTCTCCAACAAATAACAACCTCACTTCCCTCAGTCTTTCCTCATAAGACCTACTCTCCACACCAGGTTACTTCCCAATTAATCTCCTTTGAATCTTTTACAAAGCTTCCACATCCTTCCTAAAACGGTGATCAAAACGGCACGCAATTCTCCGGATGCCGCCTGACCAGTGTCCTGTAAACCTGAATCATGACCTCATGGCTGCGAAATTCAAACGCCCTACCAATAGACACCTTCACACCATATGCCTTCGTAAGAACCCTACCAACCTAGCTGGTAATGTTCAGGGTGTTATGCACCAGGAAACCGAGATATCTCCGTTCAACTACATTGTCACGAATTTTACCACGAGCCGAGTACTCTGCATTCCTATTATTACTTCTGAAGGACCTCCACTACACCTTTCCGCATTATCTCCTTTTGCTCATTCAGAGCCCAGCTCCTCATATTATCGATGTGCCTCTGTAACACATAACATATTTCAGCACTATCCACAAATCTGCCGACCAAAGTGCCTTCGGCAAATTTAGTATCCCATCCTTCTTGGCCCACATCCAGATCATTCATAAAATTGCCGTACAGCAACGGATCCGCAACAGATCCTTGTGACACAACACTGGCACAGAGCTCCAGGATGAACATTTCCCATTAACCACCATACATTGCTTTCTTTCAGCTAACCAACACTGATCCAAACCGCTAAATCACCGCCAATTGCAAAATTGCAGATTGTGCACAATCGCCTCTCATGTGGTACTTTATCAAACGCCTCACTGGAGGCCGTACAGACCACAGCAATCACTTTACATTTACTCATCTGTTTTGTCATCTTCTCGAAGAAATCAATAAGCATAGTGAGGCACCTCCTACCCTTCACAAAACCCAATTGATTTTCCTTAATAAAATTATTCCTTTCCAGATGATTACAAGTTCTATCACTTATGTGCCCTTGAAACACATTACACGCAACTGAAGTAAGGCTCTCTCGCCAATAATTACCAGAGTTGTCCAACTCCCATTCTTAAACAAAGGAACAATATTTGCTGTGTTCCAGTCTTCTGGAATTAACCTTTCAACAATGATGACGTTAAAATCAAACTCAATGGCTGTGCAATGTATTCCTTGGCTTCCTATAAAATCCCAAGATAAATCCATTCCTGCCCAGGGATCTTTTCTAGTTTCTGATCTTCCAAAATTCCTGAAAATAATTTTGCCAACTTGAATCCCATTTAATCTTAGTGAATGTATCTCCGAATTCTCACGAGCATTGCCCTATTCCAATGTGAATACTGACGAATTGTATTCATTCAGCGCTTCCACTATATCCTCAGATTCCAGACAAATTTCCACGACTCTATTCGCTTGGCCTAAATCTTATTCTAGTCATTCTATTATTCCTGATATATGCGTAGAAGCTCTTAGGGTTTTCCTTGACCCTATCCACTAACAATTTCTGATGTCCCATCCTAGTTCTTCTTCGGTCTCTCTGTAGATCGTTTCTGGCTAAGCGAAAACTCTCAAGCCCTCTTAACTTAGCTTTCACTACACAATCTGCCACAAGCCTTCTTCCTCTTGAGAAGAGCTTCAACGTCTTTGGTAAATAATGGATCCGTCTATCCATAACCACCTCGCTGCCGAATAATTATTTGCTTATCAAGAACCTATTCGTTGTTCGTTGAATAAGCTTCACATTTCACGTGTGTCCATCTCTTGCAGTTTCCTTCCCCATCCTACGCTTCCTTCATCTTTCCCAATCGCGTCATAATTGCCGTTCCCACAGTTACAACTCTCTCCCTGCGGTGTTCACATATCCTTGCCCATTGCCATTGGAAACATAACCGAATTCTGATCACGAACGCCAAAGTGTTCCACTACCAGTAAATGTAACACTTGGTGACGTTCATTACCAAAAACAATATGGCATCGCATCTTGTTGTCTTTTCTACATACTGTGTCAGAAAACCATCCTGCACACATTGTATGAAAAGTGATCCATCTAAACTACTTGGAACTCCTGTATTCCCAATCTTTATTGGGGAAGTTACAGTTTCTCATAACAATTACACTGTTAATCTCGCTCCTATCCTTTCATCTAAATCCATGGAACAATTCGGAGGTCTTTAGAAAGCATGCAACAGAATGTGACCTGTTTCAAACCACAGCCCAACTACGTAAGTGGTTGGGTCCTCGAGCGTTCTCTGTGCTGCTGTAATATTACCCTCGATTAACAAAGTCATGCCGTCCACCTCTTTTGACATCATCTCTGTTCGTGCTAAAGTATCTAAATCCTGTAATCTGCAGCAACCATTCCTGTCCCTTCCCAGACATGTCTCTGAAATGTCAACAACATCGAAATCTCAGGTAGCAACAAATGCTGCAATTCTACCCATCTTATTTCGGATGTTCCTGGCATTGAAATAAACAAACTTCAATCCAACAGCCTGTTTGCTGGTGCCTTATTGCGACCATATAAACCTATCCCTGATCTCTCTACCCTAAACGTCCTGCACACTGCACTATAATTCTGGTTCCCAACCGACTGCTGAACGAGTTTAAACACCCCAGCCCCCTGAAAAACATTCACATATCTCTCCCCAAGATACTGGTATCCCTCTGGTTCTGCTGAAGACCATACTGCTGTAGAGGTCGCATGTTCCCTTGAAAGAGCTCCAATTATCCAAGAAACCAAAACCCTCACACCTGCACCATCCCTGCAACCACATGTTCAACTGCACTCCCTCACTGTTCATCGCTCCACCAGCACATGACACGGGCAACAAACCAGAAGTAACAACTCTGTTTGTTCTTGCTGTCAGTTTCCACGCTAGGTCTCTGAATTCTGACTTAGATCTCCATTCTCTTCCTCCCGACGTCGTTCGTGACTTTGTGGATCACGAGTTGTGGCTGCTCCCCCTCCCCGTCAACGATCAAGAAAACACAATTGGAGGCATCGCTCATTCTGGCACCTGGGAGGCAACATAGTAATCGCGAGTCCCTATTTCGCCCCAAAAAGACCACCTATCCGCACCATAAACAATGTATAAATCTCTGCTCCTCTTCCCATTCCCCTTTGAGCAACAGGGGCAGAATTTGCGACAGAAACCATTTGTTACGCCAGTTAAGTCGTCACCATCCAACCCGAAACAGTATCCAATATGGTATTCGAGTTGAGCACAACGACCAGAGAGATATCTGCACTGCCCACCGGTTCCATTTCCTACTCCAGATGGTAACCCATCTAACTTATTCAAGTGACTGTGGAGTAACTTCTTCTCTGTAACTCCTCTTCATAACCCCTCCACCTCTCGAGTGATCCGACGTTCATCATGCTTCAGCTCCAGTTCCCTAACGTTGTAATGGAGGATCTGGAGTTGGGTGCAGTGCCCATAAAATGAAGTCAGCAGGGACACGAAAGATGACACTTACCACCCACTTACTTTTGTTTTCGACAAAGCGACTGCAAAATTATGTGAACTGATGATGTCTTCGACAGCCTCCTGCTCGACCCTCCCGCACGTCCTGCAGCTGGAGCAACAATGGCGGGCCCCGACACTTGAGGTGAGGTTTAAAATATTTTGCTGACCTTCCGCCAACGTCCTGCTCGATGTTATCTTGATTCTGGATTTATGGTGCTGGAAGAGCGCAGCAGTTAAGGCGGCATCCGAGGAGCAGTAAAATCGACGTTTCGGGCGAAAGCCCTTCATCAGGAATACAGGCAGAGAGCCTGAAGGGTGGAGAGATAAACTAGAGGAGGGTGGGTGTTGGGAGAAAGTAGCATAGAGTACCATAGGTGAATGGAGGAGGGGATGAAGGTGATAGGTCGGTGGGGAGGATGGAGCGGATAGGTGGAAAAGAAGATAGGCAGGTAGGACAAGTCATGGGGACAGTGCTGAGCTGGAAGTTTAGAACAGGGTGAGATGGGGGAAGGGGAAATGAGGGAACAGTTGAAGTCCACATTGATGCCCTGGGGTTGAAGTGTTCCAAAGTAGAAGATGAGGCATTCTTCCTCCAGGCGTCTGGTGGTGAGGGAGCGGCGGTGAAGTAGGCCCAGGACCTCCGTTTCCTCGGCAGAGTGGGAGGGTGATTTGAAATGTTGGGCCACAGGGCTATGTGGTTAATTGGTGCGTGTGTCCCGGAGATGTTCCCAAAAGCGCTCTGCTAGGAGGCGTCCAGTCTGCCCAATACAGAGGAGACCACATCGGGAGCAACGGATACTATAAATGATATTGGTGGATGTGCTGGTAACAATTTGATGGATGTGGAAGGCTCCTTTCGGGCCTTGGATGGAGGTGAAGGAGGTGGTTTGTGCGCAGGTTTTGCAAATCCTGCAGTGGCAGGGGGTGGTGCCAGGACGGGAGGGTGGTTTGTAGCGGGGAGTGGACCTGAACAGGTCGTCATGGAGGGAACAGTATTTGCGGAAGGTGGAAAGGGTTAGGGAGGGAAATATATCCCTGGCGGTGGGGTCTGTTTGGAGATGGCGGAAATGTCGGCGGATGATTTGGTTTCTGCGAAGGTGAGCACCAGGGGCGTTCTGTCTTTGTTACGGTTGGAGGGTTGGGTTCTGAGGGCGGAGTTGCAGGATGTGGACGAGATGCATTGGCGGGCATCTTTGTTCTCTTGATTTGTTCTCTCCCCCATTCCCACTATCTCTCTCTATCCTCCTACATTTCACTTTCCCTGAATATCTCCCTTCTGCCCTCTCCATCTGCTACACGGTCTAGCTCGTCCTTTCCTCCCCCTCTGATTCCATAACGGCGAAAGGTGTGAAGAGTCTGAGGATGGCGGCAAGTGCGTGTGGTGGGTGGACAGAAGAAAGTTGGAAGAGACAGATGGGGGGGGGGACAGCAGGAGAGTGAGAGAGAAAGGGACGGACAGAGAAGGCAGTGAAGGCAGAGAATCTGGGGTGTGGATGACAGAGGGAAAGCGAAGGTTGTGTTGGATGAGAGAGAGTGACATGCAGAGGGGGAGAAAGAGAGAGTGTACAGAGAGGGCGTGAGGAAGAGAAATGGGGAGAAATATATGTGAAGAGTAAATGAGGAAGAGTGCAAGTGAAAGGACGAGCAGGCAACAGACAGAGCGAGGGGTGGAGATCGAGAGATAGTCAGATGTGGCTGAGTGAAGATTGGGTGAACTGGGTAGAGAGATGAATTCTGCCAAAGGCCTGGTCGGAGTGGGGAACCCAGAGGTGAAAACAAGAACACGGTGACTTCAATGCAACTACTGAGCTCAGGCCCAGTCCGCTCCATTTCTGTGAGGACCAGGACTTGGAGATGAGTCTGCATCACTCAGCTCAACTTGTTCAACACAAAGACAATCAGCAGTATGTTCATTCTGTTGCTTAGTACTTTATAATGAACATTTCTATTGTTAAATGATTACATTGTACGGTACAGTCAATGGGAATAGTGTCTTTTCTCACTGATCCCCGTCAGTTGAGTGAAGCCTGGAAATGAGTCCCTGTATCAACCTGTGGGATAAGATTGGACAAACGAACACTACCCTCGTTCTGTTACCATAGCGACAGGCTGCTTCATTGCTAAAACATTGAACTGAATTAAGAAAAAACAGGATGGATTAATTATTGATTGAACATGATTGATGAATGAATTTGTGTAAAGGGAAATTTCATCACATTCTTCAGCTCATGCCTGAACTTAGTCTGGCTCACGACATAAATTACTGTATTTGTGCAGCAACTGAGGAGCTGTAGCATAAAGCCCAAATCCAGCACAAAGTACTCTAGATGTACAGTGCTAAGCACAATCCATCGCATCGGGTTCCAGATAGAATACACCATTAACGTTGACCATAACAGGATGAAGTTGGCCGAGATCATAAACAGTAAAGTGATGGATTTTTTTCGATTTCTCATTTCAGTGTCAGACTGAGCGTCTCTATTGGTGTGAGCCCGGAGTCTCCTGCGGGCTCTGCTGGTCACAGAAATGTGCCTGACAGTGAGAACATTGAGCAGCAGAATGAGGAGCAACGGTAAACCCGGAGTTAAACTGTTATGGAGGAATTCGATTGTTGCCCAGAGAGGTGAGACATAAGCAGCCCATTTCAAATGGCAAAACCAGGGTAAGTTAAACAGAGTATAACTACCTTCGAGCATAAAATACCAGAAAACATTCTTTAAACAACTCAGAACAGTCACTGTTCCCAGAACCGCAGCCGTCGTTTTCTCACGACAATATTTATTTTTCAAATTCTGGCAACAAATAGCCACAAACCGATCAAAGGTGAAAGTGACAGTAAACCAGACAGAGCAGTCAGTGGCTGCATAAAGTAGGACGGTGTGGATGTTACAAACGCGGATGGAGAACAGGAAATAAAACGATTTCTGATAAACAATGGGAATGTGTCTCAAAATCAGGTCGAGGATAATGACCAGTAGATCCGCCACTGCCATGGCTCCCAGGTAGCGTCTCACACAAAGAGACAATCCACAATCTTTATAAAGCAGGACGTAGATCGTCAATACGTTAACTAGGAGGAAGGCAAACCAACAGATTATACAACAGCCGAAAGGCATATTGAGCAACTTGATTGAAGACAGAGAGAGGGATTTTCATACGTGTCACGGAAATCAGAGATTTATTAAAATAATTGGAGCTGAGAAAACAAAATGGATGGTATGAATTATTGGCAAAAATTGTCTTAAAACACAGGAACGCCTGTCCCCCAAATGCACAGTGATCCATCCATAAGAACAAATGGTTTCTAAAATATTCCCACACATTCGATCACTTGAGAACAGACACAGGTCACACCATTCCAGTTCCAAGTGAAGACATTGCTGTCCTGAATGATTCTCTCCCAGTTCCT
Source organism: Chiloscyllium punctatum (assembly GCF_047496795.1). NCBI lineage: Eukaryota > Metazoa > Chordata > Chondrichthyes > Orectolobiformes > Hemiscylliidae > Chiloscyllium > Chiloscyllium punctatum. The sequence goes on along the minus strand of NC_092781.1, from coordinate 45,566,781 downwards.
TGACGACAAACGGAAGTTGGAAATTTCTGTCTTTTAGTCTGAATTATCGTCGATCCAGTGTCGAGCAGAAATGTAAAAAGGGAAACTGTACTGAACCGTTTATGTTCGTGAGGCGACTTCGGATCAGTGTCTCCATCTCCCTGGAAAGGTATCTCTTCCATCAGGATCTTACCTTTTGTTCAATTAACTTACGTCCGTCCAGTCACAAACAATGTCAAGGAAAGAGTGTTCCCGAGAATGTCGGGTCCAGAATTCCCCAGGTAATGTCGGTTTTAGAATGTTTTGGGGAATGTCGTGCATAGATTGTTCCGGGGAATGTCGTGTTTGGTGTTCTGGAGAATGTCAGTGACAGAATAGTCTGGGAAATGTCAGTTATGGGATGTCGGACATAGAATGTTCCGAGGGATGTCAGTTGTAGAATGTTCCAGGGAATGTTGGGTACAGAATGTTCCAGAGAATGTCAGTTATACAACGTAGTGTGAAGAATGTTCTGGGGAATGTCAACTGCAGAATGTTCCAGCGAATCTCAATTATTGCATATTTTATATGGATTTGTCTGGAGAATGTGAGGTAGAGAATGATCTGGGGATATGTCATTGAATATTCTCGGGAAGGTTGGGGGGAGAATGTTCTGGGAAATGTCAGTTATAGAAAGTTCCGAGTAATGTCTGCTATAGAATACTCCAGGAAATGTTGGGTACACTGTATTCAGAAGGATGTCAGTTTGAGGAGGTTCCTGAGAATGTCAGTTATAGAATGTTATGCATGGAAATATTCTGGAGAATGTCCATTCCAGAATGATCTGGGGAATATCAGTTAAATAATTTTCTGGGGAATGTTGGGTATACAATGCTCTGGAAAAGTCAGCTATAAAATGTTGGGCAAAGAACTGTTCAGAAAATGTCAGTTATAGAAAATTGTGGGGAATGTCAGTGCGGAATGCCTTCGGGAATGCCGGGTATGGAATGTGACAGAATCATAAAGACTCACATGACACTGGCTCTTCTGCCCATTGAGATTGGCAAGACTCACTCATCCTCACGGTGGGAATCTGTCCCCAAACTCAAGACAACTGGCAATTTGGACATAAAATGAATAGGATTCAGATAATAACCCAAAAGTGTGATGTGACATCTACTCTTAACGATCATAAAAAGTGTCATCCCTTATTTCGTGATCTCCTCCACGTTCTTCTCGTTTGTGTATAACACTCCCAAATCTAAACTGCTCTGGGTATTCAGTTCCCATATTCGGTCATTCTATCGCTATGTCTGTCTAATACCATTGAATCAAATGCGTTTTCCATCATGTATGTACTGAAGTCCTGAATCTGTTTGGGAATACAAAACACAACCAGATATAGTGCCTCTCCGTCACCTTTATACCCCATTTCTTTCCTGCTCCATTGTGTCTTTAATTCATCATATTTTCCCGGTCAGGAAACTGTCTGATATCGTCATACTCACAGTATCCATCCTGCTGGCTACTGTTTCATGAAGCACAATCACTATCCTTGTGTAAATCCTGGCCCACCGGCTGGACAGAACAATCAGTGCGAGGAGGACTATGGGTTGCAATCAGGAAAGAAGTAACCCTGGAATTGCTCCACGTTGATTACAGAACCAGGCGAATGTCACGGTAACACCTCAGAGATTATCAAGGAAATCTCTGATGTTCGACCGTTTTGCACTCCACACCACCCCTCAGTGATAACGCATTTCCCTCGATTTTGAAAACATATCGGAGGCAGCACTGTGAGTGTCTCCAAAGGCTGGCCAATAACTGAACAGTGTGAGGCCTCAAATATGCCGCAGGCAGACATTGGGAAGTGATGGGTGAAACAAGAAGAGGAGCATTTTCTCACCAAACTACTTGTTTCAAATGGGTCTGCCAATAACAGTGTCTGCAGGAGCAGCCAGTATTCCTGATTCCTGATAAAGGGCTTTTCCGGAAGCGTCATTTTTCCTGCTCCTCGGATGCTGCCTGTCCTGCTGTCCTTTTAGAGGACCACTCTGGTCTTGTCTCTCATCTCCATCATCTGCCATACACATTTCCGCATAGGAGCAGCCAGCACTGACTCCTGGCAGAACGAATACCTCAGTTTCATATTGAAGATACGGCAACTATGTTATGTTGCACTGCCTCCTGCGAAGTTGGATGTAATTCTATAGGAACGACCAAATGAAAACTGGGCATCCATGATGCACTGTGGGCCATCAGCAGCTGCAGCATCAATGGCCTTGCCCTCATCATAAAATCAGAAGTGGGCTGTTGACTGATGGTCCCAATACTTTCACCATTGTACACAACTAGACCGAAAATGAAGCAGATATTCAGCCCATCATGAGTTGTAAACAGGAACAGAATGATGTCATCCAGCTATTCAAGGCTGTTATTCAGCAATTAGAGTAGAGATTTGTATCCCTCATGCCTGTTACATAGGAAATTGAAGGGGATTGTCAGACTTTTCGAAGTTGCTGCCCAGGATAACGGGGGTCGGGGTGGTGGTGGTGGTGAGGAGCTGGGAACTGAACTGAAGGAAGGGATGAATGCGAGTTATTATGTTAACAGAAACTAACGACTGTGGAGACACCGTGACAAGTGCTCGGACCACAAATGTTTGAAAACTCTGCCTGTGGCTTTGAGAAATGCAAGAAAACAGCAAAACGTGTGGATAACACGAGCTTAGACAGGAAACTATGTTGTGAAGAGGAGGTAGAGAATCGGGAGTTAGAGAATCATTAAATGGATAAGCAATAGTCATCAATTTGGCAGAAGGAATGCCACGTACGTAACTGTGAACGTGTGAATGTTATCTGAAGAGTAAATTACTATATTACATAAATGGAGGCAGAATCCACGAAATATTCACGCAATATGCATTGGAGTATTCACTCCAACATGTTCAAACATGGGAAGTATTGCTCCATCTCCATGATTGTCTACGACCTGATGCTCCCAGTTTCCCCAATTGCTCTCGGCAAAAACACAGCATATTTTGATTTGGTTAGTTGACGGCAGTAGGCAGTGCTCGGGGGAGGGTGTTTTGAGCCATGTTCCAATGGTACAACCATTCGTTCTATGTGGAGAGCCGAAGACGATGTAAGAAGCTGACTGCTTTTGAATGAAGAGATTTTGGCTCCTGCCAGGACAATTGTTATTCACAAACATGCTGTAATGTGCATCGACATAATGCAACATTAATGGAGTGAGTTATGTAGGGTCCAATTACAGGAACAAGAACTAAAGGCATTTTCAGAACAGCTGAAATTGTTAGTTATCCGGTGACTGGGCTCAGTGCGGTTTGGAGACTCGTTACTAAGGCAGACTGTCTTGAAGGGACATTAGGTCGAGTCTGTTTTATGTTAGTTTTTACTCTTCTGCTGGACTTTGATTTATTATTGTTTTCATTTTGGACCAAATACCTAAGATACTGGACCGAAGTACCTTGTATCTAAAATTGTGTCATAAGCGAATACACTGCAAACGATGCACTGCATTAATTGGTGGGCACCGGACAATGAAACCAATTCAATTCCAATGTGAGAAACGAAGCTGCTGCTTGTGCAGAGGTGCAAGTTGCTCGCACAGTGTGGTCTGACTTTGAACACCAGAAGCAGAGATAGACGGAGAGAGATTGCGAAAGTGAGGAGGGATGTTTTGATCCCCATTTCAATGAATTCACTCCCAAAGCAACAGAATCCCAAAAGCTCAGGAATACAGATGCAGAGATATAGACTAAAGAAGGCTCGCAAAGACAAAAGCAAATGCACACCAACACATAATCATGAAAAAACAGGTAAATGCAGACATTCGACACATCATCCATAACTTGCCATTCAGTAAGATCATGACTGAGCAGATATAGGCCTTAACATTACTTGCTCTTGGGAAAATATGGAATTCTAACTGATTGAGCTGTTAGATCGGGAGCACTTTGGGACCAGGGACTGTAATTCTAACAGTTTGAATATAGTTCAGGAAAAGGATAGACCTGGTCCACAAGTTAACGTGATAAAATGTGGGCAAGGCCAGTTGTGACAGTATTTGGCAGGATCTTTCAAAAATTGATTGTGGAAGCTGTACACAGGTAGTGAGACGTCAGGCAAGTGGAAGTCTTTCCAGAACGAGGTAATGATAATTCAGGGACGGCATGTTTAGTTAGTGTTAAAGGCAACGTTAGCAGGAGTATGAAATAGTATATGACAGAGGATTTTGATGCTCTTGCCATTAAAATAGAAGGAGGTATACTTCATGTGTAGACATCTATAATCAAGTGAATTCCTTGAGGAGCATACGGATTGTAACAATGCTCTTATGAGGGAAATCAGGAGGGAAGAAAGAAAGCTTTGACAAACAGTATGAAAGCGAATCCAAAACGATTCTTCAAAGGCAAAAGAGCATTTAGGGAGAGAATAGGTCTTCTTCACAATCAAAGAACGATCCAAATGCGGATACACAGGAGATGAATTACGCTTATTGGGTTTATTGTCATATGTATTCACATGAAGAGAGTGAAGAGTTTAGGAATCATCATATGATGCAATCTTAGGTCCGAATGTACCCCTCCTAACACGCGCTCGGAAAATAATCCTGGTGTAAAGCAGAAAAATAAAGAAAACAGCGTTAAAATGTAAAACATTACCGGCCTTCCGATATAAATTTTAAAAATACACAAAATAACATAGTTAACAGTTCAACGTGACAGTCCAAAAGCACCTGGACATGCTGGGTTCACTCTCCTCACAAGGACTCTACCTTCCCCATTCCGCTGCCTGACATCCCGCAACTGCTGGATGGCTGAGATCATACACGAATGTATCATGTCTCGACTTAGTGTGAAGAAAGACATAGAAGCTACGGAACTCGGAGACGGAAATCCATGTCATGATGTTTCTAAACGAGGCAACATTACAGAAGAGCAAGTCACTGATTTTTTTTATCCATAACCTTAGATAAATAAGCAGGACTTGTTGAAGTGTAGTCCAGGTTATTGTGCGACGCTGTGGAAGAAATTGTGGGGCCATTGCTGAGATACTTGTACCATTCCACAGAGCTGTGAGGAAAGGTCACTGGGTCCGAAACGTTAACTCTAATTTCTGTGCAAAGAGGCCGTCAGACCTGACGAATTTTTCTCTCAACTTCAGATATTATTTCTAATTTGCAACATGCTCAGTTCCTTTGGTTTTTTTTTGTATGATTGACAGCCACGGGTAAGGTGCCGGTGTATCAGAAGCCAACTAATGTTGGGACATTTGGCGTAAAAAGACTGCAAGGAAAGTCTACGGAATGACAGTCCTATGAATCTGATGTCAACGGTGAGTAAGTGTTTGGAGGAAATTCTGAGAGACAAGATCCTCATGCCGTCAGAAAGCCGTAGACTGATTCTAGATGGTCAGCACAGGGTTGGTTAGATTAGATTACTTAGAGTGTGGAAACAGACCCTTCGGCCCAACAAGTCCACACCAACCCGTCGAAGCGCATCCCACCCAGACCCCTTCCCCTAACACTACGGGCAATTTAGCATGGCCAATTCATCTAACCTGCACATTTTTGGACTGTAGGAGGAAACCGCCGCACCCGGCGGAATCCAACGCAGACTCGGGGAGAATGTGCAAATTCCACACAGTCAGTCGCCTGAGGCGGGAATTGAACCCGGGTTTCTGGCGCTGTGAGGCAGCAGTGCTAACCACTGTTGTGCTGTGCCGCCCACAGAGTTCTGTTTCGTAAAAGTTATCTCACAAACTTGATTGAAACTTTACGAGAGATGCCCATGGAGACAGACAAATCTCGATCAGCAGACGTTGTCTACATGAAATTCCGTGAAGACCACAAGGTTCCACATGATAGATTGGTAATAAGGGAAAACCACAGGGGATCAGAGAGAACTAGCCAATTAGATGCAAAATTGGCTTGAGTGGAAGTGACAGAGGGTGCTGAGAAAGGTTTATTGTTCTCACTGGAGACCTGTAACCAGCCGTGTACCACAGGAATTGTTCCTTGACCACTATTGGTCATTCGTTTTATGTTTGATTTGGGTATGAAAACAGATACCACGGTTGGTACGTTTATAATACGACACTAAAATTGGTAATATCATGCACAATTCAAAAGGTAATTTAAGAAAACAATGAGATCTTGATCAACTGGCCAGTAGGCTGAGAAATTTTCGATGGAGTATAAAGACAAATGTGATGCGTTGCATTTTGTAAGACAACCGATAACAAGATTTACAGTTAATGTTAGGACCACGGGGAGTGTTTTCAAACAGAGGCACCCAGATAGTTCCGAGAAAGTGGACTCGCAGGGAGACAGAGCACTTCAGAAGGCAGTATATATACTTAACTTCATCTGATAGAACATTGAATATAGAGTTGAGACATCATGTCCAAGAGAATGGTAAGTCCACTTTTGGAGTACAGAGTAGAATTCATGCTGCTATAGGAAGGATGTTATAAATATTTCAAATGACGTGATAGAGATTGGGGATTTTGATATATATGTATCCTCTGGATAAACACAATGTCACATTTGCCTTGACTGGGTAAGGAGACCAAACCTGAACATATTACAGCACAGTGTTCGAGATGGGTTCTCACTGAGGCCCCGTACAGTGCGGTAAAGCTGTCCTGTCCTCAAATCCCCTTGAAATGAAGTTCAACATATCATTTCTGTTCCGAACTGAATTCTGTTCTGTAATATTGCTTTCAGTAACTGGTGAACAATGACATCCTTTTTATTGCAATGTTACAGCTGCACGCTTGATGACTCTATATACACTGACTTGTGTGCAAATGTCATGCCCAGTTTTAACTTCTGTCTTCAGAACTCATTGTGCTACACATACCTTCAAGGTCTGCGCAGATTAAAACAAAACAACGTATGTCCCTTTATAGAATAACATTTTTTTCCAAACCGTTTTCAAATGTTAGACTGCTGTTCTACATTTCCAAATAAAGTGCCCAACGTCACATCTAACCACGTTGCTCTTCATCTGGTAAACATTGGCCCATTCACTCTGCCTGTCTCTATCACCATGGAGCGTTTTTACCTCCTCCTCACCCACTCATCCTCACATCCAACAACGCTTTGTGCTGTCTAAAGACTTGGAAATATTGCATTTGATTCTCTCAACCAAATGTTGGATGTGTATTGGGAACAGCTTGGGCCCAAGCCCCGGTTCCTCTGATACTCCACAAGCCATCATCTCCCATATTAGGATCACGTTATTCTTGTGCTTCCAGACTAAGGGCTCCTGTGCTGGACCTTGTCCGCTCCGATATCTTTTCTTTTTTTGAATTTCTTCCCCTGTCTTTTCTCTCTATCACTTACAGACGTTGTAGCTTGGACAACATCTGCACCAGCGAGATCGTAGTTTTTGAGCAGACTCAGGGCGTGGGACCCGAGAAGCCTCAAGCTGGGCACGGGGTACGTACCTTGAGCTGGGCCCAATCCAGAGAAGACTGAGTCCCGACTTACTTTTATGGAGCAAGCACGGGACGTGGAATCAGCAGCAGGGACATCAGCAGAGGCGATGTGGGCAAGATAGCGCCCAGCAGCAAAAGGTGATGCCTGAGGACTGGAGACTTCGTTTTTAGTTGGATCCTGGATTGGCCTTGATAAAGCAGATGGTGGAACAGCAACATGGAAACATCGATGAGGGGGGCGCAGCGATAAGCAATATGTTTCTGACCGTGGCAACGAGGCGGTGATGGCGGAGTAATGGCCCAGCAGCAAAGATGGTTCCTGAGGATCAGCAACATCGATGATGGGAGGGTCTGGTGTCGGTGATGATGAAGCAGTTGTGGAAGGAAGGAGTTGCAGTGACATCGATACTGAGGAGATGCCGTACAGCCCACGGTTTATTTTCAAGCTCCATCTTTTTTCTTCCATTTTCTTAAATTATTCACATCAGCGCTATTTTGTGGCGATAAGTGTATTTTTTTCTACTTTTCTTGCAAAATACACCGGTGATAAACTTAAAATCAAATCAAAAACTTTGACTCAGTGTTTCCTGCCAGCTCTCCCATTCTAAGTCAACATCTATTTATAAGCCTCAATATCATAAAATTTGATTTTGCACTCTCGGCTTGGGGATTCATCAAAAGGTTTTCTTTAAAGCGCAACACATTGCGTAGAGCGTCTGCCAATAATACATCTCCCCGTCAGTTTCTCAGATATGATTCCCATTTCAAACTCTTCGTTGACTGTGTCTATGTTCATTAATTTTAGTCCAAACAATTTCTCCAAAACCATTCATTTACAGATTTCATTCTCATCCTTTTTACAAACAACTTTGAAATTATGACATTAAACGTTGCAGTGCAGCACAGATCCTTCGGACTTTGATGTTACGCTGATCTATGAAAATAATCTGATGTCCATTTAACCTACTCAGTTCCATTATTAAAACTATGTCTGTCCAATGCCATTTAAATGCCATCACCGTCGGCGACTCTACTACTGTTGCAGGCGGGTCATTCCACGCTCCTACTACTCTCTGAGTGAAGAAAAGGCCCCTAATATCTGACCGAAATCTGTCACCCCGCAATTTAATGCAATGTTCTCTCGTATCAACCTTCACCATCCAAGGAAAAAAGCTCTCACAGTCAAATCTATCCATCCCTTACATTTCCCAGTTTTCTGGAAAGATTTTTTAAAAAATTCTTCTGTGAAGATAGAACTTACACAGTTTCTTCATAGTTCTGCCATTTCCTTGTAATACATTCTCTGGTTTCAGACTGTAACGAATCTGTGCTTTTTTTTCCTGTACCTATTGCATCGATATAATTTTAGAACGTATAAGAGCCCATTTCTATAACCCTTGTTCCTGTCTTCTCCAGTAGCACTAAATTGCTATCTTTAGCTTCACAATCATTTACTTTCCACAAACGCAGAAACATCGACTCTGTACCATCAGAAATCCAGCTTGATTCACATCACTCCCACTTTCTGACACGAGACCAATAACCTAGAATGTTTTGAGACTTCAACTTTTCATCCAAGTTCTTCTTAATGGTTGTGGTCTTACCGGTGGCCACCACCTTCTCAAAAAAAATCAATCCAGACCCCAAAATCATACAGGTGAAAAACAATTTGCAAATACTCTCTCGACATCAAGCGCTTCACTTCAAAAGTGCGGTTCCTTGTTCTTGGCGTTCTGACTAAATGAACAGCTACTGTATGTCCACCCTGCCCATTGCCCTCGAAATCTGAGCCTTCTGAAGCACATCCCCTCAGCCTTCCTTGCTCCTCAGCAAACAACCCGAGGTTATCCAGCAAGGATTTCATGGCTGAGATAATCCATCCAACCGAACACACTGGTGAATCTCCTCTGTACCCCGTCCAGTGCAACCACATTCTTTCTGTAATCTGACACCCAGAACTCCACACCGTATCCCAGCTATGTCCTAACCAAGGCCCTGTATGGCGTTAATAATCTATGTCTCGCTTAATGAACGCGAGCGCCATGGGAACGGATAACGTCTTATCTCACCTTTTACCCTGGCCAGAGACATTGACACCCGTGGAATTGAAACCCTGAACTTCCTAGTGTTCTGCCATTCATTGATTACTCCCTTGTCCGGTTAATTCTTCCAAATTGCATTAGCTCATTTTTATCAGGATTACATTATTTCTGCCATTGATCTGCTCATTTGATCATTACGTCTATATCTTGCGATAAGATAAGACATTCCCCTCACCCCAACAAACCAGCCAATTTTTGTGTCAAACTCAAACTTACTGATCACACTCTCCTCTCCCCCCACCGCCCCCCAAGCTTTACATCTGCATGAGTTATGAATATCACAAATAAGACGGGACAGAGCACTGATTCCTGTGGTACACCAGGGGACACTGGTCTCCAGTCGCACAAACAGCCTTCTACCGCCAGCATTTGCCTCCTGCACGAAGTTGAGATTGGATGCAAATTGGTAAGTCATAACTGGGCCCTATCTATTCCTTGGTTATTCTGTTCCACTTGATATGTCTGTCGAATATCCGGGGATTTTCACTAATCTTGCCTGCCAACAGTTTCCATGCCATTTTGTTCGCCAGTTCCCTCCAAGTGAAGGATTCCTCCTTCTTGCTGTCTTATATGGTCTGACACTTAGCCTTGAATTATTTGCCTTTAATATAGAGTAGGAAGCTAGAGAGACATTCTGTTTATTTGTGAATTTTCTAAGTTTCACTCGTTCTTTGAACCTTTCAAGGACACAGGCGAGTTTCCTCATCAGATAATCTCGACATCAGAGGGAGGAACTGGGGAATATCCATTGGACTTCGTCTGTGGGCAGTATAAATATTCTGAGATTCGGACACCAACGTTGGACACAATACTCCCGATACAGTCTCACCAACACTCTTTGCAGCGGCTTCAAGATATATTTACTTCTACATTCCGATTCCATTCAGTGAAGGCCAACCTAACTTTAACTTTCCACTTACACGTATTTCTCCAAATATCATTGGCATTAATTGCGTTGAACAACTCACTATCAGTGTCTACTTATCAGTCTCATAGCCGTTCTTATAAGCATCATAATTTTTCAGAAAACTCTGGAATTCCTTTGAACCCACTTCCTTTTAGTAACACAATCGCTAATTTCTAAATTTAACCATTGTTATTTCACCTTCATTTTTTTTACTGTTTGTACCTTAGAAAATTATATACAGTTTTCAGATGTTGCAGCGATTCTAAAAGTAGCGAACATTGCTGTCTACCACTGAATGTTATATTGCACTTTCCCAGTTCACTGTAACCAACTTGACCCTTCAGCCTTGGGGTGTCAATCTAGATTGACGGCAATGTTCAAAAATTCTATGTTGTGTGCAATCGCCGAGTAAAATGTAGTATATCGTTGTCATTATTGCTAAAATACTGCCTCATAGCAAGTTTATTAATTAATCATTCTGACCACGCAACACCAAATCTTAAAAACCTGGGGTCTAGTTTGGTTCACAGCATTCTCTTCAACCTCCCTCATATAAACTATGGAATTCACTTTTCACAGTTTAAGCAGTCACTTAGTTAAGGATTGTTTAGATGTAACTCGAGATCATCCAGTATTACTGCAGCGCACCTGATACTGGATATCAAATTTCCAGAGCGTATAATGCACAAAATTTTTGCAGCAGTGTTCGGTAAGGCACATAATGCACCAATGCTTGCTTTTCCTTGTTATTTGTAATTTCCACCGAAACTGATTCTGTGTAAGATGCGGAATATGGTCTGTGACGTTATCAGTGATAGACTTGGAGAAGACATTAAGTGAGGCTCACCTCGACACAAAGATGATCTGAAGAAATGTCCAGCAATATAGGACAAGCAGTAAAACGCATCCTCGCTCTGCCAGCAAAAGTTCCACGATATGCTCCCTGCTCTCTCACACTGACTGTATATCCGTTATATTACCTTCCCCGAACGGGGCAATGTTCCAACATTGTCGCCATTGAACGCAGCACAATGCTCCCCTCACTCTCTCTGTCGCTTTAACTCTATTTTGTCCTAATAACACTGTATGGATTCAACACTGTTGATTAACCACGTTCGGACACCTCACTGTAAAGCCCCTACCCCACCCACTACTAGCTAACCCATCATGAAAAGTCGGGCCAACCACTTGCATTCTTCCTCATTCCCTGCCTTTGTCTCATTCCGAGAGAAACAGCCTGGAATTAGACAGAAGGGTGCAAGCCAGGTATTGGAGTGCTTGATGTCCATTCGTTCACACACCTCTACCGCTCCTTTCACACACCCCCAGTCCCAATGTAGATTAGTGCCTGACAGTGCCGGAGTTGACCGGAGCAGACCGGAGCGAATCGTGTGGATATTGCGAATCATCTACGTCCAAACAACAATGTTCAGTGGAGGACATTTCTCACTTTAACAACTCTGTCTGTTCCGATACTTCTCTCCCTCTCAAAACAACAAATATCTGATCGCATAGTTAGACAGAGACATGTGTAAACACCCCAAAAAACTAACACTCTGATTACATACACAGAGGTAGACACACACACACATGTTGAGGCATACATAAACATATACAGTCACAACCGCCCAGTCCGTGACACAGATGGACAGATATGCACACAAAATGCACAGTCACATTAACTCATTGACAAATGCACACAGAGAGCCAGAAGCAGACATTGGGGTCTTTAAGACAAAGAGATCAGGTTTTGATCACTAACAGGTTCAAGGGTCACTGGGTGAAAGCAGGAGAATGATGTTGAGAAACATATAAGCCGTCATTAATGTGCATATCAAAATGGTTGGGCAGAATGGCCTAGTTCTGTTCCTACTTTATGTGTGTGTGATATCATGCTATCTGGTATTCTCTTCCCGAGATAGGAGCGGAGGCTAGGTTTGATACATGTTTGCTGGAAATAGTCAGTGGTAATGTGAGACAGATGAATGGTGTACGTCTATTCTTTAGTATTACGTCCTTAGGTTTCAAAAGAGGTGGCGATGTCATGTGAGGTTAACTCAGTTATAAAATTTGGGCTTCACCATCTTTAATGGTCTGTTACCTGTGGTGTCCTCATCCTCAGGGAGAAGTGAAGATTCGGTTACTGGAGTCGTTCAAGGCTGAGCTCGACTGATATTTGCTGGACAATAATCAATGTTTATTAGGTCCAGACAGGAGGAGGTTGGTCAGACACAATCAGATCGTCAGACATAATCGGAGAGTGGGATTCAATTGGATGGTCAGAGAGAGTCCACCATCAGACAAAGTTGAATGGTCAGACATGCTCTGATCAGCCATGAACATTCTGAATGGTGTAGCCAAATGGACAACTGCTGTACTTTCCCATGTGTTGGTCTCTCAATCCACACTTCGAGGCTGTTGCAGAGGAAGAGGACAAACGCGTTCAGCCAGAAAGGATCGTTATCATGAGGCGTGGGGAAAGAACTCCGGCACGTGTCAGGCACTAATCTACATTGGGACTGGGGGTGTGTGGAAGGAGCGGTAGAGGTGTGTGAACGAATGGACATCAAGCACTCCAATACCTGGCTTGGACCACGAAGACGTGACAAAGGAATAAAGAATTCAGTTTGTTGAGTACATTATGCAGCCGAGGAGGAGACCATTCAACACGCCTGCAGTGTGAAACAGGAAGCTGTCACGAACAGCTTATTTTCAAGTGCAAATTTATTACTTATGTTAATGCAGGAGAGATATCAATGTGGGATCAGTCGTGATCAATAATCAGCATCAAAGACCTGGATGAAGTGACTGCATGGATTAAAGCTCAATTAGTTTGTAAACCAAGATGCTCTATCAACACGTCATCAAATTGAGGTAGTGAGTCTGGAATGTTGAGGTAGACGTGGAAGGTTACTGAGCAACCCTTCTGAAGAAAAAACAGACATGAGTTGCCTATTTTCACAAGAAGGATATAACAATGATAAACAATTCAAATAGAGAGAGATTGCTGAGCTCTGTGATTCAGACAGTTTCGTGTTCCTGATTAATGAAACATGTGAAGCTATTTTCCAGATACAGCAAGTATTTTAGAATGTAAATGGAATGATGCAGTTTTATCCAAAGAATATCAGGTTTAATAGTAGGAATGTTTTATTTCATCTGTACAGGGAGAAAGTGAGGACAGCAGATGCTGTAGATAAGAAACGAAAAGTGTGGCACTGGAAAAGCACAGCCGGTCAGGCAGCATCTGAGGAGCAGGACAGTCGACGTTTCGGGGATTAGCCCTTCCTCAGGAATGTTCCCAAAAGCTCAACTCTCTTGCTGCATGGATGCTGCGTGACCTGCTTGCTCTTGCAGCACAAAACGTTTCGACTCCGTATCCGTCCAGCACACTTTGTTCATTTTTGAATCAGAAGATTTTCAAAGATGTTTCCCTATATGTGTTCCTGGAACGAAGACCTTTTGATATGAAGCATTATTTGATTAGGTCTGAGATGAGAAATCTCCTTGAATCATACACGATTTTGAGCAAAGTGTATCAGATGGAAAGTTATGTTCTCTTGGAAGGAAGACCAAAACGACGGAATTTTTTTTTCAAAATCAATGTTATGATTTTAACAGATATAATGAAAGCATCAAATGATTTTAAAAAAAATACTCAGATTGATATAAACATCTCATCAAATTCTAAAGCAGATATATCTTTCTGATCACGAAAGGCACTATGTACGAAAACAGCAATGATTCACATTAATTTAGTCCACAATTGTATACTGCAGAGATTGTCCATGAAGAGCACACACAGTCCAGGTTGGTGTTTAGTTGACATTATTGTGTGTGTCAACACAGAAAGGCTGATAAATATTACCTGTCTTACGAGGAGCGATGTATTGCTCTCTTTCCTCTTACTTTGTTCTGGCTGACAGCAAAATGTGAGAACAGGAAATCCCTGAGTCATCTCGACCATTCGTGGAGACATTCCGATGAGGATTCATTTGAATCTGTGCAGTGACTTCAGCGAAGGGAAATCATCCAAATCCAACTGTCCTGGGAAGAAATCGCTTTACTCACAGCTTGTGTGAACAGACGTACCTCAGAGGACAGAATGACGTTTTGGATATTCTATTATTTTACCATTTGCTATGAATTCAACTGTGATTAAGCTATGGAATGTTTTCATTTTCTGTTTGTCTTAAGATGTGGTGTGTGTGTGTGTCTTTGTGCTTGTCTCACATTTTACAAGAAAATGACCCAGTTGGATCTTAGACCATTCGCCTTATGACGAAATTTGCAAATTTGCTGTAACTAGTGGTGGGGTGGGGCTACAAAAGGTATGAGTGACATGGAATATTGACCACAACACGCATGCTGAATTCTGAAAAGGCTATTCAAGTGGGAATTCCCTTGCCCAGAAGTTTGTGGTGCCTAGTATTTGCATTGATTCAAAGTTAAGTTTGTTACACATTTCACAAACAAGTGAATGAAGGCAAATGGTACACAAGAGAAAAGGACTACTGTGACCACAATCTGATTAGCTGCGAGCTTAGTGTCTTGTGGAGCAGTGACAAAGTGTCCAATGAGTCATTCCTTCTACTTAGCCCAATGCTCCACTCAGCCCAACAAGCCTCCTGCACAACAGCAGATGGAGGCTACTTGCTACAAATGCCTGCTGTGCAGAAACACAGTATACCACTCAGTTCCTCAAGACTGTCACACACGTTTTGTGGTTATGGGAAATTCAGACTGGTTTAAAAAAATGCCTCCCGTCTCTTCACAGAGCGTCTCCCCACAGCTCCTTGTGCTTCATTTGTTGGTCATGTTAGAGACCCAGATTCATTCTCAATATAGTCCCCATACCTCACACCGAGATGACTCACAATATACATCCATCACTCTGACAACAGTATTCAATAACAGAATGTCCAGCAAAATCGCAAACATTACATTTTCAGTGACAGAATACAAGAACATCAGGAACAGGAGCATGTAATTCGGGTGCTCCATCCTCCGGGTCGTTGTGTAAGATCATGATTGATCAACTTTTGAATCAAGTCCACTTTAAAACTCAATTCTTCACCCTGTTTACCTCTCGAACAAATCAAAAACCCATCTCCATCCTCTTTCAATCCTTTCAGTGATCTAGATCAACGAACTATTTTGACGTGAGAATTCCTGACATTCACTTCCCTCTTTAAGAAGAAAATACTCCACAAAAATATTCCATAACCTATTGATATATTCAAAAGAGATGAACACATGGGCTCAGGTAAGAGAAACAGACACTGATAAGAGGGCAATCGTTGAGTAAAGATATTATCAAGGAAGGCAGATTAAAGTGAATTCAATGGGAATCCGGCAGAATCTGTCCACTGGCTGGGGACATTCAGAGGAGAAAGAAAGTTGACCCGTGGTTGGTAAACATCAATCCACTCGGTCCGGGGACATCACTGGAGAAGATCCTCTGGGTAGCTTCCTCGGCAGGAACATCTTCAGCTGCTTCATCAATGTCTTTCCCTGATCATAAGATCAGAAGCGGGAATGATCACTGAAGATTGCAACATGTGCAGATCAATTTGTTATCCCCCGACGACCGACCCTCGCCCTTTCAGTTCCTGAAGCAATCTGTGCCATGTACAGCAAACCCGGACAACATTCAGACTTGTACGGTGAATGTGTCGGTAACATACATGTAACACCGCTGGCAGGCACTTCCAAACTTCCACAGTTCAAAGAGGAACTCATTCAGCATCAGAATCTTGTTGCATACGAATACGAGGAAGCCATTCAGCCCATCGAATTTACAGAACAAGAATAGTGACACCGAAACAGAAGAACACTGTTTTGCACATCGAGCTGTTAAATAGAAAATGGCAGAGCCCTATCAGGCTCTTAAAAACGTTCCATGGGACCAGGAGAAGGCGATTCTCCCCTTCAAGGCACTTATTCAAGAAGAGAGGATGACTGTGATGCTCCAGCTGGACAAACCAATGACACAGGCAGACTGCCCCATGATGTTCCTCGTGGCTCCATTGACGGTGGAACACATGATACTTTAATCTGGTTTGCTGGCAGTGAGGAGGGAAGCCAAATGATTTATGTTAAGTCTCAATGAGACATCTTTCATCTCCGAGCAGTCATACCCATGTTCAACAAGATGGTCAGAAGCTGCATGAAATAGTTAACACTTTTACAATCAATATTTATTTAAAGCCTGGACTTTCTCGTCTCTCAATCGACAGATGGTGTGAGATGGGGGAACACTTTCCGAGGCACATAAATTATCCAGTATCATGTAATTCAACTGAAAAAATACGCCATGGAATTTTTCACCATATCCGTGTCTGTTTATAAGAAAATGAGTGATTGTCCATCATGCTTATGGTTCAGTTCAATCCCCTCTTATTCTCTCACAACACTACAGAGTAATCTTTACTCACTCCTCATGGTACCATCATCCCAGGGATTAGTTTGGTGAAATTGTTTTGCGCTCTCTCTGTGACAAGTGAGATTATCCCTTATAAAGTAGAAAAAAAATCTGTTCACAATTCCCGAAATACAATATCAATCACAGAGTCAGGGTCGCTCACAATAATTCTTTTCCCTCACTTCACCGTCTCCGTTGCTTCATTGTGATGAAACAACCCATTCTTTCTCCGAGCACTCAGACTGATGTGGAATTAAACTTTTCCTTGCATCTGTATTTCAGCATCAATAAACCCAGCAACAGAGGTGTCCATGGAGAAAAACCTTGCTCGCAGGCAGAATTTAAATGGGATAGAACACACCACAAATAAGGAATGGCCGCCTACCTGAATCGTAATGAGCTGTAAGAATGTGAGATACAGGCAGAGGAAGGGGGCTATCTTTCCTTGTGTTCTTCTCTCACGGGATGTGCGTAGCCCTGTGTCGTCCTGATCAGGCCAACGTTTTCTGCCTACCTTGACCTGAGTGCCTGCTTAAGCTGTTCCACAGGAGAGTAAAGAGTAAAACACATAGCCTTGGGTTTGCTCATATCTGGAGACCTGACCAGGGAAGAGTGAGCCATTTCACTCTCTAAAAGGGCATGAGGCAAACAAATGTGCTGATATCACCAGATTTTTGTTGTGCAGCTGTCGATTATGAGTCAATTTCTTCACCACCATGGACTTTCTTTCCACCTGACAAACTCTGTGTGGGGAAAAAGTTCAACGTCTCAAGTGCAATGATTTTGCAACAGAAGTATGGTTTGATGGTACGTGAAACAGATGTTTCCAAATTGAACAAAGTTCCAAATGATGATCTATTGAGATGTTGCACTGAGGCTAAGGAGCAGACTGGGCATCATGATGGTGGTCCCGGAAAGTGCTGATGCGGGGGTGGGGGGAAGGATATGCAAATCTGTAAAGGAGAAAAATAATAGAACTTTCTGGTTCCTCCCCGCAGGTCTGTGAGTATTTTTAAATAGTTAGATGTAATTTATAAGGAAAGGAAATTATGTTTGGCATTGAAAACGTTGACTTCTAACTTTCCAAAATTTACATGTCAGGAGCAACAATTCTGTTCAAACTCTATTAATAAACAGATAGAGATACTTACCAGGAACACCAACTACAGCAAGAATCGGATAGTAAACACCTTGAATAACCCAAAGGATATCCTGGATCCGAAATGCTAATGTTGTCCAAGGCTGAGAAAGCCAGTAAAGACCTTCGTAAAAACTCCTGTCCATTGTTGTAACATTCCACTCTGGCATTCTCAGATTTTGACCTATTGTTAAAACATTATAGTCGATTGTTTTCAGATTCTGATCCATTGTTGGGACATTACTGTCTATTGTTCTCAGATTCTGAATTCTCCAACCACTCTCTCCGACGCTGCTGATTCGTATTAGTGCTGTCGGTGGTGCTCACGCTCATATTATGGAACAACAGACTGAAATGAGTCTCTCATTTAAATAAGAGGCACACATTCGACTGCCACATCGAGGATCCACTGAGACTGACATTAATCACGGTCGCTGAACAAATACCTCCAGTTAACCGCTTTTAATTCAATGGTGTTTTATTATTAATTTTTAAAATACTCAAAATTTACAAGTTCTGAATGGCATACGTGAGGGTGACTGAAGGAAGGTTGAGATGGTAGATAGATTTCGTATAATCACTCAAACTGCCTTGGATCTGGGAGTAGTACGAGAGGATTGTCTGAAAATAAACATACTTCTCTGTTGAGAAATGGAAACATACAGCTGTAACTCCTGATCAGTCATTGCAATATCAATAAAACATTGTGAGAATCTTTATCGCCCATAATCTGATGGGAAAATGTTCCTAGTACAACATAGGTTTAGAACATTGAAATGGCATGAATATGCTCAGAGAGAATTGTACCTGGCAAATGCAATTCAGATTGTTATTCTAGGAGCAGAGAAGGCAAGTTAGGGGGTGATGCTGTTGATGTTATCAATTACAATGAACTGTGATGAAGTATCATTTACTGGCCTTCAATTACAGCATGTGGAAGAGAGCAAAAAGAGATAATTGGGAAAATGTCTGGGAGCGATGGAGCATGATTTTGCCCAGTCATCAGTGTTGGAACATTACTCTTAAGAATCCTTATGATGAACATTTTCACCGATACATCTACAATCATGAACGAGAACAACCAACTGTAAAAAGACCATAAGACATAGGAGCATAAATTTGTCCAGTCAACGCTGCCATTCAATCATGACTGATAGATTTGTCAAACCATTCTTATGCTTTCTCCCCATAACCCTCAACCCCACTGACAATCAAGTACCTATTTATCTCCGTCTTAATTGTGTTCAATGACCTGACTTCCACAGACTTCAGTGGCAGTCAATTCCATAGATTCACCACTCTCTGGCTGTAAACGTTTCCCCTTATCTCTGTTCTAAAATGACTTCCCTTTACTCAATGGCTGTGGCCTCGGGTTCCCGTCTCTCCTTTCAATGGAAATATTTTCTCAACATCCACTCCCTCCAGGTCTTTCATTAATCTCTAAGTTTCAATTATATCCTCCTCATAGTTCTAAACTTCATCGAGTAGAGACTCAAGGTCTCAAATGCACCTCATACGTTTAGTTTTTTCATTCATGGGATGATCCTCTTGCACCTCCTCTAAAATGCTCTGCGCCAGTATATCCTTCCCTAGAAAGGGGGCTCAGAACCGCGCACAATACTCCAAAAAATGATCTGACCAGAGCCTTGGAGAAATTTCAGAAGTACGTCCTGCTTTTATATTCAGGTTCCCTCAGAATAAATGACATCATTGCATTTACCTTGTGAACTATTGATTCGACCTGCAAATTTCACTTGAGAGGACGACAACTCTGAAGTGTTCATACACTTCACACTGCTGAATTTTTTCCCCATCTGGAAAATATTCGATGCATCTATTCATTCTACTAAGGTGTACGACTTCACAATATGTCATATTATAATGCATCTGCCACTTCTTTGCCAAGTCTCCTAAACAGTCTAAATTTTCTGCAGCCTCCCATCCTCCTCAAAGTTCCCTATCACTCTATCCATCATTGTATAACCTGCAAACTTATTTAAATTGCGCTCAGTTCCTCATCTTCGTCATTAATGTATAAAAGGAAAAGTTGTGGTCCAAATACTGAGCCTTCTGGAACACTACTTGTCACTGGTTGCCATCCTGAGAAGGACACTTTTATCACCACTCTGCATTGGACCAGACAGCCAAGCTTCTATCCATACGAACACGTTGTATCTAACATCATGGACCCTTACGTCAATAAGTAACCTCCTGTGTGGCACAGCCTGTCAAAGGAATTCTTGAGTTCCAGTCAGATAGCATCCGTTGGTTCTCTTTGATGTGATCTGCTTGTTATTTCTTCAAAGAATTCGAACAGATTTGTCAGGCATGACCTTCTCTCGATGAAACCATGCTGACATTGCTCAATTTTACCATACAATTTTAAGTACTCAGAAATCTCATGCTTCACAATGAATTCCGAGATCTTATCCATGACCAAGTTAAGGCTAACTGGTCTGGAATTTTCCGTCTTCTACCATAAATTGTTATGCAACAGTGGTGTTACTTTAGCGTTTTTCCAGTCCTGTCAATTCTGCCTTGTCACTGTTTTGAATCTTTGGGATATTACTCGAGTCTTCCACCACGAAGACAGATGCCAAGTCATTATTAAGCTCCACAGCCATTTCTTTGCTCCCCATTACTTTATCTCCTATGTCACTTTCCAGCAGACTAATGAGCACCTCTTCCTCTCTTTTGCACTTTATGTACAGATATAAATTCTTCGAGTTTTCCTTTCTATTGCTGGCTAGCTTGCCCTCCTAAATAATATTCTTCCTCCTTATTTCTGATTTTGTTGCCCTCTGTTTTTCTTTGTAAGAATCCCAAACATCTGGTTTCCCACTGCCTTTCGTCACATTCGGTGCTTTCTCTTTCTCTTTTACGCTGTTCCCGAATTCCCGAGGCAACCGTGTTTGCTTCATCCTCCCTGTACCATGCTTCTTTCTCGTTGGAATGATTCTCTGCTTTATCTCCTGAATTACTCCCAGAACCTTCTGCCAAATGCGAGTCCACTATTGTTTTCTCTTGGGCTCCTCTCTCATTCAATTGTATCCACCTCCTCCCTCATGCCTCTGTTGTTGCCTTTATTCAGCTCTAATAAGTTGACCTCTGATTCTATTTTTCCCTCTCGAATTCAATCATGGTATGATCACTTCCGCCTCACTGCTCCTTCACGTTATGTTCACTTATCAACTGTACCTAACTGTTCATAATAAATGCAGTAATGCCTGTCCCTGGTGGGCTCCATCACAAATTGCTCCAAAAAGCCATTTTATTAATAATTTTCTAATTCCTTTTCTTGCAAACGACTGCCAAATCGATTTTCCCTGACCAACCGTGCACTTAGTTCCTACATGATGCATTTAACTTTGCCTTTGCAAAACAGTTTTTCTAACTCTTGTCTATGATGCACCCCAGCTCCTGACCACGAGTTGGAGGCTTGTTAGTCACCCCAACTATTTCTGTTTTTTAGCTTCTGCTCTTTCTCAATTCTACCCATGAAGATTCTGCACGATCTGACAAACTTTCTTCCTTTATTGTCGATATAATTTCATTTCTTCTGAAAAATACGACCCTGCCCCTATTGCCCCGTTGCTCACATTTTCGATAGGATACACATCCTTGAATATTGTGGTTCTGTTCGCCAAGCTGGAAATTTGTGTTTCGGACGTTTCGTGCCCTGTCCAGGTGACATCCTCAGATCTTGGGACCCTCCTGTAAAGCGCTTCTGTGATGCTTCGTCCGGCATTTATAGTGGTTTGTCTCCACCGCTTCCGATTGTCAGTTCCAGCTGTCCGCTGCAGTGGACGGTATATTGGGTCCAGCTCGATGTGTTGTTGATAGAATCTGTGGATGAGTGCCATGACTCCAGGAATTCCCTGACTGTTCTCTGTTTGGCTTGTCCTATAATCGTAGTGTTTGCCCAGTCTAACTCATGTGGCTTGTCATCTGTGTGTGTAGCTACTAAGGATAGCTGGTCGTGTCATTTCGTGGCTAGTTGGTGTTGATGTATACGGATCGTTTGCTGTCTTCCCGTTTGTCCTCTGTAGTGTTTTGTGCAGTGCTTGCATGGGATTTTGCACACTATGTTGGTTTTGCTCATGCCGGATATGGGGTCCGTTGTCCTGGTGAGATGTTGTCTGAGAGTGGTTGTTGGTTTCTGTGCTGTTATGATTCCTAGTGGTCGTAGTAGTCTGGCTTTCAGTTCAGAAATGTTCTTGATCTATGTTAACGTGGCTAGTCCTTTGGATTGTTGCATGAACTCATTTCGTTGTCTTTCCCTTTCGCCTTGAATATTCAGCTCACCATCCTGATCCCTTTTAAGCCACGTCTTCGCCACGTCTTAAGAAGGTATGATGCCCACCACATCATATCTTCCAATTTCAACCTGTGAGACAAACTCATTTACCTAATTTCTTCTGCCGCGTGCATTCAGGTACACCATCTTCAGTCCTGTATTAAGGATGCCTCTTCACATTGTTGTTCATTTGAGCAGTGTGCTTGAGGTTTAATGGCTGACCCTTTCCATACACTCGCTCCTATTTGTGTCTGTGCTAGGGATTTTAAAAACGTTTTTGAATTAGGCACTTCTATTTCCCCTTTTTAAATTGGGAATTTCGAATATCCCCATAACTGAGCACTCAACCCATCACTCCTATTCATTTTATAGCCCTGTCTAGAGCCTCAGTTTGCGACTCACTTGGAGTGTCACCCCAGTATTGCTCAACTGAATACTGTCCCATCGTAACAGGTTGCTTCTTCCCCAGTAATAAAATACGTTTAGTCAGCATAAAACACAAGATGGAATGACTTTCTGTACTTACCAAATTATGGAAAGTACAAAAAGTTAAGGTTGTTAAAATGCACTCATAATATTGAGCGATGTGATTTGAAATGTGCATTACAAAATCATGGAAGTTGTGTGTAAACGTTATCTATCATTGTTTGAACAACAGCTGAGATCATTATTTTCCACTTTGACAGTGATCGTCCTCTCTGAGACGCTCTGGCCCAGTCTCTCACACAGTGTTTCGGGGTGGTTATGATTTCCTGCTGCTGTTGTCCCAGTCTGTTTTAATTAATCCATCTTCTCTCTGGAACCAATCCATTGGTCTAGTGGAATCTGTTTAGCTGTCAGCAATGCAGTTCTGTCATATTATTGGAGATAAATGATCAGGGATATCAGCCAGTATTAGCAGGGTGCTCACAGAGTAAGTGAACAGACAAAGGGATGGAGACCATCAGACTTTCTAAATAAAATTTTCGTCTCATTTATTTCTCCTCATGCTGTCTACTAATCTGTCGAACTTCACTCTCGCTTAACACCCCAAGCGAGAATTCCTATCGCCCAGTTTGTAACTCCCCTTTTCTCTGCATTTTGTTCATCTCCCTTCAATTTCCTTTTCTCTGTCTCTGTCTCTGTCTCTCTCTCACACACACATTCTCACTCTCTCGATTACCACTCACGCTGTTTTCAGGCTTTGCAGCTGGAGAGCTCGTGGAAGCACGATGTGCTGAATAGTCTCCATCTGTGCTGTAATATTTCTGAGATTCTGCGACCCACAAGAAAAAACGAGATGCCAGGAGAGACAAACTGTTAATTGAAGGACATAGTGCATAATCAACTATTATCTCTTCTGTTCCCTGATATTCAAGGACCTATGTATTCAAACAAAACAGATTAAAGTTCGAGCAGGCTGAAGGACGTTCACTAAATATTATTGCAATCAGGATGTAATAACTATTTCCCACAAATCAAATGTATGCTTCTCTGTTGGCTACTTCTGTCAAATAACTCCCTCGAGCTCCCGCCTTGTACTGACTTATTTACCTTCTCCAAATTCAGTAGCTTCACCCAAACTCCTGACGTTTCCATGATCTTAACTATCTTAATATTAAGGAGTTGTGATCATTGTTTCCAAAATGTTCTTCTCCTGCAAGTTCAGCCACCTGGCTCGCCTCATTAACATCTCCGAGATCCGGCATAGCCCTTGCTCTTTTTGGACTATTCACAAGCTGGTTACAAGTAAGCCTCTTGAATGCATTAACAATTTCTGCCCCGTCTCAATCTGTTGTTCCAAAATAGCTCCAGTCAATATTGTGAATGTCCAACTCAACCACTATGACAAGTTTGTTTTTCATGCACCTTTCCATAATTGGCTGACATTTATGTTTTGCAATGTCTCGGTGGCTATTGGGGGGCTCCGAAGTA
Source organism: Chiloscyllium punctatum (assembly GCF_047496795.1). Taxonomy (NCBI): domain Eukaryota; kingdom Metazoa; phylum Chordata; class Chondrichthyes; order Orectolobiformes; family Hemiscylliidae; genus Chiloscyllium; species Chiloscyllium punctatum. Next base: position 45,542,572 of record NC_092781.1, on the reverse strand, counting down.
TAATTCAGACACAGCAATTTCATCCATTTATATTTGAGCTGTACCTGTACTGCTGTCGTGGTTGAACATTCCAGTATGTCCTCTCTGAGTGCAGGTGTAACATTTTCCCCGATCCATACTGCAATACTTCCACCTTTTTACCTTGCTCTTTACGTCGTCTAAAACAATAATAACCGGGAAAGTTGAGCAGCCAGTCCTGTCCCCTTCTCAACGAAATCCCTGCAATTGCCATACATACTCCCATGTAAGGTTTCAGGCTCTAAGTTCATCGACATTACCAGTAATGCTCCTTGCATTGAAATAAACACACTTCAGCCCAACTCAATCAGATAGTGACCTGTTAATTAGTTTGAGTTTCCCTGTTGGAAATAATTCTTCTCTATTATCCGGTGGCAGGATATTACAAAATACTAAAGCAGGAAAGTATTGTGAACAGACAATTCTAATTTCCTCCCTTGCCCCTTCAATCTCAAGTTTGGATTATGCATGATGTCCAATTCAAATAAAGAGTTGGATAATTATTTTGAATAACAATTATTCAAGCAACTGTCTGTAGCCACTCACTGCAAATTCTGGAAGTCTTTCTGGACCAATTGAATTGATTGGTCACTTTTCCCTCTCTCAATCAAATCTCTATAATATTGTCAATGTAGTTATATACACGCAACTAAGATCCACGTTCATCCCTCTTACCTGTCATATGCCTCACATTAAAATTAGCACACTTCAGACGGCCAGTCCCACTGTTTTCAGCAACTTCTGCCTGTTTGTTATTGGTTTTAGCTGTACGCATGTTAGTCTCCAGCTCCTCCTCAATCCCTGTACTTGTGTACCTACTGTCAGGCACATGAGTGTTCAGCCTGCTTACTGTGCTGATTATTTAAAGGAGTATTAGCTACTCTGTTGCTCCGAATGGGAGGTTTTTTACTTCGTATACCTGGAGCGTCAGGAAGTGCCCAGTAACTTTCATTCCACATCCATGCGTAATGAGTAACCACGGACAGGCGATGGGTTTTCGGGAGCCCAAGGGCTGGGAAGGGAAAGGCTGCATGTAATTACGGATAGGCTGAAGCAGTGAGAAGAAAGAGTGTGCAGTCTGGGGCACTGCACTCACACAAGTGGGCGAGCAAGATTCCCAAACACACCAGGGGACTCCGAAAACCAGGGCTGCTTTTATAACAACCTGCTGCATTTACCACACATCTCCATAAAGGAAAATCAAAATTACTGCAGATGATGGAAACCCGAAACAAGCACTGAGACATACTGTGTAGAGATAAAATAAAAAGTGAATAGTTCTGATGCAGACACGAGGAGAATGTGCAGCCTCCACGCCGACATTCAACTGAGATTGCATTTGAATCCCCGTCCCAGTTCCAGTCGCACCGTGCCACGCGAGGATGTACAGGTACATGTTTGCTTTCCACTTTTAATTCGCCAGAACACTCTCACTCAGTCTGCGTAAGTTTTGGAAACTGTTTTTTTTAACGCAGCAGAGGACAAGTAAATAAAAAAAGCAGGTGGAGAACATGAAATAAAAAAGCTAGGTCGCTATAGAAAAGGAGATTGCAGAAGTTTTGTTCAGAGAAATCAAACGAAGAGAGGCAAGAGTGTACATTGGGCCACTGACAATTGAGGTTGGCTCCAGAGAAACGGAGAAGAAAGAAGTAAACAGGTACTTCGCGTCAATCCTCACAATCAGAGACACTGGTCGCAAACCACAACTTCAAGAAAGCCAAGGGCAAGAAATGAATGCAGTGATCTGCACTGAGAACAATGTGCGAGGGAAGTTGCAATGTTTGACGATTGATAAAACACACGGACAGGAAGGATAAGAAACGAAGGTTCCAAAGGACAGATCGGAGGAGATTGTGGAGGCACTGGTTGTGAATTTTCAGGGATAACTGTCTTCAGAGAGAAGCCCAGCAAAGTGGAAAATAAAAATGCAAAATCTCAGTGAAAGGAAGGAAGGCAAAAGGCAAATGAAAATCGGCTAGTAAGCCTGATATCGGCCACCAAAATGATTTTAGACAGCTTTATTAAAAATGAGATTGCAAAGTCCTGGACGTGCCTAGTAAAATAGGGCTGAGTCAGCACGGCTTTGTCAAGGAAAGGTCCCACGGGACAAGACTGTCAGAATTCTTATGAAGAGAATCGGCACGTTTGGTAAAAGGAGGGCTGCGATTTCTTTTGCTAATAGTCAGTCCATTAAATTTTAATTCGCGTTAAATCGAATCTTCTTAATTTATTGGTTACAACTTGCATAACCAAAGTTACAAAAACAGGTAATTTTGTTTAAATTGAAATAGAACACTAGTGAAATAAAATAAGTACAGGCGGTCTGGTAATGAGTTGTCTCTGTATGATGTGGGAGATGGTGGAACCCTCTGGGCTCACAGTGATCATGTCTGCAGCAAATGTAGTTTTCTGGAAGAATTCCAGCTCAGAGTCGATGAAATATACGATGTCGTCTCACCATTTGTATCGTTGTGCGCGTCAGATGGTGAGGAATAGAAACTCCATGGTCACGCACAATCCTAACCTGAATCTATACCATTGCCCTGTCACTGTCATTTGTTCAGAATCATGTGCCTTCTTTGAAATATATTTGTTCGTGTCCCTGCACCACATGGAAAACTGGTTCCCCACCATATTATGAATGGAAATTAGGCACGGGTATTAAATGCTGGTCTTGCGAACCGGATTTACTTCACAAGTTAACTTAAAGGAATCTGCATTTTAAAGCTATCCATTCGGCACCATCTGATTTCGAAGGCAGTTTTAATGAGGCTTTCATTTTGAACTAAGTCTCTGATCTTTCTGTAAAATTATGAAGCTTCTAGAAGTGCGTTCCAAGTTGTGCTCATAATTCAGCAAGGGAGAGTCTTTGTGGCCATGAGAATGCTTTCGTGATTTTTCAGTACCTACGGACAACAGGAAAGTAGATACTAATATCAGGAGATGGTTCTTGTTTAACCCAAAACCACTATGCCATGCGGGAAGGTCATGGATGACCTGATTGTAGCCTCAAAGACACATTCCAGGTTGACTTGTGGGAAAGACTGTGAGTTTGTAGAAAACGTATGTCGGGAGTCTGTTATGTGGGCTTGCAGTGATCTGCTCGGACGAGTAGAGACGCCACTCTCAAGCATCCCAGATCTCCACCTATTTAGAACACTATGCGTTCCCCCTTTCATTCATTTCCCAATCCTCCTCTCTGAACAATCTCGTCAAAAATGCAATAAGACAGAGGCTCCCTTGTCATCACTTGCTATACAACTTGGGTCCGCATCCAGTGCATCATCCTTAAACACTTCCACCACCTCGAAATAGAACGAACATAAAGATATCTTCCCATCGCAACCGCCCTCCACCTTCTGAAAGGACGGTTCCTTCAGACAATTCTTGGTTTCTGCTACTCTTCCCACTAAACGCCCGAAGCAACCATATACATAGCCCAGCAGACGAAGAAAATGCAACACCTGCCAGTGAACCACCCCCTCACACCCATAAAAGGCACCAAACAGTCCTTCCACGTGAGACAGAGGTTCACTACTCTCTCTTCCACACTAGGAAAAAGTGAGGACTGCAGATGATGGAGATCAGAGTCGAGAGTGTGGTGCAGAAAAGCACAGCAGGTCAGGCAGTATCCGCATAGCAGTAGAATTGATAATTTGGGCATGTACCCTTCATCAGGAATTATTCCTGATGAAGGGCTTACGCCCAAAACGTCATTTCCCCAGCGCCTCGGACCAGCCTGTCCTGCAGCACTTTTCCAGTAACTCACTCTCTACTCTGCTCTAAACTACGTTTCTCCATCAGGTAGTCACGATATGGTCTTATTTACATCGGGGAGAACAAATTTTAACGTAGGGAATGTTTCACCAAGCATGTCAGTTGAGCCCAAAGGGGCGTCCGTGACATCCCAGTCACCATCCATTTCAATTCCCCCAAACACTTCCTTTCCAACATGACCATTCTTGGCCTTCTCCATTGCCAAAACGAGGCATAGCGTAAATTGGATGAACAACACATTAGCTTCCGCTTGGGCAGCCCTCAGCCCAGAGGACTCTACATTGAGTTCTCCAACATCAAAAAAATCTTTCAAATTCTGAGACTATCTTCCCAGGCCATCGCCTTCTACTGTTCCTCCCTGTCACCGTCTGAAATAATTCCTCCCCTTGACAAACTGGGTCACACATTGAAACTTTCTTCACCTATCCCCACTTCACCACCCTACCCCCTCCTCCTGCTTTATCTGCAGCTCCCCCTACCACCCCACCACCCAAGTCCTGAAGAAGAATCCAAACTGACGTCTCGATAAAAATGCTGCTTGTGCCAGCCAACTGAATGTATTTTGATACATTGTGTCAATTTGGACACTTGCAAACTGCTGACGCACAATACACTGAAAAGAAGTTTGCTTCTTCAAAGGTCGTCACAAAGCATTCTCTCATTTTACAAATTTACCACTTTGACAAACCGATTTCATGCTAATTGACGTATTTCCACTACGTATTTTCCTTCCTTACGTTTTCAATGTTAACATTCTTCCATTATACAGTCAGAATGTTTGCCTAAAATGTTACCACATTCCACTGGAATTGATAATGCAATATTTTAAAATCTTTTCAAGCCCATTACCCAGTTTCAAAACTGCAGTTTCAGAAATTACTACCTAAATTGTAAAAGCATGGTCAACACTCTTCAATTTCGATCTAACTGGTCAATTTCCATTTTATTATGAACTGAAAACGGTTATTAAGGATTGGATATCTGACTGTAACATTTGATTTCAATTACATCAGGCAATGAAACAACACGAATTGGGACTGAGAACAGGCAATCTGGTTTCCAGGCCTGCTCTGGCAGCCAGAAGGACTAGATTGTGATCTTATCTCCACATGCCTGCCTTATTTCCATTTCACCGAGCAAACCTGACACCTCCATTCACCAACATCCCTGGCGCGCACTACCCTTACCATCAACGATGACTAGAAATCAAAAGAAAAGCGGATGGAGCAATATAGAAAGGTAGGAATTAAGAGTGGCAGTAAGCAATTCAACCTTTGCTGTCCACCGCATCATTTGCTGTGATCATGGCTAATTTATCCCGAAAGCCATTTAGCCTGCTTTTCATCAGAGTCATACTAATTTCTTTCTTTAATCTGCGGTGTGATTCCGACTCCACGACACATTGGGAAGTGTGTTACACAGATTCGCTAACCTCTGAAAAAAATAGTTTCTCTACAAATCAGTTTTGAATATTCCTTGGGTCACTCTATATCTATGACAACACGTTCGAGATGGTCCAACCAGGGAACATCTTTCCAACGTTCAGTTTATCATTCTCCTTTTCCATTGTATAACAGTTAATCAGATACACCAATCCCCGTCCCATTCTTATGAATTCCACCCAGGGGAACCCCATGCTATTCAACCGTTCTTCGTATGACAGACCTTTGATGCCAGAAAAAACCTGGTGTCCTTCCTCTGAACTGTTGTCAGTGCCAGACCATCCGTCCTCATGTAAGGAAACCAAAACTGGACACACCTTTCCAAGTGTGGTAACATATGTCATTGTAACCACACTTGTCTACTTTTATCATCCATTCCTTCTGCAATAAATGCCAGAATTTCGTTTGCATACTTATATTGTCGTGCAGAAAGACGCTCGGTTGCAGAATCATTGACTCATTTGAATCTGTTTCTCATGTAAATAGAAATCTGCCCTTTTATTTTTCCGGCCACAATGGATTCCTTTTCCAAAATAAACTCTGTCTGCCAGGTTCTCTCCCATTCTGCTGGCTTGTCAATATTAATCTGCATGCTCTACCTCCTCATCACAACCCGCTGACACCTTTTCCTCAGCCTCAAGGTGTCAGATCAAACATTGAAACAGAAGCCTCCTGCTGACTCCCCTCACTTAGCCTCATGTTGGCAAATCAAACTTTGACATGAAACTTCCAGCTGACTCCCTTGCCTCAGCTGTTGGGTCAGTGTTGCTGCAAAGAGACCGAATGAAGGAAGCTCTGAGAATGTGGAAAACTGAAGATTGTATACGAGGTGGGTCATTTCAAAAGAACTACCAAGAGGTGGTCAGCAGCAGCGTTACTGATCGAAATGATCAGGTCCGAAAGGACACAGATGCTGGACTTGGTCTGCACGGTTTGGGAAGGAAATGATGCAGCTCGAGAAACATACTTCAACACATCGCCACCAATCGACAGACTTCAGACACATTGATCGATTACCATTTAGGTAACAGTGTCTACTGCACACATTATTTCCGGGGAAAACGTTCCACTGTTACATTGCAAATAATTTCTCTGTGTGTGATATTTACCGTTTTAAACGGGACAGATTTTGATCGATTTGGTGACTTCGCACTGGGATGTGAGGTGATTCACGTCTTTACCAACAGCAGCAGAATTGCACCCCGGCACAAGATGCATTATCACTGTCTTGCATATGCTCCACGTTCCCCTGATCATCAAGCCAGAGGATATCTCTTTGTTCAGTGGAGAACAGAGAAGCGCCTGCCAAAGGAAGCACCTTAAAATGAGGTGAGTGACCAACCACGACCACTTATTCACCAAGTAGCGAAAGTTGCAAGTGATCAACAGAGCTAACTGATGAATTAGACGTTGTCTCTGCAATCCTGTCACATGCAGTCAGTGTGCATGGTGGTGGCCAATCAAACAACTCTCGAGAGGAGGAGGATCGACAGTCGTAAATTTGCTTAATGATGGCCGAGCCAACAATAGAAAAATTGAGGCTGAGATACTCACGGCAATGTTCACACAAAGTGTCGATGCAATGATCTATTTCAGATGGCCGTCTTAGATACACCGATTCATTTTGTGCAGTATCTACAAACGGCCGAGGGGATTTGATCATGCAATTGTTATCGGCACTGATAATATTCCATTCAAGCTGTTCCTGCTGGGCGACATCACAAGTATCTACCTGACAATGTGGAAAACTGCGGGTGTGTCCTGTACAAACACAAAAACCAGACATTCATTGACTGCCCCGTTGCTCTAATCGCTATAATTAATAAAGTGATGAAAGACGCGGTCGACACTGGTATCAAGCAGGGCTTCTTCAGCAGCAATCTGTTCACTGAAACTCAGTTAGGGCTTGGAAGATACACTAATCCGTTGACCCTATTGAAGCCTTAGTTTAAAGATAGACAAACAGAAAACACACAGGTTAGCCCTGTAAGTGTGGCGAGAGTGACTGCACTTAGCATTATCGCAACTGCATTTGATCAAGTGTGGAATCAAGGATTAATGGCAAATCTGGAGCAAATGGGGATCATGGAATCCTCTGCCCTATTTGAAGTCATGCCTGGTACAAACAATACGATTGGGGTTGGTTGAAAGCAGCCATATCAGCTCCACAACAGGATTACAGAAGTTCCCCGGGGGCCGTGTACGTATTCCAGATAAACCTTTCGATCAGATCGCCATGATCAGGTTGTTCCCTTGTTTAACGGAGATGACTGGTGGCAGTTTTATTAACCAGTCATCATGTGTCAAGTAAGGGAGAGGTTGAATGTTAAAATCCATTTAGAGAGTGCAAGTATTAAAACCAGACTGTTGGTATTAATCTGAATTACAGACTAGCCGTTCCAACAAATGAGCGAAACAATTCCTCACTCAACTTCTTGGGTAGATATTTTAATGTCAATTGTTACCATTTTTTGTAACACAGCAATGTAGCAGGTGGAATTTGAAGATTTCCGAGATCAGAGGGAAAGATATGATCTGTGACTTAGAAAAGTGTTGTTGGTCCGAGGATCAATAATTCTCAGTTGTCTCTTAAATGAACACCCCTCTGCCGTAAAGTCACAATTGGGGATGTTTGCCAATGACTAGACGTTTTCTAACACCATTTGCGATTATTCCGATCTGCAAAATATGATGACGTGAGCTTAAAAGTCGCAAGTAACATTTTCATTATCCACATGCCAGAAAATGATCAACCCTACGATACAGCATTAAAATATCATATTCTAACATCCAATGCCATTGTCAGCACTTAACTCGCAACTACCAATGTCCGAGAAATGTATATTAACTCGAACTGGAGTGGCCATATAAATTCATTACCCACCCTGTGAAAGGCCTTTGCCCGAAATGTCATCTCCCCTCTACTTCGAAGGCTGTCTAAACTGCTGTGTTTTGCCAGAAACACACCTTTCGCCCTATATAAATTCATTGCATCCAAGAATATCTCATAAGTTCGCAACCCTGCACAAGTAACTGACGTCATGATTTCAGAAAGCCTGCCCTCCCTCTATAAGACGCAACTTGAATGTTTTTTGCGATGAAATACCGCGGAGAAAGTGAAGAGTGCGACCGCTGGAGATCAGAATCGAGCGTGTGGTGCTGACAAAGCACAGCAAGTCAGGCAACATCCGAGGAGCAGGAAAGTCGAATTTTTCTGCATAAGCCATTCATAATTATACCTGCTGAAACGATTGTGCCCCAAAGGTCAAATCTCCTGCTCCTCGGACGCTGCCTGACCTGCTGTGCTTTTCCAGCATCAATACCATCCATTTGTCTGGCTGAATGCAGCTTCACCCCTCATCCACTGACACTCAGGAGCTGAAATGTCTGCCATCTGCACGGTGATCTTCAGAAATTTACCAAATGTCCGCACGAAAATGTTGGCTCGCGAATCACGAACAGAAACACAGGCAAGAGCAGAAAATATGTGAGACCACCATTACGTTCACATCCCGTTCCAAGCCACACACAATCTTGATTTGTAAATGCATTACTACTCCTTCAGAGTCACTGTTTCAGGTGCCCTCCCTAATAGTATTGTAAGTCAATCAACTCCACGTACAATGGAGCGGTTCAATGTGGCAGTTCATCTCCACTTTCACAAGTACAGCAAGGGATGGGAAATAAATACTGGTCCACTCACTTTCCAGGAATAAATTAGAATGAAAAATATTGTCCAAACATGCCCATTATTGGACATTGAGTTCGGGTTTTGTTTTGCGCGCAGGATGGTTGAGTCGAAACAATACCTTCTTTGTTGTGAACATTTGGAGGGATATGCTCTTTAAAACAATCAGTCAGTCCTTCAGTGGTATCTAATAACATAGCTAGCAGCAAGCACTGCCATTCGGTATACACATTACTGAACTGTTGGATCGACAGAAACAATTGAAAATGTCCTCACATCTGACTGTAGAATGTTTACATACACAGTGATATTGTTGCCATGAACATTTGCACAAAATATTAGTACAAATGAAAAATATTGTATATTTAGAAAACCCTGGCACTTCTTAATTACTTGTTGTTATGTACGGTAATGAAAGTCGTCATTTCAAAGCCCCTAACTGTGATTTCGTTAAAATTGTCAGCAAATGGTCTTAAAAGAAAACTGATTTTGTGCATATTGAGCAATCGAAGGGTGCCTATTAACAAAGCATGTAACATCTTCAGCTAAAAATGTGTTAGTTGTTAATGTTCAGAATAATGCTGCAAACATGTACATAAAGATTTCTACCCCAAGTCATCCACATGGACGTTGGGCTAGGATCAGAATGGCCATCAATGCAGCTCCACAATTCTGTTTGCGAACTGAAGGTCTTGAGTTGACATACATTGAAGATGGTTTATGAGGGATTCAATTTAAGGCGCAAAGGGCTGCAGGAGTCTTTCCTCTTTATAATCGCTTCATTCAGAATCGGGTCCAAGGTGCAGAGATACGCAGTTTTGGTGGTACACGAGAAGAGGTAAACTTGCAAGGCATACTTGCTTTCAAGCCTTGAAAACAAATGTTGAAATGTGTTTGGACCAGCACAAAGGCCTGTACTTGTGCATTGGCCAGTCTGGGCCAAACTTTTCCCTGTTCAGTTATTTATCTAACTTTCCGTCGAAAGGGTTTGCGTGAGTAAAGAAGACCTGAACATTAATCAGCCATTTAATACATTTATTGAATTGTGTCGTAGTTAACGTTGTAATCAGATAATTTAATTATTGTTAACTTCATTAAGTTTTAAATGAAAAACAATAACTTTTGGTCTATTTTGAAATATGTAAGAAATAAAGTGATGTTAACTTTTCATTGTAGAAGATGTGAAAGTGACCTGCTATATATTTCCCACAGGCAAAACAGGCAACAGTCCGACAGTGTAAGACAGGATTCAATGAACAGAAATATGTCCTGGGCAAGATCATCATCTGTTCTGTTTAGTTTTGTCCCGCGGATAGGACAGAACCAAACAGTGGGGGAAGGGGTGCAGCTCCGTCGTATGTATGCAATATAGAGCTCCGCATTGATGCTGAATCCTGTGGCTAACAGACTGCTCTGCGGCAGGTTATAATTGACCACGTCGTCATCAATCAACCTGCTGCAGATGCAGCTCAGCATTTAATATATCGAGGAACTGGTTAAGGGACCGTCCGTTTGTAGGGGAAAAGTCATTTTCACAATTTGCAGACTTCTCACCATAAGATGTTGACACCTGTTTGCTGAATGGGACAAACTTTGCATATGTCGAGCACCTAACGGTCAGGCGTCCATGAGCTGCAGTGGGCCATCGGTAGCAGTAGAATAATACTCTGGACAACTGATACACGCTGCAACCTCACGGCCTGCGATACCTCCCCCTCTGAAGAAACCAGTTAGCCAGGGATTCATGCTCGTTCGGTAAATATTTTTGAAAGACATGCCGGGAACAGCATCAGAGAGACCGAGATATGATTGGACAACCTGGAGAATTTCTTATTGTCTTTCATCTAAAAACAGGCTGACATGCATGTAAAAGAGCATACCAGCAGGTGATGGACAGCTCAGTGATCCCACAATAAATAGTTCCAATCTATCTCTCCGTGTCTGCCACCTCTATCCATAAAGGATAGCAAAAAATTAAACACACCATTGGTGGAGGACGCTTCTATCCAACAATGAAATCCCCAGTTTTGGTGGAGTGCAGCACACCTGAAAATAACAACAAAGAAGATGCATTTGAAACAATCTAGTCAGTGTACGGTGTACCCTGTAAATGTAAAGGAAGGTTCAGCAATAATGTCATAAAACTGCAACAACCATCTCAGATGTTTTCAGTTAGTTTCCCGTCAAGCTCACTCATCTCCTGACCCCATTGCAAGATTAGTTCAAAAGAATCGAATTCCAAAGGAGCAGTGAGACTAATTTCTCTTAAAGAGAAGGCACCATTAAAGAGTGTGTGACAATAGGAGACTGATTAAAATGAAAATTAATGAGAACCTTTAGAATGTAGTCTTCTGTTTAGAAGCATCACGACCAAAATACCTGGTTATTGTCAGTTTAGTAAATCGAACTCCAGACAGCTCTGCAGCCATTCCTCAGGAAAACATATATCCGAGACTCCAGACGCTTCAATGACCCTTTCTCCATTATGAGGTCAGAGTGTGAATTTTCACTGATTATGCCATTCCGAAACAGACCACATTCAATGCAACAAGACCTGGAAAACATCCAGGTTTAGTCTGAGAAGTAGCAAGTAATATTCCGGCCTCAAACATATTCGACAAATAAGATGACAAACAAGGAAAGCAACCACCTTTGATTTTCAATACCATTTCTATCACTGCGTCCCCAATACAGTGTTTATCAGCATCCTGGGATCTATAATTGACAAGAACTAGCATGGACTAGCCACACAAATAAAATAGTCTTCAAGAGGATGGCAGAGGGCAGGAATTCTGCAGTGCATAGCTCACATCCTAAATCCCAAAATCCTATGATGGATTACATCCCAGTAATAACCCAGGATAAAACGAGCCCATTTAATGGCTATAAGTTCCATGATCCTCCATCCCCTCCACCACTGATGTTCAGCACTCGCAATACGTACCATCTACAAGATTCAATGCACGAAGAATGATGCGACAGCACCTTACAAACCGACTGTTACCTGGAAGAACAAAGGCACCAGGTACTTTGCAAAACCAGCTGTCTGCAAGCTTTGTCCTTGATACGGTCAGATGAAATGAGACTTGCACAAGTGTTTACAATTCTCAACTCCTCAGACTCGAATATCAGTCCAAATGCAGCAACATTTAGACATCAGCCGGTCGTGGGATGGGAAGTTTAGATCAGAGCGGTGCTGGAAAAGCACAGCAGATCAGGCAGCATCCGAAGAGCAGGAAAATTGACGTTTCGGGCAAAAGCCATTCATCAGGAATATTCCTGGTGAAGGGCTTTTGCGCGAAACGTCGATTTTCCTGCTCCTCGAATTCAGCCTGACCTTCTGTGCTTTTCCAGCACCCCTCGGATCTAAACTCTGGATTCCATCATCTGCAGTCCTCATTTTTGCCTTGGGCTGGGAAGTGGTTAGAATCAATCGTACGACACATGTGTCAGACAATGACCATCATAAAACATCTAACCATTGCGATTCAACATCGAAAGACATTGCAATTGCTGAAACCATTGTCACAAACTTGTTCAGATTTATGCAAACAATACAGCTGCTATGTTGAGAACATCAGATCAGATGTTCGGAAATCTGCAGTTCGTAACTTCTCTCTTGTCCATTATCTCCGAGATACACGTCAGGAATATTATGGGACAAACTCCACTTGTGTGAATGACTACAACTCCAACAGTACCCAAACAGTTTGACACTCCACATCATGTGTGTGTGTGCTATGGCACCTTCCACACTCATTGCCATTGCCATCTGGTTGAAAAAGGACAATATTTAGGGAATCGTGATCTCAATTCATTTGTATCAAACGTAAGTATTTCAAAGGACGAAGCTATACTAAGACTTGGAGTTTAAGAATGACCCAGAACAATTTTATTAAATGAGAAGACATTTCATTCAGTTGAACAGGAAACAATGATGAGACGATAAATCAGAATCAGAGCAGTCGGAGATATTCTGAGGGCAGATTGAAGTGGCCAAGTGGAAACATGTTACCAAAAGTAAAACGGGTCACACTATCAAATCCATCCTGAAGGCGAAATTGGAGAAACTTGGTTTGTTTTTACATTGTCATCAGTGACTGCGATTTTTCTTGATAGACATGTAAAAATTCAACAGAGGCATAGATAAAATAATACTTCGAGGCTTTATCCAGGACTAGAAACATCAATTACTGGCCACAGGGTTTTGGTAAAAAGGGGCATAGTTTCATGGAAGTTTGGCAGGAAAATGATTTCTTTTTCTTTTACAGACAGCATGTGAAAGTGCCTGGAGCGCACTCGTTGACGAGAAAAGGATTAAATAGCAACTCATAAGAGATATCCTGACACAGAGATGAGTAAGCGCGGAATGGAATGACATAGAACATGCGGAAGCAAAATCTTCCTTTTTAACTTTAGAAGGACATCATCTGTCAGTGCTGGCTCGCTGAGCTTAAGGGCCTGTTCATGATATATTCTATTCTTGGGGCCACACATTTAGTGCGGGAGTGGCGAGATGCTAATTGAATGATTAACGAGGACAAACAGACAAATTAATGTCGCTCTATTCTCATCAATTTGCAGCTTCGTGTCCTTGCTCCCACTGTGGGCAAACTCAATGTGGAGTATTTGAAATGAAATTCAGAGCGGGTAACTGATAACTCCACCTCAGCCCTCCCTCCTGCAGACTTCTATCTTGAACTTCAACGTCTCGAGGTACACTGCACAGACAGAAGATGCATGCACTCCACACCCATCAATGCTGGCGTCTATTATATGCCAGCCTCAGCATACCATCACAGCACATCTCCGCCCTACTGACAGTCCGTTTCTGTGCATCAATGCAGAATCTCAGAGTGCACTGTTAACTCTTATTGCAACGCTGCTGTATCGACACTCTTTTCAGGGACACACACTCAACTCATCGACTGCACCTCTAGGCTCCTCACTGGATATTTGTACACCTTCACTTTGACCTGAACTGAGGGGTCACAGAATCATTATCTGACATTACACTGCTTTTAGTCCTGCTGCCCCTCAACCAGAGCTTCCAGGATCACACGCTGCTGTACTTGCTTCTTGCTTAGCACAGACACAAAACCAGGAAGTTTGATATCATTGCCCCAAATGCAGTAAAGGTGTCCAGCATATAAGAGTCAAGGGCTGTATCAGATACCAGTCCGGGAGCTTGGACAGGTCAGCCAGCCTGTTGTGGTTTTTAGGGTCAGGTTCCTTCCCCTGTTCGGGGTGAAGGGCTGAATGTTGGGGAGAGCTCTATCTCTCTTGGCTCTTTCTGCCCTATTGTGCGATAGTGGCTTCTGGAATGAGAGGAGTACCAAGAGGTAATAAAGAAGATGACAGTGGGTATCACAGCTTTTGGTGCGGGTATAGCGGATGAAAAGGTGGCGACGTGTCTTGAATGATCGAGTCGCCAGCACAGACGCGATGCTGAGTTGTGGAGACGGGTAGAAGCGAGTTAAAGAGAGTAGTAGAGAAGGTAAGCATTCATATTGGGACAGGGAAAGCATGACCCTTGGTGGGGAGATAGATGCACTAACAGAGTTAGTGTGAGTGCGAGGTCGCAAAGTGCAGATGGTGTCACTTAACCTGGTAGAATGGGGACGGTCAGTGCTGGGCATGTACCGAGAAGGCTGGCAACTCACTGAACGACGGGTAAAACGTCAGAACAGGCTGACAGGGTCTGGTGCCATGGCATCTCCTTCCAAGTCTGGAGGAATATTATGCACATCTCCTGCACCACGCCATTCACCAGAACCTCGGGGACTTGTCTCCAGTTTTACCCCAGCTTCCGTGCCCAGGGCCATTTCAGATTAAGAATACAACGGTGTCGTGAATTGCTTTAAGTTGGGACCTGTAACAGGCACTAAATTAGAGTGTTGCTGGAAAAGCACAGCAGGTCAGGCAGCATTGAGGAGAAGGAAAATCGACGTTTCGGGCAAAATGCCTCAAGCAGGAAGGGCTGCTGATCTTTGGATGTGGCTTGAATTACTGTGCTTTTCCAGCAACACTCTAATCTAGCCTTTGATCTCTAATCTAGACTTTGATGTCTAGCAACTCACTTTCACCTGCAAAAGGGAGACCGGTCCATTGTCGGTAATTCAGGCAGTTGGCAGTTTTCGGCCAAAGGGGAAAATAATACGGTAAATGTCAAGTGAGAGGAAGACCAAGCAGGTAGAGAAAGTAATAAATGAGACAGATTGGGGATGACCTCATGAGGATATGTACTTAATCTTGTGGACAGATACCCTCCATAAAACCCAACTAAAATAACACTTGACGAACTCAGGCCTCTGTCGACCTGACACAAAACAGGGAGTTGTTCCACACGTTGTAGTGTGAAGTTTAGGGGAGTTATAAATTACGAAGTGGGAATTATATCACATCTTTATAAAGGGCCAACACAATGTACTAGGTTGTTGAAAGAATCCCCAGCCTTACACTGACCACCATTTTCCAGTTCTCGCTGGATACAGGGATGGTACCATAGAACTGGCGAATGTCTAACACCGCAGATTTGGTTATTTTGGAGCAACAGAATGACTAAGTACCTCGAAAGCAAGAATTCTAAGACAGAGAATAAACGGTCACCGAGAAAGACCCGAGGACTGCAGGAAAGTCGACCTGGATTTGTTTAAGAACGATTGTGTGTAATTAACCTGACTGCGCCGGTTTGAGGCAGTATCTTATAACCGGATGTAACTTACTTGGATTTGACTGGAAATTAAAAGTCAGAATTTTAAAAATAGCAACTGTGGGCTCCAGGTGTATGGAGCTAGCAACCCACAAAGATGCAATCAAGACCCTTGGGGACATCAACAATAGAGCGGAATGCACAATAAATGACACCAAAGACAGTGTTGGCTGATTCATGAAGGTAGCTGGACTCATCAATAATCTCGTTCAGACAGTAAATTACATCATTTCCTCCATCAGTCAAATTGCACAAAATACGAGCTGGAAGTTTATGCTGGAAATGCATAAATAATGACTTCAGTCGCACCTTCTGCTCTGTTGTCAGTTCTGGTCATCCCATCATATGGAAGGATAGAATTGGAGAGAGTACACAGGAGTTTCATTCCCCTGTGAAAGTAAAAATGCAATTATGAGGAAAGAATGGAACGGAGAATGCTGAGAGGAGATTTGATTGAGTTGCATGTATTATCGGGGCTGGGTAGAGCGGAGGGAAAATCTTGTTCGTGTTGGAGAGCTGAGTTACCAGCGGCGAATATTTAAAGTAGTTCATTGAAATATTACAGAAATGTGATTAAAGTTGTTACTTAACGTAGTGTACGGATGGGATCTAGAGGTCACACATAGAAATGAATTAGCGGCATAAATTCTCAAACCATTTTTAAAAGATGCTGAGTGCTGTACCTGAAGTCTTATGGTCGCTGGGGAGTCAGAATAAACACTTAAACAAAGCATTGTATTTGTGAAACATCGACAATATTCAGAATGATCTCCTCTGCGTTGTTCTATTTTCTGAAAGTTTAATAAGTTACCAATATTTGTTAGGATGCATATGCAGGGATGAGAGGAATGAGCAGAGAGGTGCAGTGTATAATATGATTATCATCACAATATTGCTGATCTCATCCTTTAATACACAATACCACTTAACTTGTTGGCATTTTTATCCTTCCTCTAAAAATGATGAAAACCCTTGCATATGCAATTCTCAGTCTTGCTCACACTGTAGCCACATTCCATTTTGAGAGATGCATCTGACATAGTTCAAAACATTTAGAACTATCATTTCATTTGCCTTGTCGAAATATTGTGAAGGAATTCAGGGATTACAGCAGGTGTCAAAAACCAGGATGGTTCCACGGTCCAGTGGAAATAACAAAGATTGGAAAGTTATATGAAGGCTGGGAGATATTACAGAGATATGGATTGTGCTTGAGATTGAAGAAGATTCCAAAGACAAGAACAGCTTTAGGTTTTGGGTGAACTGAAAACGAAGGTGGAAAAACCAGTTCAATATTTCGTCTATAAGAGCATGTACAAGGTAAACACGTAACGAAAGCTGCCAAACATGCGACCTGAAAAAAATGTGTTCTTACTTAGCTCGTTGTGTCTGCAGCAAAAATAAAATCGGGACGATGACAGTCCAGTCAGGCATGTGAGGACTGTAAGTGGCGCCCACATTGTGACAGGGGAAGTGAATTGCATATATTTAGAGATTCTGTTCAACGATGCAGATCAATTTCATACCAGCTGATACAAATCTTTTTTCCCGTTTATAATGCTTCCGAAAGTGGTTTTTATTCTGATCTGAGCCTCTGTTGAGCAAACCATTTTGCATAGAATCATTTCTTTTGTAAGTTAATTAGCTCAGAGTCACGTGGAGACAGAGACACAGAATAGATAAATACATTCAGATTGGAAACAAAACCCACTGCATTAAGCATTTATTGCTATCTACATTTATTCTGTGAAACATTGCCATAATGTGATGAGGACGATCCCAAGATCCCTCTTTCGCATGAACTTGGTCAGCTGATCCAAACTATTCTGGAACCGACCTCCAAAATCCGATTAGGAAGATGATAGACTCTCTCCCCAACCTGAACAGCATCGTCAAAACAGGTGGATGTCGCTCGGAAATGGGCCTCTGCATTTTCTTCTCAATGCCATTTTTATTTTTGAAACGCACAAACAACCAGACAAATCCTCGATTCTTTGACATTTTCAAGGTTTGCGTAAATATTTGTTGCTCAATTGCCAGTTGTCCTGGTGGTGATTATCAAGAGTGTGGTGCTAGAGAAGCAATCCAGGTCAGGGTGTATTCGAGAAGCAGGACAATGTATGTTTGGAGCAAAAGCCCTTCATCGGGAATGATGTGGTTATGGGTTGCCAAGCTCGGAAGTTGATTTGCTGATGCTTCGGCCCTTGTCTAAGTGACATCTTCAGTACTTTGCAGCCTCCTCTGAAGTGCCTCTGTGCTGTTCATACTAGAATTTATTTGGCTCCATTCCTGTTGTTCCCAGTTGCTGGTACCAATTATTTGTGTCGTGGCTGGTTTTGTTGGTCCAGCTCAATATGCTTTTTGATGGAGACCGTAGCTGAGTGCCCTAACTCAAGGAGTTCTCTGGCAGTCCACTGGAGTCCCTCTCCCACTGCAACTCCCAGGTCATTTCCTCTGCTCTGAAGCTCTTCAACCATGTTGTGAAACAAACTCGCTACCACAGCCACATTTGCTTCCTCAGTGCATGCCTCCATAACCAACTCATCCCACACGGACTCCAGACCACCTTTAAACCAGCAGAGTTCGGACCCGAACAGGACAAACAGTACAGACTACAGGTTCAAAAACACCAGCAACAGTTCTCCTTCAGGATCCTCCGCTTGCAGCAATGCGCTGTCACCTAACCTCTCTCCAGTCAGCCCTGCCTCAGCTGACGGCCACACTCTCTCAGAATTGCAAAGGACCCACTCTGTACTACATCCTCAGGATAATTCATACTCTCAACAAACAGTATTTCAATTCCATCTCAAACATCAAAAACTGTAAGTACAACAAACTTTTATCCACCCAGCTCCATAACCAGCGCTCCTCAAACATTCCAGAAGATTCCCCTGGCCTCGGAAACGCCATTAGCCATGCGGCTGACGCAGCTACAACCCCCACGCTGAGTGATTATGTCACTTCCGCCCACATCATGGCCACTCCCACAGCCACTTCCGGCACTCACATCATCGCTGATGCCACATGCTCAGTGACCTCTACCACCCCTACTGCCATGATCCACCACTTCCACCCCCACCAGCGCCACTCACCTGCATTCTGCTGACACGGCCCCCACAGACCCCCCTGTCACTATACCCACACCCCAGAACCCAGAGGGCAACATTACCCCTGCTCATGCCTCCACCCCCATTCCCCCCACCATCACACCCACTCCAGGTACTGGCTCCGACCCCACTCCCAGCTCCACACCCACACCAGATCCCAGCTCCCGGCCCTGCCGAGTTTTCACCATCCCTCCAGACCTCCCACTCACTGAGGACAAACGACCAGTCCTCAGCAAAGGACTCACCTTCATCCCCCTCCGTCCACACATCAATGAATTTAATACACGAGGTGACATCGAACAATTCTTCCGTCGCCTCCGCCTCCGAGCTTACTTGCACAATCAGGACTCCCGCCCACCTTCCGAGGACCCCTTCACCCACCTCCAACACACTGCATCCACCTGGACACCCCGCGCTGGCCTATTACCTGCCCTCGACCTCTTCATTTCCAACTGCCACCGGGACATTAACCACCTCAACCTGTCGTCCCACCTCCCCCACTCCAAACTCTCACCCTCACAACGCGCAGCCCTCCAATCCCTCTGCTCCAATCCCAACCTCACCATCAAGCCAGCGGATAAAGGGGGCGCGGTGGTAGTCTGGCGCACTGACCTCTACACCGCTGAAGCCAAACGCCAACTCGAGGACACCTCTTCCTACTGCTCTCTCGACCATGACCCCACCCCCATCACCAAACCATCATCTGCCAGACCATACAGAACCTCATCACCTCAGGAGATCTCCCACCCACAGCTTCCAACCTCATAGTCCGGGAACCCCACACTGCCCGGTTCTACCTCCTTCCCAAGATCCACAAGCCTGACCACCCTGGCCAACCCATTGTCTCAGCATGCTCCTGTCCCACTGAACTCATCTCTACCTACCTTGACACTGTCCTATCCCCCCTAGTCCAGGACCTCCCCACATACGATCGAGACACCACCCACGCCCTTCACCTCCTCCAAGACTTCCGATTCCCTGGCCCCCAACGCCTTATCTTCACCATGGATATCCAATCCCTCTACATCTCCATTCGCCATGACCAGGGCCTCCAAGCCCTCCGTTTTTTTCCTCTCCAGACGTCCCCAACAGTACCCTTCCACTGACACTCTCATTCGTTTGGCCGAACTGGTCCTCACCCTTAACAATTTCTCCTTTGAATCCTCCCACTTCCTCCAGACCAAAAGTGTAGCCATGGGCACACGTATGGGCCCCAGCTATGCCTGTCTCTTTGTTGGCTATGTAGAACAGTTGATCTTCCGTAATTACACCGGCACCACTCCCCACCTCTTCCTCCGCTACATTGATGACTGCATTGGCGCCACCTCGTGCTCCCGTGAGGAGGTTGAGCAATTCATCAACTTCACCAACACATTCCACCCTGACCCTATCTCTTGCAAAAATGCCATCCCGTATTCCCAATTTCTCCGCCTCCGGCGTATCTGCTCCCAGGAGGACCAGTTCCACCATAGGACACACCAGATGGCCTCCTTCTTTAAAGACCGCAATTTCCCTTCCCACGTGGTTAAAGATGCCCTCCAACGCATCTCGTCCACATCCCGCACCTCCGCCCTCAGAACCCACCCCTCCAACCTTAACAAGGACAGAACGCCCCTGGTGCTCACCTTCCACCCTACAAACCTTCGCATCAACCAAATCATCCGCCGACATTTCCGCCACCTCCAAAAAGACCCCACCACTAGGGATATATTTCCCTCCCCACCCCTTTCCGCCTTCCGCAAAGACCGTTCCCTCCGTGACTACCTGGTCAGGTCCACACACCTCTACGACCCACCCTCCCATTCTGGCACTTTCCCCTGCCACCGCAGGAACTGTAAAACCTGTGCCCACACCTCCTCCCTCACCTCTATCCAAGGCCCAAAAGGAGCCTTCCACATACATCAAAGTTTCACCTGCACATCCACCAATATCATTTATTGTATCCGTTGCTCCCAATGTGGTCTCCTCTACATTGGGGAGACTGGGCGCCTCCTAGCAGAGCGCTTTAGGGAACATCTCCGAGACACCCGCACCAATCAACCAAACCGCCCCGTGGCCCAACATTTCAACTCCCCCTCCCACTCTGCCGAGGACATGGAGGTCCTGGGCCTCCTTCACCGCCGCTCCCTCACAACCCGACGCCTGGAGGAAGAACGCCTCATCTTCCGCCTCGGAACACTTCAACCCTAGGGCATCAATGTGGACTTCAACAGCTTCCTCATTTCCCCTTCCCCCACCTCATCCTAGTTTCAAACTTGCAGCTCAGTTACTGTCTCCTTGACTTGTCCGACCTGCCTATCTTCTTTTCCACCTATCCACTCCACCCTCTCCTCCTTGACCTATCACCTTCATCTCCTCCCCCACTCACCCATTACACTCAATGCTACTCTCTCACCACCCCCACCCTCCTCTAGCTTATCTCTCCATGCTTCAGGCTCACTGCCTTTATTCCTGATGAAGTGCTTTTGCCCGAAACGTTGATTTCGCTGCTCTTTGGATGCTGCCTGAACTGCTGTGCTCTTTCAGCACCACTAATCCAGTGTTTAGCTTCTGCCACGAGTGTTGTGTTGTTCTGGTCGAAGTTGTGATCCTTGCCATCTGTGCGTCTATTTAGTCGGTCAGCTGGTCGTGGCGTGTCGAGGCTAGTTGGTGTACAAGGCATGGGGATTGATAATTTTCTGCCTGTTTGTCCTATGTAGTATTTCGGGCAGTCTATGTTTTTGGAATAATATAAATGACGTTTATCTTGCAAATGGTGAGTATAGGGTATTTTGTTCTGGTGAGCTGTTGTCTGAGCGTGGCTGTCAGTTTAGAGGCTGTCATGAATCCAGGTGATCGGAGAAGTTTGGCTATCACTTCCGAGATTTTTTTATGTAAGATAGCGTGGCAAACAGGTAGACAACTAGCAATCCACATCCACGAACACCAACTAGCCACTAAACGTCACGACCGGCTGTCCCTGGTAAATATGCACATAGATGACAGGACCACAAATTCGACTGGGGCAACACAACGTTCATAGGACAAGCTAAACAGAGGAGAGTGAGAGAATTCCTGGAATCATGGGACTAATACATGGACTCCACCAACAAACTCGTACTGTAATGAACAACCAAAACAGCCAACCAGAAGCAAAAAAGCAAAGAACCAAGTGAAATCCAACTGAGGCAACACGGAACACTTTATAGAAGAATGCAAAACACTTAAGATGTCAGTGAAGAGCAAGAGACGAGGACAAAATGTCTGCAAATCAAGTTTTTACTTGTTTTTGGTGTGGCACGAAGGCTCAGTGGTGATTACTGCTGCTCACAGCACCACTGACATAGGTGCATATCCAATCTCGTGCGACTGTCTGTGTGGACTTTGCGCTTTCTTTCTTTATCTGTGCACGTTTCCTTCGGCTGCTCCAGTTTTGTCTGATAATCCTAAGATGTACTAATTATGGAGAATTGGACATGATAAATTTTCCTTAGTGTTCAGGGATAGGTCGGTTGGACGCACTAGTCGGGGTAAATGTAGAACTCTAGGTTGAATAATCTTCGGTCTTTTTGGGACAAATGGCCTGTTTCCGCTCTGTCAGAATTCGAATTCCCCTGTGCCAACCATTCACACTGCTGTAAACCCACTCCTTTCGACAGCATTCCTACTTTGTAAAGTTCACTATGCTCCCGGATATGTACAAGGCCACAGTAGTTGGTATGAGTTTCTGGAAGCGGTTAGAGATTGGGAAGAGGTTTTCTGCTTGGAAGAAATTAAGAT
Source organism: Chiloscyllium punctatum (assembly GCF_047496795.1). Classification (NCBI taxonomy): domain Eukaryota; kingdom Metazoa; phylum Chordata; class Chondrichthyes; order Orectolobiformes; family Hemiscylliidae; genus Chiloscyllium; species Chiloscyllium punctatum. The sequence goes on along the minus strand of NC_092781.1, from coordinate 45,520,069 downwards.
GGAGAGATTGAAGAAAACAGAAGAAAAGCTTATATTGGTGCTCTCGGCGATTGATAAGAGGACGTTATACTGAAACGTATGGGACTTCTTTCGGAGAACCTTACAGAAAGAGGGTTGTAGCAGCTGGAGATGGTCTCAGAGACTGGGAGATATGTAGATGTTTATAAACACTACAGATACGTGGCGTGTTTTTGTCATGACTGGAATTAGGGTGGCATGGTGGCTCAGCGGTTGTCACAGGTGTTTCATATTAGCAGGAACCCGGTTTCAATTCCAGCTCCAGGCGATTTTCTGTGTACAGTTTGCACATTCTCCAGGTCAGAATCCACACAAATTCAAAAGCATGTTTAGAGTAAGTCAATTGGCTATACTAAGTTGCCCATATTGTTAAGTATGTAAAGATTACGGGCATTAGTCAAGGCCAAGTATTCGTGAGGACTTGTTCGGCCAAAGGGTATACATTGGATGCATTCTATGATTGGAGGGAATGAGGCCAATAGGAAAATATTATTCATTAGATGAACAGTCCGAATCAGGGAACTCACATTTATGAAGTGTTCTGGCTGACAGAAATAAACAGGAGTGTCAGGGGTGATTTGGTGACCTCTGAGTAGTTATTTCACTTTTAGCATCTGGCAGATGTTGCAGAGATAGGGAAGGCTGGTGGTGTTTCAAATGATCGGGATGCATTTACAGTCTGAATGTTGCAGAGATAATGAGCTGTGTAGGGGTAGAAGGTGGTTACAGACTTGGGAGCTGTATAAGGGTGAATAGGTTATTGCAAGCCTGGTTAGGCATTGGTTTAGGTTGCACAGCAAGAAAAAATGTCGGGACTGGAGCAAAGAAAAGAGAATGGCAAAGTTGCAGGTGTTGGAGAAATGTCCATATGTAATGAAGATTATAGTGTCTGGAGAAGGCTGCGAGGTTAAGGAGATTTGACAGGCCAAGAGGGAGTTAGTGATGTTCGTGATGGTGTGGCCTGGAGACGTTTGCAAAGACTGAGAAGTTTCTATGGATCATGTTGTTACAGAGCAAAGGAGAGTTGTGTGGACTTGAGAAATGTTGCAAAAAGAGGTTGAATTATAAAATCTGGATTTGATTCCAGAGAAAGGAGGTTCATATGACTTGCATAAGTTACTGAGATAAGGACGCCATCATGGGCTGATGGTGATTGGAGAGAATCATAGAATCTTGGCAGGTTAGGAACAGGCCATTTGGCCCAAGGGATGTCCACACCCAGACACACCCATTTCCCCACCCTATTACTCCACATTTAACAAATCCGCACATCACTAAACGCTCTGAACAAATCTGCATGACCCATTTACCAAAACTGGAGCGACGGAGAAACCCACGCAGACACATGGAAAATGTGCAAACTCCTCAAAGATCGTCTCGCGGAGCTTGAATTGAACCCAACTTCCTGGCACTGTGAGTCCGCTGTACTAACCAAAAAGCCACCATGCAGCCGTGCAGAGATCATAATATATCGTACAGGATCAAACTCGTTGAAGAAGCAAGATATTATTCGATTTCGAGGCGTCTCAAGATATCAGACTGAACGAAGCAGACATCTTATGACAGAAGCATGACATTTGGCCAATCATGGTGACACCAGACCTTCAACTGAACACAATGCTGTGGAATAATCTCCTCCTCCCACGTATTCTTACACGTTAGTTTTTGTATCAATAATCATCCAATCACCACTTGAATGTTTTCATTGAACATGCATCTACAGCACATCCAAGTGCATTCTGAGTAATCGCCGATTTTTTTTTTCCAGGTGGAACTCTCTCTTCTGGTTTCGAACCAGCCTTACTCAATCTTTTAACACGCACTCTGTGAGGTGTGCAAAGAGTATTTATGGACAGCTGTGCGTGGGTTTTCAGTTTTCATATAATACCCGCCAGCTCTACGATCTCGAACCGATCCTTCAGCGTTCTTCTTGCATTGCAATTCGATTCTCTACCTGCCATCGATTCGATTGTTCTCCATCATCCAGGAAGCATTAGGTTTATTTATCCTGCTCTTCCTATTTTATGGGCCATTCCTCGATTGAACCCAAGCCACCTCCTCACTAGAAGGAGCCTATGGTTCTTTTTTATTCCGTTTTTAACCAACGGGGTGTTCCAGTGAAACTTTCCCAGTTTCATTCTTACCACATTGGAGGCTACATACAGTCAACGAACTTTTCTGACTCTCAATGTTTGGGCGCTATTCTCACTTTGAATTATTGCGAATCATTCTCCACCATTATCCTGAAATTCTAAAAGAATGGTTCCTGTGTCCCAAAATGATTCCTTACTGATTCTGGATACACTTGCTCAATCTCTTTCCTAAGCCCCAGGTGCAACAGGGCATGCTGTCTTGGGCTGAACACACATTCCATCAGTAAGCTCTCCTCTATGTAATCTAGATACACCCGCCCCTCGTGACCTTGCAGGAGCAGGATCCCAATATATACCTGGATAATTTACGTTTCTCACGGTATTAAGTTATGGAAGTGAACGGTACCTTCAGGAAAGTTAAAAGAAAAGAAAACTACCTGACAGCACCAAGTGTTCTAAACAAGATAGACTATAACATTTTTGTTCCAGCAGCTAGAATAGCTGGCTGCCTGGAGAGCAAAAACTGAACTCAAATTACGCCAATCAGTTTAAATATCAAAAAATCCAAACTTATCTCAAATTTGACCAAAGTATATTGACGATATTAAAACCCAATGACACAATGCGGTGTTTTGAGGGCTCGTCCGAGAATTTAAAAGTTTGTGTGTTGGATTTGTTATTTGAACTTGTTAGAGAGATTTGAATAGATCTGGAAGTTAAAAATATCCCAGGAGGATTTAACATTACCAGGTTAGTGCCCTACATCTTGAGATAAAACGTAGGTAAGTCTATTTGATTAATTTTCTTGAATTTTGGCTGATTAAATTACAACTGAGAGAAGTGGGAATTATAATTGCGGAAGAGGATGAGGAATTTGAAGGTGATTCTTACATGTGCCAAGAAATTTTAGAAGGAAAGAAATATACCATACTTTTAGAATGACCAACGAGGTTAGCTTTGGGTTAAACGAAGGACAAAGGGAAAGCTGTAATTGAAAGGGCATTACTCGAAATTCGACGTGAGTCAGAGAAACAAAATAAAAGCGCGGTAGGGGAGAAAAACGTAAATTGAAATTTAAGAAAAAATGCAGTTAGCAAAGAAACAAACGGAGAGAGTGGAAAGAGAAACAGAGAGAGGAAAGAGAAAGGGAGAGAAAAACAGAAAGAGAGAAAAAGAGCGAGCCAAGGGAGAAAGAGAACGTTGTCAACTGAAAGGAAGAAAGAAGAAATGAAAATGTTGCTGATGGAGAATTTCTGCGGAGAAATGGCGACTCAGTCAGCCAAGGTCATTTAATAGGATTTCGATTCAAAGACAAGGTAGCAATGTCCACAGATGTGTTAAAAATCTGCCACATTCTATGAAGAACATGTTGAAGTCTTATTATTTCATTTAAAACAAAATGACTCAGTAGATGGAGTGTCCCGAGGATATATGGGTAATGCCATTTCAAACTGAACTTATACGCAGTGCAAGTAAGTTATTTGTCACGCTGTCAGACCGGGGATCAAGACATTATCGAGAAGGTAAAAAAGTTATTTTAAGTGCTTATGAATTAATCGCAGAAGCATATATACAGCGATTCAGAAACATAAAGAAGGAACCAAGGCAGACTTATGTTGAGTTGGAAAAATAAACGTAATTATTTTGATGGATGTATCGTGCTCAGAAACCAGAAAAGACCTTTGAGGATCGAAGAAAGATTATTCTTCGGGTCAAGTATAATAAAAAAAAGTTGCAGATTTGTTTACCACAGAAGAAGAAAGAAGGCCAAGAGAATGGAAGGAGGTGAAAGGCCTCAGGTGCTTTCCTGTGATAAAATGGGTCACCTAAGGTCACAGCGCTGATGGTTAAAGAAAGGCACTGTGGGAAGAGATGTGGTCAGATTAACTAAGCCAGTGGCATTAATGAACGTCGTAAAGGAGACCTGGAGAGGAGGCGAGGGGCTGCAGAATAGTGCACAGCCTCGGCAGGTGGCGGGAATGGAGCTAGTACCTGATCGCTCCAAGAATTGGGGGAGAAGGAGGAGGATTTATAATCCTGAGAGATATAGGATCTAACAATCACTGATGTTAGGTGATGAGTGATTGTGCACTTTTTCTGATCTGTCAAACGAGACTTGTGGGATAGAAAATAAACATAAGTTCATCGTTTCCAATGGAAGACCATCTTTCAGTGCCAGATTAAGATTGGGCAACTTACAGTGGCAGAAATTGACAGGCTATCAATTCCAGGAGATAAAAATGAGGACCACCGATGCTGGAAACCAGAGTCTAAATTATAGTGTTTCTGGAAAATAAAAGCAGGTCAGGCAGCTTCCGAGAAGCAGGGAAACAGACGTTTCAGGCAAAAGCCCTTCATCAGGAATAGAGGCAGGTAAATCTCTCCACTCTGCAGGCACCCTGCCTCTGTTTCTGATGAAGGGCTTTTGCCCGAAACGTCGATTATCCTGCTTTTCGGAAGCTGCCTGACCTGCTTTGCTTTTCCAGCACCACTCTAATTTATCAATTCCAGGAATTAAGTTTGTCCGTGGGAATGATTTGGCAGAATTCAAAGCGGCAGTAAAACCCCTTGCTTTGGATCTGCCCCATGAATCCCAAGAAACTGAGGTGTTAAAGCAGAAATATTTGCACAGGCTGTGTGGTGACCAGAACAATATCATAAGTATGAGCAAAAAGTAAAGAACAAGATGACGGAGTTGAGGTACAATTAACAGATGCCCTGTTTGACGTCATGATGCCAGAAGAGCTTGAACAGACAGTGGGTCAGACACAAGTGTGTAGTCCTGAAAGGATAAGCGTTTTGCAACAGAAAGACAAGACGACAAAAGTTACATCTGTGTATGAGTTCTCCAAAAAGGAGGCGGAGAATATTCTGGAGGGTTATTATTCGAAAGATTGAAACCTAAGATGGAAATGTAGACCACCACAAGTTAGTGCAGAGGAGAAATGGGCCAAAATGCACGAGGTTGTGTTGCCAGTATAATACAGACAGGAAGTGCTAGCGGTAGAACACAACCTAACTGTTGGAGGTCACATTGGGGTAGGAAAGATTCAGGCTAAGGTACGAAAGCACTTCTATTGGCGAAGAAGGCACAAGGATGTGGTTAACTTTTGCTGAACGCATCGTGCATGCCAAACGGTAATTAAGCCACAGGATGTAACAAAACCAGCACCTTTGTGGCCAATTCCTGCAATCGGAGACCCTTTCACAAAGCTTGTAATCGATTGTGTAGGTCCCCTTCTGCGAACTAAACGTGGAACAAATACTTGTTAACCACAATGGATGTGGCTACCAGTTTTCACAGGCAAAGCTATAACTGAGTGTCGAGGCAAAAGCGGAGGGAGACAAATTTTAGATTTCGTCACACGGCATGAGCTACCGAGAAAGAGTCACTCCAACTGAGGGTAAACTTTTATTGCGGGGACCTTTACGGGGTTATGGACAGCTTATGTATACAACACTTGAATTCCAGTGCATATGTTTCTGAATCCAAGGGAGCTTATGAAAGGTGACATCAGACCTTGTATACCGTATTGGTAACATGCTGTCAGGATTACCTGAATGGTTGGAATAAAGATATTCCATTCGTATTGTTTGCCATTAGAGATGCATCAATCGAATCTATTCAGTTCACTCCCTTTGAGGTAATATTCGAGCATGAAGTCAGACTTACTTTGAAATTAATGATCGAAAAATTGACAGATCGAAAGTCGGATATCTCACACTTAGATTATGTATTGGAGGTGCTGGAGAGCTTAAAACGAGTAGGTGAGTTAGGTAAAGAGAACCTAAAGTGGCCACAGTGTTGGATGTAGCTGCTGGCTGATGAAAGCTCTGTGACTCGGACGTTTTCCCGAAGGGATGACGTGTTATTATTATAACTAGTATTATATTATCGTATTATATTATAGTATTGCGTCATCAACTAACAAGGAAACATTTGAATGTTGGAGGTAGTTTGATTGTTGTCCATTTGCGAGAGAATGTTACAGGTAGAGTGAGGGTATGGATACTGCCAAATATTGCAACAAGAGGTCGCGGTCTAAGTGGTGGAGTATGTGATACGAATAGGGAGGGGTGCAGGGCTGAAAGTGTTTTTTGTGATCGGCAGGAGTATGGATGATGGAATATTTTACAGGGATACGGAGGGTTGTGGAAGCAGGAGTCTGTTTCCCAGATCAGGAGAGTTGTCGACGCTGGACATGGTTAAAGAAATAAGGAGTGGCAGGGGCTGGACGGGTTTAAAGGAATACAGATTCGAGGTTGGTTCTGAAAAAAATGTTACAGGGCTAGTGAGGAGTGCAGTATCTGGAGGAGGTATCAGGGTTAGGGAAGGACGTAGGTTCTGGAGATTCTTAACGTGATAGGTCTTGAGAGTAGTTTCTGGAAAATGTTACAGGGATATTTAGGAGTGTAGGTGGTGTACCATTATACAGAAAAGCGAAGAGGTGTAGATGCTGGAGAATCTCACCCAGAAAAGGATGTCTCTTAGGCTGTTCAGTGTTACAGCAATAAAGAGTGGGCAGGTTTAATCAGAACGGTTTAAACTGATAGAGAGTGGAGATGATCCTTGAAATTTTAAGGGATAGTGATGAGTGCAGGAGTTGGAGGAGGTATCAGAGGGAGGAAAAGCTGTAGGTTCTGGAGAAGGTTTTAGATATAACGAAGGGGAAAGTTTGTGGATGAAGATACAGTGGTAGGGAGTTCTGTAGTTGCTGGAGAATGTTACGACTATCACGATTGTGTGTAGGTGAGGGAAAGTGTTTCAGAGAGAGAGAGGAGTTAAGCTGCTGGAGCATATTTCAGGGATATTATGTCTGTGTAGGTACTAGAAAATGTGACAGCAAAAAGGAGTGTGTGTAGGTGCTGTCGAATGTTGCAAGGATATGAAGCTGTATAGAGGCTGGGAAATACCGATATGGATTGGGAGTCAGTGCTGCAGCGATATGAAGGAGTGTAGGTGCTGGAGAATAACAAAGGGATGAGGAGTGGTTGTCAATGTTGGGGATTGTTGCAGGGATAGCGTGTGAGTGTCATTGCTGGAGAATGATACAAGGACAGGGAGTGGGTGCAGTTGCTGGAGAATACTATACGAATGCAGAGGGTTGTCGGTGGTGGAGAACTTCACATTGTTAGGGAGGGTTGGAGATCCTCGAGAAAGTCACAGAGAAAGTGAATGTGGTTGGTTTTGGGAAATATTTTGGAAGACGGAATGGGTGCAAATGACGGAAAATATTACAGGAAGAAGGAGGGTATCGATGATGCAGAAAGGTACAGGGATAAAGCGAGTATGTAGGTGCTGAAGAATTGTATAGCAATAGCGAGTGTCCGTAGGTGCTGGAGAATGTTACAGCAATAGTGTTACAACAATAGTGAGTGGGCGTAGGTTCTCGAGACTGTTACCGGGATAGGAAGGCGTGTCGATGCTAGGGAATAACGACAGGGAGTGGAAGTGGGTGCCAATGCTGGAGAATGTTGCTGAGATAGAGTGTGATTGTCGGTGCTATAGAATCTTACAGGGATAGGGAGTGGGTGACGGTGCTGGAGAACACTACAGTGATTCAGAGGTCATTAGGTTCTGGCAAATGTTACAGGGATAGGGAGGGTTGGAGGTTCGGGAGAATGTCACAGTGAAAGTGATGTGTCGAGGTTTTGGAGAATGTTACAGGAATCGGGAGTGGGTGTAGATGCTGCAAAATGTACAGAGACATGTAGGGCAGAAGTGCTGCAGAAATTTTTAGCGAAAGGGAGGTATGTGGGAGCTGGAGAATGTTACAGGATAGAGAGTTGTGCAGATGTTATAGTAGGTTATAGGTGTAGGGAAGCATTTCGGGGCTGGAGAACATTACAGGTGGAGGGAAGGGCTGTCAAATATTACAGGCATCCTTAGCGGGGTAGGTGGTGGAGAATGTAAAAGGGGAAGAGAGTGTGTTTGTAGGCGGTGGAGAATTTGATAAGGAGACGGAGAATGATACAGGGATAGAGAGCAGACCCGATGGTACAGATGGTTACATGCATGGCGAATTCTGTTGGCGCTGGTGAATATTACTCGAATAGACAGTTTGTATAAGGGCAAGAGAATGTTACTTGGACAGTGTGTGTATAGGGTCTGGCGAATGTTACAGGAATCCAGAGTGGGTGCAAGTGCTGGGGAATGTAACAGGGATAGGGAGATAAGCAGGTGGTGGAGAAAGTTGCAGGGATATTGAGGGTGAGGGTTTATATAGAGTGTTACACGTGCAGGCAAGGAATTAGGCTCTGGAGAACTTTGCAGGTATGGAGAGGGGTGTAGCCGCTTTAGAATGTCACGGCATAGGGAGTAGGTGAAGCGACTGGAGAATGTTACAGGGTTAGGGAGCGGTGTAGATGCTGGGGAAAGTCACAGGGATAGGGAGTGTGTGTATGTCCTGGAGCATATACTGGGATAGGCAGTGGGTGTATGTGTTGGAGAAAACCACAGGGTTACAGAGGACTGCAGTTAGAACATAGATAGAACATAGAACATAGAACAATACAGCACAGAACAGGCCCTTCGGCCCACGATGTTGTGCCGAACTTCTATCCTAGATTAAGCACCCATCCATGTACCTATCCAAATGCCGCTTAAAGGTCGCCAATGAATCTGACTCTACCACTCCCACGGGCAGCGCATTCCATGCCCCCACCACTCTCTGGGTGAAGAACCCACCCCTGACATCTCCCCTATACCTTCCACCCTTCACCTTAAATTTATGTCCCCTTGTAACATTCTGTTGTACCCGGGGAAAAAGTTTCTGACTGTCTACTCTATCTATTCCTCTGATCATCTTATAAACCTCTATCAAGTCACCCCTCATCCTTCGCCGTTCCAACGAGAAAAGGCCGAGAACTCTCAACCTATCCTCGTACGACCTACTCTCCATTCCAGGCAACATCCTGGTAAATCTTCTCTGCACCCTCTCCAAAGCTTCCACATCTTTCCTAAAGTGAGGCGACCAGAACTGCACACAGTACTCCAAATGTGGCCTAACCAAAGTCCTGTACAGCTGCAACATCACCTCACGACTCATGAATTCAATCCCTCTGCTAATGAACGATAAACAGTTGCTGGAGAATGGTTTAGGAATTGGGTATAGGTACTGGAGAATGTTACAGGGATAAGCAGAGATGCAGTTTCCAGGGAATGGTAAAGCGGTATGGAGGTCTGCAGGTGCTGGGCAATGTTTAACGGATAGGGAGGGGTTTAAGCCCTGGCGAATGTTTCATGAGTAGCGAGTGGGTGTAGGGCTCTGAGATGTTGCGTAGATTGCAAGTGATGAGGGTTCTGGTGAATGTGGCAGGGATCAGGACTGGTGCAGGTGTTGGTGAATGTTACAGGGCTAGGGTGAGCGTGCAGGGGCCAGATAAGCTTACAGGGATGGAGGGTGGGTGTAGTTACTGGAGAATGCTACAGAGATAGGAAGTGGCACAGGTGCCAGAGAATGACAAAGTTTTAAGGAAGGCTGTCGGTGCTTGGCAATGGTAAATGATGGGGAGGGGCGTCGGTCCTGGTGAATGTTACATGAAGAGTGAGTGTCAGGCTGCGAGATGTTACATAAGTTGGGAATGGTGAGGGTCTTGGAGAATGTGACAGCGATCAGGAGGGGTGTAGGTGCCGGAGAATGTTACGAAGATAGCGAGTGGATGAAGGTGCTGGACAATTTTACAGGATGATCGAGCAGATTGGTTGGAGATTTTACAGGGGGAGGAAGGATGTTAGCTTAACGAGGATGTTACCCGGAGAGGCAGTGGTTGTCAGTGCTGGGCTATGTGTGTGGAGATGTTACAGTGATATGGAAAAGGGTGGGCCCTGAGGGAATGGTACGGGAATATGGAGCGGTGCGGGTTTTGGAGAGTTTTCCCGGGCAAGTAAAGATGTCTAGATACTGGTGAATGTAACAGTAAGAGGGAGTGGTGTATGTGCTGAAGAATGGTATTTAGGCAGTGAGGTGTGTAGATGCTGCAGTGTGTCACTGAGATAGCAACGTGTGTAGGTGCTGGAAAAGGGTGCAGGGAGAGAGTGGGACAGGTGATGAAGAAGTGTACAGGGATCGGGTGGGGGTCGGTGTTGGAGAATGTTTCAGTGATGGAGAGTAGTTGAAGGAAAATGTTAAAGCAATAAGCAGTCTGTGTACAGTTTGGAGGTCTTACAGGAATAGGGAGTGGTGCAGGTGTTGAAGAAGTTTACAGGGATCGGAAGGGGAGGAGGACCAGGAGAGCGTGATCAGAATAGGGAGGTGTGTACATACTGGAAAATGTTCCAGCGATTGTGAGGGGTGTTCGTGGTGAATAATGTTACAGGGACTGGGATCGGCGTTGGTGTTGAACTGTGGTGACAGGGACAAGGATTGAGTCACAGAGCCATAGAGATGTTAGCATGGAAACAGACCCTTCGGTCCAATCCGTCGATTCCGACCAAATATCCAAATCCAATCTTGTCCCACCTGCCAGAATCCTGCCCATATCCCTCCAAACTCTTCCTATTCATCTACCCATCCAAATGCCTTTTAAATGTTGCAATCGTACCAGAGTCCACCACTTCCTCTGGCAGCTCATTCCAAACATTTACCACCCTCTGCGTGGAAAAGTTGCCCTCTCTTTTATACCTTGCCCCTCTCACCTCAATGCTATAGCCTCTAGTTCGGGACTCCACGACATCAGGGATAAGACTTTGTCTATTTATCCTATCCATGCCCCTCATGATTTTATGAAAATTTACAAGATCACCCCTCAACCTCCGACGCTCCAGGGAAAACAGCCCTAGCCTGTTAAAACCCTCCCTTTCGCTGAAATCCTCCAACGCTGGCAACAACCTTCTACATCTTTTCTGAACCCTTTCAAGTTTCATAACATATTTCCGATGTGAAAGAGAACAAAATTGCATGCGATATTCCAACAGTGGCCTAACCAATATCCTGTACAGCCGCAACATGACCACCCAACTCCAGGATTCAGCACTCTGTCCAATAAAAGAAAGCCTACCAAACGCCTTCTTCATTATCCTATCTACATGCGACTCCACTTTCAAGGAGTTAAGAACATACACTCCAAGGTCACTTTGTTCAGTAACATTCCCTCGGACCTTACTATTAAGTGCATAAGGCCTTCTAAGATTTCCTTTCCCAAAATGTAGCACTTGGCATTTGTCTGAATTAAACTTCATCTGCAAATACTCAACCCATTGGCCCATCTGGTCAACTTCCTGTTGTAACCTGAGGTAACGTCTTTCGCTGTACACACCTCCAATTTTTGTATCATCTGCAAACTCACGAACTGTTCCTCTTCTGTTGCATCCAAATTATTTATGTAAATGACAAAAGGTAGCACCCAGCATTATCCTTGCGGCACTCCATTGGTCACATGTCTCCAGTCTGATAGACAACCGTCCACCACCACCTTCTCTCTTCTATCTTTGACCCAGTTATGTATCCAAGTGGCGAGTTCTCCCTGTATTCCGTGAGATCTAACCTTGCTAAACAGTTTCCCAAAGGAACATTTTCAAACGCCTTGCTGAAGTCCATCTCGATCACATCTACCGCTCTGACCACATCAATCTCTTTATTACTTCTTCAAAAAGTTAAATCAAGTTTGTTAGACATGATTCCTCACGCACAAAACGATGTTGACTCTCCCTAACCAGTCCTTGCCTTTCCAAATACATGTACATCCTGTCCCTCAGGATGCTTGCCCACCAACGACGTTAGGTTCACTGGCCTATAGTCCTCTGGATAGTCCTTAACACACATCTTAAACAGTGGCACCACGTTAGCCAACCTCCCGTCTTCTGGCACCTCACCTGTGACGATCAATGGTCCACATATCTCAGCAAAAGGCCCAGCAATGGCTTCTCGACCTTCCCACAGGGTTCTAGGGTACACCTGATCTGGTCCTGGGGATTTATCCACGGTTTTGGAATTCAAGCCATCCAGCACTTGCTCCTCTGTAATATGGGTGTCAAAGAAACCTGAAGTAACAGTGAGAGACTGGACAGGATAAACACGTGATGATCAATGAGTCAAGATCCTGCGATCACAGTTGAAGCTCACAGATCAGGCTCTTTAGAGCGGAGATCAGGAGAACAAGTTATAACCAGAGATGATGAATGTGTGGTATTCTCTCCCACAGAAAACAGTAACATACAAACGAGACAACCGCGGGAACATGTGAGCAACATGTATAGCTTCACTTTAACTTGTACGTTATCAATGCAAGAACGGTTATATGTGAAGCAAAACTACCAACAGAACAGTGGACAGCTCTCGCGAAGAATACAGGCCTGCTGCTGCTGCTCCACAGGCCCACATTGAGGGTCACGTTTAAACTGCTACATCTGTTCTGAATCACCCAAAAATAACATTCTGCAAATATTGTACAATGATTTACCTCACTGCAGAATATAATCGACTTTCAGAACCATTATTTCCAAATTCCTCCTGTTAATCTGTGCGGAAAAAGTTCCTCCCGAATTATTCAAATGCGGTTGTTTCTTTGTTTTTGTTTCTTTGGCGACCTGAAGCAGTACATATGCCGATACTTAAGCATTTCAGTGGGGCGTAAAATGTGGTGATATCAAGCCACTTTGGATACAGGTTTTCATAAAACTCAAGTTTTGTATATTGTGGATTCGTGTTTCTGGAAGAGCGCAGCAGTTCAGGCAGCATCCAAGTAGCTTCGAAATCGACGTTTCGGGCATAAGCCCTTCATCACGAATAAAGGCAGTGAGCCTAGAGCGTGGAGAGATAAGCTAGAGGAGGGTGGGGTGGGGAGAAAGTAGCATAGAGTACAATGGGTGAGTGGGGGAGGGGATGAAGGTCATAGGTCAAGGAGAAGAGGGTGGAGTGGATAGGTGGAAAAGAAAATAGGCAGGTAGGACAAGTCAGGACAAGTTATGGGGGCAGTTACTGAGCTGGAAGTTCAGAACTAGTGTGAGGTGGGGGGAAGGGGAAATGAGGAAACTGCTGAAGTCCACATTGATGCCCTGGGGTTGAAGTGTTCCGAGGTAGAAGATGAGGCGTTCTTCCTCCAGGCGTCTGGTGGTGAGGGAGCAGCGGTGAAGGAGGCCCAGGACCTCCACTTCTTCTGCAGAGTGGGAGGGGGAGTTGGAATGTTGCGCCACAGGGCGGTGTGGTTGATTGGTGCGGGTGTCCCGGAGATGTTCCCTAAAGCGTACTGCTAGGAGGCGTCCAGTCTCCACAATGGAGAGGAGACCACATCGGGAGCAACGGATACAATAAATGATATTAGTGGATGTGCAAGTAAAACTTTGATGGATATGGAAGGCTCCTTTAGGGCCTTGGATAGAGGTGAGGGAGGAGGTGTGGGCGCACGTTTAGCAGTTCCTGCGGTGGCAGGGGAAGAGCCATGATTGGACGGTGGGTTGTTTGGGGGCGTGGACCTGACGAGGTAGTCGCGGAGGGAAAGGTCTTTGCGGAAGGCGGAAAGTGGTGGGGAGGGAAATATATCCCTGGTAGTGGGGTCTGTTTGGAGGTGGCTGAAATGTCGGGGGATGATTTGAAGGTGAGCACCAGGGGCGTTTTGTCATTGTTACGGTTGGAGGGGTAGGGTCTGAGGACGAAGGTGCGGGATGTAGACACGATGCATTGGAGGGCATCTTTAACCACGTGGGAAGGGAAATTGCGGTCTCGAAAGATGGAGGCCATCTGGTGTGTTCTGTGGTGGAACTGTTCCTTTTGTCAGCAGATCCGGCGGAGGCGGAGGAATTGGGAATACGGGATGACATTTCTGCAAGAGGTAAGGTGGGAAGAGATGTAATCCAGGTAGCTGTGGAAGTCGGAGGGTTTGTAAAAAATGTCAGTGTCAAGTCGGTCGTAGTTAATGGAAATGGAGACGTCCAGGAAGGGGAGGGAGATGTCAGAGATGGTCCAGGTAAATTTAAGTTAAAGGTGGAATGTGTTGGTGAAGTTGATGAATTGCTCAACCTCCTCGTGGGAGCATGATTTGGCACCAATGCAGTCATCAATGCAGCGGAGGAAGAGGTGGGGAGTGGTGCCTGTGTAATTACGGAAGATCAACTGCTCTACTTAGCCAACAAAGACGCAGGCATAGCTTGGGCCCATTCGTGTGCCCATGGCTACCCCTTTGGTCTGGAGGAAGTGGGAGGATTCAAAGGAGAAATTGTTAAGGGTGAGGAACAGTTCGACCAAACGAATGAGAGTGTCGGTGGAAGGATACTGTTGGGGACCTCTGGAGAGGAGAAAACGGAGGGCTTGGAGGCCCTGGTCATGGCGGATGGAGGTGTAGAGGGATTGGATATCCATGGTGAAGATGAGGCGTTGGGGGCCCGGGAATCGGAAGTCTTGGAGGAGGTGAAGGGCTGGGTGGTGTCTCGAACGTATGTGGGGAGTTCCTGGACTGGGGGGATAGGACAGTGTCGAGGTAGGTAGAGATGAGTTCAGTGGGGCAGGAGCATGCAGAGACAATGGGTTGGCCATGGTGTTCAGGCTTGTGGATCTTGGGAAGGAGGGAGAACCGGGCAGTGTGGGATTCCCGGACTATGAGGTTGGAAGCTGTGGGTGGGAGATCTCCTGAGGTGATGAGGTTCTGTATGGTCTGGGAGATGATGGTATGGTGATGGGGTGTGGGGTCATGGTCGACGGCACAGTAGGAAGAGGTTTTGTGATGCCACCATCACACCCACGCCAGTTACATGTTCCGCCCCCACTCCTAGCTCTACACCCACACCAGATCCCAGCTCCCAGCCCTGCCGAGTTTTCTGCATCCCCACAGACCTCCCCCTCTCTGAGGACGAATGATCAGTCCTCAGCAAAGGACTCACCTTCATCCCCCTGCGTCCACGCATCAATGAATTTAATTCACGTCGTAATGTCGAAGAAGTCTTCCGTCGCCTCTGCCTCCGAGCTTACTCTCACAATCAGGACTCCCGAAAACCTTCTGATAACCCTTTCGCCCACCTCCAACACACTGCAAACACCTGGACACCCCGCGCTGGCCTATGACCTGCCCTCAACCTCTTCATTTACAACTACCGCCGGGACATTAACCTCCTTAACCTGTCCACATCCCTCCCCGACTCCAACATCTCACACTCACAACGCGAATCCCTCCAATCCCTCTGCTCCAATCCCAACCTCACCATCAAGCCAGCGGATAAAGGGGGCCCAGTGGTAGTCTGGCGCACTCACCTCTATACCGCTGAAGCCAAACGTCAACTCGAAGACACCTCTTCCTACTTCCCCCGCGACCATGACACCACCCCCCATCACCAAACCATCATCTCCCAGACCATACAGAACCTCATCACCTCAGGAGATCTCCCACCCACAGCTTCCAACCTCATAGTCCGGGAACCCCGCACTGCCCGGTTCTACCTCCTTCCCAAGATCCACAAGCCTGACCAGCCTGGCCGGCCCATTGTCTCAGCATGCACCTGTCCCACTGAACTCATCTCTACCTACCTTGACACTGTCCTCTCCCCCTTCATCCAAGAACTCCCGACATACGTTCGAGACACCACCCACGCCCTCCATCTCCTCCAAGACTTCCGTCTCCCTAGCTCCCAATGCCTCATCTTCACCATGGATATCCAATTCCTCTACACCTCCATCCGCCATTTCCAGGGCCTCCAAGCCATACGATTTTTCCTCTCCAGATGTCCCCAACAGTATCCTTCCACCGCCACTCTCATTCGTTTGGCCGAACTGATCCTCAGCCTTAACATTTTCTCCTTTGAATCCTCCCACTTCCTCCAGACCAAAGGGGTAGTCATGGGCACATGTAAGGGCCCCAGCTATGCCTGTCTCTTCGTTGGCTACGTCGAGCAGTTGAACTTCCGTAATTATAACGGCACCACTCCCCACCTCTTCCTCCACTAGATTGATGTTTGCACTGGCGCCACCTCATGATCCCGCGAGGAGTTTGAGCAATTCATCAACTTCACCAACACATCATTCCAACCTGACCTTAAATTTACCTGGACCATCTCTGACACCTCCCTCCCCTTCCTGGACCACTAAATCTCGATTAATAACGACCGACTTGACACTGACATTTTTTTGAAACCCACCGAATCCCACAGCAACCTGGATTACACCTCTTCCACCCTACCTCTTGCAAAAATGCCATCCAGTATTCCCAATTCCTCCGCCTCCGCCGGATCTGCTCCCAGGAGGACCAGTTCCACCACAGAACACACCAGATGGCCTCCTTCTTTAGAGACCACAATTTCCCTTCCCACGTCGTTAAAGATGCCCTCCAACGCATCTCGTCTACATCCTGCACCTCCGCTCTCAGATCCCACCACTCCAACCATAACAAGGACAGAACGCCCCTGGTGCTCACCTTCCACCCTACCAACCATCGCATAAACCAAAATATCCACAGACATTTCCGCCACCTCCAAACCGACCCCACTACCAGGGATATATTTTCCTCCCCACCCCTTTCCACCTTCCGCAAAGACCGTTCCCTCCCTGACTACCTGGTCAGGTCCACACCCCCAAACAACCCACCCTCCAATCCTGGCACTTTCCACTGCCACCGCAGGTACTGTAAAACCTGCGCCCACACCTCCTCTCTCACCTCTATTCAAGGCCCTAAAGGAGGCTTCCACATCCATCAAAGTTTTGCTTGCACATCCACTAATATCATTTATTGTATCCGTTACTCCAGATGTCGTCTCCTCTACATTGGGGAGACTGGCTGCCTCCTAGCAGAACGCTTTAGGGAACATCTCCGGGACACCCGCACCAACCAACCACACCGCCCTGTGGTCCAACATTTCAAATCCCCCTCCCACTCTGTCGAGGACCTGGAGTTTCTGGGCCTCCTTCACCGCCGCTCCCTCACCACCAGACGCCTGGAGGAAGAACGCCTCATTTTCTGCCTCGGAAAACTTCAACCCCAGGGCATCAATGTGGACTTCAACAGTTTCCTCATTTCCCCTTCCCCCACCTCACCCTAGTTCTAAATTTGCAGCTCAGTAACAGTCCCCATAACTTGTCTGGACTTGTCCTAACTGCCTATCTTCTTTTGCACCTAACCACTCCACCCTCTCCTCCCTGACCTATCACCTTCATCCCCTCCCCCACTAACCCCTTTTACTCTATGCTTTTTTCCCCCACCCCCACCCTCCTCTAGATGATCTCTCCATGCTTCAGGCTCACTGCCTTTATTTCTGATGAAGGGCCTATGCCCGAACTTCGATTTCTAAGCTCCTTGGATGCTGCCTGAACTGCTGTGCTCTTCCAGTACCACTAATCCTGAATCTGGTTTCCAGCATCTGCAGTCATTGTTTTTACTTTTGTATATTGTATGCCTCTTCAAACAATTTGCTTCTTCAAACTGATGTTCAACACATTATCCGAATAAGTATGGCACGAGAGCAACTGCAGGACCTTAGTTTTAGGTAAAACTAACTAAATTAGGAATTGCTGGAGAAACTCAATAGGCCTTTTCGCATCTATGCAGAGGCAACAGTGTGAAGCTTTCTAGTCTCATAAAGAAGAATATCAGAAGAACAATAGGCATATGTTTCTCTCCAGATTAGATTAGATTACGTACCCAAGAAGTCCACACCGACTCTCCGAAGAGAAACCCACCCAGACTGATTTTCCCTCTGACTAAAACACCGGATACTATGGGCAAGTTTGCATGGCCAATTCGGTTATCTGCAAAACTTCGGACTATTGGAGGAAACAAACATAGATTCAGGAAGAATCTGAACATTTCACATAGACAGTCACCCAAGGCTGGAATGGAACCTAGAATCCTAGTGTGGCAAGGGAGCAGTGCTAACCGCTGAGCCACCGTGTCGCTCTTGTTGGTACAAAGATACGAAGATATGCTGGCATATTTTCATTTGTTTCGGGTCTTCTTAATTTGTAGTAATTTGCTTTATCTTAGTTTTTTTGTGGATATGTTTCCATTGATGCCAGCAGATATCAAAGGATCAAAGTTAAAGATTCCCTTGACAATTCCCTTAAAACTGAATGTTACATTTCTGTCAGGACCGCAGGGTCAGCCATGCCAATGGGATAGGGCACAGGCACAAACGTTACTGACAGACAAGAGAGGGCATGCAGTGCAAACTATCTTTCTTTACATGTACGTATGTTGGAGGAAAAAAACATTACTGTGACTATATCATGTCCTGACTTTCGCTCCCCATCTCTCAATATTATGATCGCGAAACCAACATACATTTGAGGAACAAACAGGAGGCAGGGAACAAGTTAGCCAGTATCATTCAGACACGAAGGAGTGGATGAACGATGGGGCCGAGACTATATCGATCCCACCCCCACATAAACATTTTTACATGCGATGATACGGCAGACAAATCAGAAATGACACAAAACTATCATCTTCTAAATAGCAAAAAATATGGGTCTGGAAACCGGGAGAATATTAGTAGGATGAGAAATTTAAATACAAAAAGTGGTCTGAGGCAGCTAACTTTGTAAAATAAGTGTTGGGTTGTTTTGGAAGATTTTGGCGGTTTCCTGTGTCAACACGATGTTTCCTCTTTGAGAACAGGGGTATTCAACAACGATGTGTTCCCCTTGTGTTATTGAATGGCGAACCACGCTCCAACCAATGGAAGAGATTCTCACTGCCATGACACTACCTCTAAGTACCATGGAGTCACTTACGGAAATAAATGGAGGCTTCAGCTGTATATTAAAGACATTAACATTTGTTCTATCAGATCAATAGTTCCACGATGTAAAAATTCAATAGATATCTGGGAACGGGGAGCAGGAACAGCAGAAGAAGTATGTGTAAAACTCTAAAACGAGACAAACACTTTAAAGCAGTGTAAGAATCGCACAGGTTCCTATGAGATCGCTGCTCATTCTTCGAAGGTCTGTAGATACCAGACTCCATCTCCTCATATGACAGCCCCATTCACTCACAGACAGTCTGGCGAACTTCTATTAATTTAAGTCAAACAAAAGTATTGTGAGATTAAAAAATCCAAATGGTCTCACACACGATTCAGTAAGTAAAATATTCAAGACATTGTTACTCCTATCACACAAATCCTCTTCTTTTTTACTTTGCTAATTATTTGAACAACTGACGTAATCGGATATTTCACCATGCTGAGGAATTGACCTCTGAACTTCGATTGCGTAACAACGTAAATAAATGTGTTCGTGCAGCAACTTAAATTCATCAGGATCTTTCCGGCTTGTTGAAGGATATCTTCAGTATCACTGTAATTTCTGTGGTCTGTTCCTGTAATATTATAAAACACAAATTCAATCAGATACGTCAACCACAGAAGCAATAAGTTGCCAGATATAGTGAAAAGTAAGATTGCGGACTTCTTTCTGCTCTCCATCTCTGTGTCACTGTGATTCTCTCACTTGTTCTGACCCCTCAGCTGCTTATGGACACGGCTGGCTACAAAAATATGGCTGACAGTCAGCGTGTTGGGAATAAGAATTAAAGCAAATGGAAGTAATGGAGTTGAGGCTGTTAAAAACATCGAAGATGACCCATCCAATCTCTGTATAGTAGCGCTCTTTCTCAATGCAGAATGTTGATCCATTGTTTATGAAAACTCCAAGTTCAACTGCAAAATAGTGGGGGATGTTTTTTAAACAGACAAGAATGGATATTGTTGATGGGATTGTTGCTGTTCGCTCGGTGCAGTAATTTCTCTTCAGATTCTAGCAACAAATGGCCACAAATCGATCATCGGTGAAAGTTCCGGTATACCAGACAGAACCTTCTATCGCCACACGGCTCAGAAAAGATTAACACTACACGAAGCATGGAAGAAAAGGAAAGCGCCCGGAAAGTAATAAGAAATGATTCTCAATACTATGACGGAAGTGACAATCACCAAGAAATCTGCTGTTGCCACGGCAATTAGGTAACAGTTGGTGCAGATGGAAAAAACACATTTTCCCCGAGATGAGATCAAAATTGCCACGACATTAACTGAAAGAAAGGAAAAAAGAAACAATGTGAAAGTTGTTGATTTGCACTCCATATGAGTTTGAAAAGTATACTTTGAGAAAGCCTTTTGGGTTGACATTAACGTATAAACCAACAGTTTATAATTGCATACATTAGGTTAATTTTGTGATTGATTGGAAGTGATTGGCATTCCTCGCTCACTAATCGTAGTGAAATGAACCAGCCACTTGACAAGTCTCTGGTGTATGCTTATGTCATTGACTATTCTATTACTTAGAACACAGTAGAAAAATTGGGTACATATGTATTAAAATATGCAACATCTTCAAATATGTTTCACTCTTGTCCTTTCGGAAAGGAAATCTGCAAACCTTAGGATGAACACTATCGTTGCAATATTGTTTTGAGGAACAGCAGATAGAGTTTCATTAGAAAAAGTGAGGTGCTGTACTTGGTTTAGATAAACCATGCGGGGCTTGTACAGTTAGCATTCATGTCCTGGGTAATGTTGTCAGTCAAAGACCAAGGGGTGCAGGTACACATTTCTTTCAAAATGGTATCACAGTTCGACAGGGCGGTGAAGCAGGAGTTTGGGAATTTTGCATTCCTTGGTCAGATCAATGCGACTACGATTTTGGGTGTCAAGTTTTTACTGTGTAATTCATTGATGGGGTCACCATAAAACCCTTGTTGATCTGTAGGATGAACTCATCTGGTTCACTTACCTCCTTTAGAGAATGACACGCAAAATTCCAAACTAGTCTGGCCTGCATGGGACTCCAAACTTACAGCAATATAGCTGTCTGTGAGATGCCCTCCGGGCAGTTAACAGTGGGGCAAAGAATGATGATCAAATCAGTGACGCCCAAATTCCAAAAATGAATAAATAAAAGTGCATGTGAATCTACCTACCTGTGCGAACACCTCCAGCTGCAGGCATTCGTACTGGCTTTGTTCAGGCCCTGGCACTTTCTGTACACTCTCACCACCTCCAGTACCTTCAACTCTCCGTGTTCCTATCGTCACATTAATCTCTGGCAATGATTCCACTTCCCAAACCCTGACAATGATTCACCTTCTCACAGCCCTTTTTCTACTCGGAGACACTTACTCCAAGCACACGCTTTCGCTTCAGAATCTTTTTGTGATCTTCTTCACGTCATAATCTAATATGAGCTCTTTTATCCTGAGTGAGGGGCAGGTACGAATTTCTTGCTGAGCTTTTGTTTGTTTTAATTCAATGTACTTTTATTGAATGTTTTACACTCTTCCTTCAAATTCTTTCCTCTATTTATTTACCAACACACATTTTAACCTGTTTATCTTGGCCAATTCTCCACTGAAACTAATTTAATTTGAGTTTTTGTTTCCAATTGTCATTTCCTTGCTGTGATTCACTTTGAAACTTTATATTCCTTTAAACTGCACTTTATCACAATTTCTTCATGTATCGCTTCGTGTCGGATCGCGCATTCACTCAGTTTCATCACCCAACAGTCGATTTGAAATCATTGTATCGCATGTCAGTTGTACACTGCTTTATTTATAGAATCACTGACAAAAAATTTGATGGTCTCCTCTTTCAATATTACTATAGCGAGTATGATTGACCCAGATTATATGAAAATCGAAGTTTCCCAAAATTATTTCAGTACCTTTTTCTTTTTACAAATCATAGTAAATACCTGTTTAATGCAGTGGTGAAATGGTAGCAGGCGATCATAAACAGTGCTATTTCTATTGTCCTCTGCAACTCGTCCGCAGAATTTGCGTTCATCCTGATTCTTCGTCATGACCTGAGGCGTTTTCTGTCATGTCTTTGTTATTCATTCCGGTCAGGGTTACCCATCCTGCTTTTCCATATAGCCCGAGTCTCCACAAGGTTGCATATCCGATGAATATTTGTATTCCATCGTTTGTTCACCATGTAACCCCAGCTCTTTGGTGTCTAAATCTCATTAATCTCTGTGTCACAAATTCATCAGCCTTATCACACAGATTTTGTCCATTCCAGAAAAGATGTAATTTATTCTTTCTCACAATTTCCTGTCACAAACCTATTCGCTGATGTCCAGTTTACGTTTAACTCTGTCCGTTCTGTTCCTTTCTACTTGTCTTCAGCCACATTTCCAAACTGTTCCAATGATTCACCTTTTCTCTTTGGATTTAGTAAGGTCCTTTCACCTGGAGCCTATCCCTATATCGTCTCTCTCAGATTAAAACCCTGTATATAAACCTAACGACATGATTGGCCAGGACACTGTTTCCAGCACGGTTCCACTGTGGGCATCGAAATTAATTTTTTAAAGTTATGCATGTAACGCGGGTATCTCTGGCTGATCAGTATTTCTTAACCAGCCTGAGCTGCCCTCGAGCTGAGAAGCTGGTTCAGCCACGTCAGAGACAATAGAAAGGCGGATAATTAGCTGTGGGTGTGTCGTGCAGACCACGTGAGGATGTGCAGTCATCCTTCTCTAAAGGACTAATGTTTGCGTTGTTTTTTTTATACATCACGGATGGCTTCATACTTACTTATGAACTGTTAATTGCATTTTTAAAGTGTTGATTTCACAATTCACCATTTCTGATGCTGGGATTCAAACTTGTGCCCATGAACATTCATTGAGGTGTTGGACACATACTCTAACAATAATACCATCACTGCGTCTGCTCACAGTTTGCTCCTCCCTGATGAGTAATAACAGTGCACTATGAGGCAAAACCCTTTCTTCCTACACAAGTGTTTGATTTTGAATTCACCCTGAACTGTGATGATACCACTCTTTATCTCTTTATTTGGTATCTGTCGCTGTGTGCGTCTAATTTCTGCCTCTTTCAGTGCCTCTGTCTTTCTTGCAGCTACTCCAGATCCTGAGCCAACTCTCCACTGCAGAGAGGCGAGGCAGCACAGGCCAGGGATGGAGACAAGTATCTGCCAGATTAGTGTGAGACTCAGTGACATTCTACATGTGAAACTCTGACTACACCAGTATAATTCCCCAGTCTGTCTATTTCTCCTGTTCATCGTCAGGAAGTTCCTGACTCAAAGAACTTCCCAAATGCTCAGTGCCTCGTTCATCACCTCATTGAACTCAGATGGGCAGACAGAGGGCAGGAAGATCAGGAGCTTTCAATAATTGCTGCAACGATGTAAGATTTCTCACAGTGAACAGAAAAGAGATCCACAAGAAGACTTCAAACATCAGCCCACAAGACATGTCATAGATATAGTGTTGAAGTGTGAGCACACAATATAAAGATCGCAGGCTCAATTACCGTCTTCTTGTGAGAGGATTACATTCAACTCTGCTGTCCTGTGCATTCGTGAAAGAGCATAGGGATTTCACAGTTATGAATCCAGTCCTGTGCTGCCTCAGTGAGCATCAGTGCAACACAGATGAAAGCAGGAATGCCATAAGAACGTGATATTGAAACTTAAGATCTTTCTGTCCTCTATTTCCTCTCCAACACTCTCTGTTGTCCTATCCTAGAGTCATACAGCAAGATAACATACCTTTTGGGCCAACTCATCTGCGCCAGTGCCTTGAATTCTTCTAACTCCAAGAACAGTTCCTATCTCTGTAGCCTCCTCCACTCCCACCAAACCCACTGTATTTTTGGAACATACTCCAATGCTGACTCTTACTGTCCCTGCCTCCAGTCTGAATAATTTGCCCAATCTTGGTAATCTCCTACAGTCAGTACAATAATCCCTGTTTCTGTCATCTTATCCAATACCTGCAGTCCATTCTGTCACTGTGACATTCTGCAGCCCTTGCGATCCTCCCCATCTGTATATATTCATCCAGCCTCTATAGTACATGATATCACCTTAACCTTCTCCAGACCTGAGAACACTGCTGCCTCCCGTCTGACAATGCCACACGACCTCTGTAATCATCTACCATCCTTACCGACCTCGCTACTCGTACAAACCCCAGCCCCTGCAGCCTTTCCTACTGGTGTAGCATGCTCGAATCCCCACAGCTCCCGCTGTGTATAGCGCTGTGAAACCACTTTAACCCTCCCCAAGTCTGCAACCTCGTGCATTCTCTGAAATCTCTTCTATCGCTGTCACTTTCTCCCGTCACTGCAATAATCCTTAACTCTGACTCCCCTGATCACTACCAACCATCCATTGTCTGTTAACTCTGGAAGCCAGTAAAACCATCCATGCATCTAAAGGTGGAAGTGGATACTGCAGGTGCTGGAGATTAGAATCAATATTATAGTGGGGATGGAAAAGCACAGCAGCTCAGACAGAATCCGAGGAGCAGGAAAATCGTCGTTTCGGGCAAGCGCCATTCATCAGGAATGAGGCTGGGAGCCTCGGGTGTGGAGAGATAAATTGGAAGGGGTGGGACTTGGGAGAAGGTAACTGAGAGTAAAATAGGTGGCTGGAGGTCGGGATAAAGGTGATAGCTAGGAGAGGAGGGTGGAGCGGATACATTGGATGGTGGCGAGGACGGGCTTGAGCTGGAAGTTTAGAACTGGAATAAGGTGGTGGAGGCGAAATGAGGAAATTGGTGAAGTCCACATTGGTGACAAAATGTTTAAGGGTCGTGAGGCGGAAGAGGAGGAGTTCTTCCTCCAGGCATCGGCTGGTGAGGAAACGGCTATGGAGGAGACGAAGGACTTCCATGTCCTCGACAGAGTGGGAAAGGTAGTTGAAATATTCGCTCACGAGGCGGTGGGGTAGATTGGTGCGGGTGTACCTGGAGATGTTCTCTGAAGCGCTCTGCGAGAAGGTGTCCAGTCTCCCCAGTGTAGAGGAGACGGCTTTGGGATCCACAGATGTAACAAACAACATGTGTGGAATTGCAGGTGAAATTTTGGTGGAGGTGGAAGGCTGGATTCGGGCATTGGACGGGGTTGAGGTGCAGGTGTGGGTGCAGGTTTTGCAATTCCTGCGGTGGCAGTGGAAGGTGTCAGGAGGGGAGGTTGGGTTCTTAGTGGGCGTGGACCTTGAGTTAGTCATTGGGGAATGGTCTTTTGGGAAAGAGGACAGGGTGGGAAGAGAATTGTATCCTTGTTAGTGGGGTCCACTTGTAGATGATGGAAGTGAGGACAGAAAGTCCCTAGCCAGTCGCAAAATGTGTTACTCAAAGAAACATTGATAAAAATATTCTCTGAACTTCTGTTTGAATATCATGATTTCCAAAGTGTAACTGCCCCAGATTATGTGCAGTTTGAAGTCTCCCAAAATTATTAAAATGCTTTCGTTTCAAATTCCAATGTAACCCTGTTTAATGCAGTGATGATTAATGAAACTATGTTATGTGGCTTTGAACTCTTTGCCTGCTTGTGTGTCTGACACGTAGGAAACAGAATTTGAATTCAGGCTGATTCTACTCCATGATCTGAGGTCAAATGCTTTTGCTGCAATGCCCATGTTCTCCATTCGTGTCAGGCTTAGACATAATGTTTTCCCATTCTGCCTGAGTCCTGCAATGGGTACCTTTGAACGTTAATGCACCTCCTTTTGTCCACTTTATAACCACGTCCATCTGGTAACTAAATCTCATTTACATCTGTGTCACAGGTCCATCTATGTTAATGCAGATGCTTTGTCCATTAAAAAAAAAGGAACACTATAATTTGCTTATTTCCACAATTTCTTGTCACAAACCTGTTCCCTGATGGGCATTTTTAGTTAAAATATGTCCCTTTTGCTTGGCTTCAATCACATCCCCATGCTTTTCCAGCGCTTCTCATTTTCTGCTTGGATTTGGAAAGCTCATTTCACCTGAACCCTGACCGTTTAAAGTCCGGTCCATAAACCTGGCAATATGATTTGGCAGGACACTAGTCCTAGCAGGGTTCCAATGAGATTTTTGTCTTAATTCACTCTTGGGATGTGGGTGTCACTGACTGGCCAGCATTTATTGCCCACCTCCAGCTGCCCTTTGACGAAGTGGCTTTCTAGGCCCTTTGGGAAGGCGCTTGAGAGGCAACCATATTGCTGTGGGCGTGGAGTTATACTATGACGTCCATACTGGATGAGGATGGAAGATGTACTTCTGTGAAGACAAGAATGCATCAGAAGAATTTCCTTTAAAATCAACAATGATTAATTTTCAAATGTAGGTTGCTCATTACATATTGTTTCAGAAGTATTTTATATAAATTCAAACATTTGCGATGGTGGGATTTGAACCTTGCTCTCCAGAACTTGAGCTCAGTTTTTTGGATAAATTTTCTCATGATGATACCACTAAGCCATTAGTTCGTCTGCACGCAGGCTTCCCGTCTCTGAGCACTGATATAAGTGCACCATGAATCAAAAACGTTTCTTCACATACAGCTCTTTGATCCTGATATCTTTCTGCACTCTGGTGATAACACTCAATACCTCTCCATGCGGTATCCCTCACTGTGTGGCTTTAATTGCTGCCTCTATCAGCACAAAGTGTAGCTGCTCTCGATCTTGAGCCAACAGAATTCTCCATTCCAGGGAGATTAGGAAGCACAGGTCAGGGATTAAAACTGGGATTTTCGAGACGTCTGTGAGACTCAGTACCATTCTACTCGTGTAGCCCTCACTGCATTAGCCTAATTTCTGTCTCGATTTCTCTGTCTACTGTGGGTTCTCAGGAATTGCCTGACTCAACAGACTTCTCAACTGCTGGATGTCTCATACAACATTATGGAAGATGGTTGGTCAGGCAAAGAGACAATATGTAGGGAGATCTGGAGCCTTCAATAAATCTTGCAATGTTGTAAGATCACTCACCGCGAACATAACAGAGAAAAACGAGAGGAATCCAAACATCGTCTAACAAGACTTCACATAGATACAGTGTTGGAGGGGGCGCACAGTACAACCACAACCCAGGCTCAATCACCATCTCGACTTTAAGTTTTGTTGTACTAAGACCGCACAGAAAGTTCAGACTTAGCAATCCAGGCCTGTGCTGTCTTAGTCAGCATCAGTGCAACAGAGGTGAAACCGGGCCTCCCACGAGAGAGTCACAATGCTGCCTCGGATCTTTCTGTTCTTTGTTCATTCTCCAAAACAGGATCCATGTAATGGAGAACATACAACATGTAGAACATGCAATACTGCGCAGCACAGGTACTTTCAATGTCGATGTTGCACCGACCTGTGAAATCGATCAGAAGCACATTTAACCTACACTATTCCATTATCATCCTTTCAGTTATCCAATTACCATTTAAATGCCCTTAAATTTGGCGAGTTTACTACTGTTGCAGGCAGGGCGTTCCACGTCTTTACAATTCTTTAAGTAAAGAACCTACTCGGACATCTGCCGTGTAACGATCACCCTTCATTTTAAAGCTTTGTCCCCTCATGTTAGCCATCACCATCCGAGGTAAAACGTTCTCTCTGTCCACCCGATCTCATCCTCTAATCAGTTTGTCTGTCTCTATTAAGCCATCTCTTAACCTTCTTCTCTATATCGAAAACAGCCTTAAGTCCCTCAGCCTTTTCTCAAAAGGCCTTCCCTCCATTCCGCCAACATCCTGGTCAATCTCCTCTGCACATTGTCCAATGTTTCCATGCCTTATGTACCAGTATCTTCAATCATTCTAACACATTTAATATTTCCTATATATGTAACCCACTCCCCTCTCTAAAATCTCTCCACATATTTGAAACGCACTCCAATCGATGCTACCATTCCTATCTCTGAAACTTGCTTCAGTCTCTACGACTTGCCTTGTCGCCGTTTGAGCACTCTGGATTGGGTTACAATGAGCTGTTCAACTTACTTATGCCCCACATTGATTTATAAACCTTTATAACGTTACTCTGTTGGGTCCTATGGCCAAGGGAAACGTTTTGGACTATATTATAAATATATCCAACTCATTTACTCATTGTACTGACCATTAAAGGCAAGAGTGTCAAATGACACTTTCGTCTCGCTGTCCAGCTGTGATGCCACTTCCACGAAACAATGCATCTGTAACCCTTTTTCTCTCTCTGTTGGACATCGATGCCCTGTGCCCTACCATTAACTGTGTTAATCTTTACAAGTTTGTCATAACAAAATCCAACACCTGAATTAAACTCATCATTCATTCTTACCCAAATCCGTTATGTAAATGATGCACAACAGTGGTTCCATATGTCACACTGCTGGTCACATTCCTTCAGATTGAGCAATAAGGGACGATCAACACCCTCTGTCTCCTACCGTCAAGCCAATTTTGTATCTAGTTGGCTAGCTGTCCCTGTTCCAGATGATCTAATCTTACTAAGAAGTGGACCATGCTCAAATCCTGTCAAACGCCTTGCTGTAGTCAATATAGACAACCTCTACTCCTCTGCGTTCATTTACCTTCTCAGTCACCTCGTCGCCAAATACAGTCAGGTTCGTGAGACCAGACTTAGTATGGACAAAGCAGTGCCAACTATTCTTAATCAATCCTTGCCTTTCCCAATGTATGGATATCCTGTCTCTTAGAATCGCTTTCATGAACTTTAGGGTGACAGCATGGCTCATCAGTTTACATTGCTGTTTCAAAGCACGAGGGACACGTGTTTAATTCCAGTCTCCGTCCACTGTCTGTTTGGGGCTTGTATATTCTCCCTGTGTTTTGTGGGTTTCCTGTGTGTGCTCCGGTTCTTTCCCACAATCCAAAGATGTGCAGTTCAGGTGAATTGGCGACGCTAAATTTCCCACCGTGTTAGGTTCATTAGTCAGGGGTAAATGTCGTGGAATGGGTCTGGGTGCGTAAGTATTCAGAGGCTCGGTGGGGACATAATGGACTAAATAACCTGGTTGAACACTGCAGGTAATTTAATCGAATCTACTCCCACTGACAGCAAGTTAATTTCTCTTTCGTTGTCTAGCTTTCCCTCTCAGCCTTTGTTAAATCATGGAATAACACTGCATTCATTGTCAAAGAGGCATACATCATATTCATACATTCATGTTCTTATCCAAATATATTTTAAATATTGTAATTGTAGCCGCATTCACCCCTTCCTTGGGGGGTTCATTCCATACACAAGTCACCTTCTGTTTAACAATGTGTCCTCATGTCTCCTTTTTTGTCTCTCCTCCAGCCTTAAAAATGTTGCCCCAAGTCTAGAAACCCCCACCCTCGGGGAATGACAACTACTATGAACTCTATGTATACCCCTCATTGCTCTCTGTACTTTTGTACGGTAGTCTCTAAGTCTCCAGGCGTCAGTGAACAACGTTCCAGGAATACCAGCCTTTCTTCATCCTCAAAATTTCAATACCCAAGTATTCCTGATTAATCTCTTGTGAAACCTCCCCCGTTTAATGATACCCTTGTTAGAACTGGGAGACAAAAACTGGACACAGAATCCTTGAAGGGACCTCATCAATGCCCGAAAAAATCTCAGCATCATTTCCTGTCGATATGTGATGCAAACATCAAATAAGTATTGACCTGAAGCCTGAGGTCCTCTGTTCCATTAACCACCGAACACCTTACCATTAATTATATAAACAATATTCTTGTTTGTTGCCCCAAAATGCATTACCTTACATTTAGATTAGATTAGATTACTTACACTGTGGAAACAGGCCCTTCGGCCCAATAAGACCACACGGACCCGCCGAAGCACAACCCACCCAGAACCATTCCCCAACATTTAACACGTCACCGAACACTGCAGGCAATTTGTTGGAGGAAACCGGAGCACCCGGAGGAAACCTCCGCAGACACGGGGAGAACGTGCAAACTCCACAGTCAGTCGCCTGAGGCAGGACTTGAACCCGGATCTCTAGCGCCGTGAGGCAACAGTGCTAACCACTGCCAACGTGCCGCCCTCCTCTGTGCCACCGTGCCGCCCCAGATTAACCCAGATTAAACTTCATCCACCGTTTTTCAGCCAATTTACCTATTTCATTACTATGCCTTCGTAATCTGGACAATCTCCTGCACTGTCTATTTTGTCATCTTCCAGTCCGCCAGCACATCACATATGCCGCCCGATGGTACAAATATCAATACTACGGACGCCACAATTTCAGCTCCAGCTTCCCACAATGTGCTGTGGCACACGTGATCAGGTTCTTGGAATTTAACGACATTTGTGTTTTAGAACATCCAGCGTATTGTAGAGCATAAATGTTTCATTCGTAAGAGTAGCTATTTATTTTATAATGCAGACATGTGGCATTCCCTGTCAGATATGCACAGAAATTCATAGCACCCTCACTCTTCCTACACACATCCCCATTATCGCACAGTCTTCCTCACGCAGTATTCCTCTCATGCGTCGTTAAACACGCACTGTCTCCCTCTCTCACATACAGACACGTGCAGATTCACTTTCTCAGAAGCCCAGAATTTCACACACTCATTCCCACACGCACACTCTCTTTCTCTACCCACATAGTATTCAGTTGCATGAACAGTTACACATAACTTGTGCACATTCTGTCTCTTTCACACTCATTCATTCTCCTATACAATCCCTCTTTCCCTCACTCTTGCACACACAGTCACAAACTCGCTGACACACAAAACCTCTCTTTCACACATGCATGCATTCACACAGTCTCACATTTCGACTCAATCTCTCCCACACACAATCTTTCTCTTATGACATCATGGGCTCACAACATGCTCACGTACTCCTCCTCCTGTACGTACATAATTGCATTGATAACTTCACACAGATACTCATGCATACATTCTCATAAATACAAACGGACATAAGCATTCATACACAGTCTCTTAGACACACCGACTTATTCACTCAATCTCTTGACCACGCTGTGTCAGATACATGCAAATGCTGCTCAACCACTCTGATAATGCATCTGTCATCAACTGCCTGAGACAAAGTAGGAATGGGCTTTTTTTTTTGACTGGTGCAACCCCTCTGGTGTAGAGGCACAAAAGTGGCATATAGAATGTGATTCCTTGATTTTGATCCAGCAGCACGGAATGACCTATTAATTTCATTTTAATCTAAATGGTGGCTGTGTGGCTCAGCAGGGAACATGTAGTTGTTTGTACTCGTTCATCTGCTGCACATTTTCATGTATGTGATTGCAGAGGCGAGTTTGAAAATTGCTGTTGGAGGAGGCTCTGCTGTGTTGTCCAGACGATGAACGATGTTGCTACTGTCTGTCCATTTTAGAGGGAGTGACGTGTATCCTGGTGTATAATAACCAACATGCATCCTGTTGTATGGTAACCATGTTGTCTTTATTAGATAACTTGTGTGCCATGGAAAGTGAAGACTCTCCAGATGTGTCACTTGTTAATTCGTAGCAGGTCTCCTGATAGTGTTCCTCGACCTGTTACGCAGACATTTCCCTGTACTTTATTGAGAAGAATTTATAATCCTGGCGAATATAGATGTGTGAGAACAGTTACATTTTGCTGCTTGGTGCAGTGGAAGCAGATGTGAGTGCAGAGGTGAGGCATACCCAGGCAGCCTATCTGATTTTCCGCGTTGCATCCCATACATGGGAAGCACAGCTACCATTCAACGTCAATGGTTGAGGGAGCAACAAGTTGTAAATGTGATACCGATTCTGCTGCCTAATACTTTCTGTCCATGATGGTGGAAAATCTCATGAGTGGTCATTCCTGTATGTTGCATATCTATCCATCTATCCATTATCCATCTATCCGTCTATTGCTCTATCGATCTATCCACCTAATCGATCTATCCCTCTATCCATCCACCCTTCCATGCATCTATCTAACTATCCACCTACCTACCTATCTACCTAACTACCTACCTGTCTGCCTCTCTGTCTGTCTGTCTATGTATGTATATATGTATGTATCTATCTATCTTTCTATCTATCTATCTATCTGTCTGTCTATCTATCTGTCTATCGCTCTATCTATCGATCTATCTGTCTGTTTACCTGACTGTCTATCTACTTACCTATCTACCCATCTATTTTTGTATCTACCTATCTATTTATCCAGTTATAATTTAATTGATTATTCATGGCAACATTTTTCAGAAATATGGATGGGAGACTGGAACGTATAAGTAATCAGTGGGAGATTGCTGTGGACAAATCCTTGCCTTGAAGGGATGCATGCGGGTTGCTGAAGTGGTTTAAACAGTACAACGTATTGCTAACTTTATCTGTCGAGCCGTTATGTCCAGAAACAGGGAGTTGAGCATGGAACTCTGCATAACTTTACTTACAATCAGGATAGCGACAGGAGCAATGAGGATTCCATTTTCGGCATATCTCCTGCAGTTCTGTGAAGATCCAAATGGCAAAGTCCATAAGGGGGGAGCGAGTAGATGTGGTAAATGTGGACTTGCAGAAGCTTTCGAGTCGGCCCAGAATAAGGGATTGCATTTTAACCCTAAAGTGAACATAATCATGGAAATGTTCAGGCAGGAATGAAGAAAAATTAGCAAAGAGGATATTCAGAGGATAAATCAACGGGTCGATTTCCCAATAAGTCCACATGTCGAATAGGAACTGCAGAGATCAGAACTTGGAGCTCAACTATTCACAACATATTAGGTTTTCAAATGTGGAAAATAAAAGTAACGTCTCTATGTTTGTGTGCAGCATAAAACTGGATTGGTGGGTGGGAGCTGTGGAGCATGCAGAGTCTCTTAATTGTGATTTAGCCAAGTTGTGTGAGTGAACATATCCATGGCAGATGCAGTTTATTGTGGATGGATAGATGTGAGAATATCTGCTCTTGGAACTGAAACAAGAAGGCCCAATGTTATTTCAATGGTGATGGATTGGAAATGCAGTACAGGCTCAACGAGACTTGGGAGAAAACGTTCATCATTCACTGACCGAGTTTGGAGTAAAACCAACCACAAGCACTCTGGCGTAGTAATCTTAGAAATACTGTCTTGGTTACGATTCTCATCTTTAAGGCAAGAGGACGCCAGAAGTGTAAGCTGGTTTCTCGTGGGATTGTATAAAAGGGACATTTTACACAAGAGACGATTCGGATTTTAAAATCACTTCTGAGAAAGAGAAATTTGATCAGAAGAGTTGGGCTTCCCCTGAGCAGAAACTGAACTAATCTGCTGACTGAGCAAGTAAATAGCATCGTGCAACTGGTTAGAAATTTATAAATAGTTCATGAGTGCGGATGGCGGGAGCGTGTGTGCAGCCTGAAGGGCTTATTTTTTTTAACAAATATTGCAGAAGGCATGAGATATAAACTGCTGAAAATGGAAAATAAGCGAGGGAAACTGAAGAGTTGACAGTACACAACCCAATGGTGCTTTACAATGTCCAATAAAGATAAAAGGGCAGGATAATTTTGTAAATATGGAAATATAGCATTGTCAACAAAATTGCGGACGCAGAAGCCGAAGTTTCTCTGGGGAAAGAGACAGAGTGCCATAGACAGAAATGTGGTTAAAGCCAGAGGATCACAGTTGGTTAATGCACGCGTCATCTGTCTTTCAGTAGAATCATAGTGAGTAAAAGTGAACATAGTATATGGCATACTTGTTAAGAGATCGTGTCGTTGCCTTAAATACGAATCTATCTGGTTGGAGGTCCGAAACGGCAACCGACCTTGTTGGGCAATTAGTAAGAACCACCGAGGTGAAAGTGAGGACTGCAGATGTTGGAGATTAGAATCCAGAGTATGCTGCCGGAAAAGCACCATAGGACTTGCAGCATCCGAGGAGCAGGAAAATCGAGTTTTCGGGTAGAAGCTCTTCATCAGGAATTAGTAAGAACCTCCAAGTAATGGGGAGGAAGTAGAAGAGAGCATTTTTTTTTGTCAGATTATGGAAATCTGCAGGAGCGGTATTTGTCCACTTGGTGTTTCGTAAGATTGTTGTGTTTGTTGATTTCAATTATCCGAGCGGAGACTGATGAAAATGTACACTCGTTTCCGAAGGGGGGATATTCCGTAATGTGCGTGGGAGAACTTTCTCGACCGGGGCATTTCTAGTCTTACAAAAGAAAGGGCTGTGCTGTATATGATCCTACAAAATGAGATAAACCAATTGCACAGCATCAGAGTAGAGAAGCATTTAGGAAATAACGAGAACAACTTAATCAGTTTTGATATTCAGTTCAAAATAAGAAAACATCACTCAATGATTAAAATTGCATCCGGAAAATGAACGATCTTGTGGGTGCAAAATATAAACAGGAGCACGTTGATTAGAAACGCACTAGGTAGATAAAACAATGCATGAAAATGGGAGAATTATGAAAAAATAGTTGGATAAAGTGCATGCTTCCTACACGCCCACCAGAAATAAATTTTAGGCAAAAGAGATTGTAGTAATCTGGATGATTCAGATGAGAAGATAAGAAAGGAAATAGGTGGCATGTGATGCATGCCATGATAATAATAGCTATCAGAATCAGGAAGTGTACCTCAAACGCAGAAGAGAGGATAATATTCGAATTTTGAAGGCTAAGAGGATTCATCCGGAAAGGATAATGGCCTACCCTAAAAGCAGTAGCAAAATGTTCGTCAAATACATTAATTGCAAAAGATTCGTGAAGGGGAGAGTGGGGTCATAAGGAATAGGTAGGATGAGCTACCCACTCTACGAATGGTTATGGCAGATTTCAAAATTAATATTTTGTAATTGCCTTGGTCTATTTAGAAGATGGTGCCAATGGCCTTATTGAAAATCTAGGTGTTGAATAACTGACTATTCTCCTGACAGATAAAGAGGTGCAGTGTGATAAGAGCTTTCAGCACTCTCGTTCGAGATGTCGTCAGTCCCGAACGAGGTGCTTCAAAATTACTGAGAGAGGTGATGGAGTAAATTGCTAAAATGTTGACAGAAATTTTCCAGACGTCGCTGAACACAGGATTAACGCAAGAAGCTAGAGGATGGCAAATATCGTACAGTTGTTTCTAAAAGTAATGAACAATAACACAGTAAACTGCAGTCCGAGCAGTATGATATCAAAAAGACAAAAACTGATGGAGACCGTCATACAGGAGTCAGCTAAAAATCCACCTGGAAAAATGTTATGTTAACACTCGACAGCAGGGATGGATTTGTTAAGTGCAGGTCGTGTCTGACAAACTTAATTCAAATTTCAGATGAAGTAATGAGGCAGTGGATGGGATCGTGCGGTGGATGCTGTACATGTGGATTTTCAGAAAGCCTTGGATGGAGTGCCCACATGGGACGCTGGTTAATAACATAAAGTGTTTGAGATTGATGGGCTTTTAGCAACATGGATTAGAAATTGTGTGAAGAATAGAAAACGGAGCTTAGGTACGGTTGGGAAGTTGTAAGATTGAAGACAAGATGAGTGTGTCGTTCCCAATGGGTCAGTGTTGAGAGGTTTTCACGTTTCCTGATTTCTAAACAATTTTCAGATTTTTGTGGAGGGTAAACTCTCCAGATTTGAAAATGATAAAACGATAGAGAGAAAAGTGCGTAATGAGGATTACGCTGACTATCTTTGAATGAATATTCATAAGTTGGCAGAATGGGTGGACACCTGGTAGATACATTGCATTGCCGAAGTATGGGACACATTATATTTTGATGGACAGAACACAGAGAGGCAATACAGACTAAATGATTAAATGATGCAATTTCGCTGGATGTTTCGGAGCAGGGAGACCTCAGGGTTAATGTGCGTGTAGTTCAGTCAGGAGTCAGGAACGTTGAAACATCCTAGAATATCATAGAATCCCTCCAGTTTGGAAACGCACTGTACAGCAGGGTAGATGCGAAAGCAAATCATATAGCCTTTTAAAAAGTATTTCAGATGAATACTTCAAATGTCACAACATTCACAATAATGGGATTAGTGCAGGATATTGGGGCAAGTATCGATTTACATACAGTTTCTTTTTTTTGTGAATGCAGTTTTGTGTAGTCCAAGGACCTTCTCTGTCGAATTGCAGTCAGTATTTCTTGGCAGTTTAGTATTTTTGGGCTGAAAGACCCCATCTGATCTACTTACTTTTGTAAGTCCATAACAGTGCCTGTGTGGGCAGAAACACCTTAAACAGTGAAGATGCTATTAGATGTGACTTGAGATACCAAGGTAAACAAGTCTTTTGGGAAAAGAAAACGCTAGAATAAGGGATGAGAATACTTAGATGTTTGCTCTTCACCGGTGCAATCTCATTGTTTCAAGAGCTTTTCCTATGGTATTACGTTCAATGACTCAATGGCAAACAGACAAACAAATAATTCAGTATATTGGATGGTGTGGTAAAAAGGGGGGATTCATTTCAACAGCCATAGTGCACGTGCATTACTGAAATGATTCTTTTGCTCATCAGGTAGTTCTTCTCTTTAATCTCACTTCTTCAGGTTAATCTAATTTCCTTGCAGGAGGCACAGGCTGGCTTGCATACAACGTGCATTGTCTCTGAGTTCGGCAGGTTACTGGAGGACTGAAGCTTTCTGCCAATATCTTGCACACCCACAAGATGTCAACCAACCAGGAAGGAATCAGAGAGACCCTGTTTAAAGGCTGTTTTCTATCAAAGCTAATTTTATCTATAGTCTATAGCGCTGGGACATCCACAAACAGCTGTCCACTTGGAGACCCTGAAGTCTTCAAGATTCAAAATCGAGTTCAATAATCTCAGAGCGTTAATACTCCATTCCTATGTTTGGACACGACGTGCGCTATCATGAAATGGGTAACATTCAGCACAGCCAACTCATTGTCACAAACTCAGAGGCCCCATTATAGCCTCTACAGCGTCTTTTCCTGCCTGGCTTACCAATATCATTGCTTTTGCCGACCTATCATTTTATTTCCCTGTCTATCTAAGTTCCTGCACTACTAATCTGATCGCTCATTTCCCCGCCCACCACAGCCGCACCGAACGACCCATCAGCAGCATACATGCCTAATTTACCAAGGTGCTTCGAGTTCGGAAGCAGGGTGACTGCACTCGAAAAATTAACTCTGTTTTCTCTCCAGAGGTGTTGACATACCTAATGTGTTTCTGCAACATTTTGACCTATCTCCATATACCACAGAAAAGTATCTTTGGCTGACATCCCTTTAAACTTTACATAACACTTCAATCATTCTCTCAGATTGAATATTAACAAATGATCTAACATTCTATAGTCCATAGTGCTGGTATATCTGCAAAGCTTTCCCCTTGGAGACCCTGAAGTCTTCAGGTTTCAAACTTGAGTGCAATAATCTTAGAGCATGAAAACTCCATTCCATTTCCACTCCATGGAGTTCAATGCAGATAAAGGTGGGGGCGATTCACTTTGGGAAGAATGGAAAGATTCTTGGCTCTGTGCATGTGCAGAGGGGCCTTGGTGTACAAGTACATAGATCCCTGACAGTTGCCATCCTGGTTGAGAGTGCTGTTAAGAAGGCATACGGTATGTTAGGTTTTATTGGTACACGGATTGCGTTCTGGAGCCGTGATGGTTATGCAGCAACTGTACGAAACGCTAGTGCGGTTTCACTTGGAATATTGTACACAGTTCCTGTCGCCCCATTACAGGAAGGATGTGGAGTCATTGGAAAATGTGCAGAGGAAATTTACCAGGATGTTGCCTGGTCTGAAGGGAACTTCTTATGTGGAAAGGCTGAGGGACTTGGATCTGTTCTCTTTGGAGAGAAGACGGCTAAGAGGGTATTTAATACAGACATGCAAGAGTTAGATAGGATGGACGGTGAGAGTCGTTTCCCTGGAATGATGGTGTCGGCTTGTACGAGAGGGCATAGCTGCAAATTGAGGGGTGATAGATTTAAGATAGATGTCACTGGTAGGTTATTTACTCAGAGAGTGCTCAGGGGGTGGAATACCCAGCCTACCAATGTCGTAAATTCAGCTACATTAGGGGCATTTAAACAGACCTTGGATAACCATATGGATGATAATGGGGTAGTGCAGGGGGATCGACTTAGATTGTTCACAGATCGGCACAACATCGTGGGCCAAAGGGCCTGTTCTGCACTGTATTGCTCTATGTTCTGTCCACCTTCATTGGGCAATTGAGTTGCAAACATCTACCACGTTTTTACTGGAGTTACACTTTCTAATATCTACCCAGAATGGTCTACTCCAATACCTCAGACCATGCCCTGTAATTATAGAGCCACCAACATGTGGAGATGCTCTATCTCTAAATACCCTGTCTTTTCCTTGTAATATGTTGAAGATTTACAGCACAGCTGTCACAACACAACTTTTCAAATTCGCAGGATAACAGGGCAGAATTTCGATGTGCTTTCCTAAAAAGCCTGATCCATGATGTTCAGAAAACATTGACATTTATCTATGCTGTACACCTTCAATGGGTCTGAACGGCATAATATTGAGGAAGTATTGAGATGCCCACTTACAATGCCAAGGTTCTTGTCCAATGAATGGGCATCTGGGATTTGAACAGTGAGTTGGCTAGTTTTCATTAATGCCCGTCTGTATAGTTTTCTCCCTGCAAGTTCGATATATCCTGCCCAAGGTGAGCTGACCACATCTAATCACAGTACTCCAAGTAGGAACTACCCAAACTTTTGTTTATGAGCACCGATACAGATATTTGAGTGAAGTGACAAACAGAGACAAACAGGTACGACCCTGTGGGGATAACTGAAACATGGTGACAGGAAGCTCACATTTGGGCGTTAAATATCCAAGAGAATGCAGCATTCTGAAAGGACAGACAAGGAGGAACAGGAAGTGGAGTTGCTTTATTGATGAAGA
Source organism: Chiloscyllium punctatum (assembly GCF_047496795.1). Lineage (NCBI taxonomy): Eukaryota > Metazoa > Chordata > Chondrichthyes > Orectolobiformes > Hemiscylliidae > Chiloscyllium > Chiloscyllium punctatum. The sequence continues at coordinate 45,481,430 of NC_092781.1, read as the reverse complement.
ATATAATCAAGGTAGTATTGAGAATTGATGTTGACAAGAAGGACAAAAAATAGTTGATATTTCTATCAGGAAATAAAAAGCAAATTACTCCTACCCCTTAACAGGAGTAATTTACGGGGCCCTGAAGAGTACTTTCAAAGTAAGGCATAACAAACAAGGGGGGCTGTTGGGGAAGTACGGCTTGTGAGAAAGGCGCAATGGCAATTATGGACGATTTTAACATATGTACTGTTTGGATTAATTAAATGGTTAGGGTAGCCTCGAAGTACTGTTCAGAGTGTAAGGTGGATTATTTCTTAAAGCAACATGTCATGGAGCCAACAATAGAATTGGCAACTTTTAGATTTGATGTTATGCAATGATGAAACATTGATAAATGACCTTGTCGTTTACAATCCACTTGGAAGCAGTGACCTCAACATACTCGAGTGAAAACAGAGCACCATACAAGTGTTTTAGTGTTGGGCAAAGGCAATTATGCAGGTCTGAGACAGGAGTTGGCCCGAGTACTTTGGGGGAAGAAAAATTGAAGGTCTGGAAAAGCTGAAGAACAGTGGCAAATGCAAACAGAGGGAGGTGCTAAATATATTTCAATTGAAGTATATGAATTGTACAAAGATGCAAAATCATCCAGGAAGTCACAGAGAGCATAAAGCCTAAACATTTCATGCCCTGAAGGTTAGTGAAGCGCGGGAGCATTGGGAGTATTCTAAAAGTCAGCAAAGGTTAACTAAGGACAGAATCAAAAAAGCGACGATGCACCAGAAAGGGAAATTAGGAGAAAACATAATCACCGATAACGAAAGCTTCTATAAGCGTATAAACAGGAAGTGGATAGTGGAAGTGAATATTGGAGCTTCGTAGGCCGAAATGACAAACAATAATGACAAGCTCAGCAATGACAGAGGTCGAAAACCAATTCTTTGTCTAAACTTTCACAGTAGAACAACATAATTTCTTCACAAAAACTACAGGTCCTGCATTGAAACTTGATTAAATTACCAAAACTAGGGATAATCTTTGGAGTAAATTGATAGGATTAAAGGCAAATAGGTCCTGATGACGTTCTACCTAGGATATTAAAGGAGGTGGCAGCAGAGAGATTGGAGGCATAATTTATGATTTCCCAAGATTCGCTGGATTCAGGACAGCTTTATATGGATTGGAGACATACAAATGTAACGTTCTTCTTCAATAGAAGAGATAGCTGAACTAAGGAGCAGTTCTTTGAACTCTGTAACAGGGAACTGAATGGAGTCAATCACAAAGGAGGAGTTAACAGGGCACTTAGAAAAGCAAAACTCAATTTGCCAGTGAAACATGGTTTCATGAAGGGCATGTCATAGTTTACAGATTTGCTGGTGTTGTTTGAGGATGTCAATAGCAAGTTGGATAATGGGGATATGGTGGATGTAATAATCCTCGACTTCCACAAGGTGTTTGACAAGCTGCTGTACAGAAGACTGATGCAGAATGTTCGAACCCAGGAGGCTAAGCTTGAGTATTATCTGGGAAAGAGGATAGATTGCCTGACAGAAAGCCGAGTTTCTGGATATATGGGCCCTTTTCTTGTTGGTGAACTGTAAACTATTGCTGTGCCGTCCGATTCAGGACCTAGACTTCAATTGATTACAATCTGTACAAATGAAGTTCTGGCATTTGTTGCAAAAACAACATTACAAAAATGAACAAGTTTTTTTTTTATAAGACTTTAGTGAGACCACTCCTCAGTTACGAAGCTGCCTCTTCTCAGTCTATCTCTATGACCACATCTGGAATATTGTATCTTTATTTAGTCTCCTCACTTGAAGGTGAATGTGATGGTACTGGAAGCTGTTAAGGGGAGGACCACCAGGTTATTTTCCAGGGATGAACGGGCTGTGATATGATGAAGGTTGAAATAGCTTAGGCTTGTACTCACTGTACTTCAGAAAAATTAGAGTCCATTTGATTGAGGTATTTAAAATGCTTAAGAGCATTTATAAGCTTGGTATGTTGATCAGATTGTCCCCTGTGTGGCACAGGCTTGAAAAGGAAATCATAGTGTTAGAGTGCGAGGAGGTAGCTTCAAAACTGAGATGTGTAGAAGCTACTCTCTCAGGGTTTTGTGAATCTGGAACTCACTGCCCGACAGCTAAGTGGCGGCACAATCAATCAATAGGTTCAAGAAAGAAATAGATGTGTTTCTGTTGCAATGCGTCATAAGGGCTGTGGGGATTAGGTAGGATTGTGGATTTCAGACCAGGTTAATATCAGCCTTGATCATGTTTAATGGCGGAGCAGGCTCTGAGGAATGATTTGCCTACTCCCACTTCTAAATATCATATTCCTGTGTTCCTATTGCAGCTAAGCCACTGTAAATTATTCGCTGCATTTACCGAACTTCGTTTCCAATTTATGAACATGACTTGAAGCTAAAGTATTTAGTTTCAGAGAACAGATCATGACCTGCAGGGGTTATTGTCCTGCTAAGCAGTTACAATGCATCGAGTCTGAATACTTTAACAGCTCAGTGGCTCAGTGGTCAGCACTGCCTCAGCACCAGGGACCCAGGTTTGATTCCACCCTTGGGCGACTGTGTGGAGTTTATATAATCTCCCCCGTCTGTGTGCGTTTCTGCTGGGTGCACGTGTTTTCGCCCACATTACTAATACGTGCAAGGTTAGGTGAATTGGCCATGTTAACTAACCCATAGTATTCAGGGGCATGTAGGTGCGTGCGCTGTGAGATATGCAGGGTTACAGGGATTGCGGGGGATGGGCTGGTTGGTTACTCTTTGAGGATCGGTGTTGACTCGTTGAGCCGAATGGCCTGTTTCTACAATGAAACGCTTCAATTCAATCCAATCACCTGTCCCGTTGATGTTAGCTCGCAGAGGTAACAGACTGGATCAGATGTATCCAAGGATTTTGCATGGAGAGGAGAAAGTATGGGGTAACTAGATATTCGATTATAGTCTTCCCCAGAATCTGATGAAGTGCCAGGAGACTGGAGGGTTGCCAACATAGCAACCATTTTCTAAAATGGGTTGTAAAGCTAATCCTGTCATTTACAATCTTGTCTGTTTAACTCCAGGGAAGCTTCTGGCAACAATTATTTGGGATAAAGCTAGTAGTCATATTGAAAAAGTGGGTAGGTGAGGAAAAGTCGTGGTGAAATTGTGCGTAACTAACTTTCTCATGCTTTTTAATGAATTAACAATGTGTTGATGAGGGCAATGGTATAATGGGGTTTACATGGATTTTCTGAAGGTAGCTCGCAACAGACTTGAGGAAGGTTGTCGTTCATAGGCCAGGGATAACATGGAAACAACATTAACTGCGTGGTGGGAAAGACAGATAGTGATGATTAGTGGATACTTTTGGCGAAAGAGTAAGGTTTGGAATAGAGTTCGCAACATGTGAATATTGGGATCAGCATGTTCCAGGCAGGAGGAAGGACAAGGCTTTGTAAGTGATGCTTGAAAAACAAGGGAAAGTGTGAATCTTGTCCAAAGGATAAAACAAGCATATTTCAGGTTGTTGGGCTCTAAAATCGGGCATGGTCCATAATGAACATTAAGAAAAAAACAGAAATAACTCAAACAGGGAATTAGGAGAGAAAGAAGGTGCTATTAAATGACTTCAGCAATTAAGGTTAAAGAATATCATAAGACATTTTATACATACATTCAAAATAAGAGGATAATAGGGAGAAGGCAGGACCATTGGAGGAAAAAGGGGGGAACATTCATTGGTATTCAGCCGGAAGAAGGACATGGAGGATAGTGAAATTGATGCGGAGCATGCGAACATGCCAGGGCATTTAGAGATAAGAAAGAAGTGTTGGGTCCCTTGAAGAGCATATGTCTCCAGGGCCTGATGGTATCTACCTCAGAGGAAAGAGAGAAGATTGCCTTCGTCATGATGATCTTTGCATCCTCGTTCGCCAGTGGACAGATCCTGGAGGACGTGCAAGTTTCTAATGTTGTTTTTCTGTTCAAGAAACTGTAGACCAGTCTCTCATCAGTAGTTGGGAAGCTGTTCCTCGGATGCAGCCTGAATTGCTGTGCATTTCCAGCACCACTCTAATCTAAACGTTGGGAAGCTGTTGGAGAGAATATTTACTATGTATGTGCATTTGGAAAATCGTGGCCTAATTAGGGCAAATCACATGGCTTTGTGTGGAAAAGATCGTGTCTTACTCACTTTGAAATTTTGAATAGGTTACAAAGGTGATCAATGGTGATAGAGCAGTGAATGTTGTCTACTTGCTTTTTAGTAAGGCTTTTAACAAGGTCCCCCACAGTAGGTTCATCCAGTAGATTAAGATGCATGGGATCCACTGTGACTTGTCCATGACCAGCGTGCGACACACAAATCAACACTGGGAATTCTTCTTTTTGTGATAAATATAAATGACTTGTATGAAAATGTAATTGGGTGGGTTAGTAAGTTTGCAGATGACAAACAGATTGGTGGAGTTGTGCATCGTGTCGAAGATTGTCAGACATTACAGAGGAACGTAGTTAAGTACAAAATGTCAGCGGAGAAAAGGTAGATGGAGTTTAATTTCGGTTATTATGCGGTACTGCACTTGGGAGATCAAATGTTAACGAAAACTATACAGTTTTTTTTTAAAAAGTTAATGCCAAGGCACTGAGTACACTGATGTACAGAGTAATCTTGGAGTTCAAGTCCATAACTCCCTGAAACCGGTCATGAAGATTGGTAGAGTGGTTAGAGACACATGGCATGCTTGCTTTTATAGGTAAAGGAATTAATACAAAACTCAGGATGTATGTTGCAGCTTCATAAGATTTGGTTAGGCGACAGTTAGTGTTACAATCAATTTTGATCACCACAGTACAAAAAGGATAGGGTGGCTTTAGAGTGGGTGCAGTAGAGGTTTACCAACATGCTGCCTGGCTTAGAGGGTAGGAGCTCTCGGGGGAGGCTTGAAACACTTGGATTGTTTTCTTTGGAGTGCAGGAGGCTCAGAGGAGACTTGACAGAAGTCTGTTTCCTGATCTGCTGTGCTTTTCCAGCAGTACATTCTCGACTACAAAAATTCGTCACAAGGATCGGTTTGACAGTGAGAATCTTCAATTCCAGAATTGAAGTGTCTAATACAAAGAGGCATGCATGTAACGTGAGAGGGGAAAGTTCGAAGGAGCTGTGAGGAGCAAGTTTTCAGAGTGGTCGGAGTTTGGAACGTGTTGCCAGGGATGGTTTTGGAGACAGATACAATGGGAGCAGTTGAGCTTAGAAGCTAAGCACATGAATTTGCAAGGAAAGGACTGGTGTGGACCAACCTCAGGCAGAAGGGATTAGTTTAATTTGGCATCATGTTTGATGCATCACAGTTGGCCAAAGGCCTCATTGCTGTGCTGTATTGTGGTCTGGAAGTGTGAAACTCTGAGGTAATTTCCATCAAATATCTCATGCAGTTTAATGTTGCTCCTTCATTGCAGCTTCTAAAGTAGTACTATTGCAGCACTGTGGTTCTGCCTCTCTCTCAAAACAGAAAAGAACACAGATAATGGTAGTGCCTTAGGGATTGCAATTGAATCGGGAGACGTTGGGGTGCAAGTCCATAGCTCCTTGAAAGTGATGGACTGGCTAGTGAGGAAAGCATTGTCACATTTTTCTTCATTGTTCAGAACATTGAGTACAGCAATTCAACATCAAGTTACAGCTGTACAAGAAAATGGGAAGGCCACGTGGAGTACTCGGCGTAATTGTGGTTGTGCTGCTTTTGGACGGATGTCATTGAATTGGAAGAGTGCAAAATGATTTACTAAGACGTCACAATGAATAGAAGGTTTACGTTAAAAGATGAATGTCGATAGGCTGGATTTTCTTTTAACCTGTAATGTTGGAGGCCCAGAGGTGACCTTACGGAAATTTACTACATCATGAGGGGCATAGATAAGGTGATATCCAAAGATTTTTTTCCCCAGCTTCGGGGATCCTAAGACATTAGTTCAAGTTGGGAGGGAAATTATTTAAAAGGGTCTTGATGGGGGATCGTTTCACACAGATGGTGGTGTGTATTTGGAATGAGCTGCAAGTGGAAGTGGATACAGTTACAAGAGTTGAATGACATATGAACAGGGACATGGATATGAAAGATTAGCAGGGTATGGGACAAATGTGGGGAAATGGGACTAGTCCAGGGACGCGTAGGTCAGGGGAATTAACCATATGAAATGCAGGATTACAGGGATATACTGGTTGGGTGAGTCTGGGTCGGATGCTCATTGGAGAGTTGGTGTAGATTTGCGGATAGAATCACTTGTTAACACACTCTTGGGATTCTATTCTATGATTCACTGTTCAGGAAATCTGGTTGAAATGGATAAGTTGGATCCGTTTCCGTGCAGTATGACTCTGCAATCAGACCTGAGCGGGGAAACACAACTCAGTTTATTTCAACATCTTTGTCACATCTGATAGAGTCACAGAGATATATACATGAAAACTGACTGCTCGGTTCAAATTGTCCTTCTTCCTTATCCGATCTAGCTGTGATTCCACTTTCATGGAACTGTGAAACTGCACTCCGAGGCCTCTTTGTTCAGCAACACTCCCCACGACCTCACCATTATGTGCCATTAAGTCTCATCCTTATTTGCCTTTTCAAAATGCAGCACCTCACATTTATCTAAATTAAACTCCAACTGCCACTCTTTGCCCCAGTGGCCCATCTGATCAAATTCTTGTACTCTGAGGTAACCACCTTCGCTTTCTACTACACCCCCAATGTTTGGTGGCATTTGTAAACTTAAGACCAATACCTCCGATGTTCACATCCAAATCATTTATATAAATGACGAACAAAAGTGAAACCAGTACTGATTCTTGTGTTTTACCATTGGTCACATGCCTCCAGTCTGAAAATCAATTCTCCGACATCACCCTTTATCTTCTACCTTCAACCTAGTTTTGTATCCAAATAATTCTCATACTATTCCCTGTGATCTATCTTTGCTAACCAGTCTACCATTAGGAACTTTTTTGAACACCTTATCCCGAAGTGAATAGATCATGTACACCACTCTGCCCTCATCAATGCTCTTTGCTTCTTCAAGAAATTCAATCAAGTTAGCCAGACTCTATTTCGCACGCACAAAGCCATGTTAACTATCCCCAATGAGTACTTGCTTTCCCAAATACACACTTTTCTAAATACAATACATCCAAAGTCTGTCACTCAGGATTCCCTCCAAAAACTTGTCCACAACTCATGTCAGTCTCACCAATTTATAATTCCCATTCAGTTATAGAACTAACAGTAGTTGCAATGACATGGAGGAAATTTGAATAGGGAATTTAATAATTTCAAAAACAAAACTTCCAATTCTTTTTCGTTCAGGGCATCAACATTTGGGAAGGTGTAAGGCTGCTATGGCTGAATATTTGAAAAAAGAGAGAATATTGGATATATTCAACGATGACTGGAATAGACACAGGTATTTTCTTAGAATGAAGAAAAACATTCTCACCGGAAAAAGACTCGTGAACTCAAGCCAAAAGTTCACATAGAAGGAGGCAATAGGTTAGGTATTGAGCAGGAGGCAGGAACCAAGTCAGCAACTGGAATAAGCTTGTCCATGAATGTGGACTTCTGTCCCAGCTGGAAAGACACTTTCATCTGAAGCAATAGACGTATAGATGACATTACTTATTTATCATCCTGTCCAATTCCAAGGTGTTCTAAACAGTCTCCTAATAGTCATTCTAAATACAGATGAATGATTCTGCAAGGGGTTGCTCTTTTACTCAAGGAAATCTCTCTCCCATGAGATCAGCAGCAGCAACAACAGCAACTGTGGGAGAGAAAAGGCCTCAGAATTGATGCTTTTCCAGTCTATATGAACCTCCCTACATTCATTCAGCCTGATACTTGGACACTAGGTGCAGCGGTGCTGGAGGCTGCAGAGCATGATGTGAGTGTGATCGAAATTTATAAGGGCCACGATGCCGCCTGGGTAGGTGAAGGCAAGAAGCTGGGATTTGGTGAGCAGGAGAAGGCTGCGAGATTGACAGTCTTACTAAACCACTCACGTTGTACAGGCGCCAACCATCTGAAGGACAGTTCTCGATGTGGTGCTGTGGTTTTCCTGTGTCACTGGAGAGAAGGAGGGCACCTTTATAGGGTTAGAGATTCGATGCACATGGGAGCAGAGGCAGAGGTGTTAGTGTGGTGGGTGAGAAGCAAGACAAGGAGCCAGAGTAAGCGATTGAGAACTGGTCAGTCATTTTAAGTTAGCTTCCAATATTCCTGACAAAGGTACAGTTTAGTTATGATGCATAGAGAGGAATAATGTATGATCTGTGTCAGTTTACTGATCTGAGAACAAACAGGCATATGTTGTAGGGGGCATTAATCTGTGTAGCCTTTGGCAACACACTTCTGTTTAAGTGTTGGGTACCTCTTTCTCTTAGTGTTTCTGCATTTTCTTGACATCTAAAGAAGCAGCTGCTTGATTCGGACTCCTCCTTGTTGTCAAGCAATTACAGTGATGTGACAGCAAATTCCTTCCACGCCTTCGTGATGTCTGACTTGGAGGGGATTTTGCAAATGGTTCCATGTATTTGATGCATTTGTCCTTCACGATGATAGAGGTTTGGATAGTATTGTCTAAGGATCCTTGTCGATAACACACACTCCTGTCACTCAGTGTTCGTTGTGAAAGGAGTGAATTTTGAAGGTGGTGGATAGGATGCAACATGCGATACTGATTTGACCTGTCACTTATCAAACTTTTTCAGTGTTGCTTATCCAGGCAAGTTGGAGATTGTTCCATCACATTCCTGATTTGCGACTCGTAGATGGTGGATGGTTTCTACGTCTAATCTGTCTATCCGTTCAAGAACGTTGTACCTACAAAGACTGTTGTTTATTCTTCGAACATCCAGAGAAAACACGCCCAGTCTCCTCAATTGCTAATTTAAAGGACCGCAATCAGTTTAGTGAAACTTCCTGTACTACCTCTGAAGTAAATAGGCCAGAGGACCAGAAGTGCACACAATACTCCAGGTGAGATCTCATCTCTATGAAGAAAACTCAAAAGCTAACGTATTGCACTTACATGTTAATGTTCAGGAAAAACTTGGTCCTTCTGTACTTCAATATTTAGTAACTTTTACAATTTACAAATGGTAAAAGAGCTGGTCAGGTAAGATCTGTTTCCCTGACACTTACTGAATGGTATGGTTATCCAGAACAGCTGCATCTGACACGGGGATTGTGAGCAATACCAACAGGAACAGGTAGAGTGTCCTCATTTTCAGATTTGTAAGCATCCTTGAACTGTACTATAGGGAACACACAGGAAAAAATGGAAATGATGAAAAAAACAACTTTTTCAATTCATAACGACATTGGCAAGACAGTCAAAGAGGGACACACATGTCAGTAAACAGAAATGATTCTCACTCGTGTTGGTGATGCGATCCCATTAATTAAGCAGAAATTCTGCTTATCTCCCGTGGGCACGATTTTCAGGTGAAGATTGGAGATTCTTCCAGGAGTTATACGGTCTAGCTAAACTTTCAGAATAGGCAATAGGCCCACGGCTGTCTTGGAGGTAGTTAGAGGAGATGTGTACTCAGACTCCAAGTACAACAGGACCGTTAAAATGTCCACAACAATGTGCACTTACACAGTACCTTTAATAGTTTGGTAGGTCCCACATGATATTTCTCAGGTTCCCAACATTACGTACTGATCACAAGCTGACACTGGTGTCGATCCAGTTATTCATAACACACAAAAGCAACTTGGATGGGTGAATAATTGGTAAAGTATCCAGGTTTGATGATTATTCAAACCTGTTCATCTTTGTGACCGATTTACAGAAGGTCATGAGGCTTTAGAATGATATGAAAAGTTAAGTAACTTGTTGAACCCATGGAAGGGGCAAATATGAAATTGTCCATGTCAGGAGAAAGTAAGGGCAAAATTGCAGAGTATAATTGAAATATTGACCGAAAGGAGAAATATTGGCATAGACTCATAGAGATGTACAGCACGGAAACAGACCCTTCAGTCCAACCCGTCCATGCCGGACCGATATCCCAACCCAAATCTCTTCTAACCTGCCAGCCCCCGGCCCATAACCATCCAAGCCCCTCCAATGCATGGACATATCCAGATGCTTTTTAAATGTTGTAATTGTACTAGGTTTCTCATCTTCCTCTGGCAGCATATTCCATACACATACCACCTCTGCGTGAAAAAGTTGCCCTTAAGGTCTCTTTTATATCCTTCCCACTCTTACCCCAAAACTTAATAAGGAGAGGAAGGATAGGCTGGGATATTTATTCACTGCAGCACAGGAGGTTGAGGGGTGACATTATAAAATCAGGAAGAACGTAGATGAGGTGAATAGCAAAGGTCTTTTTCCTCGGGTGTGGGAGTTCAAAACTAGAGGGCAAAGTGTTCAGGTGAGAGGAGAGCGATTCAAAAGGGACCTGAGGGCAACATTTTTACACAGAGAGTGGTTCATGTGTGGATTGAACAACCAGAGGAAGATGGAGCTTCATGTACAGTTACAACATTGAAATTACCTTTGGACAGATGCATGAATAGGAAAGATTCAGTGGGATATGGACCAAAGGCATCGAAATGGAACTAGCTTCGTTTGGGAAACATGATGGATATGGACAGGCTGCACGAAAGGTTTTGTTTCCATGTGGTATGACTCTATGACTCTATGGATGTCTTTTTACCGATATCACTGAAATGCAAAATGAAAGTGCAGCAGTGTAGTAACATGTTAGAAAGACAAACTGCAGGTTGACCTTCATTGCCCAAGGATTTTAGTACTGCTTGAAAGCTTGTACAGTGAGACCACAGCTGGAGTATTATGTACATTGTTGATCCAAGTACCAATGGAAAATGATAACTGCTGTGAGGAGACAGCAGTAAGAGCTTACCAGAATAATTCTTGCTGTGCCAGGTTGGTCCTATGGGGAGGGTTGGGGGTTGGTTTGGCCTGCATTCACTGGACGGTATCTGATGGTGAAGTGTCTCAATGACGTGTATAGGATGCTGACAGGGCTGGGAATGCAATGATAATGTGTCCCCTGGCCTGGGAATTCGAAGAAGGGGGCCAGGATCTCAGCAGACACACAAAACAGCATGTCCATCTGTGATGAGAAACGTCTTCACTCAGACAATGGTGGCCGTCTGGAAAACTCTACCGCAAAAGGCTCTGGAGAGAATGTCATTCTGATTTTTTTTAAAAGAAAGAAACATATCGATTTCCAGAAGCTGAAAGTGTCAATAGAAAGCTAAAAGAACAGGTATGTGACTGTGTGGTAAAGGATCAATCTGGATCATATTGAAAGATGGAGCAGGGTTCATGGGAAGGTTACCCATTCTCCTATTGTCCGTCCTCTCCTTTTCTGAGCATTTATTGTCACATATTCAGCTTCTGTTCTGTCCTGGCCTGGTCTCCATTACCTCCTTGTTTACCCACCGATTTCCCATGTTATGGAACTGACCAAACTCCCTGAAGATAGCTATATCTTAATATTTATCTGATTTAGAGGTTAGTGTAAAGTGCTGCATTCTAAATGTGATTTTATGGGTCATTCTACTCGGATTTAAGTAAAATACACTTTTGTCTTACCCCACAGTTAGAAAACACTCAAAACAACAAAAAACGAAACATTAGATTGGAACAGTTACTTTGTCGTAGTCAACATATCAGGTCAAATAATGTGTTCCATAGTTAGGTAATTTTACATTCCGCTTTCTTTAGTTTGTGTTTCCACTGTAGTGTTTAAACAAATTCCGTTCTGCTTAAAGCCGAGTAGTCTGACCAATTGTATGACACCGTGAATATCCATTTCACTTCTGCCTTTAAAATAGGATGAAGTTAGGGTCTCAACTACCTTCTTAAAATATTTTTAGGGTTCTGGCCTGATTCATAACAAGATAAAGTTTACTTACTCTGCTTTCCATGCAGCAGACATCTTCAAGCAGACTCGAAGCATTAACTCTGGTTTCTTCCCAGAGATGGTTGCCAGTGATTCGCGATTCACCGTATTCATTTCGAAGACAGTTAGGGATAGATAATTACCATTGATTGATCCCGTGACTACACCAAATTACAAAAGCCGAGGTTTTTCCACTGCTATCTCGGAGGTTCGCTAACTGCACTCCCCTCTAGTCACCGTAATGCCTTTCACCATAGATACTTCCAAAGTGCTAATCCAAGCATATGCTCATGCCTCCTGGAACACAATGTCCAGATAATCACCCCCTCAATGAGACGTCAGAATGAACGAAGTTCGGATTCCATTACACTAACACTGAGCTGCTTCTCCTTGACCTGCAGGTATTTGCTCTGAGTGTTGTTGGTATGAATCTCACAGGTGTGCATCAACCTACCCACAGGACAGCCGGAAAAACATAATTTACCATCTATCCAAAAAGTAGTGTGCTTTTAGAATTAAAATTCAATGGTTCAAGCAGGACCGTTTCCACATTTCGCTTCAATTATCTTGTGAAACCCAGTATTTGTAAGCAAAATGTTATGACTCCATCTACCTGCATCAGATAGATAGATAGAGAAACAGAGAGAGACAGAGAGAGACAGGTTGGGAGAGAAACAGAACGTGAGAGAAAAACAGACAGACACATGGAGAAACAGTAAGAGAAAGAGACACAGACAGTGAGAGAAAGAGATAGGTTTGTGTGTTTGTGAGAGGGAGATGGAGAGAGACAGAGACAAGAAGTAACACAGAGAGTAAGCGACAGAGAGAGAGAGAGCATTAATGTGTGAGAAAGAGGCAATCAGACATGCAAAGTGAGAAAGAGTGAGAAACAAGGACAAAGCGAGAGAGGCATTAACAGAGAGAAAAAGATTGATACAGAGTGAGAATGAGAGAAGAATGAGAAGAAGACAGAGGGAGAGAGAATGTGTGAGAGAGAGAGACGGAGTCAGTGAGCAACCAAGAGAAAGTGCGAGAGTGCGTGAGAGAAACAGAGAGAGAGAGAGAGAGGAAAGATCAAGAAGGAAGGACCGAGAGAGCGACAATGAGAGATCGAAAGTGACAGAGATGATGCGAGAGAGATTAACTGTGAAGGACACAGACAGACAGTGAGGGAAAGGTACCGAGTCAGAGACAGTAGAAACAGAGATATGCACAAACAGAGAGATAGATGGAGAGAGAGACATGGATGGGGGAAGAGCAAAAAGATGAATAGGAGTCTGGGAGAAAGAGAATTACTGTGTCTGTGTGAACAAGAGTGACTGTGAGGATGAGAGGAAGACAGTGAGAGAGAGGGAGAGTGACAGAGACAGTGAGAAACACTGAAAGAGAGAGATTGGGAGACAGTGACAGAAAGAGAGTACCACAGTGAGATAGAACAGTGTAGAAGAGAGAGAGATACAGTATGGGAGAAAGAGAGAGAGAAAGATGGAGAGAGTGAGGGAGTGAGTCAGAGTGAGACAGAGAGAGGTACTGAGACAGAAAGAGTGGGAGGGAGAGACAGCGAGAGAAAGCTAGAGAAATACATGAAGAAAGGAAACTGAAGGAGAGAGAGAAAATGAGACAGGCATAGATAAGTAGTGGGTAATATTAATAGATGGAGAGACACAACGAGAGAGACATTGAGAGAGAACGGGAGAGTCACAGAGTCAGAGACACAAAAAGACAGAGAGTGACAGTGAGATGAAGTGTGTTTGTATGTGAGAGAGATAGACAGTGCGAGCGAGAGATACTGTGAAGGACAGAGATCGAGAGAGATAGTGAGATACAGAGAGCAACTCAGAGGCAAAGTAGATAAAAAGATACAGAACAAGAGAGAGATAGCGAGAGAGACATGGGGCGGGGAAGCAAGAAAGAGGAACGGAAAGAATCAGTGACAGAAAGAGAGACAACATGTGTGTAAAAGAGCAATACTGTGAGGGAGAACGTAAGACAGTCTGATAGGGGCGAATTGACAGACACAAAAAATGGGAGACAGTGACAGAGAGGGAGAGAGAGATTGTGGGAGTGAGAAATACGGTGGGGGAGAGAGAGGGAAAGAGAGGATGAGGGAGTGAGAGTCAGTTAGACCGAGAGAGAGAGAGATGGACTGCGAAAGACAGAGAGGGAGAGTCAGTGACCGAGAGAGACCGAGACAGAAAGATCGCGAGATAGAGAGACAATGAGAGATACGTAGGGAAAGAATGAGAAAAATGGATGGAGTTCGATAGTGAGAGAGAATGTGTTTGACGCGACAGTTTAAGACAGACAGAGATAAGAGACAGAGAGACTGTGAAGAACACAGAAAGAAAACGTAAGAGAGACAGAGGAAGTTAGAAACAGAGAGTCGACACAGAGAGACGAAGGTAAGCGGGGGTGGGGGGAAATGAGCAAATAAAAGGAACAGAGAGAGAGTCAGTTAGAGAGAGAGAGTCATTGAGGAAGACAAGACAGCGAGAGAGAAAAGAATAGTGACAGATACAGTGATAGAGAGGGAGATATAGAGAAAGAAGACAGAGAGAGAGAGGAGTGCGAAAGGGGGAGAGTCAGTGAGAGAAAAATCGATAGAGGGAGAGAAGTACTGAGACAAAGAGCGAGAGAGAGGGATAGTGAGAGACACTGAGTGAGAGAGGGAGAGAGAGAGACAACGATCGAATCAAATTAAGAGAAACAGAGAGAGGCATAAAAAAGATTCACCAACCTGAACCACCTCTTCTCTGATACTGTGAATGATTCTGCCCTTGAGCCCTCAATTTATGTCACTGTCTCTGTTGGACCACACCTTCTTTTGATTCACCCAGACATTTACATCTTACAAAACAATCATCTTGGCGAAACGCACCACAGCACGTCCATCCATTTCTTAGATCGACAGGGATAGAATGCAAAGTGTAAAAACAATTTGACTCCATTTGCATGTTCCTTTGCTTCAAACCAATTTGATGCCAATATTCTGGTGGCTAATTCCAAAGTCTCCTCAAGGTGAGACATTTATTGAGCAACCAACAATTCAATATGTGTGTGTATTAAAATAAACTCTACTCATTTTTAAATTAGGTGAATAGTTTCACATGCAATACTACTATCAGAACCAAAGACTTCATCTGAAGAAACACATCTATATTGATCTTTCCACTGGCAGCATATCCTTCCCTCATAGGATCAGCGATAATGTGCACTTTACTCAAAAACACAACACAACTGACATCTTGCGAGTGGAAAACCTGACAGTGAAGCATTGTCTCACCACTGTTCCTGATCATGTGACAGTTTGTATACTCTGTAGTCTGGGTACAAAGAACAGAAAAAAGAACATTTACAGCCCAGGGACAGGTCGTTGGGCCCTCCAAGCCTCAAGCGATCCTGATCTACTGTCTAAACCTTGGGCGACTGCATGGCTGAAAGACCATTTTCTGAGCATTAATAGAGACGCGATTTTATGAATATTGTAGACAATATTCTATTATGTTGCACACTTGATGAAGTGTCATATAAACAATTACTTTGTGGTTATATATCAAATGAAATTTGACATACCATTACCTGAATGAAGCTACCAGATAAGTGAAGTCTTATGAAGAGCTTGGAAAGCACAGAGATTGATATTCCAATCGATATTCCAGTGCTGAAGGGTTTTAATATATGCATGAAAGCAATTTCCAAGTGCGATTGTAGAAATGGAATTCAAACCTTATGAAGATAGATGCAATCAGCTGGGACGGTGGTCCTTTGCTGGAAAAGGGCCTACAGGTCATGCCATATATGTTTTAGATGCTCATGGTTGAGCTCGATTGTGATGACAGCGAAAAGCAGTTGCTGCATACATTGGGAAAGGAATGATGAAGCATAAATTCACAGTGATTTGCAGAATAAGCAAAAGTAATGTGACAAAGTGCATATGAACTCAATAGTAAGTCAGGGCATCGGGAACACTGTTTGGACGTCTGGCGAAGGCAGTATAAGTTGATATATGCAAGAGGGCATGGTATGTCCATCTGAAGAGAAATAGAGTAAAAATGTCTGGAGAAAAAGTGGGAGGTTGGAATGACGCTTGTTTGACAAGCTATTGCTAGCATGATAAGCCAAGTGATCTGCACCTTTCCTGTAACAATTATATCACTCTGTTACCACTCTCTCTCCTTCTCTCCATCACTTCCTCTTTCTGTCTCTCTCTACTTGTTTCTTCACATCCACATAACTGTGGCACTGCTGTTAACATGGGCATCACATCGTTCTAGCACAACAAATCTTACGTAGCTCGCCAAATTATGGCTGTTGGATCTCCTTTCTCCCTATGTCATTTATTGCAACTTGATCATTTGATTTTTTTTGATTTATTGTTGTCACATGTACCAAGATTCTGTGAAAGGTATTGTTTGGCGTCCTATACAAGCAAATCATAACTTGCATAAATACATCAAAATAATAGAACATAATAGAGAATACAGTCTTATAGCTACAGAAATTATACAGAGAAAATTTAAATTCAATATATGACAGGCCTGTTCAAAAATCTGATAATGGCTGCAAAGAAGTTGTTATTGGACCATTGGCATGTGTTTTCAAACATTTGCATCTTCTGCCAGATGGACGAGTTTAGAAGGGAGTCGAAAGCAATGTAGAAGGGCTCTTTTGTTATGTCTGCTTTAGTGTGGTAGTGGGAAGTATATATGAAGTCCGTGGATGGAAGGTTGGTTGACATGATGGACTGGGCTGTGTTCTCAATTCTCTATAATTTCTTTCAGTCTTGGGCAGTTCCGTTGCCAGACGAAGCTGTGATGCATTTGGATGATTTCTATGATGCATCTACAAAAAGAAAACGTCGACGTCATTGCGAACATGCTGAGTTGCCTCAGTTTTCTGATGACTGAGATACGTTGGTGTGTTTTCTAACCTAAAGTATCGATGTCCTAAAGCAGAACATCTTGTTGATTAGTTGCACTGTGTGGAATTTGAAGTTGCTGACCACCTCTACATTAGCACATTGATACAATTTGGGAAATATTTTCTTCCCTGCTTGCTGAAGATTACCAGCTTCTTTGTTTTACTAAAATTGAGTGACAGATTGTTGTCCTTCCAACAAACCAATAAGCTCACCATTCCTTTCCTGATCTCTGCATCTTTGCTGATTAAGATCCAATCCACTTCGACTGTATCATAAGTTAACTTGGAAATGATGTCAAAACACTGGCCACTCTGTCAGTATCCTTTGAAATTTCCCCACTTAAAGTGTTCTGAATCCACTCCTTCACATGATTTTTCTTGGCACAAAATGTATTCCATTCTCTTGTCAGATGAACATGCCCTACTCGTAAAATGGCAAAACTTTGATTCATTCAACATTTCTAATGCACAACTGGACAGCTGAGACAGACAACGCTTTTGGAATGATATTGAGTTGTTGTTTACCATCACACTCACCAAAATACATATTTTAATAAATGAGGCAATTTCCATTCAGGAGATGGACAATCATGGAAAACGTTGATTGTGCCATGTGGAAAGACATCAGATTTGGAGTTGTTTAATCAGTGACAGTCAAAGACGCCAAATGCCCAAACTATGCCAGGAAGTAATGAGTCCTGACACTTGCAGCCGACTAGAATTTATTTCATGTGATGAAACATTAACCTCTGACTTCAGGGAATTATGTTCAATGTACAATCAAATCAAAGCTGAGAAGGACGTTTGATCAGTCACGGCTGATGATAGTCAAAGAATCATACAGAACATCGGTCAAACCAGTCGACCATAATCCCAAAAGAAACTGGTCCCTCCTGTCCGCTGCTAGCCTGCATCCCTCTAAAGTCTCCCTGATCGTACTGTTGTCTTAGCGCCTTCTCATTGTTGCAATAGTGCCCACATCCTCTACTACTTCATTCCACATGTCAACGAACGTCTGTGTTAAAAAAAGTCTCATGTCTTCTTTTTTCAATGTTTCTCTTTCCATCAAAAGAACATGCTGCCTTGTCTAAAAATCGCCCACCCTGTGGAAAAGTGATCTTGCATTAATTTATCGGTACCCTCATTATTCTATCAATAATGTCATCTCTCAACGTCAAACACACCATGAAAAGGTTCCAGCCTAAACAGACCTTCTTTACAACTAAAAATTTCCATAACTGGTTAAATCCTGATAAATCTTTTCTAAACCCTCTCTATTTTCGTAGTATCCTTCCTATAAGAGGAGTAGTATTCAATTTCATCACGACATTCGAATATTTTCCTTACTGATGTGTCATAAAGTTCTTTCTTGGTGTTTAATTTACAGTGTTAATGTTCGGGAATTGTTCTCACAAGGAAGTATGAGAGATCGATTGTGTACTCTGTTGACATATCTTGATAGTGATTCAAATAGTATCCAACAGAATCTATGAGCAACGCGATCTGATTCATGAAATTCATATTTTGATCAAAACATAATCCGTCAATAAAATGTTCCTATTTGATGCCCCTTACGTTTTGTAAACTACACCCGTCATGGTTTTATGTCAAGCCTCGCAGCTACCCTATCAGATCAAACCACGTGTTTGTTATGGTGGAAATATGACAAAGGTAGAACAGACTAATCAACTCATTCATGATGAAGGGCTGATGTTTGAAACATCGATTTACCTGCTCCTCGGATGGTTCCTGACTGGCTGTGCTTTTCTACCGCCACACTCTTCAAAGCTGATCTCAAGCATCCGCAAGTCCTCACTTTCTCCAGACTAATCAGTGCGAAGATTGGATTCTTGTATATTTAATTGTTGTAGATTTAATTCCGGAGAAATTCCAATAGCCAGCATTGATCATCTTGAATCTTGCAAAGTTTACACAGGTCGTGGCCATTTGTATCCAACTGGACATTCCCCAATGATGCTGAGCCCACAAACAGGTTCAATGAAACAAAAATGTCCGGGCAAAGAAGACTGAAATGAGGAGGAATTTATTTATGCCTGACTGCATGCAACACAATAATACAGCCCATATCAGGAAAAGGAACAAAATGTCTGAAAATATTTTATTGTTATTGGGAAAAGCATTAAAAAAACAGGGGCAGGCTGTTCTGTAACACGACATATTTTGGTTAAATAATACATGAAAACCTATGGTTCGTACCAGTATGATCCTGTCAGTAACAATGCACCATTCCTGATGAAGGGCTTTTGCCTGAAACGTCGATTTTGCTGCTCTTCGGATGCTGCCTGAACTGCTGTGCTCTTCCAGCGCCCCTAATCCAGAATGCAACATTCAAAGCCGATTTGCAGCAACTTCAGTTCAATTAAGATTTGAAATTAGTAAAACACGCAACATTGACTGTCTTCCGTTAAACAGTACTTCTAAGCCTGACAATTATATTGGAATGAACGACATTCTTCCACTACCCACTTTGTACCGATAACGCTCCAATAAAACACATGCAAGCACTCAGCTTTAAATGAGTGACACCTAATCTATAACATGTGCCTCCCTGATCTATACTCATTCACATTATTGAATGAGACTGGATCTTGCTCTCAGAAACTCCAAGGAGTATTACGTCTACCAAAACATCACAGTTCACTTGGGCAGCATGAGCTTTGGGCAGTAATATCAGATCTTTTCACATTAAATAGGTTGAAGCATTGCCACTTTACGAACAACTGATCCAGTCTTTGATAGTACTTAGTCTCCCTACTTTAACAGAAAGTCTTATTACATACATTTGAATTAGTATTTATTGTGGAACTTGTTTCCACAAAATCTCTA
The DNA here is from genome assembly GCF_047496795.1 of Chiloscyllium punctatum. Taxonomy (NCBI): domain Eukaryota; kingdom Metazoa; phylum Chordata; class Chondrichthyes; order Orectolobiformes; family Hemiscylliidae; genus Chiloscyllium; species Chiloscyllium punctatum. The sequence goes on along the minus strand of NC_092781.1, from coordinate 45,461,730 downwards.
CTCAACTATTCTATACAAATCAGAAAATTTGCAATTTTAACAAAAGGATATTTTACCATAAATTTCAATTGCTCTCTGAACTTCGTTTGAGTCACGGCATAAATGCACGTGTTAGTGCAGCAACTAAGCTGCTGTCGCATGAATCCAATTTGTACTATAACATATGGTGGGAGAACAGAAACATACCCTAAATTAATCATTCTGTTTAGAATAGAGAACACCATTATTATGGACCATAACAGTACAAAGTTCGCTGAAATAAGAAACAGTAGAACAATAGATTTCTTTCTGTTTTCCATTTCTGTGTCTCTGGGTCTGTCCCCACTGCTCTGGTCACGCAGTCTCTTTCGAGCTTTGCTAACCAGTAAAATATGTCTAACGGTGGCAATGTTTAATATTACAATCAGTAGAAAAGGAACACCTGGTGTGAGAATGTGATGAACGAACTCGACTGTAAACCAGATCTTAGCAATTACAACTCTGTCAGTTACATAACAAAACCAGGGAGTATTAGCCAAAATATATTTATCTGTCTGCGCAAAATACCAAAATATATTCTTCAAACAACTAATCACAGCCACGGTTCCAAGTGGAACTGCCACCATGTTCTCTCGACAATATTTATTTTTCAGCTGTGGGCAACAAATGACCACAAATCGATCAAATGTGAAACAGACGGTGAACCACACGGAACAGTCAGTGGCTGCATAAAGGATAACTGCATGGATATTGCACACAGGGATATTCATCATAAAAATAAACTCTTCCCAATGAACAATAGGAATGTGCCTTAATATTAGGTCGAAGATAACAACCAGCAGATCTGCCACGGCCATGGCGACGAGATAGTGGGTTATATAATTGGTGAGACCACACTTCCTCCGAGATAAGATGAAAATCGTCAGTATGTTTACTGTGAGGAAATTAAATTCATCAGGAAGATGAGTATAAGAATGTTGTTAAATATATAATCTTCATTCACTACTTTATGAGTTATTCCATGATGACCTACACTTTTATTATGCGTTGAATTTGCAAGAAATCTCTGAAAACATTATATTTCATCATGCATTCAATTGATTGGTTCCTCTAACTTATCTGAAACGTCCACCAATTTGGACAGATGTGCACAAATATTTCAAAAATCGATCTTCGAGGTTTGCAGATGATAGACATTTTGTAATACAATCGGCAAAGATGTCATAAATTTAGTCCAGTTAACTGTGGCTGACATAAAATTGAAAGATTGATGTGTAATGTTCACATTAAATAGGTGCTGACATTTAATACCACGATTTGGAGGAATAATGAGGAGGGATATTTGCGTCATTTCTTTGTCAAATAAGTGTCGGGATAGAAGAGCGCAGGTGCGCTTAACCTCGAACGTTTCAAGCCACATTAATTAGTTCAGCAAATGTACTCATGACCTGTAAAGAATCGGAAGAGGGAGAGCCCTCAAAACCAGGGTAGTTATACTGAAAGTTCCAAATTGGTCAACATTGTGTGTCCAATTGACAGGATTACAATTTACACATACAATAGATTAGAAACGAAGTCTCTCAGAATAACTCAAGGGTTGAGGGAATTCAAGAAATGGTGCATTTTAGAAATGGTTCTCCAAACCACAACAAATGCAAAATAAGACGCCCTCGATATTTCTCCATTTCCTTTCTATTTCAAGAGAAACTTGAAAATGCGATAGAAAAGGTTAATTTTAACGTTGAATAGGGGAAATGTGAGGCGCTTCCAGATTGTTTGCACAAAATCCTTAAGAAAAGCACTGCAAACAGAGCATAGGTGTCTGGAACAAGATTCCTTCCATATTGACTGCAGTTGCACTGTAGTTTGTCAGCTATTGAACTGCAATGTGGATACACACAAAACCGAATCAGGATTGGGCCATTCGGACTCGCTGTCCTATTTTGGCATTGGATAAGGTCTTAACTGATCGGATTGTGGTATTTCCTTTCCTAATTAAACCTCGACCTGCTCGCAGCACTTGACTGAGTCTTTGCTTCAGATTCAACAGAGCTTAGCCTATTAAATTGAAAGAAATAGCATTGTTTCGAAAGTTGTTAGAAGCAGTGAGTTTCAGAAATCCTCGATGCAATGACACAAAATAGAAAGTCCTCATTCTTTTCTAAATTGCTAACTCCTTCATATTGCACTTTTCACTTTGTTCTGATCATCACAAAGAGGGAAACATCCTTTCAACATCCAATCAGTCAAGTCAATCTCAGCTCCTTGCATGCTTCAGTCTGATTATTTCACGACCCTCTAACTTCTAATAAATTCTGACCCATTCCGTGGATAAAGCTGGAATCAAAGTTGTCACCTTCCATTTATGTACAACGACATTCAAAATTCTTCTAGTTCTCATCCGTTATTACAGTGCTTATACAAAGAGTAGACCAACTAATATATTTTAATGAAGTGAATCAAAAGAAAGATTAAATGACAAGTGGCTGAGTCAGAAAATTATGAATATAATTTCCTTTTTCATTATTCATTCTGAATTCATTATAAGATAATACAAAAGATGAACTGGAGTACGCTATTCAATTCTTCCTGCCTACTTTGCTGCTCTATAAGATCATGACCCACCTGACATTCGTCACGTCCACTTTTATTGTGCACTCACCATCGCCCTTGTTTCCCCTACGCGTCAGAAATCTATCTATTTCATCTTTAAAAATGCCCAAAGCCTGTGCTCCCACAGTTCTCTCTGGCACATACTTCCAAAGACCCAAAAATATCTGAGAGAAGAACATTCCTCCTCATCTCAAACTTAAAGCATAGAACACAGCTCATAAGACATTACAGCCCATTACAGGCCCTTCGGTCTTCCATGTTGCACGAACCTGTGGACAAATCTGAAGCCAATCTACCCTCACTATTCCGTTTTCATGCATACGTTTATCCAATGTCCATTTGAATGCGCTTAAAGTCGGTGAGTCTACGACTGTTGCAGTCGGTGCATTCCACGCCCCTAATGCGATCTGATTAAAGACACTGCTTTCTGCCATCTCTCCCATATCTATCAGCCCTCAACGTAAAAATATGCCCCCTCTTGCTGGCCGTCTCCATCGAAAGCAAAAAGGCTCTCACTTACAACCCTGTCTTAAACTCTGATTATCTTAAGTGTCTCAATTAAGTCCCCTCTCAACCTTCGTCTCTCTAAATCAAAGAGCCTCAAAACCCCAGCCTTTCCTTAGATGGCATTCCCTCCATACGAGGCAACATTCTATTAAATCTCCACTGAACGGTTTGCAATGCTTCCACAAACTTCCGAAAATGCAGTGATCAGAACAGGGCACAATACACCAAATGCGGCCATACTGCAGCGTGACCGTGTGACACTGAATCTCAATCCCTTTACCAATAAAAGTTAACTCGCCATATGTAATATTAAAAAAAACCTATGAACCTGGGTGGCAACTTTCAGGGATCTATGTACATGGAGACCGAGATCTCTCTTTTCATCTACGCGACAAAGAATCTTACCATGAGTCCAGTATCTGTAAGTTTTATTCCAGTTGCTCCCCATCGCATCCTTGCGGTACACCACTGAATCCCAGGATGAGCATTTTTCATTATCAATCAGCCTCTGCCTTCTCTCAGCTAGCCAATTTCTGATCCAATCACCGGTAAATCCCCATCAATACCTTGCCTTCCGATTTTGTGCAATAGCTTATCGTGGGGAACCTGATCAAACACCTTATTGAAATCCAGATAAACCACATGAACCACTTTACCGTCAGCCAACTGTTTGATCGCCATCTCAAAGAACTCAATAAGGTTTGTGAGGCATGACTCACCCTTAATATAATAATGTTGATTATGACGAATCAACTTATTCCTCTATAGATGATTATAAATCCTATCTCTTATAGCCTTTCCCAACACTTTACCACAACCGAAGTAAGGCTCACTGGTCCATAATTTCCAGAGTTGTCTCTACTCTCCTTCGTCAACAAGCAAAAACATTTGCTATCTCTCGTCCTCTAGCACTATTCCTGTTTGGATAATAACAACACAAAGATGAATTAAAAAGGCCCTGCACTCTCCTCCCTGGCTTCACAGAGAATCCTAGGATAAATCAATTTCGGCCCAAGGCACCTATCAATGCTCACACTTTCCAGAATTGTTAACACGTCCTCCTTGAATCCCAAAACCGTCTCATCCAGTAGCCAAAGTTTTAGTATTTTCTTCGACAGAATTGTCTTTGTACAGTGAGAATAGTGATGAAATTGATATAAATTCGCTCTATGTAATTCTGATATCGTGCACACTGTTCCCAGAATTTCTCCTAAATTGGTAACATCCTCTTAGTACTTTCATTGTTATGCCCTTAAGTTAGTTTGTGTTTCAACCAGATCATCTCTCAAAGCTGTGTGCCGTTCTGGTAACCCTGTTATAGGAAAGATGTTATTGAACTAGAGAGTCATAGAGATGAATCATCTGCAAGATTTATTGGCGAAATAGAGGTTTTGACTTATAAAATTAAAATGGGAACACTGGGACTGTTTTCACTGTTCGGACCTAAAGGGTGACCGTATTACGTTTTTTGTACAATCATCAGAGTCATAGGTGAATGACAAGGGAATTTTCCTTCGGGTGGGGGAGATGAAAACGAGAGTCCGGATTTTGAAGGTGAAAGACGGAGATTTATAAAAGGAAGTAAGGGGCAACTTGAAGAGAATTGTTCATGTGTGGAGTGAAGTGCTAGAGAGAACAATGGGTGTAGGCCAAGGTAATTGCATCATTTGTGAATCGGAAGGTTCTGAAAGGATATAGGCCAAGCGCAATGATTGGCTGTACCAAAAGGGTCAATTTCCACCGTTGTGACGCTGTGACTCTGCGAGTGAAATACCAATCTCTTCAAACTTTGCTCAGCAAACAATTCCTCCTTGTCGGCAGTTTGGCTACTGAAATATCTGTGAACTATCCAATAAAGCAATGATTTTCATTTAATTATTGAACAAACTCCCCCCCACCCACCTACCAACCCCCAGTGTTGTCGCACTGACAAAATGTGGCGTGCTTCAGAGTCAGATTGACTTTGAGAATCTATACCACCGTTGAGAAAGTCTGTTTCCCTTATCGCACGACTTTGAGATCTGGAACCTTGTTAAATTAAAGACATCCATTTATTTTCATTGGGAAATGCAGGCGTATTTTGTTGAAACAAAAATGATGTCTCAATGACAATTGTAGATGTCTTTGCTGTTAACGTTTGATAGGAGGCTCGGAGAGAAGACAGAAACATTTCCCAACAACATAATTACATGGCATTATTTTACAAAACAATTTACGTTTATGTCCAAGGCAAACTCTGACATTGCCATTACATACATCGATATGTAATTTATTAATTTCCTTTCCGGACAGAACAGAATTAAGGTCGAAAGAATAATGTTTGATCCTGCAGGCAAAGACCGTATCATTCTCTTCGCAAAATGGATGGGAGGTGACAGAGACAATGCAGAACTGAACCATTTTCAGACTTCCGAAAACATTTCCTGAAGGAGTATCTCCAAACATTATGGGATGGTTTAATCGGGTATTCTCGGCACATTTTCAAAATTCTCTGATGCAGAGTGACGTTATGCATGTTTGATAAAGGATTGCTCATTCTAAAAACGTCTGAGACATGTCCAAAGTAATTTTCATGAGAATGCCGATAAATTTGTGCTGAAAATCCCTCAAAGTGGTTCTGAGTGATTGCTTTCTTGTTATGTGTCTTTCGTGAGCAGCAGTGGCTTACTTGTTGTTTACCAAGGTTCATGACCAGGAATTGTGCAGTATGTGACAGACACGAATGATATTTTTTGAAACATAGAGCGCTGTCAAAGTTTTAAAGCTTTGGTAGTCATGAGAAGCGTCCGGCTGGAAATGTCGATTTTCTTGCACCTTGGATACTACCTGACATGTTTTGCATTTTCAAGCGCCTGGCTTTTCAACTCTGATGCTTTGAAAGAGGATAGTGTGACATGCTAAGCATAGGCAGGAAAGTGCAGAGCAGCACAGTTGGAAGCACAACGATTTCCATTCACTTTCCACTAAAAGCAAATTTCGGAAGGCTTTTCACATGTTGGATTTTCGTAAAACAAAACAGAAATTGCTTGAACTTTTGGAAAGGTAATCTACCTTGCATAATCGTTATTGCATCCATGCAACTTCAGAACGTTAATCGTGTGTTGACCTCGCAACATCATACATAGACCATAGGACATTACAAGTTAGTACAGGCCACTTAGACTTCGAGGCTGCGCCAAACTGTGGAATCAATCTGAAGGCCATCGCTATTCCGTTTTCATCCACATGTTTATGCATTGAATATTTAAATTCCCTTAAAGTTGGTGAATCTCTTCTGCTGAAGGCAGGGCGTTCCATGGTCTGAGTAAAGAAATTATCTCTGCCATCCATCCTATATCTACCCCGCTCAATTCAAAAGCTACGTCACATCATGTGAACCATCACCATCCGAGGAAAATGACTCTCCCTATCCACCCTATCTCATCCTCTGATTATATTAGATGTCTCAATTAATTCATCTCTCAACCTCATTCTCTCTAACGAAAACAGCACCAATGTTATCAGCCTTTCCCCATAAGATCACCCCTCCATACCATGCAACATCCAAATACATTTCCTCTGAGACATTTCCTAAGCTTTCACATTCTTCCTATAATGCAGTGACTAGAAGTGTATCCAATACTCCAAGTGCAGATGCACCAGAGTTTTGTATAGCTGCAACATGACCTCGTGACTCCATAACGCAGTCCCTCCACCAATTAATCCAAACTTACCGTCTGCCTTGTTAACGACCCTATCAACTTGGATGGCCACTTTCAACGATCAATGCGTATGGACTAAAAGACATCTCTGATCATTGACACTACCAATAATCATAACACTTGCCCAATACACTTTATGCCTGTTGCTCCTTCAAAAGTAAGCCACCTCACACTTGTTCTCATTAAACTCCATTTGTCACATATCAGAGCAGCTCTTCAGCTTGGCTATGTCCGTCTGTAACCTGCAACATCCTTCAGCACTATCGACAAATCCACTGCCTTTCGTTCCATCTGCAAATTTACTAACACATCCTTCTACGCCGTCATCTAGGGCATTCATAAAAATGACAAATAGCATTGGCCCTAAAAAATATCGTTGTGGTAACTTAACTCGAAGATGACCATTTCCCGCTATCCATCATCCTCTGCCTCCTTACAGAGAGCCAATATCTTACCCAAACCACCTAATCTCCTCCAATCCCATGCCTCCGTATTTTGTGCAATAGCCTACCACGGGAAACCTCATCAAACAGTTTCTGAAATCTAAATACACCATGTCAGCAACTATACCTTCATCCACCTGTTTGGTCACCTTCTCAAATAACTCAATAATGTTTGTGAGTGACGACCTGCACTTCACAAAATCGTGTTGACGATCGTAGTTGTCTGAACAATGCAGTTGCAATTCAATTAAAGGAGAATTAGGGATGGAGAAGAATAGTGGTCGATCGAGTGATTTTGGAATTATGAGAGTGGTGACATGGACAAAAGCATGTCGGTAGTCTGAGATTTTGCAGTTCAATAACTTGGTCAATACAGAATGAAACTGCACATCATGAGGGCAGAGTTTACCTGGAATGATACCTGATATTGTGTAAGTGGTGATGGAAGGATGGATCAGAAATCAGAAAGAGTTGGCAGAACTTCACTTATTCATAATGTAACTGAAAGGATTCTCTACAAACACCTCAAATATCACCATTAAACAGAGAGTGCACAGAATTCCTAGCTTCGGATAACGTTTCTTTTACAGAAATTCGCTCGTACAAAAATGCAATATTCAACGGTTCGAAAAATATTACGCAGAAACTATTCATGGACAAATTAGTTGAAGAGGATTCCGAAGATAGAATATCGACCTTTAATGATAACTGTTTTTCACTCCTTAGTCTACCGAATATTTCCAGACTTTGGTTCAGATTTGCTGATCTTGAGCTTCTGTGATACTGGCATCGATAAAGGTATCACAGACAGCCACAACTCATGTAAACGGTGCCAGACATAGACAATTAACAAGCTAGCTTAATCCCATTTTCCAGCAATTGATCCTTACCCTTGTCTGCCTTATCTTTGCACGTGCACATGGAAATCCTACTGAAAGGTTGTGTGAATTTTTGTCCCTCTCATCCTCACAGATTCCGACTACAGATGTCAAATATTGTTCCTGACCTCTTCTCTACACCTTTGACAGCCTAGTCTTTCCAATTTAACTTCACTGGTATATCTCCTGCGCATCTTCGACAATGTTGTCATATCCGCTATATAACGTGGACTCCTGAACCACACGCAATGTTCTCATTTTAGCCAACATGTTCGACAGTTCTAGTGTAACCTCCCTGCACGAAGAGCAAATGCTTCCAATAATAAGGCAAGTCTACCCACAAGCCTTCTTAACACTTCATCCACCTACCTACTTGCTATCCACCTGTTCCCTTTTTTTCAGTGCTTCCTAGGTCATAACGTTCATCATGCATCACCTTGCTTTGTTTGCCCTGCATAAGTGCATCTTTTCACATTTATAACATGGATTTTCGGCTGGATGCAAATGGATAGTGATAACAAACAGAATGGAAGGTTAGAATACACGAGCATTGTACGTTCTCGGTCAGCAGTGATTTCTATAGCTTCATATTTCTATAGCTTCATTCAAGAAAGCTCAACAAACATGCTTTGTTGATTTAACGCATTGGTACACACTCACCAGGAACACCAATAATTGCCAGGATGGGATAGTAAAATTTCTCAATAATTTTAAGCGTATGTTGAACCTGAAAATTTGCATTAACGCTGTAATTCTCACTTGGTAACTCCCCGTCAATTATTGTAGCATTCCAATTGAGATCCATTTCTGATACAAACCACTGCAAATCAATACGTCACAAAAAAACTGTGAGCAATTTGACAAATGCTATCTGGGCCAATCGACGAATGTATTTCCAGTTTAATCCCTGCTCGTACATTAAGCCAGCAGTTTGTAGCTCACATTTCCTTCATGTCAAACTCGTTTGCTGTTGGAATTTATCAAAATGATTCACATTTACTTTATCAGGACATGAGTTGCAGCTCGCGATTTCTCATTGCCTGAAAATATGAATCCTTTTAGCGTCTGCAGTTCACATAATTGTTGTTTGAAAATGATTGACCCGTCTTTTGAATCTATTTCAAAAGGTGAATCGGACATGTCAGCTTAGACTCCGGAGGTACAATGAGCTTCTCTCCCCTGCCTTGCTGTGTCATCCAAACATTTTGTTCTCAGATCCCATCGTGCGAACATTGTAATATTGCTTGTAAATTCCAACCAATCTCTTCTTGTTCTTACATATTCTCCCTCTTTCTATGTAGGTGCCGAATTCTGATCTTCTTAATAACATTTAATCATGAAGTATTGAAGGGAGTGCCTTATCAACGCAAGAGCGAAATTGTCAAGTGACACAATCAGGGTGCTTAGAGACTGATATTACTTCTGGTCACTGAACAAATATGTTGTGTTAACTCATGCCCATCCTTTACTTATTCTACTATTGTAAAATACCGCAAATCACTTTCTATACTACCTGTGATAGATAATTGTTGCAGAGAAAGCAAAATATGAAATGATTCGATCTAATCTTCTGAATAAATTAAGTTTCCCTGTGTGTGAGAGTAGTGTATTTGTAAAAGCAAAATTCGAAATTAAAATGAGATATTTCAGATATGTAACTTTTGCAGTGTTGATAAAGTATTTTTCAAAAGAGCCAGTATCTAACAGTGGACCATAACAATTAATACTTGCAATAATCAACAATGTAAACAGAACAGGAGAGAATAAACAACAAACCATTCGGGCTGTGTATGAAAAAGACAACTGGAGCGACTCGTTGCCTTGATGGAGAGCATTAATGAATGACAAGCTCCTAATACTACTTTAATTGTCCAACAAAATAAGTTCGATGAATTGTCTTTTGACAACGATGGTAGTAAATCCGCAATCCATTGTTCGAAGTGAAATAGCACTGAGGCAACTGCGCCATAAGTATATTTGGAGAGAATCTACAAATGCAGACGCAACTTTTCCTTCTGCCAGTGAACATCAATAAACTGAAACCTGACTGCAAATACTGACAAACCGAGGCACAAACAAGTATAGAACGTGAACAGAGATCTCACTGAAAGAATTAGGAACAAAGAGGCATCAGGAGTAAATGCTGATAGATAAGAATAGGTACTCTCTGAAGATGAAGGTAGAGTTGGATCCCCTCTGCTCGATGGTCCCTTTCTCTTTTCCTTACTTTTCTGTCTTCTTCCAACCTTCACTGTTCTTCTCATGCATCCCTACTTGGAGAGTGGAGTCGTGCAGCTGGGAAATTGGGCTGAGCTCTGCGGCAGCAGTGGAGCAAATGGGGTTGTGTTTCACAGCAATATGCAGCATGTGGGCCATGTCCCACAGTGGAATGCAACAAGCACGGGCTGACTCCAGTGGCGGAGCGGAAGGAGTATGGGCCGACACCAGTGGAAGAGCGAAGCGAGCACGGGTAGTGCCCAGCCCCAGAATGAGCACGGTCTGAGTGCCGCAGTGAAACAATCATGGGCTGAGGCCTGCAGTGGTAAAACACAGGTTGGTTCCTGCAGTGAAACAAACACGGACCAAGTCCAGAAGTGGAACAAACATGGGCCGTGTCCTGAAGAGGAATAAACATGGGCCAAACCCCACAGTGGAACAAATACGGGCAGAGTTCTGCAGTGAAACAAACACGGGCTGAATCCTGCAGTGGAAAAAACAAGAGCTGACTCCTGCAGTGAAACAAACATGGACCAAGGACCGCAGCAAAATAAAGAGAGACCAAGGCCTGTATTGGACCAAATGCGGACAGAGTCCTGCAGTGGAACAAACATGGACCAAGCACCGCAGCAAAATAAAGAGAGACCAAGGCCTGCAGTGGAGCAAATGCGGACAGAGTCCTGCAGTGGAACAAACATGGACCAAGCACCGCATCAAAATAAAGAGAGACAAAGGCCTGCAGTGGAGCAAACACGGCTGAGTTCTGCAGTGGAACAAACATGGTCCATGCACCACATCGAAATAAAAAGAGACCAAGGCCTCCAGTGGAACAAACACGGCTGAGTTCTGCAGTTGAACAAACATGGTCCATGCATCACATCGAAATAAAAAAAGACCAAGGCCTCCAGTGGAACAAACACGGCTGAGTTCTGCAGTGAAACAAACACGGGCTGAATCCTGCAGTGGAAAAAACAAGAGCTGACTCCTGCAGTGAAACAAACATGGACCAAGGACCGCAGCAAAATAAAGAGAGACCAAGGCCTGTATTGGACCAAATGCGGACAGAGTCCTGCAGTGGAACAAACATGGACCAAGCACCGCAGCAAAATAAAGAGAGACCAAGGCCTGCAGTGGAGCAAATGCGGACAGAGTCCTGCAGTGGAACAAACATGGACCAAGCACCGCATCAAAATAAAGAGAGACAAAAGCCTGCAGTGGAGCAAACACGGCTGAGTTCTGCAGTGGAACAAACATGGTCCATGCATCACATCGAAATAAAAAAAGACCAAGGCCTCCAGTGGAACAAACACGGCTGAGTTCTGCAGTGGAACAAACATGGTCCATGCACCACATCGAAATAAAAAGAGACCAAGGCCTCCAGTGGAACAAACACAGGCTGAGTCCTGTAGTGCAACAAACATGACTAAGTCCTGCAATGGAACAAACACGGGCTGAGTCCTGTAATGCAACATTACATGACTAAGTCCTGCAATGGAACAAACTCGGGATGAGTCCTGTGGTAGAAGAAACATGGACTGTGTCCTGCAGTGAACCAAACACGGGCCGAGACCTGCACTGGCAGTGGAGCGACTGGATGGTCCCCAGAGCAGCGCTGGTGTGAGTCCTGGTTTGATACCTGCACATGCAGGAAGTGTGGCCTCCAGCTCGAGCTGGAACTGATACATGTACCGTCATTTGTCATCATTCAGCAATTTTTCACTCTTGCAGACTAACTTATGTTGTTTTGGTTTCACAATAATAACACTCTGTAAGCATTCTGGCTGAGTACTTGTGCCTAAAATGGCGCCAAAAATGCAGCCATTGTACGCCTGCACTTCTGTACTCGACGGCACAGGGCAAGAAAAGATATTCTAATATTAAATCCCAAGATAACAAACAAATGTATGATTGAGATCAGATTCTAAGGGAAAGAGGTCGATGTATTCAGAAAGAAGGGATTGAACTATGCATGAAGACAGATGACATTGACAGAGTCTTAAATTATTACTTGTAATCTGTTCTTACTCGGGACAAGGAAGAATGAAGTTCACATTGAAAGAAGATGGACTGTGAATTTCTGAAACAATGTGGTGTATAAAGCAAGGAGATTTTGGATGTTTTGGTGGAATTTAACGTGCACAGAGTCTAAAGCTGGGTGAAGTATATACCTGCCTGATCTGGGACATGATGGATGAAATTACAGGGAACCTGTTCTGAATATTTCAGTCAATTTTGGCTACAGGGTATGTGGAGAAAATGAGGACTGCAGATGCTGGAGATCAGAGCTGAAAATGTGTTGCTGGAAAAGCGCAGCAGGTCAGCTGAAGAATGGCTGATGCCCGAAACGTCGCTTCTCCTGTTCCTTGGATGCTGCCTGACCTGCTGCGCTTTTCCAGCAACACATTTTCAGCTACAGGGTATGTGCCAGAGTTCTGGGGTACAGCTAACATGATTCAACATTATAGAATGGGTGTGGACATTGGCCAGAGAATTATCGGTCAGTGAGTCAATCATCCATAGTAGGGATACACTTCAGAAAAGTTTGAAGGTGAAAGTTAATCTCTGTAGCGGTGGAATGATCAACGTAATGTCACTGTTTAGGAAAGTTGCTCAGGACAAGTCACGGAACTAAAGACCAGTGAGCGTGACGTCGGTGGTGGGCAAGTTGTTGGAGGAAGTCCTGAGGGACAGGATGTACATGTATTTCGAAAGTCAAGGACTGATTAGGGATAGTCAACATGGCTTTGTGCATGGGAAATCATGTCTCGCAATATTAATTGAGTTTTTTGAAGAAGTAGCAACGAGGGTTGGTGAGGGCAGAGTGGTGTACGTCATCTGTATGGACCTCAGTACGGCAGGAAAGTTAGCAAGGTTAGATCTCATGGAATACAGTGAGAAGTATCCACTTGGATACAGACTCGCTCAAAGGTAGAAGACTGAGGGTGTTGTTGGAGGGTTGTTTTTCAGACTGGAGGCCTGAGACCAATTGAGTGCCACGCGAAAAGTCGACTTCTCCACCACCTATTGCATCCAGTTTGCGAAGTTCTTCTAGCCTACTTCTTGTCTACCTTGAACATGTACAAACCAATAGCATTATTAATTATTTGCATGCACAGCCAATTAACCAATTATGCCACTTCATGGATTTAGTTGAACAGGCATATTTTCAACCACTGAAGTTCCGTGTGTCCGATAATATTTCACAGACTCTCTTCTCTCCCTCCTTTGCACTTTTCATAATGATCACTCTATTCGTATAGATTCCTTCTGAGAAATTTCCCAGCCGCACGTTGTTTTTTCGTTGACAGGACTTCCCTAACTTTATCCTTGGGTGTCATGCAATGTGCTCACTGAATCCATATTCTCATGTCTGTTCGTTCTTGTTTCTCGGACATAATTCTCTCTGCAATGATATGGGGCCTGGTTTTTCTATTTGCGACTGTTTTCAACTGAAACTTTTCCTCTAATGCTTTTAGTGATTTTCTTTTTTCGTAGACAGGTGAATCTGCAACTAGTTAACAATAAAAAAACATTTAAAAATTTATAAAAAACGATTATAAAAACATCGTAAATGGAAATGGTGAAAGTCGGTGCTTTCCCTCCTTTAAGCCTGCCCCAACATTTGGCAGATTCATAATTGACCGTGAAATTTCAGTCTCCTACTCTTTAATATATCTACCGAACCGACCCCAATAGTTTTCTGTTGTAGAGTATGCCACAGAATCACAGCTCTCGAAGTGAAGAAATACTTCGTCATCTCAGTTGTGAATGGCGTATCTCTTATTCTAAGACTGTGTCCCCTTGATCTGGACTTCTGCAACATCAGGAACATTCTTCCTGCATCTCGCATGTCCAGTGCCATCATGATTTTATACATTTCAATGAGATTGCACCGAATTCTTTTACGTTCCAATGACGACATGTCCAATTGATCCACTCTATCTTTATCCATCAGTCCTGCCATCCAGAGAAGCAGTCTGTTGAACCTTTGCTGGACTCCCTCAAAAGGAAGGATATCTTTCCTCAGAATAGGAGAGCAAATCTGCACACAAAACTAAAGTGAGGCCTCAACAGGGCCCTACGTAACTGCGCAAATACATCCTTTCTCCAATATTGAAATCCTCTCGCTATGAAGGCTAGCTTGTCAATATATTTCTTCAGCATCAGTTGCATTTTAATGCCACACCTCAGTCACTGTTCCATCATGACACCCATATATAGTTGCACGTCACCTTTTCAGAAACTACCATCACTCTGATGCCAATCTGCCTTCTTAATTTTAACATCAAAGTGCATAATGTCACATTTATCTACATCATTTGCATTTGCAAGCATTTGCCCACTCAGACAGCCTGTCCAAATCACCCTGATACTCTGAGAATCCTCGTCATAGTACACACTGCCCCCCAACTCAGCGTCGTCCACACATTTGGAGATTTTGCAATCAATTCTTCTGTCCAAATTATTAACGTACATTGTGAGCAGCTGCTTTCCCTACAGAAACCTGCGGCATCTCAATCTTCACTGCCTGTCAATATGAAAAGGATGTTTATTCCAAATTCCTGTTTCCTGCCTGCTTACCAGTTCCCAGTCACGTCAATACTTTACCTGTGATACCGTCAGATTTAAGATTGTGTCTAATCGCTTGCATGGACCGTTGTATAAAGCCTTCTGAATATCCAGATAAACCACTTTTACTGATTCTGCTTTGTGTACTCTCCTGGTCACATCCTCAAATAAAAATCCAGAAGGTTTGTCAAGCATGATTTACTTTTAGTGAATCAATGCTGACCTAGACTGATTCTGTCAGTCTTTTCCAACTGTTCAGGCATTGCATCCAGTTTGATTGATTCCAGAATTCCCCCTTCACCGATGTCAGGCTCACTGGCCTGTAATTCAGCTTTTACACTCGAGTTTAATTTTATCAAAAGTGGGATTGTGTTGGCTGCTCTCCATCTATTGGGACTCTTCCACAGCCCATAGAATTCTGGGAAATGATTACCAATCCATCCAAAATTTTAGGGCTCCTTCCTTAAGTACTCTGGGATGCAGAGTATTTGGCCTTGGGTATTGATCATGTTTTAATCCCATCAATTTTACTAACACATTTATAAGATTATGGAAGATTCCTTCAGTCCCACGCTAATTCCTGACGTTCTGTCCCCTAGAATCTCTGGACGGTTATTTTGTCCTCCTCAGAGAAGACAGATCCAAAGTATTTATGAAAATGTTCTGCCATCTCTTTGTTGTCAATTGTAAATTCACCTGATTCCAATCGTGAGGGACCTACATTTGTCTTTACCAGTCTTGTATCTCATCATATATTTATAGAAGATTTGCTGTCAGTTTTTGTGTTTTCTGCAAAATTAATTCTACATTTTATTTTTCCTTCTTAATTATAACTTTTGTCCTCCTTTGCTGAATTTTAAATTTCGCCCAGTCCTCTCAGGATTGCTACTTTTTTCTGGGCAATTTATAGGCCTCCTCGCTGGCTTTGTCATTATCACAGATTTCCCATTTTTAGTCATGGTTGAGCTACCTGTTCTACTCTTGTGCGAGACTGGAATGTACATTTGTTTAATGCCATCCGTGTTCTTTAAAGGTCTGCCATTGCCTATCCACAGTGAACCTCTTCGAAAATCTTTCTCCATCCTTACCAATGCATTCGAGCGAAGTTCATTTCTGTAAGATCTGGACCCTGGACCCTATTTGAAGGACCATAACTGGAATGTAATAAAACGTTTAATCTGTGTAAGTAGATTAATTAAATAATTGAGGAGAGATTGATTAATTAAATGTCGTGTGAGATGTCATTATCTTAATGAGAAGCAACTACAGTGGTATTTTCTATTTCAGTTCTGTTACCTTGGGAATTTTTCTATTTGTGAAGACAGCATCAATCAAATATTTTTCCAAGCTTTCGAACTACAATCATCCATTTTCTTTTTTCAGGGGTTATGACCCGCTGTCGGCATATTTGGTCTTCTCAATCATGGGCATCCCATACAATCCCATCTTTTGGTTAGGGCCGCAAAGCAAAGTCCATTAACCTAATTTGCTGTCAATTTTTGGTTCCGTATTCCTTGCCTCATCATGCTAGCCAATCGTGCAATTTGAAAAATGCTGTCAGTGAAACTACATTGATATATCCTGGATTGTGATTTTTTTATCATTGTTTTCATTGTTCCCTTATCAGGACTCATGCCTTCCTCTTTAGTCTATGTCGTCGACATGACTGACAAGCCATCATTCCCATAATAGGGCGAACTGGAGATGAATCAGTACGACCAGATGAGATATCATCTTGATCAAACTGTGTAAATTTACATTTATTTCCCTAATTCCATACTATCTCGCTCGGCTTTTCTTCCTGAAATTCTCAGTCTGTGTCTCCTTTTACAACTTTTACTTTCTATTGTAGTCAATGGTAGAATTTTACTGATTGACCTATCTTTTGCTGAATCTCACTAGGGTGATCACTTCAGCGTTAAATGAGGCCGCTTCCACTTCTTTGCAATCAACGTGGTCATCAATGAAGTGGATCAGAGCGTCAAATGACTTCCAATTGTAGTGATTGGATATGAATCATCTGTGCTCGTCCTTTCATTACTTATAGGGGGGCGTGATGGGGGGAGGGTGAAGCGAAAATTAGGATATGGAATGGAATTATTTGCTTCCATATATAAATATGGCGTTTCAGTCGGAGATACATAACATTTTCCTTTTCTCCCATATCCTGAGAGAATAACGTGTTTGGGAGCATGGATGAATATTCGTACGTGTGACATTACCAGACTGAGATTTGGGGACTGCTGGATAGAGCTTCACTTTCATGTACCATCATCTAATATCTCCTTAAATCGAATTATCTACGCTAAATGCTAACATTGACTCAATCGGTACCTCATCCTTTTGCATTTGATGCAACTTGTGTTTTAGCTTGCAAATTTTTCAATGTCTGTCAGCATGGCATAGTTCATTTCTGGTGTCTTTTCGTTCTCTGTAAATGAATTCATTAATTGTCTTCGCGTGTATATCAATTTGGCAGACACCATCGAGCAGTGTATTCGCTGCTTTCTGCCACAGCTCTACTTGATCCATCTGAGTTTCCACCGACACACCTCACGGGTCTGCCTATTGTACATTGCACTCAAATAAGCCTTTCCCCAGTAATGCCGGTAACTGTGAATTGCAAGAGAGCCTTTCCATTGTTGGGATTTAATTAGCGGTTCAGAGGTGGCGTGAGACGTGTTCATACAAGACCCCAAAGTTTGTAAATTAATCAGTGTCATTCATTCTATCAGCTGCTCTTCTCCAGTCATTCCTTTCAGTGTCGTTCTCACTGGTCTGGATATTAGATGTGCACCCATGCATGTTAATAAGACTGCGAGTTACCTGAAACAGAACAACTTGCTTAAAACTATTTAAATTAAATACAGGGAGGACCTGTTGTGCTCTCATCATTAAGTTGTTCTTTGATCTGGCAATAAACAGAGGGGACAAAGGAGTCAGAGGAAGTAAATTTTGGTTGCTGTTACATCCTTCGTGGAGGATCGTGGAGGACCAACGAGGCCATGAATTATAATCATATTCTTATCATCTCTATTCTTTCGGTATTATTCACATTTTCTCCTCGTATTTTGTTTTGTGTTTTTTTTTCATATGCTACTGTCTTTGCGACAATATGTGCACTGCAGTGCTTCGTGAGAGAGCCCTCAGTCCATCCTGTAATTTGATCTATAACCACAAAACTATATTTCCTTCCTCAACTTTTAGGAAGGGATCCGGTAAAATCTACCTGGATATTTTAACATGGTCCATTTTGACCGTGGCTATTGAGCCAGTCTAATTGTAACTGGTCTCTCTGCCCTATGGAATATATCACTGCCGAACCGAGCCACATCTCTACCGAAGTCTGGCCGCCATCAGTCCTGCAATATGCAGCAGAGCCTGCCACCACAGTCGGTGTGGTCAGCTTCATGATTGGCTTAAATTTGGTTCATTGTTGCGTGTACCAACGTACATTAAATAGAATTGTTGAAAGCAGTAGATTCAGGTCATAGTATGTAAGGACATACAGATGCTTACACAGAGTGAGGCATACAAATGGTGCATGTGTTCAAATTTGTGTGTCTTCTGCCTGACGAAAGAGATCGTAATAGATCATTACCGCGGTGGGAATGGTCTCTGATGACGTTGATAGCCTACCCGCAAAATACGAGAGTATAATTTATTCCAAGGATGGAAGATTGGTTTCCTTGAAGGCCTTGACTGTTTGCACAAACTTCCATTGTTGTGGTCCTGGGCAAAGCAGGTGCCTACTCGGCCGGCATGTACCCGGATAGTCTTCTGTGGTGCATCTGTAAGTGTTGGTATGGGTCCTTGTGGACATGCCGAATTGGGAACTATTTATGAAAATGTTCTGTATGCATTCTGGTGAGATGACTAATGTACACTTCCTCCAAATTGCTTTAGCTTTTTCTTTCACTCCATTTTCTTTCTATTTTAATTTTTCCTGTGCACTAGTATCCGCTTGCAAATTTTGCTGATTTAGCTCTTCTAATCCTACCATTGCCACATCAATGTTTCTTGGAGTCGCCATCTCTCCTGCTTCTTCGCACTTCTGCCTACAATTTACAGTGTGCCGCTATTTCAATGACTATAGTCTTCATAAGGCATTATACTGCCTCCACTGATTTCCTCCTTTTCTTTTAATGTTTTATGGATCCGCGCCTGAGCTAATACATCGTCATCTATTCTTTGCCTTTATATAATCGTGCACCATGTCAAAGGCATAGTGTCTGTCTGTACAGAGTTCACTGTCTTCCTCTTTGCTATTTTCAATGCTTCCGTTAATGCGATCTATTCCAACAGATCAGCTGAAACAGTCCATTTTAAATTCCCCTCCACTAGTTTCGCCACTCCATCATTCACAACAGCCCAACCAGTCCATGAATAAATTACCTTCATCCATCCGCAAATAAAGTCAAGTTAGAGTTGTCTAATGTCGATAAAATGGAGAGCTGGAAAAGCACAGTACGTCGAGCAGCATCAGAGGATCAGGAGAGTCTACGTTTCAGGAAGGACTCTTCATCAAGACTTGGTATTCCCTCTGCTCTATGCTGATCAATTTCTGCTAAAAAGAAAAGTGAGGAATACAGCTGCTGGAGAGTCAGAGTCGAAATGTGTAGTGCTGGAAAAGCATAGCAGGTCAGGCAGCATCCGAGGTGGAGAGTCGACGATCTGGTATAAGGCCTTCGTCAGGAATCGTGGAATATTTTCCACAGAGTATTGTTTAGAGTATCGACTTACGTTTTTGTCACAGTACAGCTTCTCACATTGTTTTTCTGGAGTCTGATACTGTCGTTACCCTCCTAAGTACACGAGAGTAGTTTTGGTACGTAACACTATTTGTCCTGATATGACAATAGGCTCACTAACCTTCCCTGCCCTATCAACGCAATCTATTGCAACCCGGAACTTCTGAAGTCCCTGGCCGACTGGTAATTCCGGTGTGGTGTCCATGCGGTGCCTGTTTTCAATCTCCTCCCCATTTTTTTAGCGACGACAGCGCTGTAGAAATTTCCTTTGATGTTGTGATGTGTATGAAGAGGTTTGGACTATTCTCTAATTTCCGTGCTGTTGCAACTATGAAGAGTTTTTTCAGCTGAATATTTGCTTCATCTTGTGCAAGCTTTCATTTGATCATCTCCGTCCCCAAGCAACTTCCGGAATGGGTTCAGCAACAATATCGAAGATCATAATAAAGGTGACACAAGAATTAAAAAAACCATGACCTACCTCACCGTCAGTTACTGATGGAGACATATTGACTGCTGCCGTCATTCTGTTTTTGGGGAGAGTTTTACTGTTCTGACTTTCATCATGGCACAAATAAAAGTCATTATTCCATCCCGCTTGTGCTTTGCGGATGTTAGTTTTCATGCCTGCTCTACCCAAGTTTAGCAAAACGTTAAACAACAACCCCATATGTCCAGTTTCGAATTCGCATAGTATCAAAAATCATCCTCATATTGGAGAATGGTGTTACCATTTGGCCTTACGCCACATAATCCTGAAGTTTCACTCATTATCCTGTGGAACAGTTTAGGCATATTTTGAACAGCCAATGGCAACCTTGTGTACGTGTACTGTCTTCACCTTGCAGTGAATAGAAACTTGTACTGGGACGCATACTCACGTGGATTGAACCAGAATCCCTTCGCTAAAACTGACACTACAAAATAAAAATGCTGTAGTTTCAGGCCAATGAAATTGTTTTTTGGCTATCCACAATATGGTATTCCGTTGATGTCCAGTAATGCCTCTGTCTCAGTAAACACATGCACTCCCAATAACGTGCCATCTGAATTTTGACATGCCCAAAAGCTCATTGGAATCATTAATCCATTTTCTCTCACAGCTGAATCTGATTTTTGTGTGCTTCTATTTTTTAACCACCCACTCTTTGTGACAATTTTATGTTTCGTGAATTGAAGCCCTAGATCTGTAACCAGCACGAACGCTTCTATGTCTAGTAATGCTTTGCAGGATTGGCAACCGAGAGACGCTGTTACCTACAGGTGAGTGTTGACGTCCTTACGGAGAGCTGCTGCTACATGTGGTGGTTCCTGGTTTCTTGACAACTGCTAAACGGTGTTCAGCAACTGTTTTATGGTATTAACTCTCAGGTCTGCACCAACTTGATCGATCCCATTATTCAGCTCCCTTCTTCTTTCCATTCTAACTTCTCTCTCCAACAATCCTATTGTAAATGCCACCATTTACAACAACTGAAATATTTCATGTTCTGGGTTTTAGTAAATTTACCGCAGTGGTAAATTACATATCTATTAAGTTAATATGTCTTGGTTGTGCTACCTTCTACTGTCGCTCCTACTCTCCTCCGCAGCTGCAACTTTAGATTTCTGTGTGTTGTCTCACGCAGTCTTCCAGTTTTGCAAATCGTTATAAGTGTTGAGTGTAACTAGTTCCGCCTTCAAGGTTAATTGATGGCATGGCTAGCACAATTCTTTCCCAGCTGAAGGAACACTGGGTTATTCCGATCAGTGTTGGGTATCCCACGATCTGCTTGAAAAGCTTCAAACTTCAGATTCTGATATTAAATAGCGCTCTCCCACTTTTGTTGTGCGATACCTCCAGGTAAATTCCAATTTACTTGAAGCATTTATATGCATTAGTAACATCTGCATTAAAAGTCTGACGTTCCTTCTCCTGTACTTGTGCACTTGCACCTAAATCAATATTCCAAGTTCCATCCCAGTGCTGTTGAAATAATGGCACCGAGTATGTTTCTGGCATTTCAGCATGAACTAACTCTGCAAAATCGTTGTTACGTAAGTTATGGAAAATTCTTTCATTTCTGCCAGACAAACACATTAATATGTCCACGTGTCAAAATGAGTAGCTTGTCTAGCACGTTATGAATCAATGATACATAAGCCATTAGTATTTAAGTGTTGGGCTGGTCAACAGATATCAGAAATCGCAGAAGCGTCATTGGAAACACTGCTCTCGCCACTAACCTTGCTATTCCTGGGGTATTTCGTCCACCTGCGGTAGGAGGACTGCATTCGAACTTAACTGGAGCCCTTTCCATCCTCCATGATTCTTCCCATAAGTGCACTAAAGCCAAATTAATCTGTATTCTCCACTTCACTGGGAAGGAATGCCTCTGCCCCTTTAACTGTCGATTTATGAGTTTGTTATTTGCGCATGAGCCCGGAGGTATAATATCAAGGCCATATCTCCCTTTGCACGTTAGGTGGGTCTGCATGATTCCAATTTGCTTTAATTACAACGGAAATTAACTTACAACGCAGTACAGGTCCTCGAAGTTGCACCACCCTGTGAAACAAATCTGAAACCCATCTAACCAAAACTACACCTATTCAGCTTGTTCCTTTCTTGATGATAATAAATCGATCTCTCATATTCCTTTCCAGCACTTAACCCAAAAATGTTCTATAATTAACAGGGTTGTCTCTAGTCGCCATCTTTAACAAGGAACAACATTCGCCATCCTCCTGTCTTCTGCCAATATTCATACAGACAATGACGACATAAAGATCAAAGCCAAAGGCTTGACAATCTCCTCCCTGGCTTCCCATACAATCCCAGAATTAATTCTACGCAGGACACGGGCCTTATCTATTTTCACACTTCGCAGAATTTTTTTACACCTCCTCCGGGTGAAAGTCAATCGCATCTAGTCGAGTAACCAGTTTCACAGTATTCCCCTCGACAACATTTTCGTTTTTCAGTGTGAATACTAACGACAAATATTCACTTAGTGCTTCCCGTATCTTCTCTGGCCCAACGCAAAGGTTCCCACTACTGTCCTTGATTTGGTCTAATCTTACTATTCACCAGCAATATTTACTGATCTTTCCACCTTCGTCTTAGCTCTCTCATTACATGTTTCCTGGTTACCATGTAACTCTCAATCACCCTAACTAAGCCTTGACATCTCATCCGAACATAAACCTTTTTCTTCTTTTTCTCAAGAGATTAAACTTCCTTAATAAATCACAGCCCCTGCGCTCCATAACATCCTCCCTGTATTATAGGTACAAACTTATCAAGGACACACATTAGCTGTTCCTTTCTATTGTTCCCGTTCCCTGCAGTTTCCTTCCCCATCCTATGTATCCTACGTCTTACTTAATTGCATCGGAATTGCCTTTCCCACAGATGTACCTCTTGCCCACTGGGACCACCTATCCCGTTTCATAACTAAATTTAACACAACTGAATTATCGTAACTATCCTCAAAGTGCTTACCTACTTCCAAATCTAACACCTGGCCGGGTACATGACCCAGTACCAAAACTAATGTGGCCTCGCCCATTGTTGGCCTGTCTAAGTTCTGTGTCAGGAAACCCTCCTGCACACATTGGATAAAAACTGACACATCTAAACTACTTGAACAATAGAATTCCCAGTCAATATTTCAGAAGTTGAAATCCCTCACAACAGCTAAACTGTCACTCTCACTTCTTTTGAGAATCATTCATTTGATGCTTTGATCTATATTTCTGGAACTATAGAAAACTCCCAACAGTGTGATCTCTCCTTTCCTGTTTCTAATCCCAGCCCATACTATGTCAGTTGACGAGTCGTCATCAAACTTCCTTTCTGCAGTAAAAATAATAATCTTGACTAACAACGCCAAACCTCCACCTCTTTTATCATATTCTCTGTACTTACTGAATCACGTAAATCCCAGAACCTGCAACAACCATTCCTGTCACTGTTCTTCCAAGTCTCTGAAATGACCACAGCATCAAAATCCCAGGGACTGACTCATGCTGCAGCTTAAACTATATTATTCTGGATTTTCGCAAAATTCACCCATGCACCCACCCCTACCCCCACTCCCAGGATATTTGTACCTCTCTGGTTCAGGTGAAGACCATCGTATTTGTAGATGGCCCAACGATCACAGAAGGAGCCCCAAAATTATCCAGGAATCCAAAACCCTCCCTCCTGTAGCCACATGTTCAATGTCTCTCTGTCTCACTATTCCTCACCTCACTAGCACGTGACAAATCAGAGATAGCAACGGGGTTTATCCTTGGTATTAGTTTCCACACTATTTCCCTGAATATCTGCCTTAAATCCCCATCTTTATTCCTACCTATGTTGGTGGTGCGTATGTGGACCAAGACTTGGGGCTGCTCCCTCCTCCCCCACAAGGATAACAAAAGCACAATGAGAGACATCATAAACCAATGTATCCGGGAGGCAACAAACCTCCTTTAGATGTGTCAGTTTTTAACCATTGTGTGCAGAAGGGTTTCCTGACGAATCTCTACCGTTCCAAAAGAACTTCCTGTATGTCCCCACAACTGTGGAGTACCCAATGATAAATGTTCTGCTCATCTTCTCCCTTCCTTTCTGAGCAACAAGGACAGACTCTGTGCCAGAGACCAGTACCCCGTTGCTATCCCTTGTAAGCCACCATCCCACAACAATATCCAAAATGGTATACATGTTGTTGAGGGGAACGGTCATAGGTGCTGCCTGCCCGTTCTTTTGACGTACACTGACGGTAAGCGATCTATCGTCTTCTTTTACCTGAGGTGTGACTACATCCCTGTAACTCCTCCCAGTAATCCCATCTACCTACTGAATGATCCGACGTTCATCCAGATCCAGCTCCAATTCCCTAACATGGATTTCGAGGAGCTGAAATTGGTTGCACTTCCCGCAGATGCAGTCAGCACGGACATGATTGTTGACCCTGACCTCCCACATTCTGAAGGGGGAACATTCAGCTGCCCGAACCTCATAAAAAAAAGTCTAACCACCTTATGTGATCAGGTGCACCGAAGCTTTTCTTTGGTTAGAGGAAGAGGATGGGTGGGAGACACTACCTGAGTAGTGTTTCAGGTAAAGCAACTGCCCAAATATAAAGCCTTACTTCCCCAGCAGTCGGATGTCCAATCCTGCTCAGTGTGTGGTCTGCCGAGAGATGAGGTAAGGTTTGAAACTTTACTCTTCCTTTCTCATCGGGCCTCTGGTCCTCACTGTCGGTGCTCCCACTGCAACCTCTTATTTCTATCTGCTAAAGCTTGATTGAGGGATCCCTCAAGCCTCAAATCTAACTCTTCCTCTGCTATCATGGCCCATAATACACGGTTAGCAGGGTAACGAGTGGGCAAGTCTCCAGAACATGCAAGTGAAAAAAAGCTGCAACACTTGTACATGTTGTCCAATCCTTGCCTGCTCTGCAAAACCAAACCATGTGCAGACCCATCACAGATACAGCACCAGGGCAATCTGCACCAGGCTCCTGCACATACAGTATAACCCTCTTTTCTGAGTCCTAAAGGATGAGTAGTCTTTGTAGGATATGGTGATCCTCAGTTGAGCAGCCCATCCTGGAGACCACTCCCCATCCAGAATACTGGGTCTATGCACCTGTCCGCCAGAGTTGAACATATCAAAATCAGTTTATTCATTTTTTGATTAATATGCGACTTTTTCACCCAAGTCCTATCACCCCAACCAATCCAAAGGTCCAGATTTCGAGACTGTCATCACATTGATGTGACCAGTCCCAGAGTACCACTGCTACTCCAGGTATTCATGCAAAACCACAAGATTTTCACTCACTATCCCTTTGAGTCTGAGTGAATCCAATTTAGTTTCGGTATGGGGTGGCCGTTAACAGCTCCTAGATACCTAGCAGACAGATCACAGGGAATGCAGCATAATCACATAACCTGACTCTTCAACCGACATTGGTTCTGCAGCACTAAATTGTTGTGGTGCATTGACCAAATGTTTAAACTGACACCTATAATTCACTTTCAGCATCAAATATTTGTCTGAAATTCCGCCAGTGGGAAGGGACCACAACTGAAGTTGCTCACTACATCATCACACTCTGTCTCCCATTTGCAATGATTCTGCTGCTCAATATTTTCGCTGTCAGACATATTGTAGTGAGAAACAAAACCCGCAGGAGACTCGAAGCTCACAGAAATGTGGAGAGTTCTAAAGACACTGAAATGCACAGCCGAAGAACATCCATTATTTTACTGTTTCTTATTTCTGTGAACTTCATCCTGCTGTTCTTAATATTTACAGTGCCATCTAGACTTGAATAGATGGATAATCTGGGGTTTTTTGGTTTATGTGACTCTGTATGCTCTTGAATTAGGATTCAGTCTCCAGCTCCTGAGTTGCAGCACAAACAATGGGTTCTTCGCCGTTCAGAGGACGGGATGGGATCTACGTTCAGAGGACAAATAAAAATTGGGTTGATATATCCCTTCAGTCTAATCGCTAAAATAATTAAACGCTCGAAACAGTGAATACCTCCCAGCACTGAAACTCGTTGGTGTACCATACATTGATAAGCCTTGAGCACTTCAGATACAACAGAGTCAACACGTGTCGTAATTGGGAAGTCAGACTAATGCCGAGGAGCAGGTGAGTCGACGCTTTGGGCATAAGCCCTTTAAAAGGAACATTCCTGATGAAGGACTTAGGAGCAAAACGTTGAATCTGCTGCTACTCGGGTGCTGCCTGACCTGCTGTGCTTTTACAGCTCCATAACTTTCGAGAGTGAATCAGATACTGTCTGCGAAATTGTCGAATATGGGTTATATTACGTGTCCTCATTCATCACCATATTATGTACTCACTAATACATTGTCACTGTCAGAACACCTGGCTGGGTTTACCTACATGCTGGTAGTGCTTGTTAATCCTGGTTTCAGTACCTATCAGCAAGTGTTGAAGGAGCACAAGAAACCATCAGTGGTGGTTGGCGTCATTTGTTTGATAGACGACAAACGTTTTACACATGACAGTGACTAGCTGCCTGCATTGCATTTAAGGGCAGGTGATCTCATGTCAGAGGCACTGGACCATGCACCCTCTTTCTCACAGTCACTCTATCTCTCTATCTCTTGCTCGCTCGCTCTCTTTTGCTCTCTCCCTCTGACGCACACACTTTCTCATTCACACACAAACTCTCAGACGTTCACTCAAACATTCTCTCTGCCTCAAACACACACACATCTTCAAACACACATTCTCTCTGCCTCAAACACACACACATCTTCAAACACAGTCTCTCGTTCTCGCTCACACACAATCACTTATATACATGTGCTCTCAGGCACCCAAATACTCGAGAAGTCTCTCACACATACTCATTGACACACGTGAGCAATCCTTACCTCTCACATACGTTCTGTCTCTCACACGCAAATGCAAACACACACTCACTCATACTCTCCCACATATGACTTTGCACACAAAACTCACACTGGTACCTAGACATACCATCTCACACACAGACACACCCACAGAAGCCCTTACAGAAATCCATATGCTAATTCATATTGCACCACAATCACTGACAAATACACTTAATCGCACGCTCAAACACAGGGCAAAGTCAATAGATGAGTTACTTTCTGCAGGTTTCCTCATCTCTGGAAATTATATAAGATGTCAGTTCAGTTTCTGGGCATGGCGCTGCTTCGGACTTTTTGTTGGACACAGCTGTTCACACTGTCGGTATGATGTGATTACACTGGAAAGGATTTCGAACACATTAATCAGGATGTTGCTGAAATGGAACAATTTAGCGAAGAAGGTAGGCTGGATAATTCCACTTGATGTATTTGGAGTAAAGAGGTTTTGACCCATGAGCTGACAGTGTTTTGAAACATTCTGAGGGACATCAGAATATATTCCTGAGGTTTGTTATCTTAAAGATAAAGTACTGTGAATGACGTTGAGACCACGACAGACTGTGCAGAAGCAAAATGGACAGACGTGCACCAGATTGTGTTATCAGTAACCTGCAGACAGGAAGTGTTACAGGTAGAATATGAATTGCCAATTCTTGAATTAGTTAAACAGCACCAGAAGAGTACACAAGACAGGATGAGACAGGACGCAGATACAAATTCTAAAATTCAGATGTTTTCCCTTGTACACTGTTACCAGTGGCAGAAGATACCTTCAAAGCCAGGTTTTTGTGTTCCCTATCAAATTGAGAAAAAGTCGAGTCAGGTAAGCTAACTTGTAATGATGTCGGACATAAGAAAAATGTATCGGGTTTGTTAATATGCTGAAACCTTACTATAATAGACGCAGTGAAGTAGAGAAACAAGTGTCAGTTACTGCACCACAGAGTGAGGAATCACATTTGGATAGTGTGTATTTTGGTGTGCCTCAAAATAGATTCAACAACCAGGAAGTCATGGAAGTGTGGTATAGGATAGTGAGTTATCTACCTCACGAGCAAATAACTGAGTTGCCAAGTTGTCTGCAGTAGTATGAGATGCTATGAAGGTGTGCAGGTGTACTGTACTTTTAAGAGAGTTTAAAGGTTGGCACGGACTTAGAGAGGCACAGAGAATACTGGAAAAAAAGTTTAAACTTAACATTTGAATGTGAATACAATAGTGTAGTTAACTATTCATGATATAAATACAAATTCAAATTCAGTCAGTCATTTTTAATCGTGCGCCAAGAAACCAAAATCCAATCAAAATTGAAATTAGTATTTTGATATTATTAAAATCGATGGAATGATCTGTTGTTTGGGTGCATAAAAGCAGAGATTTTGAACAGTTAGTGGGAGAGCTGTGAAAGACCAATAAATGTAGACTGCTAGCTGAAGAGTTCTCTTAGAGGTACCTGTCTGTGGGGAGTTTGTGCAGCAGAACATTAATGCCACCCTGGAGAGAATCTACAAATTAGAATCGGCAGAGCTAGCTGGTAAAGAAACTTGAATATCTTCATTTTGCACATTTTAATTGAGATATTTTATTAAACTGACATTGTAGATTGCCGTGTGAAAGATATGTTTAAGCGAAAGGATTTGCAAACAGTTGTTGGTTTTAATATTCGCTGTTGGACTTAAAGAAATACGTTGTTAGTTTTTACTTTAAATCGTAACCTCAAGAATAGTGTTTTGCCTCTAGAATATTAACAAATTACAGCACGAGGTGAATTATGTTCTGCGTCTCTGGTTTAAATTAGCAGAGTGGCTTAACCCATATCATAGCAGTTTGAGGGCTTTCATCCGCAATTTGAATGTGTTTAGACAGATCCAGTCTGAGATTTGGATAGATTTGGAGGACTTAAGAGCCTAGTAGATTTAAACACTTGTAGGTTAGTGTCCGAGGACATTAAACAAAATGTAAGTGAGACAATTTGTTTACTTTCGGTGACTTGTGGTTGGTTAAACTAAAAGTGAGAGAAATGGCTCTTAAACATGTTAAAGATGATCTGGGATTTGAAGATGATTCTCAACTTTGCCAAGAAAGTTTAGAAGGACAGAAATTGACAATGTTTTTTGAATTATCAAACAAGTTTGATTTGGGGTTTAACCTAGGACAAAGGTAACGCTGAAATTGTGAGGGAAATACTTAAAAGCTTAGCTGTATCAGAGAAACAGACAATTGCAGTCGAGGTAGAAAAATTTAAATTCTCATTGAGGAAAATGGAGCTACAAGATAAACAAAGACAGAGAGAGAGAGAAGAGAAATGGAGAGAGAGAGGAAAGAGAGAGGGAGATTAAGACAAAAGGTAGTGAGATGTACAAACACGTAAAACGTTTACCACATTTTAGTGAGAAAGTTGTTGAAGCCGTCTTTTTTTTTCATTTGAAAAATTGGCTGGGCAGATGGAGTAGTCCAAGGATATTTTGGGTAATGTGAGTTCAGACTAAACTGGAGGCAGAGAAAGTAAGTATTTGCTATGCTTTCAGATGAGGAAGCCAGAGATTATGAAGAGGTTGAAAAGGCTATTTTAGGTGCTTATGAACTGGTACCAGAAGGATATAGACAGCGGTTCAGAAACAAATAGAACGAACCAGGTCTGCCTTATGTTGAGTTTGAAAGAATTAAACAAAGTCATTTTGATAGGTGAGTGTGTGCTACAACAATAGGTAAGACCTTTGAGGCTCTAGGAGAAATTATTCTTTCGGTGGTGTTTATAAACTCACTTTCAGAGATGATAGGCATTCACGTAGAGGAACAGAAAGTTCAGGAAGTGAGAAGACCACAAAACTTGCAGATGAATACATGTTGGTGTATAAGTCAGGCTTCCAGCCAGAATTCCGTCATGTGAGGGATAGAAATTAAAAGGAGGGGAGATCCTACACTGCAAAACCAAGAGCAGAGAACGCATGTAAGAATTTACCACATGATTTAAAAAAGTCCAAGAGAATGGAAATGAGTTGAATTGCCGCTTTTGTTTCCATTGTGCTAAAGTGGGACACGTAATGTCACAGTTCTTGTCGTCAAAGAAAGGCACTGTGACAAAAGATGTGGTAAAAGAAGCTATGAAGCACTAAAGAGGATGCTAAGAAGAGCCGAGGAACTACAGGAGAGTGCACAGCCCAGGCAGGGGCTGGGTATAGAGTTAGTACCTGATCTCGACAACAAATTTGCCTCTGTGAGTAAAGATTACTCAGAAAGAACAGGGGGAGTAGGACAAGAAGTTACACTTTTCAGAGATACAGGATGCAACCAGTCACTTTTGGTGAGAGATAAGCGAATACACATTCGTGCAGATCAGTTACCCAAAAGTGTGGTAATTTGTGGGATAAATTGACGGAAATGTAGGATTTTCTTATGTAAGACCAGATTTGAGTGACAACTAAAAACGGGGGAATCACAGTGGGAGTGATTGATAGATTATCAGTTACACCAATTCGGTTTGTTCTTGGGAATGATTTGGCAGGATCCAAGGTGAGATTAGTACCCCTTTTTTGTGGAGAAGCCCAAAGAAGACGAAGAAACTAAGGAGTAAAAACAGAAATATCCTGTTTTTGTTTCGCTGACGGTTAGGTAACCAGATCCCACAATCAGAAATCACAGCACAAATCAACAAATGAAGAGAAGGATGAAGGAGGTGAGGTTGAATTAGCGGACAATCTGTTTGACGTAATGATTCAGCAAAAACTAGAATTGCAACAGCAAGACAAGATAACAAAAGATATATATGAGGACATATATTTTGATAAGGTGTCAGAGAATATTCCAGAGGGTTATTATCTAAAAGATAGATTTCCCAAGGCAGAAATGTAGACCACTGCAGAGGAGAAATGGACCAAAATACACCAGATTGTGCTGCCGGTAGCATACAGACTAGAGGTGTGACATGTAGCACATGAACTAACTCTAGGAGGTCACCTACGTGCACGAATTACTCAGGCTAAGGTATAAAAGGGGGAAATGGAACATTTGGGAAGAAAAATGCCAAGCCATCAAGCATCTGCAGACTGCCTGAAAAATAGCTCTCTTAAAGGCATCTTTATTGATCAGTAACCTGTGAAACAGAAATCACGAAGAAGAAGAAAAGGAAACCAAGGAAGGTATGTGAGGAGATTCGACATCTGGTTGGTGTTGACAATTTGAATTTTCAGTAATCCTTCATCGCGAGTTTTATCAAACTAGTATTGCCGAAGGAAGGTAGCTTATAGGAAGTAGCAAATAGTTGTTAGTTCGTTGCTCTCTGTTATATTTTGAGAAATAAAGTTGTAAGTTTTTACTTTAAAAAGATGTTGGCCTTTCAAATTTTCACAGATTACAGCGCGGGATAAATCTTTTCTGTGTTGCTGGTTTAAATTAAGCAGGAGGGTTAAACCCAAGTCGTCACAAAAGGGAGTTTACGTGAATGCTTATAATAATTGAAACAAGGTAGATGAGTACGATTTCGTCGCCAGTACTAAATACATGATTGTAGGATGATCATTACTGGGAGGTAAATATCCAGCGGTAACAGACTATTTGGAAAGACAGACAGAAAGGTAAGGGAGATGGTTCAGCTCTCATATTTAGGGATGACAATTGAGTGGTGGTGAGAGATGAAGTGTGTTCTATGGCGAATAAGATTGAATCCATTGAATGGAAGTTAGTAATTCCACGAAGAAAATGTCACTGATCAGCATAGTCTGTGCGCCACGAAATAGTACCATCTCATTAGAGTGGGCAATGATCAAACAAGAAACTAAAGCTTGTAAAAATAGTGTAACAATCTTCATAGGTAATTTTAATCCACAGAGCGATTGATCGAACCAGGTCAGTTTGGATAATCTGGAGGATGGATTTACTGAATGTACCTGCAACAGTTTTCTTGAACAGTCTGCCATGGCAGCAATTAAGGAACAAGGTATCCTAGAACTGGTCCCTGTAATGAGATAGGAATAATTAATGATCACATAGTTCGGGGTCCTCTTGAAAAGATCGATTGGTTGAGTTTAGAATACAGATGGAAATTGAGAAGATAAAATCCAATACCAGAGTTAATATCCTAAAACAATGGAGACTACAATAGGATAATGGACGAGATGGTTAAAGTACACTGGAAGCAAAGACTTTATAGGTGACAGTCGACAAATATTGGAGGTCTTTCAAAGCAATTTTCAGCAAATATTCAGACTGGTGAAAAGGATAGACGACAGGAAAAGGAGTAATTTGCCATGGATGCCCTAGGAAATAAGGGAGGATGTCAAATTGAAAGAGAAGATTTTCAAAGTGGCAAAGACCAGCGGGAATCTCGAAGATTGTAAAAACCTCAAAGGTCAACAGATAGCCACAAAAGAAGCTATAAAGAAAAGTAAGCGAGAATGTGAGTAAACTAGCTCAGAATATAAAAACAGATAGCAAAGGTTTCTATAACATAAAATGAAAAAGAGTGGCTAAGGTAAATATTGGTCCTTACGAGGATGAGGATTGGGATTTGATGATGGAATATGAGGAAATGTCTGAACTATTGAACATGGTTTTTTTGTCAACCTACACAGTGGAGGAGATAAATAACATAGCAGCAAATGACAAGGAGACTAAGGTCGGTGAGGGCCAAGAAATGATCATTCATACGAAGGAGGTCGTGTTGGACAAGCTCGTGGAGATAAAGGTAGACAGGTCTCTGATCCTAATGGAATGCATCGCAGGATACTAAAAGCGTTAGCAGGAGAAATCGCAAATACACTTGCATTAATTTTCAAAAATTCGCTGGACTCTAGGGCAGTTCTGGCAGATTATAAAACAGCAAATGGGACACCGCTGTGTACAAAATGGAGGTAAACAAAAGATGGGGAATTGTAGGCAGGTTAAATTCTGTTATGGGGAAAAATACCTAAATCAATTATCAAAGAAGAAACAGCAAAATACCTGTATATATATTGTCCCATTGGACAGATGCAACATGGGTTCATGAAAGGCCGGGCATCTTTGACTAATTTTCTGGAATCCTATGAAGATATTATGAGCAGTGGACAGCAGAGATCCAGTAGATATGGTTCATAAAGGTTTCCAAAAAGTCTTTGACAAGGTGCCGCATAGATGTCTGCTGGATATGATAAATATACGTGGCATTACGGGCAAGCTATTTGCGCGAACAGAGAATTGGGTAAACAACAGCAAGCAAAGAGTGGGGATAAATGACCATTGCATTTTGGTTGGTGATCAAGATTAGTGGTGTGCCTCAGGAATCAGCGTTGCAGCCACAATTATTAACCATTGACATGAGCAATTTGGAGTTCAGGACCATGAATAGTGTGACAAAGTTTACAGATGACATTAAGCCGCATGGTTGAGAAAAGTGTGCAGAGAAATAGAGATAGTTTAGGTGAGTGGGCAAACGTCTGTCAAATAGAATATAAAACTAATAAATGTGACGTCATCCATGTCTGTCAAAATGACCGCTAGTTTTCTGGTAAAAAATTGCAACTTGCTTCAGTGCACCGGGACATGGGTGCCCTGCATGTTTCACAAAAGGTTGGTTTGCAAGTACATTAGATAAATAAGAATTTTACCAGAAGTCGAAAAGCAAGGAGGTTATATTGCAGCAGTATAGGGTGCTGGTGAAGCCACACCTAGGGTACTGCGTGCAGTTTTGGTTCCATACTTGAGGAAGGATGTACTGGCACGAGAGGGGTGCAGAGGAGTTTTATTGATTTGATTCTGGAGTTGAGGAGTTTGGATTTTGAGGAGATACGCAGTTGACTTTGATTATATTCATTGGAATTTAGAAGAATGAGGAGGGATCTTATAGAAACTTCGCAAAATTTGAGGGGAAGACATCGAAGTAGAGAGGGTATTTCTATTAACAGGTGAAACTCGAACAAGAGTGCATAGACTCAAATTTAGCATATTTAGGAATGACTTGTGACATTTTTTTGCTTAGATGGTTGTGAACCTGTGGACGTCATTGCCCAATTTTAAAAAAAGTTGAGGTTTCCTCATTAAATGTTTTAAAGCTAAGATAATTTTCTTTCGGAACTGTCAAGGAATTAAGGGTAATGGTGAGACGGCGGGTTGGTGGGGCTGAGGCCATCAAAAGATCAGACATAACCTTATTGAATGGCAGAGGAGGCTCAAAGGGTCAGGTGTCCAACTCCTGGTTCTTATGTTCCTGTCATGGTTTATACTGGATCTGGATATGGGATTGGGCCACATTTAAGGGAGGACCTTTGAGTGAAAGATCTTCGAGGAAGGCACCAGTCATACCATGACACAATAAAATATTCAGTCTGGGAATGAATAATTTGGGTCAGAATCAAATGTGCTGAAAATGTCTTGCTGGAAAAGTGCAGCAGGTCAGGCAGCATCCAAGGAACAGGAGAATTGACGTTTCGGCATCAACCATTCTTCAGCCCGAAATGTCGATTCTCCTGTTCCTTGGATGCTGTCTGACCTGCTGCGCTTTTCCAGCAACACATTTTCAGCTCTGATACACCAGCATCTGCAGTCCTTACTTTCTCCTCAGAATCAAATGTGTTCAACATTCATAAGAAAAGTTACAAAGAAATGAGTTTCAGACCAGAAAAGGTAAACTGGACAGATTGAATTCCATGAAAGACAGCAAATGAGGGTCAATACTAAAGGAGTGCCGCACTGCTGGAGGACCAGTGCTGATGCAGTGCCACACTGTTGGAGGATCAGTACAGAGGGAGTACCAGACCGTTGGAGAGTCAGCTCCTGGGGAGGACTGCGTTGTCGGAAGGTCAACACTGAGGTCGTGCTCCTCTGTCAGAAGGATCACGACTGAGGGAGTGATGTACTATTGAAGGCTCAGTACAGAGGGTGTGCCACACTGTCTAAGCTTAGTACTGAGGTAATGCTTTACTGCTGATGTGGCCCTTCTATTTTGTCACCAATTCCACTCCACAAGCTGCTGATTTAATTTGCTCTCAATGCTCTTTCAGGCAGGCTGTTGCAGACCGGAACTCCTCATGGAGACATCGCGTCGAAGAGATATACAGCATGGAAACAGACCCTTTGGTCCAGCTATTCCATGCTGACCAGATGTCCCAATCCAATCTAGTCCCACCTGCCAGCATCTGGCACATATCCCTTCAAGCCCTTCCTATTCATAAACCCATTCAGCTGCCTTTTAAATGTTGCAATTGTACCAGCCACCAGCACTTCCTCTGGCAGCTTATTCCGTAGACTTACCACCCTCTGAGTAGAAACAGTTGCACTTTAGGTCTCTTTTACATCTTTCGTCTCTCACCCCAAACCTATGCCCTCTAGGTCTGGACTCCCCTTCACCAGGGAAAAGACATTGTCTATTTATTCTGTCCATGTCCCTGATGATTTTATAACCCTTACAAGGTCACCCCTCAGCCTCTGAATCTCCAGGGAAAATAGCCCAGCCTTTTCAACCTCTCTCATGTTGGCAACAGATTTTCTGAACCCTTTCATATTTTGCAACATCTTTCCGATAGGAAGGAGACCTGAATTGCACACAATATTCCAACAGTTGCCTAATCAATGTCCTGTACAACCGCATCATGATATCACAACTCCGGTACTCAATACTCTGACTAATAAAGGAAAGCATACCAAATGCCTTCTTCACTATCCTATCTACCTGTGACTCCATTTCCAAGGCACTCTGAACCAACACTCCAAGGTGTCTTTGCTCATCAAAGCTCTCTATCACCTTATCATTAAGTGGAGAAGTCCTGCTAAGATTTGCTTTCCTAAAATGCAGAACCCCACATTTATCTGAATTAAGCACCATCTGCCACTGGCAGCCTATTAGCAAATCTGATCAAGATCCTGTTGTAATCTGAAGTAATCTTCTTCACTTTCCACTACACCTCCAATTTTGGGGCAGATGCAAACGTACTAACTATACCTCTTATGCTCGCATCCAAATCATTTACATAAATGTCGAAAAATAGTGGACCCACCACCGATCCTTGTGGCACTCCAATGGTCACAGGCATACAGTCTGAAGAGCACCCAACACCACCACCACCTGCTGTTTTCTCCCATCCAAATGTCGAATTCTCCCTGTATTCCGTGAGATCTAACCTTGCTAATCAGAATCCCATGGGGAAGCTTGTCGAACGATTTACTGAAGTCCATAGAGATCACATTCACCGATCTGCTCTCATCAATACTCCTTGTTACTTGCTCAAAAAACTCAGTCAAATTTGTGAGACATAATTTCCCACGCACAAAGCATGTTGACTATTAATAATGAGTCCCTGCCTTTCCAAATATATATGTATATCCTGTCCCTCAGGATTCTCTCCAACAACTCCGACGTCAGGCTCACTGGTCTATAGTTCCCTGGCTTGTCCTTATGACCTTTCTTAAACAGTGGCACCACGTTCGCCAACCTCCAGTCTTCCAGTACCTGGCTGTGATTATCGATTATGCAAATATCTTAGTAAGAGTTCTCGGGTACCCCTGATAACGTCCTAGGGATTTATCCACTTTTATGCTTTTCAAGGCATCCATCACTTTCTCCACTGTAATATGGACATTTTACAACATATTACCATTTATTACCCTACGTTCGAGACCTTCCATGTCCTTTTCCAGAATAAATACTGAAGCATTATACTCGTTTAGTATTTCTCCAATCTCTTGCGAATCCACACAAAGGCCGCATTGTTGATCTGTGAAGGGCTCAAACTCTCTCCCTAGTTACGCTTTTGCCCTTAAAACTCATTGCAAAAACTCTTTGGTACTCTTTAATTCTATTTGGCAAACATATCCTATGTCCCCTTTTCCCCGTCCTGATTTCCCTCTTCAGAATACTCCTTCTGCCTTTATTCTCTTCTCAGGATTGATTTGTCTGTACCTGACATTATTTTCCTTCTTTTTCTGAACTACTCCTTCAAGTTCTTCAGTCATCCAGCACTCCTTTCACCTACCAGCCTTTCCTTTCACCCTAACAGGAAATTAGTGTCTCTCGATTCTCGTTTTCTCATTTCTGAAGGCTTCCCATTCTCCAGCCGTCTCTGACCTGCGAACATCTGCCTCCAATCAGCTTTTGAAAGTTCTTGCCACTGCCGTCAAAATTAGCCTTCCTCCAATTTCGAAATTCAACTTTTAGATCTGGTCTCGCATTTTTCATGACTGTTCTGGAAATAATAGAATTATGGTCGCTGGCGCCAATGTGCTCCACCACTGACACGTCAGTCACCTGCCCTGCCTTATTTTCCAACACGAAGGTTTGTGCTTTCTCGAGTAGGTACATCCACATATTGAATCAGAAAATTCCTTGTTCAAACTTAACAAATTCCTCTCCATCGAAACCCTTAACACGATAGCAATCCTCGTTCATGTTTGGAAACTTAAAACTCCCGACCAAACCATCCTATTATTCTTACAGATAACCGAGATCTCCTTTCAAATCCGCTTCTCAATTTCTCTCTGACTATTAGAAAGTCTACAATGCAATCCCAATAAATGTTCTTGTTTCTCAGTTCATCCAAGTAACTTCCCTAGAACATCCACCCTCCGTGTCGCTGTAATCTTATCCCTTACCAAAACGCCACTCCCCCTCTTCTTTTGCCTTCACGTTTCTGCAATTGCTACGATATCCTAGTCCCATATTCCTAACCATGTCCTGAGTTCATCTGCCTTCCCTGTTAGGTCTCTTACATTGAAATAAGTGCAGTTTAATTTATCAGTTATACCTTGTTCTCTGCTTTGTCCCTGCCTGACTCTTTGACTCGCTTCTTTTTCTCAACTGTACCAGTCCTTCTCGATGAAAGTGGACGTGGTTTGTAAGGTGCTTTCCAAAGATATTTCGAGAATTTCTGCAATGCATCTTGTAGATAGTACACAGTGCTGCTACTGAGCACCGTGGTGGAGGAATTGAATGTTTGTCGATGTGGTGCCAGTCAAGCACATTGCTTTGTACTGCATGGTGTCAAGCTTCTTGAGTTTTGTTGAAGCTTCACCCTTTCAGGCAAGCGGGAAGCATTCCAACATACTTTTGACTTGTGCCTTGTAGATTGGGTATAGCGTTTTGGGGTATCAGGAGGTGATCGACTCACCGCAGTAACCCAAATCTGTGAATTGTCCTCGTAGCCACTGTGTTTATGTGATGCGTCCAGTTGTGTGGCTGGTCAATGGTAACCCCAGAGATGTTTGCAGTGGGGGATTCAGTGATGGTAATACTCTTGAATGTTAATGGACAGTGGTTAAAGTGTATCTTATTGGTGATGGCCATTGTTTGGCATTTGTGAGATGGATATGTGACGTCCCACTTTTTGGTTTGACTGTTGATACTATCCAAATCTTGTTGCATCTGAAGTTTACACCCCCACCCACCCCCGCATCCCAGCCCCCGGTATGGAACATCGGGAAGTTCGTGCGGAAAATTGCTGAGATTCTGTCTCAGAATATTTCTGCTGGCAGTGTGACTCCCAGTTGTAACGCTCTCTGTCTGTCTTCTCTGCTTGTGTTTCTGACAGTGAGCGAACATGTCTGTGTCAGCTAGAGAGACCGGGCTTGTGTGTGTTTGCCAGCTGAGTGAACAGTTTGAAAATCAATGATTCCATGATGGTATTCCTAACTCTCTGTCTCTCTCGCACATCGACACAGATTCTGACACGGATGCTAACACATAAATGCTCACTCACTCACATGTGCTCGCACTCTCAAACACACACATTTTCACGCACAGACACTCCCTCTCATTTACACAGTTGAAATGGACACACATCTGCTATATCACTCTTGTTGTCACTTGCTTTGCCGCTCAGTATGTGTTCAACGTGGGTTGTATTTGGAATAACGGGAACCTGGGTGTGAGTAACACACTTTAATCTACTCGAAGTGTTCAAGGGCATTAATGTATGAAATAGCAGAGAGAGTTTGGGCCTGCAAACTAATCGAGGGGTTTGGGTCATTCACTCAAAGTAACGGTTACCCATGTGTGTGTTAAAGACTGGAATCTTACTGAGGGGATTAGTGTGATTTATATTCAGAGTAACAGATACCCGGGAGTGGTTATCAGGTTGGAGGGAGTACAGAGTGTGTTTACAAGAATTATCCTGGATCTCAGCGTTTACATTCTGTGGAGAGATTGTACAAATGAGACCGGTTTCCTCTAGAACTGAGAACGTTTAGGGGAGATCTGAATGAAGTCTCCAGGATATGAATAGGAAAATACAGGCCAGATCAAGATCAACGATTCCCACTGGTTGGAGATTCCAGAACGAGGGGAAACATGTCACATGCAACAGCTGGAATAGATAAGAGGAAAGCTGCTTGCTTCTTCTGGGGCTAGGATTAGGATCATCTTTGAAAACTCTAACAATACTCTGAAACACGTTCAGGACTAAAATGAAGGAACAAAGCCTCCGATTTCTCACCAGAATGTTGCCCAGACAATTTCTTACTCACTCACTGAACCTGTCCAACCCCTTTCCCAGCCTTTCTCTGTAATCTTGGCATTTTACTGTACACATCACTTTGTGTTATCAGCAAACGGAACAGAGGATCCCATCATCTTAGTCATTCCTACAGATGTTGCCCAGTGTTCTGTAAGTAACAGAGAATTGGATTCACTCCCATCTACTGCTGTACAGCTCGTGTTTGTCTCAGAGTCAGCTCTGAAACATCTTCAGTTCACTTTCATCCTTTCTCTGTGTATCTGTGAATTCCTTGTGACCAGCGGAGTTAATCTTCAAGTTAACATCATTAGCCATGATCACAAATAGTTTGGCTTGAACTCCAGCACAGTACAATTGGAATTTTAAATGAAGATCTTATCAGCTCATTATGTGGACGGGATGATACATAACAGCTTGCTGTGGACATACTGATAGCCTCTAAGTTTCCCTAAGGAAACGCACCTTCTGTACTCTGGATTTACAGTTTCCACAAATTTTGTGAGTGAGGTTTTCAGTATCAGAAGCGAGTGCATTTACTGGTTTCAAACAAGTCAGATCAGAACGTACATTTCCCTTAATGACTAGAATGTGAAATATTGAAATGTTTTCGAGATTCTATGTCAGAAGGGATTTCATCCATTGCAAAAAGATGATGATTAAGATTTTGCTCAGTTTTCTTTTTTGCTGATAGAAACATAGTAAATAGCAGAAGGAGGAGGCCATTCTGCCTTTCGAGACTGTCCCACCATTCAATGTGATCATGGCTGGTCACCCAAGTCAATAATCAATCCTCCTTCCCCCATACTCTTTCATCCCTTTAGCACCAAGTCCTGTGCATGTGACAAGAATGGATATACTTTCTGACATGAGCTTCATGGCTCATTACAGACCAATGACAGTCCCAATGGGTCTATTATTCAGGATGCTGTCTGTGCAACTCTAGACCCTGGCGCAATGTGACACCTTCAGTATCTGCCTGGAAAAGACTTCCTCAACTCAAAAGGAGCAAAGTCAAAACAGGATGTGCGTTGTCCCGGTAAATTAACCTAGTGACGTGTCTTGGTGTAGCAAGTGAAGAATGAAATAAAAAATAAGCAGAAGCAACAGTGGTATGGGAACTGCCCTCTCAAATACTGAAGCACAAATATAAACGGAAATGAGTGGGCTTGTCACGAGGGTATTAATTCAGACTCCCAGCTAATGTTCCAGGAATCCACATTCAAGTCACACCACGGCAGATGGTGGAATTTAAATTCAAATAAAAACAAATATCTGGAATTGTCTGTAAGCTTGTCATCAATTGTGATAAAATTGAAGGAAGCCAGAATGTGGGACAAGATGAGTATACACTTCTCGAGTTAAGTAAGTTAATACTAAACAGCCAACTCCACTTTATTGAGAGCATGTCATGTCTGATAAATGTAACTGCGTTCTTCGGGGATGTGTCACAGGCAGCGAGTGAGGGGAGCACTGTGGACGTGGGACTTTCAGAAAGCATTTAGTGTAGTGCCACGTGGCTGTCTGGTTAGTTCATGAGAAATGTTTTGGATTTATGTGTCCGTGGCAGCATGGATTAGAAGTTGACTCCAAATTGGAAACAGGATAGATGGACATTTCACAGTCTGGAGAGACGTTAGAAGGACCGTTTCCCAAGGATTGGTGCTGGGGCCCCTTGTTTTTTTGTCTGATTTAGAGAAACAATTTGGGAGAATAGTGAGGATGATGCTGAAAAACTGCACAGGGACATTGACAAGTTGGCCAAATGGGTAGACACCTGGCAGATCAATGTCAATGCAGAGAAATGGGAGAGATTGCAGTTTGGTCGAAGTAACACGGAGGGACAATACAGGCTGGCCTGGTACAACGCTGAGAGGAGGACAGGCCGTTCTGTTATAACGCACATTTCATCAACACCAATTCACTGTAACATGATTAATGAACAGGGGACACTGTTTCTAAAATGTAAACTTTTACATTGTGTTAACTGTAGCGCGATTGCATTGCCAACACTTCAAAGTGATTTGTATAGGCGATTTTTTTTATAGCACGGGTTTGCACAAGAACATAACTATTGTGTCGAAGCAGAGTGACTTGTAGAGGAGCAGAGCGACCTCAGGGTTCACAGACATGATTATCTAAAAGTGCCAGTCACGCTGAAACAGTTGTGAAGGAGGTTTACAGAATCCTTGGGCTTTTAAGTAGGGACACAGTATGACAGCAAGGGAGTGAAACCACATCTTCGTAAATCATTGGTCAGATCATATTTGGGTAATTGTGTACAGTTCTGGGCACCTCATTTAAGGACGGGATGTAAAATCCTGGCGTGAGTTCAAAGAAGATTTTCAACAATGACACAAGAAATGAAGGATCTTGGATACAAGGAAAGATTCGAATATTGGTCTTGTACCCCTTCAAGCAGAGAGATTAAGAAGGGACCTTATCGAGGTGTTCAAAATTGTGAACACTGTTGATTGGTAAAGAATATTTTATTTCCACAATTTAGTATGTCAGAAAATAGGCATCGAACAATGACACCATGGAGTGCAGGTTCATAGTTCCCTGCAAAGTGGAATCGCAGACAAGCAGTATTGTCTTTGTCGAGAAATGATACAGTTAGTTTGTTTGTGTTTTGAATTTGATGTCACAACTTCCTATAATTTGCTTCATATTATCCCTTCGTCCCCTCACCTTATATTGGCTGGTATCCCTTTCGACAGTCCTTCAGCCACTTCGTGACATCCCAGCCTCTGGAACCAGGAAAGCAGTGTACTACCTGGTGTCACATCCCCATCCTCACGCACATCTACCTGTTTCCCTTACAATGCAATCCCCCAATCACTGACACTCTCTCACTGCTTTCATTCCCTGCATGAATTAAAGTGAGTTAGATTAGCATAAGATTCCTTAATACTGGGGAAGTAACTAATGTAACTCCTTTATTTAAAAAGGGCGGGGGGGGGGTAGTGAGGGAGGCAGAAAGCAGGAAACGACAGGACCAGTTCGTTAATTTCTGTCAAAGTAATAACGTTAAATGTTTTCATCTTTCTTTGGTTCCTAACAGTTACACATGTCCTGTAATATAGTATTGATCTATTGAACATGTTGGCATTTCAGAAAGTGGTGTTGCCTTGTTACTGGATGACGAAAGGACAATAAAGCACCCAATGGGACATTTGTCGAAAAAGAAGTTTCATTCAGTCAGACAGTGGCAGCTGATTCCTCCTTCTGTCCGCCAGATGCAGCCGCTCTTCCTATCATCACTGCCCTGGTCCGAGTCACATCTTCCCTCCTCCCATATCTTTCTTGTCAGTCCTTTTCCTTTGAAGGCTATCTTCCTTTCGTGACGTTAACATGCAGGCCCTTGCGTTTTGTGTCACTCAGGTCATTATGAGACTGTCAGAAATATTCGAGCGAACAGCGATGGGAGTAAAATGTCTAAGAGTGAAAACAGATCTGCTGCTTGTGCAATGGCGCGGGGAGGCCAGCAGAGTGTGGCATTGTATCACTTTAAACACAAGAGCGACAGACAGAGAGAGAGAGAGCGAGACTGACTGAGAGAAAGAGAGAGAGTCATTTCTATTTGATTCATTCATTCAAACGGTGTCCTATTGCAAGCAGAGGTGGGCACACGCACACACACAAAACACACAGACACATATAGACACACACGCACAAAAAACACAGACACACACACATCAACGTAACCAACAGCATTGTATCACTTTAACCACAAGATGAATAGACAGAGATACAGATAGAGGGGAGTTTAACCCCATTAAAATGAGTAAACACACGCAGAAACGCCGAGACAGAAACACACATGAATATCTACACACAAATTCAGAGAGACGCATGCATTAACTGTCACTGACTTGCGCTTAACCATCTGTAACACATTGTGTTCCATCAGCTCATTTTCAGCTTTTGCAGATGAACTGTCATTAAGAAAGTGGAACAGGCGCGTGATGTCCCTCAGTCCATTGTCAGGGAAGTTTTGAATCTGTTTAATATCTCATGGTCATTTGTACAATTAACAGATTCGTACAACAGATCCATGTAATCATTGGATATCCGCCTGTGAAATGAATTGATAATGATGTAGAGTAGCTGTGTTCTCCATAATTAATTAGAGTAAACTTGCAATGCAGCTTGTTCAGCA
The DNA here is from genome assembly GCF_047496795.1 of Chiloscyllium punctatum. Taxonomy (NCBI): domain Eukaryota; kingdom Metazoa; phylum Chordata; class Chondrichthyes; order Orectolobiformes; family Hemiscylliidae; genus Chiloscyllium; species Chiloscyllium punctatum. Next base: position 45,418,075 of record NC_092781.1, on the reverse strand, counting down.
GAACAGCCACAAACATCCCCTCTCTTCGCCACTGACACTCAGTCGCAGCAGTGTGTACCATAGGCAGGATGTACTGTGGGAATTCTCCAAGGTTCCTTCTAGAGTAGCTTCCAGACGCACGGCAGTATCATGTTCAACACTGAGCACAGCAGATACACGGGAACACCATCAATGGACAATTCTACATCTCGCCACTCCCTACCCTGGCTTGAAAAAAAATCAGTTTCACAAGTGCCATTGGTTGGACAATCCTAGAACTCCCTCCCATACATCATTATTTATATACCCCAAATAAATGGCAGCAGTACAAGACGATAACTCACCGTCACCCTCAGCAGAATAACTATATCTAAGCAATACGTGGTGACCCAGCGAGCGATGACCAAACACATTACTAAATCACCAAATAGAGACCACTATTTGGTATCCGCGAGCTCCAGTGCAGAGTATCTGAATAACTTGTGTCGATAATCTAGAAAATGGAAAGACAATTTCATTTGAATGCATCAGATTCTAAGAGGCTTGAGAGGGTAGATGCTAAAAAATTTATCCTGCGGGTCTTGGCACCTGAAACACGATAACACAGTGGAAGGAGTTGCTGGAAAAGTTCAGCAGGTCAGGCAGCATCTGTGAAGAGACATCAGCGTTAATGTTACAGCATCCTCAGTTCTTCCATTTTTGTTCACATCCTTTCAGAGTAAGGGGCAGGTTATTTGGGACTGAAATGAGGAGATAGCGCTTCACTCTCAGGCCTCTGAGTCATCCGTGTTTTCTCTCTCTGAGGATTGCGGATGCTCACTCACTGAGTACATTTCAGATTGGATTGCCAGTGTTTCAGAGAGTCACGGGATATGGGGAGTGGATAGGAAACAGGATTTAAAATTTAAAACCAGTTCTGATTGGAATGACTGCCAGAAAAGACTAAACAGTTTTACCAGGCTATGTAGCCTCCTCCTGCTCATATTTCACGAGTTCTTAGATGTTTACTGAAACAATTCCTTATCCCTTTCCATCCCTTTCCATGAAACCGTTTGTCATCAAATCTCCTCAGTGCCCATATTACAGACCATCTCACTCTTTCTTAAGTCTTACCCCATTCCAATTGCTCAGAAATCAATACTTTGCTATTTTCCTTCTTCTATTGACCTTCCCTAACCTTCACGACTTAACCTTTCTACAGCCTACTTCCCACCACATCTTTTCCTTCTTTCTTTAGATGCTGCCTGACCTTAATAAATTTCTCAAAATGACCTCTATTTATTTCAGAGGGAATGGCATCTCCCTGTTTCTGTTTCTGTGAGAGGATACATTCTCCAATCCGACTCCTTGATGGTCTGTGTGTTCACAGAGAAAAGGGGTATCACTCTGCCCAAATCCATAACATGCTCAGAAGGACATTAATACATTGTGATGATATTAAAAATCAAAGATCTTAAACCAAATAAAATTCACGAGGAAATGGCATGTTGCAATGTGATTCTGTAACGGCAGGAATTCAATCCGTTCTCCCCTGTTGTTATTGTGTACGATGCTCCTGATACACCAATACACAGGTCTGACTGAATGCACAAAGAACCACTCTCCATACATTTCACTTAGAATAAGGTCAATAACAGGATGAATTCAAACAAAATGATAACTGTGATCAATGCTGCATGGAGGGAGTCATGTTACTGTAGAGTTTTTTTTACAGTACTGAAATCAGGCTGTTTGAACCATCATACACACGCCAGTCTCACCGTCTGAACTCCCTCTCGAAACCTCTCCAATTACCAAGATCCCTGTCTGACTGAAAACTGTATGTGTGGAGTTTCCGCATTCTCCCCGTGTGTGCGTCGGTTTACTCAGTGTGCTTGGGTTTCCCACCACAGTCCAAAGATATGTTGGATAGGCTGCACAGACCATTTTAAATTGTCCACAGTGATCTGGGATGTGTAGGCTAGGTGGATTAGCCATGGGAATTGCGGGATTACAGGGCTAGGCGAGAGGTTGCGCCTTGGTGGGATGGGCCAAATGGCGATTTTCCAGACTGTAGAAATTCTACGATTCTATGCTACTTCCCATCTGGCTCTATGCATGAAGTAGACTATCACCTGACCCAATAGTGCTATTTGGTGGGTCAATCTTTGCTTTGCTTCCAACAAAGAACTGCAGATGTTGTAGATCTGTGAGACAGCACAGAGATTGCTGTGGAACCTCCGCAGGTCTAGCAACATCTGTGGAGCGTGAACATTTCGGATTCAGTGATTCTGGTTCAGAACTGAAGGCTTCTAATTCTGGTGCTGTCAGACCTGCTGAGTTTCCCCAATAATTTCTTGTTTTGATTTCAGCCCCAATCCAGTTGGTGCCGATTATGACCTTGGTAAATGTGTTTGGGAATGTGGGAGGGAGCAGCCATCAGGGATATGGTGGTATAATGGTGAGCATAGCTACCTTCCAAGCAGTTGACCGGCGTTTGGTTCCTGGTCATTGCAGTGTTGTGGTTTCCCAACTGACATTCGAATGAAAGCTTCGGGTGTAAAATGGGAGTATGAATGTTTCATTCTGTGGTGAAACGGATCTGTCAGATTGCTCCTTGCTTGTCATGGCGATGGTTTCTGTGAATTGCACTGTGGAACCGGACAACATTGCTCGGCATCTCGGTAGCTTTCCCCTCTGCTGCTTCCCATCGTTTTTATAAATATTGGTTGCAGCACAAGGATGGTTTTGTGTTGCTCCAAAATGAGATCACTGCTACCGTCAGGAACCTGAAATAATTACAAAAGCCGGTGAAAGCATTAAACAGTTCCAACAGCCTCTCTAGTGATGGGGAGGGAAGATTAATGTGCCCAATCTACGCAAGGATAAAATAAACTTAAGCTGCAAAGCAATCAGTAATCCTGACTTTTATTATTATGCATGGATTGTTTTTCTGATTTCTTTTAAAATATCAGAACATCCTTCCGAAAGCAGAGAGACTAGAATTATGTTTGGATTTCAACGATAGTGCACAGTAAAATTTGTTTTGATTCAAGCCTGGCAGTTTGACAAATCGAATTGCAATGCCTCACACTTGCATCTTGGAAATTTGAAATATGGTCTGGATCGTCTTCTCAACAGATGGCAACTTTGTCTGTTTCATGACATTCTAAACCTCGTCAATATTTGTCCCTATAGTCCTGAATAATGATGTTTACAGATTAGAGGAGGATACACCGACTCATTAGTCGTTATTATCGTTGACAGGAGTTATTTGTAAATGGTATTCCTCAGACCATCAACTCTCTGCTCAGCCAAGAATAAATGCAAGGAATCCGGCAAAACTACAAAGAGCCCATTTCCCGGGAGACTGAGTGAACTAACAGAAAGGGATCTGGAGAGTCAGGAACAGAACAACAGGGAGAGTCCACTTTGTTCACTGACTCTTCATCCCTCAGTGAATCCAGTGCAAGGGATAACTGCTATTAGTCAGACTGACAGAATGTTATCATATGGACACACTGTCCTTCTACATCATCAATATGCCCAGCTTCCACCCTGTCTCAGCTCATCTGCTTCTCTGCCATCTTCAACATTTTAATCAGGCCAGCATTAAGTGCTGTGTTTTGAGCTGAGCTGTCTTAACTTCTGTACTCTCTCTCTAAACGACTACATTTTCCCAATCCGTCTCTGATACAAAAAGATCTTTGACATTTGCCTCAATGAATAAGGTAGACCGTCACTTGACCCAATATCCTCTTCGGTTGATCAATGTCTACTGTATTTAAAGCAACGAACTGAAGATACTGGGAAGCTGAAAGATAAAACAGAAATTATTGGCGAAATTTATGGGGAGCTGCATCATTTGTGTGGAGAAGTCAGAGTGACTCTCTAGAGTCCAGAAATTGTTCTTCAAACTGAAGTGTTCTGATGCTGATGCCGGCAGACCTGCTGAGCTTCACCAGCAATTTCTGTTTTTAATTCAGCCCCAGTCCAATTGATCAGGATCACAGCATCGGGAATAGTTTGCCAATGACTGGAAAATGGTTGAACATATGTCCTTCCCAGTTTTTAACCCGTTTTCAGACTTCTGCTATCGAACTGATGCACTTTTAAAGCAATCTTCAACGACGAAAAACGCCGAGTTGAAGTGAATGAGATTCGTCTCTCAGAAGATTTCCAAATATGTACAAACTATTAGGGCAGCGTGGCTCCAGATGCTATTACATTCTCAAAGCTAGGAAAACGAGTTTGAAAACCTCTGAGACAATATATAAATGCTCATTTTAAGACCGATTGATTAATGCAGACCAGTGAGCATGGATATATTCAAGGAGAAAGTGTCGAATGATCTCGACAGATGCCCTCCAAAGGAAGACGATGACGGATAGAAGCACTGCTTGTGATGTATATCAATTGAATTACAGGATTAGTGCTCATGTCCCTGACTCTAATAGTTCAACTGAGTCAAGATGCGCTGTCGAAATTACCCCAAATTCCTGACAGAACTTATTCCGGACCCACAACACCATCATTTGGAATGCGGTGGACATCGGATACATGGGAACACCAATATTTGACACATCACGCTACTCACCTTCCTGGCTTGGACAAACATCTCAGTTCCACAATTGCCATCCTGGAACTCCCTCCCTTACATCATTGTGGGTTTATCTGCAACAAATGAATGGCATCAGTTTAATACGATAACTCACCGTAACAATCATCAGAAGAATTATATCCGAGCAATACGTGGTGACCCAGTTCCGAGTTTTCTGATGACAGCAGCTACACGTCATTAACGTTATATGATCCGGCCAGGAATTTGCTATTTGCATTGTTGCAGTGCTCCATGAAATACAGTGGCAGCTCTGGGCCACTGGTCCAGGCTTCAACTTCTATCTTCTCCATAGGTGCAATCTTACAACTCTGAGCAGATTGATTAAAAACTGTCTTCAGAGAATTGACAAATTGGAGGTATTATCCAACAACAATAAACACAGTTTCCAATTGTGATTCTTCCCTCACTGAGGCCATTCGTTACTTGTCACGATCGAATTGCAGTCAGAGACATCTTCTTCCAACAGGGAATGATGAAGTTGTTATTATCATAGCTGCAAAACCCTACCTGCCAGTGGAGATCACACAGAATATAAAGGAAAAATACTGAGAATATAACACTGCAGAGTTTAATGCTTGAATTTTTATGTGCACCAAGAAAGGATTACCATTCTAGAGTGAAAATACATCTGCCAAATCAATTAGCCAGGAAAGTTTTCTACATGATTCTTGATATCACCGTTGTTCCTGGAGAAAGTGAGGACTGCAGATGCTGGAGATCAGAGCTGAAAATGTGTTGCTGGAAAAGCTCAGCAGGTCAGGTAGCATCCAAGGAAGAGGAGAATCGACGTGTCGGGCATAAGCCCTTCTTCAGGAATGGCTGAAGAAGGGCTTATGCCCGAACAGTCGATTCTCCTGTTCCATGGATGCTGCCTGACCTGCTGCGCTTTTCCAGCGACAAATTTTCATCACTGTTGTTTCTGGTAAGTGTCGATAATTATTTTCAATCTGTGGAGGAGATCTCCCTTGTTTTCCCTTGTTAGTTAAGAGATTTGCATTCGGGTGCATTGTTCAGCGTTGTACCCACTTTCGAGTTGCAATATCACACAATCAAATTATATGTTTTATACATTATGTTGTTTCATTGCTTTACTACATGATTAAACTTAGTCAAATGTTATGATTCAAATTTACCTTTGAACCACATCTTAGACTGAAGGCCACATTCAAGCTACCAATGAATCGAAATGTCAGCAAATATAGAACTGCAATGGATATAGTCACTCAATGCAGTGGATCTCATAAACCCAGTGTTCTCGCATCCCTGAGCGTATCTATGTTTGTGAAGTTGTATTGACAGCAGCGCATTTCCTCCTTCCTACTTTAGGGAACAATACAGTGAGAGTTTTGAATTGGTTAATCTGCTTTACACAGTACGGTTTTCAGATTCTGTTCGCGCTGGCTATTGACTGTTCAGAATCTGCTGTCGGCCTGGGTAACTATTGAGAAGCGTATATTGACTTTTCCAATTTTGGGAGTGATGAAGATTTGAGGGATAATTTTCTCATGGAATCATGCAGCACAGAAACGGCCCCTTTGACAACTCTCCCATACCGCCCAGACACCTGAAATTAACCTCGTTCCTTTTGCCAGTGTTTGACACATATCTTTCTAATTCCTTCCTGTTCATATGACCATGCCTTTTAACTGTTTTTATTTTACCTATCTTCACCACTTCATCCCGCATCTCATTCCATACATGTCTTTTTTCAAATTTGTAATCTGCAGTGGGGTCTGCTGTTTGCGAATGGAGGGTGTCCCAATGAGCAAGACAAGTGCAACGGTCAAGTATACATTCTTGAATTCCAAAATACAGGATCTAATTCGAATTAAAAATAAATGCTCAGTTCCCTCGAACTTGTTAAACATTGGATTAATCATGACATTCTTCCCCTGCACTTCCCCTGAAGCACTTGCTGGCATCTTGCTTTTCAATGAGGGCTGATAATACACTGCGGATGACTTTCCTTTCTTACCGTAGCTGTCCAGTCGACTTTAAAATATGCAATTAACATGAGTATTTATTCAACCCACAGTGGGCATGATCCATTCACACTGAGAGCAGCAATTCATTTTCTGTCAAATACCCCTTGAAGATTTCCCATAGCTTCCCTCCAAATGCTCATGTTGGACGATATTAATTATATTCCACTTGTTCGCCATTCTGATTGGTATTGCTCTCCCACTCCATAATCCATCAATTATCCTGGGTATTCCTGTTTCACCTCTGATTCTGGACAATTTTCCATTTGTTGTAATCCATCTTATCCTTCTCTTGCTCGTTGCTGGATAGACTGGAGGGTTTTTTTTTTCTCTTTACTACAACACAATCCATAACTTCTCCTGGCTAATCTTAGACTATTTCTTTACCTTCTCCCGCGTTGACGGGGATCCTGGATTAATATTTAGATAATGAAGCTTGACTGGCCGCTCAGTGAGGAAACATTTTGCAGACAGCAATCATAACTCAAGCTTAACATGGAAAAAGACAAAGATGAGGGTGGAATCAAAGTTCTAAACTTGGGGAGAGCCAAATGAAATAAAGGTGTGATTGCACAAAGAGCAAAGACGTTTAAAATATATCCAAGTCAGAGCAAGGGGATGGATTCAAGGAGGAAATAGGGAGATTACAGAGCCAATATGTTTCGTGAAACTTCAAGTATAGTACTGGCAAATGCTGTGAACACTGAACATCAGATTTCCAGGATAAGGTCACTGGTAATAAAAAAAAGGTGGAAAATCGTATTCAATCCAGCTAAGTATGAGCTGATACACTTGGCTAAACACAAAACACAAGGGGTACATTACGAATGGTAGAAACCTCGGAAGCATGAATCAGAGCGACCTTGATGCACATGAAGATCTTAAGGTAGCAGGATAAGTCGATGAATTGGTTAAGAAGGTGACAGTAAGGTTTTTTAACATTTGAAATCCGAAAAGTAGAGTTTTATAGCAGGGAAAATATGTTCACACTGTATGAAATGCTGGCGAGACCACAGCTAGAATATTGTATGCAGTTCTAGAATCGACGTTATAGGGAGTGTTTTGATTTCCTCAAAGATGGTGCAGAGATTTCCAGGAAGAGTCCAAGTTGGTAAAGTTTAAGGTACGAAGAGAGATTGGATAGACTGTGGTTGTTTTCCTTGGAGCAGGTGAGATTGATAGGTGACAGGGTTTAAACGTATATTATTATACAAGTCAAAAACAGCAGAGCAATGGAATATCTTTTCTCCATTATGGACAATTCAATGACTAGGGGCATAGATGCAAAGAAGCAGGTGTTTCATTTTTCCACCTGAAGTGATATGGCAATGTGGAACTTACTTCCAGTAAGGGGAATAGGAGCAGATCTTCTTACAACTTAGAAATCTTAACATGTGCACTTGTAATGGCGTGTTATGGACCTAATGCTGGAAAACTGGATTGGAATTCTTACGTAATTGTAATTGACCATTAAGGGTTTGGGGCAGCACGGTGGCATAGTGGTTAGCACGATTGTCTCACAGCGCCAGGGACCTGCGTTCAATTCCGATTTCGGGCAACTGTCTGCGTGGAGTTTGCACGTTCTCACCGTGTCTGGGCGGGTTTCCTTTGGGTGCTCCGGTTTCCGTCCAAAGATGTGCAAATTAGGTGAATTGGCTATGCTAATTAGACCGTTGTGTTCGGTGCATTCGTGAGGGGTAAATATACGGGAATGTTTCTGTGTGGGTTACGCTTCAGATTGTCGGTGTGGACTTGTTGTGCCAAAGCGCCTGCTTCCACACTGTAGGGAATCTAATCTAGAAACCAAAGTGAATTTTTTTCTGTGATATTAGCCTCCATGTCTCCAACACTTCTCCAACTCCTACATGACCCATTGTGTTTCAAATAATATTAAATCAAGAGCCATTGACTCCAAAAATGACCCTCACTGGAATTTTTCCAAATCTTGTCAGTTTTAGGCGTGGGTTTCATTTATTCCAGCATATCTGCTATTTCAGCAAATTTCCCATATAAAGCAGCATTCCATGTCAGTACCTTTGAAGTTGCAGCAACCCTCCTCCAACCATCCCGCAGCATTGAGCAAGCCATCGGTAGGCATTTCACACTGCTCAGCCATAGCAAATATGAAATGCGTCTTGCTGCACAAGGTATTCCACTAGCTCTGCTGAGAGACAGGGTTACTCGTCCATCATCTCTGTCGTTTATCTTTTCTTCTAAACCCTGATTTGATTTGATGTAACTGTATTATTGTCACATTTACCTCTGTACTGTGAAAAAAAATACTTGTTTTGTTTGCAGAGCAGCGAATTTTCCATGCAAAGCCACAAAGTCCATAGGGTGATTCAACAGATTGAGAAATGCAGAGTTACACCTGCAACAAAGGAGCACACAAAGCAAGGTCAACTTTAGATTTAAAATTTAATTCGGATTCATTCCGAATTCAAATAACCGTGGGGAGCAGCTATTCTTGTTCATGTTGCTCTGTGTACTTATGCTTTTGTATTTTCTGACGGACAAAAAAGGTTGGAGGAGAGTTTAAGCAGGGTGGGAGGTTCATTAATGGTGTTGGCTGGTTTTCAGCGGAAACAGGAAGTGTAAATTAAGTCAATGGATGGAAGGTTAACTTGCGTCTGATTTGGCCTGTGTTCACAACTCTCTGGAGCTTCTTATTTTCCGAGGCAGAGCAAGAAAAGAACACTTGATACATTTCTGTTTGAGTACATGCGTTTCACTCCCTCTTACTTCTTTTCATCCACCCTTATAAGACTATAAACAAATGTATGTCGGTGGGACTGAAATTAATATTCACTTTTTTTTCAATTAAGGACTGTCCAAAGGAATTATCTGTAACACTGAAGTTACAATATGTGCCTGGACAGTTTATTTTGTTGAAGGTGCACTGTGGACCCGCTCCAGCTTCTGAGGAACACCCAGTTTAACTCAACATTCTGCCTTTGCATACATGTTTACGTTTTAAACTGAATGATGAACAGCATATCATTAATTTTCTAAAACTTGCAGAAAGCCGCACTGAAAGTAAAGAATGCTCTCTCAGTTCACTGCAGATGCCTACTTGATGTAATGTGTTGATAACTGAGAGAATTAATGCCACTTTGCAGGGGTTGGCAATGGGAAATTGTTATTGTTCCTTCTATCTCCGTGCACCCACAATGTCGATTAAACCACCAGGATCTGTCTCCCCATCTCCATCATATTTCCACATGATTGGGGTTCGCACTTGACCACCTTTACAGCGATTCAATCTCCTTCATCTTTCATTGTGCTTATACAGTAAGCATTTGCCTCTGCCTGGAAACCATATTTTAACAAAATGCATTATCACTGTTTAAGGTCATCATCCCTTTGTAATTGAAATGCACTTACCCTCAAGCCGTTCATTAAACAACTTATCTCTACTCTCCCCAATGCCCCATTTCACTTTCATGACAAGTGATTTAAATCTGCCCTGTTTTGACATTTCACAGTTCTGATGATATGATTTTCTCCTCATACATTAATGCTAGGACTCACTGTAGAGTTACTTCACTTTTCAGAAGGGAGGTAATGGCTTTCAGGTGACTCCAGATTAATGGAAAAGTAATTGAATTCGAATTGTCCCTTGGTAATTACCAATGGGCAATCGACACTGTGCTAGCCAGCAATCCCATGAATGAAGAAAGTGTCGTCCTGCTTTCAGTATTTCCCTATCATTGGAGTCATCTAATTTTCTGACCATATTACCCACCCGAGTTGACTGTTCTTGAGGAAATCATGGATCCAAGTGGTGTAAATTCACCCTTCAAAATGTTACATGTTTTGGTGGGTACTTTTATGACTGGTATCCCAGATTCCACCGGCTGTTGACCAGCTGCCTGTTTGTATTCAAGGTAGAAATTGACAAGTTATACGCTGACAATTTACAACACAATATGTTTTACCTACTGGCTGTATATTGCCATTGTAGCAACAATACAGATTGCTTGTAAACTTATAAAGAAAAGAGTGCTCATTAATAATAAGTCATTTCCCCGTTATCCTTTAGTGAATTTCGTGACGATTATGACCCGTAGCAGGGAAAACGTGGCCTCACGACCTGCACGACACGCTGTCTGGTTGCCATGGTAGCACCAGATCTCCTGATCATTATCAGTGAGGTCATATTGAGGAAGCTTCGTTTTTATTATTATGCATTATGTTTCCTGGATATCACTACAGTGTGCAGTGTTATCAGTGTGCCGATCCATGCAACCATAGACTGTTCTGCCTTGTTCACCGTTGCATTCACCTTCGATCGGTGTGTCAGCTTTTGTTGCCACAAACTGAAAAGAAAATATTGTACTGGGAAAAGTGCATGCCCAATTCTCTCAATAACCGTTATTCTGCTTTGTTTAAAAACTGTTCCTTGTTATTTTAGATTCAAACCTATAAAGACAGTCAGGAACACACATTTCACTGTAGGAATAAACGAAGGTAGTTCACTGACACTCGATGGATTGGATCCCGCTCATTTGCTGTGGCTGTAACCCCAATGCTGCCATTCATTTTCATTGTGCTCCTCAATGTTCTGATAATCGCACACATTTTATTTAAATCAAGTCGAGTTCGGAAGGGACTGAGGGGTCAGAGTAAGGAACGGAAACAGATTGACCCCGAGATGAAGAGTAGAATTAAGGCAGTGATTTTACTCTCCACTATATCCGGAATTTTCATACTTTCGTGGCTGATATATATTTTATATATCATTGATGTCCCAGATAATTTAAATGGTTATGACTGTGAAATCTTTGAACAACTTGGATACATGCTACGGAATGATGGCTTTTGCAAATATATATATATATATGGCAACTCTGCCTAATTTCAGTACTCAGTTCAAAAAAGCAGTGAAATACACAGTTTCCAGAGTAATGGACCTAATCACCGCACAAATCTGAGAAAAGCTCAAAATGCTGTGGGTGATGAGCAAGAAATGATCATGGAGGACCAAAGGCAAGGTAGATGCAAATCTATCAGAGAGATCAGAGAATATAGAATATTTAGCAGACATGAACAGAACGGAAAGGTGATGAAGATAACGACATAGGTCTCCCAATTCAGGATGCAGAGGTAACATTTCCATCCGGAACGAAGTGCACGGAACCTTAAACTTAAACTTTGATCTCTCTCCCACAGATGCTGCCAAACTTGTAGAGTTTTTGCAACAATTCCTGTTTTGTTATTGTTAACATTTTGGGGACCTGTGTAAATGAACTGGAGACACCTCACAGAACAAACATCAATCATTCAAAGGCATAAGCCAGCATTTGCAAAACACAACCTGACACGAAGTATCATAGAGTGTAAACTAGCCGGGAGTAGCCCCTTTACTTCCTCCTGTGTCAGCGGAAGCGATCCAGAATGTCGACTCCAGCTCTGCTTCTTCGGTTTTCTGCTTTTTCCAACCGGGAAAACAAACAGCACTTCTGTTTTCAAAATGAGAATCCAAGCAGATGGTGGACTGCTTCTTCTGTTAATAAAAACATCACAATTATTCATATCATTCTGATTCTCACATCATAGGCTGGCCCTGGGCGGTATTCATTCCTCCAGCTGCCTATTGAGTGTGCTCAGATTATTGAGAGGTGGGAGGGATTGGGGGAGTGGGGTTACCTAGACAGATAATATCTATAAACATGATGATTGCTGTCATTAAGCTGCTCAGTTCAAGGTTTCTGGCTGAAGGATTGGAAGAAAAGCTGGAGAAAGTTCCAGGAACTGAGTCTGCATTCAGTACAGGGGTCAATGTCATCGCTTGACAAGCGGATCACATACTCCACAATTCCCCAGAATTGTCTCAGAAAGTTTCCAATCGTAGTTTTAAATTAGAGCCTTTCGATAACTTCGAAAACTTGAAACCTCAGAATCAAGTGTGTTTGTTTGCATTTAAGTACTGCACAATTCACATGCTTTTTAAATCTTCCTATACCCTGTTATTACCGCATTACTGGAAATTTCAAACTCATATTTGACATGTCTACCGTGATTTCCTTGTCAGTAGGCTTCATGTACCCAAAGTGTCTGCTATCCATTACGTAACTCCATGTGGTTTCCAACTGAACTGCGCTGCCTCCAGCAACATCTGTATTTTAAAGTGGTCTTGATGTCAAATCTGTCAATGATGTCACCCAGCCTTTCCATGAAACATCGTTGGTTGTGCACGGCCTCTATCTGTGGAAGTACCTCCAGACCGGAAACGTTCCCATTTTCATTATTCATTCTCAATAAGCAGCATTGTTCTTGACAGCCACCGAGCGACTCACTCAGAGTGGAAGAGAGTCATCCTCAATGTGAGAGACCGCCAGTGATGCTGTGTGTAGAATGCGTAACAGAGCTATTGTGTGACGGAGGAGCCAAAGGGATATTAATATAATCAATGAAAGGGACAATCTGACCGAGAGAGTCTCACAGCAAGACGACCACGCTTTCCTTATATGATCTGTTGGAAATAACTGATAATGTATCATTTGCCCTTCTCCTCATTGACTCCATTATCAGTTAAATATCTGATATCATAAATCCCTCTGGAAAATGATATTCAATAACTTCTCACTATTTTCAACAAGTGTCTTTTATCACATGTTGTAATTGTACCATTCTCCACGACTTCCTCTGGCAGCTCATTAGTTTCACTCGGCAATTACTGGGGATGACACGACTGTCCTGCGAGAGGTTGTGTTGTCTTGGCAAGTATTCAGGAAAATGAGAGGGGGGATCTGATTGAAATGTATCCAAATCTAACGGCTCGACAGACTCGGTACAGGGGGTAGGCTCAATCGCCTGGGTGGTTATTTTCAGAACAAACCTTACAGTCTCAGGATATGGGCTCGGCCATTTCTCATGGAGATGAAGAAAATTTTCGACACTCAGACTGATCAACCTGAGGAATTCTCTCTCACAGAAGGCTGTGGAGCACAGTATATTCAGAAAAGAAATAATTTATGTTTTTTACAGGTTACAGGTTGGAGAGAAATTCGCAATGTAGCGGTGAGACACAGAGTCAGACATGACTACACTGAATAGGAAAGCGGGCTGTAAGGGCTGAATGTCCTTTTCCTGCTCCTGGTTTCTGAGTTTCCGTTATTTTCATGTCCTCCTGAAAATCTCACCCTGAAAAAGTATCAGTGATTATATTGGGGAAGGACATCAGTAGTTGTTTTCGCTCAGACATTCCTGCATCTTGAAAATATGATTTTTTTTGCAGAGACGATGAATCAGTCTGCAAATCAAAGTGGTCCACAGGAGGTCTGATGCCGTCTCAGTGCAACAGTCACAGGAAGGCTTGCTTACTGTTAATGGCCAATCACATGCAATAAAGTTGTTGATTGTTGTTTCAGATTTCTAGGAATCCCTCTAAGCGAATGTATTACTTATCATGGAATTGCAGTGAATGTGGATAACGAATTTCAGGCTGGGCCGTCTGATTGCTCTGGCCTCATGGTTCTGGGAGGATGTCTCATTGTAGAATAGCAATGAATGGGGGAATATGAACGTCTGACCAAGTGTTCTTGCTTTTCTGTGTCTGTCTATAGTATGATATCGTAGTAAGTGTGGAGCACAAACAGTCGATTACCCGTGACTCCAATCACAGGTTTTACTGGGGATATCTTCCACTGTAGTTCTGTATCCCTTGTGCCTGAAGGGAAAATTCAATTTCAGTGGCAATATGATTCAGTGAACATCTTCCAAGTTCAATTTTACATAGTGTGGATTCCTAGCCAAATGCGAACCATTAATCACAGAGTGCAATCATTGCTGGGACCATTTCTCAAAATAAAGTTACACTGACTGTGGGTTTACTATCTGAAGTAGAATAATTTAACCCAGTGGTATTTTGCAAGGAGGAGCATCTCTGGCTATAACATTCAACGGTTTGGGGGTGGGGGGGGGGGGGGGGAGTCTCTATTAAATTGAATATCTGACCGCAGTGGGAGCTACAAGCTAAACAATACGAATCATACAGTGTTTTTACTTGACATTGCATGTTCTACACTCTGGGAATAGGCCATTTGGCCCAACAAGCCCATGCTAACCCTCCAAAGAGTAACCCACCCAGATCCATTTCGCTTTGACTAACGCACCGATTACTATGGGCAATTTAGCATGAATATCTGACTCTGTGTCACAAAATCAAACTTGTATATAGAAACAGAAATGAAATAAATGTTCTACTTGCGTTTTGGTGGCCTTTAAGATCTGTGTGTCTGAGTTCAAGTCACTTGATTGGAAACTGTGGATAGCGGGTCACCAGTGAAATGGAACGAATGCTGGAGGATCTCACTGAGGCACGTCTCTCAAAGTTAGAATCAGAAAGATGCTATTCCGCATTGAAAGTTTTTAAGGTGAATTGTATTGATACGAAGTTGAAGCCGTGAAAGGAAGAACCATTGTCTAATATTTATTCTGTTGTAACCGGTGTCTTATTGCTCCTTCAGCGTCTTTAACCTCCTACTTTAGTGTACTGTTCACAGGTTAAGAAGAAAATCTTGGATCAGATAAAATAAGACTTTTTTTCGAAGATTGTTACAAAGACATGTCAAAAACGGAAAGGGAGAACTGAGAAAGGAACGAAATGGTCTCCACCCCACCCCCACCCCCCACCCCCACCGACTAGTCAGTCTGACAATCCCCGGAAAGGTTGAACACTGGCACTGTAGTTGCTTTACTTTGCTGTACAAGCAGGTCCTTTGCCCGAACATATCCACACCGACTCTCTGAGGATTAACACACCCAGACCCAATATCCTACCATTTTCGCCCTGATTAATGTGCATAATCTACACATTATTGAACACTTTAGGTACTTTAGCATGGCTAACTCATCTAACCTAAACATGATTGTGGGTGGGAACTGGAGAGTCCAGAGGAAACCCACACTACCAACGTGCAAACTCCACACAGACAATCGCCTGAGGAATCGAAACCAGGTCCCTGGCGCTGTGAGGTCGCAAAACTAACTGCCTAAATGTACTAACTGTTTCATTTATAACAGAGCTTTGGTTTCTGTTCTGTCCACTGACGGATGTTTCAGTGCTGTTTGTAAACATACAATATATAGCCCTTGGGAAAATGTTCACAGGTTTTCTTGGTAAAAGTGAGGACTGCAGATGCTGTAAACCAGAGTTTAGATCAGCACTGTCATGATCACCTGCCCTACCTGCCAATATCCCTTCCCAAATATCCACTCCACCCTCCCCTCTGACCTCTCACCTCCATCCCCATCCCATCCAACTATTGAACTCTTTGCCTGCCTCTTCAATCCATCCCCATCGACCAGTAAGCATAAACCAGGGTAGGGATGGATTGTTCTCCATGTATCCGGCTGAGAGTATCTCCACAACTCCACGCTGGGCTGTGCAATCAGCTGATTGATTAGCGTGCTCACCATTATCTTCACAATGACATTCATGACCAGCAATAGTGCTACTTACAAGATGCAAACCAGGAACACCATAATTCTCTTTCAACTGCACCTCGCAAAGAGATGGCCCACGATCGCATGCAAGTTCCCTTTCAAATCTGACCTGGAAATATATCATTGTTCCATCACTGTTGCCAAGTACAAACGCTGCAACCCTCGCCCCAAAACAGCTGTGGGATTTCCTGCATCCAACGAAATGCAGATTTTCAAATCAGCCTATCACCAACACCATCACAACGCGATTAAAGCTGGGCAATGAACACTGACATGACCGCTAAAACATTTATTCCATGTGCACATTTAAAAATGATCATTATTCCAAATCTTCAAGCGATGTCTCAGACCTCTAGAGGTGCTGAGTGCCCAATGGAATGTCTCTCATGACAGACAACAGGAGAAATGTCCAAGGGAAAGGCTGGATGCTTGGTGTTGAGTTTCTATTGATTTCTGGGTGTCAGCCATCCCAGCTGATAATTCGTGCCAAAACTTATTTTGCCAAGTCCCATGAATTTCCCATCACTTGCAGGTCTCAAAGCCAAGAGATTGATCCTCTTTTTGTTTTGTCTGTTCAGGGTACTAGCCGATCCAAGAGGATAGTAATGAATTGGATGAAGTTTCTTTTCACCAACAACTGACAACCATTGCATTATCATTCTTCCACATTGGAATTCTAGATTATAAGTGAATTGAAATAACACTATCTGCCAATTTGGACATTGAATCCAGTTCCCCAGAAGATAATGTCGCTTCTGAATTACTAGTCTAATGATAAGCTATTAGGCCTGAATCTACCCCAGTCTTCAGCATTTGGACCGAATCCAGAGAGGTAGTCTTAGACGCTGAGTAATAGTACAGTGTTTAGGTCTCTAAGAACAAGTTGTGGTCTAAATTTGCTGATCTCCATGGAGCGTTCAGAGTTGACGATGGGGATTCCGAACCCCAGTACGTTCACATGTATACGACTTGGCAGCGTGAGCATGGACATCAGGCAGGAAGTTTAACTCCAGCCCAGATTGATTGTGTGATTTCTAAACTGAAAAGTGGCAATGATCAATGCTTCATCGATTCAAGTTTTATTTGGGTGGTGTACAGTGTTAGGCATGTGGGAGGAATCTGTGCCAAATTTTACAGTCCTTTTGATGACGGTGGGTATTTCAACCTGGGGCATGGTGCTTGGATTCACTCCTGAATATCTACATAGTTAAGATTTTCAGGAAGTTAAATTCGGTGCACGAAGGAGGGACTCATTGCCTAATGATTTGTTTATTCATATTTGGTCGTCTATCCATTCCTGTATATTGTAGAATGTTTCAGTGTCCTGTACTGCAGTTCATATCATGTGGGTAAACAATTCTAGTGGTAATTTCATCTGTGCAAGTTCCAAAATCAAAATCATTTTTTCCATCAGTGTCTGTGTTAGGTGTCTCTCATTCTTTATTTTCCTCATCCCGTGCATTATGGACTTATGGGAAACTCCAGCCAAACAGATTAAACTGTAAAGCAGATGAAATCAACCACAACCCACAACAAGAAAAAGTTGAATACATGACTGTATTTCTGCGGGTAACCTGTGACTTCTTTTCCTCCTTATATCTTTCAAAAATTCTTCATTTCAAGAGTTTATATTGTTTAAACATCATATGACATGAAATAACACTTATCTGTGTCCTAATATCCCACAGTTGCAATCTGGGATCAAGCATAGAAATGTTTGATTTTTAGTTTCAAATCTCGTTTTTTTCCGTTTTCTCTCTCACAGTTAGTCTAGTGACAATTGTGTTCCTGGATCGGGGCATGTGTGGTCTTTCTAGATGCACTACTCATTATCTGGTGGCCATGACAACATCTGATCTATTGTTAAATGCTTTTGAGGATGCGCTTCATTTGATTTCTGTACAATTATGATGCACGATTTTTCTTGGACATGACTCCTGCTTCTGGTGTTCTCTATATTCTGAGCCACTGAACTGTTGAATGTTCTGTCTGCTTCACTGTTGTTTTTATTTCTAATCGATTTGTCAGCATTTATTTTCGTCAGATGAAAACTATTTATTGCATAGAGTAAACTGCGATGCGAGTTCTCGGAACAATCTGGAAATAATTTTCTTTAAAGAATATTGTCAACAACTTTCGATATAAACCTGCAGGATCATCAACAATGTTTTATGGTACTGACATACTAGGTACAGGTATTAAATTGGCCGTCAGTGAGCAAGTTTTAGATATGTTGAACAATTTTTAATCCCATTGCTCCCATTCACTTTCATTCTCTTTCTGAACTTGCTGACTATCAGACAAATCCTGGAGGCCATTAAGATGTTTAAGGAACTGAAAGGTCAGAGAAAAACGGAAATTGACCCAAAGTTAGACAGCAGCCGAAATTCCATGATTTTATTCTTTGTCATGCCCGCCAGTTTCATACTTCTCTGGTTGATGTATCTTTTATATTTTTTTTATGTCAGTGATTCCTTGCATTACGTTGATTTTCGTCTCTTTCTCCAGGTCGCATTAATGCTACGAAATCGAAGCTACTCCACAATGCACTTAAATAAGCGGTGACCTGGAACAGTTTTAGAGACCAGTTAACTTATGTCGTGAAATGTCCAGTTACCAAAATAATTCAATTGATGAGTAAATCGAAGTACCTGAGAGCAACATTAAATGCAGCAGATAATGGACCAATGTGTCCCCGTGAGGAATGGATCGAATGGAGAGCAACATGATAACACTCATTTTCTTATGCGCAAGGAGTATCTCCATCTGAGGAGCAAAATGAAAGAGAGTGGAGGAGCAACGTAGTGTAAATTGCTGGTAGCAATGCACATCAGTTACTAAAACACTGAAAAGCATAAGTATAACCGAAATAGGAATCAGATACGCACAATAGATGCATTCATTCCAAATAATTCTCAGTGAATGAAGCAATTACCAAAGTAAATGATATGGAGGAAGCTATCATTGTTCAGACGACAATGCCTCCTGTAACTCTCTGATACAAACATGTGGTCCAAAGTTAAAAACATGTGAATTCTCCTGTAATAAGCAGTAAATGATATACTGTTAAAAAAGACCTGTCTTTGATTACAAATGTATTTCAGCAATTCTTTACTTTCTCTGTTTCCATCCATTTCCCCCTGCACTGATGCTGATGACACTCCTTTTCTTTCTTTCTTTGACTCAGCAGCTGGGTTGATGGGGCAATCAAAGTCCCAACCAGAATCTCCGGGGTTACAGACGGGATCCGAAGTTTGGGAGTAGGGTCGGGTGGGGGAGATGAGACAACATCCTCCGTGCTCCACGAAAATGTTTTTTGGCTCTCACTGAGCCCATCGGGCTCAACGGGAACCAACTCTGTATTAATCCTGTTCCATTGTGGCTTCATAATGAAGAGTGAGATAAATGCAAAAAGATATTTACACCATCATGCAGAATTGTTTCCTTCTGTAAAATAACTCCTAACCCCCTGTCTCATTTCATAATTGGTTAATCAGTCATTCATTCCATTGTCACCTCTGGATCCCTGTACTTGATCGACATTTCGACCTGACACCTCATGACAAACTCGATACATTTCCTTTGTCCATATTTCTTCCACATTCCTAGTTTGCATGTCCCAACAAATCCCAAAATTCCCCAATAATCTGGTAACAACATGGGCCAACACAGGCATATTTTCTTCCAAATTCTCGATGGTAAACTTGCACTTGTGCATTCAAAATATTCCATGTTCATCCATTGATCTCTTTATTTCTTTGGATTGTTGCAAATCTTGTTTTATAAGCACTCCACAAAAGTGTTAAATGCTTTGCTATGCTGTAAATGGTACCACTTGGTGTAATTTCACCAATAAAAAAGTTACAGACTGCATTGCGTTAAATCAATGAAATGGCAGATAAAAACGTCAGAAACGAGTGGGAGCAATTCATGACCCAGCAAAACGATTACCCAGAAACAGAGAATAGAAATGCAACGTCTCTTTTAAACCATGATCCCGCTGACATCCCCAGGCCATTTCCAATCATTTGTACCCATCTCCAACAGCACTTGCAAACCTATTTGTGAGGATGTTCATTTCAGTACTGCCAAGATGCAAACTATCCATCTTGTTGAGGTCCAGACTGCTCCAGAACTAGTATCAATGCTCCTGAAACAAGCTGACTGCCTTCCTAAACCCGTTTTGCAGCTACCTTCCAATGGCTCAATGGTTCTATTTCTATTCTCACCAGTTCGTGGGAATGTCAATGATTCTGAGATTAATGTGCGACAGGTCTTGCTTTTCAGTTTTCTTCCTAGCTGCCTGAAATCGGTTTTATGGACCACATCCGCGTCTTCCTACTCAGGTCTTTGTCACAAACAGGTAGCTATACTTTTGTCTTCCATCTCGCTGCATCAGAATTTTCTGCCGCTGTTATGATATATCCTTGAACCTGGCATCATTTAGTTGATCATAGCACACTGAAGATATGTTCATAGTTGTAGAAACTTCAACCTTTTACCCTAACGAAAGAGCTCACTTTCAGAAACGAATTTCCTCCTCTCCCTCCTACCTTCCTCTGCAGCTGAGCCGGACATGCCGTCACTGATGTGACTCTGGTATGCATTCAGACAGGAAACTGGTGTGTGATCTGGATTCTCTCAGGAGACTTCTGGACTACCTATCTAAACTGTGGTGTGGCCAGCTCCATTCACTTAGTCCCGAGACTCAGTTACTCCCGTTCCAGTAATACAGTTTCAGTTTATGCAGACTGTGACATTTCCTGCAGATAGGCTTTTCTTTGATACATTGAGCAAATAACTATACTACATTTCACAGGCTGACTATTTCCTTATAGAGGAGCTGCCTTACTTCATGTTTGCGTTAATAACTGGTTAGTCCCAAACAATCTCCTTCCTCTGCACCATACCAAGAACTACATCATGAGTGTTGTCCACGCAAAGAAAGTAAATAAAAAGCAGAGAAGAATATTTCGTCCCCACTTTCACCCAATTCACCAATCATCAAGCCCACTCTCTGTGAGATCATTGCTTTGATGTCACAGGGCAGAAGCTTCATTTTACTTGATAAACATGTATTGTTTGTCATTTGGAAAGTTTAGAGCAAGTGCCTGCCTTGGGAATGTTGGGTGATTCAAAACTGAAGAGACTTCCATTTTATGGGACCCTGTCTTGTACCGGTCCTGGGAATGCCTATTAGTGCCAGTGCAGTTGGTGCTTTACTCTGTAACCAGAACACGCTGTACCTGATACGGGAACGCTTTGCTGGAGAGTGCTGGAGGAACGTGTTTTGGATCTGATTGCCGTTTTCCTTGGTCTGTGTATATACAAAGGGAACCTGCAGAGCGTGTTCAATTTTATTATAAGTCAAAAGACTACAAAATGTCTTTATGACATATAATTTCTCTGCCCTAAAAGCATCAAATATAATCTTCAAGACATTTGCTGAGTCGGAACTTGTGTTTATTTTCAAACCTTCACTGTCTCTGTGGTACAGTAACTTAATCATCGTGGGATACAGTATGCTTCCCTGCTCGAACCTGTTACAAAGAACACAGAAAAACTCTTACATTTCACCATCGTTACCACCACAACTGGTTTCTGAACAATCACTCCTGATCAATTGTTCACTATCTACACCACCAAATCACTTTGATGATCATGAGGCATCAAAGCTAACACTTTTTGTTTCTCATTGCTTGACAAAACTTGAAATATTTCAATATAACACAATCTGATAATGTGGACAATATATAAGTGGGGTTGATCTTTGCGAATCTGCACAGGATCACCATCTTTGGGACGCAACACGTTGTATAACTGAAGCTGCAATTCACGGAGCAATACTGAAGGTGTGTGAGACAGTCATAAAATCATAGAGTCATACAACATGGAAACAGAACCATTGGTCCAACCAGTCCAGCAGAACATAATCCCAAACCAAGCCATCCCATCTGCCTGCTCTTGGCCCATACCCTTCTCAACCTTTCCTATTCATATATCTCTCCAAAAGTGTTCAGAACGTTGTCATTGCACTCACATTCATCACTTCCTCAGGAAGTTCATTCCACATGTGAACCACCCTGTGTGTAAAATAAATGCTTCTCATGTCTTCTTTAAATATCGTTCCTCTCATTTTAAAAATGTGCCTCCTGGACTTGAAATCCCCCGTTCTAGGGAGAAGTCAACTAGCATCAACTGCATAGATACCATTCAATAATTTATAAACTTCTATCTGAACGCCTCTCCACCTCCCTCGCCTTAGCGTAAAAAGTCCTAGCTTTTACAATTGTCCCTTTTGTCTCGAAGCTTCCATACCCGACAATATCGTGTAAGTCTGTTTTGAATCGTGTCCAGCTTAATACTATCCTTCCTATCACTGGGTAAACAAAACTGGACCCAATGTATAAGAAGTGGCCTCACCAATGTCCTGTACAACCTCAACATGATTTCCCCAATCCTGAGACACGGTGGGATCAATTTGCTCTCCCCAGTTCAGTGTCAGAGAAACAGTTGGATCAGTCAACTTTCCTCTGGCTCAATGACAGAGATGGCATGGGGTCAGTCTGCTTTCCTCTGGGTCAGAGACAGAGACACGGTTGGGGGTCAGTCTGCTCTCTCCTGGATAGTGACAGAGACACAGTGGGGTCAGTCTGTTATCCCCGGGTCAGTGAAAGAGACACAGCGGCATCAGTCTGCTCCCCTGGGTCAGTGACAGAGACACTGTGGGCCCAGTCTGCTCTTCCCCGGGTATGTCCCTGAAAAGGAAGGTTTTAGAAAAAGATTGTCAAGAGATGGCAAATAGGACAGGATTAATTTAGGATATCTAGTGGGTGTAGACAAGTTAGACAGAAGTGCCTGTTTCTGTGCTGTATGATTCTGTGTTTCTATTTTCAGCAGGAATGTGGAGAGAGTGTGAGTGGGAGGAGGGCCCAGGGGCCCCATAAATCATCCCCTTGACCTTGTCACTCACTAATCTCTCAGATGGCCAGCCTACCTTTGCCACAAGTTCAGACACATAGATTGTCTATAAATGATTCAGCAAAGAGTCGAGTCCGCTCCCACATACCGTGGAAGTTTCGGTCTAGGGTCGGGGGAGGTGTTGGAGACTGGAAACGCACCCCATCAAGACCTCAAGCTCAAAGGGGTTGGCGTCCCAAACGAAGTTCTTTTCCACATTTCAGAAAGCTCCAAAGTACTTCCCCCCCGCCCTCCTCATCTCCCCCACCAACGCTAAATGCCGACTCCAATTAATCTCTGGTCTCATCATTAAGATCACCTCCCATTGACTCAGACCTCAGGTTCTGACAAATGCCTGACATCTGAGTTCTGGGGCAATGCATGGTTTGAATTGCAGGGGTTGCGAGGCGAGGCGAAACTGCTGTTGAAGAGAGGCACGTGTGCCGGGTGTTGAAGTGTGTGTCTGACATTGGAAAGATTGGATGGATATTACGGCTTAGAATGTCTTATTTATGTCATCTTACACTCCAATTGACTGTGCGTATTGGATGGAGATTTAACTCTGTACGTCTGGAATTTGGAAAACGATTCACAAAAGAATGTGGTTGCTTTCAGACGCAATGACTGTTTTCTCTTGCTGAGTGGTGGAGGGGCACAGGGGAGAGTCGGAGTAAAATGTAAAAATGTATCAATTGACTAAACTCTGAGCATACGCTTTACAACATGAATATGGCCATGAGTATTCCCAGAAGCTCTATCCTTAGGAATCTTAAATTACTTACAGAGATGTGATACTACTTCTTCAGTCAGTAGAGTATTGATAATGCAGATCCAGTCAGATCAATGCAGCAATTTAATGTCTGCAGCACTTCAGGAAATGTCGGTGTTACCTATTTTGGTATCCTGAACAATTTTTGTCTTTCGACTACAAACACAAGAAAACATCAACGAGACGACAAAGAAATCATCTGCTTATTATCACACTTCTTTTGTCAGCATCGTGCCTCATGCATATTGTGTACAAATGTTTCCTTTATAACAGTGATTCTAGTTAAAATAAAACATTCTTGCTGATTGAACTTAAAACTTGCGCATAATTGCCTGAGTACAAACTGGGCGAAGTGTATGGCTATTCGTTTAAATTTGCACATCACCATCTGAGTTGGAGTCCTGGAATGGTAGGACTCATGTGTGAGAGAGATTAAATCAGTAAGGAATATGTACACTGGGGTAAATGAGAATAGGGTCGGGTGGGTGTTTCTCAAAGAAACTCATAAAATTTTAAAAGGACGAGGCAGAGTGGATGTAGGAATGACGTTCCTGATGATTGGACAGGGCAGGACCAGGAGTCGCAACTTAAACACTCAGAGTATGACAATTAGGATTAAGGAAAGGACAAATGTGTTCACCCGGAGAGTGGTGAGCGTGTGCAATCCTCTGGAACAGAAAACGGCCAGTTCCAAAGCATTGAAGTATTGCAAGAAAGATCAAGCTGTTGGTTTTAGGTTTAAAGCGATCAAGGGTGGTGGGTCGAAAGCGGGGACCTTGTACTGAGTAAGATGACCAACCATGTTCACCTTGAATGGCCGACTCCCGTTCCTGCATTCAATTATGCAGTTTGTCTGTCCTCTTGCTCTACACAAACATAAGTTAAGTTATTTTCATGACATTAGTAAAATAAAAATAACACTGTTCATGCATGGTATCATGTATTCAGTTTTCTGCTTGCTCAGGTGACTGTAAATAAATATTTTTTTCTCAACTGAATTGCCAGTCTCACGGGAGCTTTAATTCAATATAAAAGGGAACTACGTTGAAAACATGACGGCAGTCAGAATAATTGACTCGAAAGCAACAAAGTTCATTGTGAAAATGGAGGTGACAGTAATCTTGCAGATTGAGCGGATTTACTACCCTATTCTTGCAGCTGTCGGGATTATTGGTAAGGCTACGACTGCAGTGCTTTTCATCTCAAAATATATTTCACTGTTCTCATATTTTTGTTTGAACTTTAAGATATTTGCCTAGCTTTATTCGATTCCAAGCTGCGCTTTCCTGCAGGGGCTGAAACAAAAGAATTTTGTTTTTTTCTGTCTGCTGAAACAACAAGATTCATAAAATTTCTAGACACTGTTCATTCCAAAAAAAAACGCAAACGTTGTTCTGAATTCTCACATGTGGTAAATAGTCTTGCATCTATTGGTAAAGAAAATATTTGAATTAAATGAGAAATATCATTGAAGAAACTTATGAATTTTTCATTGGAAGTTCATGCATGAGATGACTAGATGTCAAAAAATGTCTTTTCCTGATAACGGTATCTTTTATGTGTAGTGATTGCGATATGTCAGTATACTTCTTTCATTCTTTGTGATCAAATGACCTGTTCTCATTTAGTGGAGTTTTGACTGACTGAAGTCTGAGTGCACTGAAAAGAAAGGGTTACCGTCATGTATTGTATCACCCTAAACAGAGGAACTTAAGGTTAAAACTGTCAGTCAAGTTACTTATTTTTTTCTTCATTTATTGCTGGTGAAATTAGTTATACGTCTTAGATAAGTATTCACTCCGCAGAAATTTGTGTCGAGGTAAAATGTAATGCTGCAAAGTGACGACTAGAATCAGCTCTCGATGGATTAAGAAGGGTGATGAGCCTGTGGGCGTTCATGTACAGCATTGTACATACATCTCAAATTTAAATTACTGATAAGTAGTAGGCGCTGCACATACATGAAGCTGATCAGCTAACAGGAGCATTGACAATCACTCAGTATGATTTTGCATCGCTTAGTGTTCATGTATATGAAAGATACATCAGCTATTTGCTCCAAATGCAAAACTTGGAAATTAGGAAAAAAACGTTGCCTCAACAAGACAAGAGAATTATACTTTCAAAAATTAATTGAAGTTAAATTCTAAGCAATCTATCACAATCAGATTTGTCCACGCACTGTGACTGTCCCTTCATTTGGTGTCATCTTAATTTTTGACATGAAGTCAACTCAACATTGAATTTGCATTCTCAAAATTTACCTATACTCCAAGGATAGTTTATTTGTACATATTTGTACCTCACATGAACTATCAGATAAACATTGCATTATTTTACATGTGATTCACTTATTGCAGACAAAGATATCCTGGCTGTCAATGGAGCAGGATTTAACAAGTCAAATTTGAAATCGCAGATTTCTGTGCTGTGAAGCAAAATTGAAAAATCTTGTAATCTGTCTTTCTGTAGTAGTATACAAAGAGAAGCTTCTTTTTTTCATAACTGAGCCAGAAATAGATAGAGTTAAATGTTTACTCAGAGATTTTATACTCGCATTTACAATTATATAAACGCGTTCAATTCATTTTAAGGAATTTGTCCAGACTTTATTTTTGCTAAGTCTCAAATCTGGACTTGTGAACCAATGAATGATGATATGCTTCTGTACAATGATCATCATTCTGGGCGTTATCCACTTCCCTTGTTCTATTTGTTAACTGATTTTGCACTGACATTTATTTTGTTTTCTTGATTTTAGTTTTTAATTTCATGGCAGAGTTGGACTACTTACCTCAATAACATTCTTTATTTTGATCCGCAGAAATTGCTGTGATTTTGAATTCATATTAAGTTGATTCTTATTGTTGTGCTGGCAGCCAAAGATAGATGGTGATTTTTTCATGATTTTTCTTTCAGTCAACATACTGGCAATTGTAATTCTGAATCGAGGAAATTGTGGCCTCTCAAAATGTATCACTTGCTACTTGTTGGCGATGTCATCAGCAGATCTCATACTTGTCATTTTCAATGTCTTACTGAACCGAATTAATAATATTCATTTCCCACTTACATTCTTGTTCATCACTCCTGTGTGCGCACTCAGAGTTGTTCTATTTCTCGCAGCCTTGGACTGTTCTGTTTGGTTCACAGTCGCTTTCACATTCGATCGGTTTATAGCAATTTGTTGTCAGAAACTGAAGTCAAAATATTGCTGCAAGAGAACGGCGATTGTGGTTCCAGTAACTGTGAGCATTGTCAGTTGTTTACGGTCAATTCCATGGTACTTTGTATTTATCCCTTCCTTTATTATTGATAATGTGCCATGGTTTTGCATCACAATACCAGAATATTATACCACATTCTTCTGGACAGCGTATGAGTGTATTGATAGTATTATTACACCTTTGCTTCCAATTATATTGATTCTGGTGTTCAACGTGCTCACTGTCAGGAATATAATCGGTGTCAATCGAGTTCGCCAGCGTCTCCGCCGTTATGGAAATGGAGAGGATGGAATTGATCCAGAAATTGTAAACCGGAGAAAATCCATAATTCTGCTGTTCGCTTTGTCTGCTAATTTTATAGTGTTGTGGATGACATATGTAGTATATTCTTTACATGGGCAGATTGTAAATTATAATTATGAAGACAAGACATTTAGTGATCCACTATTTATCTTTCAAGAAATTGGATTCATGCTGCGACTTCTGAGTTCTTGTACAAACACATGCATTTATGCACTGACTCAGACCAAATTCAGAGAGGAGTTAAAGAATGGTCTGATGTATCCATTTCACTTAATTTTTAGATTATTTAAGTAAACAAATTGAACTGACCTGCAATCCGGACTATGGTTTTAATCCCTGAAAACCAACAGTTCATATTTTATTCTAAAGTTTCAGAAATTCTTGTCCATAGATTCCTGATTGTGACGTTACAGGTTAATCAGGTGGTTAAGAAGACAAATAAGACTCTTGTGTTTATCAGTCATGACATAGATTATAACGGCCGGGGGTATATGTTTCAGCTGTTCAGAACTTGGGTGAGGCCACATCTGGTGAACCATGTGCAATTCCAGCCACTGCATTCTCGGAAGAATGCAAACGACAAAAACGCCTGCATTTCTCTGTGACATCACCTCTTCATCTCAGCCATTGTCTCTACCTCCACAAACAGCTTACCTCTCTTTCCCCGCACAAAAAGACTAATTCGGTGTGTGAGATTTTGCTCATCTCTCCTCATAACTCCCCATGAGTATGAATAATGCATTCTTTCTTGTCTGATTTCTTTGAAAAATAATTAATCTGTTTTATGATTCTTAATGTTCTAAAAAGTTAAGTATATCACATTAATTAGTCTGCAGAGGAACATGATGCTTGTGTGCTGACATTCCACTATTCCTCCTCTGTCATTCTGACTTGCGTGAAAAATGAGACTGGGGCGAGTGAGACAAAGAGCCGAGAGAGGATCAGATACTGGGAGAACATGTACCGTTTCTGACACTGAGAAACACACAAGCTGCAAAGCAGCAGAGGGTGGTGAATCATTCCTAGTGGCTATTAACCAAAATGGACAGCTTCACTGACCTGTCAAGTAATTAGCGAATAGAAATTAACCTGGAGAAATATCAGTTTGTGACAGAGATTTCCAAGCTAACACAGTGATGGATTAAAATCACCATTCCCTCCCCGGTCCATCTATCCTGATATAATTAGATTTCTTACAGTATGGAAAACAGGCCCTTCAGCCCAACAAGTCCACACCAACCCGCCACACACACTCATCCCCCTACATCTAACACAATGGGCAATTTAGCATGGCTAATTCACCTAACCTGCACATTTTTGTCTGTGGGACGAAACCGGATCACCCGCAGTAAACCCACGCAGACACGGGGAGAATGTGCAAACTCCACGCAGTCAGTCACCTGAATTGGGAATTGAACCCAGATCGCTCGCACTGTAAGGCAGCAGCGCTAACCACCGTGCCGCCCACAAACGATGATCTGCCTTTGTGGGATGGCAGCTTTCTGATTGGGAATTACAACATTTCAACATGAAGATGTTCACCACATCTCATCACATCACTTATTTTGCTGTGTGGTTCGTGCGAAATGTATTTAAAACGTTTACAGATGGAATATATATTATTAAATTGTATTTACATTTGTCGGAAGAATAATGCTGACAAATTTCGAAATATTATTGCCTGGGGGTATTGGTGGTGTCAGAAAGTCGACATGATTGTAAAGAAAGCACTGAGGAGGACAAATA
Organism: Chiloscyllium punctatum; assembly: GCF_047496795.1. NCBI lineage: Eukaryota > Metazoa > Chordata > Chondrichthyes > Orectolobiformes > Hemiscylliidae > Chiloscyllium > Chiloscyllium punctatum. The sequence continues at coordinate 45,389,059 of NC_092781.1, read as the reverse complement.
ATGCATTGCTAGTTAAAGCCAGGACAGCGTATTAGAACCGGGAGGGATTCTTGCTGCCCAGAATCTCTGTAGGTCAGATATTCTCTTTCGCTGAAAATCATATGATGTCTTTGGTCTCTATCTCTCTTCCTCTCCCTCTCTCTCACTCTCTGTATCTCTCTTCCTCTCTCTCTCTCTCTCTCTCTCTCTCTCTCTCTCTCTCTCTCTCACACACACACACACACACACACACACACACACACACAAAGAAGTTGGTGGGGGAGGTGTGAAAAACTCGATGGGGTCAAGATTAACTTTTGTGCATTATGATCCAATGTATCTAAATTCTTCGACTTTATGATTGAAACACATAGTACTGCTGAAATAACGGATAACAGCAAAATAAACCATTGAAAGTTTTGGTCAAAAGTACAACCTGATAAGTATGGGAAGAGAGAGAGGTGCCTTGGTTAAATGAAACTGAAAATGGGCTGAACTTTGGTTTGAAGAATAGATACTTAATTTCGAAAGAACTAGAAAGATCACTGTCTGAAGAAAGACTGTATCAGTCACGACAATATTTACTTAGATTAGATTACTTACTGTGTGGAAACAGGCCCTTCGGCCCAACAAGTCCACACCGCCCCGCCGAAGCGGAACCCACCCATACCCCTACATCTACCCCTTACCTAACACTACGGGCAATTTAGCATGGCCAATTCACCTAACCTGCACATCTTTGGAGTGTGGGAGGAAACCGGAGCACCCGGAGGAATCCCACGCAGACACAGGGAGAACGTGCAAACTCCACACAGTCAGTCGCCTGAGGCGTGAATTCAACCCAGGTCTCTGGCGCTGTGAGGCAGCAGTGCTAACCACTGTGCCACCGTGCCGTCCCGATATTCTTTGGCTTTTAAAAGAATCAGCTGGAGATCTGAAAGAAACCGAAAATATTATAACAGAAGCAGAAAGGCTAAATGCAAGAAGGATGTCCCCAATGACTGAGGGAGTTCAGATCTCGAGGACACAGTGTAAGGATATGGGATGGGCCAATGAACATGGAGCTGAGAAACATCTTCACCCAGACAATAGGGATCCGGGGGAATTCTCTGTCACTGAAAGCATATTAATTGTTTTTAAGAATGAGCTAGATATAGAATATAGGACATTGAACATTGCAGAGCAATACAGGTCCTTCGGCCCTCGATGTTACACCGACCTGTGAAACTTATCTGAAGGTCATCTATCCGACACTATTCCATATTCATTCATACATTTATCCAATGACCACTTAAATATCCCTAAAGTTGGCGAGTCTACTGATGTTTCAGGCACTCTGTTCCAAACCCTGCTGCGTTTTGTGTAAAGAAACTACCTCTGCCATCTGTCCTGTAACTATCAACCCTCAATTTAAAGCTGTGTCCCCTCGTGAAGGGGGACCATTCGAGGAAAAAGACTCTCACTGTCCATCCTATCGAACCCTCTGATTATCTTATGTGTCTCAGTTAAATTACATCTCAACCCTCTTATCTCAAACGAAAAGAGCCTCAAGTCCCTTAACCTTTCCCCATATGGCCATCTCTCCATACCAGGCAACATCTAAGTATATCTCCTGTCAAACCTTTCCAAACCTTCCACATTCTCCCTATAATATTGTGTCCAGAACTGTCCGCAACACTTGAAGTGCAGCCACACCACAATTTTGTCCAGCTGTAGCATGACCGCATGGCAGCGAAACTCAATCCCTTTACAAATAAAAGCGAACACACTGTATGTTTTTTTCATAACCCTATCCACCTGCGTGGCAACCTTCAGAGATCTATGTACATTGACTCCAAGATTTCTCTGCTAACCGACACTGCCAAGAATCTTACCGTTAGCCCAGTTCTCCTTATTCCTGTTGCTCCTTCCAAAGTGAATCACCTCACACTTTTCTGTATTAAACTCCATTTGCCAATTCACAGCTCAGCTCTGCAGTTTAAATATGCCCCTCTGTAAATCACAACGTCCTTCCACACTGTCGACAAATTCACCAAACTTAGTGTCATCCGCAAATTTACGAACACATCTTCTACGCCCTCATCCAGCTCATTTATATAATGACACACAGCAGTGTCCCCAAAACAGAACCTTGCAGAAAACCGCGAGTAACTGAACTCCAGGATGAACACTCCCCATCAACCACCAAATGCATTGTTCTTTCAGCTAGCCAAATTCTGATCCAAACCGATAAATCACTCTCAATTCATGTCTCTATACTTTGTGCAATAGCTTATCATGCGGTACCTTATCAAACAAGTTACTCAAGTCCATATACACCACATCAACACTTTATCTCCATCTACGTGTGGGTCATCAACTCACAGAACACAACAAGGTTTGTGAGGCACCACCTACACTTCACAAAACCGTTTTGACTATCCATAATCAAATTTCTAGACGATTATAAACCACTTATATCCTTTTTCAACACTTTACCCCACAAACAAAATAAGGCTCACTCCTCTATAATTGTCAGGGTTATCTCTACTCCCCTTCTTGAATAAGGGGGCAACATTTGCTATCCTTCAGTGATCTGGCACAATTCCTGTAGAAAATGACGCCATAAAGCTCACAGCAAAAAGGTTCTGCAATCTCCCCCCTGGCTTCCCAGATAATCCTAGGATAAACCCTATTTGGCTAGGGTCACTTATGTAATTTCACACATTGCAGAATTGCTAACACCTCCTTGTTCCGAACATCAGCACCGTCCAGGCCAATAGCCAGTATCTCAGTATTCTTCTCGACAACATTATCTTTTTCCAGTCTGAATGCTGGAAAACATTCATTTCGCGCTTCCTCTATCTCTCTGACTCCAAGCACAACTTTCCACTACTATCCCCGAATCTTACTCTATTGTTTTATTCAAGATATATCTATATGAAAGTTTAGGGTTTTCCTTGATCCTACCTGTCAATAACTTCTTATATTCTTGTTCTTCTTAGCCCTCTATTTAGGAATTTCCTGGCGAACTGCTAGCTGTCTAGCATCCTAACAGTGACTTCATGGCTCATGCTAACTTCAGCCTTCTTCTTCATCTTGACAACTGTTTCAACTTCTTTTGCAAACCATGGATCCCTCCCTGCCTGAATGGTATGTACTTATCAAGGACACACAGCAGCTGTTCCTTGAATAAGCTCCACATTTTAATTGTGCCCATCCCCTGTATTTTCTTCCCTACCCTTTGTATCCTATATTTCGCCTAATCATATCATAATTGCTTTTCTACAAGCAATTGCTCTTGCCCTGCGTTATATGCCTATCCTTTTCCAGTACATGTAACACCTGGTCCGGTTCATTATCCAGTACGAAATCCTATATGGCCTCACCACCTTTTGTTGGTGTGCCCACATATTGTGTCAGGAAACCATCCTGCACACATTGGGCAAAGCTGATCAATCTAAACTACTCAAAATATAGTATTTTCGGGCAATATGTTGTAAGTTAAGTCCCCCCTAACAACTACCTGTTACGTTCGCACCTATCCAGAATTACCTTTGCAATGCTTTCCACTACATCTCTGGAACTACTCGGAGGCCTGTAGAAAACACCTAACACGGTGACTACTCCTTTCCTGTTTCTAACTTGAGCCCATACTACCTCAGTAGAGGAGATCTCAAACATCCTTTCTGCAACTTTAATACTGACTTTGAGGAACATATTTATTGAAGCTGCACCCATCCAGGCCATCGGGGAGTATTCCATCGCATCCTTACGGAGAGTCCTTATACCAATGCAGAGGGAGAGCATTCATCTGGGATCCTGTGAATTCCCCATCGTAGCACAGTCCAACGAAATTGTCAAGGGAAGTAGAAAACACTGCATGTTTCCATCAAATTCAAATCCTTCAAGGGGTTCTGTTTAACAAACATGTAACTGTCCATCAGAAAATGTTCCATTCTGTTCTGACTCCTCAGAAACAATTCACAAATGTAACAAGACAGTCAGCTATGAACTGTTTAAATGCGAGATAGTGTGACATGGGATTACTCGACATTATCAGAATCAATCAACATTTATTTTGCAGCAACTTTGACTAAGTTCACAGCGAAGTGCAATAAAGTATTCAGTTTGAATGAATTCATTGATCATGAAGAAATAAAACTTACATATGACAACAAATAGCTGGGCTCCCTACTTTTCCGCATCAAGCTTCCTAACTTCAATGTGCTGCACCTCCAATGCAGGCTCAAGTATAAACTTCCTGTCATGGAATGAAGAGTCAAAATAGTGCAATCAAACTCCCTGGTATTGATACAATAACACAGGTGGTGTTGAAAGGTGAAAACATCCAAGGATTCAAGCAGAGAGGGACGGCAACAGCTCACAGCACCATCCAAACTGACAACACCTTCTACGCATACACACACATACATGCACACACACGCACTCACATGGCTGGTGGCGAGAAGGGTTGCAGTTAGACTGTGCTCCATCATGTGTTGAAACTGCGCATGTGGAGAAATGTCTTGCATCCCCTGCAATGTGGAAATGATTTGTCTTTGATCAGTATCCCTGACATACATATGAAATAGAGTGTTTGCACTGCAGTTGTAGCCAAGTACCTACGAGTGAACCATTTCATGAGGATACAGTGTGAATTTTATTCCTCTTTCTGCATTTTACAATATTCTCTGATGTGCCCTCACTAATTCTAATGAAAAAGATTGAAAGATTGACGGGATGAGACCAGTACAGGGCATGTCCATCTCTGGGAGAACGTCACAGGGGATTGGGCAAAACTACTCAGTATCTCCAAGGGCATTCTTCAAAAAAAGAAACAAATGTGTAACGTCAGAGATTCACAGTCGTTGATGTTTTCACCAAAGATAAATCTACTGCTTCTGTAGTGCCATGGAACATCCAGCAGAGGGTGGCGTTGCATTATTTCAAACACAAGAGGGCGAGAAAGAGTCTTTGATTTACCACTTTCTTTAATCACAAACTTCTATCAGGACAACGTAATTCCTATTGCAGGAAGAAATGGACACACAGGCACAAACATACACATACAGAGACAGAAATCAACATGGTCATCTACATTACCAAAAGTGGAACAGACGGGGGGGTGGGGGGTGGAGGGTGGGGCGGAGTTGAAACCATTATAATGATTTCACACCCCAAAACCGCGCATTGAATTATTTTTTGTTAAGTGCATTCAGTATAATATACAGTGAAAAGTGTGTACTGTTGCCATGCATACACGCCATTCACAGTAAATTAAAGTGAACATTAAAGAGCCATTGCACAGTGATGCACACGCAGAAATCCACACAAACATACATACATACTGTTACACTAACACACAACTGACAGGAACACACACATGGAGATAAACACAGAGATATACATAGACATTCGCATATTCAAAGAGACATAATAATGAATAGGCACTCATACACACACAGAGACCGATACAGAGACACACACATCAACATGACCAACAGCGTTGCATCACATTAAACACAAGAATACGAGACAGAGATAAAGATAGATGGGGATTTAAACTCCATTTCAATGCTTACAATCCCCAAAGCATCAGAGAGCCCACTGTGCAGAGATGCAGACACAGAGACATACATAAACATAGAGACGCACACTAATCAACACACGGACACACACTAACAAACACATACTCACACAGACACAGACAGTCAGAAATAGATAGGTGTGTAGACACGCAGAAAAACACAAAGACAGAAACCACGCGCATGTGCACACCCACATTCAGAGAGATACATGCATACAGACAAATAAAATCTTTGTGTGGCAACTGAGAGAGCCCTGAGTCTCACCATGTTTACCACAATCTGTGTCTCATCAGCTCATTCCCAGCTTTTACAGATGAAATGTCGATGAGAAAGTGAAACAGTCATATGATGTTCCGCGGCCTATTGTCAGGGAAGTGATGAATCTGGTTAAAATCTCATGATCTGTTATACAACTAACAGATTCGGACAGCACATCTGCGTAATCACTGGACGTCCGTGTATGAAATGGATAATGATGGAAGAGAGTAGTTGTGTTCTCCATAATTAAGTGAAATAAACTTGCAGTGTAGCTTGCTCAGCACCACAGCCACAAAATCCCGTGTCCACACCGCCAACACTCAATAGCAGCAGTGCGTACCATAAACAAGATGCACTGTAAAAATTCACAAGTTTCCTTACCAGTTGACAATTCCCCAACAAGACATTCACCACCCTGACTTGGAAAAATATCTCAGTTCCACAGTTGCCAATGGCTGGAAGTCCTGGCACTCCCTCCCTTACATCATTGTGGGTTTATCAGCACCAAATGAATGGCAGCAGTTTAAGACCTTCCCCAGAGCAATTATATCTGAGTAATACGTGGTGACACTGCCAGGGACCACCCAAACACATCAATGAATCACAAAATAAAGCTCACTATTTGGTACCTGCGTGCTCCAATGCTGAGTATCTGCATAAGTTGGGTCTATATTCTAGAAAATAGAGTGGACATTTCATTTGACTCTATCAGATTGTGAAAAGGCTTGAAAGGGTAAATGCTGAGAAATTGGTTCATTACGTTTGGGAACCTGAAACACTATAACATATTCTCGGGAGTTGCTGGAAAATCTCTGCCTTAATGTTACAGCATCCGCAGTTCTTTCAGTTTTTGTTGACACACTCTCAGGGTAAGGGGTAGGTTCTTTCTTTCTGAGATGAGCAGACAGCGCTTCACTCGCAGGCCTCTGAGACTTGAATTTTTTTCTCCCTGAAGTTAGCGGATACTCCCTCACTGAGTACTTTTCAGGTTCGAATAGACAGATCGCCGGTGTCTCAGTGAATCATGGTATATGGAGATTGGATAGGAAACCGGACTTGAAATCTAAAACCACCTCTGATTGGATTAACTGCCTGAACAGCCTGAACAGTTTAAACAGGCTGTATAGTCTCCTCCTGCTCATATTCCCCGAGCTCTTACATGTTTACTGAACCAATTCCCAATCCCTTTCGATTTGTTTTTTTGAAACCGTTTGTCATATAATCATTGCAGCCTCCACCCTATTAAGGACCATCTCATTCTTTTTTCAGCGTTACCCCCATTCCAATAGTTTACAAATCATTGCTGTTCTAACTTCCTTCCCTTCTGCTGAATCCTCCCACCCTCCACGGGTTAATCTTTCCCCTGTCTACTCCCCATCACACCTTTCCTTCTTCCAATAGATGCTGCCTGACCTTATCAGATTTTTCAGCATGGCCTGTGTTTATTTCAGATGAAATGACATCTCACTGTTCCTGTTTCTATGAGAGGATACATTCTCCAATCCGATTCCTTGATATCCTGGTTGTTCACAAAGACAAGGGGAATCAATCTGTCCAAGTTCATAACATGCTCAGAAGGGCATAAATATATTATGATGACATTAAAAATCAAACGTCATAAACCAATTGAAATTCATGAATAAATGACATATTGCAATGTAATCTGTAAGGGACGAGAATTCGGCCGCACTCCCCTGTTTTTATTGTGTATGATACTCCTGACCCACCAATACACAGGTTTGACTGAATGCAAAAACAACCAGTCACCATCCATTTCATTCAGAATAAAGTCAATAACAGGACGGATTAAAACTAAACGCAAACGATGATGATTACTGCATGTAGGGAGTCAGGTTACTGTAGAGGTTTTTAAGCACTGAAAGCAGGCTGTTCGGCCCATCATTCACATTTCATTCTAAACGTCTGACCCTCTCTCTAAACCTCTCCAATGTTGCGGATCCATGTCTGATTAAAGACTATCTGTGTGGATTTTACACATTGTACCAGTGTCTGCGTGGGATTCTTCGAGGTGCTTCGGTTTCCTCCCCCAGTCCAAAGATGTGCAGTTGCGGTTGGGTTGGCCATGCTAAATTATCCATAGTGTCTAAGGATGTGTAGGTTAGGCGGATTAGCCATGGGAATTGCGGGTTATTTGGATTGGGTAGAGCGGGTGGGACGCATGATGGGTCGAATGGCCAGTTTCCACAATGTAGGGTTTCTATGATTCTATGCTCCTTCATATATCCCTCTGTGGATGAGGTCGATTGTCACCTGACCCAGCATCCGTTTAGGCGGGCCAGAACTTGCTCTGTTTCCAACAAAGAACTGCAGATCTGAGAGACAGCACAGAGATTGCTGTGGAAACTCAGCAGGTCTGGCAGCATCCCCACAATTTCTTGTTTTGATTTCAGCCCCAGTCCAGTTGGAGATGATTGTGGTCTTGATAAGTCTATTTTGGAATGGGGAGTGGGCTGTTAGCAGCATCGTGGTGTTGCAGTGGTGCGAATCGCTACTTTGTAAGCAGCTGATAAAAGTTCAATCCCTGGCTATCGCGTTGTTGTGGTTTCCAAACTGGCCGTTAAAGGAAAATAACCAGGGTAAATATGCATGATCATTCTGTGGTAAAATGGGTTTGTCCGATTCTTCCTTGCTTTTCATGGTGATGATTTCTGTGAATTGCAATGTGGAACTGGGCAGCATTGCTCGGCATCTCGGAAGCTTTCCCCTCTGATGCTTCTCATTTCTTATTTAAATGTTGGTTACAGCAGAAGGATGGTTTTGCTTTGCTCGAAATATGAGAGACTGTTCCCGTTAGGAAACTGAAATAACTCCAGAAGCCGCTGGAAACACTGAACAGTTGTAATAGCTTCTGCAGTGGTGTGGAGGGGAGGATTAAGGCGTCAAATCTGTACAAGCATAAAATAATCTCCAACCTGAAAACAGGCAGAGTTCCTAAGTTTTACAAACATCCGGGTAACGCTTTTCTGAACCATCAATTCACCTTAAACTCTTCCAATGTGGAATAGCATCTTTCTGATTCTAACTTTGAGGGATGTACCTCAGTGATCTCCTCCACCTTTCTTTCCATTTCACTAGAGACCCACTATCCACAGTCTCCAATCAAATGACTTGAACTCAGACGCACAGATTTTAAAGAGTGAGACAATGCAGATTGAGAGTTTATTTCATTTCTGTTTCTGAGTGAAATCTTCATACAGTGAGATAGAGTAAGGCATTCAAGGTTCAAACAAGAGCTGTATTCTGCTTCTGATGAATGTCTTCATTCAGTGAGAAGGAGGGGCGTGGGCTGGAAGGAGGTCGTCATTGCGCTTTGGGTCGTCTGCTCTGTCCGCAGCATTGTAGGCCGTGGGAGCAGGGCAATGGAAAAGGCACCGCTGGTGGACTTGAAGAAGGAGGCACAGAAAAACAGTATAAAGCTGATGAGATCAGCAAGATTTTTCGGCCTAACTCTGCTTCATTGATCTACAATGCGGAGCTCAACCGACTCAGTTCACTATAAGATCAGAAACAAATCATTCAGTCCAACACATCCATGCCGAACGGATATCCGATGTAAGTCTCATCCTATTTCTCAGAATTTGGCCTATGTTCCTCTGAACACTTTTTAATTCTTACACCCACCCAGAAATCTCTTAAATGTAATTGTACCAGCATCCACTACTTCCTCTGGCTCTCATGCACACAATGCCCTCTGCATGAAATGTGTTCCCCTTAGGTCCATTTTATGTTTCCCGTCTCAACATTAAGATTTGCCTTCTGTTTCTCGACTCCCCCACCACAGTGAAATCACCTTGCCTTTATACCCTAGTGAGGCCCCTCATGATGTTGTGAAGATCTATAAGGTTACTCCTTAGCCACCGACGGTCCAGGGATAGTAGGCTCCACCTATACAGTCTTAACCTCTAGCACAAACCCTCCAAACTTGGGAAAATCCTTGTAAATCTGTTCTGAACCCTTCAAAGTGTTAGAATACTCTTCTTATTGGAGGGAGTCCAGAATTTCACATTATATTCCAAAAGTGGCCTAGCCAGCACCGCAACATGACTTCCCTCCTCCTGTACACAATTGAGTGAGCAATAAAGACAAAAATGCCAAACGCCGCCTTCACTGTCCTATCGAGTTGTCAGTCCACCTTCAACGATCTATGAAGCTGCACTCAAGGTCGATTTGTTTAGCAACATCCCTAGAACCTTACCATTAAATATTTAAATCCTGGTCTATTTTGCCTTTCTAAAATGCAGCTTTTCACCCTCATCTAAATTAATCTCCATCTGGCACTCCTCAGCCCAATGGCCCATCTGATCAAAACCCCATGGTCCTCTGAGGTAATCATCTGCACTGATCTCTACATCTCCAATTTTGCTGTCATCAGCAAACTTACAAAGCATTCGTCCTGTGGTCACGTTCACAACACTTATATAAATGACAAAACAACAGTGGACCCAGCACCGACCCTTGTGGCACATTGTGCAATTCTGGTCTCCCTCCTATAAGAGGAGTATTGTAACACTGGCCTCCAATCTGAAAAGCAACCCTCCCCCTCCACCCTCTGTGTTCTACCTGCGAGCCAGTTCTCTACCCAAGTGATAATTAACTGCCCCAACATACATGTTTGAAAATATGACACCAGTCTCAAAAGTACAACAAATTTCTATTCCTGGTTATAACAGGCAGGTCAGGTTGCCACCAGTGCCGTTTACATTTGGTATATAACTGGAGCAGAGCAACAAAAACCTAACTGGAGAGGGTGGATCTGTATAAGGATAGTCATTGTAGATTTAAAATTCAACGAATATTATAAAATAAAATAAAAAAAATTAATGAAGGTAAGGCCTCCAATCTGTTTCACAAATCATTATAAAAGGGGCTGGATAAAAACGGAAGCTATTGTAATAAATGACTTAAGCTCACCATGGAGAATTAATCCAAAGGACAGAAAAATGCTGAGTGATCATAAATGTCTGCAACTTGCAAACAGCAAAATTAAATTCCAATTTGCTTTTTTACTGCAAGGATGAATATTTGAATCATGTTGTTCTCTATATGTGCATGATACAGACGGCCATTTTTAATCGAGAAAGAAAATACAATCAATATTTTCTTTGACGTCTAACTTGGATTTGGAGAAGACACTGTGGACAATACTGGTCAAAGGTATTGTTTGCACAGAGACGTGAATAATAATGTCACCGTTAAATAGCAGAATGTTGTGGAGGGAATTGAACAGACTGAAGCCTGTGATGTAATTTGGCATAAAAGGCTAAAGAGAGGCGAACACGACCGAACTACAGACTTTGAAATGGATAGAGTTGCATTGGTGTTCATGTACACAGGTCTTATTTTTTTGAGACACAGTGAAAGCCAAAAAGTGCACGAATCTTTATGCAAATTTCCACCTCAACTACTTGTTGCTTTGTTTTTTGTTTTTTTTTGTGCAGGTCTGAGGCACAGTGAAAGACACAAGGTGCACGAATCATTAAAATGAACTACTAACTGGAAGAATTGGGCAAGGGCTTCTCGAAATGTGAGCATTTGGAAAAGGGCATCAGATAATGAGAGAATTTGAGCAGTTTAGCACAAAATGGGAGAATTGATGCACTGTATTCCTAAATTGGAGAATTGGTGCAGGACATTGCAGAATGGAGGATTTAGAGTATGGCAACACTAAATTGGTCGAAGGCATCAGTCAGTCTGAGGATTGGTGTAGGTTAAAACTGAATGTAGAACATTTGGTCTCCTTTGCGTATCAGGGATCAACTAAAAGGGCATCAATAATTGGAGACTTCATGCAGGTGCCATTAAATTCGAAGTGGCAGAACTGTGACAGGATATCACTCAATGGGAAAGATGGTGCAGTTTCTGGATTTCTGCGGGATTGGTAAATGGGAAAAATAGTGCAGAGCAGCGGAGCCATAAACAGAGGATTCAATCATAATGATGTGCGAAACGGAAACAGACCCTTTGGTCTAACCTATCTATACCTAATTTTAAAATTTCTGCGCCGCTCTACTACAATGGAGAATCATTGAAAGTAACTACTAAACGGAAGAACTGGGCAAGGACTTATCGAAATGACAAATTTGGAACAGGGTATCGGATAATGGGAGAAGTGGTGCAGTTTAGCACTAAATGAGAGAATTGGTACAGCGTAGCACTAAATGGGAGAAATGTGCAGGCTATTAATAAATGGGAAAATTAGTGCAGTTAGCACCAGATGTGAGAATTGGTGCAGTGTACAACTAAATGGGAGAATTGGGGCAGGACAATACTTGGTGGGAGATTTAGAGTTGGCCATCATTAAATTGGGCGAGGGCATCAGACAGTATGAGGACTGGTGTAAGGCAACACTGTCGAGAACTTGTTCAGGACATCAGTAATTGGGGGAATGGTGTTACGCAACACTGAATTGGAGAATTGGTGTGGGGAATCAGTAAAGGCGTGACCTGGAGCCGAGAGTTAATAACTTCGAGAACAGAGCAAACAGGAGAACATAGGCAGTGAATCAGTAAGTAGGACAATTGTTGCAATGCATTAGTGATGGCGATTTAATACAGGGCACCATGAAATGGGAGAGTTGGTGCAATTACTACTAAAGGGAGGATATATGTAGGATGGGTATATTGGAGATTTGATACAGTGATCGCCAACATTAGAGAATTCTGCCACTGGACTACGAAATGGAAGAATTGTTGCAGAGAAATATTAAATGGAAGAAATGGTGCACATTGGAAGTAAATTATGGAATTGAGGCATGGGCACCAGGAAATGGGATAATTAGTAAATTAGGGCACCCTTAAATGTCAGAACCAGTCTAGGGAATCAGTCAGTGGAATAATTAGTACAGGGGTATGAGTAAATAGGAGATTTTGTGGGAATCAATACATTGACAAATCGGTGCACAGTGCCGTTACATTAGAAAATTGGTGGGTGTGTCAATATATAGGAAAATTGAAGCACAGCATGTCTAAATTGGGGAATAGGGGGGCAGGGAATCAATAAACAAAAATGTTGCATGTATAAGTAAATTGGAGATTCAGTGCAGGTTCCTATACACAATACTATGAGTAAGACCAGTCCTACAACTAGTAGGACGTGTGGGTTCCAATACCCCCACCTTTCCCAAAGGGAGGTGAGCCTTCGGATCCAAGAGTCATCTGCTGGGAGAGGCAGTCATATCACTGCCTTCATATGCGTTATTACACTGGTGATATTTTGGGACTCATTTGGACTAATAAAACAACATGAGGTACATAATATTTTGCATGTGCCCCCTCTCTCGGCAGTCAATATGTCTAGTACTAATCGTTTTTTTATCACTGCTTCCCTAACTGCCGTTAACTCAGTGTTAATGAGTGCTAAGCATTCCTCCGTCTCATTTGCTAACAGTAATACACTATATGCGAGACCATCAATCTTGTTTATTGCCACTTCTTTTGTCCCTGCTCCCAGAAGAATGGACCTGGTTTGCTCCTGGTGCAGTCCAGGTGTCTGCGAGTGTGTACCCATTCCAGTGCCGTGGCATGTCCCTTCAGGTGCGTCTGTTAGCGGCCCTTGGGACAAACACTGATGCGACAGTGGACAGTATGGCGGGGTAGCAGCACCCTTTCAATGCCAGGAGAAGGTGGTGGTACCCTTTCTCTCTACAGGCCCATATTATATCCACCATGGTGGTCTGATTATTGATAAAGGGACAAGCAACGTTTATGATCGTACCATTTGCAAGTTGCTGAGCAAGAATCACTGTTCAAGTACAGCGTCGTAGTGCACTGGGAGATCCACAAGTGGATTCTCCCCTGATTGATGCAAATACACTTTTCTCCCCTGCTTCCACTATGTGGAAAGCTGTGGTCGGGTGCTTGTCAGCCTTAGGACTACAGTTGGCTTTGAGTTCGAGTGGCGATGCGTGATTTGCCCTAATTCGTCCCCCTATCAGGGTCAGTGCAGTCGCCGCTCTCCGGAAGAAGACAGTTAGCACTTCTTGCAAGGCTGTCTGTAATTGGTCCGACAGTCCACAGTGGGCTGTATGGAAACATATCCAACAAGGGTAGTCAAGGTCTCATCTCCGGCGTTGTATTAGAGCCAAAGCACATGCTCTGTTCCCTTCACATATAGCAATGTCCCTTTGCACTTCTCAACCTATTGGCGGCGCATTTACGCCATTTATCTCCTGCAGGGCCAATTCCACTACCGTGTTAGACTCGCTATCATGCCCCAGTCGACTCCCTCCGGGTTCGGGCGTGACATTAATGCACTCCACCCTGCTTGTGGTTATATCCATAATCTGGTTTGGTTGTTGACATGCCCTGGTGCTACTATCTTCTGTAGGAACTTCTGCACTGCATCTCGAGGGGGGCGACTGTACCACTATATTCACCTGTCTATATATGTCAGAGAAGGGTCCATCTATTCCACACCACCATAGTCCTTCAGCACTCCTCTGAATCTTGGATATTACCACCCGTACCCTGGCACCTTCTATCTTGATCATAGAATATCTCTTACCGGTGTCAGGTGCTCCCTTTGGCCGTGGTGGCTTCTACTAAGTGCCAGTCACTGGCGCCGTAAGGATTATGAATAAATATTGATTATCCCATTAATAGTCGTCCTGGTTTCTAAACGGCCATGGGTCGCACGTGAAGGTCCAATTAATATTACCGTCTGCGGATGTATCCCAAATGCCCCTGCCGATTCGAATAATCCTAACAGGGCACATGCTGAAAGTATAAGCTAGGGCAGCCCAATATTTGTATGAGGCTTCTAATCACGACTTGCACTCAATTGATTCCGGTGTTGTTCGAAGTCTCCTTCGGCCCAGCTCCACGCTTGCAATGGCTGGTGTGTATTCACGTGGCTCTTTCTTCGATCTTAACAGCTGTCTGTGTTGTAAGGAGCACTTGAAACGGTCCCAACCATCTCTTAGCCTTCCACTTTTTCCTCCTGATGTCTTTCACCACTATCCAGTCTCCAGGTTCTAGATCATGTAGCTTCCCTCCTGCTGTTTGGGGTAGTCCTACTTTAACTTGATTCTGTATTTGAGACAGAAACGTAGAGAGTTTTATACAGTAACACAACATCTCGTCCTCACAGTGGCGAGTTATCTGTCTTACCTTAGGTCTTGGGCCAATTCCTGTGTTCGGCGGCCTATCAAGCAAAATCTCAAACGGGCTAAGATTAGCTGATCCTCTCCTCATAGATCTCATATACATTAATACAATCAGAAATGCCTTTGTCCATGTCACCCCTAGTTCCTCACAACATTTTGTCAATGTATTTTTCAGGGAAGCATTTTCCCGTTCCACTGCCCCACTGCTCGCTGGCTGGTAGGCACAGCGTTGTCTCATGTTTGTTTCCAAATAATCACTGTCTGCTTTAAGGCATTATTGACAAATGGTGTCCCAATTCAATACTAAGCTTTTCAGTAATGCCCCACCTCGGAATTATCTCAGTTAGCAAGGCTTTGGCTATTGTACTGGCATCCTGTTTAGACGTGGGAAACGCTTCCAACCATTTGGAAAACATATAACTATGTCGAGACAATACTTTTCCCATCGCTTGAAGTAAGTTCAAAAAAATCCATCTGTACATACTCAAAGGGTTTTTGGGGTTGGGGGTGTGCTGCCTCACACATCTGCGTAGTTCTCCCCACATTATTAGTGGCACATATAACACAACGTTGACAATGTTTCTGGGAGTAATGGGTGAATGCCTCCGTATACCAATGTGCCGAATATACTGTCATACATTGCCTCTTTGACACATGGTCCCTACCGTGTGTCAGTTTGGCAACGAATGGAAATACTGATCGTGGTAGATAGGGTTTACCATTGGGGCCAAAACATACTCCTTCCCTCAGACTGCATCCTGCTTTTGTCTCCTCATACTTTTCTATCCGTGTGGCCTGTGATTGTAACTCCCGTACGTCTGCTGTTGGGGTCCATTTTTTTGTCAGACACGTGTCAACCTGTTGGGCTGCCGTTCGGGCTGCTGAGTCTGCTCTCACATTGCCTTGGGAAATAAAACCATTATTTTCCGTGTGGGCTTCACACTTACAAACAGCGACTGAGTTCGGCAATAGGATTGCTTCCAGGAGGTCAGAAATCAGGCCACGGCGTTTGATGGGCTATTCGGTGGAGGACAAAAAGCCCCTGTGTTTCCACAGGGTTCCAAAATCATGTACAACCTCAAATGATTATTTGCTGTCGGTAAAGATATTCACTGTCTTTCCCTCAGCCAATTTATATGCCTCAGCCAAGGCAATCAGCTCCACTGCTTACGCCGAAAGATGAGAAGGGAGTGATGCCGCTTTGATATCCCGTAGGTGGTCACTACAACATACCCAACTCAATTCTGGCATGTCTCCTTGCTCCTGAATGCTGACCCATCCACAAAAAATAATTCCATATCTGGATTCAGAAGTGCTGAATCCTGCAAATTTGGTCTAGGGATGCAAATTTCAATCCTGCCGCTAGGGGTTCTAGTTTAGCTGAAAAATACCGACCTCAATCTCCCTCAATGATCCTGCAGCAGCACAGATGTCATGCCGCCACGTTTGTTACCTACAGTTTGTACAAAAGGCTTTGTTGGTTTCAGAATTCCCAATGTAGATGTAGTTTGGAGCACTTTTTAAAATTCAACAAAGGCACTCTCGGCTTTTGGGGTCCATTGAACGGACTCTGGTTCTGCAAACCTTTGCCATGCGTTCTGTCACTTAGGGGCACCTCAAGGGTTGTGTAATGTTGGATAAATATTCTACAGTAGGAGCACATGCCCAAAAGGCAAGTAATCATTTCTATTTGTGAGGCTCTGGAATTTGCTGGATTGCTTGATCTCTGCCTTGACCAATGGCCTTCACTTGTTCAGATATTAAGTGACCTAAGAACTTCACCTGTTGTTGTACAACTGTATCTTTGTGAGAGTGGCTTTGTGCTCTTCCCTCGGTAGATACAAGGCTATCCTTCCGACAATGTTCTTTTCTTGTTGCCTCAATCACGCAATCATCAACAGAGTGCAGAAGCGCTTAACCCGGGGTTAAAACAAGAGTCTCCAGACTCCTGCGTAGAGCCAAGTTATATATGCTGGGGGACTCACAGTAACCTTGAATATGACGCGTGAAGGTATATGACTTCCCTTTCTCTGAAAAAACGAACCAGAATTGACTATATGCGTGCACTGGTGACCTAAAAAAGACATTTGCTTAATCCACAACAGAGGACCATTTACTGTCCTTTGGAATTTGAGCTAATATAGTATAGGGTGTGGGAATATTTGGGGCGCGTGGGACAACAGCATTATTGACCGTCTTCAGGTCTTGAACAAACCTCCATTCCTCCGGTTCACTGGGAATGTTTGCCTTTTTGACCAGAAAAATGGAGGTTCTATCACTGAGTATTCAAATCACTCCAGTCTTTTGGAGGGATTCAAAGACTGGAGTAGCTCCTTCCATGTTTTAACGGGCATTGTGTTCTGCAAGGATGATACACTGACTTCGGGGTTATCCTTATGGTTTCACAGCCTCGTATGAGCCCCACATCATGTTTGCCTTTTGCTTACAACTCAGTATGGACCGTTTGTAATCTTGGGTCCGAGACATCTATCTTAGGGAATCACCAGTGTCCTAGGCTCTTCAGGGCTTGCGGGGGATTACCTGGACTGTCCTATCTGCCTGAGTTAGCAAACTTAGTTTCTCTTTATAGGTCTGCATATCTGCATTGATTCAGATACTCCCATCGTCCCTGAAGACCCAAACTTTCGTTCTTTGTGCCTTTAGCACCCATGGTCCCAAATCCTGCCACCTGTCACTGGATGCTTTCGCCAGTGCCAAGTGAGGAAAAGAGCTTTCCACATGAAAAAGATAGGGTCTACTTGCCGTCACAGAAAATTTCGATAAGTTCACCTTGACTGCACTGTCATCATTCCAATAAAATTCGCGCAATAACACCTGATCTAGTTTAACCAATCACATGAACTAATCATTCTCATATGATTCGTCAGGGCCATCGTGGTGTATGTGTGCTGTGCATTGCAGCATGTCCCCAGCAAGAAAATCGATATTAATAGGATTGACATGGTTACTTGCATCCAGGAAGAGTGAATCGCTAACTGAACTTATCACTCTGCCGCTAAATCGCCACTCACTGATATACATCACGGGTCGTGAGTCATATTTTAGAGGCTGCACTGGCAAATCTACTTTTTGTATTACCTGCAAGCCCGTCGGGGTACTGAGTAAATCTAACCCCAGTATCACTATGAGAAATCGAGCCAACATATTTAACGGACAGACTTCCAATAATAGAAATGAGAATTGGAATGTATCCCCATTACTGGTTTTTCACAATAGGTGTGCGGTAAATCTCTCTCCTATCACGACTCCTGATGCACCCACTGAGTTCAGGAACTTTCCACTCAACTTTACTTGCGTCGACTCTCTTAACTGGTTTGATGTAAGCACGGAATATGTTGGCCCTGTATCTACCAAAATGTTAACTGTCGTACCTTTCATATAGTCATTTACTTATACACATCATCGTTGTACTGAACATATAGTCCACGGTTCGCAATCTCCATGCTCAATATAGAGGTGAGACATGTTTAAGTGCCCATAACATTAGTAGAAGGGGTTAGCATAAGCGAGTCTTCATTGCCAAGCATAAGGGAAAGACGTTTACCTCTAACTTGTGGGCTGCCTACTTCCACCTCAGCCTTCCTCCGTCAATCACCCTGCTATCCAGCCTCCAGTGCCGATTGAGGCTGACTGTGCGGGCACTGTTTCGTCCAGTGGTCCATTGCTCTGCCAGATCTACCACTGCCAGCTCCTCTTCTGCGACTTCTTCCTCTTCCTTTTCCTCTTCCGCGACCTCCACCTTGCCTGTCTCTTTTCCCGCAGCACTTCCTCCCATGGGCTGGGCGATCATTTGCATCACAGTCAGCTGAACTTTATGTGCTTGCTGCTCGACCATTAGATTCCGCTTATCCTTCTTTTGAGCCAGCAATGTTTCAGCATGTGTCAAGTGTTGTTCTATCAAATTCAGCTCCCCTTGTCCCATGTGTATTTTAACTTTTTTTGCTATTTCATCCTTCATTCCATTGATGAAGCTGTTGCTCAGATGTGCCTCATGTGGCGTGGGTTTTGTCGTCGTTATGTCCATGGGTGGTATCAGTCCACCTTGTGCGTTGTGGACTTCAGTGCGGCGCGTAAGATACTGGGACACTGCCTCACCTTGCTGTTTACACATTGCAATTTTGGTCATTCCCATTCTTTCTGGGAATGCCTCCTTACAGGCGGTTGCCAGCATTGCAACAAAAGCATGGACTTTTGTGGCTGGCCACTTATACATGATATTGGTGACATCAGCACCCAGATTTCATGCTAGGAGACACCTCATTTCATGTGACGTGGGATTGAACTCTGTGCAGAACATTGTCACTTCTTCGGTGAACTTACTACCTCGCTTCGGTCAGGCGACTATCGATAGGCACTTTCCAAATCCTTCATGGTCCATGGCCGGTGGACAAACAAGAGGTAGCCTTTTGGGCCTGCAACTTCAATCATTAGTACTTGTAGAACAACCTGGTTAGGTGATCGGATGCCAGTAAACTCGCCGACTGACTCATCGTCCATTGTGTCGTGATCACGAACAGGCCCTGGATATCTTTCTGCCTTGGAGTGGCCGTCTTTCTTTTGGCCTTCTTGCTTCAATAGGTTGCGGGTACGAAGTTTTGCCGGTGATTCAGCAGACCCTGAGGCGGCGGCCGCTGACTTGGAACCTTCGCCAGGCGGGTCTCGTAGAGGGTCTGCAGGTCTCGGAGGGCAGTCATCAAGGTCAGGAACTGGAACAGACCTAACACATTGTGCAGTTGCATTAGGTAGTTTTCCGCGCGCGTCTGCATGTGCGCTGGTGTTTGTACATGTATTTGATCTATATTTTACTTGAAATTTGCTGTCCCTGATATCATCCTCAGCCTTCCACATATTATAAACACTCCAATCCACAAGTTCTATTTTTCCCTTCCGTTTATTCTTCTCTGTCTCCTCCAACCGTGACCTCAGTATTTCTAACTGCCTTTTACTAAAACCTCCACCCTCTGGAAAACCACATTCCTTGATCCACAATTCTAACTGCTTCACAGACTCTTGGCCGTAATTATTTAGCATGTATTGTATTTTTGGTTGGCCATTCCAAGTCTTCAGTAGACCCTCTATTTGTTTGCTCTTGCTGGAACCCATTTTCAGCGTTCCTGGAAAAGTATTCAGCACTTTCTCTCTCACAGTACCGTTATCTTTTCCTTTTTACTCGCTTTTACTCCAGAGGTCTCCTCTCGCATTGAGCGCGTCCGCCTCAATGCCTTGGGTTTCGTAAACCAAGGAACCGTGTAACAGATACGTCTTTGGCGATTCCAACTCAGCCAGCGGTAGCTCCAAGTCCAAAACCACCTTTGAACTTGCTTTCTCTGACGCACCCTAAAGACGGCAATCCCTTGGGTTTTACTTGAATACCTCGCGAGCGTTCACTGGACACTCTTCCTGCTTTATTTATTCAATTAAAACGAGCCTCTATGTAGGATACATAAGCCACGACACTTACTCCGACCCTATTTCCAGTTTCCCAGTCCTCTCATGCAAAGGGACCAATTTCGCACTCGAGATAAAGTGAAACTCCTTCAAGTCGCTGGTGCCTACGCCTCCTGGGAATCTTTAGCATTTTGGTTGGTCGTAGGATCCCGGACTAGCCCCAAAGTTTACAGTTGTGAAAAATAAATCGCTTCGATTCAAATGCTAGCAAGAGCAAGGAAAAAGTTTTTTTTTGGACTCTGCAGGGCCGACCGAATACATTGGCAAGATGACGCATGTAAGGGGTGTCTGACGGTTTTCACATATCCTCTTTAAACTATACTTTGCCTTTCGTTATCAATATCTCAAGGCCAGGACACAGGAACATTCCAGTTCCTTTCCATATATGGAGTTGTTTTTCTCATTCCTAACTGTTGGTTTGATAGCTTATTGTCCTTGTACTATACTATCGGTATAACCTTCTGCAAATGCTTGCAAAACCAAGACTTAACTTCTTTATTTCAACCAAGCTTTTACATATTCACAATAAATGTTATTTTTTCTAATACAGCTGTCCTGCCATCGCATACTCCCAGAGTAGTGATAGCATGATATGATACCCGGAGTAAAGGTCTGTCGACATTGTCCCCGTCAAACACTCCCAGGGACAGTGGGTAAGATACAGAGTAAAACCTCCTCCACAGCATCTCATATCAAACACTCCCAGGATAAGGAGATTAGCCATAGTATGAAGCTCCCTCCGCACTGTCCTCCATCAACACTCTCAGGTCAGGTAGACATCAGGAGTAGGCATCTCCACAGTGGCTCAGTGCTTAACACTACTGCCTCACAGCACCAGCGACCCGGGTTCGATTCCACTCCTCAGGCGACGTCTGCGTGGAGTTTTCACAATCTCTCTTTGTCTGCTTGGGTTTCCTCCTACAATCCAAACATAAGCTGATAAGGTGAATTGGCTATTGTCCATACTGTTCAGGGACGTCGAGGATAGGTGCATTAGTTGCGAGTATATTAGAGTAACAGGGTAACGGAATGGGTGTGGGTAGGTTACTCTAGCCAGCTTTATCCTAGCTAGGTGAGTAAACAACTGGTTAAACAACAGGAGAAGGGAGTTTCTCAAAATGGAGAAAAGTGACCAGTGGCATTCCACAGGGATCAGTGCAGGGGCCGTATTATTTGTAATATACATACATGATCTAGAAGAGGGCACAGTTGGTATGACCAGCAAGTTTGAAGATGACACGATGATTGTTGGAGAAGCAGAAAACATCAGAGTTTGTCAAAGAATACAGGAGCGTGTATTTCGACTGGAGAGTTCAGCGGAGAAGTGGTAGATGATGTTCAATCCGGGCAAATGTGGGGTGATGCATTTTGGAATCCTCATTCGAAAGCGAATAATACAGTGAAAGGAACAGCCATGGGAAAAGGAGATGAGCACAGGGACTAGGGGGTTCAGGTCCATTGTACCCTGAAGGGGGCTGAAAGGTGGATCGAGTGGTCAAGAAGGCATATGGTGTACTTTTCTTCATCGGACAGGGTATTGAGCGTAAGAGCTGTCAAGAAAAGTTAAAATTGTAAAGGCATTGGTTCGGCAGCATTTCGCAAACTGTGTACAACCCTGTTCGCCACATTACCGAAAGGATGTGGATGCATTGGACAGGGTGCAGAGAACGTGTAGGAAGATGTTGTCAGTATGGAAGGTGCTAGCTATGAAGAAAGGTTAAATAGGCCAGAATTGTGTTCATTCGAAAATAAGAGATTGAGGGGCGTCGTATTGAGGTGTACAAACTCATGAAGGGTATAGACAGGGTAGACAGAGATAAACGTTTTCCCAGGGTGAAGGATTCAATAATAAGAGACCACGTTTTCAAGGTGAGAACTGTGAAGTTTAAGGGGGATACACGCAACAAGTACTTTACACAGAGGTGGTAGTTCCCAGAAGAGGTAGTAGAGGCAGGCATGGTAGATTCATTCAAAATGCATCTGGATGGATGCATGAGTAGGTGGGGAGCAGAGGAATGCTTAGCAAGTGGTCGAGAAGTTTAGAGAGTGGAATTGGATCGGCTCAGGATTAGAGGGGCGAAGGGCCTGTTCCTGAGCTGTAAATGTTCTTTGTTCTTTGTGCTCGGAGCGTCTGGCCTTATAATCTGTTAAAAAGGACGGGAATAAAGTTTGTAACTCTTCTTATTCATCAGCGTCCCTGACGATCACTTTTCAATCGACTTGATACAGTTTATTCACGTAAGTAAAGCACTGAACAAATGAACTGAACTATTAACAGAGTGAACAATTCGCCTCTACCTACTAGTTATTCCTGAATAATTTCAATGGTATGCTGTTCCAATAAATATAATCCACTTACGTAACAGCACAAGGAAATTTAATCTCTCGAAATGACAGCCAGGTCAACTCTTCTGCCATGTTCTGTGCATTCTGCCTTCTGTCCGAAATAATTTCACCGATGTTTTCTTCTGTCAAAATATTGTCTTCTACATTGGTACTTACCTAATGTAGATTTGTTTTGAGATTGTGCTTTCTCTAATACATAGAAGACAGTGAGAGTTAATTTCTCTCTAGACAGATCTGAGGACTCTGACCATCTGGCGATGGAAGTGAGTGGTGTGCGATTTTCCAGATGCCCTCACCTTTTATACACTTGACGAATTCTCAGCATTTTTATAACCCGATTGTTGTGATAAACATCAGAGTTCAATTTAATAGTTTTGTGGTATCTACAGGCCTGATTTGAATTGATTAGCTGAATTCAAACTTGCCTTTTAAGGAAAGCAAAACTGCTGCATGGAATGCTGACTACACAGCAGTTTTGATATAGCTGTTTAAATTCAGGGTCTCTGTGCACCTGCAAAGGCATATACATTTTATTTCAATCTCTAAGCTTAGAAAAAAACGCCATCCTTTAAATGCACAACGCAGTGCTTTCTCAGTTTTGAAATTTTAAAATTTTACACCCAGATTTCACTACAATAGGACACGAGATCTAATCGATTTGACACCCATGCAATCTAACCTGTCACGCATTCACCTGAGGTCTCCACCCCTGATTTTCTGCTGGCTATCAACCCCTTCCCTACAACCAACTTCGTGACCTGTGCTCCCACACTCCCCAAATCATATGGATGCTCTACCCCACGGCAAAACCACAGGACCGATATCTCCTATTTCACCACCCGCCCGAGTTGACATCATTGTCTGGCCTGAAAACAACAAGTAACTGGGCGCTATCGTTTCAGTCATCGTCCCAAGTCAATCCTTCAGTGCCAAAACTGCCAATAGACATAATCTTTCGTTTCTGTACTGCTGTGCCAGGGGGAAAATCCTTGCTGCGTTCTAATCTCGTGTTGACCATGTCCAGTCTTGTTCCAATTTAATATATTTCTGTGAGATCCTGCCCCAGTCCTTCTGAACTCCAATAAATATAGATAAATCTTCGCTGAATTTATTCTGTGGTCAAAACCTCCTTTTTCTGATCCTCAGTTTTTAAGAAGTGGATGTCGATTCATCTCTGGGAACTGAAACTGAAACCTCGAACTTATTTATTGAACATCAACAGTTAAGAAATGAAAAGAAACACTAACAAACCAAACAATTCCCGTGTAACTACTAACTACTGCTACTAACAATTCCTGAATAGAAAGGAATTGTAATGCAGTGCTATTTTGACCAATACAACCCCACTTATGCAACCAAACATTAGAACTGACCCTCTTGAATTTACAGCTGGGATGTGTCTTTCACCTCGCTTATTAAGCTCTGCACTCCCGAGGCTTCCAGCCTCATTCCTGATGATCGGATTTTGTCCAAAAGGTCGATTTTCCTGCTGCTCGGAAGCTGCCTGACCTGCTGTGCGTTACCAGCATTACAGTCTTGACTCTCATCTCCAGCATCTGCAGTCCTCATTTTCGCTTCGTATTCTGTTAAAAGACACATGAACACGCTCATTACCTACCTCTCACCCTCCCAATTTGCTATAATAGAGTGCTTAAATGAAATGTAGTCTTTTCCCTGACTCCATAATCAAGAAGGAAGAATTTATTTATCGAACACTAACAGTTCAGAAATGAAAAGAAACACTAACAAACCAAACAGTTACCCTGTAACTACTAGTTGTTCCTGAAAAAAAGGAATGGCAATGCAGTTTATTGTAAGAAATACAACCCCACTTACACAACCAAACAGTAGGATTATCCCTCCTGAAATTACAGCTGGGATATGTCTTTCCAAAGCTACGCATTGTCTCCACTGATCTTTTTTCAGGAATGTCCACTAGTTGAATCAGCAGCGCCATTCTCCATTGAAATCCTGCGTCAGGAAAATTCATTAAGATTGCTCTTGTACCTTTCGTCAGATGATAATTATTCTCAGATCTGAGAGAGCTAATCTCTCCAGATAGTAGTTTGCTTTCCACAGATTTTCAAACGACCTCTTCACTCATACCCCCGATGACCTATTAATTTCTGTACAATTTCATGAATTCTACGTTATACATAAGAATCAGTTTTAAATTTCATTGGTCCTTAGCGCATATTTTGAAATAATTGGCTAAATTTAAATATCTGTTGTCTTGGTAAAACTACTGCCTTTCCTGGAAATAGTGCAGCGTTTTGAATACAAATGTTTCAATTCGAGCAGCTGTGACTGTCAGGATGCTGCCCGGAGGCACTCATTTTTACATTTCGAAGCGTAGAAATAAAATCATCAACTTTTAAAGTACACATGCACTCTCCCTGCACACCCCACACCACCACCAACATTTCACAAACATAAATTCTAAAATCATGCCTTGCAAAAGAGAAATACTCTGCGCAACATCGCAACAGGAGACACAGTCTGCACACATATTCTATTTGTGGTGTATCTAATCCCTGTATAATTGCAGCAAGACATCCATGTTCATGTATCCATATCCTCATGCGATGAAGTGTAACATGCAATTTGCTGTCTTTTCCCTTGAAACGTTGACCTGACATTACTAGTGTAGACAAAAATGACATTCGAAGCTTTTACAATCTGTTGTCGTTATCCAAAACCGGATCACCTCGCAGCTATTTGCATTAAACTGCATCAGTGACGCATTTGCCGACTCAATCCACTTTTTTCAGTCACACTGAAACATCTCTGCAATCACCTCACTCATCATACTCCTTCCCAGTCTGCAATCTTGGAGAGATTGCATTTAACGTTATCATCTAATTAGTATATGTTATTGTTACGATCCAGACACCTGATCACTACCATAATCCTCCAGTCAATTGCTCCTTTGGCTCGCGATTTGTAGTTGTTGCAACGTTAAACTAATCCTTTTGGCCTGCCGAATGCCCACATGACTGTATTCCATACATATGCATGTTTTTTGTCTAAAAGTACCTTAAACGTTCATAAGATATCTGCCTCCATTTTTACCCTTGAAAGAGCGTTATAGGTACCTGCTACTCTCAATGTAAAAAAAAATGTCCATCACATCTCCTTCCAATTTCCCCATATGACCTTATCTCATGCCGTCTCTGATTAGGCATTTGATCTCTGTGGAAAAAAAAATGATTCTGACCATCAACCATATTTCAGTCTCGCATAATTTTATAAACTTTTGTCAGGTCTCCTCTCAGCTTCCGCCACTCCAAAGGAAAACACGCTCAGCCTGTCTAGACTATCCTTATTGCTCATACGGTCGAATCCAGGCAACCTAGTAAACTTCTTCTGCGCCCTCTCCAAAGCCTCCACATCCTTCTTGTATAGTGCCGACCATATTTAAATGCAATAATGCAAGTGCGACCTCACGAAAGTTTTATAAAGCTGCAGTATCACTTTCTTACTCGTGTACTCAATACACAGAACAATATAGGCAAGCATAACATATCCCTTCTTTACAAACCTATCTACTTATGTGACCAATTTCAGGGAGCGATGGACCAGGACCCCAAGATCTCTCTGCGCATCAGTGCTGTTAAGGGGTCTGGCATTAACTGTACACTTTTTCTTATTATTTGTTCTACCAAAGAGGAACATCTCACACTTGTCCAGATTAAATTTCATGTGATGTTTCTCCGCCCATATCAGCAACTGATTTATATGTTGCACAGTTGGAAACATACTACACTATCCACAACTCCCCCGATCTCTGTGTCATCTGCAAACGTGCTAACCAATCTGCCTATGCTTTCATCCAAATCATTTTTTAAAAATCACAACCAGCAGAGGTCCCTGTACGGATCCGTGCAGAACAACAGTCGTCACGACCTCCAGTCAGAGGAACGTGCATCCTTCTCTTTGTGTTTCATGGGCAAACAAATTCTAATTCAAAATGGTCAAGTCATAGTGAATCCCGTGCATCTTAACCTTTTGATGAGCCTGCTAGGCAAAACATCGACGAATGCACTATTAATAAAAATGTAAACAACACCCGCTACTCTGTAATCATCAATCGCTGACTCACCTCCTTAAAAATATCTTTAAAGTCGGTAAGATTTTACCTGCATGCACAATGAAATTCTGAAAGTCCAAAATAGGCCATGCCTTTCCTAATGCCTGTGGATACCCGTCCGCATTTGTGCCTTGTTGTGTTGAGCTTGGAACACTATAAAAGTGTTATCGGTGAGATTGCCCTTATGAGGTATGAAAAATGTAAGAAAAAATGGTCCAGTCCTCACTGTGTGGTTGCAAATCCGTTTGGGGAAAAAGGAAATAAACTCAAATGCAAGAAGAAATGCGAGGTGCCTATTGGATTTCCACCACATTAAAAAAGTGAAGATGAGCCTCAAATATAAATGGTGGTGGTCAGTGCGTGCAACGGACAACGAGCATTCTCAGGAATACCTGTGAATCCTGAGTGGAGTTACCCGGAGTTGTTAAAATGAGCGACCAGAATTCCGCGAGGCAAGAGTGGGAAGCGGTTGTGAATCTCGACTGGAGCGGCACATTATTTTAATTCATTTCATAAGGATGTCAACCCATGCATGGAGTAATAGAATCATAGGCAGCAACAGCACGGATTCAGGCTCATCGACACAAACTAGTCCATGCTGATCAAAATGTCCATCTACGCTAACAACATTTCCCTACACTTCTTCCATACTCTTCTAACACTTTTCCATCCACATATCTGTCCTTTTAAGTGTTGTAAATGTACCTACCTCAACACCTTCAGCTGGCAGGACATTCCAAAGGCATACTACCCTCTGCGTAAAGAAGTTGCCCTTCAGGTACTCTTTTATTATTATCGACTTTAAGCCTAAACTTTTGCCCTCTTGTCCATCTTTCCACAATATTGGGGAGAAAAAACCTGAGTGAATTTATCCTGCCCATACCTCTCATTATCTTATTCGCTTCTTTACGACCTTCAGTAGTCTCCAACTCACTAAAGAAAAACGTTAAGCTTGTCCAACCTCCCCCACCCACCCCGTTATAACTCAGACCGTTGAGTTTTGGCAACATATAAATTTATTCTGCACACTTTACATTTTAATATGATTCTCACTATAGCAAGGTGTGCACACCTGAACACAATACTCCAAGTGCTGTCTCACCAAAGTCCTGCACAACTGTCACATAACTTCTCAACTTCTGTACTCTTTGCCTTGACTGATTAAATCATTGTGCCAAAAGCTTTGTTCATTGCGCTGGCTACCTCTGACGCCACTTTCAGAAAAGCCTACACACGGAACTCTGAGGTTGTTCTATTTCACTATACTTCTTAACGTCGTGTCATTCACAATGAATGTCCGACCTTAATTTGACTTTCCAGGATGCAAGACCTCACGCTTATCTCTGTTAAACTTCATTTGGCATTACCTGACCAACAAATGAACAAGGCCCTTCTGCAATTTATGACAATGTTCCTTACTGTTCACGGTCTTGCATATCGAAGTGTCATCTGCAAACTCATTGCCTTTCACATTCTCATCCAAATAGTCGATATACATAACAAGCAGCAGCCCCAGCCACGACGCCTGAGACACGCAAACATTCCATGGGCGTCCAGTGTGACAAGCATCCTTCTACAATTACACTATGCTTTCTACCATCTAACTAATTGAGCATACAATTCTGTAACTCTCCTGGGATTTCAGGCAAACTAAATTTACAGAACCATCTAACAGGTGGAACCTTACCATACGCCTTACAGAAATCCGTACAAATTGCATCGACCCTTATGCCGTTGTGAATCTTGCAAAGTCAACGCACTGATCTTAATGAAATCCAATCTTTATACTTTGCATGTATACTTTATCACTCAGAATCTACTGAATTATCTGACACGCCACAAATAATAACCAATTGTCTGTTTGGAATTTGCATGCTACCCTGTGTCTGTGTTGATTTCTGCTGGCTTATCCGTTTTCCTGTCTCAGTCCAAAGGTGTTCACGTTGAGTGGATTTCAATGCTAAACTGCTGATAATCTTCAGGGATTTGTCGGTTAGGTGCATTAGCCATGAGAAATGTAGAGTGATTTGATAGCAGAATTATGTGGAGGAACGCTGTGGACTTGTTTGGCTGAATGAGCTGCTTCTGTGGAGTAGGGGTTCTGTTCTCTTGAATATTCCTTAATGAGGAACGAATGGCAGAGGCAGTTAACCAATGCACAATTTACTGTGTTTTAACAGTGAACTATCATAGCATCAGGCAAAGAGGTGCACCAGGGCCCCATATGAGCTGAGATGGAGGCCAGACATAGCAAGATGACATATGCAAACTTTTGTCCGAGGCTTGACAACATAATCATAAAATGATTGCGTCTTTAAAACTTTAGATACTTTATTATTCCAACGTAAGGCAGTTTACCTATGTGCTCAAAGTATGTTTTTGATCATTCGGCTTAAAATTATAAGAGCCCTGTAATGATCCACCTCGATACCTTTTTATTGCAGTTTTGTAATCTGAAAGTCACTGGTGGACCCAATATTTATTGCCCTTCCTAGTTGCCTTGAAAAAGTAGTGGTGAGAGTAGCCTTTATGAAATGCTCAACTCCAAGTGGAATGCAGACAACCACTGTGCTGTCACGGGGACATTTCACGAATTTTGCCACAGTAACACTGAAGGACTGACATGCAAATTAATCGGAAGCGTGGTGAGTGAGGAGAATAATCCCTATTCGTGATATTTTTATATACCTTTAGCAACTGTCCCGAGAGAGCATAATGGCTTTCATTTCGGAATATGTGGGCGAATAAGCCGTTATGAATTTCTGCAGTGTACATTGAAGATGGTACAACTTGTCAATCATGGAGGCCTGATTCGACATTAATTCCGTCGAATATCTTCATGTGTTGTTGGAGCTGCACCGATTTATCCAAGTGGCAAGTATTGCATCACGGTCATGTAATCCCCCCCGGGCTGGAAACAAGGCCATGGACCCAATAAGTCCACACCGATGCTCTGAATGATAAGAGGGCCCGGTCCCTATTAGCCTCCATTTCCCATGACTAATGCACATAACCTACACACTCCCGAACGCTAAGGTCAATTTAGAATGGCCAAGCCACCAGAGCTTCACATTTTGGAAAAGTAGAAGGAACTGGAACAACTGCAGTGAACCACGCAGGGAAGCAGGGATATTGTACAACTTCCACACAGACAGTCGCCCAAGTCTTGAAACGAGCCCGGGTCCATGGCACTGTGAGGCAGCTGTGCTGACCACTGAGCTATCGTTCCGCACCAGATTTGTGAACTGTCGATGTTGGATAAACTTTGAATGATTTCCAGTATCTTTCAGCCGCGTGTATTTAAATGGTTTAGGCAACATAGGATTCTGGTTAATGATAACTGCTGTTGGACGTCACGGCGGCTCAGTTGTCAGCCCTGCTGCCGCACAACTGCAGTGTCCTGAGATCATTTCCATCGTCAGGCAAACCTGTGGAGTTAGCTCGTTCCCTCGTGTATACGTGGATTTCTATCGGTTTCCTTCCTGTTCAATGATATTCACGTTAGATGGATTGGCAAAGAAAAATTGCCGATAAACTTCAGGGATATGTAGGCTACCTGTGTTAGCCATTGGAAATATAAGCTCACAGGGAAAGGGGATGGGTCTGGGTGGGATAATCTTCAGAGAATCGACGTTGGTCTTGTTGGACTGAATATCATGTTTCCATGCTGTCGGGATTGTATTCTGTGGAAGATTCACTATTGGGCTGCAAATGGCAGAGGCAGATTGCCAACGTAAAATTTATTATGCTTGCACATGAATACCCATGAGTCCATCAGACAATGAGGTAGATCGGGCACCTGAGGAACTCAGATGCATCGCAGATCGAACAAGATTGAAACTGCTAAGTATGACTAATTGCTTGGCAAAATGACCAAAAACGATTGAGTGAGGAAAAGTTCAGAGACTTTTTTCTCAGGTGACACAGTTCACTTATGTGCACAAATTAGACTCTTCGATGATAAGGACATAAGACGAAAGAGGAACCTAAACAATTCCGCCCCTTCTATCTGGTCTGCCATTTCGCTTATGTGTTTCTCAATATTATTGTCCTGCTGTCTCCGTTAATCCCCTTAATCATCTGGAACCTCTCTGTCTCAGTTTAAATTACACGGAAATACTTGGCAGCCACAATCATCTATGACAATGTATTGTACATTTTTATCACGCTCTCGCTGAAGAAAGCTGTCCTCATCTCAATTTCGAGGTGTTGCCATTCATTCTGAGGCTGTGCGAATGCATACTTATCTCTCTAACTAATAGAAACATCTCCATCACATCCACTCTGTGAAAGCCTCTTAGCATTCTGCAATTTGAAATTCGAACGCCGTACTTCCTGATTAACGCTATTGAGGACAAAGTCAGAATAATGAGGTAATGTTCATATGAAATGGTCATTATTCACGGGATAATTGTTGTAAACATTCCTCGAGATCCCTGTCAATGCCAGCATATCCTGACGTATGAGGCCCAAAACTGCTCACAACATTTGAATTGCAGTCTGAACAGAGCCTTGTACAACGTCGTCAGTAATCTCTACTGTTGCATTCTCGCCCTCTTGCAATGAACGGAGGCATTCAATTTATTTCCTTAATTCGCAGCTGAACCTGCATGTTAACTATATGACAAATCCTATACTTGTACTCCAAAAACCCTTTGAGCATTAGATCATTCAGCTAACCAGTTACAATGCAGTACCTTGCCCATAACGCCATGGGCTGTTATCATGTTGAACAGGCTCATGTCTGGTGAATTGCCAAAGGCTTCAAAAATTCCAAAGATATCTCGTCCACTGGCTGTCCTTTACGTAACTTGTTTGTAACTTTCTCAAATTATTCTAATGCTCCTATCAAGCATTACATCCCCCACTAAAACTGTATCTTCTTTGCACTACTTTAACTTTCAAGTTTGGATGGCACTTTCAAGTACTCCTCCATCTTATTATTAATAAGAGGCTCCAAAACGTTTCCAACCCAAGATCACACAGACCCACGTTAGTTTCTGTCTTCTGGGTACGTCCATCCATATGCAAGGCTGCTGCGTTCATCATTTTCCAATCATCTGGCAATCTCCTCCCGTCACCAAAAAGATCGCCAGTAATACCTCAGCAACTACCTTAGCTATCTCGTTTAGAATTCTGTGATTCAATCTGTCCTGTCATGGGGATTAATCGTCCTTCAGACACTTTAACTGACCTGCACTTTCTCTTTCGTGATGACCTGTACTCACGTCTGTCCTCTCAGTCTCTCGAAGTCGCTCTTTACTGATGGAGTCTTGCACCATGAAATCTGACGGAGAGGGGAGAGATTGTTTGAGTTCCCAAACACAGATCTGAACGAGACCGTGCAAAAGTTGGCATTCCGTTTTGCTGACTGTGACATTCTGAAATATTCAATCGACACCCTACATCTAAAGAGAGCTGGGATGCTCCTGGATTCAGTAAAGAGTTCTGCGTGTATCCTCTTATGGTAGTAATTAACTCATTCAATGGTCATTGAGGGAAGATTATCACTAATACAATACGTTGGACAGTCTTGGGAATGAACTTGTACAAAGGACCATTTGCATTTTTTCAACCTCCCTGCCATTTCTGGTTAGATCCTTTATGGGACCAATTGTATCCCATCATGAAGGGTTGTTTTTTTTTCTCGTATTCAATCCTGACTATACACATAATCCTGCATCGGGGGATTATGTCAGGTGCCGTCATCTTTTTTTTTACCAGTTTTTCAAGACAAACAACAGTTGGATATTTCAACACTAATATCCCTGCGGAGCTGCGAACGAGCATAAAATTAAGGCCTTGCAATTCCGTCATCTCAGATTCGAATTTCGGGGGATTGTCTGCAGAAGAAAGCGACAAGTCTATTCGCACTGAAAATGCATCTTCCAATTCAAACAGTGAGGAAAATATTCTACGTTATACTAGGCGCAGTTGGTTTTCCAGGTTAGTGGTGATAAATATTCAGTCTGTTCCATTATGCCTAACCTAGGCTGTACCGTTATCATCTGAGTAATAACGTTACTTGAAACATCGCTTCGTTTCAGACGTCCCTGAGCTAGTTGTGCGCTTATTTACTGTTGCTTCAACTGTTTCAAGCTTTCACATTTTGTGTTTTTACACTTAATATATCACCAGCCAATCAAAATTAAAATGGCAAATGTTACTGTAAGGGCTACGTGGAAGCGTACAGTGATAGCATTGAAGAAAACCTTTGATTTCCTATTTCAGTTATTGATGGATCATAAATACATTCCGAATTGATTTATTTGACAAAAAGCATTTTAAAAAGAACAATAAATGAATACCTGGAGAACTTTAATAAAGAAGTCGCTATTCGACTAAGCAGATGGTTGCTCCAGTATTTCCTGCCTTGAGATTCCGAATGCAGAAATAAGGAGATAAACAGGATCATTCAGACAGAAGCACAAGAGGGAGAACAGGTCTTAAACAACAGAATTGATAACAGCTAAGACTACACATTCGACTCTGTGAAACCTATAATGTGAAATAGCAAGTACTAACTTAATTGCAGCCTAGTTCAAGACTTCAGTGGGTAACTCTGGGACACACCATTGGGTTCTTGAGAATTTTTGACAAAATGGTACGCTTTTCGGAACATAGCAGATGAACAAGAAGTTTCAACATGAAAACTACATTCAGTCTTCACTGAGGTTGAGGTGCCTGTTACGACGGCACTGTATAAATATTGAAACTTTCCACCTGATATTTGCATTGTGTTCATTTTAAGAGAAAGGTGTTTGCACGGCGTTTTTTTTTTGTTGTGGAATGCTTGCCAGACTCTTGTGAACACACCCGTTGACTTACTCCACAGGAAAAGCGAAAATGAAAAATAAATCCTGTGATCTACCCAGGCAGTTCTGGCTCTGAGACCCGAGATTTTTAAGCATTATCATCAGCTGTATCAGAATAGTTTGCCTCACAAATGTAAATGCTTCACTTTACCACACCACTTTCACGCGGAGACCATTAAATCTGAAGCTGTTTGCCTGACTGGTTTGTGACCCCTCATCCCAATGACTGTGTGCTCAGTGGACTATGCTTCAGGATCTATTTGCATGACGTGGTGCACCGCTGTGCAGTGACTCTGCGCAGTCACATTTTGGACATGATGCTGTGTGATCTCATTTCCTGATCAAAGACCATGTAACTATTGTGTCATTGAATGAAATTACTTATTACAGAAAAAAAAGCTACGCGTGATAATTCAAACCAAATATTGACGTGACAGCTTTTAGAGCATGAAACATGCCATTTGGATGAATTGGATTGTGACAGTCTTCATGCTCCACTCTGCTCCATCTCCATTCCTGCTCTTCCAACCATACAAACGTATCCTGCCATTCACGTAGTGCTGATGCTCAACATTAGCCTTCCTCAGTTCTGATGAAGGGTCACTGGACCTGAAATTTTAGCTCTAACCTGCATCCACATATGCAGACAGACCGCCTGAGCTTTTACAAAAATAGCTGCTTTTGGTTTTTCCTTACAGCATCCAAAATTCTTTCAGGGTTTATTTGCCTTCTCGTAAAATGTTCTCATTTCCCTACTTCAAGTGGTAGTTCCCCAACTTTAGAGCGAATGACATTCCGTTTTGAATTCTTTTAGAAAAATATTTTTATTACGTACTCTCGTGGACACGAGTATTACAAAAGATCTTATGTGCAAATATACTGTATCGGCCCAGCTCCCAAATGCTTGAGCAATTTCAAGAAACTTCGCTGCGCTATTTTTCTTTATTCACTTACCTGAATGATGTTGAATCTGAATTTGCAATGTTTGCAAATTGGATTAATTCCTTAAAGTTGTCGTTCAAGTTGATAGATTTGTTAAGAAGGCGTGCGGTTTGTTGCCTTTCATTAGCAGAGTTTACAAGTCACGACGTTAGGCTGCAGTTCTAAAAAGCTCTTGTGAGACAACATTTGACATATGATGTTCAGTTCTCGTTGCCTTATTATAGGAAGGATGTGAAAGCTTTAGCAAGGGTACAGACGAAGTTTAGCAGGATTTTAACTGGACAGGAAGACATGTCTTGAGAAGATAGTTTCAGGGTACTGCGGAGTTTTTGAATGAAACGACAATATTTGAGGGATGACTTGAACGAAGTATACATGATGAAGACAGGAATTGATCCAATGAATAGCCATACACGTTTTTCACAGGGACAAAATTGCTATCACGGGGGGGACATAATTTGAAGCTGTTTGGGGTAAGGTTTCAGCGAGGTTTCAGAAGTAGATTTCTACACAGAGAGTGGTTTGCTTGTGAAATGTCACTACGAGCAGAGGTGGCAGTTTCATTATGGATATTTAAGCGACTCTTGGGTCAGCACATGGATGACAGTGAAATGTAGGTGCATAGGTTAGTTTGATCTTAGAGGACAATAAACGGTTGGCACAACATCGAGGCGGCATGGCCTGCACAATAC
This sequence comes from Chiloscyllium punctatum, assembly GCF_047496795.1. NCBI lineage: Eukaryota > Metazoa > Chordata > Chondrichthyes > Orectolobiformes > Hemiscylliidae > Chiloscyllium > Chiloscyllium punctatum. The sequence goes on along the minus strand of NC_092781.1, from coordinate 45,353,774 downwards.
TGTACTATTCTATGTCGCATGTTCTGAATAGTGTGAGATTCCTGCAGATCTTAGAGACACATTCACCAATTTCTCCAGAACACTTCGGACCTGAATGCCTTCCAATATACTGCGTACTAAAGGTCTCGTATGTGTATTATTACCCTTGTTGAATCAAGCTCTCCTGTTTTTGTTTTTGCCCAGCTGAAGTCTTTCAATACATTTTGATTATGTTTCCATGGTGTCCTGAAATCATGATCTGTCATGACAAACAAATCATAGGGAACGTTCAAAGAACAATTGGTATTGTGATATTTGAGGTAGTATTCACAGCGAAGAGAGGGCTCCCCTTTTCTCGGAATTGGCTCAAATTTAATAAAGGGTGTAAAATATTAGGGAATTGCTCTGGATGCACAGGGATGTTTCTCAACCAGTCATGATTTTATTTCTTGTTCAATGTCTTACATGCATTCTTTTCTCTTCGAAACACCCTGTTTCATGTTCATGTCCCATTTGCGTTGAACCTGAAGGAGCATTGTGTGTCAAAGGTGTGTTCATTGAAATTATCGGTCTTCTAACAATATTCCACACAAACATTTGTGGCGCTAAAATGTAACTCTTAACTCAAAGACTCAAAATGATGAATGTTTGTGCTATCCAATTATCTTTCGCTTCTCTATCCTTCTCTCTCTTCCAGTCAATTTAGTGACAATTGCAATTTTGGCTCGGGGAAGGTGTGGAATCTCTGCCAGCACCACTCGCTACCTTCTGGCTATGGCAACAGTAGATCTTTTGGTCGTTATTATTGAGATCATACTAAGCAAAATCAAGAATGATTACTTCCCACCATCGTTCCTGGACATCACTCCGGTGTGTAGTGTCCGCTATGCCCTGCGTCGTGTAGTCATAGACTGTTCTGTCTGGTTCACCATCGCTTTTACCTTCGATCGTTATGTCACTATTTGTTGTAAGAAACTCAAAACCAAATACTGCACTGAGAAAACTGCAACTGTGGTTTTGGCAACTACTGGCAGTGTGCTGTGTTTAAAAAATGTTCCTATCTACTTTAGATTTGAACCTGATGAGATAATAAACAATGTACCATGGTACTGTTCAAATAAAGATGCTTATTATGATGACCCTGTGTGGAAAGGATTTAACAACTTTGAGAAGATCCTAACCCCAATGCTACCTTTTGGTTTAATTCTGTTCCTCAATGCTCTGACGGTGAAACATATTATAGTCGCCAGTCGTGTCCGTAAAGGACTGAAGGGTCAGAGTAAAGAAGATAATTCTCGTGATTCAGAGATGGAAAGTAGAAGGCAGTGTGTGGTTTTACTATTCGCCATATCTGGCTGCTTCATATTTATGTGGCTGTGGTATATTTTTTATTACTTTGATGTTGATGATCCTTTAGATAGTGATGGTGAATATACATTTAAAGTTGTTGCATATATGCTGCGGAATTTGAATTGCTGTACGAGCGCCATTGTCTATATGGCATCTCTTCCGAGGTTCCGAGAGAAGCTCAGGAATCCACTGGAAGCTATTTTTACATGATATATTCAACTAACTTGTAAACAAATCAAATGATAGCACGATTGAAACTGCGAGAAGCGTGGATCATGCTTTACAAACGATCGATTGGAACATGACAGGAATTCCCAAGTGATATTATCCGTTGGAAATACTATATATGAAGTTACCAAATTGGAGAAACGGTGGCAGCGGCTGTTGGATACCAAACACTAGAGAGCCAATAAGAAGCAGTGACTGTGGCAGGAATGTCTAAATGACTACATACAACAAATAACAGCACAATAGGGAGACCTGGATGGACCGATATATATTCGAAGTTTGAGAAGTATGACACCATTTAGTTGTTGCTCCAACTCTGCAATTTAGAGAGATCACGGCTGTTAAATTGCATCGAAGCCATTATGTTGCATCATCGAAGTCAGCTGTTCTTTATAAGCAATGGATATTGAACAGTTTCAGTGTTGAACTGAAATCAATTGAGAGCTGAAATTGACAAGGCGCGTCATGCATGCTGAACCTGAGCAAGGCACCAGCACAAACCTTTGATGATCAGGTGTAAAAAGGGCAGGAGAGCTGTTACCATGTCTCCTGCAGGGGAGAAAATAAAGGAAGATCATAGTGTCTTATCCACCTTCGCTGGTTCGATTTACAGCTCCTCACATCTGCTCAGGAAGCAAATATGGTACAAAGATTTTTCTTCATTGCAAAACAGGCTTTTTTGTCTAATTATAGAGTCATAGTCATAGCAATGTACGGCATAGAAAAATACCCTTCAGTCCAAACCGTCCATGCTTACAGGATATCCAAACCAAATCTAGTCCCACCTCATAGCACCCGGCCCATAACCCTCCATCCATTCCTTTTCATATTCCCGTCCAAATGCATATTTTCTTGAGATCTGCTACCAAACTAATTTTCCTCGTCCACATGCACATGAAACACATCCATTGTTATTGCAATCGTAAATTTTCCCCATGCCTTTCCTTTCTCCTGATTTATTTTCTTCCCCACATCCCCACTCCTGCTTGGAGATCTGTGAATGAATCCCATCACGGCCCTTTCTCCTTTTCAGTTCATCAACTGAACTCAAAAATTCTACACCTGCTGACTCTCCACCGCATCTTTCTCTTGATTTCATTCCATTTCTTCTATGGCAATACGACCCCTCTTCCTGTGTTCTTATTATTGGTAACTATACATTGACATTTCGTCTGCAGTTTGATTCCTCTGCCGCAACGTCTCTGTGTTACTCACTACATCATATCTGACAATTTCAATCTATGTTGCCAACTAAGTTGCTAGCTAGTTAGCATAAACTCTCAGATTTCCCCGTATCTCCTGCGATCCTGACTTTTTCATACTCTCCATCTCCGTTTATTTGCGCTGTGAAAGTTACCAAACATTCTTGAGCTCTCCCCCTTTAACTCTTGCCAATCAGGCTAATTGTTTCTTGTTGTGTAGCGTTTCCTGTCCCTCCGCCCAAGTCAGGTTGTGGGATTTTAGTGTGAAGAGATGGGATGGTCCAAATTGGAAAAACCCAATTGAGGATCAGGGCATGAGAGAGTTGATTCTTGAACAGAGAAGAAGAAGGAGCAGCCACAAACTCAGAACAAGGCCTGATGAACATGCGCACTAGGATTGATGGTTACTTACTCATTCCATGATCCACCCCCCCCCCACCCTTAAATCGGTTCAGGGTGAAGACTTTGCAGGCAATTCACACTTGTGGCGAAGGTAAACGTATGGTGGTCAACATTGCCGTTTTCAACCCTACCACGTTAGTCAGTTCGGTTCCTGCATCAACCCGACCATTTCCACTATTCCAGTGCTGTGCCCAGACACGACTATTACAATGGACTTTTCCTTGTCCGCGCTTATATAATATTTTACGAAGGATATAGTAGTCAGTAAAAGTGGTCAGTCGTTAGCTGCCTGCTCATGAGATAACACAGTTCCCTACTCGTAACACTAACACTCAAACTTCTGTTTCACATTAAGCTGAATTAAATATGTTAATCTCTGCTTTTCCCGATTTTCCACGGCTCCTTCCTACCCAATGTTTTACCGCCTATTCTGCTACAATTCCAATTGTATTTTTAATCTCCTCTGTCCGTTTTGACTCTTGCTATTTCTGTCATATGCTTGAAATCAATAAGAACCCCTATTTCGAAAAAGTGAGTCAACTCTCATCAACAAATCAATAGACAATAGACAATAGATGCAGGAGTCGGCCATTCTGCCCTTCGAGCCTGCACCGCCATTCAATATGATCATGGCTGATCATTCCTAATCAGTATCCTGTTCCAGCCTTATCTCCATACCCCTTGACTCCACTATCTTTAAGAGCTCTATCCAATTCTTTCTTAAATGAATCCAGAGACTGGGCCTCCACTGTCCTCTGGGGCAGAGCATTCCACACAGCCACCACTCTCTGGGTGAAGTAGTTTCTCCTCATCTTTGTCCTAAATGGTCTACCCCGTATTTTTAAGTTGTGTCCTCTGGTTCGGCACTCCCCCATCAACGGAAATATGTTCCCTCCTGCCAGAGTGTCCAGTCCTTTCATAATCCTATACGTTTCAATTAGATGCCCTCTCAGTCTTCTAAACTCAAGGGTATACAAGCCCAGTCGCTTCAGTCTTTCCGTGTAAGGCAATCCTGCCATTCCAGGAATTGACCTCGTGAACCTACGCTGCACTCCCTCAATAGCAAGATCCAAATCAATAAAATAAATAAATAAATAAAATGAATCAAAACATCTCTGCAGCATTTCCATTGGTTGAGTCTCTCTGCAACAGTCGACATCTTTCAAAACACACTTCTCGACCATAATCATATTTCCGTAACACTCTGCAGATTTTTCACGCATCACCATCTATCGAAGATCCTCCAGCTGCTACAATCTTCTCAACCTCCTTAAAGTCCGAAATTCCTTCCTGTAATAGTCGAGGCCATAAGCGTCTGCAGGGTCGGATTGTGGGAGAGAAGTCCAGTGACTCAGAAATGAAAAGTAGAAGGCAGTGTCAATTTTACTCTTCTCTGTATCGGACAGCTTCATATATTTGTGGCATATATTTGCGGTATATATTGTATTATTTTGATGTTGATGACCTTTCGGTCGTGTTGATGAATATACATTTAAAAGCGTAGTTCTGCTGCGAAGTGCTGCATGAACATTATTGTCTGTGTGTCATTATGTCCAAGTTCAGACAGAAGCTCAGAAGCCCATTAAAAGCTATATTTGCATAAAGTATTCAAACAACTAACAATCAGTTCACCAGTGAAAGCAGCACTGATTGTGGGGATGACAAAAAAAAAATCGTGGGGGATGAAGCAAACACTAAAAATGGTTTCAATTAGCAAGAGGACACTGCAACTAGGAGATTCATATGAATATTGGCAGCTGTTGTCAGATATCAAAAACCAAAGGGTCGACGAGAAAACACGGCCGTTGGAAAATTGAAAGTAAACAGTTAGGAGCATCTGTCACTTTGAAGAGGAACAGAACAGCTACAAGCTGGAACACAGAGAGACAAAGATGGAAATAAACAGAGTTGCTCCTGGCAACCAGTGTGTTTAAAATCTTATAGCCAACAAAAGAACTGAGTGGACTCTGAATAACACGAAAACATAAATATTCGTTTAACTAACACAATAATGCAATGAATAAACAAGGAACTGATGGCGCACAATACAAATCTATCTTATGTTTGAAGTTAACTTCAATAATCATTTTCCATCACACGAGAACCTCGCTGAGTTTCACGTAGTAATGTCGATGTTCTTGTCTGATGGTTTCAAAGTAATCTTTGCTTTTGGTATTTTTTCTAGAGTTACCGCTCTCCAGTTATATCTTGTGCTACTGCTCTTAAGATGATGGTGCAATATTCTTTTACTCCATAGTTTTCACGCCATTTTGGAAGGGTCTTGAGTGTCCTCTGGTGGTTTAATCAGGTTCGATCACCGTGTTCGATCAGATAAACCGGGTTTTGGCACACTGATGGCAGGGTGGACCACAAGTGTCCATTACTGGGTGCGCGTGGCTTTCTTCAAATAAGGGTGCCATGGGCCTTCATGTCTGCTGCACTCTTGAAGGTTTCTGATTGTTCTGAAGGCAAAATTCCATTGCCCTTTCAAACTAAATTGGCTTTTGTGTTGTAAGGTCTGCTGCTCTAGGATTTTTTTGCAAGCTTCTTGTGACCAATAACAACCTTTCTGGATCCTGCTGCGTGTGGATTGACAGAGTCACTTTAATCAAGGCTGGCTTCATTTCGCATCACAGTTTACCTATTGTTCAATTTATTAAATTTTCAGAAATTTATCATTTTCAGCAGCCTGTCCAGCCACAGTCCCTCCACTTGATCCTGAATGCGAAGCGTTATTGATCACATGAGAAAATACCAACCCCTTGTAAGGTGTGTCGACGATCATCAAGCTCAAATAAAGTATATACTTGAACGACTGCACTGTTAAAGATAGCGTACGCGTTTCAAGGAAACATTGTAAGCTCAATAAATAAGGAGAAATGAACAAATACAAAACAATTCAAAACGAAAAATGAAAATAAAGCAACAAATGAAATGAAATACATAAGAACTACAAGGTATTGATCAACGAGTACAATAAAACGAAACAAATCTTGTTCAACCACAAATCAGAAAAAGATCGCAATGACAAATGTGTCACAAAATTGAACAAACATCGTAAAATCAAGGAATATTTTAGACATTGGAGAAATAGACGAATACAAAATAAAAATCATACGGAAAATGGAAAATAAACTAGAGCAGCATAGTTTGTTAAATAATACAAGATTCAAATTTTTAAAAATGAAAAAAAAAACATTACAGAGCATTATATACCTCCAGGTAAAATTAAGATGGTGAGAGTGGCCGTGTTGATCATTAAATCTCGAGGTGTTGAGGTGTGTGCGGGAAACTCCGGTATCTGAAAAGATATTCTTACCTCCCCATTTACTGGTCGTCTACATGTATTATTGCACTTCGTTTTGCAGAAGCACTGGAGAAGCAGAAGCCTGACACTATCATGTGGCTGCTAAGATTCACGAGGCCTCGTCAAATATTTACAATGTTTCATTGAGCTTGGGGAAACTGTGAGCATGAGTGAGGCTGGTTCCTTTTGGTGGCTCCTGGGTGTTGTTGCCGATGACGATTATGATCCCAATGAGGTAGATGTTGATTGCATTCTGTTTTGGCCTGGTTGCCCTGGAGAAAAGTCAAGGTCGTTTTCATTGTTTACTTGTTTAATAGTTGAACGGTTCTGACCTAATGCAACGTCAATCGTGCATATCACCTCACCCTCACCGACTTGCTTTATCAAAACACGTTTGTTTCTGTGAATAAAAGGAATGCATACACTATATGGAATGTCCAGTTATGTTCAGAATTCTGGTAGGCTCGAACCTCGGTTTTCGGTGTTCGAGGATCATGTGTTTGAAGCAAAGTTAGTATGGTTTGGCCAGTAAAATCTGAAATGGGTGGTCAATGTGGCCCATAATTCAGCGACACGTGAGAATGAAGATGCAATTGCCCAGAGAAGTAAGACGAGATGGTTAGCGTCATCACCAGTTTAAAAAACAAGTAAGAAGGACAGACGATCGCAATAGATCAATGGTTTAAATCTAAATGAAAATGAGTGAGCAACCAAGGAAGTGTAACTCGGTTAATTAGACCTGGGTTGACCGAAATAAGAGTTGGATTTCACGGAGGTGCTTGCGAGTTTGGAACATCAGAAATAGTTGCTCTTCACCTTGGGGGTGTGGCATGCTCTGTTTCATGACCTCCAGCAGAGAGTCAAAAGTGTGTTGTAAATCATCTGTCTCTGGAGGCGTAACCATACCGAATCCTGCCTTTGCCCATGTTTGTGTCTGGCTATCCCTCCGATTGGAACACCCATAATGACCATTTGAGAGTATGTGATTGTCTGTTCTCCCATAGTTCTTACTATAAGTTTGTAGTGTAACGTTTCCATGAGATAGGCACACCGCCTGGCGCGTTATTCATAATAACTCAGGCATGTTCCATCTGCCTGTCTGTCAGGACGATATCTGGAAATAGCATCATTTCAGGCCAAACAGGAAATTGTGCCATATGCATGTTGTTAGTTGGTAGTCAGACAATTCAATCTCTTAGAGTATCTCGTATTAACTCATTTTAAGTGTCCAGGGGTTCATTGAACATGGAAGCTGTTGTCGGTGGCAGCAATTGAGGTACGTCACTTTCGTGGCGGTAGAGTAAGTTTCGAAGATGTGTCAGGCGCTGTTTGGGTCTTGCAATTTGATCTCGAACAGTGGTATCCACCATACATGTATTAAAGTGGTGAGAGTAGCTGTGTTGATCATTAAATCACGAGGTGTTCAGGATTCTGCGGGAACCTCCAGTATCTGAAAAGAAAGTATTTCCTCCCCATTTACCGCAGGTGTACATATATTGTTGCACTTCGTTCTGCAGAAGCACTGGAGAGGCAGAAGCCTGGCACTATCGTACGGATGCCTCACAGGTTGTGATTGGGTATTGTATGGTTTGTTTAGTGCTTAATGAATAGAGTGTAGATGGCGAATTGGGCCTTGTATTGGAAGTTATGACTTCCTCTATCACCTGTGCATCTGCCATGGTGGCTAGTATCTGTACTTGGGAGTAACGCCGCACACGGTCTCGACAGTCACATGCAAAGTAACCTGAGCCCCCGCCGTGGTAGAAACTTGCTACCTGCTAAGTATTCGCCTGCTGTGTCCCTATGCCTTTCACTCTGGCTGATTATGTGGAACTGCGTTTCTCTGGGAAGAATTCCCCCATTCTTTCATTTCTTCACACAGGACACTGTCTGCAGGTTCAGAAATGAAGTATTCTCACTCCATTCTCTACCATGCTTTTGTTAAATTAATGGGATTGTTTCTCCCACACCCTGGACATTCTCATCATAATCAAAGCTTCATTGTGGCTTGGCTCAGCGGGATCGAAATTCACACTAGTCTTCTTGCTGACCTCGGTGTCATGAGATACTATAATCCAAGCCCACATGGCTGAGTCAGCCTCTGATAAGCGAACCCTGTGTAAATCGCTGTAAACCACAAAAATGTTCACTTAAATGAATGACAAAGACAGTCCGGTGGTACCCTTTCTTTTGCATGCACTTTCTCAAGAAATCTTCAGGGTTCCCTGTGTTATAAACGATCGCTGTGTGTATTGACATTTTCATGTCGGTAAACGCACCCTGTTCTACAACTTGTGGGTGGCACGGTGGCACAGTGGTTATCACTGCTGCCTCACAACGCCAGACTCCCGGGTTCAATTCCCGCCTCAGGCGACTGACTGTGTGGAGTTTCCACATTCTCCCTGTGTCTGCGTGGGTTTCCTCCGGGTGCTCCGGTTTCCTCCCACAGTCCAAAGATGTGCAGGTCAGGTGAATTGGCCATGCTAAATTACCCGTAGTGTTAGGTAAGGGGTAAATGTCGGTGTATGGGTGGGTTACGCTTCGGCGGGTCGGTGTGAACCTATTGGGCCAAAGGGCCTGTTTCCACACTGTAATGTGATCTAATGTAATCCTGAGGTGCAGGGATGGCAGAATGCCGTGACTGGCTGAAACACAATGCAATAACTTCACCCCCTTCCTCTAATCTAGGCCATGTGATGTGTTCTGCTGCCTGACACTGACAGAATGCAAACGGTCTTCTTTTCTGTCTGCCTGATGCAAATCTCTGGCTGCTTCCTGCATATCTGAACATTTATTTTTCAATTGTGTCCCGACCTTCTCAGCGGCCTCGTTCTCTAATATTGCTCACTGGGTAACCTGATGTGCTCACGCATGTGGGATTATAGGATTAGAATTGCACTATGTGGAGGTAATTTGTTTGATTCCTGTGGTCCGGAGCAGTGCTTTTTGACATTATTTTGACAATCTCCCAGTTTGCGATCTTTCATTCCGCACGAATCTTTTTTTCAAAACTTATGATTAATTGTCCTAAACAGTATATGATTGCTGTAAGCTTCTCAAGTTAAGAAACGGTCTTCACTTGAGATCTCGCTGATTAATTCGAAAACTTCTGTCCGATGGATACTAGCCGCGGTTTAACATTGCACCAGAATTTTGCCCCTCAGGACTACATTTTCTTTTTGAGAAACTGCCATAGTTTTGTTTCCCATATGGGTAATCCTCTGCTCCTGTACTTTCTCTGCCATTTAAAATTCATTGAAACATAGTAGGGTATGGAATGGACTGATGGAACGGCTTTCATTATTCCCTTGTTTCGAATCCAATCGGGTCTGTACCAACTTTTCGATGTTTTACTTGACTATCTCAAACAAACGTGGAAACAGTTTGATGGATGAGAAGTAAATACCTTTTGGCTTTATCTTTAAAAAAAACACAAAGTTCAGTGTTGGTAACAACTGGCTGAAGCAAACTCTTCGGAGGCATCAGGTTCGGGGGAAGTGATGTCGGAGCAACAAAGTCCACTTCTTATCGTGGTCCATCTCGGTGTCAATTTGTTTCATCTCCAAAACAGCGTTTTATCCCTTACTCCGAGAAAAGAACTGGGGGTCAACTTATGTACATAATAATATCCAGCTATTGAATACAATTGATATTAGAATAAAAGAGTGTACTCCAAACTAACGATAAATCCTACAAAATATCTTATACTTTAAGCCTACTATATATGATCACATACTATCACACTAGAACTTAACCGCGTTCCACATACAATGTCTTCTTCTTCAGATGGTCCAGTTGGTTTCTACACTTTCGATGGTTATTTTCATGTAACCGAACTGAGCGGGATTTTGTGGCAATAAGTAGCCTTCCGAGTCATTGCGCTATTTTACGAGCATCTTGACGATCTGCCAATGGATTGATAAGGTTTGACGACACTGATAAATCAGAACTTAACAGGTGTTCGCACATTGATGGCAGACTGGCCCTCAGATGGTCATTACGGTAAGTGCTGGGTACATGTTGCCTCCTCGAAATAAAGGTGTGAAGCGCTTCCATGTCTAGCTAAGACTTGGTGCTCCTGATCCTTACCATGGTTACATTCCATTCTTCCATAATGGTTAAACTTCAGTTGCGTATTGCAGGGTCAGCCGCTGTTCAGATTTGTTTTTGAACCATTTGTGGACACCTCCAATCTGTCTGGCTTTGAAACATCAAAGTAAGCATCATCATTCTAGTCTAGTGTGACTTATATTTCCCAGCATTATTTAGTTTATGAGCACTTTATCGAAGTTCATCATAAATCAATTATTTTGCAAGGCCCGTCCGGCCCAGATTTTCACTCGATACGGACTCCGTATGGAGTTAAATCAAACCAATTGTCAAAGCACACTTCAAAATTATTCATTGAAGGTATTGACAGCTCACCAATAAAACAATTCAATTCCACCGTGTAAAATCAAGAATTACAAGGAGCACAAGAAAAATGGCATCAGCATTTGAAAACCGTATGGGCTCAGTGGGGTAACACTGTTTCCGTTACAGCGCTAGGGACCCGGTTCGATACCAGCCCAGGGTGTACAGACTGTGTGAAGTTTACCCATTCTCCCCGTGTTTGTTTGTGTTTCCTCGAGGTGCTCTAGGATGGAGTGATGGATTGAAATAGAATGTCGTGATCTGGGAATGTGTGAGGTACAGATTGTCGGGAGTAGAATGCAACGATGGGGATTGTGATTCATTGACTGAGGGGAATTGAAAGTTATGACAGAGGAGAGCGGGATGTAATGACGACGGTTCTGTAGGATGAAGAGACTGAGGGGGAGTTGAAAGTAGTGTCAGACGGAAATTGGCTGTATTGACTGACTTGGCGTAGAATGTACGACAGACAGAAGTGTGTTAAGGTGAGTGAGGCAGATTATCAGATTCCACCATCCCCTCCCCCTGATCCCCCGCTGCACCTGCTACGCCTCACACACACACACAAACACACACACAAACGGCACTATTCTAAGTTCCAGGCCCCTGTTTTCAAGAGGAAGTGGGAATATTGAGTGTGTTGCTCCTGCCTTCGCGTGACACTGCCTCATTTATACGCGTCAAAATGTACGATTTCCTGAAACATCTCGATCGCAGGCAATGCTGCCTCCTTAAAATCATACTTCACATGCGGTCGTGCTCTCCATGTGATAGTGACAACTCAGTTACTCAATAGGCGATGTACAGGAATTTGCACGCTCTTCTATCTCATCAACTCTCTACGAACTACAGGATTAATCACAGTCATTCTTCTGTCTTATCCTGGAGGACGTTTGCTGCACAGAATGATCTTGAGCATCGTTGGCATTTCTGTATTTTTTACTCAGAAATCTGCTTTCCCCTCATTGTTCTTCAAAACTGCTATAAAATCTGTCTTTTTCTGTATCTCACTGTCAGTCTCTCTGACTATCAATCACTCTGACTCTGTCTTTGCTTGTCGCTCTGCCTCAATTCATCTATCTTTGTCTCTCCCTCTCCCTTTCTGTATATTTATCTCTCTCCCATTAATTGCAAGTGCCCTGCCCTTGTTTGTAGAAAAAAACACAATACCTAGCAATGACGCAAATTCAATCCCATGAGTTACTGCGCAGGTCATTATTCCAATTGGTCAGTATCACTGAGGTAACCTTCTTTACTGACCAACATGCCAGCTGTTTCGGACTTGTCCAACAACCTGCTAACCATGTTCGTCCAAATCGTTTATATAGAAAAAAGTTCTTCAAGAGAGGAAGGGTCTAAATGCCCACCTGTCCCATTGCAACCGCCATGAACTGGGGATATGGTCAGAATGGCTTCCACTTCTCCTGTGGCAGGATCAAGCGAATTGGATTAAATAGCTTTCCGTCCTTGTTTTCATTTTGTAATATTTCATTTACCTCTCAATTGTCGACTTGCATTTCTCTCTGACCCCTTTTCCGCAACCCCCTTTGTAAACTGATGGTGCCTGACCCTTCTCTGACTCTCCTTCTCACTTCCTATATTTTACTGCTGTACATTCTAGCATTTTCATCCTCACTCTCATTTTCATATCCTATCACGTTCTCTTTCTCTCTCGTTCTGTGTGTGGGTGTGTGTCCCTGTGCATGTCTTACTCATCAATATACCATGCAATCAGAGTCTCTAACTCTATCTTCCGTGTCGTACAGGAAAACGTGTTTGGCCGACTTCCCGACTACCGGTCATCCAGACGAAGCAAGTTACTGGACTGGGTGCCAAAGGAACTAAGTGGGACGTGGTTTCGTTCCACTTACTTCCCCGTACTGCATGTCTGAGGGATACAGTCTGTAAGTGCTGAAAGCTCACTGGGGATATTGCTGCATTTCGTCAGTCATAATTACATCAGCCATCACAAGAAGTGAACGCATGCTCTGCATTGCATCACTCTGCATCACAATTTAGCCAACATCCCTAGGGAGCATTCAGCTGCACGTTTTGACATAATCACACATAGACACACATATTTGGCAGCCATTGATCAGAGTCATGTATAACACAGAAAAGAAAACAATAATACCTTCACCGTTTCAATCCCCTTTCAGGCAATAACGGAAAAATGTTCCTGTCACTTTTATTAGCACTGACTCCCACAACCAACCTCATGATTATACATTTCCTCAATCTTCCTCTACGCCTCCTACCCCAATTGAGACATATGAACCCTGTTACTGATCTCAGCACCAAGATGAAATAATTGTCCCTATCTACTATGTCTAAACCCTCAGACGTTTGGACACCTCTTTTATATCCCCATCTCAATTTCCTCTGTATTGAGCAAAACGATCCCAGTCTGCCAAGCCTCTTTACATAAACAAAGCTCTTCATCCTCAGGCAAGGTCCTGGCAAATCTCCTCTGTACAACTCCAAGAAAAACGCGTCCCTCTCATAATGTGGTTTCCAGAGGTGCATGAAATAATGGTGTCGTGGCCTACCCATCATGTCAGTAGGTGGACAAGCTTTGAGAAACATACAGTATTGCGCTTCTGTCTTCGTACCAGTGGTTGTCTTAGTTTCATTATGTTCATTACTTCCTGAGCTTGAATTAATTTCAGGGTGTCTGTCAGTTAGCGGGACAGCATTATTTATGACCTGATTTGCAGCAAGGCTGCGTCCTTGAATTTTCAGAAGGCTGAATGAGTGCAGAGCGGTAGATGTGATCTATATGGACTTCCGTAAGGCGTTCGACAAGATTCCCCATGGGAGACTGATTAGCAATGTTATATCTCATGGAATACAGAGAGAACGAGCCATTTGGATACAGAATTGGCTCAAAGGTAGAACTCAGAGGGAGGTGGTGGAAGTTTGTTTTTCAGACTGGAGGCCTTTAACCAGTGGAGTGACACAAGGATCGAGGCTGGGTCCTCAACCTTTCGTCACTTACATAAATGATTTGGATGCGAGCAGAAGAGGAACAGTTAGTACGTTTGCAGATGACACCAAAAGTGGGTCTGTAGTGGACAACGTAGAGGGTTACCTCAGATTAGAACACAATGTCGACTAGCTGGGCCAGTTGGCTGAGATGTGGAAGACGGAGTTGGAGGTTTGTACAATTGCAACATTTAAATGGCATTTGCATGGGTATGTGTATAGGAAGGATTTGGAGGGATATGGGCCGGGTGCTGGCAGATGGGTGATTGGGTTGAACTATCTGCTTGGCATGGACGGGTTGGACCGAAGGGTCTGTTTCCATGCTGTACATTTGTATGTCTCTATGACTATATCAGAGAAGGAGAGAATTTGGCTTTTGTTGCCTATACTTATTTTTCATCATGTTCATTTGCAGGAGTCCATAGAACCATAAGAAATAATTGAAGTGGTAGGCCATTCGTATCATCCGGCACGTTCAGTTCAATAGGATCATGGCCGTTCGACATTCTTCGTGTCCAGTTTCCAACTTTTTCCCGGTAACTATTTATTCCTTTAATGGTCAACAATATCTTGACATTACCCTCACATAACCGCAAGGACCAAGCACCCGAACTCTGCGTGGCATGGACTTTCAAAGGTACACAAACCTCTGAGACAACAATTTCCTCCTTTTCACAGTCTTAGAGTGTCTTAAATGTATTTTGAGACTCTGTCCTTTGAGTCGAAATTCTTAGATGTGGGGAGAAATACTCTCAACGTTTACCTGTCAAACCCTTAAGAATGCTATTTCCTTCGCTGAAATTGTTCCATATTTTTCTAAATTCCAATGGGTGTTGCCAAAAGACAGTCATAAGACAGTCTGTGTTTACTTGGGATTATGCCAATAAACACTCTCTCAACTGCTAACAATGAATTTTTTTATATTTTTATAAGAAGGGTTTCAGAATGGCTCACAATTCTCCAGCATCGTATTCTCATAAACCAAGCCACTTGAAATAAGTGAGACAATTCTTTAAATTTTCGAATACTTTATGCATCTGTGTGTTTGCTGTCTCTGTGGCCTGAAAAGTGTACGTTAATTTGCTCTACGATTCTGTATTGTGTGAGTCGTTTAGTTTTTGCCTGTTCTCCCTTCCAAAATGCAGCACTTAATATTGTGTTTAGTGTGCTCGACTGGCCATCGTTTGTTTGTCCACCTATTGACATCTCTCAACTCGTTTACAGTTAATTTTACACCCTCTAAAAAAGTACATGACCGCCTGAAAATGAGCTATTCCGTGGCTAGTGGCAATGTGTCACTAATATGCCTTTTCAAACAACTTTTCTGAATTCAACCTCGAAACATTCAAAATTGTTCTGTGTCACCGAACTGTTGGCACATACGAAAACTAAATACAATCCCAACTGTTAGACAAGATGTATAGTAGCTTTATAATTTGTCAACAAAATGAGTGTCAGACCCATTTTCTTATGAGCCACACCGTATATTTAAAGAGGATATTTAGAGTAATGTTTTTGAACCTCTTATTTTCTAACAAGTTGATACACGGATATTATGAAACACATACTGGATTAGTGGTGCTGGAAGAGCACAACAGTTCAGGCAGCATCCAACGAGCAGCGAAATCGACGTTTCGGGCAAAAGCCCTTCATCAGGAATTCCTGATGAAGTGCTTTTGCCCGAAATGTCGATTTCGCTGCTCGTTGGATGCTGCCTGAACTGCTGTGCTCTTCCAGCACCACTAATCCAGTTTTTGGTTTTCAGCATCTGCAGTCATTGTTTTTACCCTATTATGAAATACATCTGAGACAAGTGAGTTGTTAAAAACATCATTCGTGGAACATGGGCATTAGTGGCTGGACCAGTAATCATTGACCTTCACTCGATACCTCTTCAGAAGGAAGCAATGCGCTTCTTTCTTAAAGTTTTGCCGCCACTGTGCTGCAGCCAGATCATAATGCCATCCGGGAGATCATTCCATGATCCCATCCCAATGACTCTGACTGAACGGTAGTATACATGTGATTATGGATGGTGAATGATTTTTGAAGAGGATTTTGCAGTTGTACGTTTGCCAAATTATCTACTATGACTTGACTTCTCGATGGAAGTGTCTCTGAATTTCGAGCAAATTTCTGCAGTTTTTGTTTTAGATTAGATAACATTACAGTGTGGAAACAGATCCTTCGGCCCAACAAGTCCACACCGACCCGCCGAAGTGCAAACCACCCATACCACTACATTTACCCCTTACCTAACAGTACTGGCAATTTAGCATGGCAAATTCACCTGACCTGCACATCTTTGGACTGTGGGAGGAAACCGGAGCAAACCCACGCAGATAGGGGGAGAACGTGCAAACTCCACACAGTCAGTCGCCTGAGGTGGGAATTGAACCCGGGTCTCTGGCGCTGTTCGGCAACAGTGCTAACCACTGTGCCACCGTGCCGCCCACACGCTGCTACGACTGATGATCAGTCATCCATGGAGCCGATGTTAGTGTTTGTGATCCCAGTCAAGAGAACTGCTCAACGCTCAAAGGTATCATGTGTCTTTTGATGGTTATTGATCATCATAGTCAGCATCATCTTCGCACTGCTGACTTGAGACTTGGCAGTATTGGCCAGGTTTGGGCAGTCAGGAGACACGTTTTTGCAGCATTATTCCTAGCGTCCGAATGGACATACTATTAAATTTTTTGTTGTGGCCTGCTCTCTTCCCATTCTGTCTACTTCAACCAGATTTCGCATGTGACCCTTCTCTGTTTTCAAGGAGGTTTTCCCAGCTTTCTCCTTCTCAATCATGAGCATGAAATTGCAAATCGATTGTTTCATTCTCCTCAACCTATTCTGAAGTTTGCGGTAGCCATTAATATGGCGAATCTAATCAGCTTTATTCAATGATAAGTCTTAGGATGTTGATAACATCGGATACTGGGAATCCTGGATTTCTTGACTCAATGCTATGGACTGCCCACGCTCTAGTTCTCGGGTATGTGTGAGATTCAAATTGTCATTCCTCTTCATCCTTTTTAGTTGTAACATTAGTAGTGATCAATGTATATCAGTCTAACCTACCTCCCCATCCCGAACTATTGTACAATTTAATCCTTGAAGTGGTATTCAGTGGCAATACCTGGATTTCCACTTAAACACAGTAACAGGTTAAATTCCTTTACAAACCCAGTTTTTCTCGCTGGACCGTTGTCAGCGTCAACACAGGTTGTCTGGGATAAAATAATGTTGATTTTTCTGAACGTACAGGCACTCTCTCCAATCCTTTCCACATAAATATAGATGATCGGCGTCGCTGGAGGCCATTCAGGTTTCTGAACGCGCTAAGATATTTTTAAGATCATTGCTAAACATCTAACTCAGTGGCTTAATCCTCCTTTCGATCCGGTTGTTCATCCCAATGCCCCAATTGTAATGTCTAGCCATCTCCTGAATATATTCGATGCTTTGTCATCAACTAAGTTTTGCATTAATTAACCATACCTTCTCACAACTCTCTCTATGACACAATGTGTGCTCATGTTCGACATCAGTGGTTCTGTCAGAATCCTCAAAATGTGACCCCGGTTCTGGACACACACATCACTGTCAACGTCATCCTGCATCTAACCTGTCTTGTTCTGTTAGAAATTCGTATGCCTTCGTGAGATTCCCTACTCATTCGTCTGAACTCCAGCGGAAAAAAAAATGGAACCTCGTCATTCTCTCATTGAACATCTGTCCTTCCAACCCCAGACTCAGCCTGTCGAACTGTCAGGACGTTGCTTCGAGAGCAAGAGCATTCTTATTCAGAAACGCAGGAAAAAAAGCACACAATATTCTGGATGTGGCGTCAAGAGTTGGGTAAATAACTGCTCAACAAAAGCGTGGTGCTGAACTCGAAACCCCACGCAATGAAGGGCAACAAACCAGTTGTCTTTTGTACAAACCTGCTGCACCTGGGTGGTGACCTTCAGGGACTAGTGCACAAGGACAGCCAGTACCACTGCACACTCTCCGCTTGAAACTTACACCATTTGAGAGAGGAGTCTTAATTTTGTTTTTGCTTCTAAAGTGTAGAACCTCATATTTATCCAATTTATTCTGCTTCCGCCATTGATTTGCCAAATTCCGCTTCTTATCCAGATTCTGCTGAAGGAACTCTGTATCCTTAGCACATTTCACTCTCGCACCAACTGTGGTATCATCTGCAGACAGTTTGCGCCCACATCCAAAGAATCCATTAATTCCTACTCTTTGAGTTCTCTCAGTTCACCACTTTTCCTACTTTGTCAATACACATCCCTCAGTCACATGTGCGTTAAACTTGCAAAATAATCTATAATGCTGCACTTCGTCAGAAAGTCCAAATACACCACAACGACTGGCCCACATTTGTGAACCTGTTGAGAACAATGTACAGAGGAAATTGCAGTACAAGAACACGTCCTTCCTCCCTCAAAGCCTGCACCAACCGAGAACCTATCGACACTATGGCCTATTTTCTAAGGGTGGTATTTCGCTGCTCTCTGGACAGTTATGTATATCTCTAAATACATCTCAAATGACGTTGTCGTGCCAACCAATAACAACCCCACGAGCAACGCGATCCAGGCACCCACGAAACACTCCGTAATGAAGTTCCCACGCATCCCGACGTTCAACGTTTACCTTCTCACATTCAACTCTTTACCCCTTGTAAATGAGTGCCCCACTTGACGAAAATGCTCCTTGCTTTCCAATCTGTATATCGCTCTCATGACTTTGTAGCCATCAATCAGAACCTCCGTCAACCTCAATATTTCTCATGATGTTAGGTTCACAGGCCGAAAATTACCTGGATTATCCCTGCTATCCCTGCTATAAAAATAAGCAACTATCTAGCTATCCAGGACCTCGCCCGTGTTCAATGATGCTGTAATGCTAACTATTAAATCTCAAACTTTTTCCGTTCTCTCTTTCCTCATAAACTTGCGGAAATCCCATCTGGACCTGATGTCTTGTCCATATAATGCATTTTTAAATACCCAATACTTCCTCCCTACTTCTGCCGACTTGACCAAGAGTAATCCAACATCTGCCCCTAACCTCAACATCCGTCATGGTGAATCCCAATGCAAAGTACTGCTAAGCATCTCACCAATTTTCTCTCACTACACGCATGCTTCCCTCCTTTGTCCTTGAGTGGGCCAAACCTATTTCAAGTTACACTCTTGCATTTGATATATACATACGAATTAAACGACTTGTAATTTTCCTTAATCTCCTTTGTTAATGATATTCTATGAGGCCTTCGGCTGTCTTAATACCTTGTTTCAAATTGGTCCGACTTTCCCGATATTCTTCCAAAGCTTAGTCTGCTTTCAATCCCCTAGGCCTCACATAAGCTTCGTTTTCCCTCTTAGTAAGTCTTACAACTTCACCTGCCAACTGTTACATTTTAATCGAATTCCAATAGATTTGTCAAACATTAATACACATGCGTGCATTCACGATTTCAAGAGCCACTTCTTCAGACAAGATTCCCTGCAGTATGGAAACAGGTCCTTCAGCCCAACAAATCCTCATCGACCCTGCGACGAATAACCCACCTGCATCCATTCACCACTTTTATCCCTGACTAATACCCCTAATGCTATGGGAAATTCAGCAACGCCAATTTGCCTATCCGGTAAATCCTTGGATTGTGGAAGATACCGGGGAACCCAGAGGAAACCCACGCAGCTAAGGGAGAATGTGCAAAAGCTACACAGACAGTCGCCTGTGGTTGGAATCAAATCCGGGTCCCTGGTCGTGTGAGGCAGCACGACCAAACACTCAGCCACCGAGTTGCTAAATTTCTTAGTGCAAGATTTTCCACTTGATTTTGGGAAGAGAAATTAACTTGGAATTATGATCTAATTTCTATATAAGTATGTTCCATGGTCGTGGTTGTCTCAGGTCACCAGTACGGCACATTTATCCCAAACTATTCAACAGTATAATCATTCAGTAATTCATAATTGGTGATCATTAAATTTCCAATTAAACGTAGGGACTAGATAATAAAATATAAAATTCTGTGATTCAGGAACAAGGCATGATTAGAAGTCGGACTCTGTGAAACGCTCAGGATCAGAGTGAACTTTATGTGCACTTCAATTAGCCTGTTCCGATAGTTGGACAACCAAAGGTGTGTGTTTTACTTGCTGAGGCACAGCAGATTACAACAGTATGTTCGGGTAGAGAGAGCAAATCCTGGAGTCCCTACATTATAGAAACAGGCTCTTTGACCCAACAAAGTCACAACAACCCTCAGAAGAGTAACCCACACAGTTATATTCCTCTATCCTATATTTACCCTTAACTACTTCACGTAGTGTTCATATGCCTGAACACTACGGGCAATTTAGCATGTGCAGTCGAGCTAACTGCATGTCTTTGGATTGCGGTACGAAACTGACACATGAACAGCGAGGGTATGTGAACTCCACACAGACAGTCACCAAAGGATGGTAGCAAACGCGGTAGTTGGTGTTGCAAAGCTGAAGTGCTAACCACTGAGCCACCCCAACACAAATCGACACGGCTTTCAAGATTTCATTTCCAGCATCAGCAGTTTTATTGATGTTACACCAGTGGGAAAGACCATCTAAAATTCTGAAAGAGAATATACACTTCGTACATTTGTTTAATTCTGCTCTTTAATATTTACAAATCAATAACATGGTTAATGAGTTAACACACGTTTCCAAATCAACTGATCCTATGCATTCTCAACTCTCCATGGACAAGATTGTTTTCAACCAACTGGACCGCAATGACTCTCATAAGCTTTCTGACCTCATTAATCTCCCTTCCTGAGTGTTTTCAAGATGAACACAATGTCAAGTGCATACCTTCCCAGACATATGCCAGCTGCAGCAATTTGTTTTCTCGACAGTTCTAAAGTTGCACTTTGGTGTCCTACAATGGATTCATTAATACCACATTCCATTATCTGTTAGTTTCTGTACCTGAGATTTAATATTCCCTGTAATCGTATGGGAGCTGTATTTACTGTCTGAGATTGATTTGCCCTGACAGTTTTATTTGAATCGTTTACTTGACGCTTTTCGTGACTTTTTTGTATATCAGTTAACCATTCACACAAGATAGACATATTTGGGTTCTTTGAGGGATTTTAACTAAAGCCTATAAATCGCATTCTGATTGTTTGATCAAGCAATAAATAGTGGAAATTCAATAATTATATGTGTTGTAAGCTGTGCTTATCTATGCCTTCAGCCTAATCAAATGCAGCTCCATAATATATCTTTATCATTCTACTTTGGATCTAATATTTGGATCTATAATTATTCCACGTGTGAAGAACACAAGAATCGAAGATTATCCCAAGCTTTCGAACGATTGTCAGGCATTACTTTTTGGCAATCTCTAACACTGGAGGTCATTTTATGCTGCTCTGTTCTGTGCAGCCCAGACAATCCCATTCTTTCGGAATGGTGCACCAAGCCAAAGCACTAAAAATGAATTATGGAGTCAATTACTTGCCCAGTATTCCTTGCCTCATCATGCTGACGAGTGACGTATTTTGAGGAATTCTGGTCGATCTAATGAAATCGATATATTCTTTTCGATATGTTATTTTGGCATTTTTCAGTTGTTCATTTATAGACATCAATAATTTGCTTATAAATCTCCATCAGTAACGTGACCTACAACTCATCACCCTCCATGTGATATCGACCAGTTATTCAGCCGTGTTCTTCTCTGGGCTTACTTTTCCCAACCAAGACACCCGCCCAGTCTGCCAGGACCTCCTTCTCAAGCTACCAACACAGCTCATCCCACTGGGCACCACATACCGGTCTATTTCCTGCTGTCGAACTCCTTATTTTCACTACTGCAGGGAAATCGACTGCCTCAGCATGTCCATCCCCCGCACCCACGACTAACTCTCAGCCTGGCAACGCAGCACAGCCCTCCAGTCCATCCGCTGCAACTCCAACGTCTTCATTAAACTTGTGGACAAGGGGGCAGTGCAGATTCGCACACTGACCAAGACACCACTGAAGCAAGGCACCAGCACAAAGGCAACGCCTCCTTCTGATCCATCGACCATAGCCTGACTACCCATGACCTCAGATCATTTTTCAGACTGTGCATAATCTCACCATCTCTGGGGATTTGCCACCCACTGCTTCCAACCTCATAGTTTGTGAAACTGGCACGGCCAAGTTCTACCTCCTATCCAATACCTACAAGTCTGACCACCCCAGCCAACTCGTCGTTTCGGCATTCTCCTGCCCCACTGAGCACATTTCCACACACCTTCGTACTGTCCTATACTGCCTGCTCCAAAAAATCCTCACATATATTCTGAACACAACCTACAGCCTCCACGTCCTCCAAGATTATCGTTTTCCTGGAAATGCCTCATCTTCACCATGCACATCCAGTCCCTATACACCTCCATCCACCATGACAACGATCTGCAACCCCTCCGCTTCTTCCTCTCCTAATGTCCCCATCTGTACCCCTCTACCGACATTCATTTTAGGTTGGCTGAACCCGTTCTCAACCTCAATAATTTCTCCTTTGAATCGTCCCTCTTCGTCCAGACGAAAAGGGTAGCCATTGACACGCGCACAGGCCCTAACTATGCCTGTCTCTTTTTCGGTTACGTGAAACAGTCTATCTTCTTCACTTACACGAGCACCAGTCTCCACTTCTTCCTCTGCTGCAGTGATGACTGTATCGGCGTCAACTTGTGCTCCCATGAGGAGGTTGAACAGTGAGTCAACGTCACCAGCACATTACAACCCGTCGTTAAGTTCACCTGTACCATCTCGTACCGTTCCAATCATTTTCTGGACCTCTCCATCTCCATCAACGGTGCCCGATTCTATACTGACATCTTCTTCAATGTTCAATTCCACAAACTCCCACAGTTACCTGCACTACAGGTTCTTCCACTTTGCCTCCTGCAATTCGCTATCTCTTTTTCCCAGTTTCTCTGCTTTCACCGCATGTGCCTGCAGTTCTGCAGGAGGACTACTTTCACCACAGAATACACCAGATGGCCTCACTGCTTGAAGATCAACCAACACTAACGCCCCGTGACCGAACACTTCAACTCCCCTCTCCATTTCACCAAGGATATGCAGGCCCTTGACCATCTCTATTGCCACTCCCTAACCACCCGACTCCTGGAAGATTAAAGGCTCATTCTCCGCCTCGGGACCCTCCAACCGCACAGCATCAATGTGGATTGCATCAATCTCATCATTTCATATCTCACCCCTTATCCCAGCTCCAAACTTCCAACTCAGCACCGCCCGCTTGACTGTTGTCTCCCTTCCCACCAATCCGTTCCACCCTTCTCTTTGGTTTATCACCATCACCCCCACCTCCGTCTACCTAATCATTGTCAGCCACCTTCTCCTCCAGACCCTCCCCTCCCATTTATCACTCCAACCCCTCGCCTCACTGCGCCATTCCTGATGAAGGGCTTTTACCCGAAACGTCACTTTTCCTACTCATCGGATGCTGCTAACACTGCTGTGCTTTTCCAGCGCCACACTCTTCACTCTAATATTCAGCATCTGCAGTCCTCACTTTCGCCGACCCTCCCTGATATGGTCAGTAGTATCTGAAATGCTAGTAGTGGATGAAATGTTATCCTGATCCGGTGATGCTTCGTGACATTCATTCCTCAGTTCCATAGATTATCTCACCATATTTCTTTCTGGAATTTTGGTCCTATGTCTTCTTCGAGAACTTATATTTTCTTTGCAATTAATGGTATAAATGTATTCTCTGACCAATCTTCTGTCCTGCATTTTTCCCTTAAATGCAGAATAGGAGCTGCTTCCTTTTCTTTGAACTCTATAGGCACGTCGTTAAGTGTGTCACATCCTATAGGAACTTCCAGTTTTCGTTGATTAATGTGCATTATCTGAAACTGGCCTACAGTAAGTGATATACGGAGAGTAAATCAAATATAGGGAATGGAATAGAACGATTTCAGCGTCCACGTCTACATGGTATTTCGGAAGCACTGTACTCTTCCCTCCATCTGTTGAGCTAATAAAGCCTTTGACAGCGAGGCTGAATTCCAGCACGCTCCCTTCAGTCCTGTTCAATCTACACATACCTGCATCTCACAGTCAGAGTTGGTGTGGATATTTGGTATTCCTTTGTCTTTCTTTGCGTTCCAAAAGAGATGACCCCACACAATGTTACATTTCAATGTGTTGTATTTCTGTCTTCAGAGGTATTATTGAAGAAAGTCATTTCTTTGGATACTGCCGACATTCTTCATCTGACAATGAAGGCACAGTCCTGTCCCGGTATTTATTACGGGAATCATCAAAACAAACCTTACTCTGACATGCTTCAACATACCAGGCAAATTGTCATGTGATCTATTTATGCAATTGTCATTTGTTGTCATTTATAGTTTCAAATGGAAAACAAAACTTGTGATTCATCTTTAACTTCTCTATCATGTGCATGTGCATGTGTCATTTGTCATAAATATTTAGCATGATTCTGTCCAAGTTACCGAAAATTCCATTCCATCAGGGGCGAAGCGAACAGTAACCATATCTTCCACTTGTCTATATGGTTGGTTAACCTCTGCAATCCATTTCGCCTCCACACCTCCTCGCAGTTAGTTGTCCCTCGACCCCATAGTGCAAAAGATTAACGTTACCAGATTTCGTTAGAACATGACATTTTGTGTTATTAAGACAGACCCTCCAATTATTCTGCTCTCAAGAATTTCATGGTGTTGACTTTCAAAGATTCAAGTGGTGTTTATCAATTGTTTTTCCGGGCATGTTCAGATATGATTAAAATACATGCAATCATGTCTACACATCTTCCTCTGTCTGCTATATTCTTTTCATCCACTCTGAAATCGCTAAACTCTGCAATATTATGGAGTATGCTCGCCAATAATAGTCCCAAGTACTGACAAGTTCTTTTCATGCTGCTTCCCGTGAACTGCCCCCAATCCGTATCAATCTAAAGGGGCACTCCACGGCTTGCAATTATTATGTATTGTATATTTGCCACTGTGTGGGTAGTGCAATGCCTAATGGGGAAATGCTCCCACCTTGAATACTGATCGAGAATCATTCAACAATCTTGCCTTAGCCAACTGCAAGGAAGGGATCTGGTAAAAAAAAACGGAAGAAATTGCCATGGCAGCTTCGACCATTGCTGGTGAGGCATCCCTATCTTCGTGGATCTGCCTGGGTTGTGCTGTAGACATTGTTATCGGTACTAAGCCACTTTTTCTCCCGATTCGTCGGCACTGTCGGTCTTAAAACAAGCAGCTGAGCATGCCTTCACGCAAATGCGATCTGGTTCACAATAAATTATAAGGAGTAAATTCTGTCTGCTTTCTGTTGTTGCAATAATGTTTTCTTGCAAACTCGTTTTGTCTTTTGTTTCACTCCGTGTTGTTACCATTTTCTTGTTTTCGCTGTAGTAGTCTCTGCTTGTATATTTTGAAAATTGATCTCCTCTACTCCAACCGTTGCCACGTCAATGTCTCTGCTGTTTCTCGAGCTGCTATGCCTGTTCTCATGGTCGCTCGCTGTGCTTCTGTTTCCCATTTTGATTTCGATATTCTAAACCCTGGTAACTGAAATTTGATCTTCTCTTCATATTTTGAACATTGAATGCTATTCAAAGCAGAAAGAGGAAAATCATTGGATTCATAGAATGCATTCGTTTTGATGGCATTTGCTCCAGAAATCATGTTCAGCTCATTGAATTAAATTATTTATTGAAACAAACGGTAATGGCAATAGATGTTTGACTTGCTCTCGGAACGTTCTCTGTGTCACTGCATAAATACATGTGGTTGTGCAGCAACAAAGGAACTGGAGCATGAAACCTATTTCTTTTAGAAAACTGTGCAGAAACATCGCGGTTCATTCAAAACCCGACATACGATTCCATATGGAATACAGCATAAAGAGAAAACATAAGAGAATGAAATTGCCTGAGATAACGAACAGCAAAACAATAGACCTCTTTTCTTGCACCATCTCTGGGTCTCGTGCAGGATCTCCAATGCTTTGACGTTGGAGTCTCTTCGGTGTTGTTATTGCCACTAAAACGTACCTTGCAGTAAAAGCTTTGAATAGCACAATAAGAAAAAATGGGACGCTGGTAATTAGTCTATAATTCAAAGTTTGTGCGAAGATTTGTAGCTCGGGTGTTCGTTGTAGTTGTGTTCGCCGTGATGGGAAATTGTGTTGCAGACGTTTCCTCCCCTGTCTCGGTGACATCCTCAGTGCTTGGGAGCCTCCTGTGAAGCGCTTCTGTGATCTTTTCTGCGGCATTTATAGTGGCTTGAATCTGCCTCTTCCGGTTGTCAGTACCAGCTGTCCACTGCAGTGGCCGACATATTGGGTACAGGTCGATGTGCTTGTTGATTGAATCAGTGGATGAGTGCCATGCCTCGAGGAATTCCCTGGCTGTTCTCTGTTTGGCTTGTCCTATAATAGTAGTATTGTCCCAGTCAAACTCGTGTTGCTTGTCATCTGCGTGCGTGGGTACTAAGGATAACTGGTCGTGTCGTTTTTTGGCGAGTTGGTGTTCATGGATGCGGATCGCTAGCTGTCTTCCTGTTTGTCCTATGTAGTGTTTTGTGCAGTCCTTGCATGGGATTTTGTATAGTACGTTGGTTTTGCTCATGCTTGGTATGGGTTTCTTTGTCCTGGTGAGTTGTTGTCTGAGAGTGGCTGTTGGTTTGTGTGCTGTTATGAGTCCTATTCGTCGTAGTTGTCTGGCCGTCAGTGCAGAAATGTTCTTGATCTATGGTAACGTGGCTAGTCCTTTGTGTTCTGGCATGTCCTCATTCCGTTGTCTTTCCCTTAGGCATCTGTTGATGAAATTGCGGGGGTATCCGTTTTTGGCGAATGCATTGGAGAGGTCTTATTCTTTCTATTTTTGCAGTTCTGGTGTACTGCAGTGTTTTGTGGCCCTTTTGAACAGTGTCTTGATGCCACTTCTTTTGTTTGTGTTGGGGTGGTTGCTTTCGTTGTTCAGGACTTGGTTTGTGTGTGTGGCTTTCCTGTAAACCTTTGTGGTGAATTCTCCGTTCGGTGTTCTCTGTACCATCACGTCTAGGAACGAGAGTTGGTTGTCGTTTTCTTCCTCTCGAGTGAATCTGTTTGCTGTGAGTGTGGCGTTGATGATCCGGTGTGTATTCTCTATTTCTGTGTCTTTAATGATTACAAAGGTGTCGTCCACATATCTGATCCAGAGTTTGGGTTGAATATGCGGTAAGACTGTTTGTTCTAATCTTTGCATCACAGCTTCTGCTTAGTAGCCACACACGCAGATGACATTCAACATGAGTTTGACTGGGACAATCTACTATTATAGGACAAGCCAAACAGAGAACAGCCAGGGAATTCCTAGAGGCATGGCACTCATCCACAGATTCAATCAATAAGCACATCGACCTAGACCCAATATACCGGCCACTGCAGCGGACAGCTGGAACTGACAACCGGAAGCGGCAGATTCAAACCCCTATAAATGCCGGAGAAAAGATCACAGAAGCGCTTCACAGGAGGCTCCCAAGCACTGAGGATTTCACCGAGACAGGGACGAAATGTCTGCAACACAAATTCCCAGCTCGGCGAACACAACCACAACATTAGTATATAATGTTAGAATTCGATTGATGCCCAGATACGCAAAGTACAATTACTTCCAGAAATTCAACAAAACCAGATATGGTTCTCAAGTAAATAACGGTCCATTAATCAAAATTACCAGAACACATTTTTCAAACAACTTAGCACAAGCACCGTGCCCAGAATCAAAATCCCTGTTTTCGCAGTGCAATATTTAGTTTTCAGTTTCTGTGAACAAATCGCTATAAATTGATCAAACTTGAAAGCAATCTTGAACCACACAGAACAGTCTGTCACTGTGCAAAGCACAGCAGCATGTAAATTGCACAGTCGGATGGAATGAGAAAGACATAAATGATCTGGCGATCGAATTGGAATTTGCCTCAATATCAAGTCGAAGGTAATCCGCTCCTGCCAATGCCACGACGTAGTGAGTGACACACTTGGAAAGATCATAGTTTCTGCGAGTGAGGATCACAATCGTCGTTACCTTAACTGTGGGAAAAATAAATCAGTAATTAATTTAAATATCACGTTTGAAACATACTGTTGGTTAAAGAAATTTGGTTCTTTAATGAGGGTTGAAAATTAATTATTTTGCTCTGTAGATGGATTAAAATGAAGGAACAATCACCATTGCACATTTTGAAGAGAGTCTAGGAAATGAACGGTCTCAAATAAGAAATACAAATACATAGTTCAAAATAAATGTCATATTCTTTGCAATTTAGAATGTATCAGATTAAGATCAAATGCTGACAGACTCTGAAGAGCTGCAAAGGAAAATAATCATTTCATGAAGGATATGAAAATACGGCTTCCTGTAGTAAAGATTATTGATCTCAACAATGTTTGGGCAGTGTGTAGTCAAAGGAGCTAATTTTATTAATCTCGATATGACTCATGAAACTATGGTAACAGTAGCTCATGTTTAGAAAAGTATTGAGCTTATTTTCCAAATCAGTGAACGCGAGGACGTGATACTGTGCACGTTTGGACAAACACGCCAGGTTTGGTGCATGATTAACCATCTTGAATAACGATGATAACGTCTTTAAGTTTGAATAAATCATGATGGCCCAGGTTGAAGCCAAATATCTGAAAGCAGCGCTGAACTCAGTAGAACTAAGTGACAGAAGCAGGGGATGAAGAACATGGTCAAAAACATTCGGAATTCGACATTTGATGATCAAGCCGCAAGTTAGAAAATTGCTTCAAAATTATTGCTGTGGACCAAGCCAAGTCCACTCGAAATATTTCAAGAAGATAGTTTGTACATTCGTTTTTCTAGTTGTTTGACGTAGATATAGGTGAATATTTCAGGAATGATGCAGCTAGCCCAACCACTCGGTTTTAAACAAAAGATAATTTATTTCCACATGAACAAAACTGAACAAACTATTGAGTTACACAGCTTACTTGAAACCCAAGCTACTCTTTCGCAACATAATGAGGCTGTTGCAAATACTTGCACCAATCTCTAAACAAGCTTTTGACACAGAAATTTTCGATCAAGTACTGCTTCTTTCAGGCGAGATGTCAGAGTGAGAAAAGACCAGTACGTAACTGCTTCTTTGAGTCCCCAGAAGCTTCTCTGTGTTCCCAGCTAAATCTTGGCAATCAACTGCAAAAACAGGCAGTTTGCTAAAACCCAAAAGCAAAACAAATCCTAACCTTAGAGAACTGCCCACTCGCTTTACATTGTACAGGTTTTGTTTTTATATAAGCCATCTAAATTTCTTCTGAAGTAGATAGTTCCAGACATATCAGAACCATTGCTTCAACAAACTTTTCCACTTTTGGAAAAAGAAATGGCCAACATATCCTTGTTGAAGGAGCAGCATCGTCAGAAAACTGAAAGAACTGTGGATGCTGTAATTCAGAATCAAAAACTGAGGTGGTCGGAAAAGTTCAGCAAGCCAGCCAGTATCTTTGTAGAGAAATATAAGTAAACCTTTCGGGTTTGTGACTCTTCTGGATAACCTTAAATTGCAGCTCAGTGTTGTGAATTTCATGCTAAAATCCATATAGGGTTACAAGACGCCATAACAAAATGAACAGACCGGTAACATTTCAATTGTTATAGTTATGTTCGCCAAGCTGGGAAGTTTGTTGCCAGCACAGCGAAAGTGCCCACAATTACTGCAAGTGGCATCCGTGCGATAAATCTTTGCACAAGCCTTATACCAATAACAATAGTTCGAACATATTATTATGAGGTCTGTGATGCGATGGAGATGGATAGATGATGGCGCTGCAATGCTTTTTGCCATTCGATAGATTTTTGATGTCTTTTCAAATGACTTTTGTGTGGACCAGTTCAAACCTCTAAAAATATGTCAGACAGATAGATCAGACCCTGACTTTTACTGTTTTAAAGACAAGTATAGGGCTATGTATTCCAGATACAAACGAATTAGTGAATCGACGATATTTCGAGATAAACACATTGAGTTACGACTTAACATTAATGTACATAAAACAAAAATTTCTAAAATGAATATGGTGAACTGCAACTCTACTGAAATACTTAATAAAATAGGAGACAATTTAACTACCAGTTACATATTGTCCCAATATAGCAGAACAACATAAACTACTTTAACAAATGCATGTGACAAGATAAAGTCGAAATTATGAATTCAGCAGTGAGGTGAACGCATACGCTTTTACTGCAACGACAGACATCTCTAAATTAAAATGAGCCTATTTTCCAACTGAAGACAATTCAGGGCACTTCGGTACAAATGTTTGAAATATCCTGTCAGTCCCTGGAACCGTAGATCTTCCCTCTTCGTTAATGGAATCAGAAACTTCGCAGTAAGTATTTTTATCAGATCCTGTGACCAAGGATATGACCACGATAAAGGCGTTAATTTTTTATGAAAACACTCTCAGCGAGACTTATTACCAAGGCCGCCTCCTGAAGTCAATTGGATAATGCAGTGACATGTTTGAAATGTTTCTTCCAGTTGTGACTGAAAATCATCAGATCGCCCATACACACAACACAACTGGATAATTTCGAGAAAATAAAAACCTTATTGGTTAGTCTTTCAAACGTGGCCGTCATATTTGTCGTACCAAACGACATATCTTAATATTCATACAGTGTCATGAAAGCCAACATTTCCTACACACTTTCAGATGAATATACCAGCCAACATGGTCTGAGCAACTCCAAATTATAAATTAGGCTGCATGGCCCACATTCTCAATGCAACGTTCCGAATGTGGACTTGGATATGAATTAGATTTGCAAACTGCATTGTCATCACGATGGTTCACCAATAATCGTGTGCCAGCTGGTTTCATAATCATTACTCTGAGAGAGCTCGATTTGCAGCAAATCACTTGGATTTCATTGTCAGCATGCGTCCTTGTCTCTTTTTCAATCTGTGCCCATTGAATAATGTTAATATGATACAGATATTGCTTTACTGACAGTGAATTTATATATTTGAATCATGAGTTCGGACTTCCAAGCTTATTCCTGCATATCTTCCCTTGTGAGTGCAACCTTCCAGGTCATTTCAACATTCATCGAAAAGCTAACTCAATAGTTTAAAGCAATCTTTTGAGAACTTCATTTTTGCCTCATGTATTTTCAGCAGTGTCCGAATCCGAAACCCGAATCATGTGAATTTAGTTCTTCACTCTTTTCTCAGCACAGACATATTGTTATTTTCCTTTATTATCTCATCAAAATATCTTTTGAGCATTTTCGCAGGTGACAATTCGTGAGATTATTTTTCTATCTGGCGTTCTTATCTAATAATTCATCTTATTCAATGTCACTTCGATCTAATAATGTCCAAAACATCTTGCTTTTAAAAGTTGCCATCATCGGAGTGATATTTCCGTTTTGTATATGCAAGCAAAATCGCGAAGTTTTCATCCATTGTCTGCTCTTTATTTTATTGCTTTCTTGGCTAGCTTCAAATTCGGTCTAAAGCAAACATACTGTATCTCTAATTTGGCGGAGCCGGTGTTGAGCATAATTGTATAATGTTCAAAAGAAACACAGGCAACACTGGGTTTTTGCCCAACAGGTTTATTTGGATGCCCGAGCTTCTGAAGCGCCGCTTTTCCGTCAGGTGGTTGTGGAGCAGGACCATAAAACCCAACACATACAGCAAAATGTTAGAGTGCCATACGGTTGAAATCTGTAATCAAACTTAGTTAAGGCATTCGCCATTTGGAATGGAATTTCTAGCTTTGGAACATTAATACGCAAATGCTAGAACTCTTTTTATGTCACATTGAAATAACATGATAGGCACAGACTTTTACTTGCTGTCATGGAGTTCAGAACTGTTGGGCATAGTTTTAGGATGAGAGGGGAAAGATATAAAAGTGACCTAAGTTTCAACTCTTTCACGCAGATGGTGGTATGTTTATGGAATGAGCTTTCGGAGGAAGTGGTGGAGGCTGGTACAATTGCAAGATTTAAGAGGCATTTGGATAGGTATATGATTAGGAAGGGCTTGGAGTGATATGGACCAGGCTCTGGTAGGTGGGACTAGATTGGGTTGTGATATCTGGTCGGCATGGACGGGTTGGAGCGAACGGTCTGTTTCCATGCTGTACGTCTCTCTGACTGTGTGACGTAAAGTGGCTGATATAACCTCTTTTGTTATAAAGCCTGAAGTCATCTTGAGAAGTTGACATATAAGAGGTAGACCAGCGAGTGAGAAGGATTTTCCTGGAAAGGAACCAAGTATCAGTTAAAGTGTATTTGCTTTAACGCAAGGAGTATCCGGAATACAAGTGAGAAGCTTCGAGCATGGATCAGTACCTGGTGCTATGATGTCGTGGCCAAAGCAGAGACATGGGTTGCTCAGGGGCAGGAATGGGTGCTGGATGTTCCAGGGTTTAGAGCATTTAAAAAGAACAGGGAGGGGGAAAAAGAGGAGGGGGTGTAGCACTTCGAATCAGAGAGGGTAACACAGCTACAGAAGCTTCTATTGTTGAGGAAGATCTGCCTATCGTGTCAGTATGGGTGGAAATTAGGAACAGCAAGGGAGCAGTCACCTCTTTCGGGGTTTACTACAGGCCCCCCAATAGCAGCAGGGAGATGGAAGAAAACAGAAGTCGGCAGATTTGGAAAAGTGGGGACGTAGTAGGGTTGTTGTAATGGGTGACTTTAACTTTCCCAATATGGATTGGAGCCTCCTTCGAGCAGAAGATTTGAATGGAGCTGTTTTTGTAAGGTGTGTTCAGGAGGGTTTCCTAACTCAGTACGTTGACAGGCCGACAAGAGGAGAGGTCATTCTAGACTTTGTGCTTGGAACCGAGCCGGGGCAGGTATCAGATCTTGTGGTGGGAGAGCATTTTGGTGATAGTGACCACAACTGCCTCACATTCTACATAGCTATGGAGAAGGAGAGGATTAGGCAAAATGGGAGGATATTTAATTGGGGAAGAGGGAACGATGATGAAATTAGACATGAGTTAGGAGGCATGGATTGGGAGCAATTGTTCCATGGTAAAGGCACTACAGACATGTGGAGACTATTTGAGGAACAGTTGTTGCAAGTGCTGAATAAATATGTCCCTCTGAGACAGGCAAGAAGTGGTAAGATAAAGGAACCTTGGATGACGAGAGCGGTGGAGCTTCTCGCCAAAAGGAAAAAGGTAGCTTAGATAAGGTGGAGAAAGCTAGAGTCAAGCTCAGCTCTCGAGGATTAAAGGGAGGCGAGGAAGGAGCTCAAAAATAGTCTGAGGAGAGCCAGGAGGCGACACGAGAAAGGCTTGGCAGAATGGATTAGGGAGAACACAACGGCATTTTACACTTATGTGAGGAATTATGTGGTCAAAGAAAGAGTAGGGCCGATCAGCGATAGCACAGGAAATTTGTGTGTGGAGCCTGAGGAGGTAGGGGAAGCCCTAAATAAGATTTTTGCTTCTGTCTGGACGAAAGAAACGAACTTTGTAGTGAATGAAACCTTTGAAGAGCAGGTGTGCATGTTGGAATGGATAGAGATAGAGGAAGCTGATGTGCTGAATATTTTGTCAAACATTAAGATTGACAAGTCACCAGGCCCGGACCAGGTTTGTCTTGGCTGCTTTGGGAAACCAGAAATGCAATTGCTTCGCCACTTGCAAAGATCCTCGGTCTCCACTGGAGCCGTAACTGAGGACTGGAGAGAGGCAAATGTAATTCCTCTCTTCAAGAAAGGAAATAGGGAAATCCCCGCCAATTACAGAGCAGTAAGTCTCACGTCTGTCGTCTGCAAGGTATTAGGAAGGATTCTGAGGGATAGGATTTATGACCATCTGGAAGATAATGGCTTGATTAAATGCACTCAACACGGCTTTGTGAGTGGCAGGTCATGCCTCACAAACCTTCTCGAGTTGTTTGAGGATGTGACTAGAAAAGTGATGAGGGTCGAGCTGTGGATGTGGTGTATCTGGACTTCAGCAAGGCATTTGATAAGGTTCCCCATGGTAGGCTCATTCAGAAGGTCAGGATGAATCGGATACAGGGGATCTTGTCTGTCTGGATACAGAATTGGCTGGCCAACAGAAGACAGTGAGTGGTCGTAGAAGGAAAATATTCTGCCTGGAAGTCTGTGTTGAGTGGTCTTCCACAGGGCTATGTCCTTGGGCCTCCACTGTTTGTAATTTTTATGAATAACTTGGGTGAGGGAATTGAAGGATGGGTCAGCAAGTTTGCAGACGACACAAAAGTTGGAGGTGTATTTGACAGTATAGAGGTTTTTTGCAGGCTACAGCGGGACATTAACAGGATGCAGAGATGGGCTGAGAGGTGGCAGATGGACTTCAACCTGGATAAATGCGAGGTGATGCATTTTGGAAGGTCGAATTGGAAAGCTGAGTACAGGATTAAGGATAGGATTCTTGGCTGTGTCGAGGAACAGAGGGATCTTGGTGTGCAGGTACATTGCTCCCTTAAAATGGCCACCCAAGTAGACAAGGTCTTTAAGAAAGCATATGGTGTTTTGGCTTTCATTAACAGGCGGATTGAATTTAAGAGTCCTGAGATCTTGTTGCAGCTCTATAAAACTTCAGTTAGACTGCACTTGGAATTTATGCGTTCAGTTCTGGTCGCCCTGTTATAGGAAAGATTTGGATGCTTTGGAGAGGATTCAGAGGAAGTTTACTAGGATACTGCCTGGACTGGAGGGCTTATCTTATGAAGAGAGGTTGACTGAGCTCGGGCTATTTTCATTGGAGAAGAGTGAGAGGAGAGGAGTCCTAATTGAGATATACAAGATAATGTGAAGCATATATCGAGTCGATAGCCAGAGACTATTTCCCAGGGCAGAAATGGCTAACACGAGGGGTCATAGTTTTAAGCTGGTTGGAGTAAAGTGTAGAGGCGATGTCAGAGGCGGGTTCTTTGCACAGAGTTGTGAGAGCATAGAATGTGCTACCAGCAGCAGTTGTGGAAGCCAGGTCATTGGGGACATTTTAGAGACGACTGGACATGCATATGGCCACAGAAATTTGAGGGTGCAGACATGAGGATCAATGGTCGGCACAACATTGTGGCCTGAAGGGCCTGTTCTGTGCTGTACTGTTCTATGTGCTATGCTCTATACAGGCAGGCCGAAACACTCTCACACACGCGCTACACAATCTCTCACACACTGTCTCATTCATTATGTCACAAATTTACTCTCACACTTTCACACACTCAAACACTCACGCACTCTCACATGCAGTCTCTCACACACACTCACCCTCACACTCCAGTATTCATACACTCTCATACATACTCTCTCACATGCACACATTTACACGTACATACACACGTACGCAGGCACACATTCTCACACACACACACTCACTATCTCTCTATCACAATACATTCCCTTACACAGACACTGTCACACACACAGATGCTCAGACTCGCTCTCACACGCTCACACCGTCTCCACATCTCTCTCACACACACACTGATACACACACACACGCACACATACACTCACTCTCTCTTGCACACACACACACATTCGTCCACACGCACATGCCGCATCCTTCTCGACCATGATGCAAGCATTCTCAACAACAAAATAACTATTTCACAAATGTAACACTAAGTCTTTTGTTTGATTCTCTTTGTTCTGTTCTGATTCCCGATTAGATTACTGTTTCTGAAAATCCGCATGTAAAGTCAATCTAATCCCATGTGCCACGTCCTGCTCCCAAAAACACCATCTGTTTCCCAACCGAAGTGTGAGACAGGAGCCTTTCAGCATCTTGAGCCTAACCCATTTGTTTAAATATCCTGTTTTAAAATGACCCCTAGGGATCGTTTAACGGAACTTTACTTTGAAAATTCCAATATCAGTTTGCCGTTCCATATCCCTGTATAACTGTGAGCTCGTATCAGGAAACTGTATCAGGAAACCATCCTGAACACACTGGACAAACACTGATCCACCTATGTTATTTTCATTCTATATTTCGAAAGTTGAACTCCCCCGTAACAACTACCCTGTTACTTTTGCTCTTATCTCGAATTATCTTTGCTCTCTTTTCCTCTACGTGTCTGGATTTATTTGGAAGCCTATGGAAAACAGCCAAGCGGGTACCTTCTCATTTCCTGCTTCTGCACTTAGTCCATATTACCTCAATAGACGAGTTCTAAAACGTTCTTTGTGTCTTTATAATACTATCCTTGACTAACACAGCGACGCCTCCCCCTCTTTTACCATCTTCTCTGTTCTTACGGAAACATCTAAATCCCGTAACCTGCAACAACTAATCTTATTCCTGCTCTATCCATTTGTATTCTGAAATAGCCACAATATCGAGGTCACAGGTACAAACCCACGATATTCCGGATGTTTGTGGAATTTATGTAGACATATACACTTATCCTATATATAAAACCCCAGATCCCCTCAGTTAGATTGTGCACAGTTACTCACTCACCGGTATGTATTGCCTATGTTTAAAACACCAGATCCACTCGATTAGATTACACACTGTAAATCATTCCCCGGTACTCATTATCCTCCATCTCTACACCAGATGGCCTCGATTAGATCACATATTGTACCTCACTCCCCAATATATGTAATCCCGTGTTTCAAACCCAAGATCACTTCAATTAGATTGCACACTGTGCATCACTCCTCCGTTTATGTTATACCATGTTTTAAAAACTCACGATTTCCTTGATCAGATTAAAGACTCTAACTCACTCTCCGTTATGTGTTCCAGTTTATATAAAGCCCAAGATCCCCTCAATTATATTACATACTGTGACTCACTCCACAGTGTGTGTTATCCTGTGTATAAAGCCACAGAACCTTTTGATAAGAACATTCCATAACTCACACCCCGGATTGTTTATTCCCATTCAAAACACAATGGCCTGGTGAAAAATGTCAACGTGTCACTTGTCCTCCCCCTCACATCTTTTGTTTTTGAAAATTTAGATGAAATCTAAATGCTGTTTGAGAGAATGATCTGAGATTGTGCATGAGAGAAACAGAGAGAGAGATTCTGTATGAGAGAGACAGTGAGAATGTACATGAGAGAGTGTAACAATGTGTATGAGAGAGATTATGTTAATGTCAGAGAGATCGTGAGAATGCATCTGAGAGATATATTGAGATTGTGCAGGAGAGAGAGAGACGTAGTGAGATTGTGTGTGAGAGAATGTGAGATTGTGTGTGAGAGTGCAAAATTGCGTGATATGAGAGAGAGTCGGGTTGTGTATGAGAGAGAGAGATTGTGCATGAAGGAGTGAGTTGGATTGTGTATGAGGGACAGTGATTAAGCATGAAACAGAATGAGATTGTGCGTATTGATATTGTGATATTGCGTACACCAAAAGATGGGATAAATGTTTCAAAAGCGGTCTTGAAGTTTGATGACAGAATCACACCAGCTTTCTGTGATTTGTGTAAAAGGATAGGATAATAGTGTTGAATACTGAATAAGTACTGAAGTAAAGGAGGACTTAACTCACGAATGCAGGTCCATGATAGCACGCACACACGCACAATCACTCACACAGAGATGCACACGAGCTCACAGTTATACAGGGATATGGAACGGCAAACTGATATTGGAATTTTCAAAGTAAAGTTCCGTTAAACGATCCCTAGGGGTCATTTTAAAACAGGATATTTAAACAAATGGGTTAGGCTCAAGATGCTGAAAGGCTCCTGTCTCACACTTCGGTTGGGAAACAGATGGTGTTTTTGGGAGCAGGACGTGGCACATGGGATTAGATTGACTTTACATGCGGATTTTCAGAAACAGTAATCTAATCGGGAATCAGAACAGAACAAAGAGAATCAAACAAAAGACTTAGTGTTACATTTGTGAAATAGTTATTTTGTTGTTGAGAATGCTTGCATCATGGTCGAGAAGGATGCGGCATGTGCGTGTGGACGAATGTGTGTGTGTGTGCAAGAGAGAGTGAGTGTATGTGTGCGTGTGTGTGTGTGTATCAGTGTGTGTGTGAGAGAGATGTGGAGACGGTGTGAGCGTGTGAGAGCGAGTCTGAGCATCTGTGTGTGTGACAGTGTCTGTGTAAGGGAATGTATTGTGATAGAGAGATAGTGAGTGTGTGTGTGTGAGAATGTGTGCCTGCGTACGTGTGTATGTACGTGTAAATGTGTGCATGTGAGAGAGTATGTATGAGAGTGTATGAATACTGGAGTGTGAGGGTGAGTGTGTGTGAGAGACTGCATGTGAGAGTGCGTGAGTGTTTGAGTGTGTGAAAGTGTGAGAGTAAATTTGTGACATAATGAATGAGACAGTGTGTGAGAGATTGTGTAGCGCGTGTGTGAGAGTGTTTCGGCCTGCCTGTATAGAGCATAGCACATAGAACAGTACAGCACAGAACAGGCCCTTCAGGCCACAATGTTGTGCCGACCATTGATCCTCATGTCTGCACCCTCAAATTTCTGTGGCCATATGCATGTCCAGTCGTCTCTAAAATGTCCCCAATGACCTGGCTTCCACAACTGCTGCTGGTAGCACATTCTATGCTCTCACAACTCTGTGCAAAGAACCCGCCTCTGACATCGCCTCTACACTTTACTCCAACCAGCTTAAAACTATGACCCCTCGTGTTAGCCAATTCTGCCCTGGGAAATAGTCTCTGGCTATCGACTCGATATATGCTTCACATTATCTTGTATATCTCAATTAGGACTCCTCTCCTCTCACTCTTCTCCAATGAAAATAGCCCGAGCTCAGTCAACCTCTCTTCATAAGATAAGCCCTCCAGTCCAGGCAGTATCCTAGTAAACTTCCTCTGAATCCTCTCCAAAGCATCCAAATCTTTCCTATAACAGGGCGACCAGAACTGAACGCATAAATTCCAAGTGCAGTCTAACTGAAGTTTTATAGAGCTGCAACAAGATCTCAGGACTCTTAAATTCAATCCGCCTGTTAATGAAAGCCAAAACACCATATGCTTTCTTAAAGACCTTGTCTACTTGGGTGGCCATTTTAAGGGAGCAATGTACCTGCACACCAAGATCCCTCTGTTCCTCGACACAGCCAAGAATCCTATCCTTAATCCTGTACTCAGCTTTCCAATTCGACCTTCCAAAATGCATCACCTCGCATTTATCCAGGTTGAAGTCCATCTGCCACCTCTCAGCCCATCTCTGCATCCTGTTAATGTCCCGCTGTAGCCTGCAAAAAACCTCTATACTGTCAAATACACCTCCAACTTTTGTGTCGTCTGCAAACTTGCTGACCCATCCTTCAATTCCCTCACCCAAGTTATTCATAAAAATTACAAACAGTGGAGGCCCAAGGACATAGCCCTGTGGAAGACCACTCAACACAGACTTCCAGGCAGAATATTTTCCTTCTACGACCACTCACTGTCTTCTGTTGGCCAGCCAATTCTGTATCCAGACAGACAAGATCCCCTGTATCCGATTCATCCTGACCTTCTGAATGAGCCTACCATGGGGAACCTTATCAAATGCCTTGCTGAAGTCCAGATACACCACATCCACAGCTCGACCCTCATCACTTTTCTAGTCACATCCTCAAACAACTCGAGAAGGTTTGTGAGGCATGACCTGCCACTCACAAAGCCGTGTTGAGTGCATTTAATCAAGCCATTATCTTCCAGATGGTCATAAATCCTATCCCTCAGAATCCTTCCTAATACCTTGCAGACGACAGACGTGAGACTTACTGCTCTGTAATTGGCGGGGATTTCCCTATTTCCTTTCTTGAAGAGAGGAATTACATTTGCCTCTCTCCAGTCCTCAGTTACGGCTCCAGTGGAGACCGAGGATCTTTGCAAGTGGCGAAGCAATTGCATTTCTGGTTTCCCAAAGCAGCCAAGACAAACCTGGTCCGGGCCTGGTGACTTGTCAATCTTAATGTTTGACAAAATATTCAGCACATCAGCTTCCTCTATCTCTATCCATTCCAACATGCACACCTGCTCTTCAAAGGTTTCATTCACTACAAAGTTCGTTTCTTTCGTCCAGACAGAAGCAAAAATCTTATTTAGGGCTTCCCCTACCTCCTCAGGCTCCACACACAAATTTCCTGTGCTATCGCTGATCGGCCCTACTCTTTCTTTGACCACATAATTCCTCACATAAGTGTAAAATGCCGTTGTGTTCTCCCTAATCCATTCTGCCAAGCCTTTCTCGTGTCGCCTCCTGGCTCTCCTCAGACTATTTTTGAGCTCCTTCCTCGCCTCCCTTTAATCCTCGAGAGCTGAGCTTGACTCTAGCTTTCTCCACCTTATCTAAGCTACCTTTTTCCTTTTGGCGAGAAGCTCCACCGCTCTCGTCATCCAAGGTTCCTTTATCTTACCACTTCTTGCCTGTCTCAGAGGGACATATTTATTCAGCACTTGCAACAACTGTTCCTCAAATAGTCTCCACATGTCTGTAGTGCCTTTACCATGGAACAATTGCTCCCAATCCATGCCTCCTAACTCATGTCTAATTTCATCATCGTTCCCTCTTCCCCAATTAAATATCCTCCCATTTTGCCTAATCCTCTCCTTCTCCATAGCTATGTAGAATGTGAGGCAGTTGTGGTCACTATCACCAAAATGCTCTCCCACCACAAGATCTGATACCTGCCCCGGCTCGGTTCCAAGCACAAAGT
This sequence comes from Chiloscyllium punctatum, assembly GCF_047496795.1. Classification (NCBI taxonomy): domain Eukaryota; kingdom Metazoa; phylum Chordata; class Chondrichthyes; order Orectolobiformes; family Hemiscylliidae; genus Chiloscyllium; species Chiloscyllium punctatum. The sequence goes on along the minus strand of NC_092781.1, from coordinate 45,313,176 downwards.
CTAGAATGACCTCTCCTCTTGTCGGCCTGTCAACGTACTGAGTTAGGAAACCCTCCTGAACACACCTTACAAAAACAGCTCCATTCAAATCTTCTGCTCGAAGGAGGCTCCAATCCATATTGGGAAAGTTAAAGTCACCCATTACAACAACCCTACTACGTCCCCACTTTTCCAAATCTGCCGACTTCTGTTTTCTTCCATCTCCCTGCTGCTATTGGGGGGCCTGTAGTAAACCCCGAAAGAGGTGACTGCTCCCTTGCTGTTCCTAATTTCCACCCATACTGACACGATAGGCAGATCTTCCTCAACAATAGAAGCTTCTGTAGCTGTGTTACCCTCTCTGATTCGAAGTGCTACACCCCCTCCTCTTTTTCCCCCTCCCTGTTCTTTTTAAATGCTCTAAACCCTGGAACATCCAGCACCCATTCCTGCCCCTGAGCAACCCATGTCTCTGCTTTGGCCACGACATCATAGCACCAGGTACTGATCCATGCTCGAAGCTTCTCACTTGTATTCCTGATACTCCTTGCGTTAAAGCAAATACACTTTAACTGATACTTGGTTCCTTTCCAGGAAAATCCTTCTCACTCGCTGGTCTACCTCTTATATGTCAACTTCTCAAGATGACTTCAGGCTTTATAACAAAAGAGGTTATATCAGCCACTTTACGTCACACAGTCAGAGAGACGTACAGCATGGAAACAGACCGTTCGCTCCAACCCGTCCATGCCGACCAGATATCACAACCCAATCTAGTCCCACCTACCAGAGCCTGGTCCATATCACTCCAAGCCCTTCCTAATCATATACCTATCCAAATGCCTCTTAAATCTTGCAATTGTACCAGCCTCCACCACTTCCTCCGAAAGCTCATTCCATAAACGTACCACCATCTGCGTGAAAGAGTTGAAACTTAGGTCACTTTTATATCTTTCCCCTCTCATCCTAAAACTATGCCCAACAGTTCTGAACTCCATGACAGCAAGTAAAAGTCTGTGCCTATCATGTTATTTCAATGTGACATAAAAAGAGTTCTAGCATTTGCGTATTAATGTTCCAAAGCTAGAAATTCCATTCCAAATGGCGAATGCCTTAACTAAGTTTGATTACAGATTTCAACCGTATGGCACTCTAACATTTTGCTGTATGTGTTGGGTTTTATGGTCCTGCTCCACAACCACCTGACGGAAAAGCGGCGCTTCAGAAGCTCGGGCATCCAAATAAACCTGTTGGGCAAAAACCCAGTGTTGCCTGTGTTTCTTTTGAACATTATACAATTATGCTCAACACCGGCTCCGCCAAATTAGAGATCCAGTATGTTTGCTTTAGACCGAATTTGAAGCTAGCCAAGAAAGCAATAAAATAAAGAGCAGACAACGGATGAAAACTTCGCGATTTTGCTTGCATATACAAAACGGAAATATCACTCCGATGATGGCAACTTTTAAAAGCAAGATGTTTTGGACATTATTAGATCGAAGTGACATTGAATAAGATGAATTATTTGATAAGAACGCCAGATAGAAAAATAATCTCACGAATTGTCACCTGCGAAAATGCTCAAAAGATATTTTGATGAGATAATAAAGGAAAATAACAATATGTCTGTGCTGAGAAAAGAGTGAAGAACAAAATTCACATGATTCGGGTTTCGGATTCGGACACTGCTGAAAATACATGAGGCAAAAATGAAGTTCTCAAAAGATTGCTTTAAACTATTGAGTTAGCTTTTCGATGAATGTTGAAATGACCTGGAAGGTTGCACTCACAAGGGAAGATATGCAGGAATAAGCTTGGAAGTCCGAACTCATGATTCAAATATATAAATTCACTGTCAGTAAAGCAATATCTGTATCATATTAACATTATTCAATGGGCACAGATTGAAAAAGAGACAAGGACGCATGCTGACAATGAAATCCAAGTGATTTGCTGCAAATCGAGCTCTCTCAGAGTAATGATTATGAAACCAGCTGGCACACGATTATTGGTGAACCATCGTGATGACAATGCAGTTTGCAAATCTAATTCATATCCAAGTCCACATTCGGAACGTTGCATTGAGAATGTGGGCCATGCAGCCTAATTTATAATTTGGAGTTGCTCAGACCATGTTGGCTGGTATATTCATCTGAAAGTGTGTAGGAAATGTTGGCTTTCATGACACTGTATGAATATTAACATATGTCGTTTGGTACGACAAATATGACGGCCACGTTTGAAAGACTAACCAATAAGGTTTTTATTTTCTCGAAATTATCCAGTTGTGTTGTGTGTATGGGCGATCTGATGATTTTCAGTCACAACTGGAAGAAACATTTCAAACATGTCACTGCATTATCCAATTGACTTCAGGAGGCGGCCTTGGTAATAAGTCTCGCTGAGAGTGTTTTCATAAAAAATTAACGCCTTTATCGTGGTCATATCCTTGGTCACAGGATCTGATAAAAATACTTACTGCGAAGTTTCTGATTCCATTAACGAAGAGGGAAGATCTACGGTTCCAGGGACTGACAGGATATTTCAAACATTTGTACCGAAGTGCCCTGAATTGTCTTCAGTTGGAAAATAGGCTCATTTTAATTTAGAGATGTCTGTCGTTGCAGTAAAAGCGTATGCGTTCACCTCACTGCTGAATTCATAATTTCGACTTTATCTTGTCACATGCATTTGTTAAAGTAGTTTATGTTGTTCTGCTATATTGGGACAATATGTAACTGGTAGTTAAATTGTCTCCTATTTTATTAAGTATTTCAGTAGAGTTGCAGTTCACCATATTCATTTTAGAAATTTTTGTTTTATGTACATTAATGTTAAGTCGTAACTCAATGTGTTTATCTCGAAATATCGTCGATTCACTAATTCGTTTGTATCTGGAATACATAGCCCTATACTTGTCTTTAAAACAGTAAAAGTCAGGGTCTGATCTATCTGTCTGACATATTTTTAGAGGTTTGAACTGGTCCACACAAAAGTCATTTGAAAAGACATCAAAAATCTATCGAATGGCAAAAAGCATTGCAGCGCCATCATCTATCCATCTCCATCGCATCACAGACCTCATAATAATATGTTCGAACTATTGTTATTGGTATAAGGCTTGTGCAAAGATTTATCGCACGGATGCCACTTGCAGTAATTGTGGGCACTTTCGCTGTGCTGGCAACAAACTTCCCAGCTTGGCGAACATAACTATAACAATTGAAATGTTACCGGTCTGTTCATTTTGTTATGGCGTCTTGTAACCCTATATGGATTTTAGCATGAAATTCACAACACTGAGCTGCAATTTAAGGTTATCCAGAAGAGTCACAAACCCGAAAGGTTTACTTATATTTCTCTACAAAGATACTGGCTGGCTTGCTGAACTTTTCCGACCACCTCAGTTTTTGATTCTGAATTACAGCATCCACAGTTCTTTCAGTTTTCTGACGATGCTGCTCCTTCAACAAGGATATGTTGGCCATTTCTTTTTCCAAAAGTGGAAAAGTTTGTTGAAGCAATGGTTCTGATATGTCTGGAACTATCTACTTCAGAAGAAATTTAGATGGCTTATATAAAAACAAAACCTGTACAATGTAAAGCGAGTGGGCAGTTCTCTAAGGTTAGGATTTGTTTTGCTTTTGGGTTTTAGCAAACTGCCTGTTTTTGCAGTTGATTGCCAAGATTTAGCTGGGAACACAGAGAAGCTTCTGGGGACTCAAAGAAGCAGTTACGTACTGGTCTTTTCTCACTCTGACATCTCGCCTGAAAGAAGCAGTACTTGATCGAAAATTTCTGTGTCAAAAGCTTGTTTAGAGATTGGTGCAAGTATTTGCAACAGCCTCATTATGTTGCGAAAGAGTAGCTTGGGTTTCAAGTAAGCTGTGTAACTCAATAGTTTGTTCAGTTTTGTTCATGTGGAAATAAATTATCTTTTGTTTAAAACCGAGTGGTTGGGCTAGCTGCATCATTCCTGAAATATTCACCTATATCTACGTCAAACAACTAGAAAAACGAATGTACAAACTATCTTCTTGAAATATTTCGAGTGGACTTGGCTTGGTCCACAGCAATAATTTTGAAGCAATTTTCTAACTTGCGGCTTGATCATCAAATGTCGAATTCCGAATGTTTTTGACCATGTTCTTCATCCCCTGCTTCTGTCACTTAGTTCTACTGAGTTCAGCGCTGCTTTCAGATATTTGGCTTCAACCTGGGCCATCATGATTTATTCAAACTTAAAGACGTTATCATCGTTATTCAAGATGGTTAATCATGCACCAAACCTGGCGTGTTTGTCCAAACGTGCACAGTATCACGTCCTCGCGTTCACTGATTTGGAAAATAAGCTCAATACTTTTCTAAACATGAGCTACTGTTACCATAGTTTCATGAGTCATATCGAGATTAATAAAATTAGCTCCTTTGACTACACACTGCCCAAACATTGTTGAGATCAATAATCTTTACTACAGGAAGCCGTATTTTCATATCCTTCATGAAATGATTATTTTCCTTTGCAGCTCTTCAGAGTCTGTCAGCATTTGATCTTAATCTGATACATTCTAAATTGCAAAGAATATGACATTTATTTTGAACTATGTATTTGTATTTCTTATTTGAGACCGTTCATTTCCTAGACTCTCTTCAAAATGTGCAATGGTGATTGTTCCTTCATTTTAATCCATCTACAGAGCAAAATAATTAATTTTCCACCCTCATTAAAGAACCAAATTTCTTTAACCAACAGTATGTTTCAAACGTGATATTTAAATTAATTACTGATTTATTTTTCCCACAGTTAAGGTAACGACGATTGTGATCCTCACTCGCAGAAACTATGATCTTTCCAAGTGTGTCACTCACTACGTCGTGGCATTGGCAGGAGCGGATTACCTTCGACTTGATATTGAGGCAAATTCCAATTCGATCGCCAGATCATTTATGTCTTTCTCATTCCATCCGACTGTGCAATTTACATGCTGCTGTGCTTTGCACAGTGACAGACTGTTCTGTGTGGTTCAAGATTGCTTTCAAGTTTGATCAATTTATAGCGATTTGTTCACAGAAACTGAAAACTAAATATTGCACTGCGAAAACAGGGACTTTGATTCTGGGCACGGTGCTTGTGCTAAGTTGTTTGAAAAATGTGTTCTGGTAATTTTGATTAATGGACCGTTATTTACTTGAGAACCATATCTGGTTTTGTTGAATTTCTGGAAGTAATTGTACTTTGCGTATCTGGGCATCAATCGAATTCTAACATTATATACTAATGTTGTGGTTGTGTTCGCCGAGCTGGGAATTTGTGTTGCAGACATTTCGTCCCTGTCTCGGTGAAATCCTCAGTGCTTGGGAGCCTCCTGTGAAGCGCTTCTGTGATCTTTTCTCCGGCATTTATAGGGGTTTGAATCTGCCGCTTCCGGTTGTCAGTTCCAGCTGTCCGCTGCAGTGGCCGGTATATTGGGTCTAGGTCGATGTGCTTATTGATTGAATCTGTGGATGAGTGCCATTCCTCTAGGAATTCCCTGGCTGTTCTCTGTTTGGCTTGTCCTATAATAGTAGTGTTGTCCCAGTCAAACACATGTTGAATGTCATCTGCGTGTGTGGCTACGAAGCAGAAGCTGTGATGCAAAGATTAGAACAAACAGCCTTACCGCATATTCAACCCAAACTCTGGATCAGATATGTGGACGACACCTTTGTAATCATTAAAGACACAGAAATAGAGAATACACACCGGATCATCAACGCCACACTCACAGGAAACAGATTCACTCGAGAGGAAGAAAACGACAACCAACTCTCGTTCCTAGACGTGATGGTACAGAGAACACCGAACGGAGAATTCACCACAAAGGTATACAGGAAAGCCACACACACAAACCAAGTCCTGAACAACGAAAGCAACCACCCCAACACAAACAAAAGAAGTGGCATCAAGACACTGTTCAAAAGGGCCACAAAACACTGCAGTACACCAGAACTGCAAAAATAGAAAGAATAAGACCTCTCCAATGCATTCGCCAAAAACGGATACCCCCGCAATTTCATCAACAGATGCCTAAGGGAAAGACAACGGAATGAGGACATGCCAGAACACAAAGGACTAGCCACGTTACCATAGATCAAGAACATTTCTGCACTGACGGCCAGACAACTACGACGAATAGGACTCATAACAGCACACAAACCAACAGCCACTCTCAGACAACAACTCACCAGGACAAAGAAACCCATACCAAGCATGAGCAAAACCAACGTACTATACAAAATCCCATGCAAGGACTGCACAAAACACTATATAGGACAAACAGGAAGACAGCTAGCGATCCGCATCCATGAACACCATCTCGCCAAAAAACGACACGACCAGTTATCCTTAGTACCCACGCACGCAGATGACAAGCAACACGAGTTTGACTGGGACAATACTACTATTATAGGACAAGCCAAACAGAGAACAGCCAGGGAATTCCTCGAGGCATGGCACTCATCCACTGATTCAATCAACAAGCACATCGACCTGTACCCAATATGTCGGCCACTGCAGTGGACAGCTGGTACTGACAACCGGAAGAGGCAGATTCAAGCCACTATAAATGCCGCAGAAAAGATCACAGAAGCGCTTCACAGGAGGCTCCCAAGCACTGAGGATGTCACCGAGACAGGGGAGGAAACGTCTGCAACACAATTTCCCATCACGGCGAACACAACTACAACGAACACCCGAGCTACAAATCTTCGCACAAACTTTGAATTATAGACTAATTACCAGCGTCCCATTTTTGCTTATTGTGCAATTCAAAGCTTTTACTGCAAGGTACGTTTTAGTGGCAATAACAACACCGAAGAGATTCCAACGTCGAAGCATTGGAGATCCTGCACGAGACCCAGAGATGGTGCAAGAAAAGAGGTCTATTGTTTTGCTGTTCGTTATCTCAGGCAATTTCATTCTCTTATATTTTCTCTTTATGCTGTATTCCATATGGAATCGTATGTCGGGTTTTGAACGAACCGCGATGTTTCTGCACAGTTTTCTAAAAGAAATAGGTTTCATGCTCCAGTTCCTTTGTTGCTGCACAACCACATGTATTTATGCAGTGACACAGAGAACGTTCCGAGAGCAAGTCAAACATCTATTGCAATTACCGTTTGTTTCAATAAATAATTTAATTCAATGAGCTGAACATGATTTCTGGAGCAAATGCCATCAAAACGAATGCATTCTATGAATCCAATGATTTTCCTCTTTCTGCTTTGAATAGCATTCAATGTTCAAAATATGAAGAGAAGATCAAATTTCAGTTACCAGGGTTTAGAATATCGAAATCAAAATGGGAAACAGAAGCACAGCGAGCGACCATGAGAACAGGCATAGCAGCTCGAGAAACAGCAGAGACATAGACGTGGCAACGGTTGGAGTAGAGGAGATCAATTTTCAAAATATACAAGCAGAGACTACTACAGCGAAAACAAGAAAATGGTAACAACACGGAGTGAAACAAAAGACAAAACGAGTTTGCAAGAAAACATTATTGCAACAACAGAAAGCAGACAGAATTTACTCCTTATAATTTATTGTGAACCAGATCGCATTTGCGTGAAGGCATGCTCAGCTGCTTGTTTTAAGACCGACAGTGCCGACGAATCGGGAGAAAAAGTGGCTTAGTACCGATAACAATGTCTACAGCACAACCCAGGCAGATCCACGAAGATAGGGATGCCTCACCAGCAATGGTCGAAGCTGCCATGGCAATTTCTTCCGTTTTTTTTTACCAGATCCCTTCCTTGCAGTTGGCTAAGGCAAGATTGTTGAATGATTCTCGATCAGTATTCAAGGTGGGAGCATTTCCCCATTAGGCATTGCACTACCCACACAGTGGCAAATATACAATACATAATAATTGCAAGCCGTGGAGTGCCCCTTTAGATTGATACGGATTGGGGGCAGTTCACGGGAAGCAGCATGAAAAGAACTTGTCAGTACTTGGGACTATTATTGGCGAGCATACTCCATAATATTGCAGAGTTTAGCGATTTCAGAGTGGATGAAAAGAATATAGCAGACAGAGGAAGATGTGTAGACATGATTGCATGTATTTTAATCATATCTGAACATGTCCGGAAAAACAATTGATAAACACCACTTGAATCTTTGAAAGTCAACACCATGAAATTCTTGAGAGCAGAATAATTGGAGGGTCTGTCTTAATAACACAAAATGTCATGTTCTAACGAAATCTGGTAACGTTAATCTTTTGCACTATGGGGTCGAGGGACAACTAACTGCGAGGAGGTGTGGAGGCGAAATGGATTGCAGAGGTTAACCAACCATATAGACAAGTGGAAGATATGGTTACTGTTCGCTTCGCCCCTGATGGAATGGAATTTTCGGTAACTTGGACAGAATCATGCTAAATATTTATGACAAATGACACATGCAAATGCACATGATAGAGAAGTTAAAGTTGAATCACAAGTTTTGTTTTCCATTTGAAACTATAAATGACAACAAATGACAATTGCATAAATAGATCACATGACAATTTGCCTGGTATGTTGAAGCATGTCAGAGTAAGGTTTGTTTTGATGATTCCCGTAATAAATACCGGGACAGGACTGTGCCTTCATTGTCAGGTGAAGAATGTCGGCAGTATCCAAAGAAATGACTTTCTTCAATAATACCTCTGAAGACAGAAATACAACACATTGAAATGTAACATTGTGTGGCGTCATCTCTTTTGGAACGCAAAGAAAGACAAAGGAATACCAAATATCCACACCAACTCTGACTGTGAGATGCAGGTATGTGTAGATTGAACCGGACTGAAGGGAGCGTGCTGGAATTCAGCCTCGCTGTCAAAGGCTTTATTAGCTCAACAGATGGAGGGAAGAGTACAGTGCTTCCGAAATACCATGTAGACGTGGACGCTGAAATCGTTCTATTCCATTCCCTATATTTGATTTACTCCCCGTATATCACTTACTGTAGGCCAGTTTCAGATAATGCACATCAATCAACGAAAACTGGAAGTTCCTATAGGATGTGACACACTTAACGACGTGCCTATAGATTTCAAAGAAAAGGAAGCAGCTCCTATTCTGCATTTAAGGGAAAAATGCAGGACAGAAGATTGGTCAGAGAATACATTTATACCATTAATTGCAAAGAAAATATAAGTTCTCGAAGAAGACATAGGACCAAAATTCCAGAAAGAAATATGGTGAGATAATCTATGGAACTGAGGAATGAATGTCACGAAGCATCACCGGATCAGGATAACATTTCATCCACTACTAGCATTTCAGATACTACTGACCATATCAGGGAGGGTCGGCGAAAGTGAGGACTGCAGATGCTGAATATTAGAGTGAAGAGTGTGGCGCTGGAAAAGCACAGCAGTGTTAGCAGCATCCGATGAGTAGGAAAAGTGACGTTTCGGGTAAAAGCCCTTCATCAGGAATGGCGCAGTGAGGCGAGGGGTTGGAGTGATAAATGGGAGGGGAGGGTCTGGAGGAGAAGGTGGCTGACAATGATTAGGTAGACGGAGGTGGGGGTGATGGTGATAAACCAAAGAGAAGGGTGGAACGGATTGGTGGGAAGGGAGACAACAGTCAAGCGGGCGGTGCTGAGTTGGAAGTTTGGAGCTGGGATAAGGGGTGAGATATGAAATGATGAGATTGATGCAATCCACATTGATGCTGTGCGGTTGGAGGGTCCCGAGGCGGAGAATGAGCCTTTAATCTTCCAGGAGTCGGGTGGTTAGGGAGTGGCAATAGAGATGGTCAAGGGCCTGCATATCCTTGGTGAAATGGAGAGGGGAGTTGAAGTGTTCGGCCACGGGGCGTTAGTGTTGGTTGGTCTTCAAGCAGTGAGGCCATCTGGTGTATTCTGTGGTGAAAGTAGTCCTCCTGCAGAACTGCAGGCACATGCGGTGAAAGCAGAGAAACTGGGAAAAAGAGATAGCGAATTGCAGGAGGCAAAGTGGAAGAACCTGTAGTGCAGGTAACTGTGGGAGTTTGTGGAATTGAAGATTGAAGAAGATGTCAGTATAGAATCGGGCACCGTTGATGGAGATGGAGAGGTCCAGAAAATGATTGGAACGGTACGAGATGGTACAGGTGAACTTAACGACGGGTTGTAATGTTCTGGTGACGTTGACTCACTGTTCAACCTCCTCATGGGAGCACAAGTTGACGCCGATACAGTCATCACTGCAGCAGAGGAAGAGGTGGAGACTGGTGCTCGTGTAAGTGAAGAAGATAGACTGTTTCACGTAACCGAAAAAGAGACAGGCATAGTTGGGGCCTGTGCGCGTGTCAATGGCTACCCTTTTCGTCTGGACGAAGAGGGACGATTCAAAGGAGAAATTATTGAGGTTGAGAACGGGTTCAGCCAACCTAAAATGAATGTCGGTAGAGGGGTACAGATGGGGACATTAGGAGAGGAAGAAGCGGAGGGGTTGCAGATCGTTGTCATGGTGGATGGAGGTGTATAGAGACTGGATGTGCATGGTGAAGATGAGGCATTTCCAGGAAAACGATAATCTTGGAGGACGTGGAGGCTGTAGGTTGTGTTCAGAATATATGTGAGGATGTTTTGGAGCAGGCAGGATAGGACAGTACGAAGGTGTGTGGAAATGTGCTCAGTGGGGCAGGAGAATGCCGAAACGACGAGTTGGCTGGGGTGGTCAGACTTGTAGGTATTGGATAGGAGGTAGAACTTGGCCGTGCCAGTTTCACAAACTATGAGGTTGGAAGCAGTGGGTGGCAAATCCCCAGAGATGGTGAGATTATGCACAGTCTGAAAAATCATCTGAGGTCATGGGTAGTCAGGCTATGGTCGATGGATCAGAAGGAGGCGTTGCCTTTGTGCTGGTGCCTTGCTTCAGTGGTGTCTTGGTCATGTGCGAATCTGCACTGCCCCCTTGTCCACAAGTTTAAAGAAGATGTTGGAGTTGCAGCGGATGGACTGGAGGGCTGTGCTGCGTTGCCAGGCTGAGGGTTAGTCGTGGGTGCGGGGGATGGACATGCTGAGGCAGTCGATTTCCCTGCAGTAGTGAAAATAAGGAGTTCGACAGCAGGAAATAGACCGGTATGTGGTGCCCAGTGGGATGAGCTCTGTTGCAAGCTTGAGAAGGAGGTCCTGGCAGACTGGGCGGGTGTCTTGGTTGGGAAAAGTAAGCCCAGAGAAGAACACGGCTGAATAAGTGGTCGATATCACATGGAGGGTGATGAGTTGTAGGTCACGTCACTGATGGAGATTTATAAGCAAATTATTGATGTCTATAAATGAACAACTGAAAAATGCCAAAATAACATATCGAAAAGAATATATCGATTTCATTAGATCGACCAGAATTCCTCAAAATACGTCACTCGTCAGCATGATGAGGCAAGGAATACTGGGCAAGTAATTGACTCCATAAATCATTTTTAGTGCTTTGGCTTGGTGCACCATTCCGAAAGAATGGGATTGTCTGGGCTGCACAGAAGAGAGCAGCATAAAATGACCTCCAGTGTTAGAGATTGCCAAAAAGAAATGCCTGACAATCGTTCGAAAGCTTGGGATAATCTTCGATTCTTGTGTTCTTCACACGTGGAATAATTATAGATCCAAATATTAGATCCAAAGTAGAATGATAAAGATATATTATGGAGCTGCATTTGATTAGGCTGAAGGCATAGATAAGCACAGCTTACAACACATATAATTATTGAATTTCCACTATTTATTGCTTGATCAAACAATCAGAATGCGATTTATAGGCTTTAGTTAAAATCCCTCAAAGAACCCAAATATGTCTATCTTGTGTGAATGGTTAACTGATATACAAAAAAGTCACGAAAAGCGTTCAAGTAAACGATTCAAATAAAACTATCAGGGCAAATCAATCTCAGACAGTAAATACAGCTCCCATACGATTACAGGGAATATTAAATCTCAGGTACAGAAACTAACAGATAATGGAATGTGGTATTAATGAATCCATTGTAGGACACCAAAGTGCAACTTTCGAACTGTCGAGAAAACAAATTGCTGCAGGTGGCATATGTCTGGGAAGGTATGCACTTGACATTGTGTTCATCTTGAAAACACTCAGGAAGGGAGATTAATGAGGTCAGAAAGCTTATGAGAGTCATTGCGGTCCAGTTGGTTGAAAACAATCTTGTCCATGGAGAGTTGAGAATGCATAGGATCAGTTGATTTGGAAACGTGTGTTTACTCATTAACCATGTTATTGATTTGTAAATATTAAAGAGCAGAATTAAACAAATGTACGAAGTGTATATTCTCTTTCAGAATTTTAGATGGTCTTTCCCACTGGTGTAACATCAATAAAACTGCTGATGCTGGAAATGAAATCTTGAAAGCCGTGTCGATTTGTGTTGGGGTGGCTCAGTGGTTAGCACTTCAGCTTTGCAACACCAACTACCGCGTTTGCTACCATCCTTTGGTGACTGTCTGTGTGGAGTTCACATACCCTCGCTGTTCATGTGTCAGTTTCGTACCGCAATCCAAAGACATGCAGTTAGCTCGACTGCACATGCTAAATTGCCCGTAGTGTTCAGGCATATGAACACTACGTGAAGTAGTTAAGGGTAAATATAGGATAGAGGAATATAACTGTGTGGGTTACTCTTCTGAGGGTTGTTGTGACTTTGTTGGGTCAAAGAGCCTGTTTCTATAATGTAGGGACTCCAGGATTTGCTCTCTCTACCCGAACATACTGTTGTAATCTGCTGTGCCTCAGCAAGTAAAACACACACCTTTGGTTGTCCAACTATCGGAACAGGCTAATTGAAGTGCACATAAAGTTCACTCTGATCCTGAGCGTTTCACAGAGTCCGACTTCTAATCATGCCTTGTTCCTGAATCACAGAATTTTATATTTTATTATCTAGTCCCTACGTTTAATTGGAAATTTAATGATCACCAATTATGAATTACTGAATGATTATACTGTTGAATAGTTTGGGATAAATGTGCCGTACTGGTGACCTGAGACAACCACGACCATGGAACATACTTATATAGAAATTAGATCATAATTCCAAGTTAATTTCTCTTCCCAAAATCAAGCGGAAAATCTCCATAGAATTGCACTAAGAAATTTAGCAACTCGGTGGCTGAGTGTTTGGTCGTGCTGCCTCACACGACCAGGGACCCGGATTTGATTCCAACCACAGGCGACTGTCTGTGTAGCTTTTGCACATTCTCCCTTGTCTGCGTGGGTTTCCTCTGGGTTCCCCGGTATCTTCCACAATCCAAGGATTTACCGGATAGGCAAATTGGCGTTGCTGAATTTCCCATAGCATTAGGGGTCTTAGTCAGGGATAAAAGTGGTGAATGGATGCAGGTGGGTTATTCGTCGCAGGGTCGATGAGGATTTGTTGGGCTGAAGGACCTGTTTCCATACTGCAGGGAATCTTGTCTGAAGAAGTGGCTCTTGAAATCGTGAATGCACGCATGTGTATTAATGTTTGACAAATCTATTGGCATTCGATTAAAATGTAACAGTTGGCAGGTGAAGTTGTAAGACTTACTAAGAGGGAAAACGAAGCTTAAGTGAGGCCTAGGGGATTGAAAGCAGACTAAGCTTTGGAAGAATATCGGGAAAGTCGGACCAATTTGAAACAAGGTATTTAGACAGCCGAAGGCCTCAGAGAATATCATTAACAAAGGAGATTAAGGAAAATTACAAGTCGTTTAATTCGTATGTATATATAAAATGCAAGAGTGTAACTTGAAATAGGTTTGGCCCACTCAAGGACAAAGGAGGGAAGCATGCGTGTAGTGAGAGAAAATTGGTGAGATGCTTAGCAGTACTTTGCATTGGGATTCACCATGACGGATGGTGAGGTTAGGGGCAGATGTTGGATTACTCTTGGTCAAGTCGGCAGAAGTAGGGAGGAAGTATTGGGTATTTAAAATAAATTATATGGACAAGACATCAGGTCCAGATGGGATTTCCGCAAGTTTATGAGGAAAGAGAGAAAGGAAAAAGTTTGAGATTTAATAGTTAGCATTACAGCATCATTGAACACGGGCGAGGTCCTGGATAGCTAGATAGTTGCTTATTTTTATAGCAGGGATAGCAGGGATAATCCAGGTAATTATAGGCCTGTGAACCTAACATCATGAGAAAAATTGAGGTTGACGGAGGTTCTGATTGATGGCTACAAAGTCATGAGAGCGATATACAGATTGGAAAGCAAGGAGCATTTTCGTCAAGTTGGGCACTCATTTACAAGGCGTAAAGAGTTGAATGTGAGAAGGTAAACGTTTAACGTCGGGATGCGTGGGAACTTCATTACGGAGTGTTTCGTGGGTGCCTGGATCGCGTTGCTCGTGGGGTTGTTATTGGTTGCCACGACAACGTCATTTGAGATGTATTTAGAGATATACATAACTGTCCAGAGAGCATCGAAATACCACCCTTCGAAAATAGGCCATAGTGTCGATAGGTTCTCGGTTGGTGCAGGCTTTGAGGGAGGAAGGACGTGTTCTTGTACTGCAATTTCCTCTGTACATTGTTCTAAACAGGTTCACAAATGTGGGCCAGTCGTTGTGGTGTATTTGGACTTTCTGACGAAGTGCAGCATTATAGATTATTTTGCAAGTTTAACGCACATGTGACTGAGGGATGTGTATTGACAAAGTAGGAAAAGTGGTGAACTGAGAGAACTCAAAGAGTAGGAATTAATGGATTCTTTGGATGTGGGCGCAAACTGTCTGCAGATGATACCACAGTTGGTGCGAGAGTGAAATGTGCTAAGGATACAGAGTTCCTTCAGCAGAATCTGGATAAGAAGCGGAATTTGGCAAATCAATGGCAGAAGCAGAATAAATTAGATAAATATGAGGTTCTACACTTTAGAAGCAAAAACAAAATTAAGACTCCTCTCTCAAATGGTGTAAGTTTCAAGCGGAGAGTGTGCAGTGGTACTGGCTGTCCTTGTGCACTAGTCCCTGAAGGTCACCACCCAGGTGCAGCAGGTTTGTACAAAAGACAACTGGTTTGTTGCCCTTCATTGCGTGGGGTTTCGAGTTCAGCACCACGCTTTTGTTGAGCAGTTATTTACCCAACTCTTGACGCCACATCCAGAATATTGTGTGCTTTTTTTCCTGCGTTTCTGAATAAGAATGCTCTTGCTCTCGAAGCAACGTCCTGACAGTTCGACAGGCTGAGTCTGGGGTTGGAAGGACAGATGTTCAATGAGAGAATGACGAGGTTCCATTTTTTTTTCCGCTGGAGTTCAGACGAATGAGTAGGGAATCTCACGAAGGCATACGAATTTCTAACAGAACAAGACAGGTTAGATGCAGGATGACGTTGACAGTGATGTGTGTGTCCAGAACCGGGGTCACATTTTGAGGATTCTGACAGAACCACTGATGTCGAACATGAGCACACATTGTGTCATAGAGAGAGTTGTGAGAAGGTATGGTTAATTAATGCAAAACTTAGTTGATGACAAAGCATCGAATATATTCAGGAGATGGCTAGACATTACAATTGGGGCATTGGGATGAACAACCGGATCGAAAGGAGGATTAAGCCACTGAGTTAGATGTTTAGCAATGATCTTAAAAATATCTTAGCGCGTTCAGAAACCTGAATGGCCTCCAGCGACGCCGATCATCTATATTTATGTGGAAAGGATTGGAGAGAGTGCCTGTACGTTCAGAAAAATCAACATTATTTTATCCCAGACAACCTGTGTTGACGCTGACAACGGTCCAGCGAGAAAAACTGGGTTTGTAAAGGAATTTAACCTGTTACTGTGTTTAAGTGGAAATCCAGGTATTGCCACTGAATACCACTTCAAGGATTAAATTGTACAATAGTTCGGGATGGGGAGGTAGGTTAGACTGATATACATTGATCACTACTAATGTTACAACTAAAAAGGATGAAGAGGAATGACAATTTGAATCTCACACATACCCGAGAACTAGAGCGTGGGCAGTCCATAGCATTGAGTCAAGAAATCCAGGATTCCCAGTATCCGATGTTATCAACATCCTAAGACTTATCATTGAATAAAGCTGATTAGATTCGCCATATTAATGGCTACCGCAAACTTCAGAATAGGTTGAGGAGAATGAAACAATCGATTTGCAATTTCATGCTCATGATTGAGAAGGAGAAAGCTGGGAAAACCTCCTTGAAAACAGAGAAGGGTCACATGCGAAATCTGGTTGAAGTAGACAGAATGGGAAGAGAGCAGGCCACAACAAAAAATTTAATAGTATGTCCATTCGGACGCGAGGAATAATGCTGCAAAAACGTGTCTCCTGACTGCCCAAACCTGGCCAATACTGCCAAGTCTCAAGTCAGCAGTGCGAAGATGATGCTGACTATGATGATCAATAACCATCAAAAGACACATGATACCTTTGAGCGTTGAGCAGTTCTCTTGACTGGGATCACAAACACTAACATCGGCTCCATGGATGACTGATCATCAGTCGTAGCAGCGTGTGGGCGGCACGGTGGCACAGTGGTTAGCACTGTTGCCGAACAGCGCCAGAGACCCGGGTTCAATTCCCGCCTCAGGCGACTGACTGTGTGGAGTTTGCACGTTCTCCCCCTATCTGCGTGGGTTTGCTCCGGTTTCCTCCCACAGTCCAAAGATGTGCAGGTCAGGTGAATTTGCCATGCTAAATTGCCAGTACTGTTAGGTAAGGGGTAAATGTAGTGGTATGGGTGGTTTGCACTTCGGCGGGTCGGTGTGGACTTGTTGGGCCGAAGGATCTGTTTCCACACTGTAATGTTATCTAATCTAAAACAAAAACTGCAGAAATTTGCTCGAAATTCAGAGACACTTCCATCGAGATGTCAAGTCATAGTAGATAATTTGGCAAACGTACAACTGCAAATTCCTCTTCAAAAATCATTCACCATCCATAATCACATGTATACTACCGTTCAGTCAGAGTCATTGGGATGGGATCATGGAATGATCTCCCGGATGGCATTATGATCTGGCTGCAGCACAGTGGCGGCAAAACTTTAAGAAAGAAGCGCATTGCTTCCTTCTGAAGAGGTATCGAGTGAAGGTCAATGATTACTGGTCCAGCCACTAATGCCCATGTTCCACGAATGATGTTTTTAACAACTCACTTGTCTCAGATGTATTTCATAATAGGGTAAAAACAATGACTGCAGATGCTGAAAACCAAAAACTGGATTAGTGGTGCTGGAAGAGCACAGCAGTTCAGGCAGCATCCAACGAGCAGCGAAATCGACATTTCGGGCAAAAGCCCTTCATCAGGAATTCCTGATGAAGGGCTTTTGCCCGAAACGTCGATTTCGCTGCTCGTTGGATGCTGCCTGAACTGTTGTGCTCTTCCAGCACCACTAATCCAGTATGTGTTTCATAATATCCGTGTATCAACTTGTTAGAAAATAAGAGGTTCAAAAACATTACTCTAAATATCCTCTTTAAATATACGGTGTGGCTCATAAGAAAATGGGTCCGACACTCATTTTGTTGACAAATTATAAAGCTACTATACATCTTGTCTAACAGTTGGGATTGTATTTAGTTTTCGTATGTGCCAACAGTTCGGTGACACAGAACAATTTTGAATGTTTCGAGGTTGAATTCAGAAAAGTTGTTTGAAAAGGCATATTAGTGACACATTGCCACTAGCCACGGAATAGCTCATTTTCAGGCGGTCATGTACTTTTTTAGAGGGTGTAAAATTAACTGTAAACGAGTTGAGAGATGTCAATAGGTGGACAAACAAACGATGGCCAGTCGAGCACATTAAACACAATATTAAGTGCTGCATTTTGGAAGGGAGAACAGGCAAAAACTAAACGACTTACACAATACAGAATCGTAGAGCAAATTAACGTACACTTTTCAGGCCACAGAGACAGCAAACACACAGATGCAGAAAGTATTCGAAAATTTAAAGAATTGTCTCACTTATTTCAAGTGGCTTGGTTTATGAGAATACGATGCTGGAGAATTGTGAGCCATTCTGAAACCCTTCTTATAAAAATATAAAAAAATTCATTGTTAGCAGTTGAGAGAGTGTTTATTGGCATAATCCCAAGTAAACACAGACTGTCTTATGACTGTCTTTTGGCAACACCCATTGGAATTTAGAAAAATATGGAACAATTTCAGTGAAGGAAATAGCATTCTTAAGGGTTTGACAGGTAAACGTTGAGAGTATTTCTCCCCACATCTAAGAATTTCGACTCAAAGGACAGAGTCTCAAAATACATTTAAGACACTCTAAGACTGTGAAAAGGAGGAAATTGTTGTCTCAGAGGTTTGTGTACCTTTGAAAGTCCATGCCACGCAGAGTTCGGGTGCTTGGTCCTTGCGGTTATGTGAGGGTAATGTCAAGATATTGTTGACCATTAAAGGAATAAATAGTTACCGGGAAAAAGTTGGAAACTGGACACGAAGAATGTCGAACGGCCATGATCCTATTGAACTGAACGTGCCGGATGATACGAATGGCCTACCACTTCAATTATTTCTTATGGTTCTATGGACTCCTGCAAATGAACATGATGAAAAATAAGTATAGGCAACAAAAGCCAAATTCTCTCCTTCTCTGATATAGTCATAGAGACATACAAATGTACAGCATGGAAACAGACCCTTCGGTCCAACCCGTCCATGCCAAGCAGATAGTTCAACCCAATCACCCATCTGCCAGCACCCGGCCCATATCCCTCCAAATCCTTCCTATACACATACCCATGCAAATGCCATTTAAATGTTGCAATTGTACAAACCTCCAACTCCGTCTTCCACATCTCAGCCAACTGGCCCAGCTAGTCGACATTGTGTTCTAATCTGAGGTAACCCTCTACGTTGTCCACTACAGACCCACTTTTGGTGTCATCTGCAAACGTACTAACTGTTCCTCTTCTGCTCGCATCCAAATCATTTATGTAAGTGACGAAAGGTTGAGGACCCAGCCTCGATCCTTGTGTCACTCCACTGGTTAAAGGCCTCCAGTCTGAAAAACAAACTTCCACCACCTCCCTCTGAGTTCTACCTTTGAGCCAATTCTGTATCCAAATGGCTCGTTCTCTCTGTATTCCATGAGATATAACATTGCTAATCAGTCTCCCATGGGGAATCTTGTCGAACGCCTTACTGAAGTCCATATAGATCACATCTACCGCTCTGCACTCATTCAGCCTTCTGAAAATTCAAGGACGCAGCCTTGCTGCAAATCAGGTCATAAATAATGCTGTCCCGCTAACTGACAGACACCCTGAAATTAATTCAAGCTCAGGAAGTAATGAACATAATGAAACTAAGACAACCACTGGTACGAAGACAGAAGCGCAATACTGTATGTTTCTCAAAGCCTGTCCACCTACTGACATGATGGGTAGGCCACGACACCATTATTTCATGCACCTCTGGAAACCACATTATGAGAGGGACGCGTTTTTCTTGGAGTTGTACAGAGGAGATTTGCCAGGACCTTGCCTGAGGCTGAAGAGCTTTGTTTATGTAAAGAGGCTTGGCAGACTGGGATCGTTTTGCTCAATACAGAGGAAATTGAGATGGGGATATAAAAGAGGTGTCCAAACGTCTGAGGGTTTAGACATAGTAGATAGGGACAATTATTTCATCTTGGTGCTGAGATCAGTAACAGGGTTCATAAGTCTCAATTGGGGTAGGAGGCGTAGAGGAAGATTGAGGAAATGTATAATCATGAGGTTGGTTGTGGGAGTCAGTGCTAATAAAAGTGACAGGAACATTTTTCCGTTATTGCCTGAAAGGGGATTGAAACGGTGAAGGTATTATTGTTTTCTTTTCTGTGTTATACATGACTCTGATCAATGGCTGCCAAATATGTGTGTCTATGTGTGATTATGTCAAAACGTGCAGCTGAATGCTCCCTCGGGATGTTGGCTAAATTGTGATGCAGAGTGATGCAATGCAGAGCATGCGTTCACTTCTTGTGATGGCTGATGTAATTATGACTGACGAAATGCAGCAATATCCCCAGTGAGCTTTCAGCACTTACAGACTGTATCCCTCAGACATGCAGTACGGGGAAGTAAGTGGAACGAAACCACGTCCCACTTAGTTCCTTTGGCACCCAGTCCAGTAACTTGCTTCGTCTGGATGACCGGTAGTCGGGAAGTCGGCCAAACACGTTTTCCTGTACGACACGGAAGATAGAGTTAGAGACTCTGATTGCATGGTATATTGATGAGTAAGACATGCACAGGGACACACACCCACACACAGAACGAGAGAGAAAGAGAACGTGATAGGATATGAAAATGAGAGTGAGGATGAAAATGCTAGAATGTACAGCAGTAAAATATAGGAAGTGAGAAGGAGAGTCAGAGAAGGGTCAGGCACCATCAGTTTACAAAGGGGGTTGCGGAAAAGGGGTCAGAGAGAAATGCAAGTCGACAATTGAGAGGTAAATGAAATATTACAAAATGAAAACAAGGACGGAAAGCTATTTAATCCAATTTGCTTGATCCTGCCACAGGAGAAGTGGAAGCCATTCTGACCATATCCCCAGTTCATGGCGGTTGCAATGGGACAGGTGGGCATTTAGACCCTTCCTCTCTTGAAGAGCTTTTTTCTATATAAACGATTTGGACGAACAAAATGAGGCATGGTTAGCAGGTTGTTGGACAAGTCCGAAACAGCTGGCATGTTGGTCAGTAAAGAAGGTTACCTCAGTGATACTGACCAATTGGAATAATGACCTGCGCAGTAATTCATGGGATTGAATTTGCGTCATTGCGAGGTATTGTGTTTTTTTCTACAAACAAGGGCAGGGCACTTGCAATTAATGGGAGAGAGATAAATATACAGAAAGGGAGAGGGACAGACAAAGATAGATGAATTGAGGCAGAGCGACAAGCAAAGACAGAGTCAGAGTGATTGATAGTCAGAGAGACTGACAGTGAGATACAGAAAAAGACAGATTTTATAGCAGTTTTGAAGAACAATGAGGGGAAAGCAGATTTCTGAGTAAAAAATACAGAAATGCCAACGATTGCGTCTGAAGTCTTTCATTCCCTGACCATGCTCAAGATCATTCTGTGCGGCAAACGTCCTCCAGGATAAGACAGAAGAATGACTGTGATTAATCCTGTAGTTCGTAGAGAGTAGATGAGATAGAAGAGCGTGCAAATTCCTGTACATCGCCTATTGAGTAACTGAGTTGTCACTATCACATGGAGAGCACGACCGCATGTGAAGTATGATTTTAAGGAGGCAGCATTGCCTGCGATCGAGATGTTTCAGGAAATCGTACATTTTGACGCGTATAAATGAGGCAGTGTCACGCGAAGGCAGGAGCAACACACTCAATATTCCCACTTCCTCTTGAAAACAGGGGCCTGGAACTTAGAATAGTGCCGTTTGTGTGTGTGTTTGTGTGTGTGTGTGAGGCGTAGCAGGTGCAGCGGGGGATCAGGGGGAGGGGATGGTGGAATCTGATAATCTGCCTCACTCACCTTAACACACTTCCCTCTGTCGTACATTCTACGCCAAGTCAGTCAATACAGCCAATTTCCGTCTGACACTACTTTCAACTCCCCCTCAGTCTCTTCATCCTACAGAACCTTCGTCATTACATCCCGCTCTCCTCTGTCATAACTTTCAATTCCCCTCAGTCAATGAATCACAATCCCCATCGTTGCATTCTACTCCCGACAATCTGTACCTCACACATTCCCAGATCACGACATTCTATTTCAATCCATCACTCCATCCTAGAGCACCCAGAGGAAACACAAACAAACACGGGGAGAATGGGTTAACTTCACACAGTCTGTACACCCTGGGCTGGTATCGAACCGGGTCCCTAGCGCTGTAACGGAAACAGTGTTACCCCACTGAGCCCACACGGTTTTCAAATGCTGATGCCATTTTTCTTGTGCTCCTTGTAATTCTTGATTTTAC
Organism: Chiloscyllium punctatum; assembly: GCF_047496795.1. Classification (NCBI taxonomy): domain Eukaryota; kingdom Metazoa; phylum Chordata; class Chondrichthyes; order Orectolobiformes; family Hemiscylliidae; genus Chiloscyllium; species Chiloscyllium punctatum. The sequence continues at coordinate 45,291,258 of NC_092781.1, read as the reverse complement.
ACGGTGGAATTGAATTGCTTTATTGGTGAGCTGTCAATACCTTCAATGAATAATTTTGAAGTGTGCTTTGACAATTGGTTTGATTTAACTCCATACGGAGTCCGTATCGAGTGAAAATCTGGGCCGGACGGGCCTTGCAAACTAATTGATTTATGATGAACTTCGATAAAGTGCTCATAAACTAAATAATGCTGGGAAATATAAGTCACACTAGACTAGAATGATGATGCTTACTTTGATGTTTCAAAGCCAGACAGATTGGAGGTGTCCACAAATGGTTCAAAAACAAATCTGAACAGCGGCTGACCCTGCAATACGCAACTGAAGTTTAACCGTTATGGAAGAATGGAATGTAACCATGGTAATGATCAGGAGCACCAAGTCTCAGCTAGACATGGAAGCGCTTCACACCTTTATTTCGAGGAGGCAACATGTACCCAGCACTTACCGTAATGACCATCTGAGGGCCAGTCTGCCATCAATGTGCGAACACCTGTTAAGTTCTGATTTATCAGTGTCGTCAAACCTTATCAATCCATTGGCAGATCGTCAAGATGCTCGTAAAATAGCGCAATGGCTCGGAAGGCTACTTATTGCCACAAAATCCCGCTCAGTTCGGTTACATGAAAATAACCATCGAAAGTGTAGAAACCAACTGGACCATCTGAAGAAGAAGACATCGTATGTGGAACGCGGTTAAGTTCTAGTGTGATAGTATGTGATCATATATAGTAGGCTTAAAGTATAAGATATTTTGTAGGATTTATCGTTAGTTTGGAGTACACTCTTTTATTCTAATATCAATTGTATTCAATAGCTGGATATTATTATGTACATAAGTTGACCCCCAGTTCTTTTCTCGGAGTAAGGGATAAAACGCTGTTTTGGAGATGAAACAAATTGACATCGAGATGGACCACGATAAGAAGTGGACTTTGTTGCTCCGACATCACTTCCCCCGAACCTGATGCCTCCGAAGAGTTTGCTTCAGCCAGTTGTTACCAACACTGAACTTTGTTTTTTTTTTAAAGATAAAGCCAAAAGGTATTTACTTCTCATCCATCAAACAACTGTTTCCACGTTTGTTTGAGATAGTCAAGTAAAACATCGAAAAGTTGGTACAGACCCGATTGGATTCGAAACAAGGGAATAATGAAAGCCGTTCCATCAGTCCAATCCATACCCTACTATTTTTCAATGAATTTTAAATGGCAGAGAAAGTACAGGAGCAGAGGATTACCCATATGGGAAACAAAACTATGGCAGTTTCTCAAAAAGAAAATGTAGTCCTGAGGGGCAAAATTCTGGTGCAATGTTAAACCGCGGTTAGTATCCATCGGACAGAAGTTTTCCAATTAATCAGCGAGATCTCAAGTGAAGACCGTTTCTTAACTTGAGAAGCTTACAGCAATCATATACTGTTTAGGACAATTAATCATAAGTTTTGAAAAAAAGATTCGTGCAGAATGAAAGATAGCAAACTGGGAGATTGTCAAAATAATGTCAAAAAGCACTGCTCCGGACCACAGGAATCAAACAAATTACCTCCACATAGTGCAATTCTAATCCTATAATCCCACATGCGTGAGCATATCAGGTTACCCAGTGAGCAATATTAGAGAACGAGGCCGCTGAGAAGGTCGGGACACAATTGAAAAATAAATGTTCAGATATGCAGGAAGCAGCCAGAGATTTGCATCAGGCAGACAGAAAAGAAGACCGTTTGCATTCTGTCAGTGTCAGGCAGCAGAACACATCACATGGCCTAGATTAGAGGAAGGAGGTGAAGTTATTGCATTGTGTTTCAGCCAGTCACGGCATTCTGCCATCCCTGCACCACAGGATTACATTAGATCACATGACAGTGTGGAAACAGGCCCTTTGGCCCAATAGGTTCACACCGACCCGCCGAAGCGTAACCCACCCATACACCGACATTTACCCCTTACCTAACACTACGGGTAATTTAGCATGGCTAATTCACCTGACCTGCACATCTTTGGACTGTGGGAGTAAACCGGAGCACCCGGAGGAAACCCACGCAGACACAGGGAGAATGTGGAAACTCCACACAGTCAGTCGGCTGAGGCGGGAATTGAACCCGGGAGTCTGGCGTTGTGAGGCAGCAGTGATAACCACTGTGCCACCGTGCCACCCACAAATTGTAGAACAGGGTGCGTTTACCGACATGAAAATGTCAATACACACAGCGATTGTTTATAACACAGGGAACCCTGAAGATTTCTTGAGAAACTGCATGCAAAAGAAAGGGTACCACCGGACTGTCTTTGTCATTCATTTAAGTGAACATTTTTGTGGTTTACAGCGATTTACACAGCGTTCGCTTATCAGAGGCTGACTCAGCCATGTGGGCTTGGATTATAGTATCTCATGACACCGAGGTCAGCAAGAAGACTAGTGTGAATTTCGATCCCGCTGAGCCAAGCCACAATGAAACTTTGATTATGATGAGAATGTCCAGGGTGTGGGAGAAACAATCCCATTAATTTAAGAAAAGCAAGGTAGAGAATGGAGTGAGAATACTTCATTTCTGAACCTGCAGACAGTGTCCTGTGTGAAGAAATGAAAGGATGGGGGGAATTCTTCCCAGAGAAACGCAGTTCCACATAATCAGCCAGAGTGAAAGGCATAGGGACACAGCAGGCAAATACTTAGCAGGTAGCAAGTTTCTACCACGGCGGGGGCTCAGGTTACTTTGCATGTGACTGTCGAGACCGTGTGCGGCGTTACTCCCAAGTACAGATACCAACCACCATGGCAGATGCACAGGTGATAGAAGAAGTCATAACTTCCAATACAAGGCCCAATTCGCCATCTACGCTCTATTCATTAAGCACTAAACAAACCATACAATACCCAATCCCAACCTGTGAGGCATCCGTACGATAGTGCCAGGCTTCTGCCTCTCCAGTGCTTCTGCAGAACGAAGTGCAATAATATATGTACACCTGCGGTAAATGGGGAGGCAATAATTTCTTTTCAGATACTGGAGGTTCCCGCAGAATCCTGAACACCTCATGATTTAATGATCAACACAGCTACTCTCACCACTTTAATACATGTATGGTGGATACCACTGTTCTAGATCAAATTGCAAGACCCAAACAGCGCCTGACACATCTTCGAAACTTACTCTACCGCCACGATAGTGACGTACCTCAATTGCTGCCACCGACAACAGCTTCCATGTTCAATGAACCCCTGGACACTTAAAATGAGTTAATACGAGATAATCTAAGAGATTGAATTGTCTGACTACCAACTAACAACATGCATATGGCACAATTTCCTGTTTGGCCTGAAATGATGCTATTTCCAGATATCGTCCTGACAGACAGGCAGATGGAACATGCCTGAGTCATTATGAATAACGCGCCAGGCGGTGTGCCTATCTCATGGAAACGTTGCACTACAAACTTATAGTAAGAACTATGGGAGAACAGACAATCACATACTCTCAAATGGTAATTATGGGTGTTCCAATCAGAGGGAGAGTCAGACACAAACATGGGCAAAGGCAGGATTCGGTATGGTTACGCCTCCAGAGACAGATGATTTACAACACACTATTGACTCTCTGCTGGAGGCCATGAAACAGAGCCTGCCACACCCCCAAGGTGAAGAGCAACTATTTCTGATGTTCCAAACTCGCAAGCACCTACGTGAAATCCAACTCTTATTTCGGTCAACCCAGGTCTAATTAACCGAGTTACACTTCCTTAGTTGCTCACTCATTTTCATTTAGATTTAAACCATTGATCTATTGCGATCGTCTGTCCTTCTTACTTGTTTTTTAAACTGGTGATGACGCTAACCATCTCGTCTTACTTCTCTGGGCAATTGCATCTTCATCTTCACGTGTCGCTGAATCATGGCCACTATGACCACCCATTTCAGACTTTACTGGCCAAACCATACTAACTTTGCTTCAAACACATGATCCTCGAACACCGAAAACCGAGGTTCGAGCCTACCAGAATTCTGAACATAACTGGACATTCCATATAGTGTATGCATTCCTTTTATTCACAGAAACAAACGTGTTTTGATAAAGCAAGTCGGTGAGGGTGAGGTGATATGCACGATTGACGTTGCATTAGGACAAAACCGTTCAACTATTAAACAAGTATACAATGAAAACGACCTTGACTTTTCTCCAGGGCAACCAGGCCAAAACAGAATGCAATCAACATCTACCTCATTGGGATCATAATCGTCATCGGCAACAACACCCAGGAGCCACCAAAAGGAACCAGCCTCACTCATGCTCACAGTTTCCCCAAGCTCAATGAAACATTGTAAATATTTGACGAGGCCTCGTGAATCTTAGCAGCCACATGATAGTGTCAGGCTTCTGCTTCTCCAGTGCTTCTGCAAAACGAAGTGCAATAATACATGTAGACGACCAGTAAATGGGGAGGTAAGAATATCTTTTCAGATACCGGAGTTTCCCGCACACACCTCAACACCTCGAGATTTAATGATCAACACGGCCACTCTCACCATCTTAATTTTACCTGGAGGTATATAATGCTCTGTAATGTTTTTTTTTTCATTTTAAAAAATTTGTTTCTTGTATTATTTAACAAACTATGCTGCTCTAGTTTATTTTCCATTTTCCGTATGATTTTTATTTTGTATTCGTCTATTTCTCCAATGTCTAAAAATTCCTTGATTTTACGATGTTTGTTCAATTTTGTGACACATTTGTCATTGCGATCTTTTTCTGATTTGTGGTTGAACAAGATTTGTTTCGTTTTATTGTACTCGTTGATCAATACCTTGTAGTTCTTATGTATTTCATTTCATTTGTTGCTTTATTTTCATTTTTCGTTTTGAATTGTTTTGTATTTGTTCGTTTCTCCTTATTTATTGAGCTTACAATGTTTCCTTGAAACGCGTACGCTATCTTTAACAGTGCAGTCGTTCAAGTATATACTTTATTTGAGCTTGATGATCGTCGACACACCTTACAAGGGGTTGGTATTTTCTCATGTGATCAATAACGCTTCGCATTCAGGATCAAGTGGAGGGACTGTGGCTGGACAGGCTGCTGAAAATGATAAATTTCTGAAAATTTAATAAATTGAACAATAGGTAAACTGTGATGCGAAATGAAGCCAGCCTTGATTAAAGTGACTCTGTCAATCCACACGCAGCAGGATCCAGAAAGGTTGTTATTGGTCACAAGAAGCTTGCAAAAAAATCCTAGAGCAGCAGACCTTACAACACAAAAGCCAATTTAGTTTGAAAGGGCAATGGAATTTTGCCTTCAGAACAATCAGAAACCTTCAAGAGTGCAGCAGACATGAAGGCCCATGGCACCCTTATTTGAAGAAAGCCACGCGCACCCAGTAATGGACACTTGTGGTCCACCCTGCCATCAGTGTGCCAAAACCCGGTTTATCTGATCGAACACGGTGATCGAACCTGATTAAACCACCAGAGGACACTCAAGACCCTTCCAAAATGGCGTGAAAACTATGGAGTAAAAGAATATTGCACCATCATCTTAAGAGCAGTAGCACAAGATATAACTGGAGAGCGGTAACTCTAGAAGAAATACCAAAAGCCAAGATTACTTTGAAACCATCAGACAAGAACATCGACATTACTACGTGAAACTCAGCGAGGTTCTCGTGTGATGGAAAATGATTATTGAAGTTAACTTCAAACATAAGATAGATTTGTATTGTGCGCCATCAGTTCCTTGTTTATTCATTGCATTATTGTGTTAGTTAAACGAATATTTATGTTTTCGTGTTATTCAGAGTCCACTCAGTTCTTTTGTTGGCTATAAGATTTTAAACACACTGGTTGCCAGGAGCAACACTGTTTATTTCCATCTTTGTCTCTCTGTGTCCCAGCTTGTAGCTGTTCTGTTCCTCTTCAAAATGACAGATGCTCCTAACTGTTTACTTTCAATTTTCCAACGGCCGTGTTTTCTCGTCGACCCTTTGGCTTTTGATATCTGACAACAGCTGCCAATATTCATATGAATCTCCTAGTTGCAGTGTCCTCTTGCTAATTGAAACCATTTTTAGTGTTTGCTTCATCCCCCACGATTTTTTTTTGTCATCCCCACAATCAGTGCTGCTTTCACTGGTGAGCTGATTGTTTGTTGTTTGAATACTTTATGCAAAAATAGCTTTTAATGGGCTACTGAGCTTCTGTCTGAACTTGGACATAATGACACACAGACAATAATGTTCATGCAGCACTTCGCAGCAGAACTACGCTTTTAAATGTATATTCATCAACACAACCGAAAGGTCATCAACATCAAAATAATACAATATATACCGCAAATATATGCCACAAATATATTAAGCTGTCCGATACAGAGAAGAGTAAAATTGACACTGCCTTCTACTTTTCATTTCTGAGTCACTGGACTTCTCTCCCACAATCCGACCCTGCAGACGTTTATGGCCTCGACTATTACAGGAAGGAATTTCGGAGTTTAAGGAGGTTGAGAAGATTGTAGCAGCTGGAGGATCTTCGATAGATGGTGATGCGTGAAAAATCTGGAGAGTGTTATGGAAATATGATTATGGTCGAGAAGTGTGTTTTGAAAGATGTCCACTGTTGCAGAGAGACTCAACCAATGGAAATGCTGCAGAGATGTTTTGATTCATTTTATTTATTTATTTATTTTATTGATTTGGATCTTGCTATTGAGGGAGTGCAGCGTAGGTTCACGAGGTCAATTCCTGGAATGGCAGGATTGCCTTACACGGAAAGACTGAAGCGACTGGGCTTGTATACCCTTGAGTTTAGAAGACTGAGAGGGCATCTAATTGAAACGTATAGGATTATGAAAGGACTGGACACTCTGGCAGGAGGGAACATATTTCCGTTGATGGGGGAGTGCCGAACCAGAGGACACAACTTAAAAATACGGGGTAGACCATTTAGGACAAAGATGAGGAGAAACTACTTCACCCAGAGAGTGGTGGCTGTGTGGAATGCTCTGCCCCATAGGGCAGTGGAGGCCCAGTCTCTGGAATTTTTTAAGAAAGAATTGGATAGAGCTCTTAAAGATAGTGGAGTCAAGGGGTATGGAGATAAGGCTGGAACAGGATACTGATTAGGAATGATCAGCCATGATCATATTGAATGGCGGTGCAGGCTCGAAGGGCAGAATGGCCGACTCCTGCATCTATTGTCTATTGTCTATTGATTTGTTGATGAGAGTTGACTCACTTTTTCGAAATAGGAGTTCTTATTGATTTCAAGCATATGACAGAAATAGCAAGAGTCAAAACGGACAGAGGAGATTAAAAATACAATTGGAATTGTAGCAGAATAGGCGGTAAAACATTGGGTAGGAAGGAGCCGTGGAAAATCGGGGAGAGCAGAGATTAACATATTTAATTCAGCTTAGTGTGAAACAGAAGTTTGAGTGTTAGTGTTACGAGTAGGGAACTGTGTTATCTCATGAGCAGGCAGCTAACGACTGACCACTTTTGCTGACTACTATATCCTTCGTAAAATATTATATAAGCGCGGACAAGGAAAAGTCCATTGTAATAGTCGTGTCTGGGCACAGCACTGGAATAGTGGAAATGGTCGGGTTGATGCAGGAACCGAACTGACTAACGTGGTAGGGTTGAAAACGGCAATGTTGACCACCATACGTTTACCTTCGCCACAAGTGTGAATTGCCTGCAAAATCTTCACCCTGAACCGATTTAAGGGGGGAGGGGGGAGGGGGGGGGGAGGGGTGGATCATGGAATGAGTAAGTAACCATCAATCCTAGTGCGCATGTTCATCAGGCCTTGTTCTGAATTTGTGGCTGCTCCTTCTTCTTCTCTATTCAAGAATCAACTCTCTCATGCCCTGATCCTCAATTGGGTTTTTCCAATTTGGACCATCCCATCTCTTCACACTAAAATCCCACAACCTGACTTGGGCGGAGGGACAGGAAATGCTACACAACAAGAAAGAATTAGCCTGATTGGCAAGAGTTAAAGGGGGAGAGCTCAAGAATGTTTGGTAACTTTCACAGCGCAAATAAACGGAGATGGAGAGTATGAAAAAGTCAGGATCGCAGGAGATACGGGGAAATCTGAGAGTTTATGCTAACAAGCTAGCAACTTAGTTGGCAACATAGATTGAAATTGTCAGATATGATGTAGTGAGTAACACAGAGACGTTGCGGCAGAGGAATCAAACTGCGGACGAAATGTCAATGTATAGTTACCAATAATAAGAAGACAGGAAGAGGGGTCGTATTGCCATAGAAGAAATGGAATGAAATCAAGAGAAAGATGCGGTGTAGAGTCAGCAGGTGTAGAATTTTTGAGTTCAGTTGATGAACTGAAAAGGAGAAAGGGCCGTGATGGGATTCATTCACAGATCTCCAAGCAGGAGTGGGGATGTGGGGAAGAAAATAAATCAGGAGAAAGGAAAGGCATGGGGAAACTTCACGATTGCAATAACAATGGATGTGTTTCATGTGCATGTGGACGAGGAAAATTAGTTTGGTAGCAGATCTCAAGAAAATATGCATTTGGACGGGAATATGAAAAGGAATGGATGGAGGGTTATGGGCCGGGTGCTATGAGGTGGGACTAGATTTGGTTTGGATATCCTGTAAGCATGGACGGTTTGGACTGAAGGGTATTTTTCTGTGCCGTACATTGCTATGACTATGACTCTATAATTAGACAAAAAAGCCTGTTTTGCAATGAAGAAAAATCTTTGTACCATATTTGCTTCCTGAGCAGATGTGAGGAGCTGTAAATCGAACCAGCGAAAGTGGATAAGACACTATGATCTTCCTTTATTTTCTCCCCTGCAGGAGACATGGTAACAGCTCTCCTGCCCTTTTTACACCTGATCAGCCAAAGGTTTGTGCTGGTGTCTTGCTCAGGTTCAGCATGCATGACGCGCCTTGTCAATTTCAGCTCTCAATTGACTTCAGTTCAACACTGAAACTGTTCAATATCCATTGCTTATAAAGAACAGCTGACTTAGATGATGCAACATAATGGCTTCGATGCAATTTAACAGCCGTGATCTCTCTAAATTGCAGAGTTGGAGCAACAACTAAATGGTGTCATACTTCTCAAACTTCGAATATATATCGGTCCATCCAGGTCTCTCTATGTGTCGTCGAACCCCTATTGTGCTGTTATTTGTTGTATGTAGTCATTTAGACATTCCTGCCACAGTCACTGCTTCTTATTGGCTCTCTAGCGTTTGGTATCCAACAGCCGCTGCCACCGTTTCTCCAATTTGGTAACTTCATATATAGTACTTCCAACGGATAATATCACGAGGGAATTCCTGTCATGTTCCAATCGATCGTTTGTAAAGCATGATCCACGCTTCTCGCAGTTTCAATCTTGCTATCATTTGATTTGTTTACAAGTTAGTTGAATATATCATGTAAAAATAGATTCCAGTGGATTCCTGAGCTTCTCTCGGAACCTCGGAAGAGATGCCACATAGACAATGGCACTCGTACAGCAATTCAAATTCCGCAGCATATATGCAACAACTTTAAATGTATATTCACCATCACTATCTAAAGGATCATCAACATCAAAGTAATAAAAAATATACCACAGCCACATAAATATGAAGCAGCCAGATATGGCGAATAGTAAAACCACACACTGCCTTCTACTTTCCATCTCTGAATCACGAGAATTATCTTCTTTACTCTGACCCTTCAGTCCTTTACGGACACGACTGGCGACTATAATATGTTTCACCGTCAGAGCATTGAGGAACAGAATTAAACCAAAAGGTAGCATTGGGGTTAGGATCTTCTCAAAGTTGTTAAATCCTTTCCACACAGGGTCATCATAATAAGCATCTTTATTTGAACAGTACCATGGTACATTGTTTATTATCTCATCAGGTTCAAATCTAAAGTAGATAGGAACATTTTTTAAACACAGCACACTGCCAGTAGTTGCCAAAACCACAGTTGCAGTTTTCTCAGTGCAGTATTTGGTTTTGAGTTTCTCACAACAAATAGTGACATAACGATCGAAGGTAAAAGCGATGGTGAACCAGACAGAACAGTCTATGACTACACGATGCAGGGCATAGCGGACACTACACACCGGAGTGATGTCCAGGAACGATGGTGGGAAGTAATCATTCTTGATTTTGCTTAGTATGATCTCAATAATAACGACCAAAAGATCTACTGTTGCCATAGCCAGAAGGTAGCGAGTGGTGCTGGCAGAGATTCCACACCTTCCCCGAGCCAAAATTGCAATTGTCACTAAATTGACTGGAAGAGAGAGAAGGATAGAGAAGCGAAAGATAATTGGATAACACAAACATTCATCATTTTGAGTCTTTGAGTTAAGAGTTACATTTTAGCGCCACAAATGTTTGTGTGGAATATTGTTAGAAGACCGATAATTTCAATGAACACACCTTTGACACACAATGCTCCTTCAGGTTCAACGCAAATGGGACATGAACATGAAACAGGGTGTTTCGAAGAGAAAAGAAAGCATGTAAGACATTGAACAAGAAATAAAATCATGACTGGTTGAGCAACATCCCTGTGCATCCAGAGCAATTCCCTAATATTTTACACCCTTTATTAAATTTGAGCCAATTCCGAGAAAAGGGGAGCCCTCTCTTCGCTGTGAATATTACCTCAAATATCACAATACCAATTGTTCTTTGAACGTTCCCTATGATTTGTTTGTCATGACGGATCATGATTTCAGGACACCATGGAAACATAATCAAAATGTGTTGAACGACTTCAGCTGGGCAAAAACAAAAACAGGAGAGCTTGATTCAACAAGGGTAATAATACACATACGAGACCTTTAGTACGCAGTATACTGGAAGGCATTCTGGTCCGAAGTGTTCTGGAGAAATTGGTGAATGTGTCTCTAAGATCTGCAGGAATCTCACACTATTCAGAACATGCGACATAGAATAGTACAATGTTGTGCAGGCCATGCCGCCTCGATGTTGTGCCAACCGTTTATTGTCCTCTAAGATCAAACTAACCTATGCACCTACATTTCACTGTCATCCATGTGCTGACCCAAGAGTCGCTTAAATATCCATAATGAAACTGCCACCTCTGCTCGTAGTGACATTTCACAAGCAAACCACTCTCTGTGTAGAAATCTACTTCTGAAACCTCGCCGAAACCTTACCCCAAACAGCTTCAAATTATGTCCCCCCGTGATAGCAATTTTGTCCCTGTGAAAAACGTGTATGGCTATTCATTGGATCAATTCCTGTCTTCATCATGTATACTTCGTTCAAGTCATCCCTCAAATATTGTCGTTTCATTCAAAAACTCCGCAGTACCCTGAAACTATCTTCTCAAGACATGTCTTCCTGTCCAGTTAAAATCCTGCTAAATTTCGTCTGTACCCTTGCTAAAGCTTTCACATCCTTCCTATAATAAGGCAACGAGAACTGAACATCATATGTCAAATGTTGTCTCACAAGAGCTGCAGCCTAACGTCGTGACTTGTAAACTCTGCTAATGAAAGGCAACAAACCGCACGCCTTCTTAACAAATCTATCAACTTCAACGACAACTTTAAGGAATTAATCCAATTTGCAAACATTGCAAATTCAGATTCAACATCATTCAGGTAAGTGAATAAAGAAAAATAGCGCAGCGAAGTTTCTTGAAATTGCTCAGGCATTTGGGAGCTGGGCCGTACAGTATATTTGCACATAAGATCTTTTGTAATACTAGTGTCCACGAGAGTAGGTAATAAAAATATTTTTCTAAAAGAATTCAAAACGGAATGTCATTTGCTCTAAAGTTGGGGAACTACCACTTGAAGTAGGGAAATGAGAACATTTTACGAGAAGGGAAATAAACCCTGAAAGAATTTTGGATGCTGTAAGGAAAACCCAAAAGCAGCTATTTTTGTAAAATCTCAGGCGGTCTGTCTGCATATGTGGATGCAGATTAGAGCTAAAATTTCAGGTCCAGTGACCCTTCATCAGAACTGAGGAAGGCTAATGTTGAGCATCAGCACTACGTGAATGGCAGGATACGTTTGTAGTTTGTATGGTTGGAAGAGCAGGAATGGAGATGGAGCAGAGTGGAGCATGAAGACTGTCACAATCCAATTCATCCAAATGGCATGTTTCATGCTCTAAAAGCTGTCACGTCAATATTTGGTTTGAATTATCACGTGTAGTTTTTTATTCCGTAATAAGTAATTTCATTCAATGACACAATAGTTACGTGGTCTTTGATCAGGAAATGAGATCACACAGCATCATGTCCAAAATGTGACTGCGCAGAGTCACTGCACAGCGGTGCACCACGTCATGCAAATAGATCCTGAAGGATAGTCCACTGAGCACACAGTCATTGGGATGAGGGGTCACAAACCAGTCAGGCAAACAGCTTCAGATTTAATGATCTCCGCGTGAAAGTGGTGTGGTAAAGTGAAGCATTTACATTTGTGAGGCAAACTATTCTGATACAGCTGATGATAATGCTTAAAAATCTCGGGTCTCAGAGCCAGAACTGCCTGGGTAGATCACAGGATTTATTTTTCATTTTCGCTTTTGCTGTGGAGTAAGTCAACGGGTGTGTTCACAAGAGTCTGGCAAGCATTCCACAACAAAAAAAAAACGCCGTGCATTCACCTTTCTCTTAAAATGAACACAATGCAAATATCAGGTGGAAAGTTTCAATATTTATACAGTGCCGTCGTAACAGGCACCTCAACCTCAGTGAAGACTGAATGTAGTTTTCATGCTGAAACTTCTTGTTCATCTGCTATGTTCCGAAAAGCGTACCATTTTGTCAAAAATTCTCAAGAACCCAATGGTGTGTCCCAGAGTTACCCACTGAAGTCTTGAACTAGGCTGCAATTAAGTTAGTACTTGCTATTTCACATTGTAGGTTTCACAGAGTCGAATGTGTAGTCTTAGCTGTTATCAATTCTGTTGTTTAAGACCTGTTCTCCCTCTTGTGCTTCTGTCTGAATGATCCTGTTTATCTCCTTATTTCTGCATTCGGAATCTCAAGGCAGGAAATACTGGAGCAACCATCTGCTTAGTCGAATAGCGACTTCTTTATTAAAGTTCTCCAGGTATTCATTTATTGTTCTTTTTAAAACGCTTTTTGTCAAATAAATCAATTCGGAATGTATTTATGATCCATCAATAACTGAAAATGGAAATCAAAGGTTTTCTTCAATGCTATCACTGTACGCTTCCACGTAGCCCTTACAGTAACATTTGCCATTTTAATTTTGATTGGCTGGTGATATATTAAGTGTAAAAACACAAAATGTGAAAGCTTGAAACAGTTGAAGCAACAGTAAATACGCGCACAACTAGCTCAGGGACGTCTGAAACGAAGCGATGTTTCAAGTAACGTTATTACTCAGATGATAACGGTACAGCCTAGGTTAGTCATAATGGAACAGACTGAATATTTATCACCACTAACCTGGAAAACCAACTGCGCCTAGTATAACGTAGAATATTTTCCTCACTGTTTGAATTGGAAGATGCATTTTCAGTGCGAATAGACTTGTCGCTTTCTTCTGCAGACAATCCCCCGAAATTCGAATCTGACATGACGGAATTGCAAGGCCTTAATTTTATGCTCGTTCGCAGCTCCGCAGGGATATTAGTGTTGAAATATCCAACTGTTGTTTGTCTTGAAAAACTGGTAAAAAAAAAAGATGACGGCACCTGACATAATCCCCCGATGCAGGATTATGTGTATAGTCAGGATTGAATACGAGAAAAAAAAACAACCCTTCATGATGGGATACAATTGGTCCCATAAAGGATCTAACCAGAAATGGCAGGAAGGTTGAAAAAATCCAAATGGTCCTTTGTACAAGTTCATTCCCAAGACTGTCCAACGTATTGTATTAGTGATAATCTTCCCTCAATGAACATTGAATGAGTTAATTACTACCATAAGAGGATACACGCAGAACTCTTTACTGAATCCAGGAGCATCCCAGCTCTCTTTAGATGTAGGGTGTCGATTGAATATTTCAGAATGTCACAGTCAGCAAAACGGAATGCCAACTTTTGCACGGTCTCGTTCAGATCTGTGTTTGGGAACTCAAACAATCTCTCCCCTCTCCGTCAGTTTTCATGGTGCAAGACTCCAGCAGTAAAGAGCGACTTCGAGAGACTGAGAGGACAGACGTAAGTACAGGTCATCACGAAAGAGAAAGTGCAGGTCAGTTAAAGTGTCTGAAGGACGATTAATCCCCATGACAGGACAGATTGAATCACAGAATTCTAAACGAGATAGCTAAGGTAGTTGCTGATGTATTACTGGCGATCTTTTTGGTGACGGGAGGAGATTGCCAGATGATTGGAAAATGATGAACGCAGCAGCCTTGCATATGGATGGACGTACCCAGAAGACAGAAACTAACATGGGTCAGTGTGATCTTGGGTTGGAAACGTTTTGGAGCCTCTTATTAATAATAAGATGGAGGAGTACTTGAAAGTGCCATCCAAACTTGAAAGTTAAAGTAGTGCAAAGAAGATACAGTTTTAGTGGGGGATGTAATGCTTGATAGGAGCATTAGAATAATTTGAGAAAGTTACAAACAAGTTACGTAAAGGACAGCCAGTGGACGAGATATCTTTGGAATTTTTGAAGCCTTTGGCAATTCACCAGACATGAGCCTGTTCAACATGATAACAGCCCATGGCGTTATGGGCAAGGTACTGCATTGTAACTGGTTAGCTGAATGATCTAATGCTCAAAGGGTTTTTGGAGTACATGTATAGGATTTGTCATATAGTTAACATGCAGGTTCAGCTGCGAATTAAGGAAATAAATTGAATGCCTCCGTTCATTGCAAGAGGGCGAGAATGCAACAGTAGAGATTACTGACGACGTTGTATACGGCTCTGTTCAGACTGCAATTCAAATGTTGTGAGCAGTTTTGGGCCTCATACGTCAGGATATGCTGGCATTGACAGGGATCTCGAGGAATGTTTACAACAATTATCCCGTGAATGATGACCATTTCATATGAACATTACCTGATTACTCTGACTTTGTACTCAATAGTGTTAATCAGGAAGTACGGCGTTCGAATTTCGAATTGCAGAATGCTAAGAGGCTTTCACAGAGTGGATGTGATGGAGATGTTTCTATTAGTTGGAGAGATAAGTATTCATTCTTACAGCCTCAAAATGAATGGCAACATCTCGAAATTGAGATGAGGACAGCTTTCTTCAGCGAGAGCGTGATAAAAATGTACAATACATTGTCATAGATGATTGTGGCTGCCAAGTCATTCCGTGTAATTTAAACTGAGACAGAGAGGTTCCAGATGATTAAGGGGATTAAGGTAGACAGCAGGACAATAATATTGAGAAACATATAAGCGAAATGGCAGAACAGATAGAAGGGGTGGAATTGTTTAGGTTCTTCTTTCGTCTTATGTCCTTATCATCGAAGAGTCTAATTTGTGCACATAAGTGAACTGTGTCACCTGAGAAAAAAGTCTCTGAACCTTTCCTCACTCAATCATTTTTGGTCATTTTGCCGAGCAATTAATCATACTTAGCATTTTCAATCTTTCTCTATCTGCGATGCATCTGAGTTCCTCAGGTGCCCGATGTACCTCATTGTCTCATGTACTCATGGGTATACATGTGCAAGCATAATAAATTTTCCGTTAGCTATCTGCCTCTGCCATTTGCAGCCCAATGGTGAATCTTCCACAGAATACAATCCCGACAGCATGGAAACATGATATTCAGTCCAACAAGGCCACGTCGATCCTCTGAAGATTATCCCACCCAGACCCATCCCCTTTCCCTGTAAGCTTACACAGGTAGCCTACATATCCCTGAAGTTTATCGGCAATTTTTCTTTGCCAATCCGTCTAACGTGAATATCTTTGAACAGGAAGGAAACCGGTAGAAATCCACGTATACACGAGGGAACGAGCTAACTCCACAGGTTTGCCTGAGGATGGAAATGATCTCAGGACACTGCAGTTGTGCGGCAGCAGGGCTGACAACTGAGCCGCCGTGACGTCCAACAGCAGTTATCATTAACCAGAATCCGATGTTGCCTAAACCATTTAAATACACGCGGCTGAAAGATACTGGAAATCATTCAAAGTTTATCCAACATCGACAGTTCACAAATCTGGTGCGGAACGATAGCTGAGTGGTTAGCACAGCTGCCTCACAGTGCCATGGACCCGGGCTCGTTTCAAGACTTGGGCGACTGTCTGTGTGGAATTTGTACAATATCCCTGCTTCCCTGCGTGGTTCACTGCAGTTGTTCCAGTTCCTTCTACTTTTCCAAAATGTGAAGGTCTGGTGGCTTGGCCATTCTAAATTGTCCTTAACGTTCGGGAGTGTGTAGGTTATGTGCATTAGTCATGGGAAATGGAGTCTAATAGGGACCGGGCCCTCTTATCATTCAGAGCATCGGTGTGGACTTATTGGGCCCATGGCCTTGTTTCCACCCTGTGGGGATTACATGACCGTGATGCAATACTTGCCACTTGGATAAATCGGTGCAGCTCCAATAACACATGAAGATATTCGACGGAATTAATGTCGAATCAGGCCGCCATGATTGACAAGTTGTACCATCTTCAATGTACACTGCAGAAATTCATAACGGCTTATTCGCCCACATATTCCGAAATGTAAGCCATTATGCTCTCTCGGGACAGTGGCTAAAGGTATATAAAAATATCACGAATAGGGATTATTCTCCTCACTCGCCACGCTTCCGATTAATTTGCATGTCACTCCTTCAGTGTTACTGTGGCAAAATTCGTGAAATGTCCCCGTGACAGCACAGTGGTTGTCTGTACTCCACTTGGTGTTGCGCATTTCATGAAGTCTACTCTCACCACTACTTTCTCAAGGCAACTAGGAAGGGCAATAAATACTGGGTACACCAGTGACTTTCATATTACAAAACTGCGTTAAAAAGGTAACACGACCGCCATTCAACTGCCATAAATTTTCTGGAGGAATTGGCGGTCTCATGAATTCTGGGATACTTATTTGGACTGTGATTGATTATACACAAGTAGCTGTTGCATTAGTGAGGCCATGTTGAGATTTGGCGGTCAATGAGTGTTAGGGTAATAACATTTGGATAGGGCACTGATGTGTTGCCCTAAAGGTAGTGGGGGACATCGAGATGGATCATCACAGGGCACTTATATTTTGAAGCCCAATGATCAAAAACATACTTTGAGCACTTAGGTAAACTGCCTTACGTTGGAAAAATAAAGTATCTAAAGTTTTAAAGACGCAATCATTTTATGATTATGTTGTCAAGCCTCGGACAAAAGTTTGCATATGTCATCTTGCTATGTCTGGCCTCTATCTCAGCTCATATGGGGCCCTGGTGCACCTCTTTGCCTGATGCTATGATAGTTCCCTGTTAAAACACAGTAAATTGTGCATTGGTTAACTGCCTCTGCCATTCGTTCCTCATTAAGGAATATTCAAGAGAACAGAACCCCTACTCCACAGAAGCAGCTCATTCAGCCAAACAAGTCCACAGCGTTCCTCCACACAATTCTGCTACCAAATCACTCTACATGGCTAACGCACCTAACCGACAAATCCCTGAAGATTATCAGCAGTTTAGCATTGAAATCCACTCAACGTGAACACCTTTGGACTGAGACAGGAAAACGGATAAACCAGCAGAAATCAACACCGACACAGGGCAGCATGCAAATTCCACACAGACAATTGGTTATTATTTGTGGCGTGTCAGATAATTCAGTAGATTCTGAGTGATAAAGTATACATGCAAAGTATAAAGATTGGATTTCATTAAGATCAGTGCGCTTGACTTTGCAAGATTCACAACGGCATAAGGGTCGATGCAATTTGGACGGATTTCTGTAAGGCGTTTGGTAAGGTTCCACCTGTTAGATGGTTCTGTAAATTTAGTTTGCCTGAAATCCCAGGAGAGTTACAGAATTGTATGCTCAATTAGTTAGATGGTAGAAAGCATAGGGTAATTGTAGAAGGATGCTTGTCACACTGGACGCCCATGGAATGTTTGCGTGTCTCATGCGTCGTGGCTGGGGCTGCTGCTTGTTATGTATATCGACTATTTGGATGAGAATGTGAAAGGCAATGAGTTTGCAGATGACACTTCGATATGCAAGACCGTGAACAGTAAGGAACATTGTCATAAATTGCAGAAGGGCCTTGTTCATTTGTTGGTCAGGTAATGCCAAATGAAGTTTAACATAGATAAGCGTGAGGTCTTGCATCCTGGAAAGTCAAATTAAGGTCGGACATTCATTGTGAATGACACGACGTTAAGGAGTATAGTGAAATAGAACAACCTCAGAGTTCCGTGTGTAGGCTTTTCTGAAAGTGGCGTCAGAGGTAGCCAGCGCAATGAACAAAGCTTTTGGCACAATGATTTAATCAGTCAAGGCAAAGAGTGCAGAAGTTGAGAAGTTATGTGACAGTTGTGCAGGACTTTGGTGAGACAGCACTTGGAGTATTGTGTTCAGGTGTGCACACCTTGCTATAGTGAGAATCATATTAAAATGAAAAGTGTGCAGAATAAATTTAGATGTTGCCAGGACTCAACGGTCTGAGTTATAACGGGGTGGGTGGGGGAGGTTGGACAAGCTTAACGTTTTTCTTTAGTGAGTTGGAGACTACTGAAGGTCGTAAAGAAGCGAATAAAATAATGAGAGGTATGGGCAGGATAAATTCACTCAGGTTTTTTCTCCCCAATATTGTGGAAAGATGGACAAGAGGGCAACATTTTAGGCTTAAAGTCGATAATAATAAAAGAGTACCTGAAGGGCAACTTCTTTACGCAGAGGGTAGTATGCCTTTGGAATGTCCTGCCAGCTGAGCTTGTTGAGGTAGGTACATTTACAACACTTAAAAGGACAGATATGTGGATGGAAAAGTGTTAGAAGAGTATGGAAGAAGTGCAGGGAAATGTTGTTAGCGTAGATGGACATTTTCATCAGCATGGACTAGTTTGTGTCGATGAACCTGAATCCGTGCTGTAGCTGCCAATGATTCTATTACTCCATGCATGGGTTGACATCCTTATGAAATGAATTAAAATAATGTGCCGCTCCAGTCGAGATTCACAACCGCTTCCCACTCTTGCCTCGCGGAATTCTGGTCGCTCATTTTAACAACTCCTGGTAACTCCACTCAGGATTCACAGGTATTCCTGAGAATGCTCGTTGTCCGTTGCACGCACTGACCACCACCTTCACTTTTTTAATGTGGTGGAAATCCAATAGGCACCTTGCATTTCTTCTTGCATTTGAGTTTATTTCCTTTTTCCCCAAACGGATTTGCAACCACACAGTGAGGACTGGACCATTTTTTGTTACATTTTTCATACCTCATAAGGGCAATCTCACCGATAACACTTTTATAGTGTTCCAAGCTCAACGCAACAAGGCACAAATGCGGACGGGTATCCACAGGCATGAGGAAAGGCATGGCCTATTTTGGACTTTCAGAATTTCATTGTGCATGCAGGTAAAATCTTACCGACTTTAAAGATATTTTTAAGGAGGTGAGTCGGTGATTGATGATTACAGAGTAGCGGGTGTTGTTTACATTTTTATTAATAGTGCATTCGTCGATGTTTTGCCTAGCAGGCTCATCAAAAGGTTAAGATGCACGGGATTCACTATGACTTGACCATTTTGAATTAGAATTTGTTTGCCCATGAAACACAAAGAGAAGGATGCACGTTCCTCTGACTGGAGGTCGTGACGACTGTTGTTCTGCACGGATCCGTACAGGGACCTCTGATGGTTGTGATTTTTAAAAATGATTTGGATGAAAACATAGGCAGATTGGTTAGCACGTTTGCAGATGACACAGAGATCGGGGGAGTTGTGGATAGTGTAGAATGTTTCCAACTGTGCAACATATAAATCAGTTGCTGATATGGGCGGAGAAACATCACATGAAATTTAATCTGGACAAGTGTGAGATGCTCCTCTTTGGTAGAACAAATATGAAGAAAAAGTGTACAGTTAATGCCAGACCCCTTAACAGCACTGATGCGCAGAGAGATCTTGGGGTCCTGGTCCATCGCTCCCTGAAATTGGTCACATAAGTAGATAGGTTTGTAAAGAAGGGATATGTTATGCTTGCCTATATTGTTCTGTGTATTGAGTACACGAGTAAGAAAGTGATACTGCAGCTTTATAAAACTTTCATGAGGTCGCACTTGCATTATTGCATTTAAATATGGTCGGCACTATACAAGAAGGATGTGGAGGCTTTGGAGAGGGCGCAGAAGAAGTTTACTAGGTTGCCTGGATTCGACCGCATGAGCAATAAGGATAGTCTAGACAGGCTGAGCGTGTTTTCCTTTGGAGTGGCGGAAGCTGAGGGGAGACCTGACAAAAGTTTATAAAATTATGCGAGACTGAAATATGGTTGATGGTCAGAATCATTTTTTTTCTCCACAGAGATCAAATGCCTAATCAGAGACGGCATGAGATAAGGTCAGATGGGGAAATTGGAAGGAGATGTGATGGACATTTTTTTTTTACATTGAGAGTAGCAGATACCTATAACGCTCTTTCAAGGGTAAAAATGGAGGCAGATATCTTATGAACGTTTAAGGTACTTTTAGACAAAAAACATGCATATGTATGGAATACAGTGATGTGGGCATTCGGCAGGCCAAAAGGATTAGTTTAACGTTGCAACAACTACAAATCGCGAGCCAAAGGAGCAATTGACTGGAGGATTATGGTAGTGATCAGGTGTCTGGATCGTAACAATAACATATACTAATTAGATGATAACGTTAAATGCAATCTCTCCAAGATTGCGGACTGGGAAGGAGTATGATGAGTGAGGTGATTGCAGAGATGTTTCAGTGTGACTGAAAAAAGTGGAATGAGTCGGCAAATGCGTCATTGATGCAGTTTAATGCAAATAGCTGCGAGGTTATCCGGTTTTGGATAACGACAACAGATTGTAAAAGCTTCGAATGTCATTTTTGTCTACACTAGTAATGTCAGGTCAACGTTTCAAGGGAAAAGACAGCAAATTGCATGTTACACTTCATCGCATGAGGATATGGATACATGAACATGGATGTCTTGCTGCAATTATACAGGGATTAGATACACCACAAATAGAGTATGTGTGCAGACTGTGTCTCCTGTTGCGATTTTGCGCAGAGTATTTCTCTTTTGCAAGGCAGGATGTTAGAATTTATGTTTGTGAAATGTTTGTGGTGGTGTGGGGTGTGCAGGGAGAGTGCATGTGTACTTTAAAAGTTGATGATTTTATTTCTACGCTTCGAAATGTATAAATGAGTGCCTCCGGGCAGCATCCTGACAGTCACAGCTGCTCGAAGTGAAACATTTGTATTCAAAACGCTGCACTATTTCCAGGAAAGGCAGTAGTTTTACCAAGACAACAGATATTTAAATTTAGCCAATTATTTCAAAATATGCGCTAAGGACCAATGAAATTTAAAACTGATTCTTATGTATCACGTAGAATTCATGAAATTGTACAGCAATTAATAGGTCATCGGGGGTATGAGTGAAGAGGTCGTTTGAAAATCTGTGGAAAGCAAACTACTAACTGGAGAGATTAGCTCTCTCAGATCTGAGAATAATTATCATCTGACGAAAGGTACAAGAGCAATCTTAATGAATTTTCCTGACGCAGGATTTCAATGGAGAATGGCGCTGCTGATTCAACTAGTGGACATTCCTGAAAAAAGATCAGTGGAGACAATGCGTAGCTTTGGAAAGACATATCCCAGCTGTAATTTCAGGAGGGTTAATCCTACTGTTTGGTTGTGTAAGTGGGGTTGTATTTCTTACAATAAACTGCATTGCCATTCCTTTTTTTCAGGAACAACTAGTAGTTACAGGGTAACTGTTTGGTTTGTTAGTGTTTCTTTTCATTTCTGAACTGTTAGTGTTCGATAAATAAATTCTTCCTTCTTGATTATGGAGTCAGGGAAAAGACTACATTTCATTTAAGCAGTCTATTATAGCAAATTGGGAGGGTGAGAGGTAGGTAATCAGAGTGTTCATGTGTCTTTTAACAGAATACGAAGCGAAAATTAGGACTGCAGATGCTGGAGATGAGAGTCAAGACTGTAATGCTGGTAACGCACAGCAGGTCAGGCAGCTTCCGAGCAGCAGGAAAATCGACCTTTTGGACAAAATCCGATCATCAGGAATGAGGCTGGAAGCCTCGGGAGTGCAGAGCTTAATAAGCGAGGTGAAAGACACATCCCAGCTGTAAATTCAAGAGGGTCAGTTCTAATGTTTGGTTGCATAAGTGGGGTTGTATTGGTCAAAATAGCACTGCATTACAATTCCTTTCTATTCAGGAACTGTTAGTAGCAGTAGTTAGTAATTACACGGGAATTGTTTGGTTTGTTAGTGTTTCTTTTCATTTCTTAACTGTTGATGTTCAATAAATAAGTTCGAGGTTTCAGTTTCAGTTCCCAGAGATGAATCGACATCCACTTCTTAAAAACTGAGGATCAGAAAAAGGAGGTTTTGACCACAGAATAAATTCAGCGAAGATTTATCTATATTTATTGGAGTTCAGAAGGACTGGGGCAGGATCTCACAGAAATATATTAAATTGGAACAAGACTGGACATGGTCAACACGAGATTAGAACGCAGCAAGGATTTTCCCCCTGGCACAGCAGTACAGAAACGAAAGATTATGTCTATTGGCAGTTTTGGCACTGAAGGATTGACTTGGGACGATGACTGAAACGATAGCGCCCAGTTACTTGTTGTTTTCAGGCCAGACAATGATGTCAACTCGGGCGGGTGGTGAAATAGGAGATATCGGTCCTGTGGTTTTGCCGTGGGGTAGAGCATCCATATGATTTGGGGAGTGTGGGAGCACAGGTCACGACGTTGGTTGTAGGGAAGGGGTTGATAGCCAGCAGAAAATCAGGGGTGGAGACCTCAGGTGAATGCGTGACAGGTTAGATTGCATGGGTGTCAAATCGATTAGATATAGTGTCCTATTGTAGTGAAATCCGGGTTTAAAAGTTTAAAATTTCAAAACTGAGAAAGCACTGCGTTGTGCATTTAAAGGATGGCGTTTTTTTCTAAGCTTAGAGATTGAAATAAAATGTATATGCCTTTGCAGGTGCACAGAGACCCTGAATTTAAACAGCTATATCAAAACTGCTGTGTAGTCAGCATTCCATGCAGCAGTTTTGCTTTCCTTAAAAGGCAAGTTTGAATTTAGCTAATCAATTCAAATCAGGCCTGTAGATACCACAAAACTATTAAATTGAACTCTGATGTTTATCACAACAATCGGGTTCTAAAAATGCTGAGAATTCGTCAAGTGTATAAAAGGTGAGGGCATCTGGAAAATCGCACACCACTCACTTCCATCGCCAGATGGTCAGAGTCCTCAGATCTGTCTAGAGAGAAATTAACTCTCACTGTCTTCTATGTATTAGAGAAAGCACAATCTCAAAACAAATCTACATTAGGTCAGTACCAATGTAGAAGACAATATTTCGACAGAAGAAAACATCGGTGAAATTATTTCGGACAGAAGGCAGAATGCACAGAACATGGCAGAAGAGTTGACCTGGCTGTCATTTCGAGAGATTAAATTTCCTTGTGCTGTTACGTAAGTGGATTATATTTATTGGAACAGCATACCATTGAAATTATTCAGGAATAACTAGTAGGTAGAGGCGAATTGTTCACTCTGTTAATAGTTCAGTTCATTTGTTCAGTGCTTTACTTACGTGAATAAACTGTATCAAGTCGATTGAAAAGTGATCGTCAGGGACGCTGATGAATAAGAAGAGTTACAAACTTTATTCCCGTCCTTTTTAACAGATTATAAGGCCAGACGCTCCGAGCACAAAGAACAAAGAACATTTACAGCTCAGGAACAGGCCCTTCGCCCCTCTAATCCTGAGCCGATCCAATTCCACTCTCTAAACTTCTCGACCACTTGCTAAGCATTGCTCTGCTCCCCACCTACTCATGCATCCATCCAGATGCATTTTGAATGAATCTACCATGCCTGCCTCTACTACCTCTTCTGGGAACTACCACCTCTGTGTAAAGTACTTGTTGCGTGTATCCCCCTTAAACTTCACAGTTCTCACCTTGAAAACGTGGTCTCTTATTATTGAATCCTTCACCCTGGGAAAACGTTTATCTCTGTCTACCCTGTCTATACCCTTCATGAGTTTGTACACCTCAATACGACGCCCCTCAATCTCTTATTTTGGAATGAACACAATTCTGGCCTATTTAACCTTTCTTCATAGCTAGCACCTTCCATACTGACAACATCTTCCTACACGTTCTCTGCACCCTGTCCAATGCATCCACATCCTTTCGGTAATGTGGCGAACAGGGTTGTACACAGTTTGCGAAATGCTGCCGAACCAATGCCTTTACAATTTTAACTTTTCTTGACAGCTCTTACGCTCAATACCCTGTCCGATGAAGAAAAGTACACCATATGCCTTCTTGACCACTCGATCCACCTTTCAGCCCCCTTCAGGGTACAATGGACCTGAACCCCCTAGTCCCTGTGCTCATCTCCTTTTCCCATGGCTGTTCCTTTCACTGTATTATTCGCTTTCGAATGAGGATTCCAAAATGCATCACCCCACATTTGCCCGGATTGAACATCATCTGCCACTTCTCCGCTGAACTCTCCAGTCGAAATACACGCTCCTGTATTCTTTGACAAACTCTGATGTTTTCTGCTTCTCCAACAATCATCGTGTCATCTTCAAACTTGCTGGTCATACCAACTGTGCCCTCTTCTAGATCATGTATGTATATTACAAATAATACGGCCCCTGCACTGATCCCTGTGGAATGCCACTGGTCACTTTTCTCCATTTTGAGAAACTCCCTTCTCCTGTTGTTTAACCAGTTGTTTACTCACCTAGCTAGGATAAAGCTAGCTAGAGTAACCTACCCACACCCATTCCGTTACCCTGTTACTCTAATATACTCGCAACTAATGCACCTATCCTCGACGTCCCTGAACAGTATGGACAATAGCCAATTCACCTTATCAGCTTATGTTTGGATTGTAGGAGGAAACCCAAGCAGACAAAGAGAGATTGTGAAAACTCCACGCAGACGTCGCCTGAGGAGTGGAATCGAACCCGGGTCGCTGGTGCTGTGAGGCAGTCGTGTTAAGCACTGAGCCACTGTGGAGATGCCTACTCCTGATGTCTACCTGACCTGAGAGTGTTGATGGAGGACAGTGCGGAGGGAGCTTCATACTATGGCTAATCTCCTTATCCTGGGAGTGTTTGATATGAGATGCTGTGGAGGAGGTTTTACTCTGTATCTTCCCCACTGTCCCTGGGAGTGTTTGACGGGGACAATGTCGACAGAGCTTTACTCCGGGTATCATATCATGCTATCACTACTCTGGGAGTATGCGATGGCAGGACAGCTGTATTAGAAAAAATAACATTTATTGTGAATATGTAAAAGCTTGGTTGAAATAAAGAAGTTAAGTCTTGGTTTTGCAAGAATTTGCAGAAGGTTATACCGATAGTATAGTACAAGGACAATAAGCTATCAAACCAACAGTTAGGAATGAGAAAAACAACTCCATATATGGAAAGGAACTGGAATGTTCCCGTGTCCTGGCCTTGAGATATTGATAACGAAAGGCAAAGTATAGTTTAAAGAGGATATGTGAAAACCGTCAGACACCCCTTACATGCGTCATCTTGCCAATGTATTCGGTCGGCCCTGCAGAGTCCAAAAAAAAACTTTTTCTTTGCTCTTGCTAGCATTTGAATCGAAGCGATTTATTTTTCACAACTGTAAACTTTGGGGCTAGTCCGGGATCCTACGACCAACCAAAATGCTAAAGATTCCCAGGAGGCGTAGGCACCAGCGACTTGAAGGAGTTTCACTTTATCTCGAGTGCGAAATTGGTCCCTTTGCATGAGAGGACTGGGAAACTGGGAATAGTGTCGGAGTAAGTGTCGTGGCTTATGTATCCTACATAGAGGTTCGTTTTAATTGAATAAATAAAGCAGGAAGAGTGTCCAGTGAACGCTCGCGAGGTATTCAAGTAAAACCCAAGGGATTGCCGTCTTTAGGGTGCGTCAGAGAAAGCAAGTTCAAAGGTGGTTTTGGACTTGGAGCTACCGCTGGCTGAGTTGGAATCGCCAAAGACGTATCTGTTACATGGTTCCTTGGTTTACGAAACCCAAGGCATTGAGGCGGACGCGCCCAATGCGAGAGGAGACCTCTGGAGTAAAAGCGAGTAAAAAGGAAAAGATAACGGTACTGTGAGAGAGAAAGTGCTGAATACTTTTCCAGGAACGCTGAAAATGGGTTCCAGCAAGAGCAAACAAATAGAGGGTCTACTGAAGACTTGGAATGGCCAACCAAAAATACAATACATGCTAAATAATTACGGCCAAGAGTCTGAGAAGCAGTTAGAATTGTGGATCAAGGAATGTGGTTTTCCAGAGGGTGGAGGTTTTAGTAAAAGGCAGTTAGAAATACTGAGGTCACGGTTGGAGGAGACAGAGAAGAATAAACGGAAGGGAAAAATAGAACTTGTGGATTGGAGTGTTTATAATATGTGGAAGGCTGAGGATGATATCAGGGACAGCAAATTTCAAGTAAAATATAGATCAAATACATGTACAAACACCAGCGCACATGCAGACGCGCGCGGAAAACTACCTAATGCAACTGCACAATGTGTTAGGTCTGTTCCAGTTCCTGACCTTGATGACTGCCCTCCGAGACCTGCAGACCCTCTACGAGACCCGCCTGGCGAAGGTTCCAAGTCAGCGGCCGCCGCCTCAGGGTCTGCTGAATCACCGGCAAAACTTCGTACCCGCAACCTATTGAAGCAAGAAGGCCAAAAGAAAGACGGCCACTCCAAGGCAGAAAGATATCCAGGGCCTGTTCGTGATCACGACACAATGGACGATGAGTCAGTCGGCGAGTTTACTGGCATCCGATCACCTAACCAGGTTGTTCTACAAGTACTAATGATTGAAGTTGCAGGCCCAAAAGGCTACCTCTTGTTTGTCCACCGGCCATGGACCATGAAGGATTTGGAAAGTGCCTATCGATAGTTGCCTGACCGAAGCGAGGTAGTAAGTTCACCGAAGAAGTGACAATGTTCTGCAAAGAGTTCAATCCCACGTCACATGAAATGAGGTGTCTCCTAGCATGAAATCTGGGTGCTGATGTCACCAATATCATGTATAAGTGGCCAGCCACAAAAGTCCATGCCAGAGCAGCCGATCTGCAAGCGGAGCAGAACAGAGATTTTAATGCTTTTGTTGCAATGCTGGCAACCGCCTGTAAGGAGGCATTCCCAGAAAGAATGGGAATGACCAAAATTGCAATGTGTAAACAGCAAGGTGAGGCAGTGTCCCAGTATCTTACGCGCCGCACTGAAGTCGACAACGCACAAGGTGGAATGATACCACCCATGGACATAACGACGACAAAACCCACGCCACATGAGGCACATCTGAGGAACAGCTTCATCAATGGAATGAAGGATGAAATAGCAAAAAAAGGTAAAATACACATGGGACAAGGGGAGCTGAATTTGATAGAACAACACTTGACACATGCTGAAACATTGCTGGCTCAAAAGAAGGATAAGCGGAATCTAATGGTCGAGCAGCAAGCACATAAAGTTCAGCTGACTGTGATGCAAATGATCGCCCAGCCCATGGGAGGAAGTGCTGCGGGAAAAGAGACAGGCAAGGTGGAGGTCGCGGAAGAGGAAAAGGAAGAGGAAGAAGTCGCAGAAGAGGAGCTGGCAGTGGTAGATCTGGCAGAGCAATGGACCACTGGACGAAACAGTGCCCGCACAGTCAGCCTCAATCGGCACTGGAGGCTGGATAGCAGGGTGATTGACGGAGGAAGGCTGAGGTGGAAGTAGGCAGCCCACAAGTTACAAGTAAACGTCTTTCCCTTATGCTTGGCAATGAAGACTCGCTTATGCTAACCCCTTCTACTAATGTTATGGGCACTGAAACATGTCTCACCTCTATATTGAGCATGGAGATTGCGAACCGTGGACTATATGTTCAGTACAACGATGATGTGTATAAGTAAATGACTATATGAAAGGTACGACAGTTAACATTTTGGTAGATACAGGGCCAACATATTCCGTGCTTACATCAAACCAGTTCAGAGAGTCGACGCAAGTAAAGTTGAGTGGAAAGTTCCTGAACTCAGTGGGTGCATCAGGAGTCGTGATAGGAGAGAGATTTACCGCACACCTATTGTGAAAAACCAGTAATGGGGATACATTCCAATTCTCATTTCTATTATTGGAAGTCTGTCCGTTAAATATGTTGGCTCGATTTCTCATAGTGATACTGGGGTTAGATTTACTCAGTACCCCGACGGGCTTGCAGGTAATACAAAAAGTAGATTTGCCAGTGCAGCCTCTAAAATATGACTCACGACCCGTGATGTATATCAGTGAGTGGCGATTTAGCGGCAGAGTGATAAGTTCAGTTAGCGATTCACTCTTCCTGGATGCAAGTAACCATGTCAATCCTATTAATATCGATTTTCTTGCTGGGGACATGCTGCAATGCACAGCACACATACACCACGATGGCCCTGACGAATCATATGAGAATGATTAGTTCATGTGATTGGTTAAACTAGATCAGGTGTTATTGCGCGAATTTTATTGGAATGATGACAGTGCAGTCAAGGTGAACTTATCGAAATTTTCTGTGACGGCAAGTAGACCCTATCTTTTTCATGTGGAAAGCTCTTTTCCTCACTTGGCACTGGCGAAAGCATCCAGTGACAGGTGGCAGGATTTGGGACCATGGGTGCTAAAGGCACAAAGAACGAAAGTTTGGGTCTTCAGGGACGATGGGAGTATCTGAATCAATGCAGATATGCAGACCTATAAAGAGAAACTAAGTTTGCTAACTCAGGCAGATAGGACAGTCCAGGTAATCCCCCGCAAGCCCTGAAGAGCCTAGGACACTGGTGATTCCCTAAGATAGATGTTTCGGACCCAAGATTACAAACGGTCAATACTGAGTTGTAAGCAAAAGGCAAACATGATGTGGGGCTCATACGAGGCTGTGAAACCATAAGGATAACCCCGAAGTCAGTGTATCATCCTTGCAGAACACAATGCCCGTTAAAACATGGAAGGAGCTACTCCAGTCTTTGAATCCCTCCAAAAGACTGGAGTGATTTGAATACTCAGTGATAGAACCTCCATTTTTCTGGTCAAAAAGGCAAACATTCCCAGTGAACCAGAGGAATGGAGGTTTGTTCAAGACCTGAAGACGGTCAATAATGCTGTTGTCCCACGCGCCCCAAATATTCCCACACCCTATACTATATTAGCTCAAATTCCAAAGGACAGTAAATGGTCCTCTGTTGTGGATTAAGCAAATGTCTTTTTTAGGTCACCAGTGCACGCATATAGTCAATTCTGGTTCGTTTTTTCAGAGAAAGGGAAGTCATATACCTTCACGCGTCATATTCAAGGTTACTGTGAGTCCCCCAGCATATATAACTTGGCTCTACGCAGGAGTCTGGAGACTCTTGTTTTAACCCCGGGTTAAGCGCTTCTGCACTCTGTTGATGATTGCGTGATTGCGGCAACAAGAAAAGAACATTGTCGGAAGGATACCCTTGTGTTGCTCTGCCATCTACCGAGGGAAGAGCACAAAGCCACTCTCACAAAGATACAGTTGTACAACAACAGGTGAAGTTCTTAGGTCACTTAATATCTGAACAAGTGAAGGCCATTGGTCAAGGCAGAGATCAAGCAATCCAGCAAATTCCAGAGCCTCACAAATAGGAATGATTACTAGCCTTTTGGGCATGTGCTCCTACTGTAGAATGTTTATCCAACATTACACAACCCTTGAGGTGCCCCTAAGTGACAGAACGCATGGCAAAGGTTTGCAGAACCAGAGTCCGTTGCAATGGACCCCAAAAGCCGAGAGTGCCTTTGTTGAATTTAAAAAAGTGCTCCAAACTACATCTACATTGGGAATTCTGAAACCAACAAAGCCTTTTGTACAAACTGTAGGTAACAAACGTGGCGGCATGACATCTGTGCTGCTGCAGGATCATTGAGGGAGATTGAGGTCGGTATTTTTCAGCTAAACTAGAACCCCTAGCGGCAGGATTGAAATTTGCATCCCTAGACCAAATTTGCAGGATTCAGCACTTCTGAATCCAGATATGGAATTATTTTTTGTGGATGGGTCAGCATTCAGGAGCAAGGAGACATGCCAGAATTGAGTTGGGTATGTTGTAGTGACCACCTACGGGATATCAAAGCGGCATCACTCCCTTCTCATCTTTCGGCGTAAGCAGTGGAGCTGATTGCCTTGGCTGAGGCATATAAATTGGCTGAGGAAAAGACAGTGAATATCTATACCGACAGAAAATAATCATTTGAGGTTGTACATGATTTTGGAACCCTGTGGAAACACAGGGGCTTTTTGTCCTCCACCGAATAGCCCAACAAACGCCGTGGCCTGATTTCTGACCTCCTGGAAGCAATCCTATTGCCGAACTCAGTCGCTGTTTGTAAGTGTGAAGCCCACACGAAAAATAATGGTTTTATTTCCCAAGGCAATGTGAGAGCAGACTCAGCAGCCCGAACGGCAGCCCAACAGGTTGACACGTGTCTGACAAAAAAATGGACCCCAACAGCAGACGTACGGGAGTTACAGTCACAGGCCACACGGATAGAAAAGTATGAGGAGACAAAAGCAGGATGCAGTGTGAGGGAAGGAGTATGTTTTGGCCCCAATGGTAAACCCTATCTACCACGATCAGTATTTCCATTCGTTGCCAAACTGACACACGGTAGGGACCATGTGTCAAAGAGGCAATGTATGACAGTATATTCGGCACATTGGTATACGGAGGCATTCACCCATTACTCCCAGAAACATTGTCAACGTTGTGTTATATGTGCCACTAATAATGTGGGGAGAACTACGCAGATGTGTGAGGCAGCACACCCCCAACCCCAAAAACCCTTTGAGTATGTACAGATGGATTTTTTTGAACTTACTTCAAGCGATGGGAAAAGTATTGTCTCGACATAGTTATATGTTTTCCAAATGGTTGGAAGCGTTTCCCACGTCTAAACAGGATGCCAGTACAATAGCCAAAGCCTTGCTAACTGAGATAATTCCGAGATGGGGCATTACTGAAAAGCTTAGTATTGAATTGGGACACCATTTGTCAATAATGCCTTAAAGCAGACAGTGATTATTTGGAAACAAACATGAGACAACGCTGTGCCTACCAGCCAGCG
The DNA here is from genome assembly GCF_047496795.1 of Chiloscyllium punctatum. Lineage (NCBI taxonomy): Eukaryota > Metazoa > Chordata > Chondrichthyes > Orectolobiformes > Hemiscylliidae > Chiloscyllium > Chiloscyllium punctatum. The sequence goes on along the minus strand of NC_092781.1, from coordinate 45,259,944 downwards.
AGCAGTGGGGCAGTGGAACGGGAAAATGCTTCCCTGAAAAATACATTGACAAAATGTTGTGAGGAACTAGGGGTGACATGGACAAAGGCATTTCTGATTGTATTAATGTATATGAGATCTATGAGGAGAGGATCAGCTCATCTTAGCCCGTTTGAGATTTTGCTTGATAGGCCGCCGAACACAGGAATTGGTCCAAGACCTAAGGTAAGACAGATAACTCGCCACTGTGAGGACGAGATGTTGTGTTACTGTATAAAACTCTCTACGTTTCTGTCTCAAATACAGAATCAAGTTAAAGTAGGACTACCCCAAACAGCAGGAGGGAAGCTACATGATCTAGAACCTGGAGACTGGATAGTGGTGAAAGACATCAGGAGGAAAAAGTGGAAGGCTAAGAGATGGCTGGGACCGTTTCAAGTGCTCCTTACAACACAGACAGCTGTTAAGATCGAAGAAAGAGCCACGTGAATACACACCAGCCATTGCAAGCGTGGAGCTGGGCCGAAGGAGACTTCGAACAACACCGGAATCAATTGAGTGCAAGTAGTGTTTAGAAGCCTCATACAAATATTGGGCTGCCCTAGCTTATACTTTCAGCATGTGCCCTGTTAGGATTATTCGAATGGGCAGGGGCATTTGGGATACATCCGCAGACGGTAATATTAATTGGACCTTCACGTGCGACCCATGGCCGTTTAGAAACCAGGACGACTATAAATGGGATAATCAATATTTATTCATAATCCTTACGGCGCCAGTGACTGGCACTTAGTAGAAGCCACCACGGCCAAAGGGAGCACCTGACACCGGTAAGAGATATTCTATGATCAAGATAGAAGGTGCCAGGGTACGGGTGGTAATATCCAAGATTCAGAGGAGTGCTGAAGGACTATGGTGGTGTGGAATAGATGGACCCTTCTCTGACATATATAGACAGGTGAATATAGTGGTACAGTCGCCCCCCTCGAGATGCAGTGCAGAAGTTCCTACAGAAGATAGTAGCACCAGGGCATGTCAACAACCAAACCAGATTATGGATATAACCACAAGCAGGGTGGAGTGCATTAATGTCACGCCCGAACCCGGAGGGAGTCGACTGGGGCATGATAGCGAGTCTAACACGGTAGTGGAATTGGCCCTGCAGGAGATAAATGGCGTAAATGCGCCGCCAATAGGTTGAGAAGTGCAAAGGGACATTGCTATATGTGAAGGGAACAGAGCATGTGCTTTGGCTTTAATACAACGCCGGAGATGAGACCTTGACGACCCTTGTTGGATATGTTTCCATACAGCCCACTGTGGACTGTCGGACCAATTACAGACAGCCTTGCAAGAAGTGCTAACTGTCTTCTTCCAGAGAGCGGCGACTGCACTGACCCTGATAGGGGGACGAATTAGGGCAAATCACGCATCGCCACTCGAACTCAAAGCCAACTGTAGTCCTAAGGCTGACAAGCACCCGACCACAGCTTTCCACATAGTGGAAGCAGGGGAGAAAAGTGTATTTGCATCAATCAGGGGAGAATCCACTTGTGGATCTCCCAGTGCACTACGACGCTGTACTTGAACAGTGATTCTTGCTCAGCAACTTGCAAAGGGTACGATCATAAACGTTGCTTGTCCCTTTATCAATAATCAGACCACCATGGTGGATATAATATGGGCCTGTAGAGAGAAAGGGTACCACCACCTTCTCCTGGCATTGAAAGGGTGCTGCTACCCCGCCATACTGTCCACTGTCGCATCAGTGTTTGTCCCAAGGGCCGGTAACAGACGTACCTGAAGGGACATGCCACGGCACTGGAATGGGTACACACTCGCAGACACCTGGACTGCACCAGGAGCAAACCAGGTCCATTCTTCTGGGAGCAGGGACAAAAGAAGTGGCAATAAACAAGATTGATGGTCTCGCATATAGTGTATTACTGTTAGCAAATGAGACGGAGGAATGCTTAGCACTCATTAACACTGAGTTAACGGCAGTTAGGGAAGCAGTGATAAAAAAACGATTAGTACTAGACATATTGACTGCCGAGAGAGGGGGCACATGCAAAATATTATGTACCTCATGTTGTTTTATTAGTCCAAATGAGTCCCAAAATATCACCAGTGTAATAACGCATATGAAGGCAGTGATACGACTGCCTCTCCCAGCAGATGACTCTTGGATCCGAAGGCTCACCTCCCTTTGGGAAAGGTGGGGGTATTGGAACCCACACGTCCTACTAGTTGTAGGACTGGTCTTACTCATAGTATTGTGTATAGGAACCTGCACTGAATCTCCAATTTACTTATACATGCAACATTTTTGTTTATTGATTCCCTGCCCCCCTATTCCCCAATTTAGACATGCTGTGCTTCAATTTTCCTATATATTGACACACCCACCAATTTTCTAATGTAACGGCACTGTGCACCGATTTGTCAATGTATTGATTCCCACAAAATCTCCTATTTACTCATACCCCTGTACTAATTATTCCACTGACTGATTCCCTAGACTGGTTCTGACATTTAAGGGTGCCCTAATTTACTAATTATCCCATTTCCTGGTGCCCATGCCTCAATTCCATAATTTACTTCCAATGTGCACCATTTCTTCCATTTAATATTTCTCTGCAACAGTTCTTCCATTTCGTAGTCCAGTGGCAGAATTCTCTAATGTTGGCGATCACTGTATCAAATCTCCAATATACCCATCCTACATATATCCTCCCTTTAGTAGTAATTGCACCAACTCTCCCATTTCATGGTGCCCTGTATTAAATCGCCATCACTAATGCATTGCAACAATTGTCCTACTTACTGATTCACTGCCTATGTTCTCCTGTTTGCTCTGTTCTCGAAGTTATTAATTCTCGGCTCCAGGTCACGCCTTTACTGATTCCCCACACCAATTCTCCAATTCAGTGTTGCGTAACACCATTCCCCCAATTACTGATGTCCTGAACAAGTTCTCGACAGTGTTGCCTTACACCAGTCCTCATACTGTCTGATGCCCTCGCCCAATTTAATGATGGCCAACTCTAAATCTCCCACCAAGTATTGTCCTGCCCCAATTCTCCCATTTAGTTGTACACTGCACCAATTCTCACATCTGGTGCTAACTGCACTAATTCTCCCATTTATTAATAGCCTGCACATTTCTCCCATTTAGTGCTACGCTGTGCCAATTCTCTCATTTAGTGCTAAACTGCACCACTTCTCCCATTATCCGATACCCTATTCCAAATTTGTCATTTCGATAAGTCCTTGCCCAGTTCTTCCGTTTAGTAGTTACTTTCAATGATTCTCCATTGTAGTAGAGCGGCGCAGAAATTTTAAAATTAGGTATAGATAGGTTAGACCAAAGGGTCTGTTTCCGTTTCGCACATCATTATGATTGAATCCTCTGTTTATGGCTCCGCTGCTCTGCACTATTTTTCCCATTTACCAATCCCGCAGAAATCCAGAAACTGCACCAACTTTCCCATTGAGTAATATCCTGTCACAGTTCTGCCACTTCGAATTTAATGGCACCTGCATGAAGTCTCCAATTATTGATGCCCTTTTAGTTGATCCCTGATACGCAAAGGAGACCAAATGTTCTACATTCAGTTTTAACCTACACCAATCCTCAGACTGACTGATGCCTTCGACCAATTTAGTGTTGCCATACTCTAAATCCTCCATTCTGCAATGTCCTGCACCAATTCTCCAATTTAGGAATACAGTGCATCAATTCTCCCATTTTGTGCTAAACTGCTCAAATTCTCTCATTATCTGATGCCCTTTTCCAAATGCTCACATTTCGAGAAGCCCTTGCCCAATTCTTCCAGTTAGTAGTTCATTTTAATGATTCGTGCACCTTGTGTCTTTCACTGTGCCTCAGACCTGCACAAAAAAAAACAAAAAACAAAGCAACAAGTAGTTGAGGTGGAAATTTGCATAAAGATTCGTGCACTTTTTGGCTTTCACTGTGTCTCAAAAAAAAAGACCTGTGTACATGAACACCAATGCAACTCTATCCATTTCAAAGTCTGTAGTTCGGTCGTGTTCGCCTCTCTTTAGCCTTTTATGACAAATTACATCACAGGCTTCAGTCTGTTCAATTCCCTCCACAACATTCTGCTATTTAACGGTGACATTATTATTCACGTCTCTGTGCAAACAATACCTTTGACCAGTATTGTCCACAGTGTCTTCTCCAAATCCAAGTTAGACGTCAAAGAAAATATTGATTGTATTTTCTTTCTCGATTAAAAATGGCCGTCTGTATCATGCACATATAGAGAACAACATGATTCAAATATTCATCCTTGCAGTAAAAAAGCAAATTGGAATTTAATTTTGCTGTTTGCAAGTTGCAGACATTTATGATCACTCAGCATTTTTCTGTCCTTTGGATTAATTCTCCATGGTGAGCTTAAGTCATTTATTACAATAGCTTCCGTTTTTATCCAGCCCCTTTTATAATGATTTGTGAAACAGATTGGAGGCCTTACCTTCATTAATTTTTTTTATTTTATTTTATAATATTCGTTGAATTTTAAATCTACAATGACTATCCTTATACAGATCCACCCTCTCCAGTTAGGTTTTTGTTGCTCTGCTCCAGTTATATACCAAATGTAAACGGCACTGGTGGCAACCTGACCTGCCTGTTATAACCAGGAATAGAAATTTGTTGTACTTTTGAGACTGGTGTCATATTTTCAAACATGTATGTTGGGGCAGTTAATTATCACTTGGGTAGAGAACTGGCTCGCAGGTAGAACACAGAGGGTGGAGGGGGAGGGTTGCTTTTCAGATTGGAGGCCAGTGTTACAATACTCCTCTTATAGGAGGGAGACCAGAATTGCACAATGTGCCACAAGGGTCGGTGCTGGGTCCACTGTTGTTTTGTCATTTATATAAGTGTTGTGAACGTGACCACAGGACGAATGCTTTGTAAGTTTGCTGATGACAGCAAAATTGGAGATGTAGAGATCAGTGCAGATGATTACCTCAGAGGACCATGGGGTTTTGATCAGATGGGCCATTGGGCTGAGGAGTGCCAGATGGAGATTAATTTAGATGAGGGTGAAAAGCTGCATTTTGGAAAGGCAAAATAGACCAGGATTTAAATATTTAATGGTAAGGTTCTAGGGATGTTGCTAAACAAATCGACCTTGAGTGCAGCTTCATAGATCGTTGAAGGTGGACTGACAACTCGATAGGACAGTGAAGGCGGCGTTTGGCATTTTTGTCTTTATTGCTCACTCAATTGTGTACAGGAGGAGGGAAGTCATGTTGCGGTGCTGGCTAGGCCACTTTTGGAATATAATGTGAAATTCTGGACTCCCTCCAATAAGAAGAGTATTCTAACACTTTGAAGGGTTCAGAACAGATTTACAAGGATTTTCCCAAGTTTGGAGGGTTTGTGCTAGAGGTTAAGACTGTATAGGTGGAGCCTACTATCCCTGGACCGTCGGTGGCTAAGGAGTAACCTTATAGATCTTCACAACATCATGAGGGGCCTCACTAGGGTATAAAGGCAAGGTGATTTCACTGTGGTGGGGGAGTCGAGAAACAGAAGGCAAATCTTAATGTTGAGACGGGAAACATAAAATGGACCTAAGGGGAACACATTTCATGCAGAGGGCATTGTGTGCATGAGAGCCAGAGGAAGTAGTGGATGCTGGTACAATTACATTTAAGAGATTTCTGGGTGGGTGTAAGAATTAAAAAGTGTTCAGAGGAACATGGGCCAAATTCTGAGAAATAGGATGAGACTTAAATCGGATATCCGTTCGGCATGGATGTGTTGGACTGAATGATTTGTTTCTGATCTTATAGTGAACTGAGTCGGTTGAGCTCCGCATTGTAGATCAATGAAGCAGAGTTAGGCCGAAAAATCTTGCTGATCTCATCAGCTTTATACTGTTTTTCTGTGCCTCCTTCTTCAAGTCCACCAGCGGTGCCTTTTCCATTGCCCTGCTCCCACGGCCTACAATGCTGCGGACAGAGCAGACGACCCAAAGCGCAATGATGACCTCCTTCCAGCCCACGCCCCTCCTTCTCACTGAATGAAGACATTCATCAGAAGCAGAATACAGCTCTTGTTTGAACCTTGAATGCCTTACTCTATCTCACTGTATGAAGATTTCACTCAGAAACAGAAATGAAATAAACTCTCAATCTGCATTGTCTCACTCTTTAAAATCTGTGCGTCTGAGTTCAAGTCATTTGATTGGAGACTGTGGATAGTGGGTCTCTAGTGAAATGGAAAGAAAGGTGGAGGAGATCACTGAGGTACATCCCTCAAAGTTAGAATCAGAAAGATGCTATTCCACATTGGAAGAGTTTAAGGTGAATTGATGGTTCAGAAAAGCGTTACCCGGATGTTTGTAAAACTTAGGAACTCTGCCTGTTTTCAGGTTGGAGATTATTTTATGCTTGTACAGATTTGACGCCTTAATCCTCCCCTCCACACCACTGCAGAAGCTATTACAACTGTTCAGTGTTTCCAGCGGCTTCTGGAGTTATTTCAGTTTCCTAACGGGAACAGTCTCTCATATTTCGAGCAAAGCAAAACCATCCTTCTGCTGTAACCAACATTTAAATAAGAAATGAGAAGCATCAGAGGGGAAAGCTTCCGAGATGCCGAGCAATGCTGCCCAGTTCCACATTGCAATTCACAGAAATCATCACCATGAAAAGCAAGGAAGAATCGGACAAACCCATTTTACCACAGAATGATCATGCATATTTACCCTGGTTATTTTCCTTTAACGGCCAGTTTGGAAACCACAACAACGCGATAGCCAGGGATTGAACTTTTATCAGCTGCTTACAAAGTAGCGATTCGCACCACTGCAACACCACGATGCTGCTAACAGCCCACTCCCCATTCCAAAATAGACTTATCAAGACCACAATCATCTCCAACTGGACTGGGGCTGAAATCAAAACAAGAAATTGTGGGGATGCTGCCAGACCTGCTGAGTTTCCACAGCAATCTCTGTGCTGTCTCTCAGATCTGCAGTTCTTTGTTGGAAACAGAGCAAGTTCTGGCCCGCCTAAACGGATGCTGGGTCAGGTGACAATCGACCTCATCCACAGAGGGATATATGAAGGAGCATAGAATCATAGAAACCCTACATTGTGGAAACTGGCCATTCGACCCATCATGCGTCCCACCCGCTCTACCCAATCCAAATAACCCGCAATTCCCATGGCTAATCCGCCTAACCTACACATCCTTAGACACTATGGATAATTTAGCATGGCCAACCCAACCGCAACTGCACATCTTTGGACTGGGGGAGGAAACCGAAGCACCTCGAAGAATCCCACGCAGACACTGGTACAATGTGTAAAATCCACACAGATAGTCTTTAATCAGACATGGATCCGCAACATTGGAGAGGTTTAGAGAGAGGGTCAGACGTTTAGAATGAAATGTGAATGATGGGCCGAACAGCCTGCTTTCAGTGCTTAAAAACCTCTACAGTAACCTGACTCCCTACATGCAGTAATCATCATCGTTTGCGTTTAGTTTTAATCCGTCCTGTTATTGACTTTATTCTGAATGAAATGGATGGTGACTGGTTGTTTTTGCATTCAGTCAAACCTGTGTATTGGTGGGTCAGGAGTATCATACACAATAAAAACAGGGGAGTGCGGCCGAATTCTCGTCCCTTACAGATTACATTGCAATATGTCATTTATTCATGAATTTCAATTGGTTTATGACGTTTGATTTTTAATGTCATCATAATATATTTATGCCCTTCTGAGCATGTTATGAACTTGGACAGATTGATTCCCCTTGTCTTTGTGAACAACCAGGATATCAAGGAATCGGATTGGAGAATGTATCCTCTCATAGAAACAGGAACAGTGAGATGTCATTTCATCTGAAATAAACACAGGCCATGCTGAAAAATCTGATAAGGTCAGGCAGCATCTATTGGAAGAAGGAAAGGTGTGATGGGGAGTAGACAGGGGAAAGGTTAACCCGTGGAGGGTGGGAGGATTCAGCAGAAGGGAAGGAAGTTAGAACAGCAATGATTTGTAAACGATTGGAATGGGGGTAACGCTGAAAAAAGAATGAGATGGTCCTTAATAGGGTGGAGGCTGCAATGATTTTATGACAAACGGTTTCAAAAAAACAAATCGAAAGGGATTGGGAATTGGTTCAGTAAACATGTAAGAGCTCGGGGAATATGAGCAGGAGGAGACTATACAGCCTGTTTAAACTGTTCAGGCTGTTCAGGCAGTTAATCCAATCAGAGGTGGTTTTAGATTTCAAGTCCGGTTTCCTATCCAATCTCCATATACCATGATTCACTGAGACACCGGCGATCTGTCTATTCGAACCTGAAAAGTACTCAGTGAGGGAGTATCCGCTAACTTCAGGGAGAAAAAAATTCAAGTCTCAGAGGCCTGCGAGTGAAGCGCTGTCTGCTCATCTCAGAAAGAAAGAACCTACCCCTTACCCTGAGAGTGTGTCAACAAAAACTGAAAGAACTGCGGATGCTGTAACATTAAGGCAGAGATTTTCCAGCAACTCCCGAGAATATGTTATAGTGTTTCAGGTTCCCAAACGTAATGAACCAATTTCTCAGCATTTACCCTTTCAAGCCTTTTCACAATCTGATAGAGTCAAATGAAATGTCCGCTCTATTTTCTAGAATATAGACCCAACTTATGCAGATACTCAGCATTGGAGCACGCAGGTACCAAATAGTGAGCTTTATTTTGTGATTCATTGATGTGTTTGGGTCGTCCCTGGCAGTGTCACCACGTATTACTCAGATATAATTGCTCTGGGGAAGGTCTTAAACTGCTGCCATTCATTTGGTGCTGATAAACCCACAATGATGTAAGGGAGGGAGTGCCAGGACTTCCAGCCATTGGCAACTGTGGAACTGAGATATTTTTCCAAGTCAGGGTGGTGAATGTCTTGTTGGGGAATTGTCAACTGGTAAGGAAACTTGTGAATTTTTACAGTGCATCTTGTTTATGGTACGCACTGCTGCTATTGAGTGTTGGCGGTGTGGACACGGGATTTTGTGGCTGTGGTGCTGAGCAAGCTACACTGCAAGTTTATTTCACTTAATTATGGAGAACACAACTACTCTCTTCCATCATTATCCATTTCATACACGGACGTCCAGTGATTACGCAGATGTGCTGTCCGAATCTGTTAGTTGTATAACAGATCATGAGATTTTAACCAGATTCATCACTTCCCTGACAATAGGCCGCGGAACATCATATGACTATTTCACTTTCTCATCGACATTTCATCTGTAAAAGCTGGGAATGAGCTGATGAGACACAGATTGTGGTAAACATGGTGAGACTCAGGGCTCTCTCAGTTGCCACACAAAGATTTTATTTGTCTGTATGCATGTATCTCTCTGAATGTGGGTGTGCACATGCGCGTGGTTTCTGTCTTTGTGTTTTTCTGCGTGTCTACACACCTATCTATTTCTGACTGTGTCTGTGTGAGTATGTGTTTGTTAGTGTGTGTCCGTGTGTTGATTAGTGTGCGTCTCTATGTTTATGTATGTCTCTGTGTCTGCATCTCTGCACAGTGGGCTCTCTGATGCTTTGGGGACTGTAAGCATTGAAATGGAGTTTAAATCCCCATCTATCTTTATCTCTGTCTCGTATTCTTGTGTTTAATGTGATGCAACGCTGTTGGTCATGTTGATGTGTGTGTCTCTGTATCGGTCTCTGTGTGTGTATGAGTGCCTATTCATTATTATGTCTCTTTGAATATGCGAATGTCTATGTATATCTCTGTGTTTATCTCCATGTGTGTGTTCCTGTCAGTTGTGTGTTAGTGTAACAGTATGTATGTATGTTTGTGTGGATTTCTGCGTGTGCATCACTGTGCAATGGCTCTTTAATGTTCACTTTAATTTACTGTGAATGGCGTGTATGCATGGCAACAGTACACACTTTTCACTGTATATTATACTGAATGCACTTAACAAAAAATAATTCAATGCGCGGTTTTGGGGTGTGAAATCATTATAATGGTTTCAACGCCGCCCCACCCTCCACCCCCCACCCCCCCGTCTGTTCCACTTTTGGTAATGTAGATGACCATGTTGATTTCTGTCTCTGTATGTGTATGTTTGTGCCTGTGTGTCCATTTCTTCCTGCAATAGGAATTACGTTGTCCTGATAGAAGTTTGTGATTAAAGAAAGTGGTAAATCAAAGACTCTTTCTCGCCCTCTTGTGTTTGAAATAATGCAACGCCACCCTCTGCTGGATGTTCCATGGCACTACAGAAGCAGTAGATTTATCTTTGGTGAAAACATCAACGACTGTGAATCTCTGACGTTACACATTTGTTTCTTTTTTTGAAGAATGCCCTTGGAGATACTGAGTAGTTTTGCCCAATCCCCTGTGACGTTCTCCCAGAGATGGACATGCCCTGTACTGGTCTCATCCCGTCAATCTTTCAATCTTTTTCATTAGAATTAGTGAGGGCACATCAGAGAATATTGTAAAATGCAGAAAGAGGAATAAAATTCACACTGTATCCTCATGAAATGGTTCACTCGTAGGTGCTTGGCTACAACTGCAGTGCAAACACTATTTCATATGTATGTCAGGGATACTGATCAAAGACAAATCATTTCCACATTGCAGGGGATGCAAGACATTTCTCCACATGCGCAGTTTCAACACATGATGGAGCACAGTCTAACTGCAACCCTTCTCGCCACCAGCCATGTGAGTGCGTGTGTGTGCATGTATGTGTGTGTATGCGTAGAAGGTGTTGTCAGTTTGGATGGTGCTGTGAGCTGTTGCCGTCCCTCTCTGCTTGAATCCTTGGATGTTTTCACCTTTCAACAACACCTGTGTTATTGTATCAATACCAGGGAGTTTGATTGCACTATTTTGACTCTTCATTCCATGACAGGAAGTTTATACTTGAGCCTGCATTGGAGGTGCAGCACATTGAAGTTAGGAAGCTTGATGCGGAAAAGTAGGGAGCCCAGCTATTTGTTGTCATATGTAAGTTTTATTTCTTCATGATCAATGAATTCATTCAAACTGAATACTTTATTGCACTTCGCTGTGAACTTAGTCAAAGTTGCTGCAAAATAAATGTTGATTGATTCTGATAATGTCGAGTAATCACATGTCACACTATCTCGCATTTAAACAGTTCATAGCTGACTGTATTGTTACATTTGTGAATTGTTTCTGAGGAGTCAGAACAGAATGGAACATTTTCTGATGGACAGTTACATGTTTGTTAAACAGAACCCCTTGAAGGATTTGAATTTGATGGAAACATGCAGTGTTTTCTACTTCCCTTGACAATTTCGTTGGACTGTGCTACGATGGGGAATTCACAGGATCCCAGATGAATGCTCTCCCTCTGCATTGGTATAAGGACTCTCCGTAAGGATGCGATGGAATACTCCCCGATGGCCTGGATGGGTGCAGCTTCAATAAATATGTTCCTCAAAGTCAGTATTAAAGTTGCAGAAAGGATGTTTGAGATCTCCTCTACTGAGGTAGTATGGGCTCAAGTTAGAAACAGGAAAGGAGTAGTCACCGTGTTAGGTGTTTTCTACAGGCCTCCGAGTATTTCCAGAGATGTAGTGGAAAGCATTGCAAAGGTAATTCTGGATAGGTGCGAACGTAACAGGTAGTTGTTAGGGGGGACTTAACTTACAACATATTGCCCGAAAATACTATATTTTGAGTAGTTTCGATTGATCAGCTTTGCCCAATGTGTGCAGGATGGTTTCCTGACACAATATGTGGGCACACCAACAAAAGGTGGTGAGGCCATATAGGATTTCGTACTGGATAATGAACCGGACCAGGTGTTACATGTACTGGAAAAGGATAGGCATATAACGCAGGGCAAGAGCAATTGCTTGTAGAAAAGCAATTATGATATGATTAGGCGAAATATAGGATACAAAGGGTAGGGAAGAAAATACAGGGGATGGGCACAATTAAAATGTGGAGCTTATTCAAGGAACAGCTGCTGTGTGTCCTTGATAAGTACATACCATTCAGGCAGGGAGGGATCCATGGTTTGCAAAAGAAGTTGAAACAGTTGTCAAGATGAAGAAGAAGGCTGAAGTTAGCATGAGCCATGAAGTCACTGTTAGGATGCTAGACAGCTAGCAGTTCGCCAGGAAATTCCTAAATAGAGGGCTAAGAAGAACAAGAATATAAGAAGTTATTGACAGGTAGGATCAAGGAAAACCCTAAACTTTCATATAGATATATCTTGAATAAAACAATAGAGTAAGATTCGGGGATAGTAGTGGAAAGTTGTGCTTGGAGTCAGAGAGATAGAGGAAGCGCTAAATGAATGTTTTCCAGCATTCAGACTGGAAAAAGATAATGTTGTCGAGAAGAATACTGAGATACTGGCTATTGGCCTGGACGGTGCTGATGTTCGGAACAAGGAGGTGTTAGCAATTCTGCAATGTGTGAAATTACATAAGTGACCCTAGCCAAATAGGGTTTATCCTAGGATTATCTGGGAAGCCAGGGGGGAGATTGCAGAACCTTTTTGCTGTGAGCTTTATGGCGTCATTTTCTACAGGAATTGTGCCAGATCACTGAAGGATAGCAAATGTTGCCCCCTTATTCAAGAAGGGGAGTAGAGATAACCCTGACAATTATAGAGGAGTGAGCCTTATTTTGTTTGTGGGGTAAAGTGTTGAAAAAGGATATAAGTGGTTTATAATCGTCTAGAAATTTGATTATGGATAGTCAAAACGGTTTTGTGAAGTGTAGGTGGTGCCTCACAAACCTTGTTGTGTTCTGTGAGTTGATGACCCACACGTAGATGGAGATAAAGTGTTGATGTGGTGTATATGGACTTGAGTAACTTGTTTGATAAGGTACCGCATGATAAGCTATTGCACAAAGTATAGAGACATGAATTGAGAGTGATTTATCGGTTTGGATCAGAATTTGGCTAGCTGAAAGAACAATGCATTTGGTGGTTGATGGGGAGTGTTCATCCTGGAGTTCAGTTACTCGCGGTTTTCTGCAAGGTTCTGTTTTGGGGACACTGCTGTGTGTCATTATATAAATGAGCTGGATGAGGGCGTAGAAGATGTGTTAGTAAATTTGCGGATGACACTAAGTTTGGTGAATTTGTCGACAGTGTGGAAGGACGTTGTGATTTACAGAGGGGCATATTTAAACTGCAGAGCTGAGCTGTGAATTGGCAAATGGAGTTTAATACAGAAAAGTGTGAGGTGATTCACTTTGGAAGGAGCAACAGGAATAAGGAGAACTGGGCTAACGGTAAGATTCTTGGCAGTGTCGGTTAGCAGAGAAATCTTGGAGTCAATGTACATAGATCTCTGAAGGTTGCCACGCAGGTGGATAGGGTTATGATAAAAACATACAGTGTGTTCGCTTTTATTTGTAAAGGGATTGAGTTTCGCTGCCATGCGGTCATGCTACAGCTGGACAAAATTGTGGTGTGGCTGCACTTCAAGTGTTGCGGACAGTTCTGGACACCATATTATAGGGAGAATGTGGAAGGTTTGGAAAGGTTTGACAGGAGATATACTTAGATGTTGCCTGGTATGGAGAGATGGCCATATGGGGAAAGGTTAAGGGACTTGAGGCTCTTTTCGTTTGAGATAAGAGGGTTGAGATGTAATTTAACTGAGACACATAAGATAATCAGAGGGTTCGATAGGCTGGACAGTGAGAGTCTTTTTCCTCGAATGGTCCCCCTTCACGAGGGGACATAGCTTTAAATTGAGGGTTGATAGTTACAGGACAGATGGCAGAGGTAGTTTCTTTACACAAAACGCAGCAGGGTTTGGAACAGAGTGCCTGAAACATCAGTAGACTCGCCTACTTTAGGGATATTTAAGTGGTCATTGGATAAATGTATGAATGAATATGGAATAGTGTCGGATAGATGACCTTCAGATTAGTTTCACAGGTCGGTGCAACATCGAGGGCCGAAGGACCTGTATTGCTCTGCAATGTTCAATGTCCTATATTCTATATCTAGCTCATTCTTAAAAACAATTAATATGCTTTCAGTGACAGAGAATTCCCCCGGATCCCTATTGTCTGGGTGAAGATGTTTCTCAGCTCCATGTTCATTGGCCCATCCCATATCCTTACACTGTGTCCTCGAGATCTGAACTCCCTCAGTCATTGGGGACATCCTTCTTGCATTTAGCCTTTCTGCTTCTGTTATAATATTTTCGGTTTCTTTCAGATCTCCAGCTGATACTTTTAAAAGCCAAAGAATATCGGGGCGGCACGGTGGCACAGTGGTTAGCACTGCTGCCTCACAGCGCCAGAGACCTGGGTTCAATTCACGCCTCAGGCGACTGACTGTGTGGAGTTTGCACGTTCTCCCTGTGTCTGCGTGGGATTCCTCCGGGTGCTCCGGTTTCCTCCCACACTCCAAAGATGTGCAGGTTAGGTGAATTGGCCATGCTAAATTGCCCGTAGTGTTAGGTAAGGGGTAGATGTAGGGGTATGGGTGGGTTGCGCTTCGGCGGGGCGGTGTGGACTTGTTGGGCCGAAGGGCCTGTTTCCACACAGTAAGTAATCTAATCTAAGTAAATATTGTCGTGACTGATACAGTCTTTCTTCAGACAGTGATCTTTCTAGTTCTTTCGAAATTAAGTATCTGTTCTTCAAACCAAAGTTCAGCCCATTTTCAGTTTCATTTAACCAAGGCACCTCTCTCTCTTCCCATACTTATCAGGTTGTACTTTTGACCAAAACTTTCAATGGTTTATTTTGCTGTTATCCGTTATTTCAGCAGTACTATGTGTTTCAATCATAAAGTCGAAGAATTTAGATACATTGGATCATAATGCACAAATGTTAATCTTGACCCCATCGAGTTTTTCACACCTCCCCCACCAACTTCTTTGTGTGTGTGTGTGTGTGTGTGTGAGAGAGAGAGAGAGAGAGAGAGAGAGAGAGAGAGAGAGAGAGAGAGAGAGAGAAGAGAGATACAGAGAGTGAGAGAGAGGGAGAGGAAGAGAGATAGAGACCAAAGACATCATAATATTTTCAGCGAAAGAGAATATCTGACCTACAGAGATTCTGGGCAGCAAGAATCCCTCCCGGTTCTAATACGCTGTCCTGGCTTTAACTAGCAATGCATTATTTGTCCTCCTCAGTGCTTTCTTTACAATCATGTCGACTTTCTGACACCACCAATACCCCCAGGCAATAATATTTCGAAATTTGTCAGCATTATTCTTCCGACAAATGTAAATACAATTTCATAATATATATTCCATCTGTAAACGTTTTAAATACATTTCGCACGAACCACACAGCAAAATAAGTGATGTGGTGAGATGTGGTGAACATCTTCATGTTGAAATGTTGTAATTCCCAATCAGAAAGCTGCCATCCCACAAAGGCAGATCATCGTTTGTGGGCGGCACGATGGTTAGCGCTGCTGCCTTACAGTGCGAGCGATCTGGGTTCAATTCCCAATTCAGGTGACTGACTGCGTGGAGTTTGCACATTCTCCCCGTGTCTGCGTGGGTTTACTGCGGGTGATCTGGTTTCGTCCCACAGACAAAAATGTGCAGGTTAGGTGAATTAGCCATGCTAAATTGCCCATTGTGTTAGATGTAGGTGGATGAGTGTGTGTGGCGGGTTGGTGTGGACTTGTTGGGCTAAAGGGCCTGTTTTCCATACTGTAAGAAATCTAATTATATCAGGATAGATGGACCGGGGAGGGAATGGTGATTTTAATCCATCACTGTGTTAGCTTGGAAATCTCTGTCACAAACTGATATTTCTCCAGGTTAATTTCTATTCGCTAATTACTTGACAGGTCAGTGAAGCTGTCCATTTTGGTTAATAGCCACTAGGAATGAATCACCACCCTCTGCTGCTTTGCAGCTTGTGTGTTTCTCAGTAACGGTACATGTTCTCTCAGTATCTGATCCTCTCTCGGCTCTTTGTCTCACTCGCCCCAGTCTCATTTTTCATGCAAGTCAGAATGACAGAGGAGGAATAGTGGAATGTCAGCACACAAGCATCATGTTCCTCTGCAGACTAATTAATGTGATATACTTAACTTTTTAGAACATTAAGAATCATAAAACAGATTAATTATTTTTCAAAGAAATCAGACAAGAAAGAATGCATTATTCATACTCATGGGGAGTTATGAGGAGAGATGAGCAAAATCTCACACACCGAATTAGTCTTTTTGTGCGGGGAAAGAGAGGTAAGCTGTTTGTGGAGGTAGAGACAATGGCTGAGATGAGGAGGTGATGTCACAGAGAAATGCAGGCGTTTTTGTCGTTTGCATTCTTCCGAGAATGCAGTGGCTGGAATTGCACATGGTTCACCAGATGTGGCCTCACCCAAGTTCTGAACAGCTGAAACATATACCCCCGGCCGTTATAATCTATGTCATGACTGATAAACACAAGTGTCTTATTTGTCTTCTTAACCACCTGATTAACCTGTAACGTCACAATCAGGAATCTATGGACAAGAATTTCTGAAACTTTAGAATAAAATATGAACTGTTGGTTTTCAGGGATTAAAATCATAGTCCGGATTGCAGGTCAGTTCAATTTGTTTACTTAAATAATCTAAAAATTAAGTGAAATGGATACATCAGACCATTCTTTAACTCCTCTCTGAATTTGGTCTGAGTCAGTGCATAAATGCATGTGTTTGTACAAGAACTCAGAAGTCGCAGCATGAATCCAATTTCTTGAAAGATAAATAGTGGATCACTAAATGTCTTGTCTTCATAATTATAATTTACAATCTGCCCATGTAAAGAATATACTACATATGTCATCCACAACACTATAAAATTAGCAGACAAAGCGAACAGCAGAATTATGGATTTTCTCCGGTTTACAATTTCTGGATCAATTCCATCCTCTCCATTTCCATAACGGCGGAGACGCTGGCGAACTCGATTGACACCGATTATATTCCTGACAGTGAGCACGTTGAACACCAGAATCAATATAATTGGAAGCAAAGGTGTAATAATACTATCAATACACTCATACGCTGTCCAGAAGAATGTGGTATAATATTCTGGTATTGTGATGCAAAACCATGGCACATTATCAATAATAAAGGAAGGGATAAATACAAAGTACCATGGAATTGACCGTAAACAACTGACAATGCTCACAGTTACTGTAACCACAATCGCCGTTCTCTTGCAGCAATATTTTGACTTCAGTTTCTGACAACAAATTGCTATAAACCGATCGAATGTGAAAGCGACTGTGAACCAAACAGAACAGTCCAAGGCTGCGAGAAATAGAACAACTCTGAGTGCGCACACAGGAGTGATGAACAAGAATGTAAGTGGGAAATGAATATTATTAATTCGGTTCAGTAAGACATTGAAAATGACAAGTATGAGATCTGCTGATGACATCGCCAACAAGTAGCAAGTGATACATTTTGAGAGGCCACAATTTCCTCGATTCAGAATTACAATTGCCAGTATGTTGACTGAAAGAAAAATCATGAAAAAATCACCATCTATCTTTGGCTGCCAGCACAACAATAAGAATCAACTTAATATGAATTCAAAATCACAGCAATTTCTGCGGATCAATATAAAGAATGTTATTGAGGTAAGTAGTCCAACTCTGCCATGAAATTAACAACTAAAATCAAGAAAACAAAATAAATGTCAGTGCAAAATCAGATAACAAATAGAACAAGGGAAGTGGATAACGCCCAGAATGATGATCATTGTACAGAAGCATATCATCATTCATTGGTTCACAAGTCCAGATTTGAGACTTAGCAAAAATAAAGTCTGGACAAATTCCTTAAAATGAATTGAACGCGTTTATATAATTGTAAATGCGAGTATAAAATCTCTGAGTAAACATTTAACTCTATCTATTTCTGGCTCAGTTATGAAAAAAAGAAGCTTCTCTTTGTATACTACTACAGAAAGACAGATTACAAGATTTTTCAATTTTGCTTCACAGCACAGAAATCTGCGATTTCAAATTTGACTTGTTAAATCCTGCTCCATTGACAGCCAGGATATCTTTGTCTGCAATAAGTGAATCACATGTAAAATAATGCAATGTTTATCTGATAGTTCATGTGAGGTACAAATATGTACAAATAAACTATCCTTGGAGTATAGGTAAATTTTGAGAATGCAAATTCAATGTTGAGTTGACTTCATGTCAAAAATTAAGATGACACCAAATGAAGGGACAGTCACAGTGCATGGACAAATCTGATTGTGATAGATTGCTCAGAATTTAACTTCAATTAATTTTTGAAAGTATAATTCTCTTGTCTTGTTGAGGCAACGTTTTTTCCTAATTTCCAAGTTTTGCATTTGGAGCAAATAGCTGATGTATCTTTCATATACATGAACACTAAGCGATGCAAAATCATACTGAGTGATTGTCAATGCTCCTGTTAGCTGATCAGCTTCATGTATGTGCAGCGCCTACTACTTATCAGTAATTTAAATTTGAGATGTATGTACAATGCTGTACATGAACGCCCACAGGCTCATCACCCTTCTTAATCCATCGAGAGCTGATTCTAGTCGTCACTTTGCAGCATTACATTTTACCTCGACACAAATTTCTGCGGAGTGAATACTTATCTAAGACGTATAACTAATTTCACCAGCAATAAATGAAGAAAAAAATATGTAACTTGACTGACAGTTTTAACCTTAAGTTCCTCTGTTTAGGGAGATACAATACATGACGGTAACCCTTTCTTTTCAGTGCACTCAGACTTCAGTCAGTCAAAACTCCACGAAATGAGAACAGGTCATTTGATCACAAAGAATGAAAGAAGTATACTGACATATCGCAATCACTACACATAAAAGATACCGTTATCAGGAAAAGACATTTTTTGACATCTAGTCATCTCATGCATGAACTTCCAATGAAAAATTCATAAGTTTCTTCAATGATATTTCTCATTTAATTCAAATATTTTCTTTACCAATAGATGCAAGACTATTTACCACATGTGAGAATTCAGAACAACGTTGCGTTTTTTTTTGGAATGAACAGTGTCTAGAAATTTTATGAATCTTGTTGTTTCAGCAGACAGAAAAAAACAAAATTCTTTTGTTTCAGCCCCTGCAGGAAAGCGCAGCTTGGAATCGAATAAAGCTAGGCAAATATCTTAAAGTTCAAACAAAAATATGAGAACAGTGAAATATATTTTGAGATGAAAAGCACTGCAGTGGTAGCCTTACCAATAATCCCGACAGCTGCAAGAATAGGGTAGTAAATCCGCTCAATCTGCAAGATTACTGTCACCTCCATTTTCACAATGAACTTTGTTGCTTTCGAGTCAATTATTCTGACTGCCGTCATGTTTTCAACGTAGTTCCCTTTTATATTGAATTAAAGCTCCCGTGAGACTGGCAATTCAGTTGAGAAAAAAATATTTATTTACAGTCACCTGAGCAAGCAGAAAACTGAATACATGATAACATGCATGAACAGTGTTATTTTTATTTTACTAATGTCATGAAAATAACTTAACTTATGTTTGTGTAGAGCAAGAGGACAGACAAACTGCATAATTGAATGCAGGAACGGGAGTCGGCCATTCAAGGTGAACATGGTTGCTCATCTTACTCAGTACAAGGTCCCCGCTTTCGACCCACCACCCTTGATCGCTTTAAACCTAAAACCAACAGCTTCATCTTTCTTGCAATACTTCAATGCTTTGGAACTGGCCGTTTTCTGTTCCAGAGCATTGCACACGCTCACCACTCTCCGGGTGAACACATTTGTCCTTTCCTTAATCCTAATTGTCATACTCTGAGTGTTTAAGTTGCGACTCCTGGTCCTGCCCTGTCCAATCATCAGGAACATCATTCCTACATCCACTCTGCCTCGTCCTATTAAAATTTTATGAGTTTCTTTGAGAAACACCCACCCGACCCTATTCTCATTTACCCCAGTGTACATAATCCTTACTGATTTAATCTCTCTCACACATGAGTCCTACCATTCGAGGACTCCAACTCAGATGGTGATGTGCAAATTTAAACGAATAGCCATACACTTCGCCCAGTTTGTACTCAGGCAATTATGCGCAAGTTTTAAGTTCAATCAGCAAGAATGTTTTATTTTAACTAGAATCACTGTTATAAAGGAAACATTTGTACACAATATGCATGAGGCACGATGCTGACAAAAGAAGTGTGATAATAAGCAGATGATTTCTTTGTCGTCTCGTTGATGTTTTCTTGTGTTTGTAGTCGAAAGACAAAAATTGTTCAGGATACCAAAATAGGTAACACCGACATTTCCTGAAGTGCTGCAGACATTTAATTGCTGCATTGATCTGACTGGATCTGCATTATCAATACTCTACTGACTGAAGAAGTAGTATCACATCTCTGTAAGTAATTTAAGATTCCTAAGGATAGAGCTTCTGGGAATACTCATGGCCATATTCATGTTGTAAAGCGTATGCTCAGAGTTTAGTCAATTGATACATTTTTACATTTTACTCCGACTCTCCCCTGTGCCCCTCCACCACTCAGCAAGAGAAAACAGTCATTGCGTCTGAAAGCAACCACATTCTTTTGTGAATCGTTTTCCAAATTCCAGACGTACAGAGTTAAATCTCCATCCAATACGCACAGCCAATTGGAGTGTAAGATGACATAAATAAGACATTCTAAGCCGTAATATCCATCCAATCTTTCCAATGTCAGACACACGCTTCAACACCCGGCACACGTGCCTCTCTTCAACAGCAGTTTCGCCTCGCCTCGCAACCCCTGCAATTCAAACCATGCATTGCCCCAGAACTCAGATGTCAGGCATTTGTCAGAACCTGAGGTCTGAGTCAATGGGAGGTGATCTTAATGATGAGACCAGAGATTAATTGGAGTCGGCATTTAGCGTTGGTGGGGGAGATGAGGAGGGGGGGGGGGGAAGTACTTTGGAGCTTTCTGAAATGTGGAAAAGAACTTCGTTTGGGACGCCAACCCCTTTGAGCTTGAGGTCTTGATGGGGTGCGTTTCCAGTCTCCAACACCTCCCCCGACCCTAGACCGAAACTTCCACGGTATGTGGGAGCGGACTCGACTCTTTGCTGAATCATTTATAGACAATCTATGTGTCTGAACTTGTGGCAAAGGTCGGCTGGCCATCTGAGAGATTAGTGAGTGACAAGGTCAAGGGGATGATTTATGGGGCCCCTGGGCCCTCCTCCCACTCACACTCTCTCCACATTCCTGCTGAAAATAGAAACACAGAATCATACAGCACAGAAACAGGCACTTCTGTCTAACTTGTCTACACCCACTAGATATCCTAAATTAATCCTGTCCTATTTGCCATCTCTTGACAATCTTTTTCTAAAACCTTCCTTTTCAGGGACATACCCGGGGAAGAGCAGACTGGGCCCACAGTGTCTCTGTCACTGACCCAGGGGAGCAGACTGATGCCGCTGTGTCTCTTTCACTGACCCGGGGATAACAGACTGACCCCACTGTGTCTCTGTCACTATCCAGGAGAGAGCAGACTGACCCCCAACCGTGTCTCTGTCTCTGACCCAGAGGAAAGCAGACTGACCCCATGCCATCTCTGTCATTGAGCCAGAGGAAAGTTGACTGATCCAACTGTTTCTCTGACACTGAACTGGGGAGAGCAATTTGATCCCACCGTGTCTCAGGATTGGGGAAATCATGTTGAGGTTGTACAGGACATTGGTGAGGCCACTTCTTATACATTGGGTCCAGTTTTGTTTACCCAGGGATAGGAAGGATAGTATTAAGCTGGACACGATTCAAAACAGACTTACACGATATTGTCGGGTATGGAAGCTTCGAGACAAAAGGGACAATTGTAAAAGCTAGGACTTTTTACGCTAAGGCGAGGGAGGTGGAGAGGCGTTCAGATAGAAGTTTATAAATTATTGAATGGTATCTATGCAGTTGATGCTAGTTGACTTCTCCCTCGAACGGGGGATTTCAAGTCCAGGAGGCACATTTTTAAAATGAGAGGAACGATATTTAAAGAAGACATGAGAAGCATTTATTTTACACACAGGGTGGTTCACATGTGGAATGAACTTCCTGAGGAAGTGATGAATGTGAGTGCAATGACAACGTTCTGAACACTTTTGGAGAGATATATGAATAGGAAAGGTTGAGAAGGGTATGGGCCAAGAGCAGGCAGATGGGATGGCTTGGTTTGGGATTATGTTCTGCTGGACTGGTTGGACCAATGGTTCTGTTTCCATGTTGTATGACTCTATGATTTTATGACTGTCTCACACACCTTCAGTATTGCTCCGTGAATTGCAGCTTCAGTTATACAACGTGTTGCGTCCCAAAGATGGTGATCCTGTGCAGATTCGCAAAGATCAACCCCACTTATATATTGTCCACATTATCAGATTGTGTTATATTGAAATATTTCAAGTTTTGTCAAGCAATGAGAAACAAAAAGTGTTAGCTTTGATGCCTCATGATCATCAAAGTGATTTGGTGGTGTAGATAGTGAACAATTGATCAGGAGTGATTGTTCAGAAACCAGTTGTGGTGGTAACGATGGTGAAATGTAAGAGTTTTTCTGTGTTCTTTGTAACAGGTTAGAGCAGGGAAGCATACTGCATCCCACGATGATTAAGTAACTGTACCACAGAGACAGTGAAGGTTTGGACATAAAAATAAGTTGCAACTCAGCAAAAGTCTTGAAGATTATATTTGATACTTTTAGGGCAGAGAAATTATATATCATAAAGACATTTTGTAGTCTTTTGACTTATAATAAAATTGAACACGCTCTGCAGGTTCCCTTTGTATATACACAGACCAAGGAAAACGGCAATCAGATCCAAAACACGTTCCTCCAGCACTCTCCAACAAAGCGTTCCCGTATCAGGTCCAGCGTGTTCTGGTTACAGAGTAAAGCACCAACTGCACTGGCACTAATAGGCATTCCCAGGACAGGTACAAGACAGGGTCGCATAAAATGGAAGTCTCTTCAGTTTTGAATCACCCAACATTCCCAAGGCAGGCACTTGCTCTAAACTTTCCAAATGACAAGCAATATATGTTTATCAAGTAAAATGAAGGTTTTGCCCTGTGACATCAAAGCAATGATCTCACAGAGAGTGGGTTTGATGATTGGTGAATTGGGTGAAAGTGGGAACGAAATATTCTTCTCTCCTTTTTATTTACTTTCTTTGAGTGGACAACACTCATGACGTAGTTCCTAGAATGGTGCAGAGGAAGGAGATTGTTTGGGACTAACCGGTTATTAACGCAAACATGAAGTAAGGCAGCTCCTCTATAAGGAAATAGTCAGCCTGTGAAATGTAGTATAGTTATTTGCTCAATGTATCAAAGAAAAGCCTATCTGCAGGAAATGTCACAGTCTGCATAAACTGAAACTGTATTATTGGAACGGGAGTAACTGTGAGCCTCGGGACGAAGTGAATGAAGCTGGCCACACCACAGTTGAGATAGGTAATCCAGAAGTCTCCTGAGAGAATCTAGATCACACACCAGTTTCTTGTCTGAATGCATACCAGAGTCACATCAGTGACGGCATGTCCGGCTCAGCTGCAGAGGAAGGTAGGAGGGAGAGGAGGAAATTCGTTTCTGCAAGTGAGCACTTTCGTTAGGGTAAAAAGTTGAAGTTTCTACAACTATGAACATATCTTCAGTGTGCTATGATCAACTGCACACATCCCAGCATTGTGATCACTCTCTCGCACATTCCAGCACCATCATTCACACTCCCCCCCACACACCCCCGCTGCCATGGTTTACTCCACCACATATTACCCCAACTTCATGCTCAATTCCCCGCAGTCTCTCCCACCATCACCCTCAATCCCCCACGACTTTCCCCACCATCAACCTGACTCCCTCACACACTGCCCCACCGTCCCAATCACTCCCCACACATTCCCCCACCATCGCACTCACTCTCTATATATTTCCCAATACTTACTCTCACTCCTGCACACACTGCCTCATCGTCACCCTCACTCCCCCGCACACTCCCCCACCATCACACTCACGAATCTGCACACACCCTATCATCGTGCACACTACCACACACACTCGCTCACAGTCACGCTAACTCCTCTGCACACTCCCTCACAGTCACCCTCACTCCCCTGCACACTTCCTCACAGTCACGCTCACTCCTCTGCACACTCCTCCACTGTTTTCACACTATCCTTGAAGACTCCCCAAACACCATGCTCACTTCCCTCTACACTGTCAGACTCACCCCCCTGAATACCTCCCCCACAATCATGTTCACTCTCCTGCACAGACCCCCAATCTACCTGGACACCGAGATCTCTCTGCTCATCGACACTACCAAGAATCTTGCCATGAGCCCAGTTCTCTGCATTCCTGATACTTTGTCCAATGTGAATACTTCACACGTTTCCGCATTAAGCTCTATTTGCCACAATCTAGCCCAGCAGTGCAGATTACATATGACCTTCTGTAACCTACAACATCCGTCGTCACTATCCACAACTATACCAACCTTCGTGTCATCTGCATATTTACTAACCAAATCCTCCGGGTCATTTATAAAAATGACAACAGCAGTGGACCCAAAACAGATCCTTGCCATACTCCATGAGTAACTGAACTCCAGGAAGAATATTTTCCATCAAGACCACTCTCTGTCTTTTTTCAGCTATTCAATTTCAAACCCAAAACGCTAAATCACCCTTAATTCTGTGCCTCCTTAATTTGTGCAATAGTGTACAGTGGGGAACAGTATCAAACGACTCACTGAAATCCACATACACAACATCAACCTTCACCGTCAACCATATATACGACATCATCAATCCCCACCGATACACTCGCTCCCCTGAACATCAGCTATCATCACGCTCACTGCCTAGCACACTCACTCACCATCACACTGACTCTCAAGTATACACTCAAATTCACACTGACTCCCCCAATCACTCCTGACCGTCATGCTCACTCTGCCGTATACTGCCCCACCATCAAACATACTCGCCCACAGTCATCCGGCATCATGGTCACTCACCTGCTCATTAACCTGCACACTCCTGCACTGTCATGCTTACTCCCCTGCACACTCACCCACTTTCACGCTGATGTTCCTGCATACTCCCACTTAGGCATGTGTACTCTCCCATGCACTAGCCCACTATCATCCTGTCTCCTCAACACTTACCCACTATCATGCTCACTTCCCACGCATTCCCACACACACTCCCCCACCATCACACTGATTCCACACACTCCCACACGTCACATTCACTCCCCCTCACATTCCCTACATCACACTCACTCCTCCCCACACTCCCCATCATTACCTTAAAACCCTGCAAATTCCACAGCCTCACACAAACTCTCCCATAAACTCCCCATTGTCATCACCAGTCCCATGCACACTCATCCACCGTCATGTCCACTCCCCTGTACATTGGCACGCCATCACACTCACATTCCTGCCCAGTCACCTGGCATCACTTGTCACTCCCCTGTTCATTCCGCTGTACACTCCCACACCATCACGTTCAACTCCCCTGCTCACTCCACACCTCACACTCCTCCACACATTGCTCCAATGTCACCTCAATAACCTGCATACTCCACAGAATCATGCTTACTCCCCGAACACTCCACCAATGTCATCCTCAGTTACACACAGATTAAACCACAGTCACACTCACACCCCCGCACACTCCCGCACCTCACACTCCCTGCCCCACACACTCCCCAGCCATCTGGCAGATTCTCTTTTCCACTTCCCCACCTTCATGGTAACTGCCCCGCACACTCCATCGCCATCATGCTCACTCCCCAGCACACAGTCCCACCATCACAGTCACACCCCCGGGCAGATCCCCACTGTCACACAACTCCCCCTCTCACTCCCCCGGACACAACCACACTGTAACGCTGACTCACCACAAATTCTCTCATCATCACGATCACTTTTTTGCACACTCCCACACAAAATTTCCCACCGTCCCACTCACTCTGCCGCACACTGTACCACTGTAATGTTCAATCCACTGCTCACTCACGCACCATCACGCTCACTGGCCCACGCATTCATCTTGTCACTCACACAGCTATGCACATTCCACCATCATTACACTCACTCCCCCGCAACTCCCACATCAGTATAATCACTCAAATGCATGCACCCCCACCGTCACACTCACTCCCCCACACGTTCCCCCACCGTCACGTTCACACCCCTGTACATACTCCACTGTCTCCCCCGTTCGCCTACAAACCCTCACCATCTTGTTCACTGCCACGCACACTCACCCACCATCACTCTGAATCCAAGATACTTCTTGATGGTCATGCTGACTCTCCCCCACACACCCTACCGTTATCCTCACTCCCCATATGCTGCCCGATCATCATACTCACTCCCCTGCACGCTAAACACCGTCAAAGACACTCTCTCGCTTACTCCCCCTCACAAACCCACAATGTTACTTTCACTACCCCATACACTCCCCCACCGTAGTCCTCTGTCCCATGCACACTCCTCCACTATCTATTCACTCCCACGCATATTGCCCTGCGCAATACCCAACCATCACGTTCACTACAGCGCTCAAACCCCGCACACTCCACCACTGCCATGCTCACTTCTCCGCGCACACGCGCACCATCATGTTCAATCCCGTGCTCGTTTCCCCAGAGTCAAGGTCTCTGCTCCACACACTTCCAAAATGTCACCCACACTCTCCCGCACACTCCACCGCATTCACACTCACTCCCCGCACATTCCTGCATCTTCACGGTCACTCGGACACACACTCCCCCACTGTCATGATCCACCCCCCGCGCACACATACTACATCATGCTCTATCCTGCACAGTCTCCCCTACCATCACACACACTCGCCTGCATACTCGCCCACCCTCACACTGACTCTGTTACACTCTCCCCTATCGCCACACCCCCACACACAAACCCATTGTCTTGCTCAGTCAATCGCTCATTCTCCCACATACACTCTGAACATTACAGTCGCTCCAATGCATACCCTCCCATGGTCCTAGTTACTCTCCTGTAGGCTCGTCAGCCGTCATACTCAAACCCCTGCAGAATCCCCCACTATCACCCTCACTCCCGAGTTCATGCCGCTATCTCATGCTCACTACTATGCATACTCCCCTACCATCAATTTACTCCTACACATATGCCTGCAACGTCATGGTCACTTTCCTGCACACGTCCCACCGTCATATTCAGTCCCTGCACACTCCCGAAAAGTCACACTCAATCCCCCTCACACTCACCCACTATTACATTTACACCACCGCACATTGCCCCACTGTTACACTCACTACCCCGCACAGTTCCTCAGCATCACACTCACTTGCTGGACAATCCATCATCACAGTCATTTCCCCAATCAGTCCCCAGTCACTCACACACTGTCACACTCACCCACCCACACACTCTCGCACTGATACACTCACTGCTCCACGCACTACTCCACTGTTACCCTCACTCCTTTGCATGCTTCCACACTGTCACGTCCACTCCCTGGCACACTTCCCTAAACTCTCGCTCACTCCCCCACACACTTCCCCAACATCACGCTCACTCTGCTGCACACACGCCCCGTCATGCATTATCCTTCTGCACTCCCACACAGTCGTGCTCGCTGCCCCACTCACTGCCCCATGATCGCCCTCATTTCACTGCTCCCTCCCCCAAACACTCCCACACCATCGGGGTCACTCACCCACAAACTCCATCTCAATCAGGCTCACTCCCCCTACTGTCATGCTGACTCCCCTGCAATCAACCACAACATCACATTCACTCTACCGCATGTTCCCCAACCCTTAATCACTCCTCTGCATGGTCCCGCACCATCTACTCAATCTCTTATACCCTCCTGACCGTAATGCTCAGTCCCCGATCATCACACTCTCAGGACCACTCACCCACCAACAGGGTCATTTCCCCACTGACTCCCATACTCTTGAACCATCATGTTCAATCCCATGCCCACTCCGCTGCCATCACCCTCACTCTTCCACTCAGTCACTCCACACAATCCCCTTCTGCCACACTGACATGTCCACACACTCACAATCAATCCTGCGCATTTTTCCCGACCTTCACAGTAACTCGCCAGACACATTCCATCCTGTACACTGACTGTTCTGCATAGTCCCACGCCATCAAGCCCATTCTGCTGCACTTGCCCCCACCGTGACAGTCACTCCTCTGTAGACTCCGCCACCATCAGAGTCACTCCCATTAAGATCCGCCAATATCACGCTCACTGCCCAGCACGCTCACCCACTGTTACACCGACTCTCCTGCATACACCCCCAAGTTCATGATCACTCGACCAAACACTGCTCCACCATCAAACTCATTCCCTGCACAGTAAAATCCCATCATTCTTCGTCCCTCGCTCACTCCCAGACACACTAACCCAGTATCTAGGTCCCTCCTCTGCTCTCTTCCCTGTGCACTCCCCACCATCATTCTCAGTCCCACCCACACTCCCCTACCGTCACATTCACTCACCCGCACACCACCCCACCTCAAGCTCCTTGACCGACATTTGCCCCAACATCATGCAGACCTTTCACCAGACTTCCACACCATCACCTTGACTCCCCTCCACACTCCCTCACCATCATGCTTGCTTTCTGTACAGTGCTGCGCCATCATGCTCACTCCCCCACGGAATACCCTGCATCATGGTAACTCTCCACTCACGCCCCTGGGCACTCTAACACCGCGATGCTCACTCACCCGCAATCTACCTCACCACCATGATCACGTCTCTGCACATTCTCCAACCATGCCCTTCACGGCCCTGCCACTGTCATTGTCAAGATCACTCCACCACACTGTCGTCAAAGTCATGCTCACTCCACTGCCCACATCCCTCACTGTCACGCAAGCTGCACTGCTCAATCCTCTACCGTCACACTCAATCTGCCTCACAATACATCACCATAACGCTCATCCCCATCACTCCCCAACCGTCATGCTCACTGCTCTACACATTCTCCCTTCTCACCTCACACCCACGCACACTCCTGCACCATCGTGCTCACTCCCCTGCACACACCTCCATCATCACATTAACAATTTTGCACTCACCCACATCATGTTCCTCTCTCCCCTGCACGCTCCCACCATCACATTCACAACTGTGCCCTCTCCCACACCACTAAGCTCACTCCTCTGCACACACTCTCACCTTCATGCATACTCCCCACGTACTACCCCATTGTCATGCTCACTACCCAGAGACTTCCCCACGGTTACGCTCAGTCACCCGCTCACTCACCCACACCTCACTGTCACGCTCACTCCCCCACACACACTCCTATCATCTCTCTCAATCCCTGCTTTCTCCCGAACCGTTTAATCGCACTTCCCCATTCACTCATCCACCATCACACTCACTCCCCCGCACACTACGCCAGTTATGTTCACTACCCTGCACATTCCGCCTCTGTCTTGCTCATTGTATCTCACACTCCTGCATAATGCTGACTCCCCTGCTCATACCCACGCACACTCCCTCACCATTATGCTCAATCCCCCACACACTCCCACACCATCCTGCTCATTCCCTCTCACAATCTACTGTCCTGTTTGCTCCATTACTCACTCCCAGTCATACTTACCCACGGTCATTCTCATACAGTTACATATTCATCACTATCACAGTCATTCCCCCACACAATGCAACACCGTCACATTCACTACCCCACACACTCCTGCAGTATAACGTTCAGCACTATGCTCACTACCCGCGCACACCCTACTTTCAAGTTCACTCCAACAAAATTCGCCATTCTTCACACACACTCCTCCTCACACTCCCCCAACGTTATGCACTCTCCCTCACCCCTCTCCCACCA
Organism: Chiloscyllium punctatum; assembly: GCF_047496795.1. NCBI lineage: Eukaryota > Metazoa > Chordata > Chondrichthyes > Orectolobiformes > Hemiscylliidae > Chiloscyllium > Chiloscyllium punctatum. The sequence continues at coordinate 45,230,060 of NC_092781.1, read as the reverse complement.
TCATGCTCACTCTCTCACATGCTCTCCATCTTCAGTCTCTCTCTCCCACACACTCAACTTCACTCCTCTGCACATTCCCCCACTATCACTGCTTCACTCACATCCCCGCTCAAACGCCATCATCACATTCACACCCCCTGCACACTACCCCCACCACATGCTCTCTCCTATACATACTCTTCAACTTTCACCTCACTGAGCTGAACACTCCGTCAACTCAAGGTCACTCGCTCACATACTCTCCCACCTCACAGTCATTCACACCTACACTCCCCCACCAGCATCGTTACTCCCCCACCCGTTTCCCTAACGTCACATTCACTCTCCCACACACTCAACCATCCATGTTGCCTTCTGTGTATACTCCTCCACCAACAGGCTGACTCTGCTGCACCCTTACCCACCGACACGCTAACACCTCCGCACACTGCCACACCATCATGCTCACTCCACTGCACACTGTCCCAATGTAACACTCACTTTGCCATGCAATCCCCACCATCACATTCACTCCCCCGCCCATTACCCAACACCATCACATTCACTCAACACAAGCTCCACCACCACGTGCTCACCTCTGTGCAGTCTCCCCTGCCGTCACCTCACTCCCCAGCACACTCCCTCAACTCACGCTATCTCCCCGTTCAGTTCCCAATTCACCCTCACTCTTCCACTAACATCTTCGCTCCTGCGCACATTCCCTCACTGGTACACTCACTCTGCTGCACACTCCCCCTGCTCACACACACTCGCCTGTGCACTACTCTGTCATGACCCTCACTCTCACACACTCCACTCCCATTATATTTACTCCATGGTACACAATTCCACTGATTGCCTCACGCTTCTGCACACTACCACACTGTCAGTCTCACTCTCATACACACTCCTCCACTGTCATGCTCATCCAGCTGCACCCTCAGCACACTCGATCATCTTCACACGCAGTCCTCCTCACACTCCCCCACCATGATGCCAGTTCCACCACACACTCTCCCACCACCGTGATCACTCAGCCACCCCCCACACACTCCTCACATCACACACACTCTCCCACACATTCCCCCACCATCAGGCTGAGGCCCCACTCACACTCACATTGTCATGCTCATGCCCCCGCACACTCTCCCATCATCATGCTCACTCCTCCACATCCTCAATCACCGTCCCGCTCGTTCTTCCTTGCGCTACCCCGTCATTCTGACTCCACAGCTCAGTTCACCGAACACTCCCCCACCGGCCTGGTCGCACCCCCACACACTCCTCCACAATCACACTCACTCCCCCGTGCACTCCCCCACCATCATGCTCACTACCCCACACATTCCTCCACCGTTACACTCACTCCCCCTCTCACTCCACCACAAAGCTCCCATTTGCAAGTTCTCTCCAACACACATTCCTCCATCTTCACAAGCACTCTTCCTCACTCTCCCTCAACGTCATGCTCTCTCCATCACACACTACACAACCATCCCATTTACCCCCCATGCACGGCCCCGCCATCACGTTCACTCTTCCCCACCATCTCACTCCCACATGCACATACTTACCCATCACATGCCTCACATTCCCCGACCTTCATGCTCAGTCCCCCGCACATAAACACACTGTCAATCACAGACCCTCTGCACACAGCCACATCATCTCGCTCACTCCCCCGCACAATGCCACATTCATGCTTACTCCCCCACACATTCCCTCATCATCACCGTCATTTCTCCACACACCATCACTGTCGCGCTCATTCCCCTGGACACCATCTTCATGCTTAATCGCCCAACATCACTCTCATTGCCCTGCACAATCCACCACCGTCACACTTACTCCCCACCATACTCCCTCACCCTCACGGTCACTCTATCCCACATTTCCTTAACCTCAACCTTCTTCCCCTACACGCTCTCTACCATAAGCAATGCCTCGTGATCCCCTCCCCAATGAATTCCTGCAAATTGGCCTTTGACCCATCCCAATCTGTTCCCTGACTAACACACAGTGGGGCCTACACAAACTGGTCCACGCATTATAACATGTTGTCCGACCCCAACTCTTTTGCCTGAGTCACAGCCGAAAGTGCTACCCCCACAAGTACATCCCACTTACAGTCTGTGTCCTCACACCCAGTGTGTCACTTAGTAACGTTATTTGACCTAAGGCCCATACTTTTACCCAAGCAAAACCTGGATATCAACATCCCCTTTGTTGCCCTAGGAATGCTCTAAATCTCTACACCTCCCTCTACAACCTTTGAAACATCCTGAAGCTCCACACTCCCCTCTGTTTCACAAGCAACAGGCTTATTTTCCAATCTCTCCTCTGGTCCCCTAGCAATGGCTGGTAGATCCACACCCGTCTGTTCCCCTAGCAACGACCTGGTGCTCCACCGCCAGCTCTCTTCCCCTTGCAACAGCCTGAAGAACTACAAACACCTCTGTTGCCTCAGCAACGGCTTGAAGTTTGAAACTCCTCGCTGTTCACTTCGCGAGGTCCCGAATCTCCACCCCTCATATCTTCCAATGTCAACGGCCTGAAATTCCACAATCCTCTTTGTTCCCCTGGCAATGGGCTGTAATTCCGCACTCCTCATTCCCTTAGAGTCAGCCTGAATTTCCTTACGCCCCCGTTGTTCGTCTAGCTACAGTCTGAATCGCCACTCCCTTTCTATTTCCTTACAAATAACCTGGAGCTCCACACTACTCTTGTATGCCCCCAGCGACAGAAGGCGACGGAGAAAGATCTGCAGAGAGGGAGACGGGGAGGTGGAGAGTCGAAGACGGAGTGTGAATGAAGGAGAATGGGAAAGGGAGCGACAGAGAAATGGAATGTGTAAATGGGGAGAGAGAGTGGGCAGTGTGAGTGTGGGAGGGAGAGAAGGAGGAGGAGGGAGATGAATTCTGCCAAAGGATAGATCCGTTTGGGGGACCCAAAGATTAAGGCAAGGACGGCGAGACTTAAACCCATCTCCTGAGATCGTGCACTGGTTCCCCTCCCCTTGCCTGAGGACCCTGAGACTATCTCTCTCAAGCTCAGCTTCTTCAACACAAAGAAAAACAACAATGTAGCTCGGTCTGTTGCTTGACACTTTTTAATGAGCATTTTTATTATTTATAAATTGAAGTGATAGATATATTCAATGAAATAGCAACATTTTTCACTGCCCCGTGAGTTGAGAGCAATTTTGAAACGTGCCAATGTAACCCCCGTGGGGTTAGGTTGTATAAACCAACACTACCCCCGGTCTCTTCGGTTAGCGACAGGCTGCTTCATTGCTGAAATATAGAATTGAAATGAGATCATCCCGGATGGGTTAATGATTGAGTGAATTTGATTGATTCATGAATGTGGGTGAAGGGATATTTCAGCACATTCTTCAGCTGTTGTCTAAATTTAGTCTGGATCACGGCATAAATTGTGGTGTTTGTGCAGCAACTGAGGAGCTGCAGCATGAAGCTCAATTCCTGCATAAACGGTTCTAGATGCAAAGGGGTATACACAATATACCTCATCCGATTCCATATCGAATACATTGTAAACGGTGACCATAACAGAATGAAATTGACCGAGATCACAAACAGTGAAATGATGTTTTTTTTTTCGATTTCTCATTTCTTTGTCACACTGAACGACCCCATTAAGATCCTTTAGTCTCCTGCGAGCTGTGCTGGTCGCTAAAATGTGTCTGACCGTGAAAGCATTGAGCACCAGAATCTGAAGAATTGCGAGAGCCGGTGTTAGAATGTGATGGAGGGACTCAGTTATGACCCAGGCACGAGAGAAGTAAATCGACAATGTAGCCACACAAAACCAGGGTCCATGCCACAGCCAATACTGAGATGTGAGCATAAAATACCAGAAAATGTTCATTAATACGTTTAGCACAGTCAGTGTTCCCAAAACCACAGCTGCCGTTTTCTCACTGCAATATTTACATTTCAGCTTTTGGCAACAAATAGCAACAAATCGATCAAAGGTGAAAGCGACGGTGAACCAGACAGAGCAGTCAGTAGCTGCATAAAGCAGGACGGCGTGGATATTACACACTGGGATTTTCCTCAGGAAATAAAACTGTTCCCGAAAGACAATGGGGATGTGTCTCAATATCAGGTCGATGATAATGACCAGTAGGTCCGTCACTGCCATGGCCACCAGGTAAAGTCTGACACATGGAGACAATGCGCAATCTTTATAAAGCAGGACGTAGATCGTCAGTACGTTAACTGAGAGGAAAGAAAACAAATTATACATCAGCCTGGAGGCAAAGTTGAGAGGTTATTTGAGAAGCCAATGAAATTACCAAATGTGTCACTGTATTCAGAGATTTATTGACGTACTTGGAGCTGAAATAACAAATGAGAAAGTCTGAATACTGACAAAAATGTGATGGAAACCACAACAAACCATCCCTCTCCAAACACACAGGCACACACCCATTAGAACAGATAGTTCTAAAATATTCCCACCCACTTGATCACTCGAGAGCAGACACGTCACTTCTTCACAATTCCTAAGACGAAAGGTGAAAATATTGCCGTCCTGAAGGATTCTCTCCTAGTTCCTTGAAGACATGTGGAGCTTGGAAATATCTGTCTTTTAGTAAAATTGTGGTCGATGAAGAACTGTAAATGCAAGGCAAACGTATTTTCGCATTTATCTACCTGAGGGGGCCTTCAGAATTGTGTCTCCTTATCCCTGGAGAGAATCTCTTCCCTTGGGTTCAATTCATTCACATCCAAACATTCACAAATATTTTCGGATATGGAATGATCTGGGGAACGTCATGTATCGACTATTCCAAGCAATGTTGGTTTGAGAATGTTGCGAGGAATACCGGGTATGAACGTTCCAGCGAGTATCTGGTCCAGAATATTCTGGAAAGTGTCAGGTATAGAATATTTTGAAGAATGCTGACGTAAAATGTTCCGATGAATGCCAGGAATAGAATGTCCCCGGAATGACTTATTCAGAATGTTCCAAAGAATATCAGTTTTCGAATTTTCTGGGTAATATCAGTTGTAGGGCGTTCTGGGGAAGGTCACGTGGATAGAATTGTCCAAGAAGTGTTGGGTGTCAAATTTCTTGAGAATTTCGGGTAGACAGTGTCCTGGAGTAGGCAACGTTCTGAAGAATGTTGAATATAGAATGTTCTGGGGAATGACATGTTTAGAATATTCCGTAGTTTGGCGGGTGCAGGAAGTTCCAGGGAACATTGGCAATCGACTGTTACTGGTAATATCGGAGAGAAAATGTCGCAGGAAATGTCAGTTACAGAACTTTCCGAGGAATGCCAGGTGCAGAATGTGCCAGGGAATGTCGAGGATAGTACGTTCCATGGATGTTTGGGTGCAGAATGTTCCTGGGACTGTCAGTCACAAAATGTTCCGGGAAAGGCCGTATAGAATGTGCGAGAGTCGAAAAGACCCATAGACAAAGGCACTTCTGCACATTAAGTTTCTTGAGATCTACTCAGCCTCACGGTGGTAATCTCTCCCCAAGCCCAATTCAACTGGGCACTTTGTGGACAAGAACAATGAGATTAAGACAACGCCTTGATCATTTGATTCAGATCACCATTTCAATTTGTACAGCTACTTTTCCTTGTTCAGAAATTACGCTCACTCCCTTCTCAGTTTTATCTAACACTCCCAGCTGTAAAATGTTATGGGGATTGAGTTTCCAGTATGAGTCACCCTGTCGCCCTGTCTCTCTAATGCCATTAAATCATATTCCTTTCCTTCAAAGTATGCACAGAATTCCTCAGGTTGCAGGGGGATTTGGACGAATTGCCGAGTTGGGCTGAGAATCGGCAAATGGAATTCAATGTAGATGAATGTGAGGTGATTCACTTTGGTAAGGATAATAGAAAGACAGGAAATTGGTTCAATGGAAAGGTTCTTGGATGTGCAGAGGGATCTTGGTGCCCATATACATCGAGCCATGAAAGTTGCCACACAGGTTGATAGTGTTATCAAGAAGGCATACGGTGTGTTAGGTTGTATTGGTAGAGGGATCGAGGATGTCTGTCTTGTCGGTCGAAGTTGAGAAATCTTGGTATCGTGATGGGGCTTCATGAACCATTACAACTTAGGAATTTGGGTAGCACCATGGCTCAGTGGTTAACACTGCTTCATCACAGCGCGAGGCAACCAGTGTCGATTCCAGCTTTTGGCAACTGTCTATGTGGAGTTTGCCCGTTCTCCCCATTTCTGCGTGGGTTTCCTTCGGTTGCTCTGATTTCCTCTCCTATTCCACAGATGTCCAATTCAGATGCATTGGCCATGTTAAATTGTTCATAGTTTTCAGAGATGTGTAGGTTTGGTGCATTAGAAAATAGAACAATACAGTGCAGAACAAGACTTTCAACCCTTGATGTTGCGCCAACCTGTGAATTAATCTAAGCCCATCCCCCTGCATTATCTCATCATCATCCAAATGCATCACAAAGGGGTGTTTAAACACCTCCCGTGTCGCTGATAAAACGACTTTGGCAAGCAGGGCATTCCACGCCCTTACCACACACGGAATAATGAACCAGAATCTGACATCTGTCTCAAATCACTTTTCAGCTATGCTCCCTTTTACAAGGACATAGAACATTCTCTGGGTGTGGACGTTCAATGTCCATCTCTGAGAGTGTCCCCATAGGCATACCACTGACGGAGCAGGGCGAGGCTCAGAATACACAACAGTGGGACGTGATGGGACATCCAACAAGTGGGAAACATTGTCAGCAAACTCATTGTCACGGATGGATCTATCACTAATAGAACCTGTAGCAGCACCCAGCACACAGTGTTTTTGGAGGGGATGTCTCAAACTCATAGTGAAAATACTGCCCACTGTGTTCTGTCGCACTACCTACTGCGAAGTAGGACATGCTTAATAAGGACATTGCAAATGGAACCAGGGCATTCACGAGGCACAGTGGGCGATCAGCAGCTGCGTATCAGTGGCCTTCCCATTATCAAAAAGTCAGAATTCGGCTCTTGTCTGATGGTTTCAAGATGTTTTGCACCATTTGTAACCACACCTGTCCTGAAGCAGGTTATTTAGCCCATCAAGAGTTTCAAAAAGGGTCATGGTCACATGTACGCCATTCATTTGTTCGTGGATGTTGTTCAGCAGTTAGAGCAGGCTTTTTAAAATCTCAAGCCCCTTACACAAGAACTAGAAGAAAACATGCAGCTTTTCAAACCTGAGACACTGGAATTCGGGGACGACTGGTTATTGAGCTGTTAGCAAGGACAAATTAGGGATGAATCAGTCTGTATCAGTTTAATAGAAATTATTGAATGCAGTGACATAGAGACCAATGAGGAGACACAAACTATATTTGCAACCAATAGCAATGATTTAGATAAATGTAACAATAGTATGCTGAGCAAAAGTGTCACCAACTATAACAAAGTGAGGAAACGAAGTTATCACGAAAAGGTAGAGAGTATGTAAATGGATAAGCAATGGACATCAATTTGGCAGTTGGAAAATCACATGAGAACTGTGAAGCTATGAATTTTCAGGAAATCTGAATGATTGTGCATGACATAACTGGAAAGAGATTATAGGACTTAGTGATGCATTGCATACTGAGGGGTACACTCTCACCCATTCACACATCTGAAGCATTATTCCATCTCCATGATGGTCTGCTCCCTGTTGTTCCCAGGGAGCCTGTGGTCTCAGTGCACATTGGACATTCTTATGTGGTTGGTTAGCGGTTTGAGATGATAAAGGAGAGGGTACTTCCAACAACAAGGAGAGGGTTATCAATGGGGTGGCCATGACCGAGAGGCCATCATTTCTTTCTACATGGAGGCTGAAGACGATGGGAATGGCTGCCTGCTTCTGAACGAAGAGGCTGTGGTCACGGCTAGGATAGTGCATATTTACCAACATGCTGTGTTGTGCATGGGCACACTGCAACATCAATGGAGTGAGAGACCGATGCCCCAACTTCGAGAATGAGATCAAAAAAAGGCATTGTCACATCATCTGAAATGGTTAGTTGCATGAAATTCTCAATCCACCTCACAGAACCAGTCCAGACACCATGAAGCCGGAGGAAATATCTGTTCAGCAGGAGAACTCAGCAATCTGCTGAGTGCAGAAAACTGCAGATTACAGCAGTTCATTGATCTTTAAACCAGAACTAGATATCTCTCCAGCACGGCGACCGGATTGACCAGCAATGAATGAGTGTGCCTGGGTGAGTGAATCTGTGTTTGTTTCTGAGTTTCATTCTGTGTCGGTCTGTGTGTAGTTATTTGCATAGCTCTGTATGTGTATTGATTGCATGTGCCTGTGTGTGTGGCTCTGTACATTACTGTGTGTGCCTGCATGCGGGATTATCTGTGTGCTTCTCTCTGTTTGTGCATTTATGTACGTCGGTGTGTATTGAAAAATATAATAATCAATATTTATCTTTCCATGTCCAAGCTATTAGTCGTTTATCTTTTTATTACAGCTTGAGCATCATTGCTTTGGTTGTAGTTAAAGTAATTTTGGAAATTCAACCTATTTACCTGACTTGCTCCGAACATTGAACCTAATGTGGTTTGAGACCAATATCTGTGGTATATGTAAGACGTGGTTCTGTTTAAAATTTATCATGCCCAAGAGGGTAGGAAGACGAGAAAAGCAAAGAACAATCCTCCAACCTCTGTCTGAACAGGGACAAGAATAAAGTTTCGAAGAGCCGTTTGAGTAGGAATCCTCTTCCCCAAAAATCTGTGGTACCTGTGCATATGCAAATTATTCAAAGCTGTGTTAGTTAGATATTTGACAGAAAAATGAGTCCAGGATAATGAACTACAGACAGGGAAGTGTGGCTCAGATCACAACTCGGTAAGCCACCATATTACTGCGTTTAGAAGCAACATCAAAGTGTCAATGAACCGACTGCTCTTGCTGAGTCCTATGTTGCTACTTTCCATTCGGTCCCACAAATCTGTTCGAAAGGAGGACCGGAGGGCAATTGCACCAGACACAGGGTGAACAGAAACAGACGAGATCATTCATTACTTCAAGACTGTCACACACGATTTTATGTGGATTAGAAAATGCATTTGGGGTAAAAAGTGGGTGCTGATGTGAGACATGTCCTCCTTTTAACAGAATTTCCCTTGTCTCCGTTTGTTGGTCACGTTGTAAACATAGAATATTGAACAATACAGCGCGAACAGGCCCCTCAGCACTCGATGTTGCGCTGAACTATGAACTAAGCAACCCCCATCCCACTGCACAATCCAATCATCCGCCATGTGCTTATCCAAGGATTGTTTAAATATCCCTAATGTGGCTAAAATAACTACATTGGCCGGCAGGGCATTCCACGCCCGTATCACTCTCTGAGTTAAGAACCTGCCTCTGATATCTGTCTTTAATCTATCACCGCGCAATTTGCAGCTATGACACCTCATACAAGCTGACGTCATCATCCATTTGTTGAACTCCTATGGCACTAGCATCGATGACAACTTTAAAATGTTTTGAAAAGTCTGGTCTAGCTAAAACTAGTGTGGTGGTTAAATTTGCTTTCAAAATTGTTGAATGCATCCTGGCATTGTTCTTTTTACTGAAACTTTGTGTTCTTCTTCAGGAATTCGATTAATGTGCAACTACACTGCTGAAGTTTGCAATAAAATTGCAATACAATCCACCGAGTCCTAAGAATCAAAGCGCCTCTTTCTTCGAGGTTGGGCGTGGCAATTCTTCAATGTCCTTCGTCTTTCCGTTCCATGTGATCAACCTTCCATGACCGGTGTTGTGTCACAAGAACGTCGCCTCTGTTTTCGTTAATTCTGTTTTCTTTATGTTTACCACCAGATTTGCTTCTCGTAGTCGTTCAAAGAGCTCTGCAAACTGTACCATGTGATCTTTCCAGGACTTATTGAAGATAAGTCGTCGTCCAAATGGACTGCACAGTCTGGTAACCCAGCCACAGCTCTTTGGAAGATAATGGGCGCGATCGTCGTTCCAAACGGCTTAACTTTGAATCGATGTAGCCCATTTAGGGTGACAAATGCAGAAATTTATTTCGCCATTTCTGATAAAGGTACCTGCCAGTAACCACGTATTAAGTCCAACTTGATGATGGAACTACATTTTCCCAATTTCTCGATACAGTTCTCCAATCTTGGAATTGGATATCAGTCTGATTTTTGTAACGGTGTTCACCTTCCCATAATCCAAAAATCACTGGTTCTCAACCAATTTGGGAACTTAACAATTGGCGAACTCCACTTGCTCTGGCACGGTTCGATGATGTCCTCTTTGAGCATGGTCTCCAACTCCTTCTGGACCTGCCTGGCTTTGAAAGGTTTAAGCTGATGGTGGTGCTGATTTATCGTTGTGGTAGCCCCTGCGTCTGTTTCATTTACAATAGCGTTAACCCTCCCCATCGGATTTCTGCATGTGTCCTTATCCTGCAGTAACAAACGTTTCCACAACGTTTTATGCTCATGAGACAGATTACTATCTATCCCACTCCTCAATGCCTTCTTCATGTTTAAATCTACCGTGAGGCACATCAAAATTCAAGCCATCTTGATTTGATTCCTCGCTCTGCAGGGCAGTAATGAATAACTATTTCTCCAGTTCTTTCTCTCTCGTATAATTCGAGTTCAACATGGCCACCTGACTTACCCAATACCATTCATTCCTATCTGGCATCTTTACAAGATAGTTCACCTGGTAAAACCGTTTCTCAAAATGATAGGGACCACTATGGTTGTATGTTGCCTCCCAGGTGCTCGACTCAGCGATGTCACCGATCGGCTGCAGAGCATTCTAAAAGGAGAGGGTGAACAGCCAGTTGTCTTGGTGCATATAGGCACCAAGGATTTAAGTAGAAATCGAGACGAGGCTCTGAAAGAAGAATTCAGGGAGCTCGAAGAGAAGTTTTTTGGGAGGATCACAAAGGTAGTGATCTCTGGTTACTATCAGTGCCACATGCGAGCCAGCGAAGAAGTGAAAAAAAGGCAGGATGAACACGTGGCTTGAGAGATGGAAGAGGAGTGAGGGGTTCAGATTTGTCGGACATTTGGACTGGTTCTGGGGAAGGTGGGACTATTACCAAAGGGCGATCGACATCTGAACCAGAATCGACGCACTGTTCTTGGGGGAGGTTTTGCAACTGCTATTGGTGAGGTTTTAAACTAATGTGCCAGCGGACTGGGAAACAGAAGATAAAACAAGTAGGCAGCGATGTATTGAATTTAGATGGTAAGAATTATGAAAAAAACATTAATGAATGGAAGAATATGCAGGGAGCAGGTGAGCGCAAAAGAACTGGTGGTCTGAAATGCATCTACTTTCATACAAGGAGTACAGTGTGTAAGGCAGATGAACATAAGGATTGGATTGGTGCCTGGGAGTATGACAATATTGCCATCACAGAGACTTGGTTTTAGGAAGGGCCTGATGATTGGCAACTAAATGTTCCAGGATATGAACACTTAAGACGGGGCAGGGAGGGAAGTAAAAGTGGGTGTGGAGTTGCATTGCTGGTCACGGCTGTGCTAAAGGAGGACACGATGGCAGTCTTGGATAGTGAGGCAATATGGGTGGAGCTGAGAAATAAGAAGGGTGCAGTTACATTGTTGGGACTGTATTACAGACCTCCCAAGGCGTGAGGTAAAAGAACAAATAGGTAAACAGGTTCTCAATAGATGTAAAGGCAATGGGTTAGTGGTGATGGGAGATTTCAATTTCCTAATATTGACTGCGATACACTTAGCGTCAGAGGTCTGGATGGAGTAGAATTTGTACGAAGCGTCCAGGAGAGTTTTCTCGAGCAGTATTCAATCGTCCAAGGAGGGGAGGGCCATATTCCACCTGGTACTGGGGAACGAGCCAGGGCATGTCGTAGAAGGTGCGGTGGGAGATTTCTTTGGGAACAGTGACCACAATTCTGTAAATTTTAGAATACTCATTGATAAAGAGGAGAGTGGTCCTCAGTGAAGGGTACTAAAATGGGCCAAAGCCAATTATATCAAAATTATTCAGGAGTTGGGAAATGTGGATTGGACACAGCTATTTGAAGGGAAGTCCACATTTGAGATGTGGGAGGCTTTCAAAGATAGGTTAATGGTAGTGCTGGATAGGCATGTCCCATTGAAGGCAAAGGATATGAAGGGCAAGATTCGTGAACCAAGGATGACAAGAGAAATTGTATGACTAGCGAAGAGGAAAAGGGAAGCATACGTAAGGTGTAGGGAGCTAAGAAGAGAACCAGCCCTGGAGGAATATCTTAAACAGATCTTAAACAAGGAATCAGGCGGGCTAAAACGGGTCAAGAAATAGCTTGAGTGAGCAGAATTAAGGAAAATCACAAAGCATTTTACTCTTATATAAGAAGCAAGCGGGTAACTAGAGAAAGGATTGGTCCACTAAAAGATAATGAAGGAATGCTGTGTGCCGAACCTGAGAGAATGGGTGAGAGTCTGAATGATTACTTTGCATCAGTGTTCACTGAGGAGAGGAACATGATGAATGTTGAGATTAGAGATAGAAGTTAGATTAGTCTGGATCACATCGGCAAAAGTAGGGAAGTTGTGTTGGGTATGCTAGAGGGTATTAAGGTGGACAAATCCCCAGAACCTGATGGGATCTATCCCAGTTTGCTGAGGGAGGCGAGAGACGAATTAGCTGGGGCCCTGACAGATATCTTTGCGGCATTCTTAAATACAGGTGAGGCGCCGGAGGACTTGAGGGTAGCTTATGTTATCCCCCTGTACAAGAAGGGTAGTAGGGATATTACGGAAAACTACAGAACGGTGAGCCTGATATCGGTGGTGGGGAAGTTGGGGGAGAGGGTACTGAGAGCTATGAACTATTTATATTTTAAAAGGAATGAACTTATCAGTGATAGGCAAGACGGTTTTGTGCAGGGGAGATCGTGCCTTACCAACTTGATAGACTTCTTCGCGGAAGTGATCAAGTTGTCAGATGAAGGAAGGGCTGTTGATCTCATACACATGGACTTTAGTGAGGCGTTTGATAAGGTTTCCCATTGTAGACTAAAAGAGAAAGTGAAGACACATGGTGTGCAGTGTGTTCCAGCTAGGTGGATAAAGAACTGGTTGAGCAACAGGAGACAGAGAGTAGTAGTTGAAGGGAGTTTCTCGAAATGGAGAAAGGTGACCAGTGGTGTTCCACAGTGGTCAGTATTGAGGCCACTGTTGTTTGCAATATACATAAATCATCTAGAAGAGAGCACTGTTGGTATGATCAGCAAGTTTGCAGATGACACAAAGACTGGTGGAGTAGCAGGAAGAATAAGGGACTGCCAGAGAATACAAGAGGATATATATAGACTGGAGATTTGGGTGGAAAAGTGGCAGATGGCTTTCAATGCCGACAAATGTGAGGTGATGCATTTAGGCAAGTCTAATTCGAGAGCGAATTATACACTGAATGGAAGACTCTTGGGAAAGGTTGAGGGGCAGAGAGATCTGGGAGTGCAGGTCAATTGTACCCTGAAGGTTGCGACACAGGTGGATAGATTGGTCAAGAAGGCATATAGTATGCTTGCCTTCATTGGATGGGGAATCGAATATAAGAGCTGGCAAGTCATGCAAAAAATGTACAAGACATTGGTTCGGTCGCATTTAGAATGTTGTGTACAGTTCTGGTCGCCACATTACCAAAAAGATGTGGACGCCTTGGAGAGGTTGCAGAGAAGGTTTACGAGGATGTTGCCTGATATAGAAGGTGCTAGCTATGAAGAGAGGTAGGGTAGGTTAGATTTAATTTCACTAGAAAAAAGGAGATCGGGGGAACCTGATTGAGGTTTACAAAATCATGAAGGGTATAGACAGGGTGGATAAAGACAGGCTTTTTCCCAAGGTGAAGGATTCAGTAACCAGAGTTCATGCTTTCAAGGTGATAGGTGGAAAGTTTTCGGGGGATACACACGGCAAGTACTTCACAGAGGGTGGTGCGCGTTTGGAACGCATTGCCAGCAGAGATGGGAGAGACAGGCACGGTAGATTCATTTAAGTTGTGTATGGACAGATACATGAGTAGGTGGGGAGCAGAGGATTACAAATGCTTCGGAATTGACTGACATGTTTAGACCGTACATTTGGATCGGCCCAGGCTTGAAGATCCAAAGGGACTGTTCCTGGGCTGTAAATTTCCTTTGTTCTTTGGTCTCGGCGTGGTTTTTAAGAGATCACCTACCATTGGTAACAATACTAACACATCAACCCGTCCGTGAAACGTCCGAGGCTCACAGTATTTCTCTGCCACCTGCTTCATCTGTGCTGTCCCCTTTCGGTATTGTTTCGCTAACTCACTTACTCGATTTAATCTCTCCCTCTCCTCCGTTGCATAATCAAAGTGTGAGACCTCCAACTGTGGTCCCGTTAGATTTTCTTTAACTAATTTCAAAGGACCGCTTCATTGCAAAGATTAACTCGAAGAGCATGAACTGAGTGGATTCGTTTGGTTCATTTCTCGAGGCAAACAATACGATGAGATTCCTTTATCCCAATCATTTAGCATAATCCAGACAAAATGCTCTAAAAACGTTCTTCAAGGTCTGATGTTACCTTTCTATGACTCTCTGGGATTCAGGATGATACGCTCTGTTTTTAATGTGTTGTATACCAAAGCTATCCAAAATCTCCTTAAACACCGAAGAGTACATTTTGGCACTTGGTCAGAATGATATTTTTATGTAGCCCATATTATTTGAAGAAAGGTACTAACTCCTCTGCCAGCTTTTTTGCCTTGATGCGCCATAATGGAATTCCCTCCAGATGTTTGGGACACACAACCATAATTCTTAACAAGTACTGCTTCCCACTTTTACTTCTTGGGAGGGGACTTACACGAACAAGTATAACCATCGTGAAAGGTTCTTCAAATTGAGGAATTGGTAACAAAAATGCTGGTTTTATTGCCGCCTGCAGCCTTCATACTATTTGACATTTATGACACGTATGGCAAAGGTTAACAACGTCATTGTGCATTCCAGAACAAGAAACGTGCTTTTGTACCTTAGCCTGAGTCTTTCATACCCCAAGGTGACCTCCTACAGGTAGTTCATGTGCTACCGATATCACCTCCACCCTGGATGCTACCGGCGAAACAATCTGGTGTACTTTGGCCCATTTTTCCTCGAGAAGGACATGCCGAGGACTCCATTTTCGACTTAGTATTCTATCTTTCAGATAATAAACCTCAGGAAGATTATCTGCCTCAGTTTTAGCGTACACATCCACATTGTATATCTCATCATCTTGTCCTGCTATTGCACATCATTTAGCCTTTCAGAACTGAACGTTTCTGTTTAAACCTCTGCCTGTTCAGGTTTTTCCTGCACTACAACGTCAAACAGGATGTCCGCTGTTTGAACCTCAACTCCTTAATGTCTCTTCTTAGTTTTTACTTCGTACTGCGACTCATGATCGTGTGATCTGTTTACTACACAGTCTGGGAAAATACCAGGGTATTTCTGTTTGAACTCCTCAGTTACTTGGTGTTCCTGGGGTTCTCCACAACAAGGAGTATCACTACCACCATGTAACCCACTAAATCATTCGCAAGAACAAAATGAATTCCTGGAACTGAAAATCTGTCAATCGCTCCCACAGTAACCTTCCAGACTTGAGTTGACAATCCAACCTGATCTAACATCGGGAAACGTTAAATTTCTGTCCATCTATCGCACAAATTTTCACACTCTCAGGTAGCAGGTCAGAAAGAGTGGAAATTCGCTAACATCTTACTTTCGACGTATCTTCCTTTCAGCGACTGTTTAGATCCTGTATCTCTCAAAATTATAACATCTTGTCCTTCTCCCTTGTACAAATTCATAAGCCGTTAATATAGCCCGTCCGACACCACTTCATAATTTATTGATGCCTCATCTGACAGCGCGACAAATTTGTCACTAGCTCTGCTTACCAGGTTAGTCTGAACTCGCATTACCTACAAACCATCAGACCACTCCATCTGCCGAGCCTTTTGTCAAATGAAATACAGAAGTTTTCAACATCTTTTTCATTAAAGTGTGGCAAGGTTTGGACAAAGTTTGCGCATGTCATTACCTTTTTGTGTAATCTCAATCCTGTTAATTTGACATTGCTGACTAAGTCGCAAATTCTCAAGTTCAAATTCACTTCCTTGTTTTGCTCAAATAAAGCCTTCCCTCTCTTTTGATCCTCTCGTTCACTTTCCCTTTCTTTTTCACTCCCTTTCTTCTCTCTGCCCTTATTCGTTTTCTCTCTCTTTACTCAGCTAAAACCCTTCTCTCTGTCTTTCCTCTCTCTCTCCCTTTGTTTATCTTCGAATTTCCGTTTTCCTCAAATGCAATTTAAATCTTTGTACCTCGTCTGCACTTGTCTGTTTCTCCAACACACTTACGTGTTTCAGTAATTCTCATACACGTTCAGCTTTACTTTTGTCCTTTGTTAAACCCAATCTAGTTTCTTTGCTAATTCTAAAATTATGACCTTTTTCTTTCCTTCTAACCTCTCTTGGCAAATTTGAGAATTATCTTCAAACCGCAATAACCTCTTCAGCAATTTTAAGAGTCATTTCTCACACTTTCTATTTATCCAACAACAAGCCACCGAGATTAAACAAATTGTCTCACCTCTCTGTTATTTAAAGATTAAACACACTGACTTTCATTTGTTTGAATCCACTGGGCATTTTTCGCACACAAAATGTGTTCAAATCTGTCCAAATGTCGGACTGCACCTGTCCAAATCTGTACATTTCACGAATCCTAGACTCAAACTTTCTGATTCATGGCGACGAGCCCCCAAACTGTTGTGACACGTGGCAAACCCTTCTGTTAATTTGAACGAGCAACACAGAAATAATCGCCCCGTGCTGTAATCTGTTAAAACTCCAGGGACAAATAACTTTCCAAGAGGTAAATATTTGAAGTACAAATTAATAACTTTATTTCTTTGATTCTAACGGAAAACATCAAGTAACTAATATATTTGCAACTCCTTTCTCTTCAACCTATCTTTTGCACTCCCGTCTATAATATTGGTCTTCTAAAAATAAATTCCGTATGCAATTTACAAAAACGTTGATGAAGTTTCAAATCAAGTAACCTTTGCCGTGTGTCTCTCCAGATTTTCCTCTGACTTCTTTTCTTCTTCTTCGGGATTCCAGTTTCCAGATCTATGACAGATAAATGTACCTTTAAGAGAGCAGATGTGTTTGCAAGCAGTCTCTTTAGGTGTTGGTGTTAGCTGCTCTTTGCAACTCTTCAAACTGTCTGATATTTGTACCTTAAAACGCCGGATCTTTTCATTGGTTTTACTATTATCAAAAAACTAACTCGGAACTTGATGGGAGTTTAGCATCTTGGGTCATAACTTACACTGATTTGCCGAATTTGAATCTGTTTTTATATCCAGGAAACATAGCTCGTAGCTACCTGTTTCAATAAAATGCTGCATTGTTACCTTATTCCGAACTCTCTGTGCTTCTCTCAGTCCTTCTTGGCGTTTCAACTCTCTTAAAGCTACATGAGTCATATATCGTCACAACAAGAGTCTTGTCCCAATAATTCTTAGCTGTCGGTGGGATTGCAGCCCTTCACCAGTGAGGCCCTGAGAGTATCCCTTAAGTACTTTCTCTTTCCACCATGGGCTCATCTGCCATTTTGGAGCTGGGAGTAGAGCAGCTGCTGAGACAATGCGTCTCGCTCTTGGGAATGTATCCAACCTATCAAATGATCGGGGACACTGCGTTTGATGCATCTGTTTTCCCAGCATATTCACAGGACCTTGCATTCGTGAGACTGTTATCGTACCTTGATGTCCATGTTGTAGGCTGTCCACGTCTCAGATACATTTGGGAGGGTGGGAACTACTACAGCTCCGTATACATTGAGCTTGGTGCTGGATATAACGTTGTCGTTATCAAACAGCCCTTCCCTCAGGTGGCTGAAGGCGGTGCTAGCACCGGATCTCTTCATCAATATCGGCTTTTGTTGAAACGACACTGGGGATTTACAATACAATGCCGGATCATGTCGGTGGAAGGCCTTTGCATTGTGGATAGTCTGAGTGAGATCTATGCTCTCACCTGCCTCTGTCAAGTTGTTGACAATGGTGCTGTGTCCACTATCTGTGATTGCACGTCTGAACACACCTTTTGCTGATAACAGCTTGAACAGCTGGAGCAGATGGTGTCCTGGCTGAGGTATTGAGGCTGAGGTATTGAAGTGCGGAGGCACTGAGCTCCTGCTGCAGCCATATGCCATTGTTTGTCTTATTTGGAAGGAGGAGACCATCACGGGAAAGCTCCGATTTTTCACAGTCATCAGCATTTTCAAAATATATATATAAAACTGTTGTAACTACAGGGGTATCTCCGTGCTGTTGACTGTTGGAAGGTCACCAAGGTCCACCTCAGCTGTCTACTCCCTGTGGCTGAGGAACTCCTCCAGCAAATGCAGTGTGGCTTCCAGCCGCGTTTGGCCATAACGGAGAGCTGCAGGAGAAATGCAGAGAACAGAATCGCCCCTTCTACTGGGCTGACTTTGCCATTAGAATGCCCTTCGTCACTGTCAGCCAGGAAGCATTACAGAGCGTCCTTTTCTGCTTTGGCCACACCATGAAGTTTGTCGCCAGCCTTCAACTATCCCACGATGACATGGAAGTTGTGGGACTGCCTCATTCCCCCTAAATTTCAGTGTCAGGCAAGGACATTGTCATTGCCCCAACACGGCTCACGACCTCCCTCGCTGCAATGCTTTACCTCACCACTGAGGTAAACTCTGCTGGAGTCGTCCTAACCTGCCGAACATGAAGAAAATTTTCAACATCCACTGCCTTCAGGAGTAAACCAAAGACAGGAACTTGCAGAGCACCCCCTTCTGTTCAGACTCTAGTGCTGTATTGTTAGCAGTGTTGCAGATCACCATACACTGTTAATGAAGTTCCCACACATCATCAAAAGTGGACTCAACAGACCCTCAGATCTCCCTGCATGATTGCAGCAGCTGACAACACAAACCCGAGAAAACCCACAGCACCTGCTCCAAATTTCCAATGACAGACGCAGGTCAATTTCTGTAAAGATTGTTCACCCACTCAGGGCCTTTCTCTCCTCAATTTCTGCTGCTGGCTTATGTACCATTACAAATATGCACAGCCGCAGTCACCTGAAATATTAGCAGTTCCGTTCTCCACAGAAGGAGTTAACAATGTAACTGCACAATTTTCTGTATGTCAGTCACAATAATAGCAACAACACTATTGCCGGTGGAGGTGATAGTGGATGCGGGGGAGGTGATTGTCCAGCAGTATTATCTCTTGGATATTGATGCACGTATCCAGGTCATGACGCAGACCTCGCATTTGAATCTCGCTATGGCTGATGGTATAATTAGAATTTGTTAAAGTATCTTCAATTCAGAATCTAAAGAAATATTGAAACCACCATGTCGGGAAAAAAAACATGTCTCAGTCATTAATATCTTGTAGGGAAAGAAACCAGCTATCTTCACCTGGTAAGGCCTGCATGTAATTCCAGACCCACACCAATGTGGTTGATTCTCAACTGCCTTTTGAAATAACTAGCCATTTAGTGATGTTAACAGCTATAATATTTTAAAGAAATGAAAACGGATAGACATCGGCACCGGCAATTTACAGCATGTGAGCTGCTGTGGTTAACAGTTGCAGCTCACCATTACCTTCTCAAAGGCAACGTGGAAATGGAAATAAATGCTGAGGCCCTCATTGAGATTCAAGTACATTAATGAATAAACGAAGATGGCCACACTCAGTGAGGAGACATAACTTAGTTTAATCAGTGTCTTGGGATGTATAGTCAAAGATACACAGCTTCATGGGCAGTATGTTCAAGGAAATGGGGAAAGGGAAAAAACGAAAAGAGGTTAATGTCACACATTACTTTTATCCAGATGGTTCTTAATAATCGCTTTGTCTGCTTCTTTTTCTCACTCTCTTTCTTGTTCCATCTATTCAACTCACTCTTTCTTCCCTTCACAACAATTACTCCTGTCATCAGCATCAGTCGGAATATTTACTAGCTGCTGTCAAGTCTGATTTGTGGAGAGAGGTATCAAAATGTTTTTTTCTCTCGTCTGAGTTCAGATTTCCTAACACTTGATTGCTTTTCATTTCATATCGCCAGCATCTTTCTTTGTTTGATTTAACTATTGATTTTGTTCATTCATCGCTGCCGAGTGCAAAATTTCATGACCAGCAGCAATTGTCCTTGACTGTGAGGGCAATCCAAAAGGCAGTACAGAGCCAAGCACATTCTTGCGGACTTGAAGTCACTCTTTGTCCAGACCCGGTAATAATGTTGGATTCTTTTTAGCAAAGGATGTCAGTGAAACAGTTAGGTTTTCAGACAAAATGCTGCAAGCAATATGGCTGTTAACCGTGAAATCCGCTTGCATTTTATCATTTTAATTTACGTTCTACCATCAGCTGTGGTTGGATTTGAAACCTGATCTTTAGTTAACTAGCCTGTGACTCTGAATTACCTGCCGAGGGACATAACTACGCTGATGTGTTGAAGTAACTTTAAATGGAAGTTTATGATTAAAAAAAAATGTAATTGTCATAACGGCCAGAGGAGAGCTGGATCTATAAAGTCTGAAGAGATACTAAAGCGTAGATAATGGTTTGTTCATCAACAGTACTGACACGGAAGTGGATACTGTCGACCTGATGGAGCTGCTTAGTGATGAGAGAATACCGTGACATAACTCATTTCAGATCAAAAAGGGCCTTCAGATTGTGAACAGTCTTGTTCTCAGATGTTTGTGAGGGAAGGTTTGAAATTCGAGCGTAATGAACGGAATTTGTGGCTGAAAATGAAAATATAAATAATAGAAGTATTCGTTTTATGGAATTAATAAATGAACAGATACAGAGAGACTTACCAGGAACACCAACAACTACAAGGGTGGGATAGTAACCCGCTTGAATAATCATGAGTGCACCAAATATCTTCGAACTTAATTTTGACCTCGAAAAATAGCGAAGACCGATGGATAAACTCCTGCCCATTGTTGAAACATTATTCCAGTCAAGTGTTCTCAGATTCTGATACATTGTTGTAACATTCCAGTCTAATTTTTTTAGATTCCGATCCATTGCTGGAACAATCCAATCTAACGTTCTTAGATTATGATGCCTTGTTGGAACATTTCAGACTAACGTTGTCAGGTTCTGATATCTTCTACCTCTGTCTCTGCAGCTGCTGATCCCTATTAGTGTTGACATAACATTGTAACTGCTGTTACAACGAAATAATGTATAGGAAGAAGCACCCTCCTGAGAGCACAAGGGAATTCTGCAGTGTCACAATTAGAATCAATTAGACTCACTTCAATCAGTCACTGAACAAACAGTTCCAGTTAACCCCTCTCACGACAGTACTTTCAGCTCACAATAATAACTGGACTGGATTGGATCTTGTCATTGCAGGTCTATTGATATTATCTCCTTATGTCACTTGCTCTAATTAAGCCAGTGTTGACGAATATTTTCCTTTCACTGGCTAGTTGACTCTCCTGTGATGTCCATGTACAATGTTGTAGGTGACTGAACACCTCCCACCAACGCTTCCTCCCACTGCTGACCCCCAACCAAACGCCTATTAAAAGCAAGCAATCAAAAGATTTTGACTGGGCCTAGTAGCCCTGACTGCTTACAGGAAGGGTGGATTTGACCGGATGTTCCTCTAACTGTGAAATTAAAGCAACTTTGTATGTTCAACACTCAATGTTCATTGAGCATAGGGTCATAGATTCAGAGAGATGTATAGCACGCATACAGACCCTTCAGCCCATTCCACTACGCCAAACAGATATACCAACCTAATCTAGTCCCACTTGCCAGCACCCAGTCCGTATCTCTACAAACCGTTCCTGGTCATATACCCATCCAGATGCCTTTTAAATGTTGCAGTTGTAGCCGCCTCCACCACTTGCTGTGGCAGCTCATTTCATGCATGTCCCACCCTCTGAGTGAAACGTTGCCCCATAGGTAGCTTTTATACCTTTCCACTCTCACCTTAAACCTATGACCTCTAGTTCTGGACTTGCCTACCCCAAGCAAAAGAATTTGTCTATCTATTCTATAATGTCCCTCATAGTTTTATAAGCATCTATACGGTTACCCCTCAGTCTCTGACTCAGGCAAAACAGCCCCATCGTTTTCAACACTTCCCTGTTGCTCAAATCCTCCAACCCTGGGAAGCTTGTACATCTTCTCTGAACCCATTCAAGGTCCCCACATTCTGCTGATAGGAATGAGAACAGAATTGCTTGCAACATTCCAAAAGTGGACTAACCAATTTCCTGTGCAGCCGCAACATGACCTCCCAACTCCTGTACTCTGACCAAGAAAGGAAAGCATGCCAAACGCCTTCCTCACTACCCTATATACCTGCGACTCTGCTGTCAAGGAGCTAGTAACCAACACTCCAAGGTCTCCTTGTTCAACAAAACTCTCTCGGACCATACCATTAAGAGTTGAGATTTGCTGTGTTTCCTTTCCAAAAACGCAGTACCTCACAATTATCTAAATTCAACTCTATCTGCCATTCCTCAGCTCATTGGCCTGTCTGATCAACATAGCGTTGGAACCTGAGGTGCCATCTTCGTTGTCCAAAATATCTCCAAATTTTGTGTCATCTTCAAACTTACTAAGTATACCTCACATGCAAATCGTTTATATAAATGTCTAAAAGTAGTGGACCCAGCATTGATCCTTGTGGTCTCAAGTTTGAAAAAAACAACCCTCCCACTACCGCCCTTCGACCTTTGAGTCAGTTCTCGATCCAAATTACTAGTTCTCCCTAAATGCCATGAGATCAAACCTGACGAATCAGTCTCCTATTCTTCAGTTAATTGCAGAATATTTACTTGAAAGCAGTTACATTTACAGTTTTTGACTTGAGTCTTAAGCCAAACCTAGCATTTGCAAAAACCTTGTTCATTAAAACCCATGGATTATGAGCCAAAAACAGAATTAATATGACGTTGGCAAGGAGGCTGAAAGGAATGAGGCAGTTGCTGTGGAGACTGGACACGACAGTCACATTACTCAGGACACCACCACGCTTCCCAAAAATTGGAATGAAATGTAATATCGAGCAAGGGAACAGATGACATTTGGGAGATGGAATTGTGAAAGACAATGTGATGTGAATACGATAGTTTCAAATGCGACACAGAGAATTATGTTTTGTACTGACTATTTAATCACAGGGAAAATAGGCTGATAGGAATATTCATATGTGCACAGGATAGTCAGAATTAAAACAGCCACAAGGAACAAATCGTTATGGGTACAGGGATAAGACAGAATAACAACAATCGAGGTATAGCTCAGTCCATTGTGAATCAGAGACAATGGGCTGAGTGAGCACCATCTTCACTGCAGTTGTTTTGCGATATGCATGAAATGTTTTCAGACAGTGGATACACTAACGATCCTTGAAGATGTGTCATTGAAGATGTGAAGTCTGTGCCATCATCACCAATAATCTATTCCTGTTGTTTCATGAAGAACAGCTGCCTCTAAAATGTATTTTCCAAAAACATCAATTTCCAGACGTTTGTACATTTAGCAGGATATTCTCCGTGACAACAGCTCTAATGGAACCAGGAATGGACGATATTGTCCAAATATAATCGTGTTCAACATCTGGACACAGCAAGGAAGGCAAAATGCCAGAGGTAATGGAAATCTGAAACTCAAAGAGAAAATTGTGGAGAAGCACATCACCTCAGGCAGAAGCTGAAGACAGATTCAGAGTTAACATATTTAGTCAGATGTGAAACTGTTCTGAATAAAAAGACGTATTGTAATCAAAAGGTTGATTCTGTTTCTCTCTGCTCTGATGCAGCGAAACCAGATACCGTTTCTCACCACGTTCTTCTTTTTCCTCTGGACTGTGTAAATCTGACTGAGCTAAACTGAAACACTGAAGGTGTCCTTTCAATTGACTCTCAAGTATTTGGCTATGGACATTAAATGAGAAATAATAAACTTTCTGCATATGACAGTTCCTGTAATATTGATACTGTGTTGCATTGTGATTTCTCGCCCTGGAATCCTTGAACTCAATGGCACTGACATCGCACAGCCAATCCTCTGAAAGATTGAAGATGATGCGGATCGAACTGTTAAAAATCAAGTGTGTTGATAACTGTACCACGACATATTCATGGGTTTTCGACAGCACTAGCAAGGTAAGAGTTTATTGTCATCCCCAGGAGCTCTGAAGACGGTGACGGAGAGCTGCCCTCTTGAACCTGTTCGATCCAGATGGTGATAGCGTTCTCACAGAACTCCAAGATTTTTAACTAATGATGTGAAGGGACAACAGATTAGTTTCTAGTCAGGATGGCAAATAACTTGAAATACAACATGCAGCAATTGGTTTTTGAATTGCTCAGTCGTGGATTTTAACAATGAAGACCAAGTTTTGCTAAGGGTCTGAGATGCCACGTTCCAAGCGAAATCAACCTGATCCCATCTCTAATGTCAGAAGCAAATTACTGCCTATGCTGAAATCTGTACTAAAAACAACCAATGCTGAAGATCACAACGTGTCAGACAGCATCTATGGAAACATAGCAAGCTAACGTATCGATTCTAGATAACTGTTCATCAGAGCTCCGATGAAGTCATCTGGATTCATAAAGTTAACTTACTCACTTTCCATGGAAGCGCTCTGACTCGTTGTGATCTCCAGTATTTGTTGTTTCCAGTCAGCTCAAAAGATGATTGAACATCATTTGAAACAATAAAGAACACGATGTTACAAAGCTATCTGGTTGAACAATCTGTTCACTGTCCTAATAATTCTCAAAAGATAATTGATGCACGAATTTCCAACTCTTATGAGGAGACGTTTGTTATACTTTTGGTGAAGCTGTTCGGTTAAGCGCCCTGACAGGGAGACAGAAAGACGCTCCACTCTGTAGTATGGAGAGCTAAACGATTTCTTCCATCGTGGACTATACGGTGCAAATGCACGCTATTGTCTGTTCCTATTGGAAATTGATCATTCCGACCTCATCAGTTACTGATGCCCAACAGCAACACATCAACAACTACCAGCATCCGAGGTGAACAGCATAAAGAGTAAGGAAAGGACACGGGGTTTGGGCAGGAGACCAGAGGAAGTGGCGTGATATATAGTGGGAGTAGCAGAAGAGGAGGATAGTGGGAGTTGATCAGTGGAAGGGTCTGTCGCAGCAGTAGGGGGCAATGCAAGGGAACTAAGACTGTAAGGAAAAAGTCATTAGGAGGCGGAATGGCAGATGAAGCATTTGTGATAGGGAAAGGTGTGTACTTGAAGAAGACCAATTTTTTGCTGATCAAACTTTCTTGTTCTGGGAAATCTGGATCTGGGTCCCATTGAAAATTAAGAAAAGATTTCTTATAGGTTTGTTTTGTACTTGAAAATTGTTCATATTACACATGTTCTCTGTTTCTGTATCTGCACGTGTATGCGACATTTTTTTTTCTCACATATTGTGTTGTCTCAGCATTTCTTTTCACTTTTCTAACAATTTGATGAACGGTGTTTTTTTTTCCTCATAGTATGCTTCCAATTCAAAGTAGTCATGAAATTATGAATTGATCCCCCTTGCGTACGAATCTTCATTCTCAGCACTCTAGCTATTTCAAACAATCTTCATCAATGGGTTTATGCCCATCCTGCAGATGAAAAGTTCCTTCTGCTATTGATTATTGCAGGGAATGTTATCAACAATATGCTCCAGTTGCACGTAAAATACCAATGTTGCAGGATAAGGTACCAAACCGAGTCCAACATTAATGACTTACCAGCCTTATGATTAAAACAAGCCGACGGACAAAGTGGAAAAGGAGAATTCAGCTCCATGCCCAAATTGTTGCTGATGGTTCTCTCATAAAGAACTCAATTGCATTTGTGTATAATTTCGCCAGTGCAAGATAAACAAGGGACTGAGATTGTCAATTCTTCCTCTGTGACTCACATCTGGAGAACAGAAGGAATATCAAGGTTTGTTATGATATTCATAAATGATGACGATGAAAATATGGAGAATGGGGTGGGCGGAATAATAAACAAAATTGTGGGTAACACCAAGAATAGCCTGATGGTTCACAATGAGGAGGAACATTTTCGGTTGCAGCAGGATATAAACTGATTATTCAGATAAACAGATGAGTGGCCAATGAAATATGACACTGATAAATGTGGAGTGATGCAATTCAGATGTAAAAAGACAAGTAAGTACTGAAACTGTGAAGAAGTGTTCTATTTGCAGTGTTCTTCTTTGGAGTGGATAAGTTTGAGATAGAAACCTGGGAGACATGGATAAGAACATGAGGAGTATGTATAGCGTGAAAAGACAGCAGTGTTCTCCCCTCATCCGAAGGGCCAAGAACAAGAGGACACATCTTTACAGCGAAAGGCAAGAGGATGAGGGTAATTTGTGGAATTTTGTTTGGCACCTACAGGATAAAATGAACGACTGAGGAAGGTAGTTTAGGAAGGTAACAGCATAAACGTTAAAGAACACTTCGATTTGCACTTGGCAGTGCACACTCGATGGGCCTCTTCTTCATTGCATAATTATTTGTGGTGGCATTCACAAAAGCTCTGATATCTGCTGAAACAGGAGCCAGCGGTACTCATTAGACTGCTCCATTGACTGTGCTCCTTTAGCGTCTACATTACAGGATAATTCACATGCTCAGTGCAAGAATCGTCCAAAACCAGCACGACATTATTCTCGTTGTTTGCCAGTGTTATTTCAACTGTTAAAATAACATGCATGCATATTTTCCTTGACATCTCGCTGTAATGGTATTATTTCCCTCACGAAGAATGAACTCCTTCTTCCCAGGCACTCACTCTGAGAATGGATTTGTTTTCCTGCCCATTATTAAACCTCCAGCCCAGTGTCAATGACCCTGTTGACTGTTTAAATGATCAAGTTCCTGTAACTTGAAGGTATGTTTCCGAAGAGAACGTTTGTGTTGAGCCAGGCATGTGAATGCTCGCGAGCTGACCGACCACATTGAGAAGGGAAGCAAACATCAGCAACTGAACTGAAACCCATTCCATACCATGCCCTGTCTCTACTCTGAAATGTGTGGATAACCCAATGGTCTGTCTTCCTGTTCCTCCTTCAAAAGTGATTCACCTTACACTTCTCCGCATTAAAGTACATTGGCCGCCTCTCAGCCCAGCTCTGCCGCCTATGCATGTCTATTCGTAACATATAATATCCTTCAGCACTGTCCACAACTCGACTGACCATAGCATCATCCGCAAATTTGCTAACATTTCCTTCAATGCCATTATACAAGTCATTTCTAAAGAATGACCATCAGCAGTGGACGCAAAACAGACCCTTGTGGTGCACCCCAATAACCGAACTCCAGGATGAATATTTTCCAATAACCAACACCCTCGGCCGTGTATCAGCGAGCCGATTTGTTATCCAAACAGCTAAATCAACGTAAATCCCATGGCTCTGTATTGTGTGTGATAGCCTAGCATGGAAACCTTATAAAATGTTTTCCTGCAATCCAACTCAATAGTCTAATCATGATTCCTCCCCATAATCTTTGATTCCATTCGCCAAAGTGCTATATCTGGTCGCCTCTTGAATACATTCAATATTTTGATATGAACCACTTCCTGTGTTAATGAATGCCGCAGTCTCACCACTCTTTGGGTGGAGAAATGTCTCATAATTTCTTTCCGACGAATACTCAGACGGTGACCTATCATTCTGAACACACCTACCATCGGGATCATCCTCCCTGCATCCAACCTGTCTCCTCCTGTTAGAATTTCTTAAATGTCTATGCAGTATCCTCTCATTAGTTTGAGCTCCAGCGAAAACAAGCCGAACCTACTCAATCCCTCCTCAGCTGTCAGTACTGCCATCCCTGGAAACAGCCCGATAAACCTTCCCTCAAGAGCAGAGCATCCTTTCTCTGACAATGAGACCAGAACAGCACACTATATTCGAGATATGGCTTCATCGAAGCCCTGTACAGCTCCAATAATGCATCGCTACTACTGTACTCGAAACCTCACGGAATGAAGATCAATATACCATTTGCGTTCTTTACCTCCTGCTGCATCTGCATTTGTACCTTCAGGGATGTTGCACAAGGAAGACCATGTCCCACTGCTCCTTCTCCCCTTCCAACCTGTGGTAATCGTCCTTCTCATTTTTCTTTCCAAAGTGAATACCCTCTCATTTATCGAAATTGCACTGCATCTGTCGTTGACGTGCCCACTCAACAACCTTTCCAGGTCCTGCTGGAGGATCTCTGCTTCCACAACTGCAGCTGGCAACGCATTCCATACTCTCACAACTCTCTGTGCAATGAACCCACCTCTGACATCCCCTCTATACTTTCCTCCAACCAGCTTAAAACTGTGACCCCTCGTGTTAGCCATTTCTGCGCTGGGAAATAGTCTCTGGATATTGACTCTATCTATGCCTCTTAGTACCGTGTATACCTCAATTAGGTCCCCTATCCTCCTCCTATTCTTCAATGAAAAAGTCTAATCTTGTTCTAGATATGAATACTTTTGGTCATTAAGTATACAAATCTCATGGTCATTTGCTTCCCTAACGTGTGGGAACAGGCTATTTAGGCTAACAAGTCCACACCGACCCTCAGAATAAGTAACGCATTCAGACCATTTCATTCTGACTAATGCAACTAACATTAACCATTTAGTATGGTCAATTCACCGAACCTGCACGCCCTTGAACTATGGGAGGGAGCATCTAGACATTGTACGACATGCATTTAAGTATGAGATTTCTAAATAAATTCTATCGAATTTTCTCTTTTAGTATTTCTTGTGCACTGTGCTTTCCAAAATCTCCATCCTTATTTATTCATCCCTGATAGTACGGAGCCTCATCTCTATGATTACTCCAACTTTCAACTGACATTCATGTTTTATGATTCCTTCACCTACCATGGTCGTTAGATTGTCCCTGCCTCTTGATCATATTAACCTTTACATTCTGACCTGCTGCTTTGGTCCACAAACTCATTACTTTTTTAAAATCCACCCGACTTGCACCAGCAAACCTCCGGTTAAGATGAACGCCTTTCCTTTTTGTAAAGGTCCCAGCTGCCCCGGAAAAAGGTCCCAAAGATCCAAAATCTGAATGACACGCCCCACACTAGCTCTTTCCTTCCATATTATCTTTTGTTATTCCTTGCTTCACTATCACAGATTAATTCCGAGATTACAACCCTCGAGATCCTGCTTTTCAATTTATACCCAGCTCCCCGAACAGTCCTTGCACAACCTCGTCACAATTTCTGCCTATGTCATTGTTATCAATGTGCATCACGACCGCTGGCTGTTCATCCTCCCACTTCCATATACCCTGAGCACGCGAGGAGGCGTCCTTAACCCAGTTATCAGTGACGCAACATCTGAAGAAGTAATTATTCTGCTTTTGCAACACGGAATCTGCCAGATCTGCTGAACGTTTCCAGCAATTTCTGGTTTTGTCAACAACGTTCATTGCTTATTGACAAAAATCTGCAACTGAGATATGAAAGCTTCTGACCTTAGTCAGGAAGAGGGCAGTGTATGTGTGGAATCAGCTGTCAGAGGAAGTGTTGGGGGCTGTAACAATGACATTCAAAAGAAATTCGGATGGGTATATGAATAAAACAAGTTTTGGAAGAATGTGGGCCAAGTGCGAGCAAATGTAATGATATTAGGTCAGGGTACCTCGTCGACATGGATGAGTTGTACCAAAGATGCTGTACATTTCTATGACTCGACCTAAATAGTTCCTGATGAAGGGCTCCTGCCTGGAACGTCGATTCTCCTGCTCCTGGGATGCTTCATGACCTGCTGTGCTTTTCCAGCACCACACACTCTCGACACTAAATACTTGGGCGTTCAATGACCATACTAAATGTCAAATTGTTTTTTTTTATTCTGTGCATGAACATCATCGGTCACGTTACCAATCCATGAACTAAAAGATTTTTGCAACGTTTTAGACATCAAACAACTTGGAAAATATTTTCTCAGATGCAGCAGAATATAATTAATTCCTAGGGGGTGGGGATCCCCAGTGGAGGGAAGTCTACGTGGAAGTCCTCCCCCTTTCTCTTGGCGACCTAGGGTGGATGGTTCTGCACGCAGCAGTCCCCTGCAACCGCAAATTGCTGTGGTTGCCGGACTCTCAGCCAAACAGCTTGTGCTGTGGTGCTGTGGGGTCCAAGGACCATGTATATATTGGGTGTGGGCGCTTCCTTCCCATCTTGATTTTCTCAAAAACCTCCTCCTCTGCTTTTGGTTGCAGTTCAATCCCATGCTCCTGATCTTCGGGCACCCGGCACAGAAGAGGGAGGGCAGGTCTGAAGACCTCCCCGTGGGTCTGCTCCTGGGCCTGGCCATACTGGCCATAAACAGGTTTAGGCAGCGGGCTGTGGAGGGGGTCCTTAGGGCCGACTGCCTGCCCCTCTTCCACGGTTGCGTTAAAGCCCGGGTGTCTCTGGAAAATGAGCAGGCAGTGTCCACCGACACCCTGGAGTTGTTCAGGAAGAGGTGGACGATGCAGGGACTGGAGTGCATTATTTCCCCCTCCAACTTAATTTTGATTTAATCCCTGCCATCCCCTTTACTGTTTGATCAAACTGATGTGAAGGGCACTGCTTGTCACTGGCCACTCGGCTGTTTTTTTTCTACCTGGTGGTGGGAACTGAATAAAGGATCTTGGACCTTGTGTCTTTCACTATGTCTCACACCTGCACACACGGTTGGTCGGCAGAAAAAAAAATATTTCCTGCGAATTTAACAATTCTCTCTTTTTTTTATTTCAGTCCAATTACAGAGGATTGTTCACAAAACACAAGCACAGACACAATGTATAATTTTGTCAAAGAATACCAGTAATGTTATAAATACTGAGGATGATAACTGGAATGAAAGATTTAAATGAAAGAAGGATGAGAGAAATTAGGCTTAGTCTTTTCTGCTCTAGAAGGAATAAGATGTGAACTGATGGAGGTGCTCAAAATTATGTAAAGAATTACAGGGTAAAAGGATATTCTGTGTCTATTAGTTGGCATTACGGTAACTAGAAATCTCAATTTCGAACTGTCAGCACAAGAACTGGAAGCGAGATGAGGAGAAACTTCAAACAGGGAATTGTTAGAATTTGGAATGCCCTCCCTGGAATGTTATGGATGTGGATTCAAAAGAGAACGGGATATATATTAGAAAGTTATGAATTTCAAGGGCTATGGATTTTGGGCTGGAAAATTGATTGAGCTGGTTTGATACTTCAGCGTCCGATGCATACAGTTGGACCAAAAGCCTCCTTCAGTTTTTTTAAAGTTCTGTATTGCATCACACACAGTTTCAGTAAAATCAGCACACCATTACATCCTATTGTAAGTGCTGGCAAATATCTGATCATATCTCAGGTAACATTGCCATTGAAAAACCAAATTTTGCAAATTCACATTCATTAACAAGAGTATCATCACTCACCACATGATTATTTTAAAGTTTGCATCCCGAAAGACCAAAACAAGTAGTTCGATGTTTTTGATACAAAACTCTTTGAACAGTCTGTGTTCACTCAAATGAGCATTTTCATCGTTTTTTTGTTTCTTACTGATCCCATTGCACATTGTAAACAATACAGGTTTAAAAATTATTGTTCACTCGAATTGAATATCTGAAATTATTTATTAAAGTTAATATGTAAAGTCTCTGGTGAAACTTGCTCGTTTTCAAATTGTTTACAAATAACTTAAGCTTATACATTTCGCTGAAAAAATTAAGTTGATTAATTCTACGTAAATTTATAAGAATGCTTACTCGATTTGCTTGTTTAAACGTTTACTCACTGGGAATATGCATTCTTTCATAGGCTAAGCAATTTGGAAATGTAAGTGGCAAGGTATTCATTTGTATTCTGATATTGCATTTGTAATTCTGATCACCACAATAATCAGACAAGACGTTCTTTGTTCGGTGTAAAGTAAATGAATTTTTTTTTTCTTTTCTGTATCTTAAAGTGTTGACATGAATTTTCGTTTTATTCCCATGAATATATTAGCAACGTATTGGTCCCAGATTAATTGAGTAGTGAGAGTTCACATCGTCGTATATCTCAATTCACAAAAAACAGAGTAAACAAACACCAACAGAACTGTGGATGCTATGAACTGGAAACATAAGAAATGAGTTCTGAGAAAGGGTCACTGGACTCGAAACGGTAACTCTGATTTATCTTCACAAAAGCTGTCAGACCTGCTGAGATTTCCCAGAACCTAACATCTGCTTGTGATACTGACCGATATGTTGGCCTGCTCCTAAATCTGTGCAGAGAGCTTCCAACCTGGGTTAGAGCAGTTACTCTAACATTTCTTTGACAAATCAATTCTAAAGCATTTTGTGCAGGAGCAAATCTCGCCAACAGCCTATCACTGCTCCTAGTGTAGGTCCAAATGCTGTCCAAATTAGATACCAATGTCTGAGCAGCAAATAGAACTTGCATATTCATCTTCAGTATCAACCTGGCCAAGGGAGCAGATGTTGGGACAAAGAAGGCCAGAATCACACCGCACAAGTCACTTATGTTCATGGCAGCTGGACAGACCCAGGATTAAGAAGTTAACAATTTGACAATCTGCTGTCGCGCTTTGTGTCTCACAGTGATCCCTCTAAAACCAGTTTACTTTACCTTCATGTTCGCCAGTGTCACAATAAATTTGTGCATCTGCGTGGATTACCAGAGATTAAAACATGGATCGCCCAAGATGCTTTTGAATGGGTTTGGATAGAAATCAGTCCTGCAGAGAGCATCTGAAGAAAACAGCAGCAAATGCCAAGCCGGGTAATCACGTTAACAAATAAGATTGGCAAATTCTGAGTGGTGTAGGTTACCAGACACCTTTACTAGAATTCATGGCCGAATATCCCTCCCCAGCTTTCTTACCTTACATGCCTCACTCTCTCATAAATTCACCAATTGATGGGCATCGACAAACTGCGTGAAATGTCTGTGCTTCACCTCAACTTGTCCCCTCCATAATGCCCTGTACTCCACTAAGCTCAAGGCTATATGTGGTGTTGGATTCCCCAGTGAGTAATGTTCCTAATATCCTGTGGGTTATGGAATGGTAAACATCGAAATGCACGAACCATTTCCTTGTGGAAAATTCCATCTGGTGAGAGACAGGCTTGCACTACCAAAGAGAGAGTGCGTATTGCTCACAAAGAGTCAGCATAAGTCAGAACACTGCATAGTCCTTCGGCATCGCTGGGAGTATGCGCACTTTGGGAGAAGTACAAACAACATTGCCCATTCCTGAGGAATGTCCCTTCTGGACACTGAGTGGGGAATTAATCACCAGAAAAAAACATGGCATATTTGATGGTATATTTGAAGCAGCTTTTTTAAAAAAAAGAAATGATGATTCAAGAAATATAGTTTTTACTCTCCCAGAATTGTGGTTTTCGTTCATAGATTTTGCAGCCTGATAAAAAATAGAGTCATAGATTCACAGAGATGTACAGCATGGAAACAGACCCTCGCTCCAATCAGTTCATGCCGACAAGATATCCCAACCCAATCTCGTCGCACCTTGCCAGCATCCGGCCATATCCCTCCAAACCCTTCATATTCATATACCCATCCAGATGCATTTTAAAAGATGCAATTGTACCAGCCTCCACCACATCCTCTGGCAGCTTACCGCCCTCTGTGTGAAAACGTTGCCCCTTAGGTCTCTTTGATATCTTTCCTCTTTCACCCTAAACCTATGCCCCTCCAATTCTGGTCTCCCCGACTCCAGGGAAAAGACTTTGTCTGTTTATCCTATCCATGCCCACCCCCCCATAATTTTGTAAACAACTATAAGGTCACCGCTCAGCCTCCAATGCTCCGGGAAAAACAGCCCTAGACTGTCGGCCTCTCCCTATAGCTCAAATCCTCCAACTCTGGCAACATCCTTGTAAATCTTTTCTGAACCAAGTATCACAAAATCTGTCCAATAGGAAGGAGACCAGACATGTGCGGAATGTTACAGCAGTGGTCTAACCAATGTTCTGTACACCCGCAACAAGACTTCCCAACTCCTCTGCTCAATACACTGACCAATTAAAAAAAGCATACCACACGCCTTGTTCACTATCCTATCTCTGCGACTCCACTTTCAAGGAGCTATGAACCTGCCCTCCGAGGTCTCTTTTTTCAGCAACACTTCAACTGCGCAGTACAGAATGTTCCTCGCATCATATTTCAGGCTGGATGCCCTTCACCTTAATGCTGGGACTTTTATAGGTCAGGCAGATGATATAAGGGATGAGATTAACATCTGAATTGGTGACTTTTTTTAGCCATCAGGGACATAGTTGGAGGAGATCATAATTGGCAATTCAATATTCTGTGGTATGGGAACGACGGGCCGGAAATTACATTATTTTATTAATTAAGGAATTATTTACTGCAGTAAGGAGGGACGATATCTTGGAAGGGTCTTCAATTGAGGCTTCGTGGGTTGAGTGCAATTAAAAAAAAATACAGGAACGTTTCTTGGGACATATCACATCCTTCCAGTGAGTAGAACGTACAGGACCGGATGTGCAAACATTCACTGTAGTGGACAAAACAATAAGAGGGTAATTCGATTCAGGATATTCAATTCCCAACATGTGTTGGGGCATTCGTGCGATCTGAAGGAGGGCGAATGTGTTGAAATTTAAAACTGAGAGCTTCTTATATCAGCAAGGAAAATAAAGCAAGGGATATTGCATTTCTGGGCATCAGTGTGAAGAAAGAAGCCAGTCAGGTGTTTCACGCAGGATTGGGAGAACATTTCAGGACCAGTGAAGATAGCATCATACGTTTCTGGAGGCATGGTGGCACAGTGGTTAGCACTGCTGCCTCACAGCGCCTGAGGCTCAGGTTCAATTCTCGCCTCAGGCAACTGCCTGTGTGGAGTTTGCACATTGTCTGTATGGGCTTGCTCCGGTTTCCTCCAACAATCCAAAAATGTGCAACTAGGTGAATGGGCCCTGCTAAATTTACCGTAGTGTTAGTTGAAGTGGTTAATGTAAGGGAATGGGTCTGGGTGGGTTGCTCTTCAGAGTGTCGGTGTGAACTTGTTGGGCCGAAGGGCCTGGTTCCACACTGTAAGTAATCTAATCTAAAAAAAATGTAAAGATTGTTCACGAAAAGTCAAAAGTGGTCTTCAAAATAAAAGATAGTTGGACTGGGGAGACAAAATTTATTTTTAAAAAAGACAAGATCGGGCCAAAATAGTTTGGGTACAGTTACTTGTACGTAATTCTGTAGAACAGCATGTATGGGGGAGGGGGGTATCATGCTGAAAATAAAATGATAACAGTTTGAGCCCAAAGTAAGATCAAATTTCTGATAATAAGCCCTGAGAACTTCTCACGTCTACAAATATTCAGAACAGAATGAAAACAAAGATTAAAGTAGACAGAAAGGAGCAGACCAATGGAGTTTCCTGAAGAGTGTAGAAAATGCAGTGCTAAATTTACAGAAGTCAGCTGAAGAGCAGCAAGGGGGCGTGTTAAAACAAAAGTGCGTGAGATTAGTAAGAATCCCAAGATATTCTATTGCCATGTCAAGGAGAAGAGGATGACAAGGAAAAGAATGAGAACTGTTAGGGACTATGGAGGCAGCCTGTGCACGGAGCCAAAGAGCATGTTAATCATGTACTTAATATGGGTACTGAGAAGCAATTCCTGGATTCAGGCAGAGTGAGAGTGTGACCTTTGAGCTGATTGGTAGAGAGTGTGAGGAAGAATAGGAAGTTTCGGCAGTGTAAACGATTGACAAATCCCCAGGTCTGGATGAATTGTATCTTAAACTGAAATGGAAGAAGTGGGAAGAAATTACAGGCTCTGAATTTTTTTTTCCTATTGTGCTTTTGGCGCGATTGGACAGGATGCCATCTACTGTAGATTAAGCAAAGTTTATAAAAAAGGACCTAACATCTCCCACGCCCCACATCACTGAGAGGGAAACAATGATAGAAGATGTTGAAACCTATTGCGCCAGGACGATTAAGTATCTTCAATTAAGACAGACATTTTTAATCAGTCAGTGAATCAAAGGTTACAGGGAAAATGCATGAAGGTGAAGTTGAGGATTATCAGAATAAACATAATTGAACTGAAATGCAGAGCACACTCGGTGATCTGATGGGCATATTGTTATTTTTATACCTTATGGTATCAAATATCCGACTATTCCTCTGCTCGTATGAACAACAGTCTCGCAGTTAGGAATGCAATTGTCTGATTCAAACAGTTTATAATTGCGACACTAATAGCCAGAAGCATGAATTCAATTGTTGGAGCGTGAAATGCCCGACATGCAACAGGAGCAGACTCGCCAACTTTAAGAGCATTTCACTGGTCAATGGGAAAAACATATGGATGAAAATGGAATAGTGTAAGTTAGATGGACTTCTGATTTGTTCCACAAGTCGGTGCAAGATCGACGGCCGAAGGGTGTGGACTGCACTGTAATGTTCTCTGCAGGAGTTTACAGTAACAGCGTGGACTGGAATATCTGAATGAGGTGCCAAAGAAAAAGAAGGTTGTTGGGGGCAGGAAGAGGTTCCAGAGATACGGAGGAGAGTAGGTGCTTGATAAGAATATAGAAATGGGGAGTTGTGCGTGGGCTGGAGGAATACATATAGATATGGAGAGATGTGCATACTGGAGGATGTCATAGTGTTAGTGAGGGAGTGTAGGGACTGGGCGATGTTACAGAGATAACGAGGGGGTTTAAGGCATTTGGAGGAGGCCACAGACATTCTGAGGGGCATAGTGGGTAATAGGATGTTACAGAGGTAGTGAGGAGTATAAGGAGTAGGAAAGGGTTACACAGGTAGTGAGGGGGTGTCTGGGTTGGAGGAGGTTACAGAGATAGTGAGAGGATGTCAGGGTTGGAAGAGGTTACAGAGCTCCTGACGGCGTGTAAAGGTTTCGGGCAGGTTACAGAGATAGTAAGGGGGTGCAGGGGATTGGTGGTGGTTACAGAGAGAGTGATGGAGTTGAGATAGTGACGGATGTTGGGGATGGAGACCGGAGTGGAGACATAGTGGGTATAGGGGTTTGGAGATGGTTATACAGATAGTGAGGAGATGTAAGGAGCAGGAGTAGGTTACAGAGATAGTGAGGACGTGTAGGTGGATGGAAGTGATGACTGAGGGAGTGGTGGGTTAGAGACGTTTGGAGGAGGTTACAGAGATAATGAGGACACGTAAATGGTTGGATGATGTTACAGAGACAGTGATGAAGGGTAGTGGGGAGGAGAAGGTGACAGAGACAGTGAGGATGTGTACAGGTTAGGATGAGGTTACGGAGAACTGAGGAGATGTCGGGCGTTGGAGGACGTTACACAGCTGAGGATGAAGATGTAGAGGGCTGGGGCGGTTACAGAGATAGTGAATCCGTCTCGTTGGTTAGAGGAGATTACAGCGATAGTGAGGGAGTATGGGGAGGTTGGAGGAGGTTAAGGAGTTAGTGAGGGGGAGTGTGGGGATAGAGGAGATCACAGAGATAGTGAGAGGTGCAGGGGGTTTTGGTGGTTGCAGAGATCGTGAGAGGGTAGACGGGGTAAGAGTAAGTTACAGAGATCATGGAGAAGTAGGAGATGGAGGAGTTTACAGAGAGATTGAGGGATTGCAGGGTGTTGGAGGAGGTCGCAGAGATAGTGATAGGTGTAGTGGATAATAGGTGCTTACTGAGAGAGTGAGGAGATCAATGGGATAGGAGGAGGTTACAGAGATATTCAGCTAATGTAGCAGGCTGAAGGACGTAACAAAGATAGTGAGGGAGTGTAGTGGGGAGGAGGAGGTAAGAGAGTAAGTGAGGGTGTGTAGGGGTAGGAGAAGATTGCAAAGATAATAAGTGGTTTTCGGGCATACTGGGAGTTTACTGAGATAGTGAGGGGTATAGGGGTCTGAACGTGATTACAGATATAGTGAATGGTTTTGGGGGTTGGAGGAGATTACACAGCTAATGAGAGAGTGCAGGCGGTTGGGGCAGGTTACAACAATAGTCAGCGAGTGGAGCCGGAGAAAGAGGTTACAGAGGTGGTGCGAGTTTGTTGTGGGTAGTGGAGGTAACAGAGATATTGAGGGCGTGTCAGGGGCTGGAGGAGGTTACAGATATAGCTTAAGCGTGTCGTGCAGAGGAGGAAGTTCATGAGATAGAGAGGATGTTTCGGGGTTAGTTTGAAATTACAGCGATAGTGAGGGAGTGTAAGGGTTGGAGGAGGTTGCAGAAATAGTGGGTGGATTTTGAGGGTAAGAGGAGGTTACTGAGACAGTGAGGGTGCGTCTGATATTGGAGCTGTTTAAAGACATAGCGAGGTGATGTTGGGGTTTGCATGAGATTACAGAGCTGGTGAGGGAGTGTAGGGGTTTGATGAGGTTCTGAAGATAGTGAAGGGATCTCGGGGGGTTGGAGGAGATGACAGAGATAGTGAGGGGGTTGGTGGAGATTGCAGAGATAGTGAACGGGTGTAGGGGGTTTGAGGTGGTTACCCAGATAGCGTGGGTGTGTAAGGTATAGGAGGAGGTTGCAGAGATAGTGAGGGGATGTAGCGGGTTTGGAGGAGTATACAGTGATATTGAGGTTGCAGGAGGTTGGAGGAGTCTCCAAAGCTCATGAGGGCGTTAAGGAGGTTGAATGAGTTTTCTAACGTAGTGAGGGGGTGTATGGGATATGAATATTCCAGATAAAGTGTGGGTGTGTTCGGGGTAGGAAGAGGTTAGAGACAGAATGGGGAGTTTTGGGCTGACGGACGTTAAAGAGGCGGTCAAGGCGTCTAATGGGGAGGGAGAGGTTACAGAGATAGTTAGGATGTGTTGGGGGTATGAAGTCGTTACCGAGATAGTGAAGGGATGTAGGGGTTTGGAGGAGGTTACAGAAATAAGGAGAGGGTGTAGGATATAGGAGGAATTTACAAAGATAGTGAGAGGACGTAGAGGTTAGGAGGAAATGCCAGAGAGTGTGTGGGGATGTAGAGGGTCGGAGCAGTTTACAGAGTTATTGAGGGAGTGTAGGGGGTTTGGAGGAGGATACAGAGATAGCGAGGTAGTGAAGAGGGTAGCCGGACATTGCAAAGATACTGAATGGGTGTTGAGGGTAGAAGCAGGTTACAGAGACCATGAGGGTTTGTAGGCGGCTGTTGGAGGTTGTAGATATAGTGAGTGGGTGTAGTGGTCGGGGCAGTTACGGAGATCACGAGGGGGTGTACGGGATAGGAGGAGGTTAAGTGAGTAGGTGTAGGGATTCGGAGGGTACAGAGCTACTGAGGGGACGTATGGGGCTTGGAGAAGGTTATAGAAATAGAGAGGGGGTTTAGGGGATTATAAGATCTCTCACGGATCGTGAGGGGTGTAGGGGAGGCGGAGATTACACAGATGGCGGAGGTGTGTCTGAATAGGAGGAGGTTACAAAAATAGTGAGAGGGTATGGTGGCTGGAGGTGGTTTCAGAGGAAGTGAAAGGTTATTTTGGGTTTAGCGGAGGTTACACAGATAATGAGGGTCTGTAGGGGATAGGAGGATGTTAAGATATTGAGGCGATGTAGTGGGCTGGAGGAGGTTACAGAGATAATGAGAGGCTGTAGCGGGAGGCGGAGATTACAAAGATAATGAGGGGGTCTATGGTGTTGGAGGGGATTACAGAAATAATGAGGATGTGTCAGAGGTTCGAGGAGGTTACAGAGATAGGGTTGGGCTGTAAGAGGTTTGGAGGAGGTTACAGAGATAGGGTTGGGCTGTAAGAGGTTTGGAGGAGGTTACAGAGATAGGGTTGGGCTGTAAGAGGTTTGGAGGAGGTTACAGAGATAGGGTTGGGCTGTAAGAGGTTTGGACGAGGTTACAGAGATAGGGTTGGGCTGTAAGAGGTTTGGAGGAGGTTACAGAGATAGGGTTGGGCTGTAAGAGCTTTGGAGGATTTTAAAGAGATAGGGTTGGGCTGTAAGAGGTTTGGAGGAGGTTACAGAGATAGGGTTGGGCTGTAAGAGGTTTGGAGGAGGTTACAGAGATAGGGTTGGGCTGTAAGAGGTTTGGAGGAGGTTACAGAGATAGGGTTGGGCTGTAAGAGGTTTGGAGGAGGTTACAGAGATAGGGTTGGGCTGTAAGAGGTTTGGAGGAGGTTACAGAGATAGGGTTAGGCTGTAAGAGGTTTGGAGGAGGTTACAGAGATAGGGTTGGGCTGTAAGAGATTTGGAGGAGGTTACAGAGATAGGGTTGGGCTGTAAGAGGTTTGGAGAAGGTTACAGAGATAGGGTTGGGCTGTAAGAGGTTTGTAGGAGGTTACAGAGATCGGGTTGGGCTGTAAGAGGTTTGGAGGAGGTTACAGAGATAGGGTTGGGATGTAAGAGGTTTGGAGGAGGTTACAGAGATAGGGTTGGGCTGTAAGAGGTTTGGAGGAGGTTACAGAGATAGGGTTGGGCTGTAAGAGGTTTGGAGGAGGTTACAGAGATAGGGTTGGGCTGTAAGAGGTTTGGAGGAGGTTACAGAGATAGGGTTGGGCTGTAAGAGCTTTGGAGGAGGTTACAGAGATAGGGTTGGGCTGTAAGAGGTTTGGAGGAGGTTACAGAGATAGGGTTGGGCTGTAAGAGGTTTGGAGGAGGTTACAGAGATAGGGTTGGGCTGTAAGAGGTTTGGAGGAGGTTACAGAGATAGGGTTGGGCTGTAAGAGGTTTGGAGGAGGTTACAGAGATTGGGTTGGGCTGTAAGAGGTTTGGAGGAGGTTACAGAGATAGGGTTGGGCTGTAAGAGGTTTGGTGGAGATTACAGAGATAGGGTTGGGCTGTAAGAGGTTTGGAGGAGGTTACAGAGATAGGGTTGGGCTGTAAGAGGTTTGGAGGAGGTTACAGAGATAGGGTTGGGCTGTAAGAGGTTTGGAGGAGGTTACAGAGATAGGGTTGGGCTGTAAGAGGTTTGGAGCAGGTTGCAGAGATAGGGTTGGGCTGTAAGAGGTTTGGAGGAGGTTACAGAGATAGGGTTGGGCTGTAAGAGGTTTGGAGGAGGTTACAGAGATAGGGTTGGGCTGTAAGAGGTTTGGAGAAGGTTACAGAGATAGGGTTGGGCTGTAAGAGGTTTGGAGGAGGTTACAGAGATAGGGTTGGGCTGCAAGAGGTTTGGAGGAGGTTACAGAGATAGGGTTGGTCTGTAAGAGGTTTGGAGCAGGTTACAGAGATAGGGTTGTGCTGTAAGAGGTTTGGAGGTGGTTACAGAGATAGGGTTGGGCTGTAAGAGGTTTGGAGCAAGTTACAGAGATAGGGTTGGGCTGTAAGAGCTTTGGAGGAGGTTACAGAGATAGGGTTGGGCTGTAAGAGGTTTGGAGGAGGTTACAGAGATAGGGTTCGGCTGTAAGAGGTTTGGAGGAGGTTACAGAGATAGGGTTGGGCTGTAAGAGGTTTGGAGGAGGTTACAGAGATAGGGTTGGGCTGTAAGAGGTTTGGAGGAGGTTACAGAAATAGGGTTCGGCTGTAAGAGGTTTGGAGGAGGTTACAGAGATAGGGTTGGGCTGTAAGAGGTTTGGAGGAGGTTACAGAGAGAGAGTTGGGCTGTAAGAGGTTTGGAGGAGGTTACAGAGATAGGGTTGGGCTGTAAGAGGTTTGGAGCAGGTTACAGAGATAGGGTTGGGCTGTAAGAGGTTTGGAGGAGGTTACAGAGATAGCGTTGGGCTGTAAGAGGTTTGGAGGAGGTTACAGAGATAGGGTTGGGCTGTAAGAGGTTTGGTGGAGATTACAGAGATAGGGTTGGGCTGTAAGAGGTTTGGAGGAGGTTACAGAGATAGAGTTGGGCTGTAAGAGGTTTGGAGGAGGTTACAGAGATAGAGTTGGGCTGTAAGAGGTTTGGAGGAGGTTACAGAGATAGGGTTGGGCTGTAAGAGGTTTGGAGGAGGTTACAGAGATAGGGTTGGGCTGTAAGAGGTTTGGAGGAGGTTACAGAGATAGGGTTGGGCTGTAAGAGGTTTGGAGGAGGTTACAAATCTATCGAAGGGAAGTAGGGTGTTGGAGGAAGTTACCTTGATATTGGAGGGTGTAGTGAATTGGAGAAGGTTACTGAGAGAGTGAGGGGATGTAGTGATTGCTGGTGGAAACAGAGATGGTGAGGGGGTGTGTGGGCAGAAGAAGGTTACAGGGATCATGTGGGAGTGTAAGGGATGGGGAGGTAACAGAGATAGTGACGGTGTGTCTGGTGCGGGTGGATTTTACAGAGATAGTGAGGGAGTGTAGGGGTTTGGGGAGGTTACAGCGATATAGAGGTGCATAGATAGTAGGAGGTGGTTACAAATATTGTGAGGGACTGTAGGGGATCTAGGAGGTTACTAGGATAGTGAGGGTGTGTAGGGGATTGGAGGAGGATACAGAGCTAGTGAGGTGATGTTGGGGTTTGAAGGAGGTTGCAGTGATAGTGAAAGGGTGTAGTGAGTTGGAGAACTTTACAGAGCTAGTGAGAGTTTGTCGATGGTAGGAGGAGGTTGCACATATAATGAGGGAGTTTAGTGATTTGGAGAAGGTTACTGAGATATTCAGGGAGTGACGGGATTGGAGGTGGTTACAGAGATAGTTACGGATTGTAGAGTGCGTGCAGTATTTACTGCTATAGTGAGGGGCTGCAGTGGGTTGGACGAGGGTATGGAAATAGAGAGGTCTGCAGGAGTTTGTAGGAGGTTATGGAGGTAGTGAGGCAGTGTAGGAGGTTATTGGCGGTGCCCGATACTCCCTCACATACTTTGTCCAGACCGTTAATGTGTAGCTTGTACAGTTGTGGTCCTAACCCTCACCCCTGTGAACCTTTACTTGTTACCAGCTGACTGCATGATTCCAACGCTCTGTCTTCTGACAATGTCAAGCATGTTGTTATGAAAGCGAAATTTTATTTCACAAATACTTGGATTTGTCTTCTTGTCTGGCTGTAGACAGCAGAATAGATAAAAGGGAACAAAGGTTTATTGGGATTTTCAGAAACCTTTCAACAAGGTCCCACTGAAGAAGTGGCACACATGCAATTGGTGGGAATGTACTGGTATGGATTGAGAATTCCTTAACAGGCAAAAAACTAAGTGGGAATAAATTGATTAGTGCTTGACCCCTAACTATTCACGAATGGATTCGATAAATTAAATCGATGGATAAAATCTAATGTTTCCATGTTTGTCAGTGACACAAAATAAGATGTGAATGTCAGTTCTATGGAGGAAACAAGGGGAAACAACAGTCCGTGAGTTTTCTCCTTTTAAGATTCATTAATGGATGGGGCCATCACTGTCTCAGCCATCATGTTTTTCCTACCTCTAATTGCCTGTGGAAGGTAGTGGTAAGCTGCCTTCCTGACCAACTGCAATCCGTTGGGTGTCAGGGCAGATTCAGCGCTGCGAGGATGAAGCGTTCGTTGGAGAGGACCTTGAAAATGCCTGTGTTCCCGTGCAATTGTTACTCCAGTCCTTCGACGTTAGAGTTGGTCTGGGTTTGTGAAGTGCTTTTGGAAGAGTCTTCCTAACTGACCTCAGGGTGGTCGTCGTTGTTTAACTGCATCGAATCAATACAGCTCTCCCTGTCATATGTGACATTGTCCTTTACCGACAGCTCTGACAGTACCTCACAATGTCTCACCTCATCGATTCCAATCTGCAATGCAGACCTCTCAAATTTAGTATTGCTTATACATCTATCATCTTTAAACTCTTCCTTTCTAAATTTTTAGCCCTCTGTATTTGTAACCCTGCATATCACTTTAACCAATTACAGCACATGGTCCACTCCTAAAATCTCTAAGAATTGCAGTGATTAGATGTGTTAAATTGACAGTTTTCACACTGCTTATCGATCTCAAATCTTGAAGCTGCTCCAAACCTAAATTTGAAATGATCCCATTCTCAGTATCTTATCATGTCCGGAGGGTCCTTGAACACCACCAATGCTCCAAAAGTCTATATTTCCCCCAATTATTGCAAGTGTTCTATATATGTAACATCTAGTACATGGAATACTCCTCACTGTCATTTTACATTTGTTGACGCCTTCACATCTCTGTGAACAGCACATAAAAGGTCATTTCGACTCTGCAAAGCTCCGTCACCAACAAATCATTATCTCTCTATCTCTGTTGCCTCATTCTGTGTCTGCAACTCTCCCTGTATCTTATAGTAATCTGCTTTCGGCTCTGCAGGTCTGCCTCGCTCTCCAGATAACCTTCCATTCTCTCCAGCTCGCACAATCACTCGAACACTCTCTGTCCCGTCAAATCCTCCTTTCTTCCATTGTCTTCCAGGCAAAACAGCGGACCTGTAA
Organism: Chiloscyllium punctatum; assembly: GCF_047496795.1. Taxonomy (NCBI): domain Eukaryota; kingdom Metazoa; phylum Chordata; class Chondrichthyes; order Orectolobiformes; family Hemiscylliidae; genus Chiloscyllium; species Chiloscyllium punctatum. The sequence continues at coordinate 45,185,699 of NC_092781.1, read as the reverse complement.
GGGGACAGGACGGAATGGGACGTTATAAATCCCGGCTGAGGCTTGAGGCATTCCAATTCCTGCAAGTGCCAAAGAGAGAGAGATGCTCAGAGCGATCAGCACAGAATTGGAGAATGTAATCGGCAGCCAAGATGGAGGCCTACTGGGACTTGGAGCTCGGGAAACAGCAGATCCGCAGGCTCCAAATCAGTACCGAGTCAGAGAGGGAGTGAATATGTGAGGGAGCATCTTTGAACAGGAGCTTGAGACTAACTCACACCTGGGAGTTATAGAGGCAGTAACGCGGGAGGATATTAAATCAGCCTTGAGGATGGAGGCCTAGTCGTATCTGGGAGTCACAGAGACGGTCACCCTGTCAGGGAGCAGAGTGCAGTGGGAGCAGAGGATTACATGTAACTGGGAGTCACAGAGACGGTGACTCTGTGAGGGAGCAGAGTGGTGTGGGAGCTGGAGGATTACACGTTCTTGGGTGTCGCAGTGCAGGTGACAGTGTGAGGGAGCAGAGTGGAGTGGCAGCTAAAGGATTACACACACTTGGGAGTCACAGATACGGTGACCCTCTGAGGAAGCAGGGTGGTTTAGGGTGTAGGTTTGCTCGCTGAGTTGTAGGTTTGATATCCAGACGTTTCATTACCTGGTTAGGTCACAACATCAGTGGCGACCTCCAAATGAAGCGAAGCTGTTGTCTCCTGCTTTCTATTTATACATTCCTCGTGGATAGGGATTCCTGGGTTTTGTGGTGATATCATTTCCAGTTCGTTTTCAGAGGAGTTGACAGATGGCATCGAGATCTATGTGTTTGTTTATGGCGTTGTGGCTGGAGTGCCAAGCCTCTCGGAATTCTCTGGCATGTCTTTGCTTAGCCTGTCCCAGGACAGATGTATTGTCCCAGTCGAAATGGTGTTTTTTTCATCCGTATGTAGGGCCATGAGGGAGAGAGGGTGGTGTTGTCTTGTAGCTATCTGGTGTTCGTGCAACCTCGTGGCTAACTTTCTTCCTGTTTGTCCTACGTAGTGTTTGTGGCAGTCCTTGCATGGAATTTTGTAGATGACGTTGGTTTTGTCCATGGGTTGTACTGGGTCTTTTAAATTTGTTAGCTTTTGTTTGAGAGTTTGGTGGGATTGTGTGCTACTAGGATTCCGATGGGTCTTAGTAATCTGGTTGTCATTTCTGAAACTTCTTTGATGTATTGAAAGTTGGTTAGGGTTTCTGGCTGTGTTTGGTCTGTGTGGTTTGTTTTTGAGGAATGTGCACACTGTATTTTTTGAGTATCCGTTCTTCATGAATATGTTGTATATGTGGTTCTCCTCAGTTTTCCGAAGTTCGTCTGTGCTGCAGTGTATGGTGGCTCGTTGGAATAGTGTTCTGATACCGCTTTGTTGGTGTGTGTTGGGATGGTTTCTGGTGTAGTTAAGTAATTCGTCAGTGTTTGTCTGTTTTCTGTATACAGAAACTGCCCGAGTGTGATTAACTGTAATTTTACTCAGGCTTCTGTAGTCATCCACTGTTTAATGGTGCCGTGATGTTAAGAGTAATTACTCTCTCTGCCCCTCTGGAATGTAGGCTATCCTGTTTTGTAGGGAAAGATACAAAAGTTAAAATAAGACCTTCTCCAGATTGTCCCCTCATATCTAGTTCTGACTGGTGTTGCTTCGAGCATGCCATTCTGAACTCCTCATTGAACCAGGGGTGGATCCCTGACTTGAAGGCTCCCATCGTGTGGGAGATCATGCCGGGCCATGAGGTTGCAGACTGTATGAGCTCGACAGAGTATCAGTCTGCTGCTGCTGCTGATGGCCCACTGCACCTCATGGATGCTTCGTCATTAGTTGCTCGATCTGTTTAAAGTCTGTCCCATTCAGCACACAGCTTGCTACATAACATGGTAGAGGGTCTACAAATGTGAAGTAGGCTCTCCTTGCCCACAAAGATTATGCAATGACCACTCTTACCTATATATTAAATGGTGAGGTGCATCTGCATCAGGCGGATTTGTGGCAATGTGGTCAAGTATATATTTACCTTTTATTGATTCCGTCTTAACCTTCTCAGCCACAGGGTCCAGCATCGATGCTGAGCACTACGTTGACTACATACGAAGGAGTTGCCTCCCGCTGCCTGGCTGCAAACTGTCAGTGGGACGGAAACTACCAGAGAGGATGGTTGTGTCGCCTGAGATATAGTCCGAGTCACAGAAAACTGTTCTACAGACAATATCTGCCTGTTGCTTCATCAGTCTGTGGGAAATATACGCCAGTTTAATTTTATATTTTGTACATTTTGTACAATGATGAGGTAATGTCATTTTGTTTCTTACATTAAATGAGATGGAGGTACTTGTCATAATCTTCTCAATATTGTCAGTGGACATAGCAGGCTACGGGTTAACTTTAGAAAGATTTATAAAACCACGCAGGACTCAAAGAATGTGAGTAGCCAAGGGTAGGGGAGTGCAAAACTAAAGGGCATTAACGTGAGGTGCGAGATCCACGCTAGGGTGACATGGTGGCTCAGTGATTCGCACAACTACCTCATAGCACCAGGGACACGGGATCGATTACAACGTTGGGCGACCGTCTGTGTCGAGTTAGCACATTTTCACTGTGCCTGCATGGTTTTCCTCTCACTGCTCCAGTTTCCTCCCATAATCCAAAGATGTTCAGGTTAGGTGAGTTGGACATACTAGGTTGCCCATACAGATCGGAGATGTGTAGTTTAGGTGCATTAGGTAGGGTTAAATATCGTATTAGTGAATGAGTCTGGGTAGTATACTCTTCACAGTGTCGATTTGGACTCGTTGGACTGAAGGGCCGATTTCCACACTGTCGTTGCATGTATGGAACAAACTGCCAGAGGAAATGGGAAAAGCAAGTACAATTACAACATGTAAAATACATTTGGGCAAGTGTATGGAGAGGAGAAGGTTTGATGGGACATGGGCCGAGCGAATGTAAATGCGACCCAGTCAGATTGAGAAACCTAGTCGGCATGGGTAAGTGGGACCGAGGGGTCTGTTTCGGTGCTGCATGACTCTATGTCTCCAGTTACTCGAAGAGGAGAATGCCAAGATAAGGCATGTGGTAGGGGCTGAAACAAGTTGCAGACATAGTGATAGTCGTCTAGATTGGAGTATAAAGTTAAAATTCACACAACACTATTTTATGGTCCAACAGGTTTAATTGGAAGCACACGAGCATTGGGAGCGACACTCATTCACCAGGTGATTGTGGAGGGCTCGATCGTAACACAGAATTTATAGCAAAAAGTTTTCAGTGTGATGTACCTAAATTATACATTGAAAAATTGATTGTCTGTTTAGCCTTTCATCTGTTAGAATACAGTGATAGTTTTACTTCTTTCATGTGTAAATCACAAATCCTTTTTTTTTAAGTTCCATATAGGGGATACAAAGCAATCAGAAATTGGACTGAAGCATGAGAGTTACACATGTAGAATGGAATTGAGGACCACAGGTATCCAGAAAGTCACAGTCTCCATCCCTGGACTGTGTTGCGCTGTGTCTCTGCAGACCAGAATTTGTAGCTGCAGGAGCGAGAGGTGTTGACAAAGGACTGCAAGTGGACTCACACTGTGAGGGATACGAAATAGAGATTTATTGGGTGGTATTATCAGTTTGCAGCAAGGTTTAAGGATGAAACAATTGTGTACTGAAGAGATTGTGATTCATAGTGCCCTTGCGTGAGTAACCTGCAGCAGTCGATGTGATGGTGCAATGGTATTATTGGTATGTGATTTACCTAGAAACTCAGCTAAAGTTCTTGGGATGCAGACTAATGTCCTTCAATGACAGATTGTTGAATTTTTATTAAATGTGTCTCAAAAATGTTGTTCGCAAACAACAAATACGAATTAAACCACTGCTGATGTTAAAGAAAAATCCGTCTAAGGCATTCGTGTCTTTAGGAAAGTAAATTTGTGATCAACTGGTGTGGACTTTTTAGTTTGACAACAGACACACTGCACTGTGATTGACTCTCAATTGCCCACTGAAATGGCAGGCTGGGTACCCAATGAACACAGTCCGCCGATGTCTCACCAACAAATCCAAACAAGCAAAAAAAGAAGTGTCCAGAAATCGTAGCCACGCCCATACACCAAAGACATCTCGGAAATTACTGCCAGACTACTGAGACGCCTTGGAATCATGTCAGCACACAAAACCATAAGCACACGAAAACTAATGATCTTGAAATATCCAATACAGACAAAAAGCAAAATTAATATCATTCACAAATACCGTGCATGAACTCTAACAAATATTACATTGGACAAATACGTAGAAAACTTGCCAAAAGGATACATAAACATCAGCTAACCACAAAATAACATGACCCTCTGACACCAGAATCCCGACATACAGATAAGGACACCACTTCAACTGGAGCTACACATCCATCCTCGGACAAGCCCAACAGAGACAAGCACTAAAATTCCTAGAAGCATGACTTTTCAACTGGAACTCTGCGAAATAAACACATTGGCTTTGACATCATTTATCAACCCGTGAGAAAATGAACAGGAAATGATGTAATCATAGGAAAAAGACATTGCGAGTGGTAATGACATTACCAATCCAAAGAAACACAAATATATAAGTAGAAAAGCAGAAAACATCAACAATGCTTCCTCTGGAACGTCTCTGAAGATGTTACCTAGTGTGGGGACCAAACGTCTAAAATGAACCTTCCAACTGAACGAGCAATCCTACATCCAGAATGGTGTCCACAAATATGCAGTTAACAATCACACAACACCAGGTTATAATCCAACAGGTTTAATTGGAAGCACACGAGTTTTCGGAGGGACACTCCTTCATCAGGTGAGAGATGAGGATTCGATCGTAACACAGAATTTATAGCAAAAATATGCAGTGTGATGTAACTGAAATTATATATTGAAAAATTGATTGTCTGTTAAGCCTTTCATCTGTTAGAATATAGTGATAGTTTGACTTCTTTCATGTGTAAATCACAAAACCCTTTTTTAAAAGTTGCATTCTCGGGTTCAAAGGGTTTTGTGATTTGCACATGAAAGAAGTCAAACTATCACTGTATTCTAACAGATGGAATGCTGAACAGACAATTAATTAATTAACTTTGTACACCCCAGTCCAACACCGGCATCTCCAAATCATAAATATGGAGGATTTTCTAAATCTATAAATGGTATAATTCAGACCGTGTATGGAATATTATCAACAGAATGGCTGCCCCAAATAAAGATATCCTTGCATTAGAGACAACAGTTAAAAGGATCACGCGTCTGATGTTCAGAATCGATGAATTTGCCAATGAGAATCTGTTGGGGAAAGATTAAGTAGATTGAGATTGAACCGAGTTGAGTTTAGAACAATGAGGGAGAAATTGAATAAAAAAATCCAAGATCCTTTGGACTTTTGACAATGTAGGAACTAGGAAGTTAGAAAATAGAACGGTACAGCACGGCAGTAGGTCTTTTGGTACACTATGGTTGTGCCAGTCATAAGGATATTCCAAAGTAATGCATTCTCCCTGCACAAGCGTCATATGCTTCCATTGTCAGCTTCCATTGCTCAGCTGTCTGTCATAATGCCACTTAAAAGCTTTGTTCACATTTATGATCTGGCCAGCTTCCTCGTTCTGTTTAAAAAAAAACCACATGCGTAACACACACTCGTTTAATCTTTCATCATCTCACTTCAGTCTTATGCACCCTTGCATTGTCTGTCCTTCACCGACAAAGAGATTTTGACATCCACATTATCTATGTCTCTCTTAATGTTATAAACCCGCATCTGATTGACTTGCAGCCTGCAATATTACAGTTTTAAAAAAATAATCCCTGTTTCTCCAGTTTCTCCATATTGTTACTATGCTCTAAACACAATTTATCACAGGTAACATGCTAGTAAACCTTTTTACACACTGTGCAAAGCGTCCACATTTTTCCTATCGTGTCGCAATGAGAACTACACAAGGTACTCCCAATTTGGTCAAATTAAAGTTTCAAACAGTTACAACTTGACGTGGAAACCCCTATACTCAGTGCTGTGCCCGGTGAATGGATGCATGCCAATTCGTTTCTTTCCCAGTTGCGTTGCCATTTTCAGGGAGCTATGGACATGCACCACGTCCCTCTGTGTATCTATATTCCGCAGTCTGATAACTTCTTTTTTGATTTGAACAGAACAAAAGGGATCATATCACAGGTGCGTGAATTAAACTCAATTTTATACATCTCAGCCGAAATATCTGGGTGGTCGATATTCTGGGACAGCATTTGAAAACCTTAGTCACTGCTCACAACTCGACCATTTTTTTTTATCTGCGATGAGTATTGTTGCCAGTTGCATTGTTTTCCCTTGTAGAGAGTCTGTAACCAGGGCGCATAAAATTCCAGCAAGGCTTCATTCATTCAAGATGGAGATGAGAAGGAATTTATTCACTCAATGGTGAGCAAGTCAGTGGAATTCTTTAAAACCAGAAGATTCAGCCGCAGCAATTCGGAAATTCGGCCCATTGAGTCCGGTCTGCCAATCAATGATATGTGATATTTTTTTCAATCCCATTCTCTCAATTTTTACATGTAATGTTCGATCCACTTGGCAGTCAAGAACCTATCGATATGTTTTGTATATGCGCAATGACCTGGCCTGATAGCCTTCTGTGACAACGGATTTCTAACGTTTAGCACTCTCTGGCGAAAGAAGTTTTTCCTTCTCTTGTTTCACAAGTGTCTTCCCTTTAGTCTAATGCCGTGCTCTCGTATAATATTCTCTCTGGCTAATGGAATAATTTAAAAAATGTGCACTCGGTCCACGCTGTTTAGTATTCTATAAGTTTTAATTCACTCCACCCTCAACCTTCTAAATTCATCGTGTATAGACCCAAAGTCGCTAAACATCTTTATAACTTCTCAAAAGTGTATCCTGCCTTAATATTCTTGTCCTCCCCAGATGAATGATAACATTGCATTTGCTGTTCTAATTTCAGTCAATCAACAACTTTATCTTAAGCGAAACCTCGAAGACTATTACCTTTGCATTTCAAGTTTCAGAACTTTCTCCCTATTTCGATAATTATGAATGTCTCTGTTCTCTCCAGAAAAGTGAAATAACTCAGCCTTTTACACATTGTATTCCATCTGTCACGACTTCCACTATTCTGCAAATCTGACTAGATCTTTATGCAGCCTCCATGGCTCCTCAGCGCAACCTGCTCCTTCAATTATTTTTGTACCACCCGCAAACGTAGGCAGATTGCCCTGAGTTCCTTCCTAACGGGCATTACTGTGAAAAATGCAAAGTCGTAGACCTAAAACTGACCTTTGCAAACTAACCATTACCACTACCTTCCATCGTGAAAAGGACACTTTTATCCGCACGGTCTAACTTCTGACAGACAGCCAATCTTCGATCAAACATGGACCTAGCTTGTCAAACAACGCGCTCTTATCTTACTCAGCAGTCTGCTGTGCAGCTACTTATCGAAGGTCTGATGCAAGTCCAGGGAGATAACAGCCACTGGCTATCCTTGACTTAGCTTGCTTGCTACCATTTCAAGGAACTCTGACAGGTTTGCCTGTTATTACCTCCACTGAAGAGACAATGCTACATTTGCCCTATTTTACCATGCAGTTCATCGGTATTCAAGAATCACATCCTTAAACAATTCCTTACAGGGCGGGGGGGGGGGGGGGGGGGGAGGCTGGCGAGGTTGGGTAATTAAATGCATAGGATTAATAGAAACTGTCCTTTCTCTATAGTGGGGGAGTACAGAAGTAGAGGGTGAGAGGGGAAATATACAACATCGACCAAAAAGACAATTTTGAGTGTGGTACCAGAGTGTGGTACCAGAGGAAGTGGTTGCGTCTAGTACAGTTGCAACATCTGAAAGGCATCAGGATTGGTGAATATGAAGCGTTTGGAGGGATATGGGCCAGAAGCTGGCAGGAGTGACTAGATTGGATTAGGATATTCGATTGGCATGGACGTGTTGTCCAAAGAATCTGTTTCCGTGCTGTACATCTCAGTGACTCTATGACTGTATAACTAAGATGGTCAGATCTTAGTTAATCTGTGAAGCAAGGGTTACTTTGAAAAAGCAGGAAAGTACATTGGAGCATCATCTATGATAACATTGAATTGTGGAATATACTCGTTGGACGAAATGGCCTAATGCATGTTCTATATCTCCTGGTCTTCACTAAGTTCTCTTCAGTAAAACATGCATAACACTTTTATTCTCGGCTGTCACAAATTTCCTGTACATTGAGATTATTAGATATTTCTCATTACGCAATATTTGATATAGAATTGGCGATTCTCTTATTGTCTCCTTGTATGTTATTTAAGAAAACCATTTTATATTCTGCCCAGGTTTCCATCCATTACAGCCCTGATACTCCTTATTTATCCCGGCGGGGTGGAGACTCCTATCATACACTGGTAATGCATTTCCCTTGCTTCAAGTACATTCAATTTCTGGTCTTAACCATGTTTATTATATCATGATTCATGCATTTAGCAAAGTCTTGCTCACAGTTGCTGCCACTTGCTCTTTCTTGGCTGCACCAAAATACACTCCACGTTTTGAACTTCAGATCTAATTGGCTCTCTCACCAACATATTAACGTCATAGTTTCGTCATAACCTTACGAGACCTTGTTTGGCTTTTTGACTCTTCTGCTGAAATCCAGACAACAGTTATATATTCACTTCCCGTCCATGTTCATCCTGCAGCGACATGCTCCTTATCACAATTCGTCATATTCGTTCACTTCAGTTGATGCTGTCAATTCAACTGTCTTGTTACAACTGCAGGAAGTGACAGTTTCAGTAATAGTGGGATTAAAAATTTGAGGCAAGGTCGCATAGATACGGGAGTGTTCATGGTTGTAAGATGTTACCAAGTTAAGGAGATTTGCTGGAGGTCCAGAATCCGATCAACAAGATCTCAGGCTGTGCATATGCATCTCCAAATTATTTTCTTGCGAAAACGCATGTTCCAATCAGAAAAATAAAGTCAGTGGTTCAAATGATAACATCTGTCAGGTTCCACAACACATTCTCGTTCCCATCCTGCAAGCTCTATAACTCCAGCAACTATCAACTCCTGCAGGATGGACGTCTCTTCCAACATATGTACCATCCTCCAGGCTCTGCAATCCTCCCATATCTGTAAATTGGCCCGGAAACTACAACTCTTATTTCCTCTGAAATTATCCCCACAAGTGCTTGAGAGAGTGACGGAGCTTAGAAAGATAGGGAGCAATAGCAAGGCTGGAGGATTTTGCAGACCTTAGGAGAAAAATGAGGCTTCAGAAATGTTTACAGTTCATGGTTATCAAGGAGGGTGGAGCGGGAGAAATGTATGTCGGGACGTTCCAAGTTTTCGTTGTATGGATTTCTTTTGGGGACTGGATTCGTTTACAGAGTTAGGTAGGGTTTAATTATTGGATGATTTCATACGAAGAGAAGAATTGCTATAACAGGACATTGATTCAGCAAATTGGGAAGTATGGAGTCTGCACGAAATTTGGAAATTGAGAAGAGTTTTCTGCAATGGAAGGAGTTGCGGAGGCATCAATTGTCTCATCTAAAGCAGATGACCCAAGTTGGGAGGGCTGTTGCTGCTGAAGATGATATCAAAGGGAGGAAGGATCGTAAAGCCAAAGGAGGTCATATAACTGTGCAGAGGTGTAGGGTCGGCCAGAGTTCATGGAGATGGGGTGGATGGGAGTGATAAAGCAGTTTACAGGGATAATAATGTTTGTAGGACAGGGTTGGTGAACGAAATCAGGGAGTGTTTCAGTAAACAGAGCTGTTTACAGAGATAAAAACAATTTTGCCGACTGGAAGAGCAAATAGACAAATGGAAGATAGTCATCAATAAAGATGGTTATAAATATAGGAAGACTCAGCTTCTGGAGGTTACTTAGATATGGAGACTATGGAATCTCGCAGATTTTCCCGGAGATATGGACAGCAACTTTGGTTTCACAGTTAAGGGAACATTGCACAACCCGGCGGATGTTCCTGTGGTAAGTACGGTTGAAGAAGAGGCAGACGTTTCCACAGATACGGGAGAGAGCGAGATATTGTATGGAGACCAGTCGACGAATGTGGAGACTGGAGGAGCTTACATTACCAGGGTGGGTGATAGCGACTGAAAGATTTGACATTGATAGTGAGTCTTCTCGGAAACTGTTTACAGAAGTCACGTACATTGGACGAGCTTCGACAGATCGAGAGTATTACAGGGTCCAAAGAGGACTACACAGATCGAGATGATTGTAATGTGTCCAGAGACTGATGGTGTTTTTGGGACTGAAAGAGGTTATTTAGGAAGGGGGGCAGTAGGATCTGCAGCAGTTTATGGATACTTGAGGAGATGGAGTAGATTACCGAGACAGAGCGGTTTCTCGGGTAGAATTTGTTCCAGACAGTGAGGGTTGTGCAGCCTGGAAAAGTCAAAGATGGGGAGGGTTTTTAGTCCAGAAGAGATTACACAAATAGGAACGTTGGAAGTTACTGAAGTAGTTTTCATGAAGAAGGTTGCACAGTTAAGGAGGAATATCGTGACTGAAGGTAAGTTCACAGTCATGGAAGGTTCGTTTGATAGAAGGAGCTCCAGGATAGGAACTGCAGTAAGGGTTTACATGGAAAGGATAGGTTGTATTTCTTGAAAAAGATTACACTGAATCGGACAGTGTTACGGAGAGTCGAAGAGACTGGAGAGGAGGTCACAGCGAAGATGTTATGGGGAGTGGAGGAGATTGGAGACACAGTGTAGGCGGTAGGTCTGGGACGAGCTTATACAGATGATGCGTGTTGGAGGGCTACAGGATTTTTACCACAATGAGATTTATCAAGACTTGATTACGTGTTTGATACAGAGCTGATTTGAGGACATGACTGTCAAAGTTGAGACAATCCAGGTGAGGTTTTGCAGATATAAAAATGGTTCGAGGAGGACCAGTAGGTAACAATGATTAAGAGTGTTGTAACGAATGACGAAAGTTACAGTCAGAAGAAAAATTGTAAGGACAGGAAGAAATGACAGTCAAACAAAGCTTTGTTACGACTATAAGAGCTGACATCGGCAAGGCTGTAGCATTTTACAGAGATAACGTGAATATTGAGGATAAGGCAAAAATTGGTGACAGGACTTTCGGAAGATCTGAATAGAATCTTCATCGTGTGGAAGATGTCATCCGGCCCTCTGAAGAGAATCCCAGCCAGGCACAGCCCTCAACATATCCACGTAATCCTGCATTTCTCAAAAGAAACTCACCTGGCCTGCACATCATGAACACGATGGCCAATCCACATATTTGCACATTCTTGGACTGTGGTGGAAAATAAGAGCAATCAGATGAAATTAGCAGGGGCATGGTAGACTTGCGCAGTCGACAAAGGCAGTCACCCAAGACTGGAATCGAGCCCAGCTCCCAGCGCTGCGAGGATGAAGGGCGGACCACTGAGGCAATGTCCCATCATGTATCTGATGAAGCAGAGCATGCAGACATTGTAAAAGAACGCAAAATTCCCGAGAGTTATCAGAACAGGAGGAGGTAGTTAGGAACAGGAGAAGGTGACATAGATGTTGAACATTGGAGACACTGGAAATTTATACAACAATAGGTACGGCTGTGGAGTCTCTCGACAAATGCAGGGTTTGGAAGAGTAGTCGAGACTGGGGAAGTTAGTAATACTCTGACCTGTAGAACTTGCCTGAGGTTACTGGGTCAGCAAGGAATGTATGGGTTGTCTGGGGTTAGAGACAGAGGGCGTTGAAGGGAATGCAAGTTATTAAATCAATCAAGTGGATGTTACAGCCACAGAAGTTCTTGTGACGACAGGATGTTCGAGAGCGAAGAAGGCAAACAGTGACTGGAGATGGTCAGAGGTAAGGAGCATTACATTGATGGGAAGGGTCACGGAGATTGAGAAGTTTGTAGAGAGTGGGTAACGTTGCAGACGTGCGGAGCGTTCAAAGAGTTTCAGAATGTTGCACAAAGCGAGGGTTGTCACGAAAGGCTATAGAAACTGGAGGCCTTTCTACTGATGGAGAGGAGTGAATGGATGATAGAAAATGATATAGTGGGAATTCAGAATCAGTGAGCTCGCCGAATACTGAATGGCAAAGGCAGGAATTCTAATAACCACTGAACAATTGATGTTGCAAGTTTGATAGCGAAAGAATAGTGCAATAAAAAAGGCGAAGCACTTCGAAACTGCAAAGTGTGCAAGTGGGTCCTTATAAACGGTGGGCAAGTAAGGCCATGAAAGTTGGGGTTGTTATCCACAGTGAGGCAGATGGACTCAGGCTACAGTCTAATATCGATCAGATGATAAACGCAGCAGGGTAATGGGAAGTCAAGTTTAATTCTAATCAATTTGAGGTAATGAATGTTGGTAAATCTAATCAGTAAAGGGCGGAAACAGTAAACTGTAGGCCACTGGCGGGTATTGCAGAACAAAGGAATCTTGGTGAAATGTTCACAGGATACTGAAAGTTCTGATGTAAATTTGCTGCCTGAGCTCGAAATGTCGTGTTCACCTGTTTCGTTACCATACTTGGAAAAACCATCAATGAGCCAAAAGTGGAGCACGGGTGTTAGTGCCACGCTTTCAATCTATGTTTTTACTTTTCATTCGTTTCGTGATTTCATTTGGTGTGGTGCCCTCTCCTGTTCTTTTCTCGGAGTCTAATCCAATGGGCTTGGTGATAGAATGCCTGTTAGCATGCCATATTGATATGAATCCTCTGCGCATGTCCCTGATTAGCTTGTCCTCAGGTGGATGTGGTCCCAGTCGAAGTGATGTCCTTGTTCATCTGTATGTAAGGATCTTAGTGAGATTGTGTCATGTCCTTTTGTGGCTAATTGATAGTAATGTACCCTGGTGGCTAGTTTTCATCATGTTCGTCCAATGTAATGTTTGTTACAATTCTTGCAAGGTATTTTGTAATTGTCACGAGTTTGCTTGTCGAATGCATATTGCCTTTCAATTCATTAGCTTCTGTTTTAGTTTGGTGGATAGTTTGTGAGTTACTACGATGCCAAGAGATATGAGTAGTCTGGCAGTTATTTTTGTCATTCCACAGATGTAAGGGAGAGTGGCAAACGTTTTCTGGATGCGATTTGCTTGCTTGTGTGTTGCAGAGAAATCCGTGCATAGTGTTTATTTGACAATATTTTCCACAATCTGAAAGAGCAAGTAAAACAGGAAATGATAAAACCCCAGGAAATGATCTAACTAGAGGAAATGACGTCGCCAACCGAAGCGAGTCTAAATACATAAATATAAAGCTGATTACCACCACCAGTGTTGGACCCGAGGGTAACTGATATTGTTACCAACATCGAAAAGCAAAACTTGTACACCAGCGAGCAAACTTGGATCCACAACTTCAAATGTGCGACAAATCTTCGAGAAATTCGCTAATCCCTGAAGACGTCAACACAGTTAGACAGGTTGTGGAAGGTATCTGAATTGGGGAACAGGGCTGGGATTCTTATTCTGTTGGGGCGAATTGCTAGAGATACTGGAGAGGACTTAAACTGGTCTGACAGGGCTGTGTGACCTGAAACAGCTGTGATGACCAAAAGAAGGTGGAGGTTTTTATTGAAGTTGTACGATAAGTTGGATTTCAACTAACTGACCACGGTACAGCACTCCAGAATAATGTACTGCCACACAAAGGTGTTGGGTTGTCACCTGCTGCCCTGTGCTTTTTGACAGGCACTCAAGAGAGGAACTTAGCAAGACAACACACGCGAGAGCTCTGAAGGATATGAGGGAAATTGATGAATTAAATTGCATTTGTTTCAATGCAACGGGCCTGACATGGCAGGAATAGTAACTCAGGGCATGAATAGCAACATGAGATTGGAATTCTAAGGATATTATGAAGCACAGCTGAGTAAGGTCAGCACTGACAGTTCAATTTCCCAAGATACTGGTGCTACTGGAAGGATAGAGATGGCGACAAGATTAGGGAAAACATAACAATGGAACTAAGAGAAAATATTCCTGCGGGATTGCCCATTGAATCTTCATTACTGGAATGAAAAAATAAGATTAGGTCATCAGTTAGATGCAATTCTTCGACTGTCCCCTCATAAACATTGTGAGATTGAGATGCAAATTTAACCGAGATCTCAGCCATCAGGAAGAAGAATAGGACTATAATCGCACTGTTTTTGTGTAATCTGTCCAATCCTAAACGAGCAGAGCGGCAATATGAAGCCTTTCGACGGGAGAAATTTGCCAAGTGTATTCCAGACAACTTTCCATCAATATGTAAATGGCCCGACACGTGAAAGGGGAAACTGACTTCCCTTTGGGAAACAAGGTCAGCAAATACTGAGGTGTTAAAGGGTGAGCAATTTGGTAAAGTTTCTACGATCCTATTAATTTAGAAATATCTGTGGAAAAGGAGAGGGGTAGGCCAAAAGTGGAAGTAATAAAATAGGAGAACACCAATCTTGATAGTATTCGAGATGAACTTTCAAAAGATGTTTGTGGAAGTTATTTCAGTAAAAGTGAAGTTTGACACGTGAGATTGATATAAAAGTGAGATAAAAGTAGCATTCAGGGTCCGCATGTTACAACTAGAAAATAGGCTCACGCTGACGGAATTAGGAAACGTTGGCTGACATTTTTTGGCTCTGATGAAGAAAAATGAGTGACATATCACATATAGTCAGGTGGATCGAGTGAATCCCTTCAGCATCATCGTGTTTGTCGCAATGCACGTTGGATGGAAATCGTGAACGCAAAAAGGGGACATGAAGTATCTTTGAGAGAAAGGTATAAGGAATATCCAAAGAGATTTTGCAAGTAAGTTGAGAACAAAGACGTAATTGGGAGAAGATAGGGGCCCTGAAAGATCAATGCGGCCAATGATATCTGGAACTATGGAGGATCTGTATGATCCAAAACAAGTATTTCACTTCACATGTTATTGTGGAGAATTAGAAGGGAAGTCAGGGAACGAAACAACGATTGGTTAGACCACTCTTGGGATATTGTATGCAACTCAGGTCTCCGGGCAGAGAATGGTATTGTTGAAATTCACAGGTTTAAGAAAAGTTAGAAAAGATGTTGCCAGTTTCGGAGAGTTTGAGGTGCATGGAGAGCCTGAATAGTCTTGGAATATTTTCACTGAAGCGTCGCAGGGTGAGAGGTGACCTCACAGAGGTTTATGAAAGCATGAGAAGCATCGATAGGGTAAAGAAAGAAGGTATTTTCCGATGTGTTTGTAAATACAAAACTAGAGGACATGGGCTTAATTTGATAGGGAAAAATTTGAAATGTACTGAAGGTTTTTTTTCTTGCAAACAGTGATACGTGTATGGAATAATTTGAAAAAGCAGGCAGCGGACACTAGTACAACTGTTGTACAAGTTTATGACTTTAACAAACGCCATATTTTAAGAAGAGGTGTTGATGAAAGTATTATGAAACAAAGGTAGTAAAGTCCCTAAGTCCTGATCAAGTATATCACATAATTTGTACGAAAATAGGGAATAGATTGATTGACAAGCACCTGGCAGACATGATTGTAAATTGACACCAATGAGTGATGTGCTGGAAAACTGGAGGGTGGCATGGTGGACAGTGAAGAAGACTTCCTAAGATTACAAAATACACTTGATGGAATCAGTGTATCTGTTTAAAATTGAAAGTGAAGTTCAATGTCGATAAATGTGAGGACTTGCATTTTAGTACAGCAAACGAAGGCAGACTTTATACACTTAAAGTTAAGGCCTTTCGCTGTGTTGTAGGACAGAGGAACTTCGGCCACATAATTCTTTGACCTTTCCATCTCGGAGAGATAGGGTGGTTAAAAAGAGGCCTTGGCACACTTGTCTTCGGTGCTCAGTCCTTTGAGTACAGGATTTAGGAAGTCATATTGAGTGTTTCCAGGAGTGTAGTGAGGCGTGTTCTGGAATATTGTGTCCAGTTCAGTTCGCCCAGTTATTTGAAGGATGTCATTAATCTTGACAATTTTCAGCTCTCTATGCTGGGCATGGAAATTTTCACTTATAATGAAAGACTGCAGAGGCTGAGACGTTTCTCACTGGTGCCTGAAGTTTGAGAGGCGACCTCATTGGACCCTTGTAAAATAATGAGGGCTATAGATACAGTAAATTGTAATTTTATTTTCCAGAAGTTGGGAATGTTTCGAGACCAGGAGTGGTATATTTCAGTATAGAGGAGAGACACGGACTTACAAAGACGTGGCAAAGGTTTGGAAGTGTAAGGGCCCCGGAAGGGGCAGCTGTGTGGAGCTAGAATTCCGATTATGGTCGGCTTCATCCAAAGGGTCAGTTCGCGTTTTGTATGACTATGACTAAAAACATAATGCATTTTTGACCAGCCTCGAGACAATGCAAGGGAACTAAATGCCAATTAACTTGACGACAAATGTGTGCAAATTGTTGCAAGAGATTATCTGGTCAGGACTGACACACATCTGGACAGGGAAGGATTGGTTATGGAGAGTCAGCACGTCTTTATTAATGCAAATTCGTGTCTCACAAACTTGATTGAGTTTATTTAAGACGTGACCGAGAAGATTGACTAATGCACTGCAATGACTTCTTTAATGACTTCAGCAAGGCCTTTGACAGGGCTTAGCATCGAATACACGTAAGCTAGTTAATATTAGATAGGATCAGGAAAATCTAGACAACTGGATACAGAATTGTCTTCATAAAAGGAGAACGAGAGTGGAGGTTTACTGCTGTTGTTCAGACAGGAGGCATGTGACAAGCGGTACAGAGTAATGGTCTGTTCTGTTTCACTGATGTGTATCATCTACAGGAACAATTTTGGTCAAAGGATAGGAGGCACTACTAATATTTTAGTGGCTACCAAACATTAGTGGGCAGTGAACACAGTTTACAGAAGGGATCATGATCAACCGTATATTCGGCCAAGGACAGAATATGGAGGTTAATTCAGGTGTTCGATGCTGTTAAGACTAACGAGGAAGGACTAACATAGTTAATGGTAGTGCCCTGGGCAACATTGTCGAATGGACAGAGAAAGCAAGGGTGCAGTTGTAATTTACCTTGGAAATGATATCAGATGTGGATAGTGAAGTGAAAGCGGTATTTGGCACACATGACTTTATTGCTCAGAGTGTTGAGTACCGGGAGGTATTTCTAACATTATCCTGAATAGATCCCTTTGGCAAGTCGGCCGACAGGTTGCCAGTATAATGGTTTATATATCGATGCGGGACATGCGGAAAGGGACTAGTCAAGGGTAGGCCGGTCCAAAAAAGAATGTAAAACCTTGAATGAGAAAGCAAAGATTTAAAGAGGGGCGTGACGTGCAATATATTCCACAGAGAATAGTGCGTATATGGAAGGAACTGCTCGGCGAAATGGTTAAAAAAATATAACAATTACAAGATATAAAAGACATTTGAACAGGTGCTCAGAGAGGAGAACGTTCGAAGCCAAACGCAGGAAAATGCGACTCATTCAGTTTACTAAACCTGGTCAGCATGGGAATGTTGGGCCAAACGATCTTTTTCAGTACATCATGGCTCCATGCATCCAGGTACTGGAGGCGGAGTCTACCGAGATAAGGTATGTTTTAGAAACTGAACTTAGTTACAGAGATAGGGACGGTCGTCCAGACTGGAACATTTATGAAATACATAGAGGCATTCTAGAGCGGGGAGGGGTTTCCAGAGATTGGAGCTGTTACAGGAGTTCGAATAATTGAAGACACTTTTCCACAAGATGTGTCATCAATACAGTGCTAGAGAGAGAACACAGAACAGAAAGATACCATCCTCTCAAAGCAGGCCTGCTTTAATCTCTGTTGTACTGATCCTTCCAAAGCGAACATACGTTTGGATTGATCACTGAATTACCGATACTGTCTTTGCACAACAAAACGTGGTGTAAGTTTGGTGAATGAGCTTTGGAAATTTCTGTATTTTTCCCACACCCCCTCCAAACAAATAGCATCTATGGCATGTCATGTACCCCCACGTTTTGGAGACCAAACTTTGTTCTCTGCTCTGTGCACTGAGAGTGAATTTACCTGCTGCATGATTTTTAAAAAAGCCTGCAGACCTCCCCACCCGTTCGATGAAGGTAAACATACCATATATCTTGGTGATCACTCTATCAGCCAGCACAACCACCTTAGTGTAGAATAGAACTAAACTTCCAGATCTCTCTGTTCATCAACTTTTCCCATGGCTCGTCCGTTTACAGAACGGTTTTCTCCAGAATTATACTTCCTAAAATGCATCACCTCACATTTGCCCGAATTGAACTCCATTGGCTACTTCTCTGCCAAACTCTCCAGTATATCTAAATTCTCCTGTATGCTTTGACAATCTGCTGTGTTTCTGTTACGCTACCGATCCTCATGTCATCTTCAAACATGCTGACCGTACCAACAGTGTTATCTTCAAGATGATTTATGTGTATCACAACGAGCTGTGGCCCCAGCATTGTTCCCGGTGGAACATTACTGGTCACCTTTCTCCATTTCACGAAACACCCTTCAATTACTACTCGCTGTCTCATGTTGCTCAAGCAGTTTTTTATCCACCTATCTCCAACACACTTCACACCGTGTGTCTTCACTTTCTGAATTAGTTTACCCTGGGAAATCTGATCAAACGCCTGACTAAAGTCCATGCATATACTGCATCCACAGCCATTTTTTCTTCTATAAAGTTGCTCACTTCCTCAAAGAACTCTATTAAGTTGGTAATTTAAGATCTGTCCCGCACAATATCATTGTGCCTATCACTGATACGCCCAGTATTTTGCAAATATACATAGATATTATCCATCAGTACCTGTTCCAGCAACTTTCCCGCTACTGACATCAGGCTCGCTGCTCTGCAGTTAACTGGAATACCCCTACTGACTTCCTTGTACAGCGCGACCACATGAACAACGTGCCCGTCTTCCAGTTCTTCATGTGTGTTTAAGGATGCTACAATATTTGTCATGCACACAGCTATTACTCTCTGGACACCCTCAGTTACATGGGACAGATCACATCCTGACCAGGCAATGTGCCTAAGTTTACATCTTTTCACCTACTCAGCTCATCCGCCCTGCAAGTGACAACATGATACAGATTTATCAACCTTTTATCTCTAATCTCAACTTTCATGATTTCCCCTGACTCAGTGAACACTAATACAAAGTAATCATTGAGAATCTCAGCCATTTTCTCAAGTTCAACACAAAACCTTCCTTCCTTATCCTTTAGTGGACCAACACTTTTTCTCATGATCCTGTTGCTTCTTCAAGATAAATAAAAGGCCTTGAGGTTCTCCTTAATTCTGCTTACTAAAGTTATTTAATGACTCATTTTCACCCGCTTGAATCCTCAGTTCACATTGGACCAGTTCGGCGGATATACCTCAAAGATGCATTCTGTTCTTAGCTGTCTGGTCATTGCATACGCGTCCCTCTTCTTCTTGGCTCGTCGCACGATTTCTCCTGTCATCCACATTTCATGAATATTGCCTCTCCTATCACTTTTGGTCAAACTATATTTGAAAGCCTCCCACATATCAAATAAGGACTTCCCCTCAAGTAGCTGCTCCTAATCCACATTTCGAAGCGCCTCCAAATTTTGATGCAATTGATCTTAGGCCGGTTTAGCACTCTTTCCTTACGACCACTGTCAACTTGCTGTAGGTGTATTCTAAAACTGACAGAATTGTTGCCGCTATTCCAGAAGAACTTGTGCGAACTGGTATGGCTCATTCCTCAACATAAGGCCCAATATGGCCCCTTCCCTCATTGGACCATTGACATTCTGCTCTCGAAAAATGTACTGTACGCTCCTTTTATATTCTGCCCTTTCCAAACATCTGACATAAATGTTTCCCAATCAAAGATGAAAAAATTAAAATCTGTCCTGTAATACTGCCTCAATGATGTTACTGCATCCTTCTTATTTCTCTGCACCACACATATTGCCTCACTGGTCAAGCCCTTCATTGTTCCCTCCTTTTGCACAGCCTTGATATTATCCCGGATCAGCAATGCAACTTCTCCACCCATTTTATTTCCCTCTCTGTCCTGTCTGTATCCTGGAAAAATTCGTTGCCAATCATGCCTTCCTTCAAACAAGTCTCTGTGATTAGCAATAACTTCATACACGCAGGCTCCAATCCAAAGCCAAAGTTCATCTGCATTGCCCACAATATGCCTTCCATTAAAGTTTATACACTTCAGACCAAAAGATCGTTTGCATTCATCTACTCTCTGCCTACCCTTCTGTCTGGTAATGTTATCTTCATATGACCCTAACTATTTCTCGTTTTCACTTCACAGTCGAATAGAGGTCTCTTCTGTCTCCATGTTGGACCATTGTTCAATGGCTGGAAAGAAACACCTGAGAACTATAGAACTAAGGCCAAGATCTGTCCTGAATACCTTGCTTGAGGATAAGGAAAAAGATATGCATGCTTTTGGAAAACAGGGTTTGACTACGAGTATGGTTTTGTGATTGAGAGGTCATGACTCGCAAATGCTTTAGATTTATTTAATGGATGTGACTAGGAAAGTTGACGAGGGCTGGTCGGCAGTAAAATACTACACGGATTTCAGTCAGTGTTTTGCTCTGTCTCCACGTGATAAGCTGCTCTGGAAGGTTAGATCACATGGAATGCAGGATAAGCCGGCAAGTTGGATACACGATTGGTTGATGACAGGGAGCAGAGTGCAATATTGGAAGGGGTGGAGGCCTGTGACTCGTGTGGTTCCTCAGAGTTCGGTGTTTGGGCCAGTGCTGTTTGATGTCGATATCAATGATTCAGGTGAAAATGTGCAAGGTATGATTAGTAAGTTTGCAGATGATACTAAAATAGGCAAAATTGTAGACAGTGAGAAAGGTTTTAAGTAATTGCAACAGGAACTTCACCAGATGTAAAAGTTTCCTCTGAAATAGACAATAGAGTTTAATATACATAAGTGTGAGGTGTCGCATTTTGGAAGGAGGTTCAAACCAAGGTAGAAGTTTCATGGTGAATAGCAGGGAGTTAATTAGGGTAGTGGAACCGAAAGACCTTGGTGTTCAGTCTCACATTACTCTGAAAGTGGAGGCAAAGGTAGAATGGACGGTGATGAACGCTTTTGGCACACAGTCCTTCATTTGGCATGGCATTGAGTAAAGAAGATGGGAAGTGATTTTTCAGTTATGCAATACGTTGGTGAGATCACACTTGGAATACTAGAAAGAGTGCAGAAAAAATGTGACTCGGAATCAGTGGTCTGAGTTATGGAGAGACATTGGACAATTTAGAACATATTTCTTGAGAGCATAGGGAAATGAGGCAGGACTTATTCAGATGCACAAGATCATGACAGACAAGCATTGGGCGTATGCATTCAGACATCTTTCTAGCACTGGGGACTGGAGGACGAGTGGGCATTATTTGAAGGTTAGAGAGAAAAGATTAAAAGGGGAACTACGGAGGAACATATGTACACAGTGGGTGGTTCGCTTTTGGAATAAGTTCCAAGCTGAAGTGGTTGAAGCAGAAGCATTCACAATATTTAAATGGCATTTGAATGAACACTTAGCTAGGTCGCGACCAGCTTGGGCCAAAGGCTCTATCAATAACCTGCAGGTCTCTAAAACGCTAAGATGATGTACTCCAGGTACAGTCTCACTGAGACCTCATGCAGCTGTAGTATCTTTTCCATATCTTTCCAACACTACCTTTATAATATTTGCCAATATTCCAACTTTCTGCCTGTTCAGATGGTACAGTAATAGCCGCCAGTGGGCTGAATGACCTCCTGCTATCCGTCTGAACCAGGCACATTGGGGCATAAATGCTTCTTCCAGTCATTGAGCAACAGTGTCAATGCTCTGAATGATGTTTCAACATTGTGAAAAAAATATATAACAGGTCTCTTAAAACTAGAAGCAGGTTTACACAAAGTCAAAGAACAATAAATATTGTTACCTGTCCAAAATTCCAGCAATTGGCACATATTCCGTAAATTCTTTACTTTTCATATAATGATCTAGATGTTTTGCGAAATTTTAAAGTTAACCCAGTTGCCATGAATTCCTCTATCATCTGACATCATATATGCCCCATCCTCTGCATAATAAAAGTTGTCTCAAAGATCAATTTTAGACCCTTCCCCTCCACATCTGGACTTGCCCTTCCCAGCGAAAATACCGTGTCTGTGGCCCACATCATTTCCCTTCGTCGATTTATAAACGCCTATAGCGACCAACACCCACATTATCAAGAGAATTCATACTCTCAACTAACAATATTTCAATTCCCTTTATTCCTGATGAAGGGCTTTTGCTCCAAACAACGATTTCGAATCTCCTTGGATGCTGTCTGAATTGCTGTGCTCTTCCAGCACCACGAATCCAGAATCTGGTTTCTAGCATCTGCAGTCATTGTTTTTACCTAATTGTTTGGAACCCATCTATCCTTGTCCTGAGCCTTTGGAATGGCCAACTCCCGTTAACTCCTCTCAATTACCCCCTCAGCCTCCCGAATGATCCGTTGTTCATCCAGCCCCAACTCCAATTCCCTAACACGGTTTTCAAGAAGCTGGAGTTGGGTGCACTTCCCGCAGATGTAGCCAGCGGAGACGTGTGCCATGTCTTCCACCTGCCACATCGTGCAGGAGGAGCAAGCAACTGCCCTAGCATCCATACCCCACTTATCTGAACACCCACTCAGTACTAAAGTAGAAAGCTTAGTCCAAGTTGCTATAAAATTAATAAGAAACTTATATTCAATATTGGAAGTTTGGAATGAAACTTACCTTATTAACTAGGTTAGACGAGGAGAGCGGGTGGGAGACAGTACAGTTGTCGTGTCTCGGGTTTAGCCACCTTGTTGATATATATAATCACTGCTTTCCTTCCCGGCTGCCCCTCTCGTCCTCGTCAATAATCCGTGTGAAATTGAAAAACATATTTAAAGGGACATTCCAGTCATCTATAATCATATAATATAATCATAAGTTTGCAATGACAGGGATTTCTAATTTTTCAATGATTGATTGGGACGAACATGTTGCTAAGAACTTGGATGAAAAGAAATCTGTTGAGTGTGTACGTGATGTTTTTGTTCTGATTCATTGTCCAAAGGATGGCATGGCGGCTCAGTGCTTAGCACTGCTGCCTCACAATGTCAGTGACCCGCGTTCAATTCCAGTCTCAGGAGACTGCGGAGTTTGCATGTTCTCCTGCTTCTGTGTGGCCAGTTTCCTCCACAATCTAAACATGATGAAACAGGCCCTTTGGCCCAACAAGTCCACACCGCCCCATCGTAGCACAACCCACCAAGACTGATTTCCCTACATTTACCCCATTCACCTAACATTGTGGGCAATTTCGCATGGTCAATTCCCCTAACCAGCACATTTTTGGATTGTGGGAGGAAACCGGAGCACCCAGAGGAACCCCATGCAGACGGGGAGAATGTGCAAACTCCACACAGAGAGTCGCCTGAGGCGGGAATTGAACACGCGTCTCTGGCGGTGTGAGGCTGCAGTGCTGAACACTGGGTCACCCATAATTTATTATGATAAATTAGCCATGCAAAATTGCCGACGGTCTTCAGGAGGTGTAGGATAGGTGCTTTAGTCAGGGTCAAAAATAAGGTAGGGGATTTGGTCGGGGTAGATTTGTTGTTCCGCAGGGCCTGCTTCTATGCTGTAGGGGTCATAATTCTATGTAAATGCACCGACTAGACAAGGAGTAAAGTTTGACTTTCTGTTCGTAAACAAGGCAGAGCACTGACAGACCTCGATGTCAGTGAAGGATGACTTTGGGGCCACAGATCATAATTCTTTTGGTTTAAAATAGTTTTTTTAAAAATAGACCGGCTCTAAAAGCTAAAGCTCTAAATTTGGACGAGGGCCAATGTTATAGGTACGAGGCATGAACTATCAATATTGATTGGGGTGGATATTCACAGATAAAGGGACGGCTGCAAAGTTCGAACATAGGAACATAAGGGTAGTATCAGGAGTGAACCATCAGGCATCTCAAGCCTGCTTCACCGTTCATAATATCATTTCACGCCCTCAGCTATAGGTTCTAATTCCTACACGGGGAAAAATGCGTCTCAAGAAAGTAGCCTCAACCGCTTCACTGGGCAGAAAACTCCACTGATTCACGGCCCTTTGAGTGACGAACTTTCTCCTCAAATCAGTCCAAAATCTGCACCCTTGATTTTGACGCTATGCTCTCTCGATCACCAGCCTCCCTGTTTCTATGTTTTTTTGGAATATCGACTTGGCTTCTTCGAATTTCCAATGAGTACAGTCCCAGACTACTCATAAGTCAAATCTCTCAATTGCAGAATCAACGAAGTGAGCACCTCTGCATCCCCACCAGTGACAGTATATCCTTTCTCAACAAGGAGACAAACTGAACAGAGTCTTCCAGGTGTGGGCTCACCAATACCTTATACAGCTGAAGCGTAACCTCTCTGTTTTGAAACTGCATCTCGATAGTCATAAAGGACAACATTCCATTTGTTGACCTCCCTGTTGCACTTGCAAACAAAAGTCTTGTGATTTGTGCACAAGGACAGACAAGAGTCCCTGAACAGCAGCATGGTGAAATTTTAACCATTTCAATAATAGTCCATTTTGCTGTTATTCCTACCAAAATAGATGACCCCACATTTACCAACATTGTACGGAACCTTGCCTGCTCATTTAACCTATCGAAATCCCTCTGCAGACTTCCAGTGTTCTCTGCACACTTCACACTATGATTCATTTTAGTACCGTCTCACACTACAGACACTCTACACTCGGTCACTAAATGCAAGTCATTTCTGTAAGTTGTAAACAATTGTAAACACAACACTGATCCCTGAGGCACACCACTAACCACTAATCGCCATCCAAAAAAAAAACATTCTTTGATTTCTGTTAGTGAACCAATCCTCTATGCTCATCCATTGCCTGTACCACCATGTACCTTTCGGTTATGCAGCAATGTCACGTTTACAATGATGTGGATGAGGCAGACTGGGATAAAACAAAGTTCAAAATCACCCAACTGCAGCTTATTGTCCAACAGGTTTATTTGGAACCATTAGCTTTCAGAGCGCTGTCCTTTCATCAGGTGTGTGTGGCCGATAAGATCACAAGACACAGAATACTAAGAAGACAATGAAAATGTCACAATATAATATATTCAACAAACCAGGATTTTTAAATATTTTATCTTTTAGAATGGGCTGCATGTTTCTGGTCATTAATATGCAAATCACAGAACTTCCTTTAAGTCAGCTTCTCGAGGTAACATAAGGTTTTATAAATAAATATAATATCTCAGCTCAGACAATGCATTAAAGGAGTCAGTTCATAGTCTGTCTGTGTCGTCATCTGTGTAAGAATGGTTCAACATCCAAAGTAGAATTTTTAAAAAATGACTGCCTGCATTGACTGCCTGTACACTATCTATTTTTTCCACAAAGTAGAATGCGTATGCAAACATGATTCTGAAAATACAAATTCATCCCGTAGACATATGTGTGCGTCGGTGTGAGCTCGCGCATGAGAGAGCATGTGAGTGTGTGACCATTACTGTGAGAGCACGTGAGAGAGTGTGTGCTTGAGAGTGTGAAAACTTCGTAAAGTATGTGATTGTGATGGAGTATAAGCCTGTGAGAGGGAGTGTGTATGGGTGTGAGTGTGTGGGGTACATGTATGTGTGTCTGTTAGAGAGAGAGAGAGAGAGGGTGTACGTGAGTGTGTGAGTATGTAAGAATGTGTGTGCTTGTGTGTGTGTTTGTGTGAGTGCGCAAGAGAGAGCATGTATAGTGGAATGGGGTCATCTGTAGAGTCCCCATGTATACCCACCGTGTATGCAGCAGGAACACATGTGACTCGGACAACATCGTCTGCCCCAAATTAGATCTTGGGTTCATGTCGCACGCCAGGTAACCTCACTAAACGCACACAAGCACACTTACACACAATCTTGCATATAAGCACGCAGACCCTCCATCTCATACGAACACACATACACACCCTCACACTCCAGTACACACACGCACATCCGCTCATAGGGTTATGCTAAATCAAAACCCCACACATACTATACTAAACTTTCACACATGCAAGCACACACTCTGTCACGTGCTCTCACACGTACATGCTCTCTTTCTCTCCCTCTCTCAAACACACATGCACGAACACTCACGCACAAGTTTATTGGGTGAATTTGTATTTGCAGAATTACATTTGCTTATACGTTCTACTTTGTGTAAAAATGTACATCTGCAGGCAGTCAATGCAGGCAACAAATGCATGTAATACATTGTAAATTCCACTTTGGTAATCGCACTAGTCTGATTCAAGATTGGGAGGCAGATGAGACCTCACAAATTTAATGCATTGTCTGAGCTAAGATGCCATATGTTATTATGAAACCTTAAGTAATCACGAGAAGTTGTCTGAAAAGAAGTTCTGGTATTTAAATATTAATGAACCAAAACACGCAACCCGTCCGAAAAGACGAAAGACTCAAACATCCAGGTTTGTTCAATATCTCACAGTCTGACACTTTAATCTCCAGGTATTAATTCTGTGTCTTAGATATTATGCTCCACACCGCTTGATCAAGAAGCAGTGATCCGAAAGCTAGTGTTTCCAAATAAATCTACTGGACTATAACAAAATGTTGAGTGAATTATAGCCTTATCGATTGACTGTTGAAAACCAGGTCGACCAACTCTATCGGTTCCTTCGTTCTCTATCGCGCTTTATAATGTATGCAAATCATTTCAATACATTAGGTAAACTGTCTTTCATGAATCCATGCGGACTCTGCACGATGCAACTATTTCTATTCAGGCTTCTTGCTATTCTTGCTTAATACACTTATGGATTTTCCCACCACAGAGGTTAATTTAATGGGCCTATTGTTACACGCCGTTTGTCAATCACCATTTTTAAAATAGTGATGTCACAGTAGATGAATTCCAATCTGCTACAAACACCGCAGCACCCCTGAATTTGGTAAACATCCATCAGAGTATCTGTTATCTCCCCCCACTATCCATTTTAGATCCTTTGGATGCATTCAATCAGGTCAGGAAACTAGGCTACCTTCAGCTTGTCGAACACGATTGTTTCGAAGTCCTCACCTGCCATTGCTTCCACAGGCCTTAAAAATGACAGAACAAAAGTACAGAGATAGTATGGTCCTGTAAAAGTGAAAGAAATGTTGGATGACTTGAGAAATTGAGGCATTCGTCAAGAAAAATGCTTATGTCTTGGTATTAACAGCTGGAATGTTTCATGCCCGAGTTATGTGAACAGTAGTCAGGAGGTGTGGCGCAAGGTACAACAGAAAAAAACAAAGATGTGCAAGAAAGTCAAAGTTACAGTAAGTATTGGCGATTGCAGTATGCAGGTGGACTCGGAAAATCAGGTTGGTATTGGATTGCAAGAAAAGCAGTTTGTGGAATGTCTACAAGATGGCGTTTTGGAGCAGCTTATGGTGGAGTCGACTAAGGAACAGGCACTATTGGATTTAGTTTCGTGCAACGAGGCAGGCTTGATAAGGGAGCTTAAGGTGAAGGAACCCATAGAATGCAGAGTAAATAATATGATTCAAGTTATAGTGCAATTTGAGACAGGGAGCACCGAATCAGAGGTGACGTTTTTACGAAAGCAATGACAGAGGTATGAGGCAGGAGCTGGGTGGAAATGACTGGGAGAGGGGCCTAATATCAATGACAGTGGAACAACAAAGGCACGGGTTTCTGGGAGTAATTGAGGAGACACAGCATCGTTTCATCACGAGGAACAAGACTCACGGTGCAGGGAGGATGAGACGGAAAAAAAGAGACTGCATATAATGTGACGAATTGCAGTGGGAAAGCGAAGGACTGGGAAGCTTAAAAGAAGCAACAAAGAGTAACAAGAAAATAATAAATGAAGGAAAGCATTAAATATGAGGGATAGCTAAACAGTATAATAAAGGAAGACTGTCAGAGTTTATGTAGACACACATAGGGCAAAAGAGATTCAAAAGTGGACATTAGGCCATTCTAATATCATGCTAAGAAGAGAAAATAGTGGGAAACAAGGAAATGGCTGAGGAAATGAACATTCACACCACGCTAGTCTTCATGGTGAAAGTATTGTCCCAAAAAAGCAAGACAGCCGAGGACAGAGCTGAGCATGGTTGCCAGGTTATACCACGGGGAAAGTAAGGACTGCAGGTGCTGGAGATCAGAGCTGAAAATGTGTTGCTGGAAAAGCGCAGCAGGTCAGACAGCATCCAAGGAGCAGGAGAATCGACGTTTCGGTCATGAGCCCTTCTTCAAGAGCCCTTCTTCAGGAGCTATTCCTGAAGAAGGGCTCATGCCCGAAACGTTGCTTCTCCTGCTCCTTGGATGCTGCCTGACCTGCTGCGATTTTCCAGCAACACATTTTCAGCTTATACCAAGGGGACGCAATCGATGTTATCCACCTGGATTTCAAGAAGGCCTTCAACAAGTCCCACGCCCAAAGCTGCTGAATAAGACAAAGGCCCGTGTTGTTCGAGGCTAGGTGCCATCACGGAAATAAGATTGGCTATCTGACAGAAAACAGTCAGTTTGGATAAAATGATCTTTCTCAGAATAAGAGGCAGTGAGAAACACAATTTCTGGGAGTCACAATTTTTGACTTTATACTTAAAGGACATAGATGAAGGATCTGAGTGCATTCTGGCTAGGTTTACAGATAATATAAAGATGCGAAGAGGGACAGATAGCATTGAGGAGACGGGGAGGCTGCAGAAGGATTTTGGAAGGTTAGGACAGTCGTGCAAAGATGTGGTCGGTGGACTACAAGGTAGTTAAGTCTTTGGTCATTCACTTTGGTCGAAAGAGTAGAAGCATTCAATATTTTCTAAATGGGGAGAAAATTCACATTCTGAAGTGCAAAGAGAATTGGGAGTTCTAGATCAGAAGTCTCTCGAGGTACAGTTTGAGTGAATAGTTACGAAGGCAAACGCAATGATGCCACTCATTTTGAGAGGAATTGAATGTCGAAGCAGGGATGTATTTCATTGGCTGTGTAGGGCTTTGTTCAGACTATATTGGAGCATTGTGTGCAATTTTAGTCTAAATATATCAGGAATTATTTAGTGACCACGGAGCAGATTGAGAGAATATTTAAAACATTGTTCTAGAAATGAGACGCTTAACAAATGATGAAAGTTTGAGGACTCTGGGTCTATAGTCAATGGAATTTTGAAGAATGAGGGGGTATCTCACTGAAACTTACAGAATACTGAATGGCCTAGAAAGAGTGGAAGTTGGGAAGATATTTCCATTGGCAGGAGAGACTAGGACTCAGAAGACATGGCTTTACGGTACAGGAAAACCTTTCAGAACAGAGATTAGGAGACATTTCTACAGCCAGAGAGTAGTTAGTATATGAAATTCATTGCCACAGAAGACTGTCGAGGCCAGGTCATTGAGCGTAATTAAGACCAAGTTAGATAGGCTCTTGATTGCTATGGGGATCACGTGTTAATTGTAGAAAGCGGGAGAATGAGGTCGAGAAAGTTCTCAACCATGATTTAAAGGTCGACCACACTCGATGGGCAGGAATCGGTCAATTGGCTTGCTATGCCTGGTGAGACTATAGGATAAAGTGAGTCTCCAGAGAAGTTTAAAGGTGGAAGGAATATACTCGAGGGAAATCAGGAGGGCAAAAGGAACATGAAATAGGTTTGGAAAAGAGGATTAAGAAGAATCATAAGAGTTTCTCCAAATACTTTCTGGACAATAGAGTAACGAGGCACAGAATAGGTGCCCTTAAAGGTCAACAAAACCGTCAGCGGAATCACAGAAGGTGTGAGAGACAATATATGAGTATTTCGTGTCGGTTTCTGCTGGAGGAGGAATTGAAAGCTCGAGGATTTGAGGAAATAAGTAAAGATACCTTGTAAAGTGTTCCTTTTACAAAGAAGGATGTGCTGGATGCTTTAAACACATAAAGTTAGATATGTCCCTCGGAGCTGCTCAAGAGTATGCTGAGGACTGATTAAATCACTGGGAACTTTATGGGAAGTGATTGCTGGGCTTCTGGATGAGATATTTGTTTAATCAATAGCCAGAGGTGAGGTGCCGGAAGCCTGCTGCCATTATTTTAGAAATGTGGTCAGGAAAGGTGAGGGAATAATGGACCAGTGAGTCTAAAGTGAGTATGAGTGATTTGTTGGAAGGGATTCTATTAAACAGGATTTACATGTATTTAGAAAGGCAAGGAATGATTAGGAATAGTCAACGTGGCGCTGTGCGTGGAATTTATGTCTTCCCAACTTGATTGAGTTTCTTGAAGAAGTGAGAAAGAATATTTGTAAAGGCAGAGTTGGGGACATTATCAATGTGGACTTCAGAAAGACGTTCAATTGGTTTCCACATACCAGACCTGTTAATAAGGTTGGACAACATGAAATACAGGAAAACATTTGCATACAAAATTGGCTTGAAGGCAGGAAACATATGGTAGTGGTGAACGTTTGCTTTTTGGACTGGCAGACTGTGAGGAGCAGTGTGCTGCAAAGATGGATGCTGAATGCACATTTATTTTTTGCCATTAACATAACTGATTAGGATGTGATCATAGGAGTTTTGAGTCCCAGCTGACATTAAAACCAGAGGTGCAGTAGACAGCGAAGATTAGTTCAGAGTTCAAAGGGACTTTCATCAAACGAGCCAATGGGCTAAGGTGCGTCAGATGGAGTATAATTTAGATAAGTGTGAGGCTTGCAAAGGCATATTAAGGCAGGTCTTATATATTTTATGGAAATGTCCTCGAGAATTTTGCGGAACAAAGAAAAGTTGAGATGCAGGTTCACTGTTCCTAGAAAATGGAGTTACAGGTACATACAAAGGCATTTAGTACGCTTGCTATCACTGGTCAGTGCACTGAGTATCGGAATTGTGATATCAAGTTGCAGTTGTACAGGGCATTGTTTCACCAACTTCCTGAATTCTGGTCTCTGGTCTGGTCTCTGTGCTATAGGAAAGATGTTGTAAAATTTGGAAGAGGTCAAATAAGTTTTGCCAAGATCTTGCCAAAGTTGAAGGATTGGAGCTACAGCGAGAGGCTGATTAGGCTGTGTCTGTTTTTTTTTTTCCCTGTGGCATCGGAGACTGAGGGGGGACCGTATTAAAATTTATAAAACCATGACGGGTGTGGATCGGCTGAAGGGCCAATGTCTATTTCCCGGGATGTTGTATTTCAAAACGATAGTGCATATGTTGAAGTGGGAATAGATTTTAAAATGATCTAAGGGCAATGTTTTAAAACTGAGGGTGGTATGCATATGGAATGAGCTCCCAGAGGAAATGGCGAAGGTGTACAGTTCGGCATCTGGTTGATTTCATGACTCGGAATGGTTTTACGGGGTATGCACCAAATGAAGGCAAATAGGGCTGCATTAATTAAGGATATCGTATTGGCATGGACGAGTTGAACCGAAGCGTCTGTTCATATGCTGTATATTTTTTATAACCCCAAGAAATTAAGACTATGATGAGTTCGTCTATGATGAGGTCAGATAACTGTCCTTGGAGCTGAAAAAGTCAAGCAGTGATCTCGTCCCGGTGCAGATTTGTTTTTTCCAGAGGATTTAATTTGAGAAACGAACTTTGTCACCATTTTTCCAAACCATTTTCTGGTAATTGATAAATAATGAAGGATGAAATTGTGAAGATATTTTCACTTAGTAGGTCCTGACCATCTGAAACAGTCAATGGCAGCTGGACACAGATTCAACAGTTATTCTCAAAAGAGTTTTGGAACATAACTTTGTAAGTAAACATTTGGTGGGGTATTAGCAAAGAGGTCGAATAAATTTGCAGCATCTGTATTGTAATTATGGAGAGGGATACGGACAGATGGTGTGGTAAAGTATTTAATTGTTGAAATACAATGCTAGTAGGCAGAATCTGGGGCGCCTCAACCAGGAACAGGAAAATACACAACAAAGCTTGGAAGTTGTTTCAGAAGCACTCGTTGATCATGCTGAAGATGTCTGTGTAACAGAGGGAAGGAAGGGATATTCGGGTGAAGGATCTTTGGATGACAAGGGGTCTAGAACATCGAGTCAGGAGGAAGAAGGAAGCTTCCCAAAGTCTGAGAACGCAAGGATTAGACAGGATTATGCTGAGTAACAATGTAACCAGGAAGGATCTGAAGAATAGAATTTGGAGAGCTAGAAGAACTATAAAAGAGCTTTAGAGATTAGGATAAAGGAAAAACTAAGCATTTCACACTGATGTGAGGAACAACAAGATTGCTAGAATGAGGGGAGGACCGACTAGAGATAATGGAGGGGACTTGTGCCTGGAGTCGGAGGAGGGAGTGGAAGATCTTAATAAGTACGTTGCATCAATATTCACTAGTGAGAGGAACTTTTGGTTCGCGATGTCAGCGTGAACCAGGCTGATATGCTCGAAATGTTTGATGTTAAGAAGGACAATGTCCAGATAATATTGGGGAAAAAAAAGTGTACACATGTCCACTGGGCCAGACTTAATATAGGCAGGTTTCCACAGCAAGTGAGGGAATTACAGAGAAGTCCGTTTTGCATCTGTAGTTTGAAAATTCTGGAGAGTTCTCTGTGAGACATGATTTATGATTAATTTGAAAATCATCGGTTGATTTGAAATAGTCAGCGTGGCTTTGTGAGGGGCAGGTCTAACCCCACAAGCCTCATTGAAGTATTTGAGATTGTGACAAAGCATATCGATGAAGACAGAGCAGTTGATGTGATGTACATGAATTCGAGCAAGGCGTTTGATAAGTTTCCTTATGGTAGGCTTATTCAGAAAAAAGGAGGCATGGGCTATCAAGCTGTCTGTATACAGAATTGGCTGGCTCATAGAAAGTATTCAGCCTGGAGCTCCTTGACCAGTGATATTACGCAGGGTTCTGTTCCAGTAACTCTGCTTCTTGTGACTTCTGTAAATGACTTGGCTGAGGAAGTAGAAGTATGGCTTAGTACGTTTGCCAATGACACGATGGTGGGGGAGAAATGGTGAATTTGGACGGTTGTTGTAGGTTGCAATGGGACATTGACAGGATGCAGACCAGACTGAGAAGGGGCAGATGAAATTCAGCCTTGGCAAAATATGGAGTGACTCAATTTAGATCTTAGAATGTGAACACAGAATATAGTGTTAGGCAGTGGGGAAGAACAGAGAGATCTTTGTGTACACTTCCATAGATCCCTCAAATTTGTCACCCAAGTTGATAGAGTTGTTTAAATGGGTTTCATTTGAGGTCAAAAGCTACGAAGGTATGCTGCAGCTCGATAGTGCCCTGGTAAGAACCCACTTGTAATATTGTGTTCAGTTTTGGTCGCCTCATTCCCTCATTAGTGGAAGGATGTAGAAGCTTTAGAGAGGGCGCAGAGGAGATTTATCACGATGCGGCCTAGGCAGGAGATGTCGTCTGATAAGTTTCAGGAAACTAAGGCTTTTCTCATTGGAGTGAAGAAGATTGAGAGGTGCATTGATAGAGATATGATGAAAGGCATAATTAGGGAGAACAGTCAGAGTCCTATTTTCCCGGATGAGAAATGATTATCAAGGGGACATAATTTTAAGGTGTTGAAGGGCGATATAGGGAAGATATCAAAGTTAGGTTCTTTACACAGAGAGTGATGAGTGAATGGAACGCACTGCCAGCCGTGGTAGTGGGGTCTGATACATTAGCAATATTTAAGTAACTCTTGGATAGACACATAGATGACAGTATAATGAAGGGTGTGTACTTAGTGTGATATTCTCATACGATGAAAGGTCGGTATTATGCCTGTACTATGCTGTTCTATCTCCAGTAGGAGAGATTACAGCACCAATGGGTTGATTAACAACAGCCCCTGTGCTCTCTGATACTGCCCCATGCACTGTGAATGATAAGCTCATGACAGAGCGGAGAGAGGGAGGACACCATCACTCGAGTCACAATGGAGCCCGGCTGATGGATGACATCTCCAGGGCAATAAGGTGAAGGTCGCTGTGGTCCTCCCGCTAATTGAGGTGAATGAATGCCGAGGCCAGCTGGACCATACAGAATCGAGTATTGCAGGCACAGCGTCACTGTGAAGGGGGACTCAGTGAGTGTGAAGGCAGGGAGAGAGACAGCAGAGACAGGGAGAGACATGGAGTTGGTGTGGACTGGGAGGATTTATAAATACGCAGTGTAGGTTACTCGACCTAAGTTTGAAACTTCCAGTAAGTTAAAAGTGGAAGAATTGCGGAGCCTGGAAATCTGAAACAAACAGAGAAGCTGTTGGCAAACCTCAGCAGGTCTCGTAGCATCTGTGAGAGCAGTCAA
This sequence comes from Chiloscyllium punctatum, assembly GCF_047496795.1. Lineage (NCBI taxonomy): Eukaryota > Metazoa > Chordata > Chondrichthyes > Orectolobiformes > Hemiscylliidae > Chiloscyllium > Chiloscyllium punctatum. The sequence continues at coordinate 45,151,325 of NC_092781.1, read as the reverse complement.
AGTTAACGTTTTGGATGAAGGATGATTGCACAATACTGGGATTTTTTTCTGCAAAGCAATTCTTGATGTCAGAAAGTGGCATTTTGTACAGACCTTGAAAAGAGAGAAGCGTGCACAACATCAGTAGTTGAAAATGTAATGAGTAGTTCAGTGTGATCAATATTGAGGAAAGTCAAGGCAGATCTCATGGACAAGATCACTGGAGCCAGGGATGTAGGTACAGCAGTCAGAGCCGATAAGGACACAAGTGTGTTCTTTCTCGGCCAAAGGTAGTTAAGGACCATGCGATTTTGGAGACGAACGATCCAGGCAGCGAACATCTCTGCACTGAGCAGGCCGAAGTCTGAAAGAGCGGCATGGCAATCTCTTCCAGAGTGGTAACAATACGGATAAACTCAACCACAACCTGGAGGGTAGCATGGTGAACGGGGGAAAGATAATTAAATGGTGCTGAAAGAAAGGGAAGACCTTCTTGATACAAAGTTTCAAAGTCACCTAAGATGAATTGTGGGAGTGGAAAAGGAAAGGGGACAACATAACCTAAATAAGTGCGGCAGACCAGGAGGTCACCAATCAGGGGTCGGCCTTTGCCTCAAGACTGGAATAAGTGCCGTTGAAGGCCAACAAATGATTGCATTGAATCCCAGTCTAAAAGGTGGTAAAAGAGAAATTAATGGCAGTCTTGTTGGGAACTCTGAGGTTAAGTTTCCTTCCATGCACAGTGGACCGATAAGCAGACTAAGAAAGAAGGATATAGTGACAGCAATTCCTGAAAGCAGCTTCCCATGCTGAAGGATGTTTCCTTTTAATGCAAGTACTTCCTCAGGGTGTAATCATGGCCGTGTAATTGGTGAGAAACAGGGTGCGTGTGTGAGAGATTACGCTGATTGCAATGGAGGCAGGTGTTATCCCTGCAGGAGTTTGAGGCACCCACCAACTTAAGGAAACTAAGAGGATACGAAAAGTTGTAACTGCAGCAAAATGATTACGATGCAATCACCATTCAGCAGTGTCAGTTTCATTAAAATGTATGGATCTCAGGGGGAACCCTTCATTGGAGTCGATGGGAATATGTGTGCGAAGCGAGCAGCTCGTGTGGTTGACGTTTTGAGCAGAAAGGTATGAAATGGAAAGGAAGTGTTGAAATGCAATTCACTTTTGTTCGAGGCCATTAGGCTGTGCACAGGGCCCCAGTCAAAAATAGTTAGTGAAAAAAAAAGATAAGGAAGAGCGTTGTGAAAAGCAGAATAATCAGGCTGAGCTATGTAAAGATTAATGTTAATGCTGTATCTCTGCTGGGGTCTTCTGGTGTTTCTCCAGGGTAGCGCTCTTTTCTATTGTGTAACGTGTGTCCTTGACCTTGATTGTCGTGCAGGTGACCTGCAAGACTAGGAATGCACCTTTCGATCTAGGCTCCAATATGGCCCACTGCTAATTCTTATGCTTGGCGTACCCGAGAGTGCGAACATTGAAGAGTTTTGGTTAACTATTCAAAATGTTTCCCACTTGTCAAACACTATAGCGGCAGCTGTATCACTCATTGGGATTGTTTTGATTCATCTACTAAATACATCTACTACTATTAAAAAATATTGATTACAATGTGAGCGAGGTGGTTCTGGAAAAGCAAGTTGTCGACATTCAAACAAAAGAGGCCCAACATGCAAGGAATGATGCAAAACATCGTGGAATCCCTCTTCTGGCAGGTGTCCTTTTTATATGCAAGTGAAACATGCTTCAGCACTTTTCCTCGCTGTTTTCTGAATATCTGGGTGGCACCATGTTTGTCATATAGTATTCACCATTATCTCCTTACACAAATATGTAAAATATATGCACATAATCAACTAAGTTAGGCAGCAGGAAAGAAGGAACACAAAATTGTCCAGCAGGTGTCACCCACATTTTGGTTTGAATATCGATGGACAACCCTATTTGAGGCCAGAGTTTGTGCTGTTCAGCAGGGGTCTTCCCCTGTGATTTCTGAACCTAACCCAGGTCTGGAATACCTGGCCCCATATTGTCTCTATTCGGGTTTTGCTGGTGCCCTAATGGGACCAGAAGTTTGTGGTGTAAGGCTGCCTGTTTGGAAGCAGTATCTGTCGGCTCTTCCTTTGGAGAGTGCACTGATTGGATAATACAGCATTACTAGTAGGCTGCCCCCTGGAGGTTTCAAACCCTCAGTGTTCCCACAAGGCTCAGGAATCACACCAAAAGCAAAACGAAGTCTCAGTGCATATTGACGGATTTCCTTTGGCTCAGCTGTAAGCATCTCATTCCCTGTGTTAGCTGCAAGGTAACATTAAGGACACATCAGTCACTAATGACCACATTTCCAATATTAAAGCAAAGACCAGCCATTTGTCCCCCCGGGAGCTCGCTGTCTTGTTCCCAGTCCCATGGTTGCAATCCTGGTGCCTGCCTCTATCCATCTCCAGGGTCCCATCCGACAGGTCTTGCTCAGCGTGGTCGCTGGCTGGGGCATCTGAGGTAGGATCTACCCCCAGTTGGTATCCTGTTCCCAGTCAACCCTGTCAGGGATGGCACGCCGCATTGTGGGCGCTGGACAGAATCGCTTTTACCTGTAACTTGCATTGTGGCTCCTTCTGGTTCGGGCCATCCCAATAGAAAATCACCGCTCACCTCATTGGCAACTGGAAGTTCCTGGACGAATTCATATTGTTTGTCCGAATCATGTCAGCGACACCACGAGGAAAACATTGCAAAAGCATAGCGTTAAACAAAGGTGAATCAGCCTTTCATTTTCTTTTTCAGTTGTGGGCTGTATATAACTTCCATCAGGCAGCTGGCCACTTAGTTCAATCTTGTAACATAAGTCATTCCTATTCAGGCTACTCCCAGAATTTTGCTGCGTTTATGTCTGGATGATCCTATGGAGATGTTGAGCAAATTGTCCGGATTCATCTCGCAATCAGGAGCATGCTTAATTAACATTACTCTGATTCCTAGGATGGCCCCTGGTTTCGGATGGTTCAGAACGTTCATCCCCATGTGATTGGCTAGAAAAACTGGACATTTCTTTTTCAAAAGAAGCAAAGGCTTGTCATAAAGGGGTGTGTGCTGGGGAAAATCAAGAGATGTAGGGGCTCAGTAGTTATCCAGAAGTAAAATCCCGATCCGTATCCCTATCAGCGTCCTCCCCATCCTCAAATAGGTCGGCATGCTATACATAGATTCGAGATTCGCAGTAGAATCTAAGTTCTTTATTTGACAGGATTGTTGTTTTAACCTTTTTATATATTGCTCGGCCTTAGTGGTCTTACACTGCTTCTCATGTTCCTTTATTTTCATCTACCCCTTCACAGCAGCTATGAATATCTCCCAGGTTTTGGGAGTTCCATCTGCTGTACATGCCTCTGTCCCCCAATCCTATGCAGAATTCCTTCATAGGGCCAGGAAGGCATTTTTCCATTCTTTATTGAACAATGAATTAATATAGCCATGCTTCAACTTAACCTTGAGACAATGACACAGGTCACTGACAATGTGTAAAGGAATAAAACCAAACGATCCTGCTAACTAATTCTGATTTTGTGAGTCAGGACTAATACATTTGGTCATTAAAAATAATAACTAAAATAATCATCATATCTAATTCAGAGGTGGAATCTGAATAAGTGAGTAAGACATTTTGAATGGCATCAACAAAACCTGGAAATTAATTTATTCAAAATGCAATACGTAATTTTTTTAAAAAAATGTACACAGTTTCCAACTCTGAAATCCATTATGATTACCTGGTTCTAGTCTGACTTTAAATCCCAGATTAACTTCATTCAGTGGTCTGACCAGTCGTTAGTCATTTACAATGCGATAGGCCATAAAAGGACTCCAGCTGCAAGAAAGGTTCTTGTCGACACACATGGTAACAAAACACACACTTCTCATTCACAAACAATGGCCGAAACCATAGACGCAGCTGTTAATAATAGGATATTAATTTTTACATTATTTTCGTTCGCAACATAATGTTGAACTGAAGCTTCAAGTCTCAGTGAGTGAGGGAAATTGATGCAGAATACAGCTACGACCATCATTCCATAATCACCGATGAGATGCAGCTACTTTGAAATTTCGCAGAAACAAAACATTGCAAAACAAAACAAAAAGAAACGTGCTGGCATCTTTGTGCGGAAAACAATAATGTTAGTTTGGGATATTTTGGGTATATCTTTAAATTATATAAAGTTCATGCAATTCCTCCACTTAATGAGCAAATATTGAGGGTGGAAGTGATTTTTGCAATTTTATTCGCTTACTTGCAGTGTGGAAACAGGCCCTTCGGCCCAACAAGCCACACCGACCCGCCCAGACCCATTCCCCTATATTTACCCCATCACCAAACACGACGGACAATTTACAATGGCAAATTCCCTAACCTGCACATTTTTGGACTGTGGGAGGAAACCCACGCAGACACAGAGAGAATGCGAAAACTCAATACAGCAGTTGTGTGAGGCGGGAATTAGACCTGGGTCTTCTGGCGCTCTGAGGCAGCTGTACTAACCACTGTGCCAGCATGCCACCCATAACGGTTTGCATTCTAATTAGAAATTGAGCAGAGACCTCCTCTAATCCTGTCGCAAACTGATTTTGCACATGAGGTCCGCATTTAGTGCTTCTGCTTTTACTTTCTTTCATCAATTGTTTCATTAGTCCAACACGTAGAGGTGAAAGGGGCGAAATTGATCTTTGCAGTAGCATGAAATTACGGGGAGTTTGAGAACAAGTTTATACTGATGTCAAATGGGGCAGAATCATAGGGATACTTTAAAATAATATATTGTAATGTCATCTTCCTCCAAATTAAACTGATTAGAATTTAAATAAGATTAGCTTTCATGTAAACATTAAAACTGATCAGTTAGAAATTGACACCAGGGCACTCAGTACAAAGAACGGCAACGTTAAAATTTCAATTCACAGTCACTAATGGATCCTGAACCTTAAAATAAATCATCATAAATCCCCTTACTTGTAAGGGGAATGAGGCAATCACATCCCAGAACAGTCAAAGTTAGGGAGGTCAGCCTCATAAATCCTGGTTGTGACACATAGCTGCTTAAAAAACGATGCAACATCTGAATTCCTCTGAGTCATTTCATTTGCAATTCGAACAATATTTTCAAGGGAAGTTGTTCGTGCCTCTGCATTAGTCCACAACACAGGGGAAACACAACTGAGTCTTTAATAGTGGCCCAATGTCTCCCGAATACCAAATTCCTTTGAGTCTGAACATCCTGAAGCAAGCAACTGTAAGTACTGCAGATTTGTATTGGCCAATTAAAAGTAATATTGGGAAATTGAGCGAATCGGCCGGCATGGTGGCACAGTGGTTAGCACTGCTGCCTCCCAGCATCAGAGACCCACGTTCATTTCCCGCCTCAGGCAACTATCTGTGTGGAGTTTGCATATTCTCCCGTACCTACGTGGGCTTCTTCCAACAGTCCAAAAATGTGTAGGTGAGGTGAATTGGCTATGCTAAATTGCCCGTAGTGTTAGGTGCAGGGGAAATAGTCTGGGTGGGTTGCTCTTCGGAGGGTCGGTGTGGACTTGTTGGGCCGAAGGGCCTGTTTGCACACTGTAAGTAATCTAACCATGAAGAATATAGCGGACCTCATCATGGGTCCAGGGCCTTTCACAAGTGATCTCACCAGTAAGAACCCTGCAGCAAGCAAATTGTTTATTACTAATTTTGTTAAGTGCAAGATGCTTTATCTCACATCTTCAGTGAGGGCACAAGGACCCTGTTGAGTACTCACACTGCTCACTTGTGACCGAATATCGAGAATTGCATCGACATTTCGAACACCTTTATTTCACATCCCAAGCAATACCAGCCAGTAAAGTGGAAGGACCAGGGTATCTCCTACATGACTTTGGATATGAACATGTCTTTCAAGACACTTCTGTGTTTTCCTCGATATACCAACTAGATGCAGGCCGGCCTGATCAGAGAGAAAAGATTTACTTGCCCCCAGGGGAAACCATTCTCTTGCGTTTAGAGTTCATGGATCCCATTATCCTGGAAGAAAAGCAAACAAGAATCAAAGAACATACACCAAAACAAACAGAAAAAGCCATTGGCAAACTAGGACAAACAAACAATGATTATAGACAAAATGAAACAGAAAACGAAATCGTGATCCTGGTCAACAATTAGTTACAAAATTCGGTATTCTCTCCTTCAAACCAATCATCCCTCAGCGTCTCATAACAGCCCATAACAACAAGGTAATCCAGCTCCGGACTCTATTTGTGTCAGAGGAGGGACGGCCCCAAACTGCAAGGGGGCACTTTGGATTGAATCCAAAACTCAACTTCTTTTGCCACATCCCTTACCTCGTTGCTCAACTTACGCCAGAGTAAAGCTTCAGCACGACCTGATCACTAAGGATCAATAACTAAAACGACTCGCCTTTATTACCACAGTTACATTCGTGGCTCAGGAACGCTAACTACATGAGCTTCTGTCCCCCACTGTCTAAACCCACTCACTCCAGCTCGTGTCTCAAGGTAACAGCACCTGCAGCAGTCACTTCTCCACTCCAGTCTTGTCACAAAATCTGCTGATTCAGTGAAGTATTACACACTCTCGGGGACAGAATTGAAAAGGATCCGGGAACGTCATGAAATCGAGGTCCAGCTGGCTACACCAACTGTTCGGGATGGAAATAAACTATGCTGCGGATGACTTGCTCATAGCGGTCCAATTTAGATCAGTAATCACACTACACAAACCTTGAGTTATTGAGGTGACGGGGAGAGGCAAGTTGATCAAATGGTGAAAAGCCACTCCAATGAGATTTTGAACTACGTGATTAAAGAAGTTGCAATCGTTTAACAATTAGCAAATTGTTAATTGCACAATAATGAGCAGTCACGAGCTTCAGTCACGTAGTGTTTGGACAGTGTTGTTTCATGGCTGATAGGCACGTGTTAGTCCAAAATAGGTCCTTGCCAAGAGAAGAGTAGCCCCATTTAAGTAAAAATTTGTTTATCAGGTATCAGTAGAGCTGCAAAGCCAATCATCTTCGCTGGCCCTGCGAAACACTTTTTTTTAGTAAGTAGGCACTAGATGAGATTCAAAACAGTTTTCAGGCTTTTAATATGTGACAAAATGGCTGCCCCAAATCTAACAATTCTCCCATACTTCCTTTCAGAACGAAGGCAATACAGCTGCCATTCCCAACAAATTTGAATCCTTGGGATGGTGCCTGAAGCATCTGATTCCAGGAAAAATATTATTCGCTCGTGGAGTGAGTACTGCCTTCTCTTTTCAGAATTACATATTTGCATTGTTTTGCTTAAATGTATTATATCAATCTTACAAGGATACAAAGGAAGGGCTGCATATTATTTTTAAACACTACTCACAAACATACATTATATTTAATTACTAAGTGCAATGTAAATTATTACATGGTACATTTTAGTGGATGTGCATATCTGCAGCAGCTAGAAGTGCACAGCCTACATAAAAAAGAGCACTTTGGTGTATATTATCTCGATGTTGATTCAGCGATTGCAGCAAAGTAATACAGTTCTCTGAACATAGACCTCTTAACTGCATACTTTGCTTTAGTGCTGCACTTGACCTTCAGCTGTTGACTAGTATGTTCTCCTTTGCGGCCACACTTGGAGTGTTATGTACAGTTCTGGTCACCTCATTATATGAAGGATGTGGAATCTTTGGAAAAGTTTCAGAAGAGATTTACTAGGATGCTGTATGCTGTGGAGAGAAGATCTCACGAGGAAATGCTGAGGTACTTGAGGCCGTTCTCGTAAGAGAAAATAATGTTGAGAGATGACTTAATTGAGATATAGAAGATAATCAGAAGGTTAGGTAGATTGGAAAGCGAGCGCCTTTACCTTCGGATGGTGATGGCTCGTACGAGGGGACACAGCTTTCAACTGTAGGGTGATAGCGAGAGGACAGATGTCAGAGGAACTTTCTTTACTCAGGGAGTAGTAGGGATGTGTAACCCACTGTATGCAACAGCAGTAGACTAACCAGATTTTAGGAATTTAAATGTTCTTTGGATAGACACATGGACGAGAATCAATAGTGCAGTTTAGATGAGCTTCAGATTGGTTTCACCGATCAGTGAAACATCGAGGGCCAAAGATTACCTACTGCACTGTATTTGTTTTATGTTCTATGTTCTCTGCTGGAGTTATGTCATCATTGGCATTTGTAGACTATGTCCAGGACTTGTTTCATGGACGGTTCAGCAATTTTTTGCACAAAAATTGATTAACCATTATGAGATTATATTCGGGTGTTTTGGAGTGGGTGTTTTGTTCAAAAGTACCATCTCTCAATATTCGAATCCTCCTTTTAAGTGTTGTGACTGTTTCTGTGTTAATCAAAAACTAGGAGCTGCATTGGAGTGATTCATGGAATATAGGGAGAACTAGCGATTTGGATATAGAACTGGCTCAAAAGTCGGAGACAGATGGTGGTGGTGGAGGGTTACCTTTCAGACTGGAGGCCTGTGACCAGTAGAGTGCGACAACGCTCGCTGTTGAGTCCTCTATTATTTATCATTTCCACAAGTTATTTTGATCTGAACATAAGAGGTACAGTTATTAATTTCGAAGATGACACCAATATTCGGAATTTATTGGACAGTGAAGAATGCTATTTTAGGTTGCAACGGGATCTTGCTCAGAGGGACAAATGGGCTGACGAGTGGTAGATGAAGATCAATGTGAGTTGCTTCATTTTGAACAAGCAAATCATGGCAGAACTTATACACTTAATAGTAAGGACCTACGGAATTTTGCTGAGGAAGGAAACCTTGGAGAGCAGTTTTACAGCTCCTTGAACCTATGACCAGAGGTTCACAGAGTCGCAGTTAGATCGGATAGCGAAGAAGGCGATTGGTATGCTTTCCTTTCTTGGTCAGAGTATTGAGTAAATATGTTGAACGGTCTTGTTGCGGTTGAACAGGACGTTGATTCAGTTATTTTTTGAAATATTGTGTGCAATTCCGATCTCCATCCGATCAGAAGAATGTTGTGAAACTTGCAAGGATTCAGAAAATATTGATAAGCATGTGACCAGGGTTGGAGACTTTGAGCTATAGGGACAGGTTGAGAAGGCTGCGCTGTTTTCCTTGGAGTGTTCGAGACTGAAGCATGACCTTATAGAGGTTTATAAAATCATGCGCAGCATTCATAGGATAAATAGGCAAAGTCTTTATACTGGTACGGGGTAGTGTAGAACGGGAGCGCATAGGTTTATGCTGAGAGCGGAAAGATGTAAAAGGACCTAAGGGACACCTCTTTCACGCAGATGGTAGTGTACACATGGAATGAGCTGCCAGAGGCTGGTACAATTGCTGCATTTAAAAAGCAGCTGGATTGGTACATGAGTAAGAAGGGTTTGGAGGGCTATGGGCCGGGTGCTGGCGAGCGAGACTCGATTAAGTTGGGATATTAGGTCAGCATGGATGAGTTGTACGGAAGGGTCTGTTCCATGCTGTACATATCTATAATTCTACGACTGGATGATGTTTCTTCTAGCTTCTGGGATTCTATTTCTACGTGTGCCTTCCTGTTCCTGTCACGCTCTGTCTCTTTCTTTCTGTCACTAATGTTGCAACGCACACATTCTGACCTGCATAATACACAGATTGACCCTTTCACAGTCACCCACAATGTCCCAGATATGAATTTTATCTTCACGCAATGTATTTGGATTCACGAGCTTTGTGTGTCGTGCAGTGAAGTGGATGGATAAACATCAATGCAAGTGTGTTCAAATACTGAGTGGAAACTGAAATCCCCGAGGGTGTATCTGACAAACTTATAATGGAAGCGCCAGTTTAAATAATCAAATGAATGGACCACAATGTGTTTGTGCTTAATTAAACCATCTTGGGAAATGTTGGGTATGCCATGTTGATGTTGGCTTAACAACCAGTAAACAAAAACGGGAGAATATTTTCTCAGGGGTGATCTTTAGTGCTAGTAAAAGGAGCCACAATTAAACGATTTCACAAGAGAACAACTATGAAGAAATCATGCATCACTTCCCGTTCACGCAACTAAGCTGTTTTCTGCAATTTTGAAGTGAAGGAGCCGGTTATGTACTGGGGTGGTAAAAGTCAAAAGTAACACTACACGAGGTGATATTCTAACTGGTTTATTTGCAAGCGCTAGCTTTCATGGCTGTGGCTTCATCAGCAGACAGCAAGTGACAATGCATCGGATACAGAATTTATAGTCAAATGTCAAAGAGTATTCAGAAGGATGGTGCAATTCTAAGATTTTCTTTGGTGTTTCCTAATGCATTCTGAGTCTTTATTATTAAATGTATTAGTACAATTCCTTTCAGCCATTGATATTTCTCCATCCAGGACGCAGATGGGCCTGTGTCCGATTGTGTAATGAAAACATGCGTGAATATATAAGTGTTTTCCCTCTGTTTTTGCTGTGCTGATACTACTAGATGATGCTAACTTTGGTTATGGAATAAAAAGAACAGGAAATGAACACGACTTCACTCTAAAAGACCCGTACGGGTACAGCCCATCTAATATGAATAATACCCGGATTCTCCAAAAGAAGATCGCCACTTTCTTTGCAGGTTTCAGCTGTAACGTGTGTGTTTTTGTTGGATTTTAAAGTACCGCTCAGTATCGAAAACCCTGCAATATTTGAATAAATTACCTCGATTTTATTCCACGTTAAATTATTAGGCAATTTGGATAACAGCAATGACGTTAAACACAAAATACGAAGGCATGGGATTGAGGGTGATTTAGCGGTTTGGATCAGAAATTGGCTATCTGAAAGAAGACAGAGGGTGATGGTTGATGGGCAATAATCATCCTGTCCCTCAGTTCATCCCGATGTACCACAAAGGTCTGTTTTGTGTCCACTGCTGTTTATCATTTTTACAAATGACCTGGATAAGGGCGTAGAGGTATGGGTTAGTAAATTTGAGGATGACACTTAGTTTGGTAGAATTGTGGATAATGATGAATGACGATGTAGGTTACAAAGGGGCATACAGAAGCTGCAGAACTGGGCTGAGAGTTGGCAAATGGAGTTCATTGCGGACAAATATGTGGTAGTTCACTTCGGAAAGAGTAACAAGAATAAAGAGTACTAGGCTAATGGTAAGATTCCTGGTAGTGTAGGTGAGCAGAGAGATTGCAGAGGGATTGAGTTTCTGAACTATGAGGTCATGTTGCAGTTGTCTAAAATTCTGGTGCAGCAACAATTAGAGGATTGCGTACAGTTGTGGTCACCACGTTATAGAAGGAAGCGGAAGCTTGGGAAAGGGTTCAGAGGAGACTTACCAGGATGTTGTCTGGTATGGAGGGAAGTTCTTTCGAGGAACGGTTGAGAGTCTTGAAGCTGTTTTCGTTCGAGAGAACAATGTTGAGAGTTGATGTGGTTCAGAAATATGAGATATTCAAAGTGATAAAAAGTCTGGACAGTGAGAGACTTTTTTCTCAGATGGCGATGGCAAGCACGAGAGGGCATAGCGTTAACTTGAGGGGTGACAGATATAGGAAAGAAGTCAGAGGTAGTTTCTTTACTCACATAGTGGTAGGGGCGTGGAAAGCACGTTCTGCAATTGTAGTCGACTCACCATCACTTTACGGGTATTCAAATGGTCATTAGATAGGCATATGGAAGGGAACAAAATAGCGTGGGTCAGTTAGGTTTCAGATTCGTTCCACACGTCGGGACAACATCGAGGGACTGCACTTTGTTGTAATGTTTTATGTTCTAACTTGGACTACATTAACATTGGAATTTTCAGTGCAGTGAATATCTTTGCTTTCAAAACATTTTGCACATCATCTGATTTTTGCTGGAAGGCTAGAGAATTAAACACTGCCACCAGTCTTTCATAAAGTCAAAAACTTGTTTTCATTGTTTGTAAGAAAAATAAACCTTTATGTATCAATCGTGTTGACCAAATGCAATTGAATTTACCGGGTTTCTTCCATGGTTGTGTGTTAACAGTGTCTAGCACTGTTGGCTCACAGCTCTACATACCTGGTTCGGTCCCAGAATTGGATTACTGCCCGTGTGAGGTTTACAAATTCTCCAAGCATCTTTGTGGGCTTCATCCCACAGTGCAACGATGTGTCTGGTCGATGTGATGATCATGCCAAATTGACCATAATGTGCAGGCTGAGCGGGTTAATCATGGGGAATACAAGGTTTGCGAGTTGCGCTGCGTGGGCTGATTGTTGGAGTGATAAGCCAACTTGATGGGATGAATGGTCTGTTTCCAGAATTTGGGGTATGTATGAAACCTGCCATTTGTGTAAACATTGGCAGGAGTATAACTCCACTGAAATGCTTGACTCGGCCTTTAATCTCTTCAAAACACTGTTCTTGCCTTCAGTATGCTTATTTTTACCGCTGTTTCAAAATAATATGGACATGCAACATAGAACATTACAGCGCAGTACAGGCCCTTCTGTCCTCGATCTTGCGCCGACCTGTCATACCAATCTGAAACCCATCTAACCTACACTATTCCATGTATGTTCATATGCTTGCCCATTGACGACTTAAATGCACTTAAAGCTGGCGAAACTACTGCCGTTGGAGGCAACGCACTCCATCCCCTTCCTACTCTGAGTAAAGAAACTACCTCTGATATCTGTCCTATATCTATCATCCCTCAATTTAAAACTATGCCCCCTTGTGCTCACCATCACCATACTTGGAAAAAGGCTCTCCCTGTCCACCCTATGTAACTCTCTGATTATCTTATATATCTCTATTAAGTCACGTCTCAACCTCCTTCTCTCTAACGAAAACAGCCTTAAGTCCCTCAGCCTTTCCTCGTAAGACCTTACCTCCATCCCAGGCAACGTCCGAGTAAATCTCCTCTGCACCCTTTCCAAAGCTTCCACATCCTTCTTATAATGCAGTGACTAGATCTGCACACAATACTCCAAGTTCAGCCACACCAGAGTTTTGTGCAGCTGCAGCATTAACTCATGGTTCTGGAACTTGATCCCTCTATTAATAAAAGCTAAAACACTGTATGCCTTCTAACAACTTTTTGATAAAGTCCCACACAAGAGGATAGTGAGTAAAATTAGGGCGCACGGGATTGGGGGCAAAGTGCTCGATTGGATAGAGAATTGGTTGGCTAATAGGAAACAAAGGGTAATGATTAACGGCTCCATTTCGGAATGGCAGGCAGTGACCAGTGGGGTACCGCAGGGATCCGTGCAGGGACCGCAGCTTTTTACAATATATGTAAATGATATAGAAGATGGTATCAGCAATAACATTAGCAAATTTGCTGATGACACAAAGCTAGGTGGTAGGATGAAATGTGATGAGGATGTTAGGAGATTACAGGTTGACCTGGACAAGTTAGGTGAGTGGGCAGATGCATGGCAGATGCAGTTTAATGTGGATAAATGTCTGGTTATCCACTTTGGTGGCAAGAACAGGAAGGCAGATTACTACCTCAATGGTATCAAATTAGGTAAAGGGGCTGTTCAGACAGATCTGGGTGTTTTGTCCACCAGTCAATGAAGGCAAGCATGCAGGTACAGCAGGTCGTGAAGAAGGCGAATAGCATGCTGGCCTTCATAACAAGAGGAATTGAGTATAGAAGCAAAGAGGTGCTTCTGCAGCTGTACAGGGCCCTGGTGAGACCACACTTGGAGTACTGTGTACAGTTCTGGTCTCCAAATTTGAGGAAAGACATTCTGGCTATTGAGGGAGTGCAGCGTAGGTTCACGAGGTCAATTCCTGGAATGGCAGGATTGCCTGACATGGAAAGACTGAAGCGACTGGGCTTGTATACCCTTGAGTTTAGAAGACTGAGAGGGGATCTGATTGAAACGTATAGGATTATGAAAGAACTGGACACTCTGGCAGGAGGGAACATATTTCCGTTGATGGGGGAGTGCCGAACCAGAAGACACAACTTAAAAATACGGGGTAGACAATTTAGGACAGAGATGAGGAGAAACTACTTCACCCAGAGAATGGTGGCTGTGTGGAATGCTCTGCCCCAGAGGGCAGTGGAGGCCCAGTCTCTGGATTCATTTAAGAATGAATTGGATAGATCTCTTAAAGATAGTGGAGTCAAGGGGTATGGAGATAAGGCTGGAACAGGATACTGATTAGGAATGATCAGCCATGATCATATTGAATGGCGGTGCAGGCTCGAAGTGCAGAATGGCCTACTCCTGCATCTATTGTCTATTGTCTATTGTCTATAACACTGTCAACCTGAATGGCAACTTTCAAGGAGCTGTCCCTGGACACCGAGTTGTCTCTGCTCATCTACACGACCAAGAATCTTACCATTCGCCCAATACATCGCATTCTGGTTGCTCCGACCATGGTGAATCACCTCACACTTGTCCGCATTAAACTCCATTTGCCACCTCTCAGCCCAGCTCTGCAGCTTTTCTATGTAACCCAACATGAACCCATTGACATGCCTTCAGCAAAGTCCAACTACCAGAAATACTAGAATTGTCTCTTTTTGACAGTGATATTGCACTTGTTCAGACTTCAATTGTTTTTGAATTAAAATTCAACCGTTAACTAAATTTATGTTGAATTATATCGTGGAGTGTGTGCTTGTATGTATGTGTGTGAGGGAATATATAATTGCGAAGTGCAAATAATCCCCCCACCACTATCAAACTGGCACAGCCACTATCCACAATCACGCTCACTCCCAGTAAACTCAAACAATGTCATGCTCACTGATCCACACACTCCCCCATTGTCACCACTGCTCCCTGTGGACACCCCCACCATCACACTGACTCCCCCGCATACTTGTGCACCTTCACACTCACTTTTCTATGCACTCTACCATAATCAAGCTCACTCCCCCACACCAACTCGCTCACTGTTACGCTCAAACACATATAAGCTCTCCCACTATCATGCCCACTCCCCTGCACACTCGCGCACCATCATGGTAACTCCTCCACCTCCTCGCCGTATATTCTCATATCATCACACTCACTCTCCTGAACACTTCCCCATTACCACACTGAATCCCCACACACTCCCCACCACCACAATGACTCCCTGTGCACCTATCATCTCAATCATTCACCATTGCGACATTCACTATTGCGAATGCTCCCACACCAGTGCACTCGCTCATTCGCACACTACTTCAATGTCATGCTCAATCACTCATTCTATTGCACACACCCCCACTGTCACACTCATTTCCCAACAAAGCTCCCACCATCAGGCTTAATCCTCGTACTCTCCCCGACCAGCACACTCACACCCCGTCACACTCCCCATTTTCACACTGACTCTCACGCACACTCCCTCACCATTATGCTGATTTCCCTGCACACACACCCCACCGCCAAACTCACTATTCCGTGCAGTCCACCACCATCCCCCTCACTCCCCTTCACGTTCCCCA
Source organism: Chiloscyllium punctatum (assembly GCF_047496795.1). Classification (NCBI taxonomy): domain Eukaryota; kingdom Metazoa; phylum Chordata; class Chondrichthyes; order Orectolobiformes; family Hemiscylliidae; genus Chiloscyllium; species Chiloscyllium punctatum. The sequence goes on along the minus strand of NC_092781.1, from coordinate 45,135,892 downwards.
CCATCATGTTCACTCCCCTGCACACTTTCCCAAGGTCATGCTCTCTCCTCTGCTCACTCTCCTGCACATTCCCCCACCATCACACTCACTCTCCTGCACATCCTCTATTGGCAAATTCATTGCCGAGCACACTTGCACACATTCATGTTCACTTCCCTGCACACTCCAACACCATCACGCCCACTCACCAACTTACTCCCCTAGTCAATCGCTCAGTCATTCCCCTCCACATTCCCCCACACTCATGCTCATTCCCCCGCACACACTCCCAGCATCACACTCACTGCCCAACACACTCACCCATTGTAACGGAAATTCTCCCGCATCCTCCCCAACAGTTAGACTTACTCCACTACAACTTCAACAAAAATCGCGCTCAATTGCCCAAACACTCCACCTCTGTCATGGTCACTCCCACACTCACTGCCCTGCACACTCCGCCATTGCCACGTGCACTTTCCCTGCACACTCCTCAACGATCATACTGACTCCACTACACTCTCCACACGATCAAACTCACTTCCCGGCTCACTGCCTCCGTACTCCCATACCGCCATGCCACTCTCCCACATGCTCTCACATCGTTGTGCTGACTCCCCTACACACTCCAACACCATCACGCTTACTACACCACACACTCTCACTACACTCCCCACCGTCACGCTCATTATCTCTCATGCTTCCCCACCATCACGCTTATTAACCTGCACACATCCCAGCATTGTGATCACTCTCTCGCACATTCCAGCACCATCATTCACACTCCCCCCCCCCCCCCCCCCCCACACACGCTGCCATGGTCTACTCCACCACATGTTACCCCAACTTCATGCTCAATTCCCCGCAGTCTCTCCCACCATCACCCTCAATCCCCCACACCTTTCCCCACCATTAACCTGACTCCCTCACACACTGCTCCACCGTCACAGTCACTCCCCACACATTCTCCCACCATCACACTCACTCTCTATATATTTACCAATCCTTACTCTCACTCCTGCACACACTGCCTCATCGTCACCCTCACTCCCCCGCACACTCCCCCACCATCACACTCACTAATCTGCACACACCCTATCATCGTGCACACTACCACACACACTCGCTCACCGTCACGCTAACTCCTCTGCACACTCCCTCACAGTCACCCTCACTCCCCTGCACACTCCCTCACAGTCACGCTCACTCCTCAGCACACTCCTCCACTGTTTTCACACTCTCCTTGAAGACTCCCCAAACATCATGCTCACTTCCCTCTACACTGTCAGACTCACCCCACTGAATACTTCCCCCACAATCATGTTCAACCTCCTGCACAGACCCCCAATCTACCTGGACACCGAGATCTCTCTGCTCATTGACACTACCAAGAATCTTGCCATGAGCCCAGTTCTCTGCATTCCTGATACTTTGTCCATTGTGAATACTTCACACGTTTCCGCATTAATCTCTATTTGCCACATTCCAGCCCAGCCGTGCAGCTTACTTATGACCTTCTGTAACCTACAACATCCGTCGTCACTATCCACAACTGTACCAACCTTCGTGTCATCTGCATATTTACTAACCAAATCTTCTTTACCCTCCTCCGGGTCATTTATAAAAATGACAACAGCAGTAGACCCAAAACAGATCCTTGCCATACTCCATGAGTAACTGAACTCCTGGAAGAATATTTTCCATCAACACAACTCTCTGTCTTTTTTCAGCTATTCAATTTCTAACCCAAAACGCTAAATCACCGTTAATTCTGTGCCTCCTTAATTTGTGCAATAGTCTCCAGTGGGGAACATTATCAAACGACTCACTGAAATCCACATACACAACATCAACCTTCACCGTCAACCATATATACGACATCAACACTCCTCACCGATATACTCGCTCCCCTGAACATCAGCTATCATCATGCTCACTGCCTAGCACACTCACTCACCATCACACTGACTCTCAAGTATACACTCAAATTCACACTGACTCCCCCAATCACTCCCGACCGTCATGCTTACTCTGCCGTATACTGCCCCACCATCAAACATACTCGCCCACAGTCATCCGGCATCATGGTCACTCACCCACTCACTAACCTGCACACTCCTGCACTGTCATGCTTACTCCCCTGCACACTCACTCACTTTCACGCTGATGTTCCTGCATACTCCCACTTAGGCATGTGTACTCTCCCATGCACTAGCTCACTATCATCCTGTCTCCTCGACACTCACCCACTATCATGCTCACTTCCCACGCATTCCCGCACACACTCCCCCACCATCACACTGATTCCACACACTCCCACACGTCACATTCACTCCCCCTCACATTCCCTACCTCACACTCACTCCTCCCCACACTCCCCATCATTACCTTAAAACCCTGCAAATTCCCCAGCCTCACGCAAACTCTCCCATACACTCCCCATTGTCATCACCAGTCCCATGCACACTCACCCACCGTCATGTCCACTCCCCTGTACATTGGCACGCCATCACACTCACATTCCTGCCCACTCACCTGGCATCACTTGTCACTCCCCTGTTCATTCCGCTGCACACTCCCACACCATCACGTTCAACTCCCTTGCTCACTCCATGCCTAACACTCCTCCGCACATTCCTCCAATGTCACCTCAATAACTTGCATACTCCACAGTCTCATTCTCACTCCCCGAACACTCCACCAATATCATCCTCAGTTGCACACAGATTCAACCACAGTCACACTCACACCCCCGCACACTCCCCCACGTCACACACCCTGCCCCACACACTCCCCAGCCATCTGGCAGATTCTCTTTTCCACTTCCCCACCTTCATGGTAACTCCCGGCACACTCCCTCCCCATCATGCTCACTCCCCAGCACACAGTCCCACCATCACAGTCACACCCCCGGGCAGATCCCCACTGTCACACAACTCCCCCTCTCACTCCCCCGGACACAACCACACTGTAACGCTGACTCACCACAAATTCTCTCATCATCACGATCACTTTTTTGCACACTCCCACACAAAATTTCCCACCGTCCCACTCACTCTGCCGCACACTACACCACTGTAAAGTTCAATCCACTGCTCACTCACGCACCATCACGCTCACTGCCCCACACATTCATCTTGTCAGTCACACAGCTATGCACATTCCACCATCATTACACTCACTCCCCCCCAACTCCCACATCATTATACTCACTCAAATGCATGCACCTCCACCGTCACACTCACTCCCCCACACACTCCCCCACCGTCACGTTCACACCCCTGTACATACTCCACTGTCTCCCCCGTTCGCCTACAACCCCTCACCATCATGTTCACTGCCTCGCACACTCACCCACCATCACTCTGAATCCAGGATACTTCTTGATGGTCATGCTGACTCTCCCACACACACCCGATCATTATCCTCACTCCCCATATGCTGCCCCATCATTATGCTCACTCCCCTGCACGCTAAACCACCGTCAAAGTCACTCTCTCGCTTACTCCCCCTCACAAACCCACAATGTTACTTTCACTACCCCATACACTCCCCCACCGTAATCCTCTGTCCCATGCACACTCCACCACTGTCTATTCACTCCCCTGCATATTGCCCTGCGCAATACCCAACCTTCACGTTCACTACAGCGCTCAAACCCCGCACACTCCACCACTGTCATGCTCACTTCTCCGCGCATACCCACACCATCATGTTCAATCCCCTGCTCGTTCCCCAGAGTCACGGTCTCTGCCCCACACACTTCCAAAATGTCACCCACACTCTGCGGCACCCTCCACCGCATTCACACTCACTCCCCGCACATTCCTGCATCTTCACGGTCACTCGCACACACACACCCTCACTGTCATGATCCATCCCCCGCACACACATACGACATCATGCTCTATCCTGCACAGTCTCCCCTACCATCACACACACTCGCCTGCATACTCGCCCACCCTCACACTGACTCTGTTGCACTCTCCCCTATCGCCACACCCCCACACACAAACCCATTGTCTTGCTCAGTCAATCGCTCATTCTCCCACATACACTCTGAACATTACAGTCGCTCCAATGCATACCCTCCCATGGTCCTCTTCACTCTCCTGTAGGCTCGTCAGCCGTCATACTAAAACCCCTGCAGAATCCCCCACTATCACCCTCACTCCCGAGTTCATGCCGCTATCTCATGCTCACTACTATGCATACTCCCCTACCATCAATTTGCTCCTACACATATGCCTGCAACGTCATGGTTACTTTCCTGCACACGTCCCACCGTCACATTCAGTCCCTGCACACTCCCCCAAAGTCACACTCAATCCCCCTCACACTCACTCACTATTACATTTACACCACCGCACATTGCCCCACTGTTACACTCACTACCCTGCACAGTTCCTCAGCATCAAACTCACTTGCCAGACAATCCATCATCACAGTCATTTCCCCACTCACTCCCCCAGTCACTCACACACTGACACACTCACCCACCCACACACTCTCGCACTGATACACTCACTGCTCCACGCACTACTCCATTGTTACCCTCACTCCATTACAGACTTCCACACTGTCACGTCCACTCCCTGGCACACTTCCCTAAACTCTCGCTCACTCCCCCACACACTTCCCCACCATCACGCTCACTCTGCTGCACACACGCCCCGTCATGCATTATCCTTCTGCACTCCCACACAGTCGTGCTCGCTGCCCCACTCACTGCCCCATGATCGCCCTCATTTCACTGCTCCCTCCCCCAAACACTCCCACACCATCAGGGTCACTCACCCACAAACTCCATCACAATCAGGTTCACTCCCCCTCACACACCCCCACTGTCATGCTGACTCCCCCCCAATCAACCACAACATCACATTCACTCCATCGCACGTTCCCCAATCCTTAATCACTCCTCTGCATGGTCCCGCACCATCTCCTCAATCTCTTATACCCTCCTGACCGTAATGCTCACTCCCCTATCATCACACTCTCCGGACCACTCACCCGCCAACAGGGTCACTTCCCCACTGACTCCCATACTCTTGAACCATCATGTTCAATCCCATGCCCACTCCGCTGCCACCACCCTCACTCTTCCACTCAGTCACTCCGCACAATCCCCTTCTGCCACACTGACATGGCCTCACACTCACAATCAATCCTGCGCATTTTTCCCTACTTCACAGTCACTCGCCAGACCCATTCCATCCTGTACACTGACTGTTCTGTATAGTCCCACGCCATCAAGCCCATTCTGCTGCACTTTCCCCCACCGTGACAGTCACTCCTCTGCAGACTCCGTCACCACCAGAGTCACTCCCATTAAGATCCGCCAATATCACGCTCACTGCCCAGCACGCTCACCCACTGTTACACCGACTCTCCTGCATACACCCCCAAATTCAAGCTCCCCTTACCATCATGCTCACTCGACCAAACACTGCTCCACCATCAAACTCATTCCCTGCACAGTAAAAACCCATCATTCTTCGTCCCTCGCTCACTCCCAGACACACTAACCCAGTATCTAGGTCACTCCTCTGCTCTCTTCCCTGTGCACTCCCACCATCATCCTCAGTCCCACCCACACTCGCCTACCGTCACATTCACTCACCCGCACACCACCCCACCTCAAGCTCCTTGACCGACATTTGCCCCAACATCACGCAGGCTTTTCACCAGACTTCCACACCATCACCTTGACTCCCCTCCACACTCCCTCACCATCATGCTTGCTTTCTGTACAGTGCTGCGCCATCATGCTCACTCCCCCACGGAATACCCTGCATCATGGTACCTCTCCACCCACGCCCCTGGGCACTCTAACACCGCGATGCTCACTCACCCGCAATCTACCTCACCACCATGATCACGTCTCTGCACATTCTCCAACCATGACCTTCACGGCCCTGCACACTGTCATTGTCAAGATCACTCCACCACACTGTCGTCAAAGTCATGCTCACTCCACTGCCCACATCCCTCACTGTCACGCAAGCTGCACTGCTCAATCCTCTACCGTCACACTCACTCTGCCTCACAATACATCACCATAACGCTCATCCCCATCACTCCCCAACCGTCATGCTCACTGCTCTGCACATTCTCTCTTCTCACCTCACACCCACGCACACTCCTGCACCATCGTGCTCACTCCCCTGCACTCACCTCCATCATCACATTAACAATTTTGCACTCACCCACATCATGTTCCTCTCTCCCCTGCACGCTCCCATCATCACATTCATAACTGTGCACTCTCCAACACCACTACGCTCACTCCTCTGCACACACTCTCACCTTCATGCACACTCCCCCACACACTACCCCATTGTCATGCTCACTACCCACAGACTTCCCCACTGTTACGCTCAGTCACACGCTCATGCCCCCCCTCACTCTCCCATCATCATGCTCACTCCTCCACATCCTCAATCACCGTCCCGCTCGTTCTTCCTTGCACTACTCCGTCATTCTGACTCCACAGCTCAGTTCACCGAACACTCCCCCACCGGCCTGGTCGCACCCCCACACACTCCTCCACAATCACACTAACTCCCCCGTGCAATCCCCCACCATCACGCTCACTACCCCACACATTCCTCCACCGTTACACTCACTCCCCCTCTCACTCCACCACAAAGCTCCCACTTGCAAGTTCTCTCCACCACACTTTCCTCCTTCTTCATAAGCACTCTTCCTCACTCTCCCTCAACGTCATGCTCTCTCCATCACACACTACACCACCATCCCATTTACCCCCATGCACAGCCCCACCATCACGTTCACTCTTCCCCACCATCTCACTCCCACATGCACATACTTGCCCATCACATGCCTCACATTCCCCCACCTTCATGCTCAGTGCCACACATATAAAAACAATGTCAATCACAGATCCTCTGCACACAGCCACATCATCTCGCTCACTCCCCCGCACAATGCCACATTCATGCTTACTCCCCCACACATTCCATCATCATCACCGTCATTTCTCCACACACCGTCACTGTCGCGCTCATTCCCCTGGACACCACCATCATGCTAAATCGCCCAACATCACCCTCATTGCCCTGCACAATCCACCACCGTCACACTTACTCCCCACCATTCTCCCTCACCATCACGGTCACTCTATCCCACATTTACTTAACCTCAACCTTCTTCCCCTACACGCTGTCTACCCTAAGCAATGCCTAGTGACCCCCTCCCCAATGATTTCCTGCAAATTGTCCTTTGACGCATCCCAATCTGTTCCCTGACTAACACACAGTGGGGCCTCCACAAACTGGTCCATGCACAACCTGTTGTCCGACCCCAACTCCTTTGCCTGAGTCACAGCCGAAAGTGCTACCCCCACAAGTACCTCCTACTAACAGTCTGTGTCCTCTCACCCAGTGTGTCACTTAGTAACGTCATTTGACCCAAGGCCCATACTTTTACCCAAGCAAAACCTGGATATCAACACCGCCTTTGTTGCCCTAGGAATGCACTAAATCTCTACACCTCCCTCCACTCCCTTTGAAACATCCTGAAGCTCCACACTCCCCTCTGTTTCACAAGCAACAGGCTTAATTTCCATTCTCTCCTCTGATCCCCTCGCAATGGCTGGTAGATCCACACCCGTCTGTTCCCCTAGCAACGACCTGGTGCTCCACCGCCAGCTCTCTTCCCCTTATTATTTACAAATTGAAGTGATAGATATATTCAATGAAATAGCAACATTTTTCACTGCCCCGTCAGTTGAGAGCAATATTGAAACGTGCCAATGTAACCCCCGTGGGGCTAGGTTGTATAAACCAACACTACCCCCGGTCGAGAAGGTTAGCGACAGGCTGTTTCATTGCTGAAGTATAGAATTGAAATGAGATCATCCCGGATGAGTTGATGATTGAGTGAATTTGATTGATTCATGAATGTGGGTGAAGGGATATTTCAACACATTCTTCAGCTGTTGTCTAAATTTAGTCTGGGTCACGGCATAAATTGCGGTGTTTGTGCAGCAACTGAGGAGCTGCAGCATGAAGCTCAATTCCTGCATAAACCATTCTAGACGCAAAGGGGAAGACATAATATACCTCATCCGATTCCATATCGAATACATTGTAAACGGTGACCATAACAGAATGAAATTGACCGAGATCACAAGCAGTGAAATTATGTTTTTTTTCCGATTTCTCATTTCTTTGTCACACTGAACGGCCCCATTAAGATCCTTTAGTCTCCTGCGAGCTGTGCTGGTCACTAAAATGTGTCTGACCGTGAAAGCATTGAGCACCAGAATCTGAAGAATTGCGAGAGCCGGTGTTAGAATATGGTGGAGGGACTCAATTATGACCCAGGCACGAGAGAAGTAACTCGACAATGTAGCCACACAAAACCAGGGTCCATGCCACAGCCAATACCGAGCTGTGAGCATAAAATACCAGAAAATGTTCATTAATACGTTTAGCACAGTCAGTGTTCCCAAAACCACAGCTGCCGTTTTCTCACTGCAATATTTACATTTCAGCTTTTGGCAACAAATAGCAACAAACCGATCAAATATGAAAGCGACGGTGAACCAGACAGAACAGTCAGTAGCTGCATAAAGCAGGACGGCGTGGATATTACACACTGGGATTTTCCTCAGGAAATAAAACTGTTCCCGAAAGACAATGGGGATGTGTCTCAATATCAGGTCGATGATAATGACCAGTAGGTCCGTCACTGCCATGGCCACCAGGTAAAGTCTGACACATGGAGACAATGCGCAATCTTTATAAAGCAGGACGTAGATCGTCAGTACGTTAACTGAGAGGAAAGAAAACAAATTATACATCAAACCTGGAGGCAAAGTTGACAGGTTATTTGAGAAGCAAATGAAATTACCAAATGTGTCACTGTATTCAGAGATTTATTGACGTACTTGGAGCTGAAATAACAAATGAGAAAGTCTGAATACTGACAAAAATGTGATGGAAACCATAACAAACCATCCCTCTCCAAACACACAGGCACACACCCATTAGGACAGATACTTCGAAAATATTCCCACCCACTTGATCACTCGAGAGCAGACACGTCGCTTCTTCACAATTCCTAAGATGAAAGGTGAAAATATTGCCGTCCTGAAGGATTCTCTCCTAGTTCCTTGAAGACATGTGGAGCTTGGAAATATCTGTCTTTTAGTAAAATTGTGGTCGATGAAGAAATGTGAATGCAAGGCAAACGTATTTTCGCCTTTAACCGCCTGAGGGGGCATTCAGAATAGTGTCTCCTTATCCCTGGAGAGAATCTCTTCCCTTGGGTTATGGTCTTTTGTTCAATTCATTCACATCCAAACATTTACAAATAATTTCGGATATGGAATGTTCTGGTGAACGTCATGTATCGACTATTCCAAGCAATGTTGGTTTGAGAATGTTGCGAGGAATACCGGGTATGAACGTTCCAGCGAGTATCTGGTCCAGAATATTCTGGAAAGTGTCAGGTATAGAATATTTTGAAGAGTGCTGACGTACAATGTTCCGATGAATGCCAGGAATAGAATGTCCCCGGCATGACTTATTCAGAATGTTCCAAAGAATATCAGTTTTCGAATTTTCTGGGGAATATCAGTTGTAGCGCGTTCTGGGGAAGGTCACGTGGATAGAATTTTCAGGAAGTGTTGGGTGTCAAATTTCTTGAGAATTTCGGGTAGACATTATCCTGGAGAAGGCAACGTTCTGAGGAATGTTGAATATAGAATGTTCTGGGGAATGACAGGTTTAGGATGTTCCGTAGTTTGGCGGGTGCAGGAAGTTCCAGGGAACATTGGCAATAGACTGTTACTGGTAATATCGGAGAGAGAATGTCCCAGGAAATGTCAGTTACAGAACTTTACGAGGAATGCCAGGTGCAGAATGTGCCAGGGAATGTCGAGTATAGTACGTTCCATGGATGTTTGGTTGCAGAATGTTCCTGGGAATGTCAGTCACAAAATGTTCCAGGGAAAGGCCGTATAGAATGTGCGAGAGTCGGAAAGACCCATAGACAAAGGCGCTTCTGCACATTAAGTTTCTTGATATCTACTCAGCCTCACGGTGGCAATCTTTCCCCAAACCCAATTCAACTGGGCACTTTGTGCACAAGAACAATGAGATTAAGACAACGCCTTGATCATTTGATTCAGATCACCATTTCAATTTGGACAGATACGTTTCCTTATTCAGAAATCACGCTCACTCCCTTCTCAGTTTTGTCTAACACTCCCACCTGTAAAATGTTATGGGTATTGAGTTTCCAGTATGAGTCACCCTGTAGCCCTGTCTCTCTAATGCCATTAAATCGTATTCATTTCCTTCAACGTATGCACAGAATTCCTCAGGTTGCAGGGGGATTTGGACGAATTGCAGAGTTGGGCTGAGAATTGGCAAATGGAATTCAATGGAGATGAATGTGAGGTGATTCACTTTGGTAAGGATAACAGTAAGACATGAAATTAGTTCAAAGGAAAGATTCTTGGATGTGCAGAGGGATCTTGGTGCCCATATACATCGAGCCCTGAAAGTTGCCACACAGGTTGATAGTGTTATCAGAAGGCATACGGTGTATTAGGTTTTATTGGTAGAGGGATCGAGGGTTGTAAAAGGGAGCATAGCTGAAAAGTGATTTGAGACAGATGTCAGATTCTGGTTCATTATTCCGAGTGTGGTAAGGGCGTGGAATGCCCTGCTTGCCAAAGTCGTTTTTTCAGCGACATTAGAGGTGTTTAAACACCCCTTTGTGATGCATTTGGATGATGATGAGATAATGCAGGGGGATGGGCTTAGATTAATTCACAGGTTGGCGCAACATCAAGGGTTGAAAGTATTGTTCTGCACTGTATTGTTCTATTTTCTAATGCACCAAACCTACACATCTCTAAACACTATGGACAATTTAACATGGCCAATGCATCTGAATTGGACATCTGTGGAATAGGAGAGGAAATCAGAGCAACTGAAGGAAACCCACGCAGAAATGGGGAGAACGGGCAAACTCCACGTGGACAGTTGCCAAAAGCTGGAATCGACACTGGTTGCCTCGCGCTGTGATGAAGCAGTGTTAACCACTAAGCCATGGTGCTACCCAAATTCCTAAGTTGTAATGGTTCATGAAGCCCCATCACGATACCAAGATATATCAACTTCGACCGGCAAGACAGACCCACCAGTGGTGGATGCTCTGTGAGACACAGTCAGGAAAAGATTTACCCTGGAATTCCCCAACATTAACTCCAAAACCCACGAAATCTCATGGCAACAGGCCAGAGATTGACAAGGGAATCTCGTGATGATGGGCATGTACTACCGTGCACACCACACCTCCGTGATAACTCAATTTCCCTCGATATTGAAACCAAATTGGAGGGAGCACTGAGGGTGACAAGGACATAGAACATTCTCTGGGTATGGACGTTCAATGTCCATCTCTGAGAGTGTCCCCATAGGCATACCACTGACGGAACAGGGTGAGACCCAGAATACACAACAGTGGGACGTGATGGGACATCCAACAAGTGGGAAACATTGTCAGCAAACTCATTGTCACGGATGTATCTATCCCTAAGAGAACCTGTAGCAGCACCCAGCACACAGTAGTTTTGGAGGGGATGTCTCAACCTCATAGTGAAAATACTGCCCACTGTGTTCTGTCGCACTACCTACTGCGAAGTAGGACATGCTTATTAAGGACATTACAAATGGAACCAGGGCATTCACGAGGCACAGTGGGCTATCAGCAGCTGCATATCATTGGCCTTTCCATTATCAAAAAGTCAGAATTCGGCTCTTGCCTGATGGTTTCAAGACGTTTTGCACCATTCGTAACCACACCTATCCTGAGGCAGGTTATTTAGCCCAACAAGAGTTTCAAAAAGTGTCACACTTACGCCATTCATTTGTTCGTGGATGTTGTTCAGCAGTTAAAGCAGGTCTTTTAAAATCTCATGCCCGTTACACAAGAACTAGAAGAAAACATGCAGCTTTTCAAACCTGAGACACTGGAATTCGGGGACGACAGGTTATTGAGCGGTTAGCAAGGATAAGTTAGGGATGAATCAGTTTAATAGAAATTATCGAATGCAGTGACATAGAGACCAATGAGGAGACACAAACTATAGCAATGATTTAGATAAATGTAACAATAGTATGCTGAGCAAAAGTGTCACCAACTATAACATAGTGAGGCAACGAAGTTATCAGGAAAAGGTAGAGAGTACGTAAATGGATAAGCAATGGACATCAATTTGGCAGATGGAAAATCACGTGAGAACTGTGAAACTATGAATTTTCAGGAAATCTGAATGATTGTGCATGACATAACTGGAAAGAGATTATAGGACTTAGTGATGCAGTGCATACTGAGGGCTACACTCTCACCCATTCACACATCTGAAGCATTACTCCATCTCCATGATGGTCTGCTCTCTGTTGTTCCCAGGGAGCCTGTTGCTCTCAGTGCACATTGGACATTCTCATGTGGTTGGTTAGCGGTGTGAGATGATTAAGGAGAGGGTACTTCCAACAACAGGGAGAAGGTTATCAATGGGGTGGCCATGACCGAGAGGCCATCATTTCTTTCTACATGGAGACTGAAGACGATGGGAATGGCTGCCTGCTTCTGAACGAAGAGGCTGTGGTCACGGCTAGGATAGTGCATATTTACCAACATGCTGTGTTGTGCATGGGCACACTGCAACATCAATGGAGTGAGAGACCGATGCCCTAACTACGAGAATGAGATCAAAAAAAGGCATTGTCACATCATCTGAAATGTTTAATTGCATGAAATTCTCAATCCACCTCACAGAACCAGTCCAGACACCATGAACCCAGAAGAAATATCTGTTCAGCCGGAGAACTCAGCAATCTGCTGAGTGCAGAAAACTGTGCAGATTACAGCAGTTCATTGATCTTTAAACCAGAACTAGATATCGCTCCAGCACACCGACCGGATTGATCAGCAATGAATGAGTGTGCCTGGGTGAGTGAATCTGTGTTTGTTTCTGTGTTTCATTCTGTGTCGGTCTGTGTGTAGTTGTGTGCATAGCTCTGTATGTGTGTTGATTGCATGTGCCTGTGTGTGTGGCTCTGTACATGCCTGTGTGTGCCTGCATGCGGGATTATCTGTGTGCTTCTCTCTGTTTGTGCATTTATGTACGTCGATGTGTCTTGAAAAATATAATAATCAATATTTATCTTTCCATGTCCAAGCTATTAATCGTTTATCTTTTTATTACAGCTTGAGCATCATGGCTTTGGTTATAGTTAAAGTAATTTTGGAAATTCAAGCTATTTACCTGACTTGCTCCGAACATTGAACCTAATGTGCTTTGAGACCAATATCAGTGGTATTTGTAAGACCTGGTTCTGTTTAAAATTTATCATGCCCAATAGGGTCGGAAGACGAGAAAAGCAAAGAACAATCCTCCAACCTCTCTCTGAACAGGGACAAGAATAAAGTTTCAAAGAGCCGTTTGAGTAGGAATCCTCTTTCCCAAAAATCAGTGGTACCTGTGCATGTGCAAATTATTCAAAGCTGTGTTAGTTCGATATTTGACAGAAAAATGAGTCCAGGATAATGAACTACAGACAGGGAAGTGTGGCTCAGAGCACAACTCGGTAAGCCACCATCTTACTGCGTTTTGAAGCAACATCAAAGTGTCAATGAACCGACTGCTCTTGCTGAGTCCTATGTTGCTCCTTTCCATTCGGTCCCACAAATCTGTTCGAAAGGAGGACCGGAGGGCAATTGCACCAGACACAGGGTGCACAGAAACAGACGAGACCATTCATTCCTTCAAGACTGTCACACACGATTTGATGTGGATTAGAAAATGCATTTGGGGTAAAAAGTGGGTGCTGATGTGAGACATGTCCTCATTTTAACAGAATTTCCCTTGTCTCCGTTTGTTGGTCACGTTGTAAACATAGAATATTGAACAATACAGCGCGAACAGGCGCCTCAGCACTCAATGTTGCGCTGAACTATGAACTAAGCAACGCCCATCCCACTGCACAATCCAATCATCCGCCATGTGCTTATCCAAGGATTGTTTAAATATCCCTAATGTGGCTAAAATAACAACATTGGCCGGCAGGGCATTCCACGCCCGTATCACTCTCTGAGTTAAGAACCTGCCTCTGATATCTGTCTTTAATCTATCACCGCGCAATTTGCAGCTGTGACACCTCATACAAGCTGACGTCATCATCCATTTGTCGAACTCCTATGGCACTAGCATCGATGACAACTTTAAAATGTTTTGAAAAGTCTGGTCTAGCTAAAACTAGTGTGGTGGTTAAATTTGCTTTCAAATTGTTGAATGCATCCTGGCATTGTTCTTTTTACTGAAACTTTGTGTTCTTCTTCAGGAATTCGATTAATGTGCAACTACACTGCTGAAGTTTGCAATAAAATTGCAATACAATCCACCGATTCCTAAGAATCAAAGCGCCTCTTTCTTCGAGGTTGGGCGTGGCAATTCTTCAATGTCCTTCGTCTTTCCGTTCCATGTGGTCAACCTTCCATGACCGGTGTTGTGTCACAAGAACGTCGCCTCTGCTTTCGTTAATTCTGTTTTCTTTATGTTTACCACCAGATTTGCTTCTCGTAGTCGTTCAAAGAGCTCTGCAAACTGTACCATGTGATCTTTCCAGGACTTATTGAAGATAAGTCGTCGTCCAAATGGACTGCACAGTCTGGTAACCCAGCCACAGCTCTTTGGAAGATAATGGGCGCGATCGTCATTCCAAACGGCTTAACTTTGAATCGATGTAGCCCATTTAGGGTGACAAATGCAGAAATTTATTTCGCCATCTCTGATAAAGGTACCTGCCAGTAACCACGTATTAAGTCCAACTTAGTGATGGAACTACATTTTCCCAATTTCTCGATACAGTTCTCCAATCTTGGAATTGGGTATCAGTCTGATTTTTCTAACGGTGTTCACCTTCCCATAATCCAAAAATCACTGGTTCTCAACCAATTTGGGAACTTAACAATAAGGCGAACTCCACTTGCTCTGGCACGGTTCGATGATGTCCTCTTTGAGCATGGTCTCCAACTCCTTCTGGACCTGCCTGGCTTTGAAAGGTTTAAGCTGATGGTGGTGCTGATTTATCGTTGTGGTAGCCCCTGCGTCTGTTTCATTTACAATAGCGTTAACCCTCCCCATCGGATATCTGCATGTGTCCTTATCCTGCAGTAACAAACGTTTCCACAACGTTTTATGCTCATGAGACAGATTACTATCTATCCCACTCCTCAATGCCTTCTTCATGTTTAAATCTACCGTGAGGCACATCAAAATTCAAGCCATCTTGATTTGATTCCTCGCTCTGCAGGGCAGTAATGAATAACTATTTCTCCAGTTCTTTCTCTCTCGTATAATTCGAGTTCAACATGGCCACCTGACTTACCCAATACCATTCATTCCTATCTGGCATCTTTACAAGATAGTTCACCTGGTTAAACCGTTTCTAAAAATGATAGGGACCACTATGGTTGTATGTTGCCTCCCAGGTGCTCGACTCAGCGATGTCACCGATCGGCTGCAGAGTATTCTAAAAGGAGAGGGTGAACAGCCAGTTGTCTTGGTGCATATAGGCACCAAGGATTTAAGTAGAAATCGAGACGAGGCTCTCAAAGAAGAATTCAGGGAGCTCGAAGAGAAGTTTAATAGGAGGATCACAAAGGTAGTGATCTCTGGTTACTATCAGTGCCACATGCGAGCCAGCGAAGAAGTGAAAAAATGGCAGGATGAACACGTGACTTGAGAGATGGCAGAGGAGTGAGGGGTTCAGATTTGTTGGACATTTGGACTGGTTCTGGGGAAGGTGGGACTATTACCAAAGGGCGATCGACATCTGAACCAGAATCGACGCACTGTTCTTGGGGGAGGTTTTGCAACTGCTATTGGTGAGGTTTTAAACTAATGTGCCAGCGGACTGGCAAACAGAAGATAAAACAAGTAGGCAGCGATGTATTGAATTTAGATGGTAAGAATTATGAAAAAAAACATTAATGAATGGAAGTATATGCAGGGAGCAGGTGAGCGCAAAAGAACTGGTGGTCTGAAATGCATCTACTTTCATACAAGGAGTACAGTGTGTAAGGCAGATGAACATAAGGATTGGATTGGTGCCTGGGAGTATGACAATATTGGCATCACAGAGACTTGGTTGAAGGAAGGGCCTGATGATTGGCAACTAAATGTTCCAGGATATGAACACTTAAGACAGGGCAGGGAGGGAAGTAAAAGTGGGTGTGGAGTTGCATTGCTGGTCACGGCTGTGCTAAAGGAGGACACGTTGGCAGTCTTGGATAGTGAGGCAATATGGGTGGAGCTGAGAAATAAGAAGGGTGCAGTTACATTGTTGGGACTGTATTACAGACCTCCCAAGGCGTGAGGTAAAAGAACAAATAGGTAAACAGGTTCTGAATAGATGTAAAGGCAATGGGTTAGTGGTGATGGGAGATTTCAATTTCCTAATATTGACTGCGATACACTTAGCGTCAGAGGTCTGGATGGAGTAGAATTTTGATGAAGCGTCCAGGAGAGTTTTCTAGAGCAGTATTCAACCGTCCGAGGAGGGGAGGGCCATATTCCACCTGGTACTGGGGAACGAGCCAGGACAAGTCGTAGAAGGTGCGGTGGGAGATTTCTTTGGGAACAGTGAACACAATTCTGTAAGTTTTAGGATACTCATAGATAAAGAGGAGAGTGGTCCTCAGTGAAGGGTACGAAACTGGGCCAAAGCCAATTATATCAAAATTATTCAGGAGTTGGGAAATGTGGATTGGACACAGCTATTTGAAGGGAAGTCCACATCTGAGATATGGGAGGCTTTCAAAGATAGGTTGATGGTAGTGCTGGATAGGCATGTCCCATTGAAGGCAAAGGATATGAAGGGCAAGATTCGTGAACCAAGGATGACAAGAGAAATTGTATGACTAGCGAAGAGGAAAAGGGAAGCATATATAAGGTGTAGGGAGCTAAGAAAAGAACCAGCCCTGGAGGAATATCTGAAGAGTAGGACAGATCTTAAACAAGGAATCAGGCGGGCTAAAACGGGTCAAGAAATAGCTTGAGTGAGCAGAATTAAGGAAAATCACAAAGCATTTTACTCTTATATAAGAAGCAAGCGGGTAACTAGAGAAAGGATTGGTCCACTAAAAGATAATGAAGGAATGCTGTGTGCCGAACCTGAGAGAATGGGTGAGATTCTGAATGATTACTTTGGATCAGTGTTCACTGAGGAGAGGAACATAATGAATGTTGAGATTAGAGATAGACGTTAGGTTAGTCTGGATCACATCGGCAAAAGTAGGGAAGTTGTGTTGGGTATGCTAGAGGGTATTAAGGTGGACAAATCCCCAGAACCTGATGGGATCTATCCCAGTTTGCTGAGGGAGGCGAGAGACGAAATAGCTGGGGCCCTGACAGATATCTTGGTGGCATTCTTAAATGCAGATCAGGTGCCGGAGGACGTGAGGGTAGCTTATGTTGTCCGCCTGTACAAGAAGGGTAGTAGGGATATTACGGAAAACTACGGGACAGTGAGCCTGACATCGGTGGTGCAGAAGTTGGGGGAGAGGGTACTGAGAGATATGATCTATTTATATTTGAAAAGGAATGAGCTTATCAGTGATAGGCAACACGGTTTTGTGCAGGGGAGATCGTGCCTTACCAACTTGATAGAGTTCTTCGCGGAAGTGATCAATTTGTTAGATGAAGGAAGCGTTGTTGATCTCATACACATGGACTTCAGTGAGGCGTTTGATAAGGTTCCCCATTGTCGCCTAATGGAGAAACTGAAGTCACATGGTGTGTAGGGTGTTCGAGCAAGGTGGATTAAGAACTTTTTGAGCAACAGGTGACAGAGAGTATTAGTTGAAGGGAGTTTCTCGAAATGGAGAAAGGTGATCAGTGGTGTTCCACAGTGGTCAGTATTGAGGCCACTGTTATTTGTAGTATACATAAATCATCTCGAAGAGAGCACTGTTGGTATGATCAGCAAGTTTGCAGATGACACAAAGACTGGTGGAGTAGCAGAAAGCAAAAGGGACTGCCAGAGAATACAAGAGGATATAGATACACCGGGGAGTTGGGCAGAAAAGTGGCAGATGGCTTTCAATCCCGACAAATGTGAGGTGATGCATTTCGGCAAGTCTAATTCTAGAACTTTACTTTTGTCCTTTGTTAAACCCAATCTAGTTTCTTTGCTAATTCTAAAATTATGGCCTTATTCTTTCCTTCTAACCTCTCTTGGCAAGTTTGAGAATTTTCTTCAAACCGGAGAACCTGTTCAGCAATTTTAAGAATCATTTCTCACACTTTTAATTTATCTAACAACAAGCCACCGAGATTAAACAAATTGTCTCACCTCTCTTTTGTTTAAAGTTTAAACACACTGACTTTCATTTGTTTGAATCCACTGGGCTTTTTTCGTACACGAAATGTGTTCAAATCTGTCCAAATGTGCGACTGGACCTGTCCAAATCTGTTCATTTCACGAATCCAAAACTCAAACTTTCTGATTCATGGCGACGAGCCCCCAAACTGTTGCTACGCGTGGTAAACCCTTCTGTTAATTTAAATGAGCAACACAGAAAAAATCGCCCCGTGGTGTAATCTGTTAAAACTCCAGGCACAAATAACTATCCCGGAGGTAAATATTTGAAGTAAAAATTAACAACTTTATTTCTTTAATTCTAACGGAAAACATCAAGTAACGACTATATTTGCAACTCCTTTCACTTCAACCTGTCTTTTGCACTCCCGTCTACAATACTGATCTGCTAAAAATAAATTCCGTATACAATTTACAAAAACGTTGATGAAGTTTCAAATCAAGTCACCTTTGCCGTGTGTCCTCTCCAGATTTTCCTCTGACTTCTTTCCTTCTTCTTCGGGATTCCGGTTTCCAGATCTATGACAGATAAATGTACCTTTAAGAGAGCAGATGTGGCTGCAAGCAGTCTCTCGAGTTGTTGGTGCTAGCTGCTCTTTGCAACTCTTCAAACTGTCTGATATTTGTACCTTAAAAGACAGGATCTTTTCATTGGTTTTACTATTATCAATAACTAATTAGGAACTTGATGGGAATTTGGCATCTTAGGGGCATAACTTATATTGATTTGCCGAATTTGAATCTGTTTTTTGTATCCAGGAAACATAGCTCGTAGCTTCCTGTTTCAATCAACTGCTGCATTGTTACCTTATTCCGAACTCTCTGTGTTTCCCTAAGTCCTTGTTGGCATTTTAACTCTCTTAAAGCTACAGGAGTCATTTATCATCACAACAAGAGTCTTGTCCCAGTAATTCTTAGCTGTCGGTGGGAATGCAGCCCTTCACCAGTGAGGGCCTGAGGGCATCCCTGAAGCACTTTCTCTTTCAACCACGGGCTCATCTGCCATTTTGGAGCTGGGAGTAGAGCAGCTGCTGAGACAATTTTTCTCGCTCTTGGGAATGTATCCAACCTATCAAATGATCGGAGACATTGGGTTTGATACATCAGTTTTCCCAGCGTATTCACAGGATCTTGCATTTGTGAGACTGCTAGTGTACCTTGATGTCCATGTTGTAGGCTGTCCACGTCTCAGAGACATTTGGGAGGGTGGTAACTACGACAGGTCCGTATACATTGAGCTTGGTGCTGGATATAACGTTGTTGTTATCAAACAGCCTTTCCCTCAGGTGGCTGAAGGCGGTGCTAGCACCGGATCTCTTCCTCAATATCGCCTTTGTTTGACACGACACTTCCTCGGTATTTGCTCTCCAATGCCGGGTCATATCGGTGGAAGACCTTTGCATTGTGAATAGTCTGAGTGAGACCTATGCTCTCACCTTCCTCTGTCAAGTTGTTCGCAATGGTGCTGTGTCCACTATCTGTGATTGCACGTCTGAACACACCTTTGGCTTATAACAGCTTGAACAGCTGGAGCAGAAGGTGTCCTGGCTGAGGTATTGAGACTGAGATATTGAAGTGCGGAGGCATTGAGCTCCTGCTGCAGCCATATGCCCTTGTTTGTCTTATTTGGAAGGAGGAGACCATCACGGGAAAGCTCCGATTTTTCACAGTCATCAGCATTTTCAATATATATATATAAAACTGTGGTAACTACAGGGGTATCTCCGTGCTGTTGACAGTTTGAAGATCATCAAGTTCCACCTCAGCTGTCTACTCCCTCTGGCTGAGGAACACCTCCAGCAAATGCAGTGTGGCTTCCAGCCGCGATGGGGCATAACTGACAGCTGCAGGAGAAATGCAGAGAACAGAATCGCCCCTTCGACTGGGCTGCCTTTGCCATTAGAATGCTCTACGTCACTGTCAGCCAGGAAGCATTACAGAGCGTCCTTTTCTGCTTTGGCCACACCATGAAGTTTGTTGCCAGCCTTCAACTATCCCACGATGACATGGAAGTTGTGGGACTGTAAATGTCTCCCCACACCGCCTCATTCCCCCTAAGTTTCAGTGTCAGGCAAGGGCTTTATCATTGCACCAACACTGCTCACGACCTACCTCGCTGCAATGCTTTACCTCACCACTGAGGTAAAGTCTCTGCTGGAGTCGTCCTAACCTGCCAAACATGCAGAATGTTTTCAACATCCACCGCCTTCAGGACTAAACCAAAGACAGGAACGTGCAGAGCACCCCCTTCTGTGCAGACTCTACTGCTGTATTGTTAGCAGTGTTGCAGATCACCGTACACTGTTAATGAAGTTCCCACACATCATCAAAAGCGGACTCAACAGACCCTCAGATCTCCCTGCATGAATGCAGCAGCTGACAACACAAACCCGAGAAAACCCACAGCACCTGCTCTAAATTTCCAATGACAGGCACAGGTCAAATTTGTGTAAAGATTGTTCACCCACTCAGTGCCTTCCTCTCCTCAATTTCTGCTCCTGGCTGAAAACCATTACAACTATGCACAGCCCCAGTCACCTGAAATATTAGCTGTTCCGTTCTCCACAGAAGGAGTTAACAATGTAACTGCACAATTTTCTGTATGTCAGTCACAATAATAGCAACAACACTATTGCCGGTGGAGGTGATAGTGGATGCGGGGGAGGTGATTGCCCAGCAGTATTATCTCTTGGATATTGATGCACGTATCCAGGTCATGACGCAGACCTCGAATTTGAATCTCGCTATGGCTGATGGTATAATTAGAATTTGTTAAAGTATCTTCAACTAAGTATCTAATGAAGTATTGAAACCACCATGTCGGGAGAAAAAAAAACATGTCTCAGTCATTAATATCTTGTCGGGAAAAAAAACAGCTATCTTCACCTGGTAAGTCCTGCATGTAATTCCAGACCCACACCAATGTGGTTGATTCTCAACTGCCTTTTGAAATAACTAGCCATTTAGTGATGTTAACAGCTATAAAATTTTAAAGAAATGAAAACGGATAGACATCGGCACCGGCAATTTACAGCATGTGAGCTGCTGTGGTTAACAGTTGCAGCTCACCATTACCTTCTCAAAGGCAACGTGGAAATGGAAATAAATACGGAGTCCCACATTGAGATTCAAGTACATTAATGAATAAACGAAGATGGCCACACTCAGAGTACAAAGACTGAGGAGACATAACACAGTTTAAACAGTGTCTTGGGATGTATAGACAAGGATGCATATCTTCATGGGCAGGATGTTCAAGGAAATGGGAAAAGGGAAAAGCGAAAAGAGGTTAATGTCACACATTACATTTATCCAGATGGTTCTTAATAATCGCTTTGTCTGCTTCTTTTTCTCACTCTCTTTCTTGTTCCATCTATTCAACTCACTTTTTCTCCCCTTCACAAAAATTACCCCTGTCATTAGCATCAGTCGGAATATTTACTCGCTCCTGTCAAGTCTGATATGTGGAGATAGGTATCAAAATGGTTTTTCTCTCGTCTGAGTTCAGATTTCCTAACACTTGATTGCTTTTCATTTCATATCGCCAGCATCTTTCTTTGTTTGATTTAACCATTGATTTTGTTAATTCATCGCTGCTGAGTGCAAAATGTCATGACCAGCAGCAATTGTTCTTGACTGTGAGGCCAATCCAAAAGGCAGTACAGAGCCAAGAACATACTTGCCGGCCGAAAGTCACTCTTATTCCAGACCCGGTAATAAAGTTGGATTCTTTTTAGCAAGAGGATGTCAGTGAAACAGTTAGGTTTTCAGACATAATGCTGCAAGCAATATGGCTGTTAATCGTGAAATCCGCTTCCATTTTATCATTTTAATTTATATTCTACCATCAGCTGTGGTTGGATTTGAAACCTGATCTTTAGTTTACTTGCCTGTGATTCTGAATTACCTGCCAAGGGACATAACTACTCTGATATGCTGAAGTAACTTTAAAGGGAAATTTATGATTTTAAAAAATTGTAATTATAATAATGGCCAGAGGAGAGCCGGATCTATAAAGTCTGAAGAGATACTAAAGCGTAGATAATGGTTTGTTCATCAACAGTACTGACACAGAAGTGGATATTGTGGACCTGATGGAGCTGCTTTGTGATGAGAGAATACTGTGACATAACTCATTTCAGATCAAAAAGGGCCTTCAGGTTGTGAACAGTCTTGTTGTCAGATGTTTGTGAGGGAAGGTTTGAAAATTGAGCGTAATGAACAGAATTTGTGGCTGAAAATGAAAATATAAATAATAGAAATATTCGTTTTATGGAATTAATAAATTAACAGATACAGAGAGACTTACCAGGAACACCAACAACTACAAGGGTGGGATAGTAACCCGCTTGAATAATCATGAGTGCACCGTGTATCTTCCAA